>NW_027182257.1:19782684-22182684 GCF_029961685.1 Aristolochia californica | reverse complement strand
TTGCTTTTTATTCCTTGAAAATTTTGGATCATTATGTCATTTGCATCTTCAACATGTTTCAGGCATGCTTATACACCACATTTCAAAAATGTTAGGATTAATTAGAAATCTATTTTGTATAAAATTCAACCAAACTATTTAGGGGTTGTAATTGTGGAATTTCTCAAATGTGGATAACAAAACTTTGGTGTTCATTTTTTGTGCGTGGAATAATTTTCCTCACTTACATTTATTATAGTTTTCAATTTTTTTTGCGTACATGAACTCTAAAATTTTTATTTTGTTGTGATCGTTTTGGTTACGAGAAAAGTGGGACAAGTTTGGATTTGAAAAAAAATTGAACATCCGAAATGGAAATGCACAACTGGTGTGAGAGATAATTCCAAAAAGTATCTGTGATTTTGAAGGATAGGCAAAAAGTTGGTTGTTTGGCTCTGGTTAATACCCAACCACACGTTAACTTGAGAATTTAACTTTTTTTTACTCCTTGAAATTTTATGATCCATAGGTCATTTGCATCTTCAACAAGTTTCTGGCATACATATCCACCACATTTTAAACATGTTATGATCAATCATAAATCTCTTTCATATAAAATTCCACCAAGCTATTAGGGATTGTACTAGTGGAAATTCCCAAACAAGGATAACTAAACTCTGGAGTTAATTTTTAGTGCGTGAAATTCTTTTCTTCACGTACATTTATTATAGTTTTCAAATATTTTTGCATACATAAACTCTAAAATTTTCATTTTTTTGTGATCGTTTTGTTTACGAGAAAATAGGGAAGAATTTTCGAAAAAGTATCTGTGATTTTGAAGGATAGGAAAAGAGTGGGTTGTTTGGCTCTGGTAAATATCCAACCACTAGTTAACTTGAGAATTTAACTTTATCTTGCATCTTCAACATGTTTCTGGCATGCATATCCATGACATTTAAAACATGTTAGAATCAATTAGAAATCTCTTTCTTATAAAATTCCACCAATCTATTAGCGGTTTTACTAGTGAAATTTCACAATCATGGAAAACAAAACTCTGGAGTTCATTTTTAGTGCGTGAAATAATTTTCTTCACTTCCATTTTTTATAGTTTTTAAATTTTTTTGCATACATGAACTCATTAATTTTCATTTTTTTGTGATCATTTTGTTGACGAGAAAAGTGGGACAAGTTTGGATTTGAAAAAAAATTGAACATCCAAAATGGAAATGCACAAATGGTGAGAGATAATTCCAAAAAGTATCAGTGATTTTGAAGCATTGGAAAAAAGTGTGTTGTTTGGCTCTGGTAATTATCCCACTACACGTTAACTTGAGAATTTAATTTTTTTCTACTCCTTGAAAATTTTGGATCATTAGTTCATTTGCATCTTCAACATGTTTCTGGCATGCTTAAGCACCACATTTAAAACATGTTAGGATCAATTAGAAATCTCTTTCTTATAAAATTCCACCAAGCTATTAGCGGTTGTACTAGTGGAATTTCCCAAACATGGAAAACAAAACTCTGGAGTTCATTTTTGGCCAGTAAATTAATTTTCTTTACATACATTTATTATAGTTTTAATTTTTTTCATAGATGAACTCTAAATTTTCATATTGTTGTGATTGTTTTGTTTATGAGAATAGTGGGACAAGTTTGGATTTGAGAAAAAAATGAACATCGAGAATGGAAATGCACAAATGCTGGGAGAGATAATTCAAAAAAGTATCTGTGATTTTTAAAGATTGCCAAAAAGTGGGTTGTTTGGCTCTGGTAAATATCCAACCACCTGTAACTTGAGAATTTAATTTTTTTCTATTCCATGAAATTTATGGATCATTACATCATTTGCATCTTCAACTTGTTTTTGGAATGCATATACAATACATTCAAAAAAATGATAGGATTAATTAGAAATTTCTTTCGTATAAAATTCCATAAAACTATTAGGGGTTGTACTAGTGGAATTTCCCAAACAAGGATAACAAAACTCTGGAGTTCATTTTTAGTGTGTGAAAAAATTTTCTTCAATTACATTTATTATAGTTTTCAAATTTTTTTGCATACATGAACTCTAAAATTTTCATTTTTTTGTGATCGTTTTGTTTACGAGAAAAGTGGTACAACTTTGGATTTGAAAATAAATTGAACATCCAAAATGGAAATGAACAAATGCTGAGAGATATAATTCCAAAAAGTATCTGTGATTTTGAAGGATAGGCAAAGAGTGGGTTGTTTGGCTCTGGTAAATATCCAACCACACGTTAATTTGAGAATTTAATTTTTTTTCCACTGTTTGAAATTTTTGGATCATTAGGTCATTTGCATCTTCAACATGTTTCTTGCATGCATATCCACCACATTTAAAACATGTTAAGATCAATTAGAAGTCTCTTTTTTATAAAATTCCACCAAGCAATTAGGGGTTGTACTAGTGGAATTTCCTAAACATGCAAACAAAACTCTGGAGTTCATTTTTAGTGCATGAAATAATTTTCTTCACTTACATTTATTATGGTTTTCTAATTTTTTTGCATACATGAACTCTAAAAACTATATTTTCTTGTGAACGTTTTGTTTATGAGAAAAGTGGGAGAAGTTTGGATTTGAAAAGAAAAACGAACATCCAAAAAGAAAATGAAAAATTGCTAAGAGAGATAATTCCAAAAACTATCTGTGATTTTAAAGTACAGGCAAAAAGTGGGTTGTTTGGCTCTCGTAAATATCCAACCACGCGTTAACTTGAGAATTTAATATTTTTCTACTCTTTAAAATTTTTGGATCATTAGGTCATTTGCATCTTCAACACGTTTCTGGCTTGAATATCCACCACATTTAAAACAAATTAGCATCAATTAAAAATCACTTTCTTATAAAATTCCACCAAGCTATTAGGGGTTGTACTGGTGGAAGTTGCCAAACATGTATAACAAAACTTTGGAGTTCATTTATAGTGCATGAAATAGTTTTCTTCACTTACATTTATTATAGTTTTCAAATTTTTTTGCCTACATAAACTCTAAAATTTTCATTTTGTTCTGATCGTTTTGTTTATGTGAAAAGTGGGACAAATTTGGATTTGAAAAAAAATTGAACATCCAAAATGGAAATGCACAAATGCTGAGAAAGATAATTCCATAAAGAATCTGTGATTTTGAAGGATAGGCAAAAAGTTGGTTGTTTGGCTTTGGTAAATATCCAACCACGCGTTAACTTGAGAATTTAATTTTTTTCTACTCCTTGGACTTTTATGAATCATTAGGTCATTTGCATCTGCAGCATGTTTCGGGCATGCATATCCACCACATTTAAAACATGTTAGGATCATTTAGAAATCTCTTTCTTATTAAATTCCACGAAGCTATTAGGGGTTGTACTAGTGGAATTTCCCAAACATGGATAACAAAACTTTGGAGTTTATTTTTAGAGCATGAAATAATTTTCTTCACTTACATTTATAATAGTTTTCAAATTTTTTTGCATACATGTACTCTGGAATTTTCATTTTGTGGTGATCCTTTTGTTTACGAGAAAAGTGGGACAGGTTTGGATTTGAAAAAAATTGAACATCCAAAATGGAAATGCACAAATGCTGAGAGAGATAATTCCAAAAACTATCTGTGATTTTGAAGGATAGGAAAAAAATTGGTTGTTTGGCTCTGGTAAATATCCAGCCACACGTTAACTTGAGGATTTAATTTTTTTCTACTCATTAAAATTTTAGAATCATTAGGTCATTTGAATCTTCAACATGTTTCTGGCATGCATATCCACCACATTTAAAACATGTTAGGATCAATTAGAAATCTCCTTCTTATAAAATTCCATGAAGCTATTAGGGGTTGTACTAGTAGAATTTCCCAAACATGGAAAACAAAAAATTTTGGAGTTCATTTTTAGTGCATGAAATATATTTCTTCACTTACATTTATTATAGTTTTCGAATTTTTTTGCGCACATGAACTCTAAAATTTTCATTTATTTGTGATCGTTTTGTTGACGAGAAAAGTGGGACAAGTTTGGATTTGAAAAAAAATCGAACATCCAAAATGGAAATGCAAAAATGCTAAGAGAGATAATTCCAAAAAGTATCTGTGATTTTGAAGGACAGGCAAAAAGTGGGTTGTTTGGCTCTGGTAAATATCCAAGCATGCAGTAACTTCACAATTTAATTTTTTTCTACTCCAAATTTTTCTTTCATTAGGTCATTTGCATCTTAAACATGTTTCTGGCATGGATATCCACCACATTTAAAACATGTTAGGATCAATAAGAAAAATCTTTCTTATAAAATTCCTCCAAGCTATTAGGGGTTTTACTAGTGGAATTTCCCAAACATGGAAAACAAAACTTTGGAGTTCATTTTTATTGTGTGAAATAATTTTCTTCACTTACATTTATTATAGTTTTGAAATTGTTTTGCAAACATGAGCTCTAAAATTTTCATTTTGTTGTGAACGTTTTTTTTATGAGAAAAGTGGGAGAAGTTTGGATTTGAAAAAAAATCGTACATCCAAAAAGAAAGTGAAAAAAATGCTGAGAGAGATAATTCCAAAAACTATCTGCGATTTTAAAGGATAGGCAAAAAGTGGGTTGTTTGGCTCTAGTAAATATCCTACCACGCGTTAACTTGAGAATTTAATATTTTTCTACTCCTTGAAAATTTTGGATCATTAGGTCATTTGCATCTTCAACATGTTTCTTCCTTGCATATCCACCACATTTAAAACATATTGGCATCAATTAAAAATCTCTTTGTTATAAAATTCCACCAAGCTATTAGGGGTTGTACTAGTGGAATTTCCCAAACATGTATAACAAAACTTTGGAGTTCATTTATAGTGCGTGAAATAGTTTTCTTCACTTCCATTTATTATAGTTTTCAATTTTTTTGTCTACATAAACTCTAAAAATTTCATTTTGTTCTGATCGTTTTGTTTACGTGAAAAGTGGGACAAGTTTGGCTTTGAAAAAAAATTGAACATCCAAAATGGAAATGCACAAATGCTGAGAGAAATAATTCCATAAAAAATCTGTGAATTTGAAGGATAGGCAAAAAGTTGGTTGTTTGGTTCTAGTAAATATCCAACCACGCGTTAACTTGAGAATTTAATATTTTTCTACTCTTTGAAATTTTTGGATCATTAGGTCGTTCACATCTTCAACATGTTTCTGGCGTGCATATCGACCACATTTAAAACATGCTAGGAACAATTAAAAATCTCTTTCTTATAAAATGCCACCAAGCTATTAGGGGTTGTACTAGTGGAATTTCCCAAACATGGATAACAAAACTTTAGAGTTCATTTTTAGTGTATGAAATAATTTTCTTCACTTACATTGATTATAGTTTTCAAATTTTTTTGCATACATGAACTCTAAAATTTTCATTATTTGTGATCATTGCGTTTACTAGAAAAGTGGGAACACTTTGGATTTGGAAAAAAATGGACCATCCAAAATGGAAATACACAAATGCTGAGAGAGATAATGAAAAAAAGTATTTGTGATTTTGAAATATAGGCAAAAAGTGGGTTGTTTGGCTCTGGTAAATATCCAACCAAGCGTTAACTTGAGAATTTAAATTATTTTACTCCTTGAAATTTTGGATCATTCGGTCATGTCCATATTCAACATGTTTCGAGCATGCATATTCACCACATTTAAAACATGGTAGGATCAATTAGAAATCTCTTTCTTATAAAATTCAACCAACCTGTTAGCGGTTGTACTAGTGGAATTTCCCAAACAGGGATAACAAAACGTTGGAGTTCATTTGTAGCGCTTGAAATAATTTTATTCACTTAAATTTATTATAGTTTTCAATTTTTTTTCATACATGAACTCTAAAATTTTCATTTAGTTGTGATCGTTTTGTTTACGAGAAAAGTGGGACAAGTTTGGATTTGAAAAAAAATCGAACATTCAAAATGGAAATGCACAATTGCTGAGAGAGATAATTCCGAAAAGTATTTGTGATTTTAAAGGGTAGGCAAAAAGTGGGTTGTTTGGCTCTGGTAAGTATCCAACCACGCGTTAACTAGAGAATTAAGTAGTTTTTACTCCTTGAAATTTTTGGATCTTTAGGTCATTTACATCTTCAACATGTTTCTGGCTTGCATATCCACCTCATTTAAAACATGTTAGGATAAATTAAAAAGTCATTCTTATAAAATTCCACCAAGCCATTAGGGGTTGTACTAGTGAAATTTCCAAAACATGGATCACGAAACTTTGTAGTTCATTTTTAGTGCGTCAAATAATTTTCTTCAGTTACATTTGTTATTGTTTTCAAATCTTTTTGCATACATAAACTCTAAAATTTTTATTTTGCTGTGATCGTTTTGGTCGCGAGAAAAGTGGGACAAGTTTGGATTTGAAAAAAAAATTGAACATCAGTAATGGAAATGTACAAATACTGAGAGAGATAATTCCAAAAAGAATCTCTGATTTTTAAGGAAAGGCAAAAAGTAGTTCGTTTGGCTCTGCTAAATATCCAACCACACGTTAACTTGAGATTTTAATTTTTTCTACACCATGAAATTTTTCGATCACTAGGTCATGTTCATCTTCAACAAATTTCTGGCATGCATATTGACCACATTTAAAACATGTTAGGATCAATTAGAAATCTCTTTCTTATAAAATTCCACCAAGCTATTAGGGGTTGTACAAGTGGAATTTCCCAAACATGGATAACGAAAATTTGGAGTTCGTTTTTAGTGCGTGAAATAATTTTCTTCACAGACATTTATTATAGTTTTCAATTTTTTTTTCATACATAAACTCTAAAATTTTCATTTTGTTGTGATCGTTTTGTTTATGAGAAAAGTGGGACAAGTTTGGATTTGAAAAAAAATTGAACATCCAAAATGGAAATGCACAAATGCTGAGAGAGATAATTCCAAAAAGTATCTGTGATTTTTAAGGATAGGCAAAAAGTAGGTTGTTTGGTTCTTGGAAAAAACCAACATCACGTTAACTTGAGAATTTAATTTTTTCTTCTCCTTGAAATTTTTGGATCATTAGGTCATTTGCATCTTCAACATGTTTCTGGCATGCATATTCACCACATTTAAAACATGTTAGGATCAATTAAAAATCTCTTTCTTATAAAATTCACCCAAGCCATTAGGGGTTGTACTAGTAGAATTTCCTAAACATGGATAAAAAAACTTTGTATTTCATTTTTAGTGAGCGAAACAATTTTCTTCACTTACATTTATTATAGTTTTCAAATTTTTTTGCATACATAACTCTAAAATTTTCCTTTTGTTGTGATTGTTTTGTTTACGAGAAAAGTGGGACAAGTTTGGATTGTAAAAAAAAAAAAATTGAACATCCAAAATGGAAATGCACAAAACCTGAGAGAGAAATTCCAAAATGTATCTTAGATTTTTAAGCATAGGAAAAAAGTAGGTTGTTTGGCTCTTGTAAATATCCAACCACACGTTAACTTGAGAATTTAATTTTTTCTACTCCTTGAAATTTATGGATCATTAGGTCATTTGCATCTGCAACATGTTTCTGGTATTCGTATCCACCATATTTAAAACATGTTTGGATCAACTAGAAATCCCTTTCTGATAAAATTTCACCAAGCTATTAGGGGTTGTACTAGTGGAATTTCCCAAACATGGATAACGAAACTTTGAAGTTCTTTTTTAGTGCGTGAAATAATTTTCTTCACTTACATTTATTATAGTTTTCAAATTTTTTTGCATACATAAACTCTAAAATTTTCATTTTGTTGTGATCGTTTTGTTTAAGAGAAAAGTTGGATAAGTTTTGATTTGAAAAAAAATTTGACATCCAAAATTTAAATGCACAAATGCTGAGAAAGATAATTTCAAAAAGTATCTGTGATTTTTAAGGATTGGCAAAAAGAGGGTTGTTTGGCTCTGGTAAATATCCATCCACACTTTAACTTGAGAATTTAATTTTTTCTACTTCTTGAAATTTTTGCATCTTTAGGTCATTTGCTTCTTCAACATGTTTCTGGCATGCATATCCACCACATTTAAAACATTTAAGGATCAATAACATATCTCTTTCTTATAAAATTCCACCAAGCCAATAGGGGTCGTACTAGTAGAATTTCCCAAACATGGATAACAAAACTTTGGAGTTAATTTTTAGTGCGTGAAATAATTTTCTTCACTAACATTTATTATAGTTTTCAAATTTTTTTGCTTACATAAACTCAAAAATTTTTTTTTTGTTGTGATCGTTTTGTTTATGAGAAAAGTGGGACAAGTTTGGATTTGAAAAAAAAATTGAACATCCAAAATGGAAATGCACAAAATCTGAGAGAGTTAGTTCCGTAAAGTTTCGATGATTTTTAAGGATAGTCAAAAAGTAGGTTGTGTGGCTCTGGTATATATCCAACCACACGTTAACTTGAAAATTTTATTTTTTCTACTCCTTGAAATTTTTGGATCATTAGGTCATTTGTATCTTCAACATTTCTCTAGCATGCATATCCACCACATTTAAAACTTGTTAGGATCAAGTAGAAATATCTTTCTTATAAAATTCCACCAAGCGAGTTGGGTTGTACTACTAGATTTTCCCAAACATGGATAATGAAACTTTGGAGTTTATTTTTCGTGCTTGAAATAATTTTCTTCACTTACATTTTTTATAGTTTTCCAATTTTTTTGCATTCATAAACTCTAAAATTTTCATTTTGTTGTGATCCTTTTGTTTACGAGAAAATTGGTTCAAGTTTAGATTTGAAAAAAAAATTGAACATCTAAAATTGAAATGCACAAATGCTGAAAGAGATAATTCCAAAAAGTATCTGTGATTTTTAAGATAGGCAAAAAGTGGGTTATTTGGCTCTGGTAAATATCCAATCACATGTTAACTTGAGAATTTAATTTTTTCTACTCCTTGAAATTTTTGGATCATTAGGTCATTTGCATCTCCAACATGTTTCTGGCATGCATATCCACCACATTTAAAACATCTTAGGATCAATTAGAAATCTCTTTCATATAAAATTCCACCAAGCTATTAGGGGTTGTACTAGTGTAATTTCCAAAACATAGATAACAAAACTTTGGAGTTCATTTTTAGTTCGTGAAATAATTTTCTTCACTTACATTTAATATAATTTTCAAAGTTTTTTGCTTACAAGAACTCTAAAATTTTCATTTTGTTGTAATCGTTTTGTTTACGAGAAAAGTGGGACAAGTTTGGATTTGAAAAAAAAATTGAAAATCCAGAATGGAAATGCAGAAATGCTGAGAGAGATAATTCCAAAAACTATCTGTGAGTATGAAGGATAGGCAAAAAGTAGGTTGTTTGACTTTGGTAAATTGCCAACAACACGTTAACTTGAGAATTTAATTTTTTCTACTCCTTGAAATTTTTGGATCTTTCGGTCATTTTCATCTTAAACATGTTTCTGGCGTGCGTATCTACCACATTTAAAACATGTTAGGATCAATTAGAAATCTCTTTCTTATAAAATTCCTTCAAGCTATTAGGGGTTGTACTAGTGGAATTTCCCAAACATGGATAACAAAACTTTGGAGTTCATTTTTAGTGCGTGAAATAATTTTTCTTCACTAAAATTTATTATTGTTTTCGAATTTTTTTGAATAAATAAACTCTTAGATTTTCATTTTGTTCTGATCGTTTTGTTTACGCAAATAGTGGGACAAGTTTGGATTTGAAAAACAATTGATCATTCAAAATGGAAATACACAAATGCTGAGAGAAATAATTCGACAAAGTATCTGTGATTTTTTAGGATAGACAAAATGTGGATTGTTTGCCTCTGGTAAATATCCAACCACACGTTAACTTGAGAATTTAATTTTTTCTACTCCATGAAAATTTTGGATAATTTGGTCATTTGCATCTTCAACATGGTTCTGGCATGCAAATCCACCTCATTTAAAACATGTGAGGATCAATTAGAAATCTCTTTCTTATAAAATTCCCCCAAGCCATTAGGGTTTGTACTAGTGGAATTTCCCAAACATGGATTACGAAACTTTGGAGTTCATTTTTAGTGCGTGAAAGAATTTTCTTCACTTACATTTATTATAGTTTTCAATTTTTTTTGCATACAAAAACCCTAAAATTTTCATTTTGTTGTGATCATTTTGTTTACGAGAAACGAGGACAAGTTTGGATTTGAAAAAAAATTTAACATCATAAATGGAAATGCACAAATGCTGAGAGTGATAATTCCTACCGTATTTGTTTTTACTATTCGTATTCTGCATATATATATATGATCACCACAGTGTTTGCTTTTAGTGTTCCAACGTTACTATTCATGGTTACTTTTCGTGTTACTATTCATGTTTAATGTTCACTTGTCAAAAAGAAATTGTATCGAAATAGTGCCAAATAGGACAGAAGCTAGAGACTAGGAATTATTCGGCTATGCATCAAGGTAGAAAACGAAACGGAGCTGTGCTCAGCAGCCATAGATCCCCAACGGTTAATAGGAATGGCTTGGGGCCCTCTGGAGACCGTGAAATGAAAGACTATCGTAGTGTCATTGTAGGAATGGTATTGTTTGAGTCATCGTTGTTTTCTGCTGCCTATAGTCAGTATTTAGTTGTGATCCCTAGGATCTAGTTCCGCTGCCCTCATTCGTAGGTTCACCATGTTATTCGATGTTTAGGCTGTTCAGTCTGCTAGAGACTCGTTGTGTGTATTTATTGGTATCGGGCAATAGTGCTTTCGGTACCATAATCCGCTGTGTGTCTGTGTTAAAGTCTATTAGAGGCTTGTCTTTACAATGGTATCAGAGCCAAGTATTAGACTTGAGCTTATATGTGTCAAAGAATTCAAAGCTTAACTTTAATTCTTTTTGTTTAGGTATAAATACTCCCAAACATTTACGACTCAAACCGGTCACATCCCATGTAACATTTTTAAGGAACAAATGTACAAAACCTTAAAACTTCCTATATGGAACAAAATAGGTCTAATCCAGCGATAAGACTTATAAACTATTCGCGACTGCGAAAATATATCATGACCAAAAGGTATGATAATCAAATCGAATTCCAGAAGGTCTAGATTTGAAAATTAAAAGATCGGCTCTTACGAGGTCAAGCCAAACTCAAAGAGTTAGAAGAAAATCCTTTAGTTGTAGATTATAACAACGAAGAAAGATGGATAATCGGAGATGGACGATTCTTAGGACTCAGTCCAGTAGGATTAAAAGAAGTTATGAAAGACCTGAAACACCAAATCAGGATTGAACAACTTAAACTTCAAGAATATGCTATCTAAGCAATTCTTAGAAGATTTGGTAATCATTCTGCAAAGAGAGAGCTATAGAATGACCCAATAAGAAACCGTATCTCAACCAGTAGACACCGCTTCAACAGGAGAAGCCTCTACAAGTATATACGGAAAACCAGAAAAAAAATACTGGTATGTTGTCTTGATTGGAAGAGAAACAGGAATATATGACAGCTGGGAAGAAGCCCAAGTACAAGTCATAGGACTTCCCCGAAATTCTCATAGGAAATTCGGGACAAAGGAAGATGCTGAACAAGCATGGACATCATCTAGAAATAGATGATCTATAGGCTAAAACTTTTAGATCGTTTACAAGGAAAGAGAGATGGCCTTGCCTTCACCATCTTACTAAGAAACATGCTTCAACCTGAAGATGATACAATGTATTCCATGGATATGTACTATTTCCATTGGGAAAGATATACAAATTGCATCAATAGACTACAATGCAAGATCGAAAAAATTAAACAAAAGCTAAATCTCTTAGCTTTGTGAAAATGGATGAGTTTTCTTTTTAATGGATATGGAAACTCCATTACCATTAGGTCTTCTTGACATCACCGAATGGCTTAAAAACCTAGTGTACGTTCCAACACCTTGCATAGAACCTATAAAAAAGGATCCAACACCATCTACTTTTAGGATCGCTTCCAAAGCATCATCCTCCACCGATGATGAAGTTCACGTAGAATATAATACTTTCGGTCACCAACCAATTTATTATGTTCAAGAAGAAAAACATTCCTCTAGTAAGCAACAAGAGCAACATGACAGTGAACCAGAAGCCTGGGAATCTGATGAAGTTGCAGAAGAAAATACCAAGAAAATAGACTACTCTACTAAAGACAAAAAGGCAGATGATCTTGGTAAAAGATTTCAAATGCTTCGTGGTAGCAACCATTTTGAAGCAGAAACATCATGGGTACGAGACACCCACATGGAAGATAGCTCTCAAGATAACTTTCAAAACGGTACTGCGGTTCACCCGCAAGAACAAGAAAGTTTCTCCCACTCCAAAATATCCTTGGGAGGACAAAGGTATTCGACAAAATACACAAATGTCGATCAATCAAATACTACTAAGGGAAACACATCCATAGATAGCATAAACCCTTTTGGATTTTATCTCAACTTGGATTGCCCCAAGGATGGAGAAAAAGTCCTTAAAGAATGGGAAAGAAGCATGAGCAATGCTGCAAATATGCATGAATCTTGGGACAAAGATTCAACATTTAATTTCTTTACCCATGCTTTATAGGGTAATGTAGCTCATTGGTGGGACAACCTTACCGAAGACCAAAAATGAGCTAATGCCTCAATATCGATAGCCAATATCTCGAAAGGATTAGTGGCTAAGATATCAAAAGAATTTCTAGGAATACATCCAACCCTAGAAGCTTACAATGAGAGTACTAAATAAAGAAAACGTTTAGAAACTCTTCAAAAATTAAACAAGTTACAAATCTGTAACATTTATTTTTATGAGAAGTTTTATTGTGAATTTGCAAGTTACTTCTATAAACTGCAAAAAGAAGATCAGAAACCTTATCTATCTATCTTTTATGAAAAATTGCCAGAACCTTTTGCACATGTAGCTGAAAATGACTACATAACAAAATATTGGCAAAATAATTTAGAACTTGGTACTTTAACCATGGATACTTTCCTAAACTTTGACACTTTAGGAAGAAGACTTAGATTTGTACAAGACATGTTGGCAAATCCTTGTGAAGTCCAAAAACTACAAAAGAAAAGAAGTAAGGCAAATAAAAAAACATTATGTTGTTCAAACTAGAACAAAATGTAGGAGCTTATGGTTGTAAAACCACCTCCCTAAGCAAAGAAAATATCCTAAGAAATTTCAACAGAAAAAATTTATAATACAAAAAAGTTCTAAAACTAGGTATACTCCTAAAAAGAGATACTTTAGAAAAGAACAAATTTCGGCCCTACCACATCCAGTAAAGGGTCAAATGCATATTTCCCAAAGGGGAAAACCCCATGCAAATGTAAATGCTGGATATGCTAGAAAGAAAGACATTTTTCAAATGATTGTCCAAATGATAAACAACAACGGCGATACAATACTTATATGTTATTAGCCGCAGAAAATGGATTGGAAATCATCCATTATGATGACATCCAGTCAGAAGATGAAGTATATGAACTTCATCTAGAAATTGAGTCCTCCTCCTCAAAAACTCCAAGAACATGTCGGATGCTTCAGGCACCTTCTCTGGATGAGTATCCGCATAAATGCAGAGCATGTAGCTTCTGAAAATTCTTATATCATGGTCATGCTTAAGCTACCCAGATATATCAAATTCCATATACCTGCTCTCGTAGATACATGAAGTTAATATTGCCTAGCCAGACAATATCTACTTCCCATGGATCTATGGAAACCACTTGAAGTACCCCTTCAAGTAACAGTTGGCTCAGGAGAAAATATATCTCTTCCTACAGAAACCTGAAACATTCATCTTGACATTGGAGGTGAAAAGTTTATGATCCCAAAACTCATTAGTTTTGGACCAAACATAAACTCAGGACTAGATTTAGTCCTAGGAAATGAATGGCTCATGTTTCATGCCCCTGTAGAGCAAACACCAGCCTACTATAAACTTTGATGTCGCACTCGACGCGAAATCGATAATTTTGCTGTATTTGTCTATGCAGTTAAACCCACTGAAGCCTTTGACATTTTTGGCAATGGAGATGTTCTCCATCAGGTCTTCAAAAAATGCAGCATGAGTGGTGATGAGATTCCTCCCTTAGAAACTCTGCTCCTCGCTGAATCCTGCGAATCAGAAGTTCAGCAGCTTCTAGAATCCACTTGTTTTGAAAAACCCTTAGAATGGTGGAATAAACAAAAACCATATGCCGACCTCAAACTTCTTGATCCTGAAAAAAAATCCGAGAAAAACCTATCGTTTACACTCCTTTTGATGTTGAAGAATTCTCAACATGGATAAATGACTTGCTAACTCAAGGTTTAATCCATGCAAGTTATTCTCCACATACATCTCCTGCTTTCCTGGTTCAAAATCATGTAGAGATAAAACGTGGAAAAGCTAGAATGGTCATTAACTATAAAAAGGTTAATGAAGCCACAAAATGGATGGCTACTATCTTCCTAACAAAGAAAGATTAATAGCTGCCACCAAAGGAAAACAATGGTTTTCTAAATTTGATTGCAAATCCGTGTTTTGTCAAATTCATCTAACTGAAAGAGCTATTCCCCTTACTGCATTCAGTTGTCCTTCAGGACATTATGAGTGGCTTGTAATGCCCTTTGGGTTAAAAAAACACCCAATATATTTCAAAGAACAATGGAAGATATCCTCAAACCATTCTTTAAATTTTGCTTAGTTTATGTTGATGACATCCTAGTCTTTTAAGAAACCAAGGATCAGCATAAAGAGCAATTACTTAAGGTATTAAATGCCTTAAAAATGCTGGGATAGCACTTAGCAAAAAGAAATCAGAGTTGTTTAAAACCAAGATAGATTTCTTAGGTCTAAACATCTCAAAAGGAGAAATCATTCTCCAAAATCATATTTTGGAAAAACTAGCAGCTTTTCATAATGAAATTGAAGATATAAAACAACTTCAATGTTTCTTAGGATGCCTAACCTATGCTGAACAATTCATACAGAATTTATCAGAAATTAGGAAACCCTTTCAAAAGAAACTAAAGAAAGACGTCAAATGGGAATGGACCCCCACTGATAGTCAAATAGTAATCAGGATCAAACAAATGATAAAACACCTCCCGGTGTTAACTCTACCAGATCCAGATGCAAAGCTCATTTTAGAAACTGACCCCTCGGATCATACTTGGGTAGCAGTCCTAAAATGCAAAATCTATGATTCTGAGAGAATATGCAAATATACATCAGGAACATTTTCATCTGTTGAAACAAACTACCATTCTTATGAAAAGGAAGTTTTAGTAGTAAAAAATGGTATAAAAAAGTTTTATATTTATCTTGCTCCCAAATAATTTCTGGTAAGAACTAACTGTAAAAATTTTGTCGGTTTTATGACAAGAAATTTAGAAGATTCACTTTGTCGCGGTAGATTACTCCGTTGGCAGCAATGGTTTTTCAATTCTCTTTTACTGTTGAACACATTAAAGGAGATAAAAATTATTTACCTGATACTCTTACTTGAGAATTTTCATGTGTTACAGACAGGTAAAATGGATCCCCTCAGCAGCACCCTAATGGACCTAGCAACAACAATTGCCACACTCACGGTATTGCTCTCAACCCTACATTTACTATTCGACAGTCTTTTAGTTCTCTCAGAACGAGGAGACATAAATGATAATTGTGCCCGATATGGGTTAAGTGGAGAACTCTTACAACTCAAGGTTAAGGAATTAACCAAAGAGTTAAAATAACTCACCAAATGGCATGATATGCCAAGCTCCTCCGGGACTTCTATCGGATCTCCCTCGTGAGAAAAGGAAGACACAACATCAGCTATTCAACAGACGGATGGCTTTAGGGTTTTGATAAACACATGTAGACCCGGGATTTCTACCGGCCATGCCAGGCATGAAAATGAAATCACAACCCAGTCTTCTTTGAAGATAGGGGAATAAGGGATTTCTACCTGCCAGTCTAGAGCTGGAAAGGAAACCTTAACGATTTTGCTAAAATCGAAATCAGGGACTTCTACCTGTTAGTCTCGAGCTGAAAAGGAAGTCTTAACGGATTCATCCCTGATGGAAACAGACTTGTCTAGTAATGAGAAATCATTCAAGACAAAATTGGTTACCCCGTCTGAGTTTGCTAGGTTGAAAAGCCTAAATAAACTAGATAAAACAAGTTTTAATGAGTTTGAGTTTTTAAAGAAATTTAAACCTTTAAAACTTTCGGACATTATGTTTGAGGAACCCTCGCTTCACCCTCAAAAGGTGGACAATGTTCATTCAAAGATCGAATCTGATCATACTGTTCAATTCTAGAGATGGAATGAACAAATTCGACAAGGGATGAACACTCCCTTCTTCACCACTGAGTCTAGCAATAGTTGGAATCAGGTGAAGTTGAGTCATGAAATAGACTCAAAATATGCATCCATGCTCTATTCATTTGGATTCATAAAATAGATGGTACTTCACTCCACCAACTTATCAGTTTTGGAGAAAATGCCAAAAGAGATTATGGAGGCTTGCAAAAGTTTCATCTCCATAACAAAGAGTAAAGGAATTCGACTTCATTTCGTTTCCTGTATTGCTGAAATTTTTACAGACACAAAGATGTTTCTGAGCATTTCTGTCATGACTCTTGATGGCATCAAAGAAGGTGACACAAAGATGGAATATGATCCCAGACACAAACCAAAAGCCAAGCCTTGCCAAGAAGCAGTCTGGCGAACCAGGCGTATTCACAGGCTCAAGAATCTGATACAGCTCATACAACAGCTGATTCAAAAAAAGAAAAACTTTGTCTACAAGACCTCCATCCCACTAACGATCGTCTCAAAAAGCTATAAAGAGACACCAGCACCTGTCCAGACCAGTCTCGAAGCAACGCTGAAGAAAATCCTCAGAGGAAATATCCTCTTCAGCAAAGCAACCAAGGAAAGCTTCTGCCAGATGGCCCAGAAGAAGACTTTTTCAAAAGAGCACACCTGTAAATTGTGCACAGAAAGGCAGTTGTCCGAATGAGCAGTCAGCAGCCATTAAGGCTCAAGACGAAATCAAAGTCAGCAAAGGTGGCTAAAAAGTCCGCAAAGGCGGCTACACCAAGTCAACAATGGTGGCTATAATAAATTCTAGCACGTCAGCATCATGACATCACAAGAGGAAAAGACATCTCTACCCCTGCTTTCGGTGCCGAAAGGTAATAATGCAAGGGTAAAAATGACAAGAAGAAAAGACAAAAGTTACCCTTTGTCTTTAAACACACACCTTTCAATTAAGGGTAAAACCGGAAGACATGAAAGATCTTCAGCTATAAATTTGAAGCGTCTCCAGAGGGTTAGACATTCTAAAAACGGAGAAGCATTAGCCAATTCGAAATCCTACACTCGAGAAGAAGAAGATGATTTTCGGCGAGCATCCTCCGACAAGTTTCTTAAAGCACGGTATGTGCTTAACAGCAGTAATGGCCGAGTAAAAAAGAGGGAACCGACCGGTGGCATGGTCGGTAACTTCGAGAGTTATGTAGATAAGTGTTTTCTTTCCCTTTTTTAAGGGTATGTATTTAGTTGTTTTATTTTTGTTTGAACAATATTTTTATATTTTTCGCATGTTTGTAATATTGTGATTCGTATAGTATTTATTATTACTGTTCATATTCTGTATTTATATATATGATCTCCATAGTGTTTGTTTTTACTGTTCCAAAGTTACTATTCAAAAGTATTGTTCATCTTTACTATTCATGGTTACTATTCATGTTTACTGTTCACTTGTCAAAAAGAAATAGTATTGAAATAGTGCCAAATAGGACAGAAGCTAGAGACTTGGAATTATTCAGCTATGCTCTGAGGTAGAAAACGAAACAGAGCTGTACTCTACCCTGCTGAAACAGCCATGGAGCCACAACGGCTAATAGGAACGGCTTGGGCCCCCTGGAGACCGTGAGGACCTCATTGACGGATTGCCCATGTGGTGGTAAGCCGACAGGAATAGGGTCAAACCCCGAAGAAGTTCTAAGTAGCAGTAGAAGTCATGTTGGGCCTATTAGATAGCTATGAAAATAGACACAAATGAGTACATAGCAGTGACATGTGGTAGGAAGCAGGAGTAATATGATGGTGAAATGAAAGACTATTGAAGTGTCACTGTAGGAATAGTATTGTGTAAGTCATCATTGTTTTCCGCTGCCTATAGTCAGTAAGTAGTTGTCATCCCTTGGATCTAGTCCCACTGCCCTCATCCCTATGTTCACCATGTCATTCGCTGTTTAGGCTGTTGAGTCTACTAGAGACTCGTTGTGTGTATTTATTGGTATCAGGCAATAGTGCTTTCAGTACCATAATCCGCTGTGTGTCTATGTTAAAGTTTTTTAGAGGCTTTTTGTCTTTAAAATGGTATCAGAGCCAAGTATCAGACTTGAGCTTATATGTGTCAAAGAATTCAAAGCTTAACTTTAATTCTTTCTGTTTAGGTATAAATACTCCCAAACAGTTACAACCCAAACCAGTCACATCCCATGTAACATTTGTAAGGAACAAATGTACAAAACCTTAAAACTTCCTATATGGAACAAAATAGGTCTTATCCAGCAATAAGACTTATAAACTATTTGCGACTACGAGAATATATCATGACAAAAAGGTATGATAATCAAATCGAATTTCAGAAGGTCTAGATTCGACAATTAAAAGATCGACTCTTACGAGTTCAAGCCGAACTCAAAGAGTTAGCAGAAAATCCTTTAGTTGTAGATTATAACAACGAAGGAAGATGGATAATCCGAGTTGGACGATTCTTAGGACTTGGTCCAGTAGGATTAAAACAAGTTATCAAATACCTGAAACACCAAATCAGGATTAAACAACTTGAACTTCAAGAATATGCTATCTAAGAAGTTCTTAGAAAATTTGGTAATCATTCAGCAAAAAGAGATCTACAGAATGACCCAAGAAGAAACCGTATCTCAACCTGTAGACACCGCTTCAACAGGAGAAGCCTCTACAAGTATATACGAAAAACCAGAAAAAAATAATATTGGTATGTTGTCTTCTTAGGAAGAGAAACATGAATATATGACAGCTGGGAAGAAGCCCAAGCACAAGTCATAGGATTTCCTAGAAATTCTCATAGGAAAGATGTTGAGCAAACATGGACAACATCTAAAAATAGATGATCTATAGGCAAAAACTTTTAGATCATTTATAAAGAAAGATAGATGGCCTTGCCTTCACCCTCACTAAGAAACCTGCTTCAACCTAAAGATGATACAATCTATTCCATGGAGATGTACTATTTCCATTGGGAAAGATATACGAATTGCATCCATAGACTACGATGCAAGATCGAAAAAATTAAACAAAAGCTAAATATCTTAGCATTGTAAAAATGGATGAGCTTTTCTATTTAATGGATATGGAAACTCCATTACCATTAAGTCTTCTTGACATCACTGGATGGCTTAAAAACCTAGTGTATTTTGCAACACCTTGCATAGCACCTTGAAAAAAGGATCCAACAACACCTGCTTTTAGGATCATTTCCAAAGCATCATCCTCCACCGATGATGAAGTTTACGTAGAATATAATACTTTCAGTTGCCAACCGATTTATTATGTTCAAGAGGAAAAATCTTCCTCTAGTAAGCAACAAGAGCAACATGACAGTGAACTAGATGCCCGGGAATCTGATAAAGTTGCAGAAGAAAATACCAAGAAAACAGACTACTCTACTAAAGACAAAAAGGCAGATGATCTTGGTAAAAGATTTCGAATGCTTCATGGTAGCAACCATTTTGAAGCAGAAACATCAAGGGTACAAGACACCCACATGGAAGATAACTCTCAAGATAACTTTCGAAACTGTACTGCTGTTCACCCGCAAGAATGAGAAAGTTTCTCCCACTCCATAATATCCCTAGGAGGACAAAGTTATTCGACAAAATACACAAATGTCGATCCATCAAATGCTACTAAGGGACACACATCCATAGATAGCATAAACCCTTTTGGATTTTATCTCAACTTGGATTGCCCCAAGGATGGAGAAAAAGTCCTTAAAGAATGGGAAAGAAGCATGAGCAATGCTGCAAATATGCATGAATCTTTGGACAAATATTCAACATTAAATTTCTTTACCCATGCTTTATAGGGTAATGTAGCTCATTGGTGGGACAACCTTTCCGAAGACAAAAAATGAGCTGATACCTCAATATCGATAGCCAATATCTTGAAAGGATTAGTGGCTAAGATATCAAAAGAATTTCTAGGAATATATCCAATCCTAGAAGCTTACAATGAGAGTACTAAACAAAGAAAACGTTTAGAAACTCTTCAGAAATTAAAAAAGTTACAAATCTATAACATTTGTTTCTATGAGAAGTATTATTGCGAATTTCCAAGTAACTTCTATAAACTGTAAAAAGAATATCACAAGCCTCATCTATCTATCTTTGATGCTAAATTGCCAGAATCTTTTGCACATGTAGCTGAAAAAGACAACATAACAAAATATTGGCAAAATAATCCAGAACTTGGTACTTTAACCATGGATACTTTCCTAAAATTTGACACTTTAGGAAGAAGACATAGATTTGTACAAGACATGTTGGCAAATCTTTGTAAAGCCCAAAAACTAAAAAAGAAAAATAGTAAGGCAAATAAACAAACATTATGTTTTCCAAACCAGAACAAAAATGTAGGAGCTTATGGTTGTAAAACCACCTCCCGTAAGCAAAGAAAATATCCTAAGAAATTTCAATAGAAACAATTTAGGATATAAAAAAGTTCTACAACTAGGTATACTCCTGTTCAGAAAAAGAACAAATTCTGGCCCTACCACATCCAGTAAAGGGTCAAATGCATATTGCCGAAAGAGAATATCCCCAAGCAAATAAAAATATTGGATATGCCAGAAAGAAGGACATTTTGCTAAATATTGTCCAAATGATAAACAACAACAATGGTACAGTACTTATAAGTAATTAGCCGCAGAAAATGGATTGGAAATCATCCATTGTGATGACATCCAGTCAGAAGATGAAGTATATGAACTTCATCTAGAAACTGAGTCCTCCTCCTCGGAAAACTCGGAGAACATAAATTGCATTTCCACCACATTTAAAACATGTTAAGATCAATTAGAAATCTAATTCTTATAAAATTCCACCAAGCCATTAGGGGTTGTGCTAGTGGAATTTCCCAAACATGGATAACATAACTTTGGAGTTCATTTTTAGTGCGTGAAAAAAATTTCTTCAATTATATTTGTTAGAGTTTTCAAAAAATTTTCCATACACAAACTCTAAAATTTTCATTTTGTTGAGATCATTTTGTTAACGAGAAAAGTGGGACAAGTTTGGATTTGAAAAAAAAATTGAACATCCAAAATGGAAATGCACAAATGATGAGAGAGATAATTTCAAAAAGTATAAGTGATTTTTAAGGATAGGCAAAAAGTGGGTTGTTTGGCTCAAGTAAATATCCAACCACACGTTAACTTGAGAATTTAATTTTTTCTACTCCTACAAATTTTTAGATCATTAGGTCATTTGCATCTTCAATATGTTTTTGGCATGCATATCCACCACATTTAAAACATGTTAGGATCAATTAGAAATCTCTTTCTTATAAAATTAAACCAAGCCATTAGGGGTTGTACTAGTGGAATTTCCCAAACATGGATAACAAAACATTGGAGTTCATTTTTAGTGCTGAAATAATTTTCTTCACTTACATTTACTATAGTTTTCAATTTTTTTTGCATACATAAACACTAAACTTTTCATTTTGGTGTGATCGTTTTTTTTATGATAAAAGTGGGATAAGTTAGGATTTGAAAAAAAATTGAACATCAAAAATAGAAATGCACAAATGCTGAGAGAGATAATTCCAAAAAGTATATGTGATTTTTAAGGATAGGCAAAAAGTGGGTTGTTTGGCTCTGGTAAATTTCCAACCAGAAGTTAACTTGAGAATTTAATTTTTTCTAGTCGAAAATTTTGGAATCTTAGGTCATTTGCATCTTCAACATGTTTCAAGCATGCATATCCACCACATTTAAAACATGTTAGGATCAATTAGAAATCTCTTTCTTATAAAATTCCACCAAGCTATTAGGGGATGGACTAGTGTAATATCCCAAATAGGGTTAACAAAACTTTAGAGTTCATTTTTAGTTCGTGAAAAAATTTTCTTTACTTACATTTATTATAGTTTTCAATTATTTTTATATACATAAACTGTAAAATTTTCATTTTGTTGTGATCGTTTTGTTTACGAGAAAAGTGGGACAAGTTTGGATTTGAAAAAACATTAAACACCCAAAATGGAAATGCACAAATGCTAAGAGAGATAATTCGAAAAAGTATCTATGATTTTTAAGGATAGGCAAAAAGTGGGTTGTTTGGCTCTGGTAAATATGCATCCACACGTTAACTTGAGAATTTAATTTTTTCTACTCCCTGAAATTTTTGGATCATTAGGTCATTTGCATCTTAAACATGTTTCTGGTATGCATATCCACCACATTTAAAACATGTTAGGATCAATTAGAAATCTATTTCTTATAAAATTCCACCAAGGTATTAGGGGTCATACTAGTTGAATTTACCAAACATGCATAATGAAACTTTGGAGTACATTTTTAATGTGTGAAATAATTCTTTTCACATACATTAAATTAAGTTTTCAAATTTTTTTGCATACATAAACTCTAAAATTTTCATTTTTCTGTGAAATTTTTTTACGAGAAAAGTAGGACATGTTTGGATTTGAAAAAAAACTTTAACATCCGAAATGGAAATCCACAAATTCTGAGAGATATAATTCCAAAAAGTATATGTGATTTTTAAGGATAGGCAAAAAGTGGGTTGTTTGGCTCTGGTAAATATCCAACCACCCGTTAACTTGAGAATTTAATTTGTTCTACACCTTGAAATTTTTGGATCATTAGGTCATTTGCATCTTCAACATGTTTCTGGCATGCATATCTACCACATTTAATACATGTTAGGATCAATTATAAATCTCTTTCTTGTAAAATTCTACCAAGCTATTCGGGGATGTTTGAGTGGAATTTCCCAAACATGGATAACAAAACTTTGATGTTGATTTTTAGTGCCTGAAATAATTTTCTTCACTTACATTTATTATAGTTTCAGATTTTTTTGCATACTTAAACTCTAAAATTTTCTTTTTTTTGCGATTGTTTTATTTACGAGAAAAGTGAGACAAGTTTGGATTTGTAAAAAAAATGAACATCCACAATGGAAATGCACAAATGCTGAGTGAGATAATTCCAAAAAGTATTTGTGATTTTTAAGGATAGGCAAAAAATGGGTTGTTTGGCTCTGGTAAATATCCAACCACACATTAACTTGAGAATTGAATTTTTTCTTCTCCTTGAAATATTTTTAGCATTAGGTCATTTGCATCTTCAACATGTTCCTAGAATGCATATCCACCTCCTTTAAAACATGTTAGGATCAATTAGAAATCTCTTTCTTACAAAATTCCACCAAGCCATTAGCGGTTGTACTAGTGGAATTTCCTAGCATGGATAACAAAATTTCGAGGTCATTTTTAGTGCATAAAATAATTTTCCTCACATATATTTATTATAGTGTTCAAATTTTTTTCAGTACATAAACTCTTGAATTTTCGTTTTGTTGTGAACGTTTTGTTTACGAGAAAAGTGGGACAAGTTTGGATTTGAAAAAAAATTGAACATACAACATGGAAATGCACAAATCCTTGGAGAGATAATTCCAAAAAGTATATGTGATTTGTAAGGATCGACCAAAAATGGGTTGTTTGGCTCTGGTAAATATCCAACCACACGTTAACTTGAGAATTTAATTTTTTCTGCTCTTTGAAATTTTTGGATTATTTGGTCATTTGCATCATCAACATGTTTCTAGCAAGCATATCCACCACATTTAAAACATGCTAGGATCAATTAGAAATCTCTGTCTTATAAAATTCCACCAAGCCATTAGGGGTTGTTCTAGTGGATTTTCCCAAACATGGACAACAAAACTTCGGTGTTCATTTTTATTGCATGAAATAATTTTCAACACTTACTTTTATTATAGTTTTCAAATTTTTTTGCATACTTAAACTCTAAAATTTTCATTTTGTTGTGATCGTTTTGTTTACGAGAAAAGTTGGACAAGTTTGGATATGAAAAAAAATTGAACATCCAAAATGGAAATGCACAAATGCTGAAAGAGAAAATACAAAATGTATCTGTGTTTTTTAAGGATAGGCAAAAAGTGGGTTGTTTGGCTTTGGTAAATAACCAACCACACGTTAACTTGAGAATTTAATTTTTTCTACTTCTTTAAATTTTTGGATCATTAGGTCATTTGCATCTTCAACATGTTTCTGGCATGCATATCTTCCACATTTAAAACATGTTAGGATCAATTAGAAATCTCTTTCTTATAAAACTCTACCAAGCTATTAAGGGTTGTACTAGTGGAATTTTCCAAACATGGACAACAAAACTTTGGAGTTCATTTTTAGGGCGTGAAATAATTTTCTTCACTATCATTTATTACAGTTTTCAATTTTTTTTCCATACATAAACTCTAAAATTTTCATTTTTTTGTGATCGTTTTTTTTACGAGAAAAATAGGACAAGTTTGGATTTGAAAAAAACTGAACATCCAAAATGGAAATGCAGAAATGCTGAGAGAGATAATTCCAAAAAGTATCTGTGATTTTTAAGGAAAGGCAAAAGTGGGTTGTTTGGCTCTGGTAAATATCCAACCACACGTTAAGTTGCGAATTTAATTTTTTCTACTCTTTGAAATTTTTGGATTATTAGGTCATTTGTATCTTCAACATGTTTCTGGCATGCATATCCACCACATTTAATACATGTTAGGATCAATTAGAAATCTCTTTCTTATAAAATTCTACCAAGCTATTCAGGGTTGTTTGAGTGGAATTTCCCAAACATGGATAACAAAACTTTGGCGTTCATTTTTAGTGCCTGAAATAATTTTCTTCACTTACATTTATTGTAGTTTCAAATTTTTTTGCATTCTTAAACTCTAAAATTTTCATTTTGTTGTGATTGTTTTGTTTACGAGAAAAGTGAGACAAGTTTGGATTTGAAAAAAAAATGAACATCCAAAATGGAAATGCACAAATGCTGAGTGAGATAATTCCAAAAAGTATTTGTGATTTTTAAGGATAGGCAAAAAGTTGGTTGTTTGGCTCTGGTAAATATCCAACCACACATTAACTTGAGAATTGAATTTTTTCTTCTCTTTGAAATTTTGTTATCATTAGGTCATTTGCATCTTCAACATGTTTCTTGAATGCATGTCCACCTCCTTTAAAACATGTTAGGATCAATTAGAAATCTCTTTCTTATAAAATTCCACCAACCCATTAGCGGTTGTACTAGTGGAATTTCCCTAGCATGGATAACAAAAATTTGGAGTTCATTTTTAGTGCATAAAATAATTTTCCTCACATACATTTATTATAGTGTTCAAATTTTTTGGCATACATAAACTCTTAAATTTTCGTTTTGTTGTGAACGTTTTGTTTACAAGAAAAGTGGGACAAGTTTGGATTTGAAAAAAAATTGAACATCCAACATGGAAATGCACAAATCCTTAGAGAGATAATTCCAAAAAGTATACGTGATTTTTAAGGATCGGCCAAAAATGGGTTGTTTGGCTTTGTTAAATATCCAACCACACGTTAACTTGAAAATTTAACTTTTTCTGCTCTTTGAAATTTTTGGATTATTTGGTAATTTGCATCATCAACATGTTTCTAGCAAGCATATCCACCACATTTAAAACATGCTAGAATCAATTAGAAATCTCTGTCTTACAAAATTCTACCAAGCCATTAGGGGTTGTAATAGTGGATTTTCCCAAACATGGACAACAAAACTTCGGTGTTCATTTTTATTGCATGAAATAATTTTCAACACTTACTTTTATTATAGTTTTCAAATTTTTTTGCATACTTAAACTCTAAAATTTTCATTTTGTTGTGATCGTTTTGTTTACGAGAAAAGTTGGACAAGTTTCGATATGAAAAAAATTGAACATCCAAAATGGAAAAGCACAAATGCTGAAAGAGAAAATACAAAATGTATCTGTGACTTTTAAGGATAGGCAAAAAGTGGGTTGTTTGGATTTGGTAAATAACCAACCAGACGTTAACTTGAGAATTTAATTTTTTCTACTTCTTTAAATTTTTGGATCATTAGGTCATTTGCATCTTCAACATGTTTCTGGCATGCATATCTTCCACATTTAAAACATGTTAGGATCAATTAGAAATCTCTTTCTTATAAAACTCCACCAAGCTATTAAGGGTTGTACTAGTGGAATTTTCCAAACATGGACAACAAAACTTTGGAGTTCATTTTTAGGGCGTGAAATAATTTTCTTCACTATCATTTGTAACAGTTTTCAATTTTTTTTTCCATACATAAACTCTAAAATTTTCATTTTTTTGTGATCGTTTTGTTTACGAGAAAAATAGGACAAGTTTGGATTTGAAAAAAACTGAACATCGAAAATGGAAATGCAAAAATGCTGAGAGAGATAATTCCAAAAAGTATCTGTGATTTTTAAGGAAAGGCGAAAGTGGGTTGTTTGGCTCTGGTAAATATCCAACCACACGTTAAGTTGAGAATTTAATTTTTTCTACTCCTTGAAATTTTTGGATTATTAGGTCATTTGTATCTTCAATATGTTTCTGGCATGCATATCCACCACATTTAATACATGTTAGGATCAATTAGAATTTTTTTTCTTATAAAATTCTACCAAGCTATTTGGGGTTGTTTGAGTGGAATTTCCCAAACATGGATAACAAAACTTTCGCGTTCATTTTTAGTGCCTGAAATAATTTTCTTCACTTACATTTATTGTAGTTTCAAATTTTTTTGCATACTTAAACTCTAAAATTTTTATTTTGTTGTGATTGTTTTGTTTACGAGAAAAGTGAGACAAGTTTGGATTTGAAAAAAAAATGAACACCCAAAATGGAAATGCACAAATGCTGAGTGAGATAATTCCAAAAAGTATTTGTGATTTTT
The DNA here is from genome assembly GCF_029961685.1 of Aristolochia californica. Lineage (NCBI taxonomy): Eukaryota > Viridiplantae > Streptophyta > Magnoliopsida > Piperales > Aristolochiaceae > Aristolochia > Aristolochia californica. The sequence goes on along the minus strand of NW_027182257.1, from coordinate 22,155,692 downwards.
AAGGATAGGCAAAAAGTTGGTTGTTTGGCTCTGGTAAATATCCAACCACACATTAACTTGAGAATTGAATTTTTTCTTCTCTTTGAAATTTTGTTATCATTAGGTTATTTGCATCTTCAACATGTTTCTTGAATGCATGTCCACCTCCTTTAAAACATGTTAGGATCAATTTGAGATCTCTTTCTTATAAAATTCCACCAACCCATTAGCGGTTGTACTAGTGGAATTTTCCTAGCATGGATAACAAAAATTTGGAGTTCATTTTTAGTGCATAAAATAATTTTCCTCACATACATTTATTATAGTGTTCAAATTTTTTTGCATACATAAACTCTTTAATTTTCGTTTTGTTGTGAACGTTTTGTGTACGAGAAAAGTGGGACAAGTTTGGATTTGAAAAAAAAAAATTGAACATCCAACATGGAAATGCACAAATCCTTCGAGAGATAATTCCAAAAAGTATACGTGATTTTTAAGGATCGGCCAAAAATGGGTTGTTTGGCTCTGGTAAATATCCAACCACACTTTAACTTGAGAATTTAATTTTTTCTGCTCTTTGAAAATTTTGGATTATTTGGTAATTTACATCATCAACATGTTTCTAGCAAGCATATCCACTACATTTAAAACATGCTAGGATCAATTAGAAATCTCTGTCTTATAAAATTCCACCAAGCCATTAGGGGTTGTACAAGTAGATTTTCCCAAACATGGACAACAAAACTTCGGTGTTCATTTTTATTGCATGAAATAATTTTCAACACTTACTTTTATTATAGTTTTCAAATTTTTTTGCATACTTAAACTCTAAAATTTTCATTTTGTTGTGATCGTTTTGTTTACGAGAAAAGTTGGAGAAGTTTGGATATGAAAAAAAATGGAACATCCAAAATGGAAATGTAAAAATGGTGAGAGAGAAAATACAAGATGTATCTGTGATTTTTAAGGATAGGCAAAAAGTGGGTTGTTTGGCTTTGGTAAATAACCAACCACACGTTAACTTGAGAATTTAATTTTTTCTACTTCTTGAAATTTTTGGATCATTAGGTCATTTGCATCTTCAACATGTTTCTGGCATGCACATCTTCCACATTGAAAACATGTTAGGATCAATTAGAAATGTCTTTCCTATTAAACTCCACCAAGCTATTAAGAGGTGTACTAGTGGAATTTTCCAAACATGGACAACAAAACTTTGGAGATCATGTTTAGGGCGTGAAATAAGTTTCTTCACTTACATTTATTACAGTTTTCAATTTTTTTTCCATACATAAACTCTAAAATTTTCATTTTTTTGTGATCGGTTTGTTTACGAGAAAAATAGGACAAGTTTGGATTTGAAAAAAAATTGAACATCCAAAATGGAAATGCAGAAATGGTGAGAGAGATAATTCCAAAAATTATCTGTGATTTTTAAGGAAAGGCAAAAAATGGGTTGTTTGGATCTAGTAAATATCCAACCACACGTTAAGTTGAGAATTTAATTTTTTCTTCTCCTTGAAATTTTTGGATTATTAGGTCATTTGCATCTTCAACATGTTTCTGGCATGCATATCCACCACATTTAATACATGTTAGGATCAATTAGAAATCTCTTTCATATAAAATTCTACCAAGCTATTCGGGGTTGTTTGAGTGGAATTTCCCAAACATGGATAACAAAACTTTGGCGTTCATTTTTAGTGCCTGAAATAATTTTCTTCACTTACATTTATTATAGTTTCAATTTTTTTTGCATACATAAACTCTAAAATTTTCATTTTGTTGTGATTCTTGTGTTTATGAGAAAAGTGAGACAAGTTTGGATTTGAAAAAAAAAATGAACATCCAAAATGGTAATGCACAAAAGCTGAGTGAGATAATTCCAAAAAGTATTTGTGATTTTTAAGGATAGGCAAAAAGTTGGTTGTTTGGGTTTGGTAAATATCCAACCACAAATTAACTTGAGAATTGATTTTTTCTTCTCCTTGAAATTTTTTGATCATTAGGTCATTTGCATCTTCAACATGTTTCTTGAATTCATATCCACCTCCTTTAAAACATGTTAGGATCAACTAGAAATCTCTTTCTTATAAAATTCCACCAAGCCATTAGCGGTTGTACTAGTGGAATTTCCCTAGCATGGATAACAAAACTTTGGAGTTCATTTTTAGTGCATAGAATAATTTTCCTCACATACATTTATTATAGTGCTCAAACTTTTTTCAGTACATAAATTCTTAAATTTTCGTTTTATTGTGAACGTTTTGTTTACGAGAAAAGTGGGAGAAGTTTGGATTTGAAAAAAAATTGAACATCCAACATGGAAATGCACAAATCCTTAGAGAGATAATTCCAAAAAGAATATGTGTTTGTAAGGATCGGCCAAAAATGGGTTGTTTGGCTCTGGTAAATATCCAACCACACGTTAACTTGAGAACTTAATTTTTTCTGCTCTTTAATTTTTTTGGATTATTTGGTAATTTGCATCATCAACATGTTTCTAGCAAGCATATCCACCACATTTAAAACATGCTAGGATCAATTAGAAATCTCTGTCTTATAAAATTCCACCAAGCCATTAGGGGTTGTACTAGTGGATTTTCCCAAACATGGACAACTAAACTTCGGGGTTCATTTTTATTGCATGAAATAATTTTCAACACTTACTTTTATTATAGTTTTCAAAATTTTTTGCATACTTAAACTCTAAAATTTTCATTTTGTTGTGATCGTTTTGTTTACGAGAAAAGTTGGACAAGTTTGGATATGAAAAAAAATTGAACATCCAAAATGGAAATGCACAAATGCTGAGAGAGAAAATACAAAATGTATCTGTGCTTTTTAAGGATAGGCAAAAAGTGGGTTGTTTGGCTTTGGTAAATAACCAACCACACGTTAACTTGAGAATTTAATTTTTTCTACTTCTTTAAATTTTTGGATCATTAGGTCATTTGCATCTTCAACATGTTTCTGGCATGCATATCTTCCACATTTAAAACATGTTAGGATCAATTAGAAATCTCTTTCTTATAAAACTCCACCAAGCTATTAAGGGTTGTACTAGTGTAATTTTCCAAACATGGACAACAAAACTTTGGAGTTCATTTTAAGGGCGTGAAATAATTTTCTTCACTATCATTTATTACAGTTTTCAATTGTTTTTCCATTCATAAACTCTAAAATTTTCATTTTTTTGTGATCGTTTTGTTTACGAGAAAAATAGGACAAGTTTGGATTTGAAAAAAAACTGAACATCCAAAATGGAAATGCAGAAATGCTGAGAGAGATAATTCCAAAAACTATCTGTGATTTTTAAGGAAAGACAAAAAGTGGGTTATTTGGCTCTGGTATATATCCAACCACACGTTAAGTTGAGAATTTAATTTTTTCTACTCCTTGAATTTTTTGGATTATTAGGTCATTTGCATCTTCAACATGTTTCTGGCATGCATATCCACCACATTTAATACATGTTAGGATCAATTAGAAATCTCTTTCTTATAAAATTCTACCAAGCTATTCAGGGTTGTTTGAGTGGAATTTCCCAAACATGGATAACAAAACTTTGGCGTTCATTTTTAGTGCATGAAATAATTTTCATCACTTACATTTATTATAGTTTCAAATTTTTTTGCATACTTAAACTCTAAAATTTTCATTTTGTTGTGATCTGTTTGTTTACGAGAAAACTTGGAGAAATTTGCATTTTAAAAATAAATTGAACATCCAAAATGGAAATGCTCAAATTTTGAGTGAGATAATTCCTAAAAGTATCTGTGATTTTTAAGGATAGGCAAAAAAATTGGGTTGTTTGGCTCTGGTAAATATCCAACCACAGGTTAACTTGAGAATTTAATTTTTTCTACTCCTTGCAATTTTTGGATCATTAGGTCATTTGCATCTTCAACATGTTTCTGGCATGCATATCCACCACATTTAAAACATGTCAAGATCAATTAGAAATTTCTTTCATATAAAATTCCACCAAGCCATTAGGTGTTGTACTTGTGGAATTTCCCTAACATGGATAACAAAACTTTGGAGTTCATTTTTAGTCCGTGAAGTAACTTTCTTCACTTACATTTATTAGAGTAATCTAATATTTTTGCATATATAAACTCTAAAATTTTCATTTTGTTGTGAACATTTTGTTTACGAGAAAAGTGGACAAGTTTGCATTTTAAAAAAATTAAACATTCAACATGGAAATGCACAAATGCTGAGAGAGATAATTCCAAAATGTATCTGTGATTTTTAAGGATAGGCAAAAAGTTGGTTGTTTGGATCTGGTAAATAACCAACCATACGTTAACTTGAGAATTTAATTTTTTCTACTCCTTGAAATTTTTGGATTATTAGGACATTTGCATCTTCAACATGTTAGGATCAATTCGAAATCTCTTTCAAATAAAGTTCCACCATGCCATTAGGGGTTGTACAAGTGGAATCTCCCAACCATTGATAACAAAACTTTGGAGTTCATTTTTAGTGTGTTAAATAATTTTCTTCACTTACATTTATTATAGTTTTCAAATTTTTTTGCATACTTAAACTCAAAAATTTTCATTTTGTTGAGATTGTTTTGTTTACGAGAAAAGTGAGACAAGTTTGGATTTGAAAAAAATTGAACATCCAAAATGGAAATGCGCAAATGCTGAGAGAAACAATTCGAAAAAGTATCTGTGATTTTTAAGGATAGGGAAAAAGTGGGTTGTTTGGCTCTGGTAACTATCCAACCACATGTTAAGTTGAGAATTTAATTTTTTCTACTCCTTGATATTTTTGGATGATTTGGTCATTTGCATCTTCAACGCGTTTTTGGCATGCATATCCACCACATTTAAACCAAGTTAGGATCAATTAGAAATCTCTTTCCTAAAAAATTCCACCAAGCTATTAGGGGTAGTACTTGTGGAATTTCCCTAACATGGATAACAAAACTTTGGAGTTCATTTTCGGGGTGTGAAATAATTTTCTTCACTTACATTTATTATAGTTTTCAAATTTTTAAGCTTACATAAACTCGAATATTTTCATTTTTTTGGGAAAGTTTTGTTTACGAGAAAAGTGGGACAAGTTTGTATTTGAAAAAAAATTGAACATCCAACATGGAAATTCACAAAAGCTGAGAGAGATAATTCAAAAAGGTATCTGTGATTTTTCAGGATAGGAAAAAGTGGGTTGTTTGGCTCTGGTAAATATCCAACCACACGTTAACTTGAGAATTTAATTTTTGCTACTCCTTGAAATTTTTGGATAATAAGGTCATTTGCATCTTCAACATGTTTCAGGCATGCATACTCACCACATTTAAAACATGTTAGCTTCAATTAGGAATCCCTTTCTTACAAAATTCTTCCCAAGCCATTAGTGGTTGTACTAGTGGAATTTCCCAACCTTTGATAAGAAAACTTTGGAGTTCATTTTTAGTGTGTTAAATAATTTTCTTCACTTACATTTATTATAGTTTTCAAATTTTTATGCATACTTAAACTCAAAAATTTTCATTTTGTTGGGATCGTTTTGTTTACGAGAAATGTGAGACAAGTTTGGATTTGAAAAAAAATTGAACATCCAAAATGGAAATGCACAAATGCTCAGAGAGATAATTCGAAAAAGTATCTGTGATTTTTAAGGATAGGCAAAAAGTGGGTTGTTTGGCTCTGGTAACTATCCAACTACACGTTAACTTGAGAATTTAATTTTTTCTACTCTTTGAAATTTTTGGATTATTAGGTCATTTGCATCTTCAACATGTTTCTAGCATGTATATCCACCACATTTAAAACATGTTAGGATCAATTATAAATCTCTTTCTTATAAAATTCCACCAAGCCATTAGGGGTTGTACTAGTGGAATTTCCCAACCATGGATAACAAAACTTTGGAGTTCATTTTTAGTGTGTTGAATAATTTTCTTCACTTACATTTATTATGGGTTTCAAATTTTTTTTGCATACTTAAACTCTCAAATTTTCATTTTGTTGTGATCGTTTTGTTTACGAGAAAAGTGAGACAAGTTTGGATTTGAAAAAAAAATTGAACATCCAAAATGGAAATGCACATATGCTGAGAGAGATTATTCAAAAAAGTATATGTGATTTTTAAGGATAGGCAAAAAGTGGGTTGTTTGGCTCTGGTAAATATCCAACCACACGTTAACTTGAGAATTTAATTTGTTCTACACCTTGAAATTTTTGGATCATTAGGTCATTTGCATCTTCAACATGTTTTTGGCATGCATATCCACAACATTTAAAACATGGTAGGATCAGTTAGAAATCTCTTTCTTATAAAATTCCACCAAGCTATTAGAGGTTTTACTAGTGGAATTTCCCAAACATGGATAACAAAACTATGAAGTTCATTTTTAGTGTGTGAAATAATTTTCTTCACTTACATTTCTTATAGCTTTCAAATTTTTTTGCATTCTTAAACTCTAAAATTTTCATTTTGTTGTGATCATTTTGTTTACGAGAAAAGTGAGACAAGTTTGGATTTGAAAAAAAAATTGAACATCCAAAATGGAAATGCACAAATGCTAAGACAAATAATTCCAAAAAGTATCTGTGATTTTTAAGGATAGGCAAAAAGTGGGTTGTTTGGCTCTGGTAAATATCCAACCACACGTTAACTTGAGAATTTAATTTGTTCTCCACCTTGAAATTTTTGGATCATTAGGTCATTTGCATCTTCAACATGTTTCTGGCATGGATATCCACGATATTTAAAACATGGTAGGATCAATTAGAAATCTCTTTCTTATCAAATTCCACCAAGCTATTAGGGGTTGTACTAGTGGAATTTCCCAAACATGGATAAAAAAACTTTTGAGTTCATTTTTGTGCGTCAAATAATTTTCTTCACATACATTTATTATAGTATTCAAATTTTTTTTGCCTACATGAACTCTAAAATTTTCATTTTGTTGTGATCGTTTAGTTTACGAGAAAAGTGAGACAAGTTTGGATTTGAAAAAAAATTGAACATCCAAAATGGAATTGCACAAATTTTGAGAGAGATAATTCCAAAAAGTATTTGTGATTTTGAAGGATAGGAAAAAAGTCGGTTGTTTGGCTCTGGTAAATATCCAACCAGATGTTAAGTTGAGAATTTTATTTTTTCTACCCCTTGAAATTTTTGGATCATTTGGTTATTTGCATCTTCAACATGTTTTTGGCATGCATATCCACCACATTTAAACAATGTTAGGATCAATTACAAATCTATTTCTTATAAAATTCCGCCCAGCGATTAGGGGTTGTACTTGTGGAAAGTCCCTAACATGGATAACAAAACTTTGGAGTTCATTTTTAGTGTGTGAAATAATTTTCTTCACTTACATTTATTGTAATTTTCAAATTTTTTTGCTTACATAAACTTGAAAATTTTCATTTTTCAGTGAACGTTTTTTAACGAGAAAAGTGGGACAATTTTGGATGAAAAAAATTAAACATCCAACATGGAAATGCACAAATGCTAAGAGAGATAATTCCAAAAAGTATCTGTGATTTTTAAGGTTAGGCAAAAAGTGGGATGTTTGGCTCCGGTAAATATCCAACCACAAGTTAACTTGAGATTTTAATTTTTTCTTCTCCTTGAAATATTTTCATTATTAGGTCATTTCTAACTTCAACATGTTTCTTGTATGCATGTCCACCACATTTAAAACATGTTAGGATCAATTAGAAATCTCTTTCTTATAAAATTCCACCAAGCCATTAGGGGTTGTACTAGTGGAATTTCCCAACCATAGATAATAAAACTTTGGCGTTCATTTTTAGTGTGTTAATAATTTTCTTCACTTAAATTAATTACAGTTTTCAAATTTTTGTGCATACTTAAACTTAAAATTTTCATTTTGTTGTGATCGTTTTGTTTACAAGAAAAGTGAGACAAGTTTGGATTTGAAAAAAAAAATTCAACATCCAAAATTGAAATGCACAAATCCTGAGAGAGGTAATTCCAAAAATATCTGTGATTTTTAAGGACAGGAAAAAAGTTGGTTGTTTGGCTCTGGTATATATCCAACCACACGTTAACTTGAGAATTTAATTTTTTCTACTCCTGGAAAATTTTGAATCATTGGGTCTTTTGTATCTTCAACATGTTATTGGCATGCAAATCCACAACATTTAAAACATGTTAGGATCAATTAGAAATCTCTTTCTTATGAAATTCTAACAAGCTATTAGAGGTTGTACTAGTGGAAACATGGATAACAAAACTTTGGAGTTCATTTTTAGTGCGTGAAATAATTTTCTTCACTAACATTTTTTCTTCTCCTTGAAATATTTTCATTATTAGGTCATTTCTAACTTCAACATGTTTCTTGCATGCATATCCACCTCATTTAAAACATGTTTGGATCAATTAGAAATCTCTTTCTTATAAGATTCCACCAAGTCATTAGGGGTTGTAGTAGTGGAAATTCCCTAACATGGATAACAAAATTTGGAGTTAATTTACATTGCGTGAAATAATTTTCTTCACATACATTTATTATTATTTTCAATTTTTTTTTGCATACATAAACTTTAAAATGTTCATTTTATTTACAAAAAAAGTAGGGCAAGTTTTGATTTGAAAAAAAAATGAACATCCAAATAGGAAATGCACAAATTCTGAGAGATATAATTACAAAAAGTATCTGTGATTTTTAAGGATAGGCAAAAACTGGGTTGTTTGGCATTGGTAAATATCCAACCACACGTTAACTTGAGAATTTAATTTTTTCTGCTTCCTGAAATTTGTGGATCATTAGGTCATTTGGATCTTCAACATGTTTCCAGTATGCATATCCACCTCATTTAAAACATGTTAGGATCAATTGGAAATCTCTTTCTTATGAAAATCCACAAAGCCATTAGGGGTTGTACCAGTGGAATTTCCCTAAGATGGATAACAAAACTTTGGAGCTCATTTTTACTACGTGAAATAATTTTCTTCACTTACATTTATTATAGTTTTCTAATTTTTTTGCATACTTAAACTCTAAAATTTTCATTTTGTTGTGAACTTTTTGTTTACGAGAAAGTGAGACAAGTTTGGATTTGAAAAAAAATTGAACATCCAACATGGAAATGCACAAATGCTGAGAGAGATAATTCCAAAAAGAATCTTTGATTTTTAATGATAGGTAAAAAGTGGGTTGTTTGGTTCCGGTAAATATCCCTCCACACGTTAACTTGAGAATTTAATTTTTACTACTCCTTGAAACTTTTGGATCATTAGGTCATTTGCAACTTCAACATGTTTTTTGCATGCATATCCACCTTATTTAAAACATGTTTAGATCAATTAGAACTCTCTTTCTTATAAGATTAAACCAAGTCATTAGGGGCTGTACTATTGGAAATTGCCTAACATCGATAACAAAACTTTGGAGTTCATTTATAGTGCGAGAAATAATTTTTTTACTTACATTTATTATAGTTTTCAAATTTTTTTCATACATAAACTCTAAAATATTCATTTTGTTGTTAACGTTTTGTTTTCAAGAAAAGAGGGACAAGTTTGGATATGAAAAAAAAAAACGAAAAATCCAAAATGCAATTGCTAAAATGCTCAGAGAGATAATTTCAAAAAGTATCTGTGATTTTTAAGGATAGGCAAAGAGTGGGTTGTTTGGCTTTGGTAAATATCCAACCACACATTAACTTGAGAATTTAATTTTTTCTGCTTCTTGAAATTTTTGGATCATTAGGTGATTTGGATCTTCAACATGTTTCTGGCATGCATATCCACCTCATTAAAAACATGTTAGGATCAATAAGAACTCTCTTTCTTATAAGATTCAACCAAGTCATTAGGGGTTGTACTAGTGGAAATTCCCTAACATGGATAACAAAACTTTGGAGTTACATTTTTAGTGTGTGAAATAATTTTCTTCAATTACATTTATTATAGTTTTTAAATTTTTTTGCATACATAAACTCTAAAATTTTCATTTTGTTGTGATCGTTTGGTCTAGGAGAAAAGTGGGTCAAGAATGGATTTTAAAAAAAAATTGAACGTCCAAAATGGAAATGCACAAATGGTGAGAGAGATAATTCCAAAAAGTATTTGTGATTTTTAAGGATTGGCAAAAAGTGGGTTGTTTGGCTCTGGTAAATATCCAACCACACGTTAACTTGAGAATATAACTTTCTCTACCCCTTGGAATTTTTGGATCGTTAGGTCATTTGCATGTTCAACATGTTTCTGGCATGTGTATCCCCCACATTTAAAACATGTTAGGATGAATTAGAAATCTCATTCTTATAAAATTCCACCAAGCCATTTGGGGTTGTACTAGTGGAATTTCCCAAACATGGACAACGAAACTTTGGAGTTCATTTTTAGTGCGTGAAATAATTTTCTTCACTTACATTTATTATAGTTTTCAAATGTTTTTGCATACATAAAGTCTAAAATATTCGTTTAGTTGTGATCATTTTGTTTACGAGAAAAGTGGGCCAAGTTTGGATTTGAAAAAAAATTGAATACACAACATCGAAATCCACAAATGCTGAGAAACATAATTTCAAAAAATATATGTGACTTTTAAGGATGGGCAAAAAGTGGGTTGTTTGGCTCGGGTAAATATCCAACCACACGTTAACTTGAAAATTTAATTTTTTCTACTCCTTGGAATTTTTGGATCATTAGGTCATTTGCATCTTCAACATGTTTCTGGCATGCATATCAACCACATTTAAAACATGTTAGGATCAATTAGAATCGCTTTCTTATAAAATTAAACCAAGCCATTACGGGTTGTACTAGTGGAATTTCCCAATCATGGATAACAAAACTTTGGAGTTCATTTTTAGTGTGTTAAATAATTTTTTTCACTTACATTTTTTTTTGTTTTCAAATTTATTTGTGTACTTAAACTCTAAAATTTTCATTTTGTCGTGATCGTTTTGTTTACGAAAAAAGTGAGACAAGTTTGGATTTGAAAAAAAAATTGAACGTCCCAAATTAAAATGCACAAATGCTGCGAGAGATAATTCCAAAAAGTATCGGTGATTTTATGGATAGGCAAAAAGTTGGTTGTTTGGCTCTGGTAAATATCCAACTACACATTAACTTGATAATTTAATTTTTTCTTCACCTTGAAATTTTTTGATCATTAGGTCATTTGCATCGTCAACATGTTTCTGGCATGCATATCCACAACATTTAAAACATGTTAGGATGAATTAGAAATCTCTTTCTTATAAAATTCCACCAAGCTATTCGGGGTTGTACTAGTGGAATTTCCCAAACATGGATGGCAAAACTTTGGAGTTCATTTTTAGTGTGTGAAATAATGTTCTTCACTAACATTTGTTATAGCTTTCAAATTTTTTTGCATACATGTACTTTAAAATTTTCTTTTGTTGTGATCGTTTTATTTACGAGAAAACTGGGAGAAGTTTGCATTTAAAAAAAAAGTTGAACATCCAAAATGGAAATGCACAAATGCTGAGTGAGATATTTGCAAAAAGTATCTATGGTCTTTAAAGATAGGCAAAAAGTGGGTTGTTTGGCGCTGGTAAACATCCAACCACACGTTAACTTGAGAATTTAATTTTTTTCTACAATGAAATTTTTGGATCATTAGGTCATTTGCATCTTCCACATGTTTCTGGCACGCATATCCACCACATTTAAAACATGGCAGGATAAATTAGAAATCTCTTTATTATAAAATTCCACCAAGCTATTAGGGGTTGTACTAGTGGAATTTCCCTAACATGGATAACAAAACTTTGGAGTTCTTTTTTAGTCCGTGAAATAATTTTCTTCACATACATTTGTTATAGTTTTCTAATTTTTTTGCATACTAAAACTCTAAAATTTTCATTTTATTGTGAACGTTTTGTATACGAGAAAAGTGGGACAAGTTTGCAAATGAAAAAAAAATTGAATACCCAACATGGAAATGCACAAATGCTGAGAGAGATAATTCCAAAAAGTATCTGTGGTTTTTAAAGACAGGGCAGAAGTGGGATGTTTGGCTCTAGTAAATAACCAACAACACGTTAACGTGGGAATTTAATTTTTTCTACTCCTCGAAATTTTTGGATTATTAGGTCTTTTGCATCTTCAACATGTTTCTAGCATGCATATCTGCCACATTTAAAACATGTGAGGATAAATTAGAAATTTCTTTCTTATAAAATTCCACCAAGCCATTAGGGGTTGTGCTAGTGGAATTTCCCTAACATGGATAACAAAACTTTGGAATTCATTTCTGGTGAGTCAAATAATTTTCTTCCCATTCATTTATTATAGTTTTAATTTTTTTTAATACTTAAACTCTTAAATTTTCATTTTGTTGTGAACATTTTGTTTACGAGAAAAGTAGGACAAGTTTTGATATGAAAAAAAATGGGACATCCAACATAGAAATGCACAAATGCTGAGAGAGATAATTCCAAAGAGTATCTTTGATTTTTAAGGATAGCCAAAAAGTGGGTTGTTTGGCTCTGGTAAATATCCAACCACGCGTTAACTTGAGAATTTAATTTTTTATACTCCTTGAAATTTTCGGATCATTAGGTCATTTGCATTTTTAACATGTTTCTGGCTTACATATCCACCACAATTAAAACATTCTAGGATCAATTACAAATCTCTTTCTTATAAAAGTCCACCAAGTCATTTGGGGTTGTACTAGTGGAATTTCTCAAACATGGATAACAAAACTTTGGAGTTCATTTATAGTGCATGAAATAATTTTGTTTACTTACATTTATTATAGTTTTCAAATTTTTTTGCATATATAAACTCTAAAATTTTCATTTTTTTGTGATCGTTTTCTTAACGAGAAAATTGGGACAAGTTTGGATTTGAAAAAAAATTGAACATGCAAAATGGAAATCCCCAAATGCTGAGAGAGATAATTCCAAAAAGTATCTGTGATTTTTAAGGATAGGCAAAAAGTTGGTTGTTAGGCTCTGGTAAATATCCAACCACATGTTAACTTGAGAATTTAATTTTTTCTACTCGAAATTTTTGGATCATTAGGTCATTTGCATCTTCAACATCTTTCTGGAATACATATCCACCTCATTTAAAACTTGTTAGGACCAATTAGAAATGTCTTTCTTATAAAATTCCACCAAGACATTAGGGGTTGTAGTAGTGGAATTTCCCAAACATGGATAACAAAACTTTGGAGTTCATTTTTAGTGCATGAAATAATATTCTTCACTTACATTTATTATAATTTTCAAAACTTTTTGCATACATAAAGTCTAAAATTTTTCGCTTTGTTGAGAACATTTTGTTTACGAGAAAAGTGGGACAAGGTCGGATTCAAAAAAAAAATTGAACATCCAACAAAGAAATGCACTAATTCTGAGAGGGATAATTCCAAAAAGTATCTTTGATTTTGAAGGATAGGCAAAAAGTGGGTTGTTTGGCTCTGGTAAATATCCAACCACACTAACTTGAGAATTTAATTTTTTCTACTCCTTGAAATTTTTGGATTATTAGGTCATTTGCATCTTCAACAAGTTTCTAGCATGCATATCCACCATATTTAAAGCATGTTAGGATCAATTATAAATCTCTTTCTTATAAAATTCCACCAAGCCATTAGGGGTTGTACTAGTATAATTTCCCAACCATTGATAAAAAAACTTTGGAGTTCATTTTCAGTGTGTTAAATAATTTTCTTCGCTTACATTTATTATAGTTTTCAAAACTTTTTGCATACTTAATCTCTAAAATTTTCATTTTGTTGTGATCGTTTTGTTTACAAGAAAAATGAGACCAGTTTGGATTTGAAAAAAAATTTGAACTTCCAAAATGGAAATGCACAAATGCTGAGAGAGATAATTCCAAAAAGTATCTGTGATTTTTAAGGAAAGGCAAAAAGTGGGTTGTTTGGCATTCCTAAATATCCAACTACACGTTAACTTGAGAATTTAATTTTTTCTACTCCGTGAAATTTTTGGATCATTAGGTCATTTGCATCTTCTACTTGTTTTTGGCATGCATATCCACCTCATTTAAAACGTGTTAGGATCAATTAGAAATCTCTTTCTTATAAAATTTCACCAAGCCATTAGGGTTGTACTAGTGGAATTTCCCTATCATGGATAACAAAACTTTGGAGTTCATTTTTAGTGGATGAAATAATTTTCTTCACTTATATTTATTATTGTTTTCAATTTTTTTTAGCATACATAAACTCTAAAATTGTCATTTTGTTGTGATCGTTTTGTTTTAAGAGAAAAGTGGGAAAAGTTTGCATTTTAAAAACAAATTGAACATCTAAAATGGAAATGCACAAATACTGAGAGAGATAATTCCAAAAAGTATCTATGATTTTTAAGGATAGGCAAAAAGTGGGTTGTTTAGTTCTAGTAAATATCCAACCACACGTTAAGTTTACAATTTAATTTTTTCTAGTCCTTGAAATTTTTGGATCATTTGGTCATTTGCATCTTCAACATGTTTCTGGCATGCATATCCACCACATTTATAACATGTTAGGATCGATTAGAAATCTTTTTCTCAAAAAATTCCACCAAGATATTAGGGGTTGTAATTGTGGAATTCGCCCAACATGGATAACAAAACTTTGGAGTTAATTTTTAGTGCGTGAAATAATTTTCTTCACTTAATTATAATTTTCAAATTTTGTTGCTTTCATAAACTCGAAAATTTTCATTTTGTTGTGAACGTTTAGTTTACGAGAAAAGTGGGACTAGTTTCGATTTGAAAAAAAATTGAACATCCAACATGGAAATGCACAAATGTTGAGAGGGATAATTCCAAAAAGTATCTATGGTTTTTAAGGATAGGCAAAAAGTGGGTTGATTGGCTCTGGTAAATATCCAACCACACGTTAATTTATTCTACTCCTTGAAATATTTTGATCATTAGGTCATTTGCATCTTCAGCATGTTTCTGGCATGCTTATCCACCTCATTTAAAACATGTTAGGATCAATTAGAAATCTCTAACTTATAAAATTCCACCAAGGCAAAAAGTATCTATGTTTTTTAAGGATAGGCAAAAAGTGGGTTGTTTGGCTTTCGAAAATAACCAACCACACGTTAACTTGAGAATTTAATTTTTTCTACTTCTTGAAATTTTCGGATCATTAGGTCATTTGCATCTTCAACATATTTCTGGCATGCATATCCACCACATTTAAAACATGTTAGGATCAATTATAAATTTTTTTCTTATAAAATTCCACCAAGCTATTAGGGGTTGTACTAGTGGAATTTCCCTAACATGGATAACAAAACTTTGGAGTTCATTTTTACTGCATGAAATAATTTTTTCACTTACATTTATTATATTTTTCTAATTTTTTTTGCATACATAAACTCTTAAATTTTCATTTTGTTGTGAACTTTTTGCTCACGAGAAAAGTGGGACAAGTTTGGATTTGAAAAAAAATTGATGATCATACATGGAAATGCACAAATGATGAGAGAGATAATTCCAAAAAAAATCTGTGATTTTTAAGGATAGTTAAAAAGTGGGTTGTTTGTTCTGGTAAATATCCCTCCGCACGTTAACTTGAGAATTTAATTTTTTCTACTCTTTGAAAGTTTTGGATCATTAGGTCATTTGCAAGTTCACCATGTTTCTTGCATGCATATCCACTTCATTTAAAACATGTTTGGATCAATTAGAAATCTCTTTCTTATAAGATTCCACCAAGTCATTTGGGGTTGTACTTGTGGAAATTCCCTAACATGGATAACAAAACTTTGGAGTTCATTTATAGTGCATGAAATAATTTTCTTCACATACATTTATTATAGTTTTCAAATTTTTTTTCCATACATAAACTCTAAAATGTTCGTTTTATTTACAAGAAAAGTGGTGGAAGTTTGGATTTGAAAAAAAAATGAATATCCAAAACGGAAATGCACAAATGCTGAGAGAGATAATTCCAAAAGGTATCTGTGATTTTTAAGGTTAGGCAAAAACTGAGTTGTTTGGCTTTGGTAAATATCCAACCACACGTTAACTTGAGAATTTAATTTTTCTGTTTCCTGAAATTTGTGGATCATTAGGTCATTTGGATCTTCAACATGTTTCTGGCATGCATATCCACCCCATTTGAAACATGTTAGGATCAATTGGAAATCTTTTTCTGAAGAAAATCCACAAAGCCATTAGGGGTTGTACTAGTCGAATTTCCCTAACATGGAGAACAAATCTTAGGAGTTCATTTTTTCTGCGTGAAATAATTTTCTTCACTTACATTTATTATAGTTTTCTAATAGTTTTCTAATTTTTTTGCATACATAAACTGTAAAATTTTCATTTTGTTGTGAACTTTTTGTTTACGAGAAAAGTGGGACAAGTTTGGATTTGAAAAAAAATTGAACATCCAACATGGAAATGCACAAATGCTTAGAGAGATAATTCCAAAAAGAATCTGTGATTTTTACGGATAGCTAAAAAGTGGGTTGTATGGCTCTAGTAAATATCCCTCCGCACGTTAACTTGAGAATTTAATTTTTTTTACTCCTGGAAATTTTTAGATCATTAGGTCATTTGCTGCTTCAGCATGTTTCTTGCATGCATATCCACCTCATTTAAAACATGTTAGGATCAATTAGAATTCTCTTTCTGATAAGATTCCACCAAGTCATTAGGGGTTGTACTAGTGGAAATTCCCTAACATGGATAAAAAAACTTTAGAGTTCATTTATTGTGCGTGAAATAAGTTTTTTCAATTACATATATTATAGTTTTCAATTTTTTTTGCATACATAAACTCTAAAATTTTCGTTTTGTTGTGATCGTTTTGTTTACGAGAAAAGTGGGACAAGTATGGATTTTTAAAAAAATTTGAACGTCCAAAATGGAAATGCACAAATGGTGAGAGAGATAAGTCCAAAAGGTATCTATGATCTTTAAGGATTGGCAAAAAGAGGGTTGTTTGGCTTTGATTTATCCAACCACACGTTAACTTGAGAATATAATTTTTTCAACCCCTTGGAATTTTTGGATCGTTAGGTCATTTGCATGTTCAACATGTTTCTGACATGCATATCCACCACATTTAAAATATGTTAGGATCAATTAGAAATCTCTTTCTTATAAAATTCCAAAAAATTATTAGGGGTTGTACTAGTGGAATTTCCCAAACATGGAACACGAAACTTTGGAGTTCATTTCTAGTGCGTGAAATTTTCATTTTGTTATGATCCTTTTGTTTAAAAAAAAAGTGGGACAAGTTTAGATTTGAAAAAAAAATTGAACATCTAAAATGGAAATGCACAAATGCAGAGGGAGATAATTCCAAAAAGTATCTATGATTTTTAAGGATAGAAAAAAAGTGGGTTGTTTGGCTTCGGTAAATATCCAACCACACGTTAACTTGAGAATTTCATTTTTCTACTCCTTGAAATTTTTGGATCATTAGGTCATTTGTATCTTCAACATGTTTCTACCATGCATATCCCCCACATTTAAAACATGTTAGGATCAATTAGAAATCTCATTCTTATAAAATTCCACCAAGCCATTAAGGGTTGTACTAGTGGAATTTCCCTAACATGGTTAACAAAACTTTGGAGTTAATTTTTTGTGCGTGAAATAATTTTCTTCATTGACATATTATAGTTTTCAAATTTTTTTGCATACCTAAAGTCTAAAATTTTTATTTTTGTTGTGATCGTTTTGTGTACGAGAAAAGTGGGACAAGTTTTGATTTGAAAAAAAATAGAACGTCCAAAATGGAAAGGCACAAACGCTGAGAGAGATAATTCCAAAAAGTATTAGTGATTTTTAAGGATAGGCAGAAAGTGGGTTGTTTGGCTCTGGTAAATATCCAACCACAACTTTACTTGAGAATTTTATTTTTTCTACTGCTTGAAATTTTTTTATCATTGGGTTATTTGCATCTTCAACATGTTACTGGCATGCATATCCACCTCATTAAAAACATGTTAGGATCCGTTAGAAATCTCTTTCTTATAAAATTCCACCAAGCCATTAGGGGTTGTACTAGTGGAATTTCCCTAACATGGATAACAAAACTTTGCAGTTCATTTTTAGTACGTGAAATAATTTTCTTATCAAATTTTTTTGCATACATAAACTCTAAAATTTTTGTTTTTTGGTGAACGTTTTGTTAACGTGAAAATCGGGAGAAGTTTGGATTTGAAAAAAAATTAAACATCCAACATGGAAATGCAGAAATGCTGAGACACATAATTCCAAAAAGTATATATGACTTTTAAGGATAGGCAAAAAATGGGTTGTTTCGCTCGGGTAAATTTCCAACCACACGTAAACTTGAGAATTTAATTTTATCTACTCCTTGAAATTTTTGGATCATTAGGTCATTTGCATCTTCAACATGTTTTTGGCATCCATATCCACCACATTTAAAACATGTTAGGATCAATTAGAAATCTCTTTCTTAAAAAAATCCACCAAGCTATTAGGGGTTGTACTGGTGGAATTTTGCTAACATGGGTAACAAAACTTTGGAGTTCATTTTTAGTGTGAGAAATAATTTTCCTGACTTACATTTATTATAGTTTCCAATTTTTTTTGCATACATAAACTCTAAAATTAACATTTTGTTGTGAACGTTTTGTTTACGAGAAAAGTGGGACAAGTTTGGATTTGAAAAAAAATTGAACATCCAACCTCGTAATGCACAAATGCTGAGAGAGATAATTCCAAAAAGTATTTGTGATTTTTAAGGATAGGCAAAAAGTGGGTTGTTTGGCTCTAGTAAAAATCTAACCTCACGTTAACTTGCGAATTTAATTTTTTCTACTCCTTGAAATTTTTTGATTATTAGGTCATTTGCATTTTCAACATGTTTCTTGCATGCATATCCACCACATTTAAAACAGGCTAGGATCTATTACAAATCTCTTTCTTATAAAATTCCACCAAGCGATTAGGGGTTGTACTAGTGGAATTTCCCAAACATGGATAACAAAACTTTGGTGTTCATTTTTAGTGTGTGATATAATTTTCGTCACTTACATTTACTATAGCTTTCAAATTTTTTTGCATATATAAACTCTAAAATTTTCATTTTGTTGTGATCGTTTTAATTAATAGAAAAGTTGGACAAGTTTGAATTTGAAAAAAAAATCGAACATCCAAAATGGAAATGCACAAATGCTGTGGTAGATAATTGCAAAAAGTATATGTGATTTTTAAGGATAGGCAAAAAGTGGGTTGTCTGGCTCGGGTAAAAATCAACCCACACATTAACTTGAGAATTTAATTTTTTTAACGCCGTGAAATTTTTGGATCATTATGTCATTTGCATCTTCAACATGTTTCTAGCACGCATATCCACCTCATTTAAAACATGTAAGGATCAATTTAAAATCTCTTTCTTATAAAATTCCACCAATCCATTAGGGCTTGTACTACTGGAATTTCCCAAACATGGATAACATAACTTTGAAGTTCATTTTTAGTGCGTGAAATAATTTGCTTCACTTACATTTATTATAGTTTTCAAATATTTTTGCATACATAAAGTCTAAAATTTTCGTTTTGCTGTTATCATTTTGTTTTCGAGAAAAGTGGGACAAGTTTGGATATGAAAAAAAAATTGAACATCCAAAATGGAAATGCACAAATGCTGAGAGAGATAATTCAAAAAAGTATCTATGACTTTTAAGGATAGGCAAAAGGTAGGTTGTTTGGCTCTTGTAAATATCCAACCACACGTTAACTTGACAATTTAATTTTTTCTACTCCTTGAAAATTTTGGTTCATTAGGTCTTTTGCATGTTCAACATGTTTCTAGCATGCATATCCACCACATTTAAAACATGTTAGGATCAATTAGAAATCTCTTTCTTATAAAATTCCACCAAGTTATTAGGGGTTGTACTTGTAGAATTTCGCAAACATGGACAAATAACTTTGGAGTTCATTTTTAGTGCGTGAAATAATTTTCTTCACTTACATCTATTAAAGTTTCAAATTTTTTTCCATACATAAACTTTGAAATTTTCATTTTTTTGTGATCCTTTTGTTTACAACAAAAGTGGGACAGGTTTAGAATTGAAAAAACATTGATCAACCAAAATGGAAATGCACAAATGCTGAGGGAGTTTATTCCAAAAAGTATAACTGATTTTTAAAGATAGAAAAACAGTGGGTTTTTTGGCTCTGGTAAATATTCAAACACACATTAAGTTCAGCATTTAATTTTTTCTACTCGAAATTTTTGGATCATTTGGTCATTTGTATCTTCAACATGTTTTTGGCATGCATATCCGTGACATTTAAAACAAGTTAGGATCAATTAGAAATCTCATTCTTATAAAATTCCACCAAGCCATTAGGGGTTGTACTAGTGGAATTTCCCTAACATGGATAATCAAACTTTGGAGTTCATTTTTAGTGCGTGAAATAATTTTCTTCTCTTACATTTATTATAGTTTTCAAAAATTTTTGCATACATAAACTCTTAAATTTTCATTTTGTTGTGATTGTTTTGGTTACGAGAAAAGTTGGACAAGTTTGGATTTGAAAAAAAATTGAACATCGAAAATGGAAATGCACAAATGTTGAGAGAGATAATTCCAAAAAATATCTGGGATTTTTAAGGGTAGGCAAAAAGTGGGTTGTTTGGCTCTGGTAAATATCCAACCACAAGTTAACCTGAGAATTTAATTTTTCTACGCCTTGAAATTTTTTGATTATTAGGTCATTTGCATCTTCAACATGTTTCTAGCAAGCATATCCACCACATTTAAAACATGTTAAGATCAATTAGAAATATCTTTCTTATAAAATTATACCAAGCCATTAGGGGTAGTACAAGTGGAATTTCCAAAACATGGATAACAAAACTTTGGAGTTCATTTTTAGAGCATGAAATAATTTTCTTCACTTACATTTGTTATAGTTTTCAAATTTTTTTGCACACATAAACTCTAAAATTTCAATTTTGTTGTGATCGTTTTGTTTACGAGAAAAGTGGGTCAAGTTTGGATTTGAAAAAAAATAGAACATCCAAAATTGAAATGCACAAATGATGAGAGAGATAATTCCAAAAAGTATCTGTGATTTTTAAGGATAGTCAAAAAGGAGGTTGTTTGGCTCTGGTAAATATCCAACCACACGTTAACTTGAGAATTTAATTTTTTCTACTCAAAATTTTTTCATTCATAGGTCGTTTGCATCTTCAACATGTTTCTGGCATGCTTATCCACCTGATTTAAAACATGTTAGCATCAATTAGAAATCTCTTTCTTATAATATTCCACCAAGCCATTCGGGGTTGTACAAGTGGAATTTCCCTAACATGGATAACAAAACTTTGCAGTTCATTTTTAGTACGTGGAATAATTTTCTGCACTTATATTTATTATAGTTTTCAAATTTTTTTGCATACATAAACTCTAAAATTTTTGTTTTGTTGTGAACGTTTTGTTTTCAAGGAAAGTGGGAAAAGTTTGCATATGAAAAAAAAATTCAACATGCAAAATGGAAATGCACAAATACTGAGAGAGATAATTCCAAAAAGTATCTTTGATTTTTAAGGATAGGCAAAAAGTGGGTTGTTAGGCTCGGGTAATTATCCAACCACACGTTAACTTGAGAATTTAATTTTTTCTACTCCATGAAATTTTTGGATCATTACGTCATTGGCATCTTCAACATGTTTCTGGCATGCATATCCACCACATTTAAAACATCTTACGATCAATTAGAAATCTATTTCTTAAAAAATTCCACCAAGCTATTAGGGGTTGTACTAGTGGAATTACGCTAACATGGGTAACAAAACGACTGAGTTCATTTTTAGTGCATGAAATAATTTTCTTGACCTACATTTATTATAGTTTCCAAATTTTTTTGCAAAGACAAACTCTAAAATTTTCATTTTGTTGTGATTGTTTTGTTTACGAGATAATTTTGACAAGTTTGGATTTGAAAAAAATTGAACATCAAAAATGGAAATGCACAAATGTTGAGACAGATAATTCCAAATAGTATCTGTGAATTTTAAGGATAGGCAAAAAGTGGGTGGTTTGGTTCTAGTAAATATCCTACCACACGTTAATTTTTTCTACTCATTGAAATATTTTGATCATTAGGTCATTTGCATCTTCAACATGTTTCTGGCATGCATATCCACCTCATTTAAAACATGTTAGGATCAATTAGATATCACTTTCTTATAAAATTCCTCCAAGCCATTAGAAGTTGTACTAGTGAAATTTCCCTAACTTGGATAACAAAACTATGTAGTTCATTTTTAGTAAGTTAAATAATTTTCTTCACTTACATTTATTAAAGTTTTCAATTTTTTTTGGATACAGAAACTCTTAAATTTTTGTTTCGTTGTGAATGTTTTGTTTACGAGAAAAGTGGGACAAGTTTGGATTTGAAAAAAAATTGAACATCCAACATGGAAATGCACAAATTCTGAGAGACATAAATCAAAAAAGTATATGTGATTTTTAAGGATAGGCAAAAAGTGGGTTGTTTGGCTGGGGAAAATATCCAACCACACGTTAACTTGAGAATTTAATTTTTTCTACTCGAAATTTTTGGATCATTAGGTCATTTGCATCTTCAACTTGTTTCTGGCATGCATATCCACTACATTTAAAACATGTTCGGATCAATTAGAAATCTCTTTCTTAAAAAATTCCTCCAAGCTATTAGGGGTTGTTGTACTAGTGGAATTTCGCTAACATTGGTAAAGAAATTTGGAGATCATTTTTAGTGCGTGAAATAATTTTCTTCAATTTCATTTATTATAGTTTCCAAAATTTTTTGCATACATAAACTCTAAATTTTTTTTTTTTTAACGTTTTGTTTAAGAGAAAAGTTGGACAAGTTTGGTTTTGAAAAAAAATTGAACATCCAACATGGAAATGCACAAATACTGAGAGAGATAATTCAAAAAAGTATAAGTGATTTTTAAGGATAGGCAAAAAGTGGGTTGTTTGGCTCTGGTAAAAGTCCAACGTCACTTTAACTTGAGAATTTAATTTTTTCTGCTCATTGAAAATTTTGGATTATTAGGTCATTTGCATCTTCAACAAGTTTTTCACATGCTAGGATCAATTAGAAATCTCTTTCTTATAAAATTCTACCAAGCTATTAGGGGTTGTATGAGTGGAATTTCCCAAACATGGATAACAATACTTTGGAGTTCATTTTTAGTACGTAAAATAATTTTCTTCACTTACATTTATTATAGTTTTCAAATTATTTTGCATACATAAACTCTAAAATTTTCATTTTGTTGTGTTCGTTTTGTTTACGAGAAAAGTGGGACAAGTTTGGATTTGAAAAAAAATCGATTATCCAAAATGGAAATGCACAAATGGTGTGAGAGATAATTCCAAAAACTATCTGTGATTTTTAGGATAGGCAAAAAGTGGGTTGTTTGGCTCGGGTAAAAATCCAACCACACGTTAACTTGAGAATTTAATTTTTTCTACTCCTTGAAATTTTTGGATCATTTGGTTATTTGCATCTTCAACATTTTTTTGGCATGCATAACCACTTCTTTTAAAACATTTTAGGATCAATTACAAATCTCTTTCTTATCAAATTCTACCAAGCCATTAGGGGTTGTACTAGTGGAATTTTCCAAACATAGATTAAAAATCTTTGGAGTTCATTTTTTGTGCATGAAATAATTTTCTTTACTTACATTTATTATAGTTTTCAAATGCTCTTGCAAACATAAACTCTAAACTTTTCATTTTGTTGTGAACGTTTTGTTTACAGGAAAAGTGGGACAAATTTGGATATAAACAAAAATTGAACATCCAAAATGGAAATGCACAAATGCTGAGAGATATAATTCCAAAATGTATCTATGATTTTTAAAGATAGGCAAAACGTGTGTTGTTTCGCTCTGGTAAATATCAAAGCACACGTTAACTTGAGAGTTTAATTTTTTTTACACCTTGAAATTTTTGGATCATTAGGTCATTTACATCTTCGACATCTTTCTGGCATGCATATCCACCACATTTAAAACATGTTAGTATCAATTAGAAATCTCTTTGTTATTAAATTCCTCCAAGCTATTAGGGTTGTACTAGTGGAATTACCCTAACATGGATAACAAATCTTTGGAGTTCATTTTTTGTGCGTGAAATAATTTTCTTCACTTATATTTATTATAGTTTTCTTAAATTTTTGGATACATAAACTCTAAAATTTTTATTTTGTTGTGAACGTTTTGTTTACGAGAAAAGTAGGAGAAGTTTGGACTTGAAAAAAAATTGAGCATACAACATGGAAATGCACAAATGCTTAGAGAGATAATTCCAAAAAGTATTAGTGATTTTTAAGGATAGGTGAAAAGTGGGTAGCTTGGCTATGGTAAATAACCAACCACACGTTAACTTGAGAATTTAACTTTTTCTACTCCTTGAATTTTTTGGATTATTAGGTCATTTGCATCTTCAACATGTTTCCAGCATGCATATCCATCACATTTAAAACATGTTACGATCAATTAGAAATATCTTTCTTATAAAATTCCACCAAGCTATTAGGGGTTGTACTAGTGGAATTACGCTAACATGGGTAACAAAAATTCTGAGTTCATTTTTAGTGCGTGAAATAATTTTCTTCACTTACATTTATTATAGTTTCCAAATTTTTTTGCATAGATAAACACTAAAATTTTCATTTTGTTGTGATTGTTTTGTTTACGAGAAAATTTTGACAAGTTTGGATTTGAAAAAAAATTGAACATCGAAAATGGAAATGCACAAATGCTGAGATACATAATTCCAAATAGTATCTATGATTTTTAAGGATAGGCAAAAAGGGGGTTGTTTGGCTCTAGTAAATATCCTACCACACGTTAATTTTTTCTACTCTTTGAAATATTTTGATCATTAGTTCATTTGCATCTTCAACATGTTTCTGGCATGCATATCCACCTACTTTATAACATATTAGGATCAATTAGAAATCTCTTTCTTATAAAATTCCTCCAAGCCATTAGGGGTTGTTCTAGTGAAATTTCCCTAACTTCGATGACAAATCTTTGTAGTTCATTTTTAGTACGTTAAATAATTTTCTTCACTTACATTTATTATAGTTTTCAATTTTTTTTTGCTTACAGAAACTCTTAAATTTTTGTTTTGTTGTGAATGTTTTGTTTACGAGAAAAGTGGAACATATTTGGATTTGAAAAAAAATTGAACATCCAACATGGAAATGCACAAATGCTGAGAGACATAAATCAAAAAAGTGTATATGATTTTTAAGGATAAGCAAAAAGTGGGTTGTTTGGCTCGGGTAAATATCCAACCACACGTTAACTTGAGAATTTAATTTTTTCTACTCCTTGAAATTTTTGGATCATTAGGTCATTTGCATCTTCAACATGTTTCTGGCATGCATATCCACTACATTTAAAACATGTTAGGATCAATGAGAAATCTCTTTCTTAAAAAATTCCTCCAAGCTATTAGGGGTTGTACTAGTGGAATTTTGCTAACATTGGTAAAGAACTTTGAAGATCATTTTTAGTGCGTGAAATAATTTTCTTCAATTTCATTTATTATAGTTTCCAAAATTTTTTGCATACATAAACTCTAAAATTTTCATTTTTTTTAACTTTTTGTTTACGAGAAAAGTGGGACAAGTTTGGATTTGAAAAAAAATTGAACATCCAACATGGAAATGCACAAATACTGAGAGAGATAATTCCAAAAAGTATAAGTGATTTTTAAGGATAGGTAAAAAGTGGGTTGTTTGGCTCTGGTAAAAGTCCAACGTCACTTACTTGAGAATTTAATTTTTTCTACTCATTCAAATTTTTGGGTTATTAGGTCATTTGCATCTTCAACAAGTTTCTCACATGCATACCCACCACATTTAAAACATGCTAGGATCAATTAGAAATCTCTTTCTTATAAAATTCTACCAAGCTACTAGGGGTTGTACGAGTGGAATTTCTCAAACATGGATAACAATACTTTGGAGTTCATTTTTAGTACGTGAAATAACTTTCTTCACTTACATTTATTATAGTTTTCAAATTTTTTTGCATACATAAACTCTTAAATTTTCATTTTGTTGTGTTCGTTTTGTTTACGAGAAAAGTGGGACAAGTTTGGATTTGAAAAAAAATTGAATATCCAAAATGGAAATGCACAAATGTTGTGAGAGATAATTCCAAAAACTATCTGTGATTTTTAAGGATAGGTAAAAAGTGGGTTGTTTGGCTCGGGTAAAACTCCAACCACACTTTAACTGGAGAATTTAATTTTTTCTACTCCTTAAAATTTTTGGATCATTAGGTTATTTGCATCTTCAACATTTTTCTGTCATCCATAACCACTTCATTTAAAAAATTTTAGGATCAATTACAAATCTCTTTCTTATCAAATTCTACCAAGCCATTCGGGGTTGTACTAGTGGAATTTCCCAAACATAGATTAAAAATCTTTGGAGTTCATTTTTAGTGCATGAAATAAATTTTTTTATTTACATTTATTGCAGTTTTCAAATGCTCTTGCAAACCTAAAGTCTAAAATTTTCATTTTTTTGTGAACGTTTTGTTTACAGGAAAAGTGGGACAAATTTGGATATAAACAAAAATTGAACATCCAAAATGGAAATGCACAAATGCTGAGAGATATAATTCCAAAATGTATCTGTGATTTTTAAGGATAGGCAAAACATGGGTTGTTTGGCTCTGGTAAATATCAAACCACACGTTAACTTGAGAATTTAATTTTTTTTACTCCTTGAAATTTTTGGATCATTAGGTCATCTGGCATCATATCCACCTCATTTAAAACATGTTAGTATCAATTAGAAATCTCTTTCTTATTAAATTTCTCCAAGCTATTAGGGTTGTACTAGTGGAATCACCCTAACATGGAAAACAAATCTTTGGTGTTCATTTTTAGTTCGTGAAATCATTTTCTTCACTTATATTTATTACAGTTTTCTTAGTTTTTTGGATACATAAACTCTAAAATTTTCATTTTGTTGTGAGCGTTTTGTTTACGAGAAATGTGGGAGAAGTTTGGACTTGAAAAAAAATTGAACATACAACATGGAAATGCACAAATGCTTAGAGAGATAATTCCAAAAAGTATCTGTGATTTTTAACGATAGGCAAAAGTGGGTAGTTTGGCTATGGTAAATAAGCAACAACACGTTAACTTGAGAATTTAACTTTTTCTTCTCCTTGAAATTTTTGGATTATTAGGTCATCTGCATCTTCAACATGTTTCTAGCATGCATATTCATCACATTTAAACCATGTTACGATCAATTAGAAATCTCTTTCTTATAAAATTCCACCAAGCTATTAGGGGTTGTACTAGTGGAAATACGCTACCATGGGTAACGAAACTTCTGAGTTCATTTTTAGTGCGTGAAATAATTTTCTTCACTTACATTTATTATAGTTTCCAAATTTTTTTGCATAAATAAACTCTAAAATTTTCATTTTGTTGTGATTGTTTTGTTTACGAGAAAATTTTGACAAGTTTGGATTTGAAAAAAAATTGAACGTCGAAAATGGAATTGTACGAATGCTAAGATAGATAATTCCAAATAGTATATGTGATTTTTAAGGATAGACAAAAAGTGGGTTGTTTGGCTCTAGTAAATATCCTACCACACGTTAATTTTTTCTACTCTTTGAAATATTTTGATCATTAGGTCATTTGCATCTTCAACATGTTTCTGGCATGCATATCCACCTCCTTTAAAACATGTTAGGATCAATTAGAAATCTCTTTCTTATAAAATTCCTCCAAGCCATTAGGGGTTGTACTAGTGAAATTTCCCTAACTTTGATAACAAAACTTTTTAGTTCATTTTTAGTACGTTAAATAATTTTCTTCACTTACATTTATCATAGTTTTCAAAAAAATTTTTGCATTCAGAAACTCTTAAATTTTCGTTTTGTTGTGAATCTTTTGTTTACGAGAAAAGTGGGACAAGTTTGGATTTGAAAAAAAATTGAACATCCAACATGGAAATGCACAAATGATGAGAGACATAAATCAAAAAAGTATATGTGATTTTTAAGGATAAGCAAAAAGTGGGTTGTTTGGCTCGGGTAAATATCCAACCACACGTTAACTTGAGAATTTAATTTTTTCTACTCCTTGAAATTTTTGGATCATTAGGTCATTTGCATCTTCAACATGTTTCTGGCATGCATATCCACTACATTTAAAACATGTTAGGATCAATGAGAAATCTCTTTCTTAAAAAATTCCTCCAAGCTATTAGGGGTTGTACTAGTGGAATTTCGCTAACATTGGTAAAAAACTTTGGAGATCATTTTTAGTGCGTGAAATAATTTTCTTCAATTTCATTTATTATAGTTTCCAAAATTTTTTGCATACATAAACTCTAAAATTTTCATTTTTTTAACGTTTTGTTTACGAGAAAAGTGGGACAAGTTTGGATTTGAAAAAAAATTGAACATCCAACATGGAAATGCACAAATACTTAGAGAGATAATTCCAAAAAGTATAACTGATTTTTAAGGATAGGCAAAAAGTGGGTTGTTTGGCTCTAGTAAAAGTCCAATGTCACTTTAACTTGAGAATTTAATTTTTTCTTCTTATTGAAATTTTTGGATTATTAGGTCATTTGCATCTTCAACTAGTTTCTCACATGCATACCCACCACATTTAAAACATGCTAGGATCAATTAGAAATCTCTTTCTTATAAAATTCTACTAAGCTATTAGGGGTTGTACGAGTGGAATTTCCCAAAGATGGATAACAATACTTTGGAGTTCATTTTTAGTACGTGAAATAATTTTCTTCCCTTACATTTATTATATTTTTCAAATTTTTTTGCATACATAAACTCTAAAATTTTCATTTTTTTTGTGTTCATTTTGTTTACGTGAAAAGTGGGCAAGTTTGGATTTGAAAAAAACTCGAATATCCAAAATGGAAATGCAAAACTGCTGTGTGAGATAATTCCAAAAACTATCTGTGATTTTTAAGGATAGGCAAAAAGTGGGTTGTTTGGCTCGGGTAAAAATCCAACCACACGTTAACTTGAGAATTTAATTTTTTGTACTCCTTGAATTTTTTGGATCATTAGGTTATTTGCATCTTCAACATTTTTCTGGCATGCATAACCATTTCATTTAAAACATTTTAGGATCAATTACAAATCTCATTCTTATCAAATTCTACAAAGCCATTAGGGGTTGTACTAGTGGAATTTCCCAAACATAGATTAAAAATCTTTGGAGTTCAATTTTAGTGCATGAAATAATTTTTTTTACTTACATTTATTACAGTTTTCAAATGCTCTTGCAAACATAAACTCTAAAATTTTCGTTTTGTTGTGAACGTTTTGTTTACAGGAAAAATGGGACAAATTTGGATATAAAAAAATTGAACATCCAAAATGGAAATGCACAAATGCTAAGTGATATAATTCCAAAATGTATCTGTGATTTTTACGGATAGGCAAAACGTGGGTTGTTTGGCTCTGGTAAATATCAAACCACACGTTAACTTGAGAATTTAATTTTTTTTACTCCTTGAAATTTTTGGATCATTAGGTTATTTGCATCTTCGACATCTTTATTGCATGCATATCCACCACATTTAAAACATGTTAGTATCAATTATAAATCTCTTTCTTATTAAATTCCTATAAGTTATTAGGGTTGTACTAGTGGAATTACCCTAACATGGATAACAAATCTTTGGAGTTCATTTTTAGTGCATGAAATAATTTTCTTCACTTTCATTTATTATAGTTTTCTTATTTTTTTGGATACTTAAACTATAAAAGTTTCATTTTGTTGTGAACGTTTTGTTTACGAGAAAAGTGGGAGAAGTTTGGACTTGAAAAATAATTGAACATACAACATGGAAATGCACAAATGCTTAGAGAGATAATTCCTAAAAGTATCTGTGATTTTTAAGGATAGGCAAAAAGTGGGTAGTTTGGCTATGGTAAATAACCAACCACACGTTAACTTGAGAATTTAATTTTTTCTACTCCTTGAAATTTTTGGATTATTAGGTCATTTGCATCTTCAACATGTTTCTAGCATGCATATCTATCACATTTAAAACATGTTACGATCAATTAGAAATCTCTTTCTTATAAAATTCCACCAAGCCTTAAAGTATTGTACTAGTGGAATTTCCCAAACATGGATAACAAAACTTTGGAGTTCATTTTTTGTGCGTGAAATAATTTTCTCCACTTACATTTATTAAAGTTTTTTGCATACATAAACTATAAATTTTCATTTTGTTGTGATCGTTTTGTTTACGAGAAAAGTGGGACAAGTTTGGATTTAAAAAAAAATACAACATCCAAAATGGAAATGCACAAATGCTGAGAGAGATAATTCCATAAAGTAGCTGTGATTTTTAAGGATAGGCAAAAAGTTGGTTGTTTGGCTCTGGTAAATATCCAACCACACGTTAACTTGATAATGTAATTTTTTCTACTCGAAATTTTTTGATCTCTAGGTCATTTGCATCTTCAACATGTTTCTGGCATGCTTATCCACCTTATTGCAAACATGTTAGGATAAATTAGAAATCTCTTTCTTTTACAATTCCACCAAGCCATTAGGGGTCGTACTAGTGGAATTTTCCTAACATGGATAACAAAACTTTTGAGGTTAATTTTTAGTATGTGAAATAATTTTCTTCACTTACATTTATTATAGTTTTCAAATTTTTTTGCATATATAAACT
Organism: Aristolochia californica; assembly: GCF_029961685.1. Lineage (NCBI taxonomy): Eukaryota > Viridiplantae > Streptophyta > Magnoliopsida > Piperales > Aristolochiaceae > Aristolochia > Aristolochia californica. Next base: position 22,125,053 of record NW_027182257.1, on the reverse strand, counting down.
CTAACAATTTTCGTTTTGGTTTGAATTTTTTATTTACGTGAAAAGTGGGACAAGTTTAGATTTGAAAAAAAAATGAACATCCAACTTGGGAATCAAAAAATGCTGAGAGAGATAATTCCAAAAAGTATCTGCGATTTTTAAAGATAGGCAAAAAGTGGGTAGTTTGGCTCTAGTAAATATCCAACTACACGTTAACCTAAGAATTTAATTTTTTCTTCTCTTTTAAATTTTTCGATTATTAGGTCATTTGCATCTTCAACATGTTTCTAGCATGCAAATCCACCACATTTAAAACATGCTAGGATCAATTAGAAATCTTTTTCTAATAAAATTCCTCCATTAGGGGTTGTACTAGTGGAATTTCCCAAACATGGATAACAAAACGGTTGAGTTCCTTTTTAGTGCGTAAAATAATTTTCTTCACTTACATTTATTATAATTTTTAAATTTTTTTGCATACATAAACTCTAAAATTTTCATTTTGTTGTGATCGTTTTGTTTATGAGAGAAGTGGGACAAGTTAGGAATTGAAAAAAATTTGAACCTCCAAAATGGAAATGCACAAATGCTGAGAGAGATAATTCCAAAAAGTATCTATGATTTTTAAGGATAAGAAAAAATTGGGTTGTTGGGCTCTGGTAAATATCCAACCACACGTTAACATGAGAAATTAATTTTTTCTACTCGAAATTTTTGGATCATTAGGTCATTTGCATCTTCAACATATTTCTAGCATGCATATCCACCACATTTAAAACATGTTAGGATCAATTAGGAATCTCTTTCTTATAAAATTCCACCAAGCCATTAGGGGTTGTACTAGTGCAATTTCTCAAACATGGTAAAAGAAACTTGGGACTTTTTACGAGAAAAGTTGGACCAGTTTAGATTTGATAAAGAAATTGAACGGTCGGTTCCTTCGGGAGTTATGTAGATAAGTAGTTTTTCTTTCCCTTTTTAAGGGTATGTATTTAGTTATTTTTACTTTCTTTTGTTTTGAACAATGTTGATTCGTACAGTAGTTGTTTTTACTGTTCATGTTCCGCATATATAAATATGATCTCCACAGTAGTTGTTATTACTGTTCATGTTCCGCATCTATGTATTGATCTCCACAGTGTTTGTTTTTACTGTTCCAAAGTTACTGTTCAAAAGTACTGTTCATTTTTACTATTCATGGTTACTATTCATGATTACTATTCATGTTTTCTGTTCACTCGTCAAAAGGAAATAGTATCGAAATAGTGCCAAATAGGACAGACGCTAGAGACTTGGAATTATTCGGCTACGCTCCGAGGTAGAAAACGAAACGGAGCTGTGCTCTACCCTGCTGAAGCAGCCATGGAGCCGCAACGGTTAATATGAACGGCTCGGGGCCCTCTGAAGACCGTGAGGACCGCATCGACGGAACTGCCCACGTGGTGGTAAGCCGGCAGGAATAGGGTCAAACCCCGAAGAAGTTCTAGGTAGCAGCAGAAGTCATGTTGGGCCTACTAGATAGCTATGAAATAGACACAAACGAGTATATAGCAGTAAAATGTTGTAGGAAGCAGGACAGTGGCCTAATGGTAAAATGATAGGATTGACGAAATGTGACTGTAGGAATAGTATTGTGTGAGTCATCGATGTTTTCCGCTGCCTTTAGATGTTTTCTCCACTGCCTGACAGGTAGTTGTCCCTAGGATTCTAGTTCCGCTGCCCTCATCCCTAGGTTGTCTTCCGCTGTGTACAAGTCTGCTAGAGACTTTTGTATCGATATCATAGCAATAGTGCTTTGGTATCAGTAGTCCGCTGTCAGAGTCTGCTAGAGGCTCTCGTCGTCTTGAAAATGCAGCCAAAATGGAAATGCACAAATGCTGAGAGAGAAAATTCCAAAAAATATGTGTAATTTTTAAGGATAGGCAAAAAGTGGGTTGTTTGGCTCGGGTAAATATCCAACCACACGTTAACTTGAGAATTTAATTTTTCAACTCCTAGAAATTTTTGGATCATTAGGTCATTTGCATCTTCAACTTGTTTCTGGAATGCAAATCCACCTCATTTAAAACATGTTAGGATCAATTAGAAAACTCATTCTTATAAAATTCCACGAAGCCATTAGGGTTGTACTAGTGGAATTTTCCAATCATGGATAACAAAAGTTTGGAGTTAATTTTTAGTGCATGAAATAATTTTCTTCGCTTAAATTTATTATTTTTTCAAATAGTTATGTATACATAAACTCTAAAATTTTTGTTTTTTTGTGATCGTTTTGTTTACGAGAAAAGTGGGACAAGTTTGCATTTTAAAAAAAAGTTGAACATCCAAAATGGAATTGCACAAATTCTGAGAGAGATAATTCCAATAAGTATCTGTGATTTTTAAGGATAGGCAAAAAGTGGGTTGTTTGGCTCTTGTAATTATCCAACCACACATTAAGTTGAGAATTTAAATTTTTCTAGTCCTTGAAATTTTTCGATCATTTGGTCATTTGCATCTTCAACATGTTTTTTGCATGCATATCTACCACATTTAAAACATGTTAGGATCAATTAGAAATATCTTTCTTAAAAAATTCCTCCAAGCTATTAGGGGTTGTACTAGAGGAATTTCCCTAACATGGATAACAAAACTTTGGAGTTCATTTTTAGTGCGTGAAATAATTTTCTTCACTTACATTTATTATTGTTTTCAAATTTTTTCATAAACTCTAAAATTTTCATTTTGTTGTGAACGTTTTGTTTACGAGAAAAGTGGGACAAGTTTCGATTTTAAAAAAATAGAACATCCAAAATGGAAATGCACAAATGCTGAGAGTGATAACTCCAAAAAGTATATGTGATTTTCAAGGATAGGCAAAAAGTGGGTTGTTCGGCTCTGCTAAATATCCAACCATACGTTAACTTGAGAATTTAATTTTTTCAACTCCTTGAAATTTGTGGATCATTAGGTCATTTGACTCTTCAACATGTTTCTGGCACGTATTCCACCACATTTAAAACATGTTGGGATCAATTAAAAATTTCCTTCTTATAAAATTTGACCAAGCTATTAGGGTTGCACTAGTGGAATTTCCCAAACATGGATAACAAAACCTTGGAGTTCATTTTTAGTGCATGAAATAATTTCCTTCACTTACATTTATTAGAATTTTCAAATTTTTTTGCATACATAAACTCTAAAAGTTTCATTTTGTTGTGATCTTTTTGTTTACAAGAAAAGTGGAACAAGTTTGGATTATAAAAAAAAATTGAACATCCAAAATGGAAATGCATAAATGCTAAGAGAGATAATTCCAAAAAGTATGTGTGACTTTTAAGGATAGGAAAAAAGTGGGTTGTTTGGCTCTGGTAAATATCCAACCACACGTTAACTTGAGAATTTAATGTTTTCTACTCCTTGAAATTTTTGGATCATTAGGTCATTTGCATCGTCAACATGTTTTTGGCATGCATATCCACCACATTTAAAACATGTTAGGATCAATTAGAAATCTCTTTCTTATAAAATTCCACCAAGCTATTAGGGGTTGTCTTAGTGGAATTTCTCAAACATGGATAACAAAACTTTGGAGATCATTTTTAGTACGTGAAATAATTTTCTTCACTTACATTTATTATAGTGTTCAATAAATTTTGCATACATAAACTCTAAGATTTTCATTTTGTCGAGATCGTTTTGTTCACGTGAAAAGTGGGAGATGTTTGGATTTGAAAAAAATTGAACATCCAAAATGGAAAAGCACAAATGCTGAGTGAGATAATTCCAAAAAGTATATGTGATTTTTAAGGATAGGTAAAAAGTGGGTTGTTTGGCTACGGTAAATGTCCAACCACACTTTAACTGTAGAATTTCAATTTTTCAACTCCTTGAAATTTTTGGATCATTCGGTCATTTGCATGTTCAACTTTTTTCTGGCATGCATATCCACCAAATTTAAAACATGTTAGGATCAATTAGAAAACTCTTTCTTATAAAATTCCACCAAGCCATTACGGGTTGTAATATTCGAGTTTCCCAAACATGGATAACAAAACTTTGGAGTTCATTTTTAGTGCGTAATATAATTTTCTTTACTTACATTTATTATAGTTCTCAAATTTTTTTGCATACATAAACACTAAAATTTTCATTTTTTTGTTATCTTTTTGAAGTTTAGATTTAAAAAAAAAATTGAACATCCAAAATGGAAATGCTCAAATGCTGAGAAATATAATTCCAAAAAGTATCTGTGATTTTTAAGGATAGGCAAAAAGTGTGTTGTTTGCCTATGGTAAATATCCAACCATACGATAACTTGAGAATTTAATATTTTCTACTCCATGAAATTTTTGGATCATTAGGTCATTTGAATCTTCAAAATGTTTTTGGCATGCATATCCACCACATTTAAAACATGTTACGATCAATTAGAAATATCTTTCTTATAAAATTCCACAAAGTTATTAGGGGATGTACTAGCGGAATTTCCAGAACATGGATAACAAAAATTTGGAATTGATTTTTTGTGCGTGAAATAATTTTCTTCACTTACATTTATTATAGTTTTCTAATTTTTTTGCATACATAAACTCTAAAATTTTTATTTTGTTGTGATTGTTTTGTTTACGAGAAAAGTGGGACAAGTTTAAATTTGAAAGAAAATTGAACAATCAAAATGGAAATGCACAATTGCTGAGAGAGATAATTCGGAACAGGATCAGTGATTTTTAAGGATAGGCATAAGGTGGGTTGTTTGGCTCTGGTAAATTTCGAACGACACGTTTACTTGAGAATTTAATTTCTTCTACTCCTTGAAATTATTGGATCATTAGGTCATTTGCATCTTCAACATGTTTCTTGCATGCATTTCCACCACATTTAAAACATGCTAGGATCAATTAGAAATCTCTTTCTTATAAAATTTCACCAAGCTATTAGGGGTGGCACTAGTGGAATTTTTTAAACAAGAATAACAAAACTTTGGAGTTCATTTTTTGTGCGTGAAATAATTTTCTTCAGTCATATTTATTATAGTTTTCAAATTTTTTGCATACATAAACTCCAAAATTTTCATTTTGTTGCGATCGTTTTGTTTACGAGAAAAGTCTGACAAGTTTGGATTTAAAAAAAAAATTGTACATCAAAATGGAAATGCACAAATGCTGAGAGAGATAATTCCAAAAAGTATCTGTTTTTTTAAGGATAGACAGAAATTGGGTTGTTTGGCTTTGGTAAATATCCAAACACACATTAACTTGAGAATTTAATTTTTTCTATTCCTTGAAATTTTTGGATCATTAGGTCATTTGAATCTTCAACATGTTTCTGGCATGCATATCCACCACATTCAAAACATATTAGGATCAATTAGAAATCTCTTTCTTATAAAATTCCACCAGGATATTAGCGGTTGTATTAGTGGAATTTCCAAAACAAGGATAACAAAACTTTTGAGTTCATTTTTTCTGCGTGAAATAATTTTCATCCCTTACATTTACTAAAGTTTTCAATTTTTTTTGCATGCATAAACTCTAGAATTTTTATTTTCTTGTGATCGTTTGTTTACGAGAAAAGTGGAACAAGTTTGGATTTGAAAAAAAAGTGAACATCCAAAATGGAAATGCACAAATGCTGAGAGAGATAATTCCAAAATGTATTTGTGATTTTTAAGGATAGGCAAAAAGTGGGTTGTTTGGCTTTGGTAAATATCCAACCACACGTTCACTTGAGAATTTAATTTTTTCTACTCCTTTAAATTTTTGGATCATTAGGTCATTTGCATCTTCGACATCTTTCTAGCATGCATATCCACCTCATTTAAAACATGTTAGTATCAATAAAAAAAAATTCTACCAAGCCATTAGGGATTGTACTAGTGGAATTTCCCAAACATGGATAACAAAACTTTGGAGCTCATTTTTAGTGCGTAAAATAATTTCTTCACTTAAATTTATTATAGTTTTCAAATTTTTTTGCATACATCAACTTTAAAATTTTGATTTTGTTGTGATCTTTTTGTTTACGTGAAAAGTGGGACAAATTTGGATTTGAAACAAAATTGATCATCCAAACTGGAAATGCACAAATGCTGAGAGAGATAATTCCAAAATGTATCTATAATTTTTAAGGATAGGCAAAAAGTAGGTTGTTTGGCTCTAGTAAATGTCCAACCACACGTTAACTTGAGAATTTAATTTTTTCCACTCCTTGAAATTTTTGGATCATTAGGTCATTTGCATCATGAACATGTTTTTGGCATGCATATGCACCACATTTAAAACTTGTGCGGATCAATTAAAAATGTCTTTCTTATAAAATTCCACCAAGCTATTAGCGGTTGTACTAGTGGAATTTCCCAAACATGGATAACAAAACTTTGGAGTTCATTTTTAGTGCGTGAAATAATTTTCTTCATTTAGATTTACTATATTTTTCAAAAAAATTTGCATACATAAACTCTAAAATTTTCTTTTTGTTGTGATCAATTTTTATACAAGAAAAGTGGGACAAGTTTGGATTTGAAAAAAAATTGAACAACCATAATGGAAATGCACAAATGCTGAGAGAGATAATTCCAAAAAGTATCTGTGATTTTTAAGGATAGGCAAAAGTAGGTTGTTTGGCTCTGGTACATATCCAACCATACGTTAACTTGAGAATTTAATTTTTTCTACTCCTTGAAATTTTTGGATCATTAGGTCCTTTGTATCTTCAACATGTTTCTAGCATGCATATCCACCACATTTAAAACAAGTTAGGATCAATTAGAAATCTCTTTCTCATAAAATTCCACCAAGCCATTAGGGGTTGTATTAGTGGAATTTCCCAAACATGGATAACAAAACTTTGGAGTTCATTTTTATTGCGTGAAATAATTTTCTACACTTACATTTATTACACTTTTCAGATTTTTTTGCATACATAAACTCTAAAATTTTCATTTTGTTGTGATCTGTTTGCCTTATATTTTATTTTACGAGAAAAATGGGAGAGTGAAAACTCAAGTTTTTATTTGAAACAAAATTGAACTTCAAAAATGGAAATGTACAAATGGTGAGAGAGATAATTCCAAAAAATATTTGTGATTTTTAAGGATTGTAAACTCTTTTAGTTATTTATATATTTGGTTTTGCAATCTTCGAAAGGGGCATTTTTCACTGAGTGTTGACACCCAAACCATAAGTCTTATCTAACCAAATTTATGGGCGTTACACATCATTAATCGATAAAAAAATTTACGATTAATCTTTGATTTTTGGGTCCGCTTTTTTCAAAATAGGCAAAAAGTGGGTTATTTGGCTCTGGTAAATATCCCACCGCACGTTAACTTGAGAATTTAATTCTTTCTACTCCATGAAATTTTTGGACATCAGGTCATTTTCATCTTCAACATGTTTCTAGCATGCATATCCACCACATTTAAAACACGTTAGGATCAATTAGAATCTCTTTCTTAAAAAATTCCACTAAGATATTAGGGGTTGTACTAGTGGAATTTTCCAAACATGGATCACAAAACTTAGTTGTTCATTTTTAGTGAATGAAATAATTTTCTTCACATACATTTATTATAGTTTTCAATTTTTTTTCAAACATAAATTCTAAAATTTTCATTTTGTTGTAATTTATGCCTTATCTTTTTGTTAACGAGAAAAAAGAGAGTGTGAAAACTCAAGTTTGGATTTGAAAAAAAATTGAACACCCAAAATGCACAAATACTGAGAGAGATAATTCCACAAACATATCTATGATTTTTAAGGATAGAAAACTTTTTTAATTTTTCATATATTGGGTTTTGGAATCACCAGAAGAGGAAGGGAGAGGGGGGTGTTTACTCCCAAACCATAAGTCATTTTTAACAAACATTATAACCGTTACACATCATTAATCGATCAAAACATTTACGATGAGCTATTAGGGGTTGTACTAGTGGAATTTCCCTAACATGGATTACAAAACTTTAGTGTTCATTTTTAGTGCGTGAAATAATTTTCTTCACTTACATTTACTATAGTTTTATAATTTTTTGCATACATAAACTCTAAAATTTTCATTTTGTTGTGATCTATTTGCCTTATCCTTTTGTTTACGAGAAAAATGGGAGAGTGAAAACTCAAGTTTGAATTTGAAAAAAAATTGATCTTCCAAAATGGAAATGCACAAATGTAGACAAAGATAATTCCAAAAAATATCTGTGATTTTTATGGTTTGTAAACTCTTTTAGTTGTTTATATATTGAGTTTTGCAATCATCGGAAAAGGCATTTTTCACTGAGTGTTGACTCCCAAACCATAAGTCATTTCTAAAAAAAATTATAGCCGTTACACATCATTAATTGATCAAAACATTTATGACGATCTATGATTGTTAGGTCCGTTTTTTTTAAAATAGGCAAAAAGTGGGTTGTTTTGCTCTAGTAAATATCCCACTGCACGTTAACTTGAGAATTTAATTTTTTATACACTTTGAAAATTTTGGATCATTAGGTCATTTGCATGTTCAACATGTTTCTGGCATGCATATCCACCACATTTAAAACATGTTAGGATCAACTAGAAATATTTTTCTTATAAAATTCCACCAACCTATCAGGGGTTGTACTAGTGGAATTTCCCAAACATGGATAACAAAACTTTTGTGTTCCTTTTTATTGTGATAAATAATTTTCTTCACTTACATTTATTATAGTTTTATAAATTTTTTTCATACATAAACTCTAAAATTTTCATTTTGTTGTGATCTATTTGCCTTATCCTTTTGTTTACGAGAAAAATGGGAAAGTGAAAACTCAAATTTGGATTTCAAATAAAATTGAACTTCCAAAATGGAAATGCAAACAAGCTGACAGAGATAATTCCAAAAAATATATCAGTGATTTTTATGGATTGTAAACTCTTTTAGTTGTTTATATATTGAGTTTTACAATCATCGAAAGAGGCATTTTTCAGTGAGTGTTGACTCCCAAACCATAAGTCATTTCTAACAAAAATTATAGCCGTTACACAACATGAATCGATCAAAACATTTATGATGATCTATGATTGTTAGGTCCACTTTTTGTAAAATAGGCAAAAAGTAGGTTGTTTGGCTCTAGTAAATATCCCACCTCACGTAACTTGAGAATTTAATTTTTTCTACTCCTTGAAATTTTTGGACCAATAGGTCATTTGCATCTTTAACATATTTCTGGCATGCATATCCACCACATTTAAAACATGTTAGGATCAATTAGAATCTCTTTCTTATAAAATTCCACCAAGCTATTAGGGGTTGTACTAGTGGAATTTCCCAAACATGGATCACAAAACTTTGGTGTTCATTTTTAGTGCGTGAAATAATTTTATTCACTTACATTTATTATAGTTTTCTATTTTCTTTGCATACATAAACTCTAAAATTTTCATTTTGTTGTGATCTATTTGCCTTAACTTTTATTTCCCGAGAAAAATGGGAGAGAGAAAACTCAAGTTTGGTTTTGAAAAAAATTGAACTTCCAAAATGGAAATGCACAAAGGCTGAGAGAGATAATTTAAAAAAATATCAGTGATTTTAAGGATTGTAAACTCTTTTAGTTGGTTATATATTGGGTTTTGCAATCATCTGAAGGGGCATTTTTCACTGTGTGCTGACTCCAAAACAATAAGTCATTTCTAACAAAAATTATAGTTGTTACACATCATTAATCGATCAAAACATTTAGGATGATTTAGGATTGTTAGGTTAGCTTTTTGTAAAATAGGCAAAAAGTAGGTTGTTTGGCTCTGGTAAATATCTCACCACAAGTTTACTTGAGAATTTATCTTTTTTACTCGAAATTTTTGGACCATTAGGTCATTTGCATCTTCAACATGTTTCTGGCATGCGTATCCACCACATTTAAAATATGTCAAACATGGCTTGCTAGTGGAATTTCCAAAACATGGATCACAAAACTTTGGTGTTCATTTTTAGTGTGTGAAATAATTTTCTTCACTTACATTTATTATAGTTTTCAAAAAAATTTGCATACATAAACTCAATAATTTTCATTTTGTTGTGATCTATTTGACTGATCTTTTTGCTTACGAGACAAAAGGGAGAGTGGAAACTCAAGTTTGGATATGAAAACAAATTGAACACCCAAAAGGCAAAAATGTTGAGAGAGATAATTCCCCAAACGTATTTGTGACTTTTAAAGATTGCAAACACTTTGAGTTTTTCATATATTGGGATTTGCAATCATCGGAAGAGGGGGGCTGAGGCATTTTTAACTGAGTGTAGACTACCAAACCAAAGTTCTTTTTAACAAAAATTATAACTGTTACACAACATTAATCGATCAAAACATTTACGATGATCTACGATTGTTAGGTCCGCTTTTTGTAAAATAGGCAAAAAGTTGGGTGTTTGGCTCTGGTAAATATGCCAATTAACTTGAGAATTTAACTTTTTCTACTCCTTGAAATTTTTGGATCATTGGGTCATTTGCATCTTCAACACGTTTCAGGCATGCTTATCCACCACATTTAAAACATGTTAGGATCGACTAGAAATCTCTTTCTTATAAAATTCCACCAAGCTATTAGGGTTGTACTAGTGGAATTTCCCAAACATGGATAACAAAACCTTGGTGTTCATTTTTAGTGCTTGAAATAATTTTCTTCACTTACATTTATTATAGTTTTCTAATTTTTTTGCATACATAAACTCTTAAATTTTCATTTAATTGTGATCTATTTGCCTTATCTTTTTGTTGACGAGAAAAATGGGAGAGTGAAAACTCAAGTTTGGATTTGAAAAAAATTGAACTTCCATGAGAGAGATAATTCACAAAAATATCTGTGATTTTTAAGGAATGTAAACTTTTTTAGTTGTTTATTTATTGGGTTTTGCAATCATCCGAAGAGGCGTTTTTCAGTGAGTTTTGACTCCCAAACCATAAGTCATTTCTAAGAAAAATTATAACTGTTACACATCATTTATCGATCAAAATATTTACGATGATCTATCATTGTTAGGTCCACTTTTTTTAAAATAGGCAAAAAGTGGGTTGTTTGGCTCTGGTAAATATCCCACCGCACGTTAACTTGAGAATTTAATTTTTTCAACTCCTTGAAATTTTTGGATCATTAGGTCTTATGCATCTTCAACATGTTTCTGGCATGCATATCCACCACATTTAAAATATGTTAGGATCAATTAGAATCTCTTTCTTATAAAATTCCACCAAGCTATTAGGGGTTGTACTAGTGGAATTTCCCAAACATGGATCACAAAACTTTGGTTTTCATTTTTAGTGAGTGAAATAATTTTCTTCTCTTACATTTATTGTAGTTTTCAAAAAAATTTGCATACATAAACTCTAAAAATTTCATTTTGATGTGATCTATTTGCCTTATCTTTTTGTTTACGAGAAAAAAGAGAGAGTGAAAACTCAAGATTGGATTTGAAAAAAAATTGACCACCCAAAATGCAAAAATGCTGAGAGAGATAATTCCATAAACGTATCTGTGATTTTTAAGGATTGTAAACTCTTTGAGATTTTCATATATTGGGTTTTGAAATCATCGGAAGAGGTGGGGGCGAGGCATTTTTCACTGACTGTTGACTCCCAAACCATAAGTCATTTCTAACAAAAATTATCGTCGTTACACATCATTAATTGATCAAAACATTAACGATGATCTATGATTGTTAGGTCTGATTTTTGTAAAATAGGGAAATAGTGGGTTGTTTGGCTCTGGTCAATATCCCACTGCACTAACTTGAGAATTTAATTTTTTCTACACCTTGAAATTTTTGGATCATTAGGTCATTTGTATCATCACCATGTTTTTGGCATGCATATCCACCACATTTAAAACATGTTAGGATTAACTACAAATCTCTTTCTTACAAAATTCCACCAAGCTATTTGGGGTTGTACTAGTGAAATTTCCCAAACATGGATAACAAAACTTTGGTGTTCATTTTTAGTGCGAGAAATAATTTTCTTCATTTACATTTACAATAGTTTTCTAATTTTTTGCATACATAAACTCTTAAATTTTCATTTTGTTGAGATCTATTTGCCTTATCTTTTTGTTTACCAGAAAAATAAGAGAGAGAAAACTCAAGTTTGGATTTGAAAAAAATTGAACTTCCAAAATGGAAATGCACAAATGCTGAGAGAGATAATTCACAAAAATATCTGTTATTTTTAAGGAAAATTAACTCTTTTTGTTGTTTATATATTGGGTTTTGCAATCATCGGAAGTGGAATTTTCCACTGAGTGTTGACTCCCAAACCATAAGTCATTTCTAACAAAAATTATAGCCGTTACACATCATTAATGGATCAAAACATTTATGATGATCTATAATTGTTAGGTCTGCATTTTGTAATATAGGCCAAAAGTGGGTTGTTAGGTCATTTGAATCTTCAACATGATTCTGGCATGCATATCCACCACATGCAAAACATGTTAGGGTCAATTAGAATATCTTTCTTATTAAATTCCACCAAGCTACTAGGGGTTCTACTAGTGGAATTTCCAAAACATGGATCATAAAACTTTGGTGTTCATTTTTATTCCGTGAAATAATTTTCTTCACTTACATTTATTACATTTTTCAAATTTTTTTGCATACTTAAAATTTAAAATTTTCATTTTGTTGTGATCTATTTGCCTTATCTTTTTGTTTACGAGAAAAAAGGGACAGTGAAAACTCAAGTTTGGATTTGAAAAAAAATTGATTACCCAAAATGCAAAAATGTTGAGAGAGATAATTCCACAAATGTATCTGTGATTTTTAAGTTTTTCATATATTGGGTTTTGCAATCATCGGAAGGGGGGGGGGTACATTTTTAACTGAGTTTTGTCTCCCAAACCAAAGTCATTTTTTACAAAAATAATAACCGTTACACATCTTTAATCAATCAAAAATTTTACGTTGATGAATGATTGTTAGGTCTGCTTTTTGTAAAATAGGGAAAAAGTGGGTTATTTGGCTCTGGTAAATATCCCACTACACGTTAACTTGAGAATTTAATTTTTTCTACTCCTTGAAATTTTTGGATCATTAGGTTATTTCCATCTTCAACATGTTTCTTGCAAGGATATCCACCACATTTAAAACATGTTAGGATTGACTAGAAATCTCTTTCATATAAAATTCCACCAAGCTATTAGGGGTTGTACTAGTGGAATTTCCCAAACATGGATAACAAAACTTTGGCAATCATTTTTAGTGCATGAAATAGTTTTCTTCACTTACATTTATTATAGTTTTCAAATTTTTTTGCATACATAAACTCTTAAATTTTCATTCCGTTGTGATCTATTCGCCTTATCCTTTTGTTTACGAGAAAAATGGGACAGTGAAAACTCAAGTTTGGATTTGAAATAAAATTGAACTTCCAGAATGGAAATGCACAAATGCTGGGAGAGATAATTCACAAAAATATCTTTTATTTTTAAGGATTTTAAAATCTTTTAGTTGTTTATATATTGGGTTTTGCAATCATCGGAAGAGGCATTTTTCACTGACTGTTGACTCCCAAACCATAAGTCATTTGTAACAAAAATTATAGTCATTACACATCATTAATCGATAAAAACATTTACAATGATCTATGATTGTTAGGTCTGCTTTTTGTAAAATAGGCAAAAAGTGGGTTGTTTGGCTCTGGCCAATATCCCACCACATGATGACTTGAGAATTTAATTTTTTCTCCTCTTTGAAATTTTTGGATCTTTAGGTCATTTGAATCTTCAACATGTTTATGGCATGCATATCCACCACATTTAAAACAAGTTAGGATCAACTAGAATGCAAAAATGTTGAGAAAGATAATTCCACAAACGTATCTGTGATTTTTAAGGATCGCAAACTCTTTGAGTTTTTCATATACTGGGTTTTCCAATCATCGGAAGAGGGGGGAGGGGGTGAGGGAGGCATTTTTAATTGAGTGTTGACTCCCAAACCATCAGTCATTTTTAAAAAAAATTATAACCGTTACACATCATTAATCGATCAAAACATTTGCGGTGATCTATGATTGTTAGGTCTGCTTTTTGTAAAATAGGCAAAAAGTGGGTTGTTTGGCTCTTGTCAATATCCCACCGCATGATAACTTGAGAATTTAATTTTTTCTCCTTCATTAAATTTTTGGATCATTATGTCATTTAAATCTTCAACATGTTTCTTGCATGCATATCCACGACATTTAAAACATGTTAGGATCAACTAGAAATCTCTTTCTTCTAAAATTCCACCAAGCTATTATGGGTTGTACTAGTGGAATTTCCCAAACATTGATCACAAAACTTTGGTGTTCAGTTTTAGTGCGTGAAATAATTTTCTTCACTTACATTTATTATAGTTTTCTATTTTTTTGCATACATAAACTCTTATATTTTGATTTTGTTGTGATCTATTTGGCTTATCTTTTTATTTATGAAGAAAATGGGAGAGAGAAAACTCATGCTAGGATTTGAAAAAAAAATAATCTTCCAAAATGTAAATTCACAAATGCTGAGAGATATAATTCAAAAAAATATCAATGATTTTTTAGGATTGTAAACTCTTTTAGTGGTTTATCTATGAGGTTTTGCAATCATCGGAAGAAGCATTTTTCACTTAGTGTTGACTCCCAAACCATAAGTCAATTCTAATAAGAATTATAGAAATTACACATTATTAATTGTTCAAAGCATTTACGATGATCTATGATTGTTAGGTCCGGTTTTTTGTAAAATAGGAAAAAAGTGGGTTGTTTGGCTCTGGTAAATATTCCACTGCACATTAACTTGAGTGTTTAATTTTTCCTACTCCTTGAAATTTTTGGATCATTAGGTCATTTGCATCTTCAACATATTCCTGGCATGCATATCCACCACATTTAAAACATGTTAGGATCAACTAGAAATCTCTTTCTTATAAAATTTCACCAAGATATTTAGGGTTGTACTAGTGGAATTTCCCAAACATGGATCATAAAACTTTGGTGTTCATTTTTAGTGCGTGAAAGAATTTTCTTCACTTACATTTATTACATTTTTCAAATTTTTTTGCATACATAAACTCTAAAATTTTCTTTTTGTTGTGATCTATTTGCCTTATCTTTTTGTTTACGAGAAAAAAGGGAGAGTGAAAACTCAAGTTTGGATTTGAAAAAAAATTGAACACCTAAAATGCAAAAATGCTCTTTGAGTTTTTCATATATTGGGTTTTTTAATCATCGGAAGAGGAGAGGGGGGGGAGGCGTTTTTAACTGAATGTTGATTCGCAAACCAAAGTCATTTTTAACAAAAATCATAACCCTTACACATCATTAATCGATGAAAAAATTTATGGTGATCAATGATTGTTAGGTCCACTTTTTGTAAAAGAGGCAAAAAGTAGGTTGTTTGGCTCCTATAAATATCCCACTGCACGTTAACAAGAGAATTTAATTTTTTCTACTCCTTGAAATATTTGGATCATTAGGTCATTTGCATCTTCAAAATGTTTTTGGCATGGATATCCACCACATTTAAAAAACATGTTAGGATCAACTAGAAATCTCTTTCTTATAAATTCCACCAAGCTGTTAGGGATTGTAGTAGAGGAATTTCCTAGACATGGATAACAAAACTTTGGTGTTCATTTTAAGTGCGTGAAATAATTTTCTTCACTTACATTTATTATATTTTTCAAATTTTTTGCATATATAAACTCTTTAATTTTCATTTGGTTGTGATCTATTTGCCTTATCCTTTTGTTTACGAGAAAAAAGGGAGAGTGAAAACTCAAGTTTGGATTTGAAAAAAAATTCAACTTCCAAAATGGAAATGCACAAATGCTGAGAAAGATAATTCACAAAATTATCTTTTATTTTTAAGGATTATAAAATATTTTAGTTGTTTATATATTAGGTTTTTCAATCATCGGAAGAGGCATTTTTCACTAACTGTTGACTCCCAAACCATAAGTCATTTCTAACAAAAATTATAGTCGTTACACATCATTAATCAATAAAAACATTTACGATGATATTTGATTGTTAGGTCCATTTTTTTAAAATAGGCAAAAAGTGGGTTGTTTGGCTCTAGTAAATATCCCACCGCACGTTAACATGAGAATTTAATTTTTTCAACTCCTTGAAATTTTTGGATCATTAGGTCATTTGCATCTTACACGTGTTTCTGGTATGCATATCCACTACATTTAAAACATGTTAGGACCAATTAGAATCTCTTTCTTATAAAATTCCACCAATCTATCAGGGGTTGTACTAGTGGAATTTCCCAAACATGGATCACAAAACTTAGGTGTTCATTTTTAGTGAGTAAAATAATTTTATTCACTTACATTTATTATAGTTTTCAAATTTTTTGTCATACATAAACTCTAAAATTTTGATTTTGTTTTGATCTATTTGCCTTATCTTTTTGTTTATGAGAAAAAAGAGAGAGTGAAAACTCAAGTTTGGATTTGCAAAGAAATTGAACACCCAAAATGCAAAAATGCTGAGAAAGTTAATTCCATAAATGTATCTGTGATTTTTAAGGATTGTAAACTCTTTGAGCTTTTCATATATTGGGTTTTCCAATCATCGAAAGAGGGGGGGCGGGGGGTGTCAGATTTAAATGAGTGTTGACTTCCAAACCATAAGTCATTTTTAACAAAAATTATAACCGTTACACATCATTAATCGATAAAAACATTAACGATGATCAAGGATTGTTATGTCCGATTTTTGTAAAATAGGCAAAAAGTGGGTTGTTTGGCTTTGGTATATATCCCATTGAACGTTAACTTGAGAATTTAATTTTTTCTAGTTCTTAAAATTTTTGGATCATTAGGTCATTTGCATCTTCAAATTTTTTTTGGCATGCATATCCACCACATTTAAAACATGTTAGGATTGACTAGAAATCTCTTTCTTATAAAATTCCACCAAGCTATTAGGGGTTGTACTAGTGGAATTTCCCAAACATGGATAACAACGCTTTGGTGTTCATTTTTAGTGCGTGAAATAATTTTCTTCACTTACATTTATAATAGTTTTCTAATTTTTTGCATACATAAACTCTTAAATTTTCATTTTGTTGAGATCCAATTGCCTTATATTTTTGTCTACCAGAAAAATAGGAGAGAGAAAAATCAAGTTTGGATTTGAAAAAAAATTGAAGTACCAAGATGGGAATGCACAAATGCTGAGAGAGATAATTCATTAAAATAACTGTGATTTTGAAGGGTTAAAAACTCTTTTAGTTGTTTATATATTGGGTTTTGCAATCATCGAAAAAGGCATTTTTCACTGAGTGTTGACTCCCAAACCATAAGTCATTTCTAACAAAAATTATAGCTGTAACCCATCATTAATCGATCAAAACATTTACGATGATCTATGATTGTTTGGTCCGGTTTTTTTAAAAAACGCAAAAAGTGGGTTGCTTGGCTCCGGTAAATATCCCATCGCACATTAACTTGAGAATTTAATTTTTTCTACACCTTGAAATTTTTGGATCATTAGGTCATTTGCATCTTCAACATATTTTTGGCATGCATATCCACCACATTTAAGACATGTTAGGATCAATTAGAATCTCATTCTTATTAAATTCCACCAAGCTATTAGTGGTTCTACTAGTGGAATTTCCCAAACATGGATCGTAAAACTTTGGTGTTCATTTTTAGTGCGAGAAATAATTTTCTTCACTTACATTTATTACATTTTTCAAATTTTTTGCATACATATCCACCACATTTAAAACATGTTTGGATCAATTAGAATCTCTTTCTTATAAAATTCCACCAAGCTATTAGGGGTTGTACTAGTGGAATTTCCCAAATATGGATAACAAGACTTTGGTGTTCATTTTTAGTGCGTGAAATAATTTTCTTCACTTACATTTATTATAGTTTTCTAATTTTTTTCATACATAAACTTTAAAATTTTCATTTTGTCATGATCAATTTACCTGATCTTTTTGTTTGCAAGAAAAATGGGAGAGTGAAATCTAAAGTTTGGATTTGAAAAAAAATTGAATTTCCAAAATGGAAATGCACAAATTCAGAGAGAGATAGTTCCAAAAAATATATATGTGATTTTTAAGGATTGTAAACTCCTTTAGTTGTTTATATATTGGGTTTTTCAATCTTCGGAAGAGGCATTTTTCACTAAGTGTTAACTCCCAAACCATAGGTCATTTCTAGCAAAACTTATAGCCGTTACACATCATTAATCGATCAAAACTTCTACGATGACCTATGATTGTTAGGTCCTGTTTTTGTACAATAGGCAAAAAGTAGTTGTTTGGTTCTGGTAAATATCCCACTGCACCTTAACTTGTGAATTTAATTTTTTCTACTCCTTGAAATTTTTAGATCACTAGGTCATTTGCATCTTTAACATGTTTCTGGCATGCATCTCCACCACATTTAAAACATGTTAGGATCAATTAGAATCTCTTTCTTATAAAATTCCACCAAGCTATTAGGGGTTGTACTTGTGGAATTTCCAAAACATGGATCACAAAGCTTTGGTTTTCATTTTTAGTGCGTGAAATATTTTTCTTCACTTACATTCATTATACTTTTCAAATTTTTCTGCATACATGAAATCTAAAATTTTCATTTTGTTGGGATCTATTTGCCTTATCTTTTTGTTTACGAGAAATATGGGAGAGTGAAAACTCAAGTTTGGATTTGAAAAAAAAATTAAACTTCCAAAATGGAAATGTACAAATGCTGAGAGAGATATTTCTAAAAAGTATCTGCGATTTTTAAGGATTGTAAACTCTTTTAGTTTTTTATATCTTGGGTTTTGCAATCATCAGAAGTGGGGGCGAGGCATTTTTAACTGAGTGTTGACTCCCAAGCCATAAGTCACTTCTAAAAAAAATTATACCCGTTACACATCATTTATAGATCAAAAATTTAAGATGATCTATGATTGTTAGCTCCGCTTTTGTAAAATAGGCAAAAAGTGGGTTGTTTGGCTCTTGTAAATATCCCATCGCACATTAACTTGAGAATTTAATTTCTTCTACTCCTTGAAATTTTTGGATCATTAGGTCATTTGCATCTTCAACATGTTTCAGGCATGTTTATTCACCATATTTAAAACATGTTAGGATCAATTCGAAATCTCTTTCTTATAAAACTCCACCAAGCTATTAGGGGTTTTACTAGTGGAATTTCCCACACATGGATAACAAAACTTTGGGGTTCTTTTTTTAGCGTGAAATAATTTTCTGCACTTACATTTATAATAATTTACAAAAAAATTTCTATACATCAGCTCAAAAATTTTTAATAGAGTGTTGGCTCCCTAAACATAAGTCATTTCTAACAAAAATTATAGCCGTTACATACAATTAATCGATCAAAACATTTATGATGATCTATGATTGTTAGGTGCACTTTTTGTAAAATAGGCAAAAAGTAGGTTGTTCGGCTCTTGTAAATATCCCACTGCACGTTAACTTGAGAATTTAATTTTTTCTACTCCGTGAAATTTTTTATCATTAGGTCATTTGCATCTTGAACATGTTTCTAGCTTGCATATCCAATCCATTTAAAACATGTTAGGATCAATTAGAAATCTCTTTCTTATAAAATTCCACCAACCTATTTGGGGTTGTACTAGTTGAATTTCCAAAACATGGATAACAAAAGTTAGGTGTTTATTTTTAGTGCGTGAAATAATTTTCTTCACTTACATTTATTATAGTTTTCAAATATTTTCGCATACATAAACTTTAAATTTTTCATTTTGTGATGATCTACTTGCCTTATCTTTTTGTTTACCAGAAAAATGGGAGAGTGAAAACTAAAGTTTGGAATTGAAAAAAAAAATTGGACATCCAAAATGAAAATGTACAAATGCTGAGAGAGATAATTCAGAAAAGTATCTATGATTTTTAAGGATTGTAAACTTTTTTAGTTTTTTACATATTGGGTTTTGCAATTATTAGAAGTGGGGGCAGAGGCATTTTTAAAAGAGTGTTGACTCCCAAACCATAAGTCCTTTCTAACAAAAATTATTGTCGTTTCGCATCATTAATCAATCAAAACATTTACGATGATCAATGATTTTTGAGGTCCGCTTTTTTTAAAATAGGCGAAAAGTGGGTGTTTGGCTCATGTAAATATCCCACTGCACGTTAACATGATAATTTAATTTTTTCTTCTCCTTGAAATTTTTGGATCATTAGGTCATTTGCATCTTCAACATGTTTCTGACATACATATCCACCACATTTAAAACATGTTAAGATCAATTAGAAATCTCTTTCTTATAAAATTCCACCAAGCTATTAGGGGTTGTACTCGTGGAATTTTCAAAACATGTGTAACAAAACATTGATGTTCATTTTTAGTGCATTAAATTATTTTCTTCACTTACATTTATTTTAGTTTTCAATTTTTTTTTGCATACATAAACACTCAAATTTTCATTTTGTTGTGATCTATTTTCCTTATCTTTTTATTTACGAGAAAAAAGGGAGAGTGAAAGCTCAAGTTTGGATTTGAGAAAAAATTGAACTTCCAAAATGGAAATGCAAAAATGCTGAGAGAGATCATTCCAAAAAGTATCTATGATTTTTAAGGATTGTAAACTCTTTTAGTTCTTTATATATTGGGTTTTGCAATCATCGGAAGAGGGGGGCGAGGAATTTTTAATAGAGTGTTGACTCCCAAACCATAAATCATTTCTAACAAAAATTATAGCTGTTACACATCATTAATTGATAAAAACATTTATTATTATCTAAGATTGTTAGGTCTGCTTTTTGTAAAATAGGCAAAAAGAGGGTTGTTTGTCTTTGGTAAATATCCCACTGTACGTTAACTTGAGAATTTAATTTTTTCTACACCTTGAAATTATTGAATCATTAGGTCATTTGCATCTTCAACATGTTTATGGCATGCATATCCCCCACATTTAAAAAATCTTAGGATCAATTAGAACTATCTTTCTTATAAAATACAACTTAGCAATTAGGGGTTGTACTAGTCGAAATTTCCAAACATGGATAAGAAAACTTGGGTGTTCAATTTTAGTGTGTGAAATAATTATCTTTACTTACATTTATTATATTTTTCAAAATTTTTGAATACATAAACTCTAAAATTTTCATTTCGTTGTGATCTAATTGCCTTATCTTTTTGTTTACCAAAAAAATTGAAGAGTGAAAATTCAAGTACGGATTTGACAAAAAATTGAACATCCAAAAAGGAAATGCACAAATTCTGAGAGAGATAATTCCAAAAAGTAATTATGATTTTTAAGGATTGTAAAATCTTTTAGTTTTTTATATATTGGGTTTTCCAATCATCGAAAGATGGGGGGCAAGGCATTTTTAACAGAGTGTTGTCTCCCAAACCATAAGTCATTTCTAACAAAAATTATTGGCTTTACACATCATTAATCAAGCAAAACATTTATGATGATCTATGATTGTGAGGTCCGCTTTTTTTAAAATAGGCAAAAAGTGGGTTGTTTGGCACTTTTAAAAAACCCACGGCATGTTAACTTCAAAATTTTATTTTTTCTACTGCTTGAAATTTTAAGATCATTAAGTCATTTGCATCTTCAACATGTTTCTGACATGCATATCCACCACATTTAAAACATGTTAGGGTCAATTAGTAATCTCTTTCTTATAAAATTCCTCCAAGCTATTAGGCGTTGGTACTAGTGGAATTTTCCAAACATGCATAACAAAACTTTGGTGTTCATTTTTAGTGCAAAAAATTGTTTTCTTCACTTACATTTATTATAGTTTTCAAATTTTTTTGCATACATAAACTCTCAAATTTTAATTTTGTTATGAACTTTTGGCCATATGTTTTTATCTTCGAGAAAAATAGGAGAGTGAAAACTCAAGTTTGGATTAGAAAAAAAATTTAACATCCAAAATGAAAATGAAAAAATGGTGAGAGAGACAGTTCCAAAAATTATCTGTGATTTTAACGATTGTATACTATTTTAGTATTTTATATATTTGGTTTTGCAATCATCAGAAGAGTGGGGGCGAGGCATTTTTAACAATGTTGACTCCCAAACCATAAGTCATTTCTAACAAAAACTATAGTTGTTACACACCATTAATTGATCAAAACATTTACGATGATCTATTATTGTTAGGTAATCATTTTGTATAATAGGCCAAAAGTGGGTTGTTTGGATCTTGTAAATATCCCACTGCACGTTAACTTGAGAATTTAATTTTTTCTACTCCAAATATTTGGATCATTAGGTCATTTGCATCTTCAACATGTTTCTGGAATGCATATCCACCACATTTAAAACATGTTAGGATCACTTAGAAATCTCTTTTTTATAAAATTCCACCAAGCTATTAGGGGTTGTACTAGTGGAATTTCCAAAACATGGATTAAAAAAATTTGGTGTTTATTTTTTGAGCATGAAATAATTTTCTTCACTTATATTTATTATAGTTTTCAAATGTGTTTGCATACATTAACTCTAAAATTTTCATTTTGTTGTGATCTATTTGCCTTCTCTTTTTGGTTACGATAAAAATGGGAGTGTGAAAACTCAAGTTTCGATTTGAAAAAAAAATTGAACATCCAAAATAGAAATGCACAAATGCTGAGAGAGATAATTCCAAAAAGTATCGGTGATTTTTAAGTATTGTAAACTCTTTTAGTTTTTCATATATTGGGTTTTTCAATAATCGGAAGAGGGGGGCGAGGCATTTTTAATAGAGTGTTGACTCCCAAACCATAAGTCATTTCTAACAAAAACTATAGCCGTTACACACTATTAATCGATCAAAACATTTACGATGATCTATAATTGTTAGGTCTGTTTTTTTTAAAATAGGCAAAAAGTGGGATGTTTGGCTCTGGTAAATATCCCACCGCACGTTAACTTGAGAATTTAATTTTTTCTACTCCTTGAAATTTTTGGATCATTAGGTCATTGGCATCTTCAACATGTTTCTAACATGCATATCCACCACGTTTAAAACATGTTAGGATCAATTAGAAATCTCTTTCTAAGAAAATTCCACCATGCTATTAGGGGTTGTACTAGTGGAATTTCCCAAACATGGATAACAAAACTTTGGTGTTCATTTTATGTGCCTGAAATAATTTTCATCACTTACGTTTATTATAGTTTTCAATTTTTTTTTTTGCATATATAACTCTAAAATTTTCATTTTGTTATCATCTATTTGCCTTATCTCTTTGTTTACGAGAAAAATGGGAGTGTGAAAACTCAAGTTTTGGTTTGAAAAAAAATTGAACATCCAAAATGGAAATGCACAAATGTTGAGAGAGATAATTCCAAAAAAGTATCTATGATTTTAATGACTTGCAGACCATAAGTCATTTCTAAAAAACATTTATCGCTGGTACACTTCATTAATCGATCAAAACATTTATGATGATCTATGATTGTTAGGTCCATTTTTGTAAAATAGGCAAAAAGTGGATTGTTTGACTCTAGTAAATATCCCATCGCATGTTAACTTGAGAATTTAATTTTTTCTACTCCATGAAATTTTTGGATCATTACGTCATTTTCATCTTCAACATGTTTCTGGCATGCATATCTACTACATTTAAAACATGTTAGGATCAATTATAAATCTCTTTCTTATGAAATTCCACCAAGCTATTAGGGGTTGTACTAGTGGAACTTACCAAACATGGATAACAAAACTTTGGTGTTTAGTTTAGTGCATGAAATAATTTTCTCACTTACATTTGTAATAGTTTTCAACTTCTTTTTGCATACATAAACTCTAAAATTTTCATTTTTTTGTGCTCTATTTGCCTTATTTTGTTTACTAGAAAAATGGGAGAGTGAAAACCCAAGTTTGGATTTAAAAAAAAATTGAACATCCAAAATGAAAATTCACAAATAATGACAGAGATAATTCCAAAAAGTATCAGTGATTTTTAAGGATTATAAACACTTTTAGTTTTTTATATATTGGGTTTTTCAATCATCAGAAGAGGGGGGGGGGGGGGGGGGGGGTGGACGGGGGGGGGGTTTGTTTTTTGCTAAATAGGCAAAATGTGGGTTGTTTGGCTTTGGTAAATATCCCTCCGCATGTTAACTTGAGAATTTAATTTGTTCTACTCCTTGAAATTTTTGGATCATTACGTCATTTGCGTCTTCAACATGTTTCTGGCATGCAAATCCACCACATTTTAAACGTGTTAGGATCAATTAGAAATCTCTTTCATAGAAAATTCCACCCAGCTATTAGGGGTTGTACGAGTTGAATTTACCAAACACGGATAACGAAACTTTGGTGTTCATTTTTAGTGCGTGAAATAATTTTCTCACTTACATTTATAATAGTTTTCAATTTATTTTTGCATACATAAATTCTAAAATTTTCATTTTGTTGTGATCTATTTGCCTTATCTTTTTGTTTACCAGAAAAATGGGAGAGCGAAAACTAAAGTTTGGATTTGAAAAAAAATTGAACATCCAAAATTGAAATGCACAAATTATGAGAAAGATAATTCCAAAAAGTATCTGTGATTTTTAAGGATTTAAACTCTTTATTTTTTTATATATTTGGTTTTAAAATAATCGGAAGAGAGGGGGAGCGGGGGGGCGCGAGGCTTTTTTAGCAGAGTGTTGGGTCCAAAAAATTAGTCATTTCTAACAAAAATTGTAGCCGTTACTCACCATTAATCGATCAAAACATTTACATTGATCTATGATTGTTAGGTCCATGTTTTTTAAAATAGGCAAAAAGTGGGTTGTTTGGCTCTTGTGAATATCCCCCTGCACGTGAACTTGAGAATCTAATTTTTTCTACTCGTAATTTTTGGATCATTAGGTCATTTGCTTCTTGTACAAGTTTCTAGCTTTCATATCCACTACATTTAAAACATGTTAGGATTAATTAGAAATCTCTTTCTTATAAAACTCCACCAAGCTATTAGGGGTTGTACTAGTTGAATTTCCCAAACATGGATAACAAAACTTTGGCGTTCATTTTTAGTGTGTGAAATAATTTTCTTCACTTATATTTATTATTTTTTTCAAATTTTTTTGCATACATAAACT
The DNA here is from genome assembly GCF_029961685.1 of Aristolochia californica. Classification (NCBI taxonomy): domain Eukaryota; kingdom Viridiplantae; phylum Streptophyta; class Magnoliopsida; order Piperales; family Aristolochiaceae; genus Aristolochia; species Aristolochia californica. Next base: position 22,100,071 of record NW_027182257.1, on the reverse strand, counting down.
TTAAAATTTTTATTTTGTTGTGATCTGTTTGCCTTATCTTTTTGTTTACTAGATAAATGGGAGAGTGAAAACTCAAGTTTGGATTTGAAAAAAATTTGAACATCCAAAATAGAAATGCACAAATGCTGAGAGAGATAGTTCCAAAAAGTATCTATGATTTTTAAGGATTGTAAACTCTTTTAATTTTTTATATATTGGGTTTTGCAATCATTGGAAGAGGGGGGTGTCATTTTTTACAGAGTGTTGACTCCCAAACCACAAGTCATTTCTATCAAAAATTATAGCTGTTAGACATCATTAATCGATAAAACCATTTACGAAGATCTATGCCTGTTAGGTCCGGTTTTTGTTAAATAGGCAAAAAGTGGATTGTTTTGCTCTGATAAATATCCCTCCGCACATTAACTTTAAAATTTAATTTTTTCTAATCCTCAAATTTTTTGTATCATTAGGTCTTTTGCATCTTTAACATGTTTCTGGCATGCATATCCACCACATTTAAAACATGTTAGGATCAATTAGAAATCTCTTTCTTATAAAATTCCACCAAGCTATTAGAGGTTGTACTAGTTGTATTTTCCAAACATGGATAACAAAACTTTGGTGTTAATTTTTAGTGCGTGAAATACTTTTCTTCACTCACATTTATTATAGTTTTCAAAGTTTTTAGCATACATAAAATCTAAAATTTTCATTTTGTTAAAATCTTTTTGCTTTTCTTTTTGTTTATAAGAAAAATTGGGAGAGTGAAAACTCAAGTTTGGATTTAAAAACAGATTGAACATCCAAAATGGAAATGTACAAATGCTAACTGAGATAATTCCAAAAAGTATTAGTGATTTTTAAGGATTGTAAACTCTTTTAGTTTTTTATATATTTGGTTTTGCACTCATCGAAAGAGGAGGGGGCAAGGCATTTTTAACAGAGTGTTGACTGCCAAAACATAAGTCATTTCTAACAAAATTTATCGTTGTTACACACCATTAATTGATCAAAACATTTCTGATGATCAATGTTTGTTAGGTCTACTTCTTGTAAAATAGGCAAAAAGTGGGTTGTTTGGCTCTAGAAAATATCCCACAACACTTTAACTTGAGAATTTAATTTTTTGTACGCCTAGAAATTTTTGTATCATTACATCATTTTTTTCTTCAACATGCTTCTGGCATGCATATCGACCACAAATAAAACATGTTAGGATCAATTATAAATCTCTTTCTTTTAAAATTCCACCAAGCTATTAGGGGTTGTAATAGTGGAATTTCCAAAACATGGATAAAAAAACTTTGGTGTTTATTTTTAGTGCGTGAAATAAATTTCTTCACGTACATTTATTATAATTTTCAAATTTTATTGCATACATAAACTATAAAATTTATATTTTGTTGTGATCTATTTGCCATATATTTTTGTTTACCAGAAAAATGGGAGAGTGAAAACACAAGTTTGGATTGGAAAAAAAATTGAACATCCAAAATTGAAATGCACAAATGCTGAGAGAGATAATTCCAAAAATTATATGTTATTTTTAAGGATGGTAAACTCTTTTAGTTTTTTATATATTGGGTCTTGTAATCATCAGAAGAGGGGGGGAGGCACTTTTAACTGAGTGTTGACTCCCAAAACAAAAGTCATTTCTAACAATAATTATAGTCATTACACATCATTAATCGATCAAAATATTTACTATGATATATGATTGTTAGGTCTATTTTTTGTAAAATAGGCAAAAAGTGGTTTGTTTGGCTGTGGTAAATATCCCACTGTACGTTATCTTGAGACTTTAATTTTTCTACTCCTAAAAATTATTGGATCATTAGGTCATTTGCATCTTCAACATGTTTCTGGCATGCATATCCACCACATCTAAAACATGTTAGGATCAATTAGAAATCTCTTTCTTCTAAAATTTCACCAAGTTATTAGGGGATGTACTAGTGGAATTTCCCAAACATGGATAAAAAACATTGATGTTCATTTTTTGTGTGTTAAAATAATTATCTTTACTTACTTTTATTATAGTTTTCAATTTTTTTTACATACATAAACTCTAAAATTTTCAATTTGTTGTGATCAATTTGCCTTTCTTTTTCTTTACGAGAAAAAACGGAGAGTGAAAACAAAAGTTTGGATTTGAAATAAATTGAACATCCAAAATAGAAATGCACAAATGTTAAGTGAGATAAATCCAAAAAGTATCTGTGTTTTTTAAGGATTGTAAACTCTTTTAGTTTATAATATATTGGGTTTTACAATCATCGGAAGAGGGGGGGGGGGGGGCATTTTTAAAAAGTGTGTACTCTCAAACCATAAATCATTTCTAAAAAAAATTATAGTCAATACACATCATTAATCGATCAAAAAATTTATGATTATCTATGATTGTTTGGTCTGCTTTTTGTAAAATAGGCAAAAAGTGGGTTGTTTGGCTCTGGTAAATATCCTACCGCACGTTATCTTGAGACTTTATTTTTTTTCTACTTCATGAAATTATTGGATCATTAGGTCATTTGCATCTTCAACATGTTCCTGGCATGCATATCCTCCACATTTAAAACATGTTAGGATCAATTGGAAATCTCTTTCTTATAAAATTCCACGAAGCTATTAGGGGTTGTACTAGTGAAATTTCCCAAACATGGATAAAAAAACTTTGTAGTTCATTTTTAGCGCGTGAACTAATTTTCTTCACTTACATTTATTATAGTTTTCAAATTTTTTTGCAAACATAAACTCTAAAATTTTCATTTTGTTTTGATCTATTTGCCTTATTTTTTTTGTTTACCAACAAAATGGGAGAGTGAAAACACAAGTTTGGATTTGAAAAAAATTGAACATCCAAAATGAAAATGCACAAATGCCGAGAGAGATAATTCCAAAAAGTATCTATAATTTTTTAGGATTGTAAACTCTTTTAGTTTTTTATATATTGGGTTTCGCAATCATCCAAAGAGGAGACCAGGGGGGGGGGGGGGGGGGGGGGGGGCGGGCATTTTTAACTGAGTGTTGACTCTCAAACCATAAGTCATTTCTAACAAAAATTATAGCCGTTACACATCATTAATCGATCAAAATATTTGTGATTATCTATGATTGTTAGGTTCACTTTTGTAAAATTGGCAAAAAAAATGGGTTGTTTGTCTGTGGTAATTATCCCACCACACGTTAACTTGAGAATTTTATTTTTTCTACTCCTTGAAAATTTTCAATCATTAGGTCATTTGCATCTTCATTATGTTTCTGGCATGCTAATCCACCAACTTTAAAACATATTAGGATCAATTAGAAATCTCTTTCTTATAAAATTCCACCAAGCTATTTGGGGTTGTTCTAGTGGAATTTTCCAAAATTGGATAACAAAACTTTGCTGTTCATTGTTAGTGCATAAAATAGTTTTCTTCACTTACATTTTTTATAGTTTTTAATTTTTTTGCATACATAAATGATAGATGCCAGATTCTGACATGAGAACTAGGCTAATTATAATAAAATAGCCCTTATAAATGTATTATAGGTGGGTATTTATCGGTTTTAAATGAAACGTGCATTTATTGAATTTGGTATTAATCTGTCTATATTGCATATTTTTCTCTCCTGAATTATATTTCATTGCTTTTAGGGTTTATTTCTTCCTGAAATGATTTTTATGGATTCATTTATGGAATTTTAGGAAAATTTTGGTGGAGAAGGAGATATTTACCAAAATGCCATTAGTGAAAGAGGGAGATTTTTAGGGTAACGGCGTTTTGAAAGAAGAGGGAGCTTGAGGGAAAAATAGAGGGGGGGGGGGGGGGGGGGGGGGGGGGGCATGTACCGGAAATAACAGAGAAATAGGGGAGGCCGCCGACCGTTCGATGGGGAGACCCAAGAGGGCTCCCTCCGAACAGCGTTCGTCACCGTCATCCACGACCATCCGGCAACCGAGAACAGACCCGAGGAGAGCTCAAGAGAGTCTCCATCACGTCGAGTTCGACGCTACCATTCTCTACTCGCCAAGCTGAGAGGTGACCCGAGAGGGCTCCTCCGACGCCGATTCCGTATTCTGACCATCCTCCGGCATCGATTACCCATTTCCGACCATTTCCAAAGCTATTTCGACTCCGACCGAGACTCGAGAGAGCCGGTCAGAGGATTTCGGCTCCATTCCGTTGTCCGCCGCACCACCTCCATCTGTGGGTTTGTCTCCCTCTTTGTTGACGTCGTCTCTACCTCCGGCCACTCGCTCTTGCAACCCGAAGCCATCCATTTCGGGAAATTGCAGCACTTGTGAAAACGAGTCTGCTGCCCGAGCGAGAGGAAGGAGAAGGGAGTAATCCGTCATTTTGGAATTTAATTTTCCTATAGTTTGAACTTAGGTTTTGAATGTTTATTACATTTGATTTGAGAATTAGTGTTTATCGAATATTGTTTTTTCCGAATATTTGATTAAATTAGATAATTAGGGTAGGATTGTAATCTAGGTTGGATTTTGGTATTTTAATCTGATTTCTATCTTTCACTCTATGCGCCCGAGAGGCGATAGATGCAAGGATTGAGAAATCAGATTCGTGGTTACGTGGCGCTCGAGAGAGGCACGTATCATGATAAAATCCAGAGTTGATAATTTTAGCATCATCATAATAGGAAATTGATTCTCTGCATTCTATTGTAATTCGATCTCTATCAATAACTCTAGGCGCCCGAGAGGGACTAGACGCAAGGATTGAGAATCCGGATTCGTGGTTACGTGGCACTCAAGAGAGGCACGTATCACGGTAAAATCCAGAGTTGATGTTTCCTATTGCGCAAGTAGTTAATCAGATTATTGCTTGATAATTTAGGATATAAATAGTGTTTAGTTCAGTTTAATTAATCATATTTGGTTAGGCTAGTTGACTGAAGAATACACAAAATTCAGTCCTCCCTGTGGATATGACCCTCACTTCCTGCAAGATTACATGAACGATTCGTACGCTTGCAAGGTATAAAAGCCGATGTAATTAAATTTCACATGAATAAACTCTAAAATTATCAATTTTTGTGATCTTTTAGCCTTATCTTTTTGTTTACAGGAAAAATGGGAGAGTGAAAACTCACGTTTGGATTTGAAAAACATTGAACATTGAAAATGGAAATGCACAAATACTGAGAGAGATAATTCCAAAAAGTATCTATGATTTTTAAGGATTTTATAATCTTATTATTTTTTATATATTGGGTTTTGCAATCATCGGATGAGGGGGACGAGGCATTTTTAACTAAGTGTTGACTCCCAAATCATAAGTCATTTCTAAAAAAAAATTATAACCGTTGCACATCATTAATCGATCAAAACATTTACGATGATCTATGACTATTAGGTTCGCTTTCTGTAAAATAGGCAAAAAGTGGGTTGTTTGGCTCTGGTAAATATCACACTGCACGTTAACCTGAGAATTTAATTTTTTCTACTCGAAATTTTGTGATCATTAGGTCGATTGCATCTTCAACATGTTTATGGCATGCAAATCCACCACATTTAAAACATGTTAGGAACAATTAGAAATCTCTTTTTTATAAAATTGCATCATGCTATTAGGGTTGTACTAGTGGAATTTCCCAAACATGGATAACAAAACTTTGGTGTTCATTTTTAGTGCATGAAATAATTTTCTTCACTTACATTAATTATAGTTTTCAAATTTTTTTGAATACATAAACTCTAAAATTTTCATTTTGTTGTGATCTATTTGGCTTATCTTTTTGCTTACCAGAAAAACTGGGGAGTCAAAACACAAGTTTGGATTTGAAAGAAAATTGAACATCCAAAATGGAAATGTACAAATGCTGAGAGAGATAATTCAAAAATGTATCTCTGATTTTGAAGGATTGTAAACTCATTTTGTTTTTTATTAAGGGTTTTGCAATCATTAGAAGAGGGGCCCCGACACAATTTTAACTTAGTGTTGACTCCCAAACCATAAGTCATTTCTAACAAAAATTATAGCCGTTACATATCATTAATCAATTAAAAATTTTTCAATGATCTTTAATTGTTATGTACGCCTTTTGTAAAATAGGCAAAAAGTGGGTTGTTTGGCTCTGGTAAATATCCCACTACACGATAACTTGAGAATTTAATTTTTTCTACACCTTAAAATTTTTGGATCATTAAGTCATTTGCATCTTCAACATGTTTCAAGCATGCATATCCACCACACTTGAAACTTGTTAGGATCAATTAGAAATATCTTTCTTATAAAATTCCACCAAGCTATTAGGGGTTGTACTAGTGGAATTTCCCAAACATGAATAACAAAACTTTGGTGTTCATATTTAGTGCATGAAATAATTTTCTTCACTTACATTTATTATAGTTTCCAAATTTTTTTGCATACTTAAAATCTGAAATTTTCATTTTGTTGTGATCTATTTGCCTTATCATTTTGTTTACCAGAAAAATGGGAGAGTGAAAACTCAAGTTTGGATTTGAAAAAAAATTGAACATCCAAAATGGAAATGCAAAAATGATGAGAAAGATAATTCCAAAAATAATATGTGATTTTTAAGGATTGTAAACTCTTTTAGTTTTTTATATAATGGATTTTGTAATCAACTGAAGAGGGGAGCGAGGCAGTTTTAACTGAGTGTTGACTCCCAAACCTTAAGTCATTTCTAAAAAACATTATATCCGTTACACACCATTAATCGATCAAAAAATTTACGATGATCTATGATTGTTAGCACCGATTTTTGTAAAATAGGCAAAAAGTGGGTTGTACGGCTCTTGTAAATATCCCACCGCATGTTAACTTGAGAATTTAATTTTTTCTTCTCCTTGAAATTATTGGATCATTAGGTCATTCGCATCTTCAACATGATTCTTGCATACATCTCCACCACATTTAAAACATGTTAGGATCAATTAGAAATCTCTTTCTTATAAAATTCCATCAAACTATTAGGTGTTGCACAAGTGGAATTTCGCAAACATGGATAACAAAACTTTGGTGTTCTTTTTTAGTGCGTGAAATAATTTTCTTCACTTACATTAATTATAGTTTTCATATTTTTTTGCATACATAAACTCCAAAATTTTCATTTTGTTGTGATCTATATACCGTATCTTTTTGTTTACCAAAAAAATGGGAGAGTGAAAACTCCAGTTTGGATTTGAAAAAAAAATGAACTTCCAAAATGGTAATGCACAACTGCTAAGAGTGATAATTCAAAAAAGTATCTGTTATTTTAACGATGGTCAACTCTTTTGTTTTTTATATATTGGGTTTTGGAATCATCAAAAGAGTGGGGCAAGGCATTTTTAAATGAATGTTGACTCCCAAACCAAAAGTCATTTCTAACAAAAATTATAACCATTACACATCATTAACTGATCAAAACATTTACGATGATATATGATTGTTAGTGTAAAATAGGCTAAAATGCGTTGTTTGGCTCTAGTATATATCCCAAAGCACGTTAACTTGAGAATTTAATTTTTTCTACTCCTTGAATTTTTGGATCATTAGGTCATTTGCATCTTCAACATGTTGCATATCCACCACATTTAAAACATGTTAGGATCAATTAGAAATCTCTTTCTTATAAAATTCCACCAAGCTATACTAGACGAATCTCCCAAACATGGATAACAAAACTTTGGTGTTCATTTTTAGTGCATGAAATAATTTTCTTCACTTACATTTATTATAGTTTTCAATTTTTTTCATACATAAACTCAAAAATTTTCATTTTGTTGTGATCAATTTGCCTTATCTTTTTGTTTAGCATAAAAATGGGAGAGTGAAAACTCAAGTTTGGATTTGAAAAAAAAAATTAACATCCAAAATGGAAATTCACAAATGCTGAGAAAGATAATTCCAAAAGTATCTGTGATTTTTAAGGATGGTAAACACTTTTAGTTTTTTATATATTGGGTTTTTCAATCATCGAAAGAGGGGAGGGAGGGGGGGAGGCATTTTTATCTAAGTGTTGACTCCCAAACCATAAGTCATTTCTAACAAAAATTGTAGCCATTACACATCATTAATCGATCAAAACATTTACTATGATCTATGATTGTTAGGTCCGCTTTTTGTAAAATAGGCAAAAAGTGGGGTTTTTGGCTCTAGTAAATATCCCACCGCACGTGAACTTGGGAATTTAATTTTTTCTACACGAATTTTTTGGATCATTAGGTCATTTGCATCTTCAACATGTTTCAAGCATGCATACCCACCACATTTAAAACATGTTAGGATCAATTAGAAACCTCTTTCTTATAAAATTTCACCAAGCTATTAGGGGTTGTACTAGTGGAATTTCCCAACCATGGATAACCAAACTTTGTTGTTCATTTTTAGTGCATGAAATAATTTTCTTCACTTACATTTATACAGTTTTCAAATTTTTTTGCATACTTAAACTCTAAAATTTACATTTTGTTGTGATCTATTTGCCTTATCTTTTTTTCTTTACCAGAAAATTGGGAGCGTGAAAACTCAATTTGGATTTGAAAAAAAAATCAACATCCAAAATGGAAGTGCAGAAATGCTGAGAGATATAATTCCAAAAAGTATCTATGATTTTTAAGGATTGTCAACTCTTTTAGTTTTTTGTATATTGGGTTTTGCAATCAACGGAAGAGGAGGCGAGGCATTTTTAACTGAGTATTGACTCCCAAACCACAAGTCATTTCTAATAAAAATTATAGCCATTACAAATCATTGATTGATAAAAAAACTTACAATGATCTATGATAGTTAGGTCCGATTTTTGTAAAATACGCAAAAAGTAGGTTGTTTGGCTCCTTTAAATATCCCACCGCACGTTAACTTGAGAATTTAATTTATTCTACTCCTTGAAATTTTTGGATAAATTGGTCATTTGCATCTTCAACATGTTTCTGGCATGCATATCCACCACATTTAAAACATGTTAGGATCAACTAGAAATCTCTTCCTTTTAAAATTCCACCAAGCTATTAGAGGTTGTACTAGTGGAATTTCCCAAACATGGATAACAAAACCTTGGTCTTCATTTTTTGTGTGTGAAATAGTTTTCATCACTTACATTTATTATAGTTTTCAATTTTTTTTCCATACATAAACTCTAAAATTTTCATTTTTTTGTGATCAATTTGCCTAATCTTTTTGTTTACCAGAAAAATGGGAGAGAGAAAACTCAAGTTTGGATTTGAAAAATAATTGAACATCCAAAATGGAAATGCACAAATGCTGAGATAGGTAATTCTAAAAAGTATCTGATATTTTTAAGGATTCTAAACTCTTTTAGTTTTTTATATATTGGGTTTTGTAATCATCGGAAGAGGGGGGTGGGGCAGCATTTTTAACTGAGTGTGGACTCCCAAACCATATGTCATTTCTAAAAAAATTAATAGCCATTACACATCTTTAATCGATCAAAACATTTATGATGATCTATGATTGTTAGGTTTGCTTTTGTAAAATAGGCAAAAAGTGGGTTGTTTGGCTTTGATAAAAATCCCACTGCACCCACTGCACACAAATTGGAGAATTTAATTTTTTCTTCTCCTTGTAATTTTTGGATTAGTAGGTCATTTGCATCTTCAACATGTTTCTGGCATGCATATCCACCACATTTAAAACATGATAGGATCAATTAGAAATCTCTTTCTTATAAAATTACAATAAGCTCTTAGGGGTTGTACTAGTGGAATTTCCCAAACATGGATAACTAAACTTGTGTGTTCGTTTTTAGTGTGTGAAATAATTTTCTTTAGTTACATTTATTATAGGTTTCAAATTTTTTTCCATACATAAATTTTTCATTTTGTAGTGATCTATTTGCCTTATCTTTTTGTGTACGAGAAAAATGGGAGAGTGAAAACTCAAGTGTGGATTTGAAAAAAAAATGAACATCCAAAAAGGAAGTGCACAAATGTGAGAGAGAAAACTCAAGTTTAGTGCGTGTAATAATTTTGTTCACTTACATTTATTATAGTTTTCAATTTCTTGCATACATAAACTCTTAAATTTTCATTTGGTTGTGATCTATTTGCCTTATCTTTTTGTTTAGCAGTAAAATGGGAGAGTGAAAACTCAAGTTTGGATTTTAAAAAAAATTGAACATCCAAAATGGAAATGCACAAACGCTGAGAGAGATAATTCCAAAAAGTATATGTGATTTTTATGGATTGTAAACTCTTTTAGTTTTTTATATAAGGGGTTTTTCAATCATCGAAAGAGGGGGGGGGGGGGGGGGGGGGGGGAGGGGGGAGGCAATGTTCACTGAGTGTTGACTCCCCAACCAAAAGTCATTTCTAAAAAAAATTATAGTCGTTACACATCATTAATCGATCAAAACATGTACGATGATCTATGATTGTTAGGTTTGCTTATTGTAAAATAGGAAAAAAGTGTGTTGTTTGGCTCTGGTAAATATCCCAACGCACGTTAACTTGAGAATTTAATTTTTTAAAGTCAAAATTTTGGAATCATTAGGTCATTTGCATCTTCAACAAATTTCAGGCATGCATACCCACCATATTTAAAACCTGTTAGGATCAATTAGAAATCTCTTTTTTGTAAAATTCCACTTAGCTATTAGGGGTTGTACTAGTGGAATTTCCAAAACATGGATAACTAAACTTGTGTGTTCATTTTTAGTGTGTGAAATAATTTTCTTTAGTTACATTTATTATAGGTTTCAAATTTTTTTCCATACATAAAATTTTCATTTTGTAGTGATCTATTTGCCTTATCTTTTTGTGTACGAGAAAAATGGGAGAGTGAAAACTCAAGTGTGGATTTGAAAAAAAAATGAACATCCAAAAAGGAAGTGCACAAATGTGAGAGAGAAAACTCAAGTTTAGTGCGTGTAATAATTTTGTTCACTTACATTTATTATAGTTTTCAATTTCTTGCATACATAAACTCTTAAATTTTCATTTGGTTGTGATCTATTTGCCTTATCTTTTTGTTTAGCAGTAAAATGGGAGAGTGAAAACTCAAGTTTGGATTTTAAAAAAAATTGAACATCCAAAATGGAAATGCACAAACGCTGAGAGAGATAATTCCAAAAAGTATATGTGATTTTTATGGATTGTAAACTCTTTTAGTTTTTTATATAAGGGGTTTTTCAATCATCGAAAGAGGGGGGGGGGGGGGGGGGGGGGGAGGGGGGAGGCAATGTTCACTGAGTGTTGACTCCCCAACCAAAAGTCATTTCTAAAAAAAATTATAGTCGTTACACATCATTAATCGATCAAAACATGTACGATGATCTATGATTGTTAGGTTTGCTTATTGTAAAATAGGAAAAAAGTGTGTTGTTTGGCTCTGGTAAATATCCCAACGCACGTTAACTTGAGAATTTAATTTTTTAAAGTCAAAATTTTGGAATCATTAGGTCATTTGCATCTTCAACAAATTTCAGGCATGCATACCCACCATATTTAAAACCTGTTAGGATCAATTAGAAATCTCTTTTTTGTAAAATTCCACTTAGCTATTAGGGGTTGTACTAGTGGAATTTCCAAAACATGGATAACTAAACTTGTGTGTTCATTTTTAGTGTGTGAAATAATTTTCTTTAGTTACATTTATTATAGGTTTCAAATTTTTTTCCATACATAAAATTTTCATTTTGTAGTGATCTATTTGCCTTATCTTTTTGTGTACGAGAAAAATGGGAGAGTGAAAACTCAAGTGTGGATTTGAAAAAAAAATGAACATCCAAAAAGGAAGTGCACAAATGTGAGAGAGATAATTCCAAAAAGTTTTTGTGATTTTTAAGGATGGTAAACTCTTTTAGTTTTTTATATATTGGGTTTTGCAATCATTGGAAGAGGGAAGGGGGGGGGGGGGGGGAGGCTTTTTTAACTGAGTGTTGACTCCCAAACCAAACCATAAGTCATTTCTAACAAAAATGATAGCCGTTACACATCAATAATCGATCAAAACATTTAAGAAGATCTATGATTGTTAGGTCCGCTTTTTTTAAAATAGGCAAAAAGTAGTAGGTTGTTCTGCTCTGGTAAATATCCCACCGCACGTTAACTTGACAATTTCATTTTTTCTAGTCCTTGAAATTTTTTGATCATTGGGTCATTTGCATCTTCAACATTTTTCAGCCATGCATATCCACCACATTTAAAACATGTTAGGATCAATTAGAAATCTCTTTCTTATAAAATTCGATAGCTATTAGGGGTTGTACTAGTGGAATCTCCCAAACATGGATAACAAAACTTTGGTGTTCATTTTTAGTGAGTGAAATAATTTTCTTCACTTACATTTATTATATTTTTCAATTTCTTGCATACATAAACTCTTAAATTTTCATTTGGTTGTGGTTTTTTTGCCTTATCTTTTGTTTAGCAGAAAAATGGGAGAGTGAAAACACAAGTTTGGATTTGAAAAAAAATTGAACATACAAAATGTCAATGCACAAATGTTTAGAGAGATAATTCTAAAAAGTATCTATGATTTTTAAGAATTGTAAACTCTTTTAGTTTTTTATATATTAGGTTTTATAATCATAAGAAGAGGGGTGGGCGAGGCATTTTTAAATTGGTGTTGACACCCAAACCATATGTCATTTCTAACAAAAATTATAGCCATTACACATCTTTAATCAATCAAAAAATTTACGATGATCTATGATTGTTAGGTCCGCTTTTTGTAAAATAGGCAAAAAGTGGGTTGTTTGGCTCTGGTAAATATCCCACAACACTTTAACTTTAGAATTTAATTTTTTCTCCTCGAAATTTTTGGATCATTAGGTCATTTGCATCTTCAACATGTTTCCAGCATGCATATCCACCACATTTTAAACATGTTAGGATCTACTAGAAATCTCTTTCTTTTAAAATTCCACCAAGCTATTAGGGATTGTACTAGTGGAATTTTCCAAACATGGATATCAAAACTTTGGTGTTCATTTTTAGAGTTGGAAATACTTTTCTTCACTTACATTTATTATAATTTTCAAATTTTTTTGCATACATAAACTCTAAAATTTTCATTTTGTTGTGATCAATTTGCCTTATCTTTTTTGTTTACGAGAAAAATTGGAGAGTGAAAACACAAGTTTGGATTTGAAAAAAAATTGATCATCCAAAATGGAAATGCACCAATGCTAAGAGATATAATTCCAAAAATTATCTGTGATTTTTAAGGATTGTCGACTATTTTATTTTTTTATATATTGGGTTTCGGAATCAACGGAAGAGGGGTGGCAAGGTATTTTTAACTCAGTGTTGACTCCCGAACCAAAAGTTATTTCTATAAAAAATTATAGCCATTACACATCATTAATCGATCAAAACATTTACAAATGATATATGATTGTTAGGTCCACTTTTTATAAAATAGGCAAAAAGTGGGTTGTTTGGCTCGACTAAATATCCCACCGCACGTTTGCTTGAGAATTTAATTTTTTCTACTCCTTGAAATTTATGGATCATTAGGTCATTTGCATCTTCAACATGTTTTGGCATGCATACCCACCACATTTAAAACAAGTTAGGATCAATAAGAAATCTCTTTCTTATAAAATTCCACCTAGCTATTAGGGGTTGTACTAGTGGAATTTCCCAAACATAGATAACAAAACTTTGGGGTTCATTTTTAGAGTGTGAAATCATTTTCTTCGAATAAATTTATTATAGTTTTCAAATTTTTTTCATACATAAACTCTAAAATTTTCATTTTGGTCTGATCTATTTGCTTTATCTTTTTCTTTACTAGAAAAATGGGAGAGTGAAAACTCAAGTTTGGATTTAAAAAAAATTGAACATCCAAAATGGAAATGTGCAAATGCTGAGAGAGATAATTCCAAAAAGTATATGCGATTTTTAAGGATTGTAAACTCTTTTAGTTTTTTATATATTGGGTTTTGTAATCATGGGAAGAGGGGTTGTGAAGCATTTTTAACTGAGTGTTGACTCCCAAACCAGATGTGATTTCTAAAAAAAATTATAACCGTTACACACCATTAATTGATCAAAAAATTTATGATGATCTATGATTGTTAGGTCCGGTTTTTTTAAATGAAGCAAAAAGTCGGTTGTTCAGCTCTGGTAAATATCCCACCGCACATTAACTTGAGAATTTAATTTTTTCTTCTCCTTGAAATTATTCGATTATTAGGTCATTTGCATCTTCAACATGTTTCTAGCATGCATATCCACCACTTTTAAAACATGTTAGGATGAATTAGAAATATCTTTCTTATAAAATTCCATCAAACTATTAGGGGTTGCACAAATGAAATTTCCCAAACATGGATAACAAAACTTTGGTGTTCATTTTTAGTGTGTGAAATAATTTTCTTCACTTACATTTATTATAGTTTTCAATTTTTTTTGGAAACATAAACTCTAAAATTTTCAATTTGTTGTGATCTATTTGCTTTATCTTTTTGTTTACCTGAAAAATGGGAGAGTGAAAACTCATGTTTGGAATTGAAAAAAACTTGAACTTGGAAAATTGTAATGCACAACTGCTGAGAGAGATAATTCAAAAAAGTATATGTTATTTTTAAGGATTTTCAACTCTTTTGTTTTTTTATATATTGGGTTTTGGAATCATTGGAAGAGTGGGGCGAGGCATTTTTAACTGAGTGTTGACTCCCAAACCAAAAGTCATTTCTAACAAAAATTATAGCCATTACACATCATTAAATGATCAAAACATTTACGATGATATATGATTGTTAGGTCCGCTTTTTCTAAAATAGGCAAAAAGTGGGTTGTTTGGCTCTTGTAAATATCCCACCGCACGTTAACTTGAGAATTTAATTTTTTCTACTCCTTGAAAATTTTGGATCATTACGTCATTTGCATCTTCAACATGCTTCTGGCATGCATATCCACCACATTTAAAATATGTTATGATCAATTAGAAATCTCTTTCTTATAAAATTCCACCAAGCAATTAGGGGTTGTACTAGTGGAATTTCCCAAACATGGATAACAAAACTTTGGTGTTCCTTTTTAGTGCGTAAATAAATTTTCTTCACTTACATTTATAATAGTTTTCAATTTTTTTTGCATACATAAACTCTAAAATTTTCATTTTGTTGTGATCTATTTTCCTTATCTTTTTGTTTACGAGAAAAATGGGAGAGTGAAAAGTCAAGCTTGGTTTGAAAAAAAATTGAACATCCAAAATAGAAATGCACAAATGCTGAGAGAGATAATTAAAAAAAGTATCTGTGATTTTTAAGGATTGTAAACTCAATTTTTTTTATATATTGGGTTTTGCAATCATCGGAAGAGAGGGGGGGGGGGGGGGGGGGGGGGGCAAGGATGATCTATGATTTTTATGTCCGCTTTTTGTAAAATAGGCAAAAAGAGGGATGTTTGGCTCTCGTAAATATCCCAACACATGTTAACTTGAGAATTTAATTTTTCTAGTCCTTGAAATTTTTGGATCATTAAGTCGTTTTCATCTTCAACATGTTTCAGGCATGCATATCGACCACATTTAAAACATGTTAGGATCAATTAGAAATCTCTTTCATATAAAATTCCACCAAGCAACTTGGGTTTGTACTAGCGGAATTTCCCAAACATGGATAACAAAACTTTGGTGCTCATTTTTAGTGCGTGAAATAATTTTCTTCACTTACATTAATTATAGCTTTCAATTTTTTGCATACATAAATTCTAAAATTTTCTTTTTGAAAGTGATCTTTTTGCCTTATCTTTTTGTTTACGAGAAAAAAAGGAGAGTGATAGTTTGGATTTGAAAAAAAATTGAACATCCAAAATGGAAATGCACAAATGCTCGGAGAGATAATTTCGAAAGGTATCTGCGATTTTTCAGGATTTTAAAATCTTTTATTTTTTCATATATTGGGTTTTTCAATCGTCGGAAGAGGGGCTGTGAGGCATTTTTAACTGAGTGTTGACTCCTAAACCATAAGTCAATTCTAACAAAAATTATAATCGTTACACATCAATAATCGATCAAAACATTTACGATGATCTATAATTATTAGGTCCACTTTTTGTAAAATAGGCAAAAAGAGGGATGTTTGGCTCTGGTAAATATCCCATTGAATGTTAACTTGAGAATTTAATTTTTTCTACTCCTTGAAATTTTTGGATCATTAGGTCATTTGCATCTTCATCATGTTTCTGGCATGCATATCCACCACATTTAAAACATGTTAGGATCAATTAGAAATCTCTTTCTTATAAAATTTCACCAAGCTATTAGGGGTTGTACTAGTAGAATTTCCAAAACACGGATAACAAAACTTTGGTGTTCATTTTTAGTGTGTAAAATAATTTTCTTCACATACATTTATGATAATTTTCAATTTTTTGCATATATAAACTCTAAAATTTTCATTTTCTTGTGATGTATTTGCCTTATCTTTTTGTATACAAGAAAAATGGGAGGTAAATACTCAAATTTGGATTTGAAAAACAGTTGAACATCTAAAATGGAAATGCACAAATACTGAGAAAGATAATTTCAAAAAGTATCTTTGAATTTGAAGGATTGTAAACTCTTTTAGTTTTTTATATATTGGGTTTTGCAATAATCGGAAGAGAGGGGCGAGGCATTTTTAATTGAGCTTTGACTCCAAAACCATAAGTTATTTCTAACAAAAACTATAGCCGTTATACATCACTAATCGATCAAAAAATTTATGATGATCTATGATTGTTATATCTGCTTTTTGTAAAATAGGCTAAAAGTGGGTTGTTTGGCTCTAGTAAATATCCCAACACATGCTAACTTGAGAATTTAATTTTTTCTACTCATTGAAATTTTTGCATCATTAAGTCATTTTCATCTTCAACATGATTCAGGCATGCATGTCCACCACATTTAAAACATGTTAGGATCAATTAGAAATCTCTTTCTTATAAAATTCCACCAAGCAACTAGGGTTTTTTGTACTAGTGGAATTTCCCAAACATGGATAACAAAACTTTGGTGTTCATTTTTAGTGCTTGAAATAATTTTCTCCACTTACATTAATTATAGCATTCAATTTTTTGCATACATAAACTCTAAAATTTTCTTTTTGTAAGTGATCTATTTCCCTTATCTTTTTGTTTACGTGAAAAAGGGAGAGTGAAAACTCTAGTTTGGATTTGAAAAAAATTGAACATCCAAAATGGAAATGCACAAATTCTCAAAGTGATAATTCTGAAAGTTATCTGCGATTTTTAAGGATTGTAAACTCTTTTAGTTTTTCATATATTGGGTTTTTCAATCGTCGGAAGAGGGGCGGCGAGGCATTTTTAACTGAGTGTTGACTCCAAAACCATAAGTCATTTCTAACAAAGATTATAGTCGTTACACATCAATAATCGATCAAATCATTTATGATGATCTATGATTGTTAGGTCCGCTTTTTGTAAAATACGCAAAAAAAGGGATGTTGGGCTCTGGTAAATATCCCATCGGACGTTAACTTGAGAATTTAATGTTTTCTACTCAAAATGTTTTGATCATTAGGTCATTTTCTTTCTGGCAAGCATATCCACCACATTTAAAACATGTTAGGATCAATTAGAAATCTCTTTCTTATAAAATTTTAGAGGTTGCACTAGTGGAATTTCAAAAACATGGATAACAAAACTTTGGTGTTCATTTTTAGTGTGTGAAATAATTTTCTTCACTTACATTTATTATAATTTTCAATTTTTTGCATATATAAACTCTAAAATTTTTATTTTGTTGTGATGTATTTGCCTTATCTTTTTGTTTACGAGAAAAATCGGTGGGTAAAAACTCAAATTTGGATTTGAAAAAAATTGAACATCTAAAATGGAAATGCACAAATACTGAGAGAGATAATTTCAAAAAGTATCTATGAATTTGAAGGATTGTAAAGTCTTTTAGTTTTTTATATATTGGGTTTTGCAATAATCGGAAGATGGGGGCAAGGCATTTTTAACTAAGCTTTGACTCCCAAACCATAAGTCATTTCTATCTAAAATTATAGCCGTTATTACATCACTAATCGATCAAAACATTTACGATGATGTATGATTGTTATATCCACTTTTTGTAAAATAGGCTAAAAGTGGGTTGTTTGGCTCTGGTAAAATATCAGCACATGTTAACTTGAGAATTTAATTTTTTCTAATCTTTGAAATTTTTAGATCATTAAGTCGTTTTCATCTCCAACATGTTTCAGGCATGCATATTCACCACATTTAAAACATGTTAGGATCAATTAGAAATCTCTTTCTTATAAAATTCCACCAAGCAACTAGGGTTTTTTATACTAGTGGAATTTCCCAAACATGGATAACAAAACTTTGGTGTTCCTTTTAGTGCGTGAAATAATTTTCTTCACTTACATTAATTATAGCTTTCAATTTTTTGCATACATAAAATCTAAAATTTTCTTTTTGTAAGTGATATATTTGCCTTATCTTTTTGTTTTCGAGAAAAAGGGAGTGTGAAAACTCTAGTTTGGATTTGAAAAAAAATTGAACATCCAAAATGGAAATGCATAAATGCTCATAGAGACAATTCCGAAAGGTTTCTGCTATTTTTAAGGATTGTAAAATCTTTTAGTTTTTCATATATTGGGTTTTGCAATCGTCGGAAGAGAGGCGGCAAGGCATTTTTAACTGAGTGTTGACTTCCAAACCATAAGTCATTTCTAACAAAAATTATAGTCGTTACACATCAATAATCGATCAAAACATTTATGATGATCTATGATTGTGAGGTTCGCTTTTTGTAAAATAGGCAAAAAGTAGGTTGTTTGGCTCTGGTAAATATCCCACCGTAAGTTAACTTGAGAATGTAATTTTTTCTACTCCTCGAAATTTTTGGATCATTAGATCATTTCCATCTTCAACCTGTTTCAGGCATGCATATCCACCACATTTAAAACATGTTAGTATCAGTTAGAAATCTCTTTCATATAAAATTCCACCAAGCTATTTGGAGTTCTACTTGTGGAATTTCCCAAACATGGATAAATAAACTTTGGTGTTTATTTTTAGTGTGTGAAATAAGTTTCTTCACATACATTTATTATAGTTTTGCAATATTTTGCATGCGTAAACTCTAAAATATTTATTTTGTTGTGATGTATTTACCTTATCTTTTTGTTTATGAGAAAAAAGGGA
Source organism: Aristolochia californica (assembly GCF_029961685.1). Taxonomy (NCBI): domain Eukaryota; kingdom Viridiplantae; phylum Streptophyta; class Magnoliopsida; order Piperales; family Aristolochiaceae; genus Aristolochia; species Aristolochia californica. The sequence continues at coordinate 22,081,011 of NW_027182257.1, read as the reverse complement.
GAGAGAAAACTCAAGTTTGGATTTGAAAAAAAATTGAACATCCAAAAGTGAAATGCACTAAAATTGAGAGAGATAATTCAAAAAGTATCTGTGATTTTAAAGGATGGTAAACTCTTTTAGTTTTTTATATATTGGCTTTTGCAATCATCGGAAGAGGGGGGCCAGGAGTTTTTCACTTAGTGTTGATTCCCAAATCGTAAGTCATTTCTAACAAAAATTATAGCCGTTACACATCAATAATTGACCAAAACATTTACGATGATTTATAGTTGTTAGGTCCCCTTTTTATAAAATTGGGAAAAAGAGGGTTGTCTGGCTCTGGTAAATATCCCACCACACGTTAACTTGAGAATTTAATTTTTTCTACTCCTTTAAATTTTTGGATCATTAGGTCATTTGCATCTTCAACACGTTTCAGGCATGCTTATCCACCACATTTAAAACATGTTAGGATCATTTAGAAATCTCTTTCTTATAAAATTCCACCAAGTGGAATTTCCCAACATGGATAACAAAACTTTGGTGTTCATTTTTAGTGCGTGAAATAATTTTCTTCACTTACATTAGTTATAGCTTTCAATTTTTTGCATACATAAAATCTAAAATTTTAATTTTTTTTTTATTTGCTTGCCTATCTTCTTTTTTACGACAAAATGGAAATGGAAAAATTCTGAGAGAGATAATTCCAAAAAGTATTAGTGATTTTTAAAGATGGTAAACTCTTTTAGTTTTTTATATATTGGGTTTTGCAATCATCAGAAGAGGGGGGCGAGGCAAATTTTTATTGAGTGTTGATTCCCAAACCATAAGTCATTTCTAACAAAAATTATGGCCATTACACATCATTAAACGATCAAAACATTTAGGGTGATCTGTGATTGTTAGGTCCGCGTTTTGTAACATAGACAAATAGAGGGTAGTTTGGCTCTGGTAAATATCCCACTGCGTGTTTACTTGAGAATTTAATTTTTTTCTACTCGTTGAAATTTTTGGATCATTAGGTCATTTGCATCTTCAACATGTTTTAGGTATGCATACCCATCACATTTAAAACATGTTAGGATTAATTAGAAATCTCTTTCTTATAAAATTCCACCAAGATATTAGGGGTTGTACTAGTGGAATTTCCCAAACGTGGATAACAAAACTTTGGTTTTCATTTTTAGTACGTGAAATAATTTTCTTCACTTACATTTATTATAGTTTTCAATTTTTTCAATCATAAACTCTAAAATATTCATTTTGTTGTGATCTGTTTGCCTATTTTTTGTTTACGAGAAAAATGGGAGAGTGAAAACTCATGTTTGGATTTGAAAAAAAAAATTGAACATCCAAAATGGAAATGCACAAATGCTGAGAGAGATAATTCCAAAAAGTATATGTTATTTTTAAGGATGGTAAACTCTTTTAGTTTTTTTATATATATTGGGTTTTGCAATCGTCGGAAGAGGGGAGTGAGGCCTTTTTAACTGAGTGTTTACTCCCAAACCATAAGTCATTTCTAACAAAAATTATAGCCGTTACACATCAATAATCGATCAAAACATTTACGATGATCTATGATTGTTAGGTCCGCTATTTGTAAAATAGGCAAAAAGTGGGTTGTTTGGCTCTGGTAAATATCCCTCCATACGTTAACTTGAGAATATAATTTTTTCTTTATCTTAAAATTTTTGGATCATTAGGTCATTGGCATCTTCAACATGTTTCTGGCATGCATATCCACCACATTTAAAACATGATAGGATCAATTAGAAATCTCTTTCTTATAAAATTCCACCATGCTATTAGGGGTTGTACATGTGGAATTTCCCAAAAATGGATAACAAAACTTCGGTGTTCATTTTTAGTGCGTGAAATAATTTTCTTCACTTACTTTTATTATAGTTTTCAATTATTTGCTTACATAACTCTAAAATTTTCATTTTGTTGTGATCTATTTGCCTGATCGTTTTGTTTACGAGAAAAATCGGAGAGTGAAAACTCAAGTTTGGTTTGGAAAAAATTTGAACATCCAAAATGGAAATGCCAAAATGCTAAGAGAGATAATTCTATCTGTGATTTTTAAGGATGGTAAATACTTTTAGTTTTTTATATACTGGGTTTTGCAATCATCGGCAGAGGGCGGGGGCAAGGCCTTTTTAACTGAGTGTTGACTCCCAAACCATAAAAAATTTCTAACAAAAATTATAGCCATTACACATAAGTAATTGATCAAAACATTTATGATGATCAATGATTGTTAGGTCCACTTTTTGTTAAATAGGCAAAAAGTGGGTTGTTTGGCTCTGGTAAATACCCCACCGCACGTTCACTTGAGAATTTAATTTTTTCAACTTGAAATTTTTGGATCATTAGGTCATTTGCATCTTCAACATGTTTCAGGCATGCATATCCACCACATTAAAAACATGTTAGGATCAATTAGAAATCTCTTTCTTATAAAATTCCTCTAAGCTATTAGTGGTTGTACTAGTGGAATTTCCCAAACATGGATAAAGAAACTTTGGTGTTCATTTTTAGTGCATGAAATAATTTTCTTCCCTTAAATTTATTATATTTTTCAATTTTTGTATACATAAACTCTTAAATTTTCATTTGGTTGCGGTGTATTTGCCTTATTTTTTTTTTTACAAGAAAAATGGGAGAGTGAAAACTCAAGTTTGGATTTGAAAAAAAATTGAACGTCCAAAATGGAAATGCACAGATGCTTAGAGAAATAATTCCCAAAAGTATCTGTGATTTTAAATTATTGTAAACTTATTTAGTTTTTCTATATTGGGATTTCCAATCATAGGAAGAGGGGGCCGAGGCACTTTTTTCACTGAGTGTTGAATATAAGTCATTTCTAACAAAACTTATGGCTGTTACACATCATTAATCGATCAAAACATTTATGATGATCTATGATTGTTTGGTCTGCCTTTTGTAAAAAAGGCAAAAAGTGTGTTGTTTGGCTCTGGTAAACATCCCACCACACGTTAACTTGAGAATTTAATTTTTTCTACTCCTTGAAATTTTTGGATCACAAGGTCATTTGCATCTTCAACATGTTTTAGGGATGCATATCCACCACATTTAAAACATGTTAGGATCAATTAGAAATCTCTATCTTATAAAATTCCACCAACCTGTTAGGGGTTGTACTAGTGGAATTTCCCAAACATGGATAACAAAACTTTGGTGTTTATTTTTAGTGCGTGAAATAATTTTCTTCACTTACATTTTTTATAGTTTTCTATATTTTGCATACATAAACTCTAAGATTTTCATTTTGTTGTGATCTATTTGCCTTATCTTTTTGTTTACGAGAGAAATTGGAGAGTGAAATCGCAAGTTTAGGCTTGAAAAAAAATAGAATATCTAAAATGGAAATGCAAAAATACTGAGAGCAAAAATTCCAAAAAGTATCAGTTATTTTTAAGGATGGTAAACTCTTTTAATTTTGTATATATTGGGTTTTCCAATCATGGGAAGAAGGGGGGCAAGGCATTTTTAATTGAGTGTTGACTCCCAAACCATAAGTCATTTCTAACAAAAGCTATAGCCCTTAAACATCATTAATCGATCAAAACATTTATGATGATCAATGATTGTAAAGTCCATTTTTTTATAAAATATGCAAAAAGTGGGTTGTTTGGCTCTAGTAAATATCCCACCGCACATTAACTTGAGAATTTAATTTTTTATACTCGAAATTTTTAGATCATTAGGTCATTTGTATCTTCAACACGTTTCAGGCATGCATATCCACCCCATTTAAAACTTTTTTTGATCAATTAGAAATCTCTTTCTTTTAAAATTCCATTAAGCTATTAGGGGTTGTACTAGTGGATTTCCCAAACTTGGATAACAAAACTTTGGTGTTCATTTTTTGTGCGTGAAATAATTTTCTTCACTTACATTTATTATAGTTTTCAATTTTTTGCATACATAAACTAAAAAATTTTCATCTTGTTGTGATCTATTTGCCTTCTTTCTGTTTACGAGAAAATTGGGTGAGTGAACACTCAAGTTTGGATTTGAAAAAAAATTGAACATCCAAAAGAGAAATGCACTAATAGTGAGAGAGATAATTCAAAAAAGTATCTGTGATTTTAAAGGATGGAAAAATCTTTTAGTTTTTTATATATTAGGTTTTGCAATCATCGAAAGAGGGGGGCCAGGCATTTTTCACTGAGTGTTGACCCCCAAACCGTAAGTCATTTCTAACAAAAATTATAGCCGTTACACATCTTCAATCGATCAAAACATTTATGATGATCTATGATTTTTATATCCAATTTTTTTAAAATAGGATAAAAGGGGTTGTTTGGCTCTGGTAAATATCCCACCACATGTTAACTTGAGAATTTAATTTTTTCTACTCCTTGAAATTTTTGGATCATTAAGCCGTTTTCATCTTCAACATGTTTCAGGCATGCATATCCACCACATTAAAAACTTGTTAGAATCAATTAGAAATCTCTTTCTTAAAATTGCACCAAGCCATTAGGGGTTGTACTAGTGGAATTCGCCAAACATGGTTAACAAAACTTTGGTGATAATTTTTTAGTACGTGAAATAATTTTCCTTACTTAGATTTTTTATAGTTTTTATTTTTTTGCATACATAAACTTTAAGATTTTCATTTTGTTGCGATCTATTTGCCTTATCTTTTTGTCTACGAGAAAAATATGTAGAGTGAAAACTCAAGTTTGGATTTGAAAAATAATTGAACATCCAAAATATAAATGTACAAATGCAGAGAGAGATAATTCCAAAAAGTATCTTTGATTTTTAAGGATGGTAAACTCTTTTAGTTTTTTATATATTGGGTTTTGCAATCGTCGGAAGAGGGGGGCGAGGCATTTTTAACTGAGTGTTGATTCCCAAACCATAAGTCATTTCTAAAAAAATTATGGCTGTTACACATCATTAATCGATGAAAAAATTTATGATGATCTATGATCATTAGGTCTGCTTTTTGTAACATAGGCAAAAAGTGGGTTGATTGGCTCTCGTAAATATCCCACCGCACATTAACTTGAGAGTTTAATTTTTTCTACTCGAAATTTTTGGATCATTAGGTCATTTGCATCTTCAACATGTTTCAGGCATATATGTCCACCAAATTTAAAACATGTTAGGATCAATGAGAAATCTCTTTCTTATAAAATTCCACCAAGGTATTAGTGGTTGTACTAGTGGAATTTCCCAAACATGGATAACGAAATTTGGTGTTCATTTTTAGTGTGTGAAATAATTTTCTTCCCTTAAATTTATTATAGTATTCAATTTTTTTCTTACATAAACTCTAAGATTTTCATTTTGTAGTGATCTATTTGCCTTATCTTTTTGTTTACAAGAAAAATAGGAGACTGAAAACTCAAGTTTGGATTTGAAAAAAACTTGAACATCCAAAATGGATATGTACGAATGCTGAGAGAGATAATTCCAAAAAGTATCTGTGATTTTTAAGGATGGTAAACTCTTTTTAGTTTTTTATATATTGGGTTTTGCAATCATCGAAAGAGGGGCATCGAGGCCTTTTTAACTGAGTTTTGACTCCCAATCCAAAAGTCATTTCTAACAAAAATTATAGCCGTTACTCATCAATAATCGATCAAAACATTTATGGTGATCTATGATTGTTAGGTCCGCTTTTTGTAAAATAAGCAAATAGTGGGTTGTTTGGCTCTGGTAATTATCCCAATGCATGTTTACTTGGGAATTAAGTTTTTTCTACTCGTTGAAATTTTTGAATCATTAGGTCATTTCTTTGTGATCATTAGGTCATTTTTTCAACATGTTTCAGGTATGCATATCCAAAACATTTAAAACATGTTAGGATTAATTAGAAATCTCTTTGTTATAAAATTTCACCAAGCTATTAGGGGTTGTATTAGTGGAATTTCCCAAACGTGGATAACAAAACTTTAGTCTTCATTTTTAGTGCGTGAAATAATTTTCTTCACTTACATTTATTATATTTTTCAATTTTTTGCAATCATAAACTCTAAAATTTTCATTTTGTTGTGATCTGTTTGCCAATCTTTTTGTTTACAAGAAAAATGGGAAAGTGAAAACTCATATTTGGATTTGAAAAAAAAATTGAACATCGAAAATGGAAATGCACAAATGCTAAGAGGGATAATTCCAAAAAGTATCTGTGATTTTTAAGGATGGTCAAATCTTTTAGTTTTTTATATGTTTGGTTTTGTAATAATTGAAAGAGGGGGGGGGGGGGGGGGGGAACCGGAAGTCATTTCTAACAAAAATTATGGCCGTTACCGATCATTAATCGATCAAAAAATTACGATTATCTATGATTGTTAGGACCGCTTTTTTTAAAATAGGCAAAAAGTGGGTTGTTTGGCTCTGGTAAATATTCTACTAAACATTAACTTGAGAATTTAATTTTTTATACTCAAAATTTTTTGATTACTAGGTCTTTTGAATCTTCAACACGTTTTAAGCATGCATATCCACCACATTTAAAACATGTTAGGATCAATTAGAAATCTCTTTCTATTTTTTGCATTAATAAATTCTAAGATTTTCATTTTGTTGTGATCTATTTGCCTTATCTTTTTGTTTACGAGAAAGATAGGAGAGTTAAAATTCAAGTTTGGATTTGAAAAAAACTTGAACATCCAAAATGGAAATGCACAAATGTGAGAGAGATAATTCCAAAAAGTAGATGTGATTTTTAAGGATGGGATGGTATACTCTTTTAGTTTTTTTATATATTGGGTTTTGCAATCTTCGGAAGAGGGGGGGGGGGGGGGGGGGGGGGGGGGGCGAGGAGGAGGCCTTGTTAACTATGTGTTTACTCCCAAACCATAAGTCATTTCTAACAAAAAATTTAACCATTACAATGATCTATGACTGTTAGGTCTGCTATTTTTAAATTAGGAAAAAAGTGGGTTGTTTGGCTCCGTTAAATATCCCACCATACGTTAACTTGAGAATTTAATTTTTTCTACTCCTTGAAATTTTTGGATCATTAGGTCATTGGCATCTTCAACATGTTTCTGGCATGTATATCCACCACATTTAAAACATGTTAGGATCAATTAGAAATCCCTTTCTTATAAAATTTCACCATTTACAAGTGGAATTTCCCAAACATGGATAACAAAAATATGGTGTTTATTTTTAGTGCGTGAAATAATTTTCTTCACATACTTTTATTATAATTTTCAACTATTTTCATACATAAACTCTAAAATTTTTATTTTGTTGTGATCTATTTTCCCTATCTTTTTGTTTACAAGAAAAATGGGATAGTGAAAACTCAGGTTTGGATTTGAAAAAAATTTGAAAATCAAAAATTAAATTGCAGAAATGCTGAGGGAGATAATTCCAAAAATTATCTTTGATTTTTAAGGATGGTAAACACTTTTAGTTTTTTATATATTGGGCTTTGCAATCATCGGAAAGGGGCGGGGGGCTAAGCATTTTTAATTGAGTGTTGACTTCCAAACCATAAGCCATTTCTAACAAAAATTATAGCCATTACACATCAGTAATTGATCAGAATATTTACGATGATCTATGATAGTCCGCTTTTTGTAAAATAGGCAAAAAGTGGGTTGTTTTGCTCTGGTAAATATCCCACTCCACGTTTACTTGAGAATTTAATTTTTTCTACACCTTGAATTTTTTTATCATTAGGTTATTTACATCTTCAACATGTTTCAGGCATGCATATCCACCACATTTAAAACATGTTAGGATAAATTAGAAATCTCTTTCTTATAAAATTCCACCAAGCTATTTGGGGTTGTACTAGTGGAATTTCCCAAACATGGATAACAAAAATTTGTTGTTCATTTTTAGTGCATCAAATAATTTTATTCACTTACATTTATTATAGTTTTCAATGTTTTGCATACATAAACTCTAAAATTTTCAATTTGTAATGACCTATTTGCCTTATCTTTTTGTTTATGAGAAAAATAGGAGAGTTAAAAATCAAGTTTGGATATGTAAAAAAATTGAATATCTTAAATGAAAATGCACAAATGCTGAGAGAGATAATTCCAAAAAGTATCTGTGATTTTTTGAGGATTTTAAACTCTTTTAGTTTTTTATATATAGTGTTTTGCAATCATTGAAAGCGGGGTGGGGGTTGGTTTACTAAGTGTTGACTCCCAAACCATAAGTCATTTCTCACAAAAATTTTAGCCGTTACACAAAATTAACCAATCAAAACATTTAAGATAGGGTTCAAAATCCAAACACTAGTTTTCACTGTCCCATTTTTCTCGTAAACAAAAATATAAGGCAAATAGATCACAACAAAATAAAATTTTTAGAGTTTTTGAATGAAAATAATTGACAATTATAATAAAATTAAGTGAAGAATATTATTTTACGCACTAAAAATGAACACCAAATTTTTGTTATCCACGTTTGGAAAATTCCACTAGTACAACCCCTAATAGCCTCGTGGAATTTTATAAGAAAGAAATTTCTAATTGATCCTAACATGTTTTAAATGTGATGGATATGCATGCCTGGAATGTGTTGAAGATGCAAATGACCTAATGATCCAAAAATTTCAAGGAGTAGAAAAAATTAAATTCTGAAATTAAAGTGCGGTGGGATATATAGTAGAGCCAAAAAACCAACTTTTTTACCAACTTTTCAAGGAGCCAAAATTATCTGTGATTTTTAAGGTTGGTAAACACTTTTAGTTTTTTATAGATTGGGCTTTGCAATAATTGGAAGAGGGCAGGGGCGAAGCATTTTTAACTGAGTGTTGACTTTGAAACCATAAGTCATTTCTAACAAAAAAATTTAGTCGTTACACATAATTAATCGATAAAAGCATTTCCGATGATCTATGATTGTTAGGTCCGCTTTTTGTAAAATAGGCAAAAAGTGGGTTTTTTTTTGGCTCTAGTTAATATTCCACCGCACGTTAACTTGAGAATTTAATTTTTTCTACTCCTTGAAATTTTTGGATCATTAGGTCTTATGAATCTTCAACACATTTCAGGCATGCATATCTACCACATTTAAAACATGTTAGGATCAATTAGAAATCTCTTTCATCTACTAGTGGAATTTCCAAAACATGGATAACAAAACTTTGGTGTTCATTTTAAGTGTGTGAAATAATTTTATTCCCTTACTTTTATTATAGTTTTCAATTTTTTGTTTACATAAACTCTAAGATTTTCATTTTGTTGTGATCTATTTGCCTAATGTTTTTGTTTAGGAGAAAAATACAAGAGTGAAAACTCATGTTTGGATTTGAAAAAAAATTGAACATCCTAAATGGAAAAGCAAAAATGCTGAGAGAGATAATTCCAAAAAGTATCTGTGATTTTTAAGGATGGTAACCTCTTTTAGTTTTTTATATATTGGATTTTTCAATCACCGGAAGAGGGCGACGAGGCATTTTTAACTGAGTGTTGATTCCCAAACCATAAGTCATTTCTGACAAAAATTATGGCCATTACACATCATTAATTTATGAAAACAATTACAATGATCTATGATTGTTAGGTCCGCTTTTTTTAAAATAGGCAAATAGTGGGTTGTTTGGCTCAAGTAAATATCCCACAACACCTTAACTTGAGAATTTAATTTTTTCTACTCGAAATTTTTGGATCACTAGGTCATTTGCTTCTTCAACACATTTAAGACATGTTAGGATCAATTAGAAAGCACTTTCTTATAAAATTGCACAATGGTATAAGGGATTGTACTAGTGGAATTTCCCAAACATTGATAACAAAACTTTGGTGTTCATTTTAAGTGCGTGAAATAAGTTTTTTCAGTTACATTTTTTATAGTTTTCTATTTTTTGCATACATAAACTCTAAGATTTTGATTTTGTGGTGATCTATTTGCCTTATCTTTTTGTTTACGAGAAAGATAGGAGAGTGAAAACTCAAGTTTGGATTTGAAAAAAATTGAACATCCAAAATGGAAATACCGAAATGCTGAGAGAGATAATTCTATTTGTGATTTTTAAGGAAGGTAAATACTTTTAGTTTTTTATATATCGGGTTTTGCAATCATCGGAAGAGGGCGGGGGCATGGTCTTTTTAACTAAGTGTTGACTCCCAAACCATAAACAATTTCTAACAAAAATTATAGCCATTACAAATAAGTAATTGATCAAAACATTTTTGATGATCAATGATAGTTAGGTCCGCTTTTTGTAAAATAGGCAAAAAGTGTGTTGTTTGGCTTTGGTAAATACCCCATCGCACGTTCACTTGAGAATTTAATTTTTCAACTTGAAATTTTTGGATCATTAGGTCATTTGCATCTTCAACATGTTTCAGGGATGCATATCCACCACATTTAAAACATGTTAGGATCAATTAGAAATGTTTTTCTTATAAAATTCCACCAAGCTATTAGGGGTTGTACTAGTGGAATTTCCAAACATGGATAACAAAACATTAGTGTTCATTTTTAGTGCATGAAATAATTTTCTTCACTTACATTTATTATATTTTTATATTTTTTTCGTAGATAAACTCTAAAATTTTCTTTTTGTTGTGATCTATGTGCCTTATCTTTTTGTTTACGAGAAAAATGGGAGAGCGAAAAGTCAAGTTTGGATTTGAAAAAAATAGAACATCCAAAAAGGAGATGCACAAATGGTGACAGAGATAATTCTAAAAATTATCTGTGAATTTAAGGATTGTAAACTCTTTTAATTTTTTATATGTTGGGTTTTGCAATCATCGGAAGAGGGGGGCGAGGCATTTTTAACTGAGTCTTGACTCCAAAACCATTACTCATTTCTAACAAAATTTTTTGCCGTTGCACATAATTAATCGATTCAAACATTTACGATGATCTATGATTTTTTGGTCCGCTTCGAGAAAAATAGGCAAAAAGTGGGTTGTTTGGTTCTCGTAAATATCCCAACTCACGTTATCTTGAGAATTTAATTTTTTCTACTCCTAGAAATTTTTGGATCATTAGGTCATTTTCATCTTCAACATGTTTGAGGCATGCATATCCACCACATTTAAAACAAATTAGGATCCACTAGAAATCTCTTTCTTATAAAATTCGACCAAGCTATTAGGGGTTGTACTAGTGGAATTTCCCAAACATGGATAACAAAAATTTGGTGTTCATTTTTAATGCGTGAAATAATTTTCTTCCCTTAGATTTATTATACTTTTTCAATTTTTTGCTTACATGAACTCTAAGATTTTAATTTTGTTGTGATCTATTTGCCTTATGTTTTTGTTTACGAGAAAAATACGAGAGTGAAACATGAAGTTTGGTTTTGAAAAAAAATTTAACATCCAAAATAGAAAAACACCAATGCTGAGAGAGATAATTCCAAACAGTATCTGTGATTTTTAAGTATGGTAAACTCATTTAGTGTTTTATATATTGGCTTTTGCAATCATCGGAAGAGGGGGGTCGAGGCCTTTTTAACTGAGTGGTGACTCCCAAACCATAAGTCATTTCTAACTAAAATTATAGCCATTACACATCAATAATTGATCAAAACATTTATGGTGATCTATGATTGTAAAGTCCCCTTTTTGGTAAAATAGGCTAATAGTGGGTTGTTTGGCTCTGGTAACTCCCCCACCGCAAGTTTACTTGAGAGTTTAATTTTTTCTAGTCCTTGAAATTTTTGGATCATTAGGTCATTCACATCTTCAACATGTTTCAGGCATGCATATCCACCTCATTTAAAGCATGTTAGGATTAATTAGAAATCTCTTTCTTATAAAATTCCACCAAGCTATTAGGGGTTGTGCTAGTGGAATTTCCCAAACATGGATAACAAACTTTGGAGTTCATTTTTAGTGCGTCAAATAATTTTCTTCACTTACATTTATCGTAGATTTCAATTTTTTCATACTTAAACTCTAAAATTTTCTTTTTGTTATGATCTATTTGCCTTATCTTTTTGTTTACGAGAAACATGGGAAAGTGAAAACCAGAAGTTTGGATTTGAAAAAAAATGTAACATCCAAAATGGAAAAGCACAAATGCTGAGAGAGATAATTCCAAACAGTATATGTGATTTTTAAGGATGGTACACTCATTTAGTTTTTTATATATTGGCTTTTGCAATCATCGAAAGAGGGAGGAGGGGAGGCATTTTTAACTGAGTGTTGACTCCCAAACCATTAGTCATTTCTAACAAAAACTGTAGACATTCCACATAATTAATTGAAAAAAACATTTACGATGATCTATGTTTGTTAGGTCCGATTTTTGTAATATAGGCAAAAAGTGGGTTGTTTGGCTCTAGTCAATATCCCACCGCACGTTAACTTGAGAATTTAGTTTTTTCTACTTGAAATTTTTGGATCATTAGGTCATTTTCATCTTCAATACGTTTCAGGTATGCATATCCACCACATTAAAAACGTGTGAGGATCAATTAGAAATCCACCAAGCTATTACGGGTTGTGCTAGTGGAATTTCCCAAACATGGATACCAAAACTTTGGTGTTAATTTTTAGTGCGTCAAATAATTTTCTTCACTTACATTTGTCATATATTTCAATTTTTTTCATACTTAAAGTCTAAAATTTTCTTTTTGTTGTGATCTATTTGCCTTATCTTTTTGTTTACGAGAAACATGGGAAAGTGAAAACACAAGTTTGGTTTTGAAAAAAAAGTAAAGTCCAAAATGAAAATGCACAAATACTGCGAGAGATAATTCAGAAAAGTATCTGTGATTTTTAAGTTTGGTAAACTCTTTTAGTATTTTTCTATATTGGGTTTTGCAATCTTCGGAAGAGGGGGACCGAGGCATTTTTAACTATGTTGACTCTCGAACCATTAGTCATTTCTAACAAAAATTATAGCCATTACACATCATTAATCGATAAAAACATTTACGATGACCTATGATTATTAGGTCCTCTTCTTGTAAAATAGGCAAAAAGTGGGTAATTTGGCTCTGGTAAATATCCCACCGAACGGTAACTTGAGAATTTAGTTTTTTCTCCTGCTTGAAATTTTTGGATCATTATTTGATTTGCATCTTCAACATGTTTCAGGCATGCATATCCACAACATTTAAAACAAGTTAGGATCAATTAGAAATCCCTTTCATACAAAATTCCACCTAGCTATTAGGGGTTGTAGTAGTGGACTTTTACAAACTTGGATAACAAAACTTTGGTGTTCATTTTTAGTGCGTGAAATATTTTTCTTCATGAACATTTATTATAGTTTTCAATTTTTTGCATACATAAACTCTAAAATTTTCATTTTATTGTGATCTATTTGCCTTATCTTTTTGTTTATGAGAAAAATGGGAGAGTGAAAACTCAAGTTGGGATTTAAAACAAAATTGAACATCCAAAATGGAAATGCACAAATGCTGAGAGAGATAATTCCAAAAAATATCTGTGATTTTTGAGGAGTGAAAAGTCTTTTAGTTTTATATATATATAGGGGTTTTTCTAGTGGAATTTCCCAAACATGGATAACAAAACTTTGGTGTTCATTTTTAGTGCGTGAAATAATTTTCTTCACTTACGTTTATTATAGTTTTCAATTTTTTGCTTACATAAACTCTAAAATTGTCATCATGTTGTGATCTATTTGCCATATATTTTTGTTTATGAAAAAAATAAGAGAGTGAAAACACAAGTTTGGATTTGAAACAAAATTGAACATCCAAAAAGGAAATGCACAAACGCTGAAAGAGATAATTACCAAAACTATTTGTTATTTTTAAGGATGGTAAACTCTTTTAGTTTTTTATATATTGGGTTTTGCAATCATCGAAAGAGGGGGGCGAGGATTTTTTAACTGAGTGTTGACTCCCAAACCAAAAGTCATTTCTAACAAAAATTTTGGCCATTACACTTCATTAACGATCAAAACATTTATGATGATCTATGATTTTTAGGTCCGCTCGTTGTAAAATAGCCAAAAGTTGGGTTGTTTGGCTCTAGTAAATATCCCACTACACGTTAACTTGAGAATTTAATTTTTTCTACTTGAAATATTTGGATCATTAGGTCGTTTGCATCTTTAACACGTTTCGGGCATGCATATCCACCACATTTAAAACATGTTAGAACCAATTAGAAATCTCTTTCATATAAAATTCCACCAAGCTATTAAGGGTTATACTAGTGGAATTTCCCAAACATGGATAACAAAACTTTGGTGTTCATTTGTAGTGCGTGAAATAATTTTCTTCACTTAAATTTATTATAGTTTTCAATTTTTAGCATTGACAAACTCTAAAATTTTCATTTTATATTGATATATATGCCTTATCTTTTTGGTTACAAGAAAAATGGGAGGGTGAAAACTCAAGTTTGGATTTTAAAAAATAATGAACATCCAATATGGAAATGCACAAATGTTGAGAGTGATAATTCCAAAAAGTATTTGTGATTTTTATGGATGGTAAACTCTTTTAGTTATTTATATATTGGAATTTACAATTATCGGAAGAGGGGGGCGAGGCATTTTTAACTGAGTGTTGACTCCCAAATTATAAGTTCTTTCTAAAAAAATAATAGTCATTACACATCAATAATGTATCAAAACATTTACGATGATCTATGAATGTTAGATCCGCGTTTCGTAAAATAGGCAAAAAGTGGGTTCATTGGCTATGGTAAACATCCCATCGCGCGTTAACTTGACAGTTTAATTTTTTCTACTCCATGAAATTTTTTATCATTAGGTCATTTGCATCTTCAACATGTTTCAGGAATGCATATCCACCAATTTTAAAACATGTTAGGATCAATTAGAAATCTCTTTCTACTAAAATTCCACCAACCTATTAGGAGTTGCACTAGTAGAAGTTTTTAAACATGGATTCCAAAACTTTGGTGTTCATTTTTAGGGCGTGAAATAATTTTCTTCACTTACATTTATTATAGTTTTTAATTTTTTGCATACACAAACTCAAAAATTTTCATTTTTTTGTGATCTATTTGCCTTATATTTTTTAACGAGAAAAATGGGAGAGCAAAAACTCAAGTTTGGACTTGAAAAATAATTGAACATCCAAAATGGAATTTCACAAATGCTGAGTGACATAACTCCAAAAAGTATCTATGATTTTTAAGGATGATAAACACTTTTAGTTTTTTATATATTGGGTTTTGCTCTCATCGGAAGAGAGGTGGCGAGGCATTTTTAATTGAGTGTTGACTCCCAAACCATGAGTGATTTCTAACAAAAATTATAGTCGTTACACATCAATAATTGATAAAAACATTAACGATCATCTATAATTGTTAGGTCCGCTTTTTGTGATATAGGCAAAAAGTAGGTTGTTTGGCTTCAGTAAATATCCCATCGCACGTTGACTTGAGAATTTAATTTTTTCGACTCCTTGAAATTTTTGGATCATTAGGTCATTTGCATCTTCAAAATGTTTCAGGCATGCATATCCATCACATTTAAAACATGTTAGGATCGACTAGAAATCTCTTTCTTATAAAATTCCACCAAGCTATTAGGGGTAGTACTAGTGGAATTTCCCAAACATGGATAACAAAACTATGGTGTTCATTTTTAGTGGGTGAAATAATTTTCATCACTTACTTTTATTTCTTTTAGATTTTTTGCATACATAAACTTTAAAATTATCATTTTGTTGTGATCCATTTGCCTTATCTTTTCATTTATGAGAAAAATAGGAGAGTGAAAACTAAAGTTTGGATTTGAAAAAAAAATTAACATCTAAAATGGAAATGCACGAATGCTGTGAGAGATAATTCATAAAAGTGTTTGTGATTTTTAAGGATGGTAAAATATTTTATATTTTTATATATTGGGTTTTGCAATGATCGGAAGTGGTGGGGTGAGGCATTTTTAAATAAGTCTTGACACCCAAACCATAAGTCATTTTTTAAAAAAATTATACCCGTTACACATCATTAATCGATAAAAACATTTACAATGATCTATGATTGTTAGGTCCGCTTTTTGTAAAATAAGTAAAAAGTGGGTTGTTTGGCTCAGGTTAGTATCCCACCGCACGTTAACTTGAGAATTTAATTTTTTCTACTCCTTGAAATTTTTGGATCATTAGGTCATTTGCATCTTCAACATGATTCATGCATGCATATTCACCACATTTAAAACATGTTAGGATCAATGAGAAATCACTTTCTTATAAAATTCCACCAAACTATTAGGGGTTGAACCAGTGGAATTTCCAAAACATGGATAACAAAACTTTGGTGTTCATTTTTATTGCGGGAAATAATTTCTCACTTAAATTTATTTTAGTTTTCATTTTTTAGCATACATAAATTCTAAAATTTTTATTCTGTTGAGATCTATTTGCGAAAGTGAAAACACAAGTTTGTATTTGAAAAGAAATTGAACATCCAAAAAGGTAATGAAAAATGTTGAGGGAGATAATTCATAAAGGTTTTTATGCTTTTCAAGGACAGTAAACTCTTTTAGTTTTTTATATATTGGGTTTTCCAATCATAGGAAGAGGGGGGCACGGCATTTTTAACTGAGTATTGACTCAGAAACCACAAATCATTTCCAACAAAAATTATAGCCATTACACATCATTAATCGATCAAAACATTTACGATGATCTACGATTGTTAGCTTCGCTTTAAGTAAAATAGGCAAAAAGTGGGTTGTTTGGCACTGGTAAATATCTCATCGCACGTTAACTTGAGAATTTAATTTTTTCTACTCCTCAAACTTTTTGGATCATTAGGTCATTTAAATCTCCAACTTTTTTTTGGCACGCATATCCACCACATTTAAAACATGTTATGATCAATAAGAATTTTGTTTCTTATAAAATTCGACCAAGCTATTAGGGTTTATACTTGTGGAATTTCCCAAACATGGATAACAAAACTTTGGTGTTCATTTTTAGTTTGTGAAATAATTTTCTTAACTTAGATTTATTTTATTTTTCAATTTTTTGCATACATAAAATCTAAAATTTTCATTTTGTATTGATCCATATGCCTTATCTTTTTGTTTACGACAAAAAAGAGAGTGAAAACTCAAGTTTGGATTTTAAAAAAAATTGAACATCCAATATGGAAATGCACAAATGCTGAGAGAGATAATTCCAAAACGTATCTGTGATTTTTAAAGATGGTAAATTCTTTTAGTTTTTTATATAATGTGTTGTGCAATCATCGGAAGAGGGGGGTGAGGCATTTTTAACTGAGTGTTATCTCCCAAACCATAAGTCATTTCTAACAAAAATTATAGCCATTACACATCATTAATTGAACAAAACATTTACGATGTTCAATGATTGTTAGGTCTGCTATTTGTAAGATACGCAAAAAGTAGGTTGTTTGGCTCAGGTAAATATCCCACCGCACATTAACTTGAAAATTTTATTTTTTCTACTCCTTGAAATTTTTGGATCATTAGGTCATTTGCATCTTCAACATGTTTCAGGCATGCATATCCACTACATTTAAAACATGTAAGGATCAATTAGAAATCTCTTTCTGACAAAATTCCACCAGGCTATTAGGGGTTGTACCAATGGAATTTCCCAAACATAGATAACAAAACTTTGGGGTTTTTTTTGTGTGCGTAAAATAATTTTCTTCACTTAAATTTATTATATTTTTCAATTTTTTGCATACATAAACTCTAAAATTTTCATTTTGTTGTCATCTATTTGCCCTATCTTTTTGTTTACGAGAAAAATGGGAGAGTAAAAACTCATATAAGGATTTGAAAAAAATTGAACATCCAAAACTGAAATGCACAAATGCAGAGAGAGATTATTCCAAAAAGTATCTCTAATTTTTAAGGATTATAAACTCTTTTAGTTTTTTATATATTGGGTTTTGCATTCATCGAAAGAGAGGGGTGATGCATTTTTAACTATGTTTTGACTCCCAAACCATAAGTCATTTGTGAAAAATATTTTAGCCGTTACCCATCAATAATCGAGCATAACATTTATGATGATCTATGATTGTTACATGTGCTTTTTGTAAAATTGGCAAAAAGTGAGTTGGTTGACTCTGGTAAATATCCCACCGCAAGTAAACTTGAGAATTTAATTTTTTCTACAAAAAATTTTGGATCATTAGGTGATTTGCATCTTCAACATGTTTCGTGCATGCATATCCACCACATTTAGAAGATGTTAGGATCAATTAACAATCTCTTTCTTACTAAATTCCACCAAGCTATTAGGGGTTGTACCAGTGGAATTTCCAAAACATGGATATCAAAACTTTGGTGTTCATTTTTAGTGCGTGAAATAATTTTCTTCACTTACATTTATTATAGTTTTCAATTTTTTGCATACATAAACTCTAAAATTTTCATTTTGTTGTGATCTATTTGCCTTATCTTTTTGTTTACGAGAAAAAAGGGAGAGAGAAAACCCAAGTTTGGATTTGAAAAAAAATGAACATCCAAAATGGAAATGCACAAATGCAGAGAGAGATAATTCCAAAAAGTATCTGTGATTTTTAAGGATTGTAAACTCTTTTAGTTTTTTATACATTGGGTATTGCAATCATCGGAAGAGTGAGGTGAGGCATTTTTAATTATGTTTTGACTCCCAAACCATAAGTCATTTCTGAAAAATATATAGCCGTTACCCATCATTAATCGATAAAAACATTTACGATGATCTATGATTGTTACGTCCACTTTTTGTAAAATTGGCAAAAAGTGAGTTGGTTGACTCTGGTAAATATCCCACCGCACGGTGACTTGAGAATTTAATTTTTTTTCTCCTTGAAATTTTGGATCATTAGGTCATTTGCATCTTCAACATGTTTCAGGCTTGGATATCCACCACATATAAAACATGTTAGGATCAATTAGAAATCTTTTTCTTATAAAATTCCACCAAACTATTAGGGGTTGTACCGGTGGAATTTCCCAAACATGGATAACAAAACTTTGGTGTTCATTTTTAGTGTGTGAAATAATTTTCATCAATTACATTTATTATAGTTTTCAATTTTTTGCGCACATAAACTCTAAAATTTTCATTTTGTTGTGATCTATTTGCCTTATCTTTTTGTTAACAAGAAAAATGGGAGAGTGAAAACTCAAGTTTGGATTTGAAAAAAAATTGAACTGAGAAAATGGAAATGCGCAAATGCTGAGAGAGATAATTCAAAAAATTATCTGTGATTTTTTAGGAAAGTAAACTCTTTATGTTTTTTTTTTATTTTGGGTTATGCAATCATCGAAAGAGGTGGGCCAGGTATTTTTAACTAAGTGTTGACTCCCAAACCATAAGTTATTTCTAACAAAAATTATAGCCGTTACACATCTATAATCGATCAAATCATTTACGATGATCTATGATTGTTAGGTCCTTTTTTTGTCAAATAGGCAAAAAGTGGGTTGTTTGGCTCAGGTAAATATCGCACAGCGAGTTAACTTGAGAATTTAATTTTTTTTACTCTTTGAAAATTTTGGATCATTAGGTCATTTGCATCTTCAACATGTTTCTATCAAGCATATCCACCACATTTAAAACATGTTAGGATCAATTAGAAATCACTTTCGTATAAAATTCAACCAAGCTATGAGGCGTTGTACTAGTGGAATTTCCCAAACATGGACAACAAAAATTTGGTGTTCATTTTTAGTGCGTGAAATAATTTTCTTCACTTACATTTATTATAGTTTTCAATTTTTTTCATAAATATACTCTAAATTTTTCATTTTGTTGTTATCTATTTGCCCTATCTTTTTGTTTACGGGAAAATTGGGAGAGAGAAAACTCTAGTTTGGATTTGAAAGCAAAATTGAACATAAAAAATGGAAATGCACAAATGTTGAGAGAGCTAAATCCAAAAAGTATCAGTGATTTTTAAGGATTGTAAACTCTTTTAGTTTTTTATATATTGGGTTTGGCAGTCATCAGAAGAGGAGGGCGAGACATTTTTAATTAATTGTTGACTCCCAAACCATAAGTCATTTCTAACAAAAATTATACCCGTCACACATCATTAATCGATCAAAACATTTACGATGATCAATGATTGTTGGGCCCGCATTTTTTAAAATAGGTAAAAAGTGTGTAGTTTCGCTCTGGTAAATATCCCACCGGACGTTAACTTGAGAATTTTAATTTTTCTACACCTTGAAATTTTTGGATTATTAGATAATTTGCATCTTCCAAATGTTTCAGGCATGCATATCTACCACATTTAAAACTCACGTAAACTCTAAAATTTTCATTTTGTTGTAAGCTATTTGCCTTTTCTTTTTTGTTTACGAGAAAAATGGGAGAGTGAAAGCATAAGTTTTGATTTGAAAATAGAAATGCAAAAAGGCTGAGAGAGTTCCAAAAAGTATCTGTGATTTTTAAGGATTTTAAATTTCTTTTAGTTTTTTACATATTGGGTTTTGCAATCATCGGAAGAGGTGGGGTGAGGCATTTTTAACTGAGTGTTGACTCCCAAACCATAAGTCATTTCTAAAAAAAATATAGTTGTTACACATCATTAATTGATCAAAACATTTATGATGATCTATGATTGTTAGGTCCACTTTTTTTAAAATAGGCAAAAAGCGGGTTGTTTTGCTCAGGTTAAAATCTCACCGGACGTTAACTTGAGAATTTAATTTTTTCTACTTCTTGAAATTTTTGGATCATTAGGTCATTTGCATCTTCGACATGTTTCAGGCATGCATATCCACCACATTTAAAACATGTTAGGATCAATTAGAAATCTCTTTCTTATAAAATTCCGCCAAACTATTAGGGGTTGTACCAGTGGAATTTCCCTAACATGGATAACAAAACTTGTGTGTTTATTTTGATTGCTTGAAATAATTTTATCACTTACATTTATTATAGTTGTCAATTTTTTGCATACATAAATTCTAAAATTTTCATTTTTTTGTGATCTATTTGCCTTTTCCTTTTGTTTACAAGAAAAATGGGAAAATGAAAACTCAAGTTTGCATTTGAAAAAAAATTGAACATCAAAAATGGAAATGCACAACTTCTATGAGAGATAATTCATGAAAGTATCTATGATTTTTAAGGATTTTGAACTCTTTTAGTTTTTTATATATTGGGTTTTGCAATCATAAGAAGTGGGGGGGCCGAAATGTTTAACTGAGTGTTGACCTCCAAACCATAAATCATTTCCAACATAAATTATAGCTGTTACACATCATTAATCGATCAAAACATTTTACAATGATCTAAGATTGTTAGGTCTGCTTTAAGTAAAATAGGCAAAATGGGTTGTTTGGCATTGGTAAATATCCCATCACATGTTAACTTTAGAATTTAATTTTTGTTACTCCTCAAAATTATTCGATGATTAGGTCATTTACATCTTCAACTCATTTCAGGCATGCATATCCACCACACTTATAACATGTTAGGATCAATTAGAAATTTCTTTCTGATAAAATTCCACCTAGTTATTAGGGTTTGTACTAGTGGAATTTCTCAAACATGGATAACAAAACTTTTGGTGTTCATTTTTACTGCATGAAATAATTTTCTTCACTTATATTTATTTTAGTTTTTAATTTTTTGCATACATAAAATCTAAAATTTTCATTTTGTATTGATCTATATGCCTTATCTTTTTGTTTACGAGAAAAATGGGAGAGTGAAAACTCAATTTTGGATTTTTAAAAAATTGAACATCCAGTATGGAAATGCACAAATGCTAAGAGAGATAATTCCAAAAAGTATCTGTGATTTTTAAGAATGGTAAAATATTTTAGTTTTTTATATATTGTGTTTTGCAATCATCAGAAGAGGGGGGCGAGGCTTTTTCAACTGAGTGTTGACTCCCAAACCATAAGTCATTTCTAACAAAAATTGTAGCCATTAAACATCATTAATCGATCAAAAAATTTACGATGATCTATGATTGTTAGTTCTGCATTTTGTAAATAGGAAAAAAGTGGGTTGTTTTGCTCTGGTAAATATCTCACTGATTGTTAACTTGAGAATTTATTTTTTCTACTCCTTGAAATTTTAGGATCATTAGGTCATTTGCATCTTCAACATGTTTCAGGCATGCATATCCACCACTTTTAAAATATGTTAGGATCAATTAAAAATCTCTTTCTTGTAAAATTCCACTAAGCTATTACAGGTTGTACTAGTGGAATTTCCCAAAAAAGGATAACAAAACCTTGGTGTTCATTTTTAGTGCGTGAAATAATTTTCTTCACTGACATTTATTATAGTTTCCATTTTTTGGCATACATAAACTCTAAATTTTTTTATTTTTTGTGATCTATTTGCCTGATCTTTTTGTTTACGAGAAAAAGGTAGAGAGAAAGCTCAAGTTTGGATTTGAAAAAAAATTGAACATCCAAAATAGAAATATGCAAATGCAAAGAGAGATAATTCCAAAAAGTATCTGTGATTTTTAAGGATTGTAAACACTTTTAGTTTTTTATATATTGGGTTTTGCAATCATCGAAAGAGGGAGGGTGGGGGGGGATGAGGCTTTTTTAACTGGTTATTCACTTCCAAACCATAAGTCATTTCTAACAAAATTATAGCTTATCCACCTCATTAATCAATCAAAACATTACAATGATCTATGATTGTTAGGTCCGCTTTTTTTAACATGGGCAAAAAGTGGGTTGTTTGGCTCTGGTAAATATCCCACTGCACGTTAACTTGAGAATTTAATTTTTTGTTCTCCATGTAATTTTTTGATCATTAGGTCATTTGCATCTTCAACATGTTCCAGGCATGCATGTCCAACACATTAAAAACATATAAGGATCAATTAGAAATCTCTTTCTTACAAAATTCCACCAAGCTATTAGGGGTCTTACTAGTGGAATTTCCCAAACATAGATAACAAAACTTTGGTGTTCATTTTTTGTGTGTGAAATAATTTTATTCACTTACATTTATTATAGTTTTCAATTTTTTGCATATATAAACTCTAAAATTTTCATTTTGTTGTGATATATTTGCCTTATCTTTTTGTTAACGATAAAAATGGGAGAGTGAAAACTCATGTTTGGATTTAAAAAAAAATTGAACATCCAAAATGGAAATGCACAAATGTAGAGAGAGATGATTCCAACAAATATATGTGATTTTTAAGGATTGTAAACTCTTTTAGTTTTTTATATATTGGGTTTTGCAATCATCGGAAGAGAGGGGTGAGGCATTTTTAATTGAGTGTTGACTCCCAAACCATAAGTCATTTCTAAAAAAAATTATATCTGTTCCACATCATTAATCGATAAAAACATTTGCGATGGTCTATGATTGTTAGGTCCGCTTTATGTAAAATTGGCAAAAAGTCGGTTGTTTGACTATGGTAAATATCCCATCGCACGTAAACTTGAGAATTTAATTTTTTCTACACGAAATTTTTGGATCATTAGGTCATTTGCATCTTCAACATGTTTCAGGCTTGCATATCCACCGCATTTAGAATATGTTAGGATCAATTAGCAATCTCTTTCTTACATAATTCCACCAAGTTATTAGGGGTTGTACCAGTGGAATTTCCCAAACATGGATAACAAAACTTAGGTGTTCATTTTTAGTGATAATTTTCTTCACTTACATTTATTATGGTTTTCAATTTTTTTCATACAAAAACTCTAAAAATTTCATTTTGTTGTGATCTATTTGCCTTATCTTTTTGTTTACGAGAAAAATGGGGGAATGAAAACTCAAGTTTGGATTTGAAAAAAAATTGAACATCGAAAATTGAAATGCACAAATGCTGAGAGAGATAATTCCAAAAAGTATCTGCGATTTTTAAGGATTTTAAACTCTTTTAGTTTTTTATATATTGGCTTTTGCAATCATCGAAAGAGGGATGAGGCATTTTTAACTATGTTTTGACTTCCAAACCATAAGTATTTTCTGAAAAATATTTTAGCCGTTACACATCATTAATCGATCAAAATATTTACGATGATCTATGATTTTTACGTCCTCTTTTTGTAAAATTGTCAAAAAGTGAGTTGTTCGACTCAAGTAAATATCCCACCGCACGTTAACTTGAGAATTTCATTTTTTCATCTTCTTGAAATTTTGGATCATTAGGTCATTTGCATCATCAACATGTTTTAGGCTTGCCTATTCACCACATATAAAACATGTTAGGATCAATTACAAATCTGTTTCTGAGAAAATTCAACTAAACTATTACGGGTTGTACGAGAGGAATTTCCCAAACATGGATAACAAAACCTTTGTGTTCATTTTTAGTGCGTGAAATAATTTTCTTCACTAACATTTATTATAGTTTTCAATTTTTTGCATTCTTAAACTCTAAATTTTTTTTGTTGTTGTGATCTGTTTGGCTTATCTTTTTGTTTAAATGAAAAATGGGAGAGTGGAAACTCAAGTTTGGATTTCAAGAAAAAAATTTGAACATCCAAAGTGGAAATCCACAAATGCTGAGGGAGATAGTTAAAAAAGTATCTGTGATTTTCAAGGAAAGTAAACTCTTTTAGTTTATTATATATTGGGTTTTGCAATCATCGGAAGAGGGGGGGGCGAGGCATTTTTAACTGAGTGTTGACTCCCAAACCATAAGTCAATTCGAACAAAAATTGTAGCCATTACACATCAATAATAGATCAAAACATTTACGATGATCAATGATTGTTAGGTCCGTTTTTTGTAAAATAGGCAAAAAGTGGGTTGTTTGGCTCTGCTAAATATCTCACAACACGTTAACTTCATAATATAATTTTTTCTACTCCTTGAAAATTTTGGATCATTAGGTCATTTGCATCTTCAACATGTTTCTGGTATGCATATCCACCACATTTAAAACATGTTAGGATCAATTTGAAATCTCTTTCTTATAAAATTCCACCAAGCTATGACAGGTTGTACTAGTGGAATTTCCCAAACATAGATAACAAAACTTAGGTGTTCATTTTTAGTGTGTGAAATAATTTTATTCACTTACATTTATTACAGTTTTCATTTTTTTGCATACATAAACTCTGAAATTTTAATTTTGTTGTGATCTATTTGCCTTATCTTTTTTGTTTATGAGAAAAAAGGGAGAGAGAAAACTCAAGTTTGGATTTGAAAAAAAATTGAACATCCAAAATGGAAATGCACAAATTTTGAGAGAGATAATTCCAAAAAGTATCTGTGATTTTTAAGGATTTTAAACACTTTTAGTTTTTTATATATTGGGTTTTGCAATCATTGGAAGAGAGGAGGGGGGGGGGGGGGGGGGGGGGTGGTGGTTTAGGCATTTTTAACAGATTGTAGGCTTCCAAACATAAGTCATTTCTAACAGAAATTATAGCCGTTACACCTCATTAATCAATCAAAACATTTACGATGATCTATTATTGTTAGGTCCGCTTTTTGTAACATGGGCAAAAGGTGGGTTGTTCGGCTCTAGTAAATATCCCACCGCACGTTAACTTGAAAATTTAATTTTTTCTACTCCTTGAAATTTTTTGATCATTAGGTCATTTGCATCTTCAACATGTTTCAGGCATGCATATCCATCACATTTAAAACATGTATGGATACTTTAGAAATCTCTATCTTACAAAATTCCACAGAGCTATTAGGGATTGTAACAGTGGAATTTCCTAAACTTGGATAACAAAACTGTGTTCATTTTTAGTGCGTGAAATAATTTTCTTCACTTAAATTTAATATAGTTTTCAAATTTTTACGTACATCAGCTCTAAAATTTTCATTTTGTTGTGATCTATTTGCATTATCTTTTTTTTTTTACAAGAAAAATGGGAGAGTGAAAACTCAAGTTTGGATTTGAAAAAAAATTGAACATCCAAAATGAGAAAGCACAAATGCTGAGAGAGATAATTCCAAAGAGTATCTGTGATTTTTAAGGATTGCAAACACTTTTAGTTATTTATATATTTGGTTTTGCAATCATCGGAAGGAAGGGGGGGGGGGGGGGGGGGAGCGGGCCATTTTGAACTGAGGGTTGACTCCCAAACCATAAGTCATTTCTAAATAAAATTATAGCTGTTAGACATCATTAATCGATAAAAACATTTATGATGATCAATGTTTGTTAGGTCTGCTTTTCGTAAAATACACAAAAAGTGGGATTTTTGGCTCAGGTAAATATCCCACCACACGTTAACTTGAGAATTTTATTTTTTCTACTCGTTGACATTTTTGGATCATTAGGTCATTTGCATATTCAACATGTTTCAGGCAGGCATATCCACCACATTTAAAACATGTAAGGATCAATTAGAAATCTCTTTCTGACAAAATTCCACCAAGCTATTAGGGGTTGTACCAATGGTATATCCCATACATAGATAACAAAACTTTGGTGTTTATTTTTTTGTGTGTGAAAAGTTTTTCTTCACATACATTGATTATAGTTTTCTATTTTTTGCATACATAAACTCTAAAATTTTCTTTTTTTTGTGATCAATTTGCCTTATCTTTTTGTTTACAAGAAAAATTGGAGAGTGAAAACTCAAGTTAGGATTTGAAAAAAAATTGAACATAGAAAATTAAAATGCACAAATGCTAAGAAAGATCATTGATAAAAGTATCAGTGATTTTTTAGGATTGTAAACTCTTATAGTTTTTATATATTGGGTTTTGCAATCATCGAAAGAGGGGGGTGAGGCATTTTTCAATATGTTTTGACTCCCAAACCATAAGTCATTTCTGAAAAATATATTTGTCGTTAAACATCATTAATCAATCAAAACATTTACGATGATCTATGATTGTTATGTCCGCTTATTGTAAAATTTGCAAAAAGTGTATTGTTTGACTCAGGTAGATATCCCACCGCACGTTAACTTGAGAATTTAATTTTTTCTTCTCCTTGAAATTTTTGATAATTTGGTCATTTGCATCTTCAGCATGTTTCAGGCTTGCATATCCACGACATATAAAACATGTTAGGATCAATTTGAAATCTCTTTCTTATAAAATTCCACCAAGCTATGAGGGGTTTTACTAGTGGAATTTCCCAAACATGGATAACAAAAACTTGGTGTTCATTTTTAGTGCGTAAAATAATTTTCTACACTTACATTTATATTAATTTTCAATTTTTTACTTACATAAACTCTAAAATTTTCGTTTGTTGTGATCTATTTGCCTTATCTTTTTGTTTACAAGAAAAATGGAAGAGAGGAAACTCAAGTTTGGATTTGAGAAAAAAATTGAACATCCAAAATGGAAATGTACAAATGCTGAGAGTGATAATTTGAAAAAGTATCTGTTATTTTTAAGGGAAGTAAACTCTTTTAGTTTTTTATATATTGGCTTTTGCAATCATCAGAAGAGGGGGGCGAGGCATTTTTAATTGAGTGTTGACTCCCAAACCATAAGTCATTTGTAAAAAACATTATAGACGTTACGCATCAATAATCGATCAAAACATTTACGATGATCTATGATTGTTAGGTCCGCTTTTTGTAAAATAGGCAAAAAGTGGGTTGTTTTGCTCAGGTAAATATCCCACAACACGTTAACTTCAGAATTTAATTTTTTCTACTCCTTGAAAATTTTGGACCATTAGGTCATCTGCATCTTCAACATGTTTCTGGCA
The DNA here is from genome assembly GCF_029961685.1 of Aristolochia californica. Lineage (NCBI taxonomy): Eukaryota > Viridiplantae > Streptophyta > Magnoliopsida > Piperales > Aristolochiaceae > Aristolochia > Aristolochia californica. Next base: position 22,053,559 of record NW_027182257.1, on the reverse strand, counting down.
AGCATATCCACCACATTTAAAACAAGTTAGGATCAATTAGAAATCTCTTTCTTATAAAATTCCACCAAGCTATAAGGGTTTGTACTAGTGGAATTTCCACAACATGGATAACAAAACATTTGAGTTCATTTTTTGTGCGTGAAATAATTTTATTCACATACATTTGTTATAGTTTTCAATTTTTTGCAAACATAAACTCTGAAATTTTCATTTTGTTGTGATCTATTTGCCTTATCTTTTTTGTTTATGAGAAAAAAGGGAGAGAGAAAACTCAAGTTTGGATTTGAAAAAAAATTGCACATCCAAAAAGGAAATGCAAAAATGTAGAGATAGATGATTCTAAAAAGTATCTGTGATTTTTAAGGATTGTAAACACTTTTAATTTTTTATATATTGAGTTTTGCAATCATCGGAAGAGAGGGGTGAGGCATTTTTAACAGAGTGTTGACTCCAAAACCATAAGTCATTTCTAATAAAAATCATAGCCATTATACATCATTAATCGAAAAAAACATTTACGATGGTCTATGATTGTTAGGCCCGCTGTTTGTAACATGGGCATAAAGTAGGTTGTTTGGCTCTGGTAAATATCCCACCGCACGTAAATTTGAGTATTTAATATTTTCTACTCGAAATTTTTGGATCATTAGGTCATTTGCATCTTCAACATGTTTCAGACATGAATATCCACTACATTTAGAACATGTTTGGATCAATTAGAAATCTCTTTCTTACAAAATTTCACCAAGCTATTAGGGGTTGTACACTGGAATTTCCCAAACATGGAAACAAAACTTTGGTGTTCATTTTTAGTGCGTCAAATAATTTTCTTCACTTACATTAATTATAGTGTTCAATTTTTTGCTGACATAAACTCTAAAATTTTTATTTTGTTGTGATCTATTTGCCTTATCTTTTTTGTTTATGAGAAAAATTGGAGAGTGAAAACTCAAGTTTGGATTTGAAAAAAATTTGAACATCGAAAATGGAAATGCACAAATGCAGAGAGAGATAATTTCAAAAAGTATATGTGATTTTTAAGGATTGTAAACGCTTTTAGTTTTTTATATATTGGGTTTTGTAATCATTGAAAGAGGGGGTGAAGCATTTTTAACTATGTTTTGACTCCCAAACCATAAGCCAGTTCTGAAAAATATTTTAGCCGTTACAGATCATTAATCGGTCAAAAAATTTATGATGATCTATTATTGTTACGTCCACTTTTTGTAAAATTGGCAAAAAGTGAGTTGGTTGACTCTGGTAAATATCCCACCTCACGTTAACTTGAGAATTTAATTTTTTCTTCTCCTTGAAATTTTGGATCATTAGGTCATTTGTATCTTCAACATGTTTCAAGCTTGCATATCCACCACATATAAAACATGTTAGGATCAATTAGAAATCTCTTTCTTATAAAATTCCACCAAACTATTTGGGGTTGTACCAGTGGAATTTCCCAAACATGGATAACAAAAATTTGGTGTTTATTTTTAGTGCGTGAAATAATTTTCTTCACTTACATTTATTATTATTTTCAATTTTTTGCATACATAAACTCTAAAATTTTCATTTTGTTGTGATCTATTTGCCTTATCTTTTTGTTTACAAGAAAAAAGGGAGAGAGAAAACTCAAGTTATGATTTGAAAAAAAAATTGGACATCCAAAATGGAAATGCACAAATGTTGAGAGAGATAATTCAAAAAAGTATATGTGATTTTTAAGGAAAGTAAACTCTTTTATTTTTTTATATATTGGGTTTTGCAATCATCAGAAAAGGGCGGCGAGGCATTTTTAACTAAGTGTTGACTCCCAAACCATAAGTCATTTCTAACAAAAATTATAGCCGTTACACATCAATAATCGATCAAAACATTTACGCTGATCTATGATTGTTATGTCCTATTTTTGTAAAATAGGTAAAATGTGGGTTGTTTGGCTTAGGTAAATATCGCACAACACGTTAACTTGAGAATTTAATTTTTTCTACCCTTTGAAAATTTTGGATCATTAGGTCATTTGCATCTTCAACATGTTTCTGGCAAGCATATCCACCACATTTAAAATATGTTAGGATAAATTATAAATCTCTTTCTTATAAAATTCCACCAAGCTATGAGGGGTTGTACAAGTGGAATTTCCCATACATGGATAAAAAAACTTTGGTGTTCATTTTTAGTGCGTGAAATAATTTGCTTCACTTACATTTATTATAGTTTTCAATTTTTTGCATACATAAACTCTAAATTTTTCATTTTTTTGTGTTCTATTTGCCTTATCTTTTTGTTTACGGGAAAAATGGGAGAGAGAAAACTCTAGTTTGGATTTGAAAAAAAATTGAACATCCAAAATGGAAATGCACAAATGCTGAGAGAGATAATTCCAAAAAGTATCAAGGATTTTTAAGGATTGTAAACTCTTTTAGTTTTTTATATATTGGGTTTTGCAATCATCGAAAGAGGGGGGTGAGGCATTTTTATCTGATTGTTGACTCCAAAACTATAAGTCATTTCTAAAAAAAATTATAGCCGTCACACATCATTAATCGATCAAAACATTTGCGATGATCAATGATCATTTGGTCCGCTGTTATGGACTCTATAGCATCACGAGTTACCAGCAGGCGTTGGAATTAATTAATGTGATTTTCAATTTCCATGTAATTTATTTTGGTTTGGTGGGGTTTAGAATTTATTTGGCTTGAACCATTGATCCAAGGGTCTGAATTCTATTTGGTGTCCTCAACCCTATTTAAGGGGACAACTAGGTTAATAAAGGTTAGCAATTGAGTCTAGTTTATCCTAGAGTAAATTAGTTAAATTTGGTCTCCCGTTTTTCCCCCAATTCCTTTTCCGAAATTCCCTTTCCAAAATTCTTCTTCCGCACTCCATCAATATACCTTAATGTCAAGCAAGCAATGGAAGGAAGAGAAGAGAGGAGGGGGACAAGATCCATGGCTCATGAGAATCCTAACAATGTGGTATTAGACAGGTCCACCCTCGGCGACTCCTCTTCTCCAGAGGACATACGTCAAGTGCTTTCAGACCTTCAACAACGATCCACTCTTCAAGGTACTGAAATTACTAACATGCATAATACATTGCACACGCTGGAATCCTCTCTCCAAATAGTCATCCACCAACTTGATGCAATTCAATCGCCAACGCCACCACCAGCCATGAACTTTGAACCACAGGCAGTTCTTCACCCACACTTCACGCCACCACCACCCCCACCTCTGCGCCAACAACCTATTCCCATGGCTACTCACGCACAAGGACCAACTACGGTTCCCAGGTACTTTAAACTCAATTTTCCTACATATGATGGCTCTAAAGAACCTTTACTTTGGTTCACGAAATGTGAGCAATTTTTCTATCATCAACAAACAATGGATATCGACAAGGTTACACTGGTCGCCTATCACCTGCTCGATGAAGCGCTCATGTGGTTCCATCACTACCAAAATGTCCATTCCACTCAGGATTGGCTACAGTTTAAACATGCTTGCCAGATGAGGTTTGGACCTCTAGCTAGTAGCAACCCAGTGGGGGAATTGATCAACTATAAACAAACTGGCACCTTAGAATTGTACCAAAAAATGTTCCAAGAAAGGTTGGCCCGAGCCAGTGAATTTGGTCCTCCTCACCTACATGTTCAGATTTTTAATGCTGGATTGACTGAGGCGGTTAGATTGAAAGTGCAATTACTTGATCCGACAGACTTGGACTCAACCATGAATTATGCCAGAGCTATGGAACAGAAACAAAGAGTTCTAAAAGAATCCTTAGGCCAAAAACCATTTTAGAACAACAGAATATAGGGTACTGCACCTGGCCCACGTTTTGGCTCCTCTGCCCCTAACCGAGCATACCAGTCTACAAGTGTGCCCCCCCCCCCCCCCCCCCCACACACACACACACACACACACACTCTTCCACGTAAATTTTTGACTAAACAGGAAATGGAGGCTAGAAAGGCCAAGGGCCTATGTTTTAATTTTGATGAACAATTTCTTCCAGGAAATACCTATAAACGTTTATTCAGTATTGAACTTTGGGAAGACGGTTCAGAAGAACCTCCTGAAAATGAATTTGTTGAAGAGGAACAACAACAACCAGAACTCTCCCTCCATGCCATGCATGGCCTGCGTAGTTCTAATACCATGCAGGTAAAGGCCAAGTTACACCACCTCATGCTACTTACTTTAGTTGATTCTAGCAGCACACATAATTTTATCAGTGAGCCCACAACGAAACAATTGCGATTGGAAATTCAACAGCAATGGGGTCTCTCAGTTTCAGTGACCAATGGGGTTAAAATTGCCAGTGTGGGGTTATGTGCAAACACCCCTTTTATCATTGAGGGACATTCATTTCAGGCGGACTTACTGGTCCTTCCTTTGTCAGGATTTGATTTGGTGCTCGGGGTCAAATGGCTTCAGTTATTAGGCCCTATATTGTGGGATTTTCAGGCTTGGACTATGACATTTATAGCACAACAGAGCCAGATTACATTACAGGGTATTGTGGCACAGGTACCTAACGTACTTCACACTTTACAACTTCAGAACACTGGTGATTGTCAGTTACCTCCTTTACTTACAACATTTGCAGATTTATTTAATGACCCTATGGGTCTACCACCAGTGCGTCACTGTGATCACCGCATTCATTTGAAGTTGGGACCCGATCCAATAGTGGTGCGCCCTTATCGTTACCCACATATACAGAAAGATGAAATAGAAAGATAGTGCATGAATATGCTCGCTCAGGGAGTGGTCCAGCCCAGTTGGTCTCCCTTCTCCTCACCTGTTTTATAGGTATGCAAAAAGGATAAATCATGGAGGTTTTGTGTTGACTATAGGAAACTCAATTTGAAGACAATTAAAGACAAGTTTCCCATTCCAGTGGTGGACGAGTTGCTGGATGAGTTACATGGTGCTATGATTTTTACCAAGTTAGATTTGAAATCGGGCTATCATAAAATTAGAGTTCACTTGGTAGATGTGGAGAAGACTACATTCTGCACCCACCATGGTCATTTCGAGTCCCTCGTCATGCCCTTCAGTCTCACCACCTTTCAGGCCCTCATGAATGAGGTATTTTCCTCGCTTCTATGCAACTATGTGTTAGTATTTTTTTATGACATCCTGGTCTATAGTAAAAATTGGGTCGAACATCTCCAACACCTACATCAGGTATTGAATAGATCCAAATGTTCTATGGGCACCTCCGAAGTGGCATATTTGGGCCACGTCATATCAGCTATGGGCGTGAAAGTTGACCAGAGCAAGATACAAGCAGTAATAGATTGGTCTCCTCCCACCTCCCTCGCAACATTAAGGGGATTTTTGGACCTAGAAGGATATTACAAAAAATTTATCCAATCTTATGGCCAGATAGTAGTACCACTCAACAACCTTCTCAAAAAACATGCATTCAACTGGTCTTCTTCAACGGATCAGGCTTTTCAGCTGTTAAAGGAGGCCTTAGCCTTAGTGCCTGTACTACAACTACCAGATTTTGATGAAGACTTTGTGGTGGAATGTGATGCATCCGGTGGAGGTTTAGGGGCTGTGTTACAACAATTGGGAGACCCCATTGCTTATTTCAGCCGCCAGTTGGGACAACACCACCACAAATTAGCTGCATATGAGAGGGGATTGATTGGGTTTGCCAAGGCTGTTCAACATTGGCAACCTTATCTATGGAGACGACCATTTCTCATTCATACAGATCATTGTAGCCTCATGTATCTTCTTGAACAATGCCTCACCACATCACCACAGCAGCATTGGTTAACTAAACTCATGGGCTTTAATTTTACTGTTCAACATAAGCCAGGTAGTTCGAATTTGGGGGCTGATGCTTTGTCTCATTGGAACATTCCAGACCCACATGTTTATGCTATCAGCAACCCACATTCACTTTTGCTGGATTCTATTCATGAGGAAACACATCAATATCCGGAACTTATTTCATTATATCAGGATATTCAGCAGGGGACAATAGCTCATCATTGGACGATTCACGATCGTCTTATACTCTACAAAAACAAGATTTTTATGCTTCAAACGTCCCCACTTCTTCCCACCATTATGTCTTCTATCCATGATAGCACACATGAGGGTCAACAGAAAACATATGTCCGAATCAGTCGGGAATTTTATTGGAAGGGCATGAACAACACGATTGCTGATTATGTAGCTGCTTGTCAGATTTGTCAATGAAACAAGGCCGAATCTTTAAGTCATCCCAGCTTACTACAACCTCTGCAACTACCGTTTCAAATATGGTCTGACATTTCAATGGACTTCATTGATGGCCTTCCCACTTCATCCGATAAATCAGTGATATTCGTTGTGGTCGATCATTTTTCAAAATATGGTCACTTCATCACTTTGGAGCATCCATATACTACTGCTCAGGTCGCTCAGTTATTTATGGACCACATTGTCCAATTACACGAAATTCCCACATCCATTATTAGTGACAGGGATGCTATTTTTACCAATATCTTTTGGAAGGAATTATTCAAATTACAGGGCACCCAATTGGCATTTTCTTCTGCATATCATCTGCAGACTGACAGACAAACCGAGGTTGTCAATCGCATGATTGAAATGAATCTTCGTTGTTTTGTGGGGGACTCACCTAAACTGTGGGAGAAGTGGCTTTCTTGGGCAGAATTTTGCTATAACACCTCTTACCATACCGCACTGAGAACTACTTCTTTCAGGGTAGTTTATGGCAGAGATCCACCTCGTCTATTACCATATGAACCAGGGGCATCCAAAGTCTTCACTTTGGACCAAGTGTTAGCTAAAAGAGACGCTATGCTCACTAAGGTACGTACTCATCTCCAAGTGGCCCAACACTCTATGAAGCTCTATTATGATAAGAAGCACCGTGAGGTATCTTATTCCCTAGGAGACTATGTGTGGTTAAAGCTTCAACACTACCGCCAGCTGTCCCTAACTCCCTCCAAGCACCATAATCTTTCTCCAAAATATTATGGTCCATTTCAGGTGTTGGACCAAATTGGCCACGTGGCCTACCGCTTGTAGCTACAAACCTAGGCAAAGATACATAATGTATTTCACGTAGCCATTCCAGGGTGACTCACCCCTACTGCACACTCCTTTGCCACCACTCCATGAGGACAAAGTCCTTTCTACTCCATTTCAGGTATTGAAAGCATGCCACATTCAAGGCAATTGGGAAATTCTTGTCCGGTGGGCTGATGCAGACCCTAGTGACACGACATGGGAGCCATTATCAACATTTCGACTTCTCTATCCTTCCTTCGAGCTTGAGGACAAGCTCTTTCTCCGAGAGGGGGGGTGATGTTATGGACTCTATAGCATCACGAGTTACGAGCAGGCGTAGGAATTAATTAATGTGATCTTCAATTTCCATGTAATTGATTTTGGTTTGGTTTGGTTGAGAATTTATTTGGCTTGAACAATTGACCCAAGGGTCTGAATTGTATTTGGCGTCCTCAACCCTATTTAAGGGGACAACTAGGTTAATGAAGGTTAGCAATTGAGTCTACTTTAGCCTAGAGTAAATTAGTTAAACAGGTCGAGAGCTCCTTCAAGCTCTCTCCCATTTTCCCCAATTCCTTTTCCAAAATTCCATTTCTGAAATTCTTCTTCAGCACTCCATCAATATACCTTAACGTCAAGCAAGCAATGGAAGGAAGAGAAGAGAGGAGGGTGCCAAGATCCATGGCTCGTGAAGATCCTAACATCCGCGTTTTGTAAAATAGGCAAAAAGTGTGTTGTTTGGCTCAGGTAAATATCCCATCGGACGTTAACTTGAGAGTTTTAATTTTTCAACTCTTTGAAAATTTTGGATTATTAGAGAATTTGCATGTTCAACATGTTTCAGGCTTGCATATCCACCACATTTAAAACTCACATAAACTCTAAAATTTTCATTTTGTTGTGAGCTATTTACCTTTCTTTTTGTTTACGAGAAAAATGGGAGAGTGAAAACACAAGTTTGGATTTGAAAAAAAATTCAACATCCAAAATGGAAATGCACAAATACTGAGAGAGATAATTTCAAAAAGTATATGTGATTTTTAAGGATTGTAAACTCTTTTAGATTTTTACGTATTGGGTTTTGCAATCATCGGAAGAGGTGGGGTGAGGCGTTTTTAACTGAGTGTTGACTCCCAAACCATAAGTCATTTCTAACAAAAAATATAGCCATTACACATCATTAATCGATCAAAACATTTATGATGATCTATGATTGTTAGGTCTGCTTTTTGTAAAATAGGCAAAAAGGGGGTTGTTTTGCTCAGGTTAAAATCTCACCGCACGTTAACTTGAGAATTTAATTTTTTCTACTCCTTGAAATTTTTGGATCATTAGGTTATTTGCATCTTCAACATGTTTTAGGCTTGCATATCCACCACATTTAAAACATGTTAGGATCAATTAGAAATCTCTTTCTTATAAAATTCTACCAAACTATTGGGGGTTGTACCAGTGGAATTTCCCAAACATGGATAACAAAACTTTGGTGTTCATTTTTATTGCGTGAAATAATTTTCTCACTTACATTTATTATAGTTTTCAATTTTTTGCATACATAAATTCTAAAATTTTCATTTTGTTGTGATCTATTTGCCTTATCTTTTTGTTTACGAGAAAAATGGGGAAGTGAAAACTCAAGTTTGGATTTGAAAAAAAATTGAACATCCAAAATGGAAATGCACAAATGCTGAGAGAGATAATTTATAAAAGTATCTATGATTTTTAAGGATTGTAAACTCTTTTAGTTTTTTATATATTGGGTTTTGCAATCATCGGAAGAGGGGGGGGGGGGGTGGGGGGCAACATTTTTAACTATTTGTTGAATCCCAAACCATAAGTCATTTCCAACAAAAATTATAGCCGTTACACATCATTAATCGATCAAAACATTTACGATGATCTATGAGTGTTAGGTCTGCTTTAAGTAAAATAGGCAAAAAGTGGGTTGTTTGGCACTGGTAAATATCCCATTGCACGTTAACTTGAGAATTTAATTTTTTATACTCCTCAAAATTTTTGGATTATTAGGTCCCTTACATCTTCACCTCATTTCAGGCATGCATATCCACCACATTTAAAACTTGTTAGGATCAATTAGAAATTTCTTTCTTATAAAATTCCACCTAGCTATTAGGGTTGATAACAAAACTTTGGAGTTCATTTTTAGTGCGTGAAATAATTTTCTTCACTTGGATTTTTTTTAGTTTTCAAATTTTTGCATACATAAAATCTAAAATTTTCATTTTGTATTGATCTATATGCCTTATCTTTTTGTTTATAAGAAAAATGGAAGAGTGAAAACTCAAGTTTGGATTTTAAAAAAAATTGAACATCTAATATGGAAATGCACCATTGCAGAGAGAGATAATTCCAAAAAGTAACTGTGATTTTTAAGGATGGTAAACTCTTTTAGTTTTTTACATATTGTGTTGTGCAATCATCGGAAGAGGGGGGGGCGGGGGTGTGACGTATTTTTTACTGAGTGTTGACTCCCAAACCATAAGTCATTTCTAAAAAAAATTATAGCCATTACACATCATTAATCGATCAAAACATTTACAATGATCTTTGATTGTTAGGTCCGATTTTTGTAAAAAAGGAAAAAAGTGGGTTGTTTTGCTTTGGTAAATATCCCACCGCTCGTTAACTTGAGAATTTAATTTTTTCTACGCCTTTAAATTTTTGGATCATTAGGTCATTTGCATCTTCAACATGTTTCAGGCATGCATGTCCACCACATTTGAAACATGTTAGGATCAATTAGAAATCTCTTTCTTATAAAATTCCACTAAGTTATTACGACTTGTACTAGGGTGATTTGCCAAACAAGGAAAACAAAACCTTGGCGTTCATTTTTAGTGAGTGAAATAATTTTCTTCACTTATATTTATTATAGTTTTCAATTCTTTGCATACACAAACTCTGAAATTTTCATTTTGTTGTGATCAATTTGCCATCTTCAACATGTTTTTGGCATGCATATCCACCTCTTTTAAAACATTTTAGGATCAATTAGAAATCTCTTTCTTATAAAATTCCACCAAGCTATTAGGGGTTGTGCTAGTGGAATTTCCCAAACATAGATAACAAAACTTTGGTGTTCATTTTTTGTGCGTGAAATAATTTTCTTAACTTACATTTATTATAGTTTTCAATTTTTTGCATACAAATACTCTAAAATTTTCATTTTGTTGTGAACTATTTACCATATCTTTTTGTTAACGAGAAAAATGGGAGACTAAAAACACAAGTTTGGATTTGAAAAAAAATTGAACATCCAAAATGGAAATGCACAAATGCTGAGAGAGATAATTCCTAAAAGTATATGTGATATGTAAGGATCTCTCACAGCATTTATGCATTTCCATTTTGGATGATAATTTTTTTTTCAAATCCAAACTTGAGTTTTCACTCTCCCATTTTTCTCGTAAACAAAAAGATAAGGCAAATAGATGACAAAGAAAATAAAATTTTAAGAGTTTATGTATGCAAAAAATTGAAAACTATAATAAATGTAAGTGAAGAAAATTATTTCACGCACTAGAAATGAACACCAAAGTGTTGTTATCCATGTTAGGGAAATTCCACTAGTACAACCCCTAATTGCTTGGTGGAATTTTATATGAAAGAGATTTCTAATTGAGTCCTAACATGTTTTAAATGTGGTGGATATGCATGCATGAAACATGTTCAAGATGCAAATGACCTAGTGATCCAAAAATTTCAACGAGTAGAAAAAATTAAATTCTCAAATTAACGTGCGGTGGGAAATTTATCTGAGCCAAACGACCCACTTTTTGCTTATTTTACAAAAAGCGGACCTAACTATCATAGATCACCATAAATGTTTTGATCGATTAATGATGTGTAAAGGCTACAAGTTTTGATAGAAAGGACTTATGGTTTGGGAGTACACACTTAGTTAAAAATGCATCGCCCACCCTCTTCCGATGATTACAAAACTCAATATATAAAAAACTAAAAGGGTTTACCATCCTTAAAAATCAAAGATACTTTTTGGAATTATCTCTCACAGAATTTGTGCATTTCCATTTTGGATGATAAATATCTTTTCAAATCCAAACTTGAGTTTTCACTCTCCCATTTTTCTCGTAAACAAAAAGAAAAGACAAATAGATCACAAAAAAATGAAATTTTTAGAGTTTATTTATGGAAAAAATTTAAAACTATAATAAATGTAAGTGAAGAAAATTATTTCACACACTAAAAATGAACACTAAAGTTTTGTTATCCATGTTAGGGTAATTCCACTAGTACAACCCCTAATTGCTTGGTGGAATTTTATAAGAAAGAGATTTCTAATTGAGACCTAACATGATTTAAATGTGGTGGATATGCATGCCTGAAACATGTGGAAGATCCAAATGACCTAGTGATCCAAACATTTCGAGTAGAAAATATTAAATTCTCAAGTTAACGTGGGGTGGGATACACCAGAGCCAAACAACCCACTTTTTGCCTATTTTACAAAAAGCGGACCTAACAATCATAGATCATCGTAAAAGTTTTGAACGATTAATGATGTGTAATGGCTATAATTTTTGTTAGAAATGACTTATGGTTTGGGAGTCAACCTTCAGTTAAAAATGTCTCACCCCCCTCTTCCGATGAATGCAAAACCCAATATATAAAAAACTGAAAGAGTTTACAATCCTTAAAAATCACATATATGTTTTGGAATTATCTCTCTCAGCATTTGTGCATTTCCATTTTGGATGTTCACTTTTTTTTCAAATCTAAACTTGAGTTTTCACTCTCCCATTTTCTCGTAAACAAAAAGATAAAGCAAATAGATCACAATAAAATGAAAATTGTAGAGTTTATGTATGCCTATAACAAATGTAAGTGAAGAAAATTATTTCACACACTAAAAATGAACAGCAAAGTTTTGTTATCCATGTTAGGGAAATTTCACTAGTACAACCTCTTGTAGCTTGGTGGAATTTAATAAGAAAGAGATTTCTAATTGATGCTAACATGTTTTAAATGTGGTGGACATGCATGCCCGAAACATGTTGATGATGCAAATGACCTAATGATCCAAAATTTTCAAGGAGTAGAAAAAATTAAACTCTCAAGTTAACGTGCGGTGGAATATTTACAGGAGCGAAACTACCAAATTTTTGCCTATTTTACAAAAAAGCATACCTAACAATCATAGATCATCGTAATTGTTTTGATCGATTAATGATGTGTAACGGCTATAATTTTTTTTAGTTATGACTTATGGTACGGGAGTCAACACTCTATTAAAAATGCCTTGCTCGCCCTCTTCCGATGATTGCAAAACCCAATATATAAAAATCTAAAAGAGTTTACAATCCTTAAAAATCCCAGATACTTTTTGGAATTATCTTTCACAACATTTGTGCATTTCCATTTTGGATGTTCAATATTTTGTTCAAATCCAAACTTGAGTTTTCACTCTCCCATTTTTCTCGTAAACAAAAAGATAAGGCAAATAGATCACAACAAAATTAAAATTTTAGAGTTTATGTATTCAACCTAATGATCGAAAAATTTTGAGTAAAAAAAATGAAATTTTCAAGTTAACGTGCGGTGGGATATTTACCAGAGTCAAACAAAACACTTTTTTCCTATTTTAAAAAAAGTGGACCTAATAGTCATAGATAATAGTAAATGCTTTATCGATTAATGATGTGTAACGGCTATAATTTTTGTAAGAAATTACTTATGGTATGGGAGTCAACACTCAGTTAAAAATTCCTCCCCCCGCTTCTGATGAATGCAAAACCCAATATATAAAAAACTAAAAGACTTTTCAATTCTTAAAAATCACAGATACTTTTTGGAATTATCTCTCTCAGCCTTTGTGCATTTCCATTGTGGATGTTCAATTTTTTTTTAAATCCAAAGTTGAGTTTTCACTCTCCCATTTTTCTCATAAACAAAAAGATAAGGCAAATAGATCACAATAAAATGAAAATTTTAGAGTTTATGTATTCAAAAAATTGAAAACTATAATAAATGTAAGTGAAGAAAATTATTTCACGCACTAAAAATGAACACCAAAGTTTTGTTATCTATGTTAGGGAAATTCCACTAGTACAACCCCTAATTGCTTGGTAGAATTTTTTAAGAAAGAGATTTCTAATTGCGTCCTAACATGTTTTAGATGTGGTAGATATGCATGCCTGAAACATGTTGAAGATGCAAATGACCTAGTGATCCAAAAATTTCGTGTAGAAAAAATTAAATTCTCAAGTTAACATGCGGTGGGAAATTTATCAGAGCCAAACAACCTACTTTTTGCCTATTTTACAAAAAGAAGACCTAACTATCATAGATCATCATATATGTTTTGATCGATTAATGTTGTGTAACGGCTATAATTTTTGTTAGAAATGAGTTATGGTTTGGGAGTCAACACTCAGTTAAAAATGCCTCGCCCACCCTCTTCCGATGATTGCAAAACTCAATATAATGTAGAATTTAGGAACTCATGAAATGAACTTTAGATCAACAAGAAAGAAGAAGAAGAAGAAGAAGAAGAAGAGAGAAGGAGAAGAGTAGAAGAAGAACGTGGAGGAAGAGAGTTTGGATTAAGGGAGAAGAGGGTTGTGTCAAAAAAAAATGAGGGTTGGACGAATTTGTGGATAAAGAGGAGAGTGCTTCAATGCCCTACCTCTTAGCCAATGGCTTTATTTATAGTTTTACAAGTTGATAAAACAAAAGACATAAAAGGAACACATATTTACACTTCTATGCCATCTTTATGGAAAGTACCATATTTTACACATATGCCACTCCTTTGACGTGTGGGCTTCTTGTCTTGAGCTTGTGGGCTTGAGCCCATCTTCCAACACTCCCCCTCAAGCTGGAGGAGAAAAGACATCATAAATACCCAGCTTGCCACATATAAACGATAGGATTTTAGATGTAACGGGTTTAGTGAGAATATCAGCTACTTGCTCTTGAGATGACACATGTTTGAGAGAGATTATTCGTGTGCTTGAAACCTCTCCCGTATAAAATGACAATCCACCTCAATATGTTTAGTTCTTTCATGAAAAATTGGATTTGAACTGACATGAATGGCTGCTTCATTATCACATTACAGATTCATGGACCCCTTTTTTTAAAAACCTAGTTTGGGAAGAAGGGTCCTGATCCATAAAAGTTCACTAACGGTATTGGCCATAGCTCTGTATTCTGCTTCGGCGCTAGATCTTGCAACCATATTTTTCTTCTTACTTTTCTATGTAACCAAGTTTCCCCCAACCAGAGTACAATATCCTAATGTAGATTTTCTATCATCAGGAGATCCAGCCCAATCTGCATCTGAGAAGCCTTCTATGTTGAAGTGCCCATGTTTTTTATACAGCAATCCTCTTCCAGGAGCTCCTTTTAGATAATGTAATATTCCCTCTAAAGCCTGCTAGTGGGTAATTTGTGGTTTGTGCATGAATTGACTCACCACACTTACAATTTACGATATGTCTGGCCTAGTTACCGTGAGATAAATCAGTTTTCCCACGAGTCTTTTATATTTACCAATATCAATATCTTCTTCATTTGTGGCACATAATTTTACATTTGTATCCATAGGTGTGTCAACTAGTCTACAACCCTTCATTCATGTTTCTTCAAGGAGATCCAAGACATATTTCCTTTGAGACAATATTATCCCATGTTTGGATTGAAGAACTTCTGTACCCAAAAAATATTTAAGCATACCAAGGTCTTTAATCTTGAATTCCTGACATATCATCTGCTTCACCTCCTGTATGATCAAAGCATCATCACCAGTTAAGATAATATCATCCACGTATATGGCCAATAATATTTTCCCTTTGACCGTATCTTTATAATATACGGAATTATCAACTGAGCACATATGAAAACCAAACCGTAGGAGTGTTTGACTAAATTTATCAAACCAAGCCCGAGTGGACTGCTTAAGCCCATATAAAGACTTTTTTAACCGGCATACTGACTCCCCCTCAACCACATAACTGGGTGGTTGAACCATATAAATTTCCTCACTAATATTACCATTTAAAAAAGCATTTTTAACATCCAACTGATAGACGGGCCATGTGGAGTTAGCAGAAATAGATAAGATGATGCGTACCGAATTCAATTTTGCTACAGGAGAGAAGGTCTCCTCATAATCTATCCCATAGCACTGCGTAAAGCCCTTAGCAACCAGTCAAACTTTAAGACGAGCAACCGATCCATCCGGATTATGTTTCACCAAAAATAACCATCGACAACCAACCGGTCTTTTACCTTTCGGGAGTGATGTTAAGTACCAGGTTTGGTGTTCGTATAAGGCGTGCATTTCTTCATCCATAGCCACCTTCCATCCTAGATGTCTCAGGGCCTCCTGATACGACTGCGGAACGGAAGTAGAAGAAAGGGACGCAAGAAACTGAAAACACTCGAAAGACAAGCAATGGTGATACATAAAATTTGAGATAGGAGTGACATTATTTTCTTAAAGCAATAGGCCGAGTATCAAATTCATGCCCATGCATAGGAGGAGAAGGACTTACCTCGGGTCGATCCGAAAACTCCACAGGTGAAGGTAAGGCAAGTGCATCAGGGGATGGATCCACTTCAAGATTGAACGGCACAAGCGGACAAGGAGTAGTAAAAGGACAAGTCCATCCTGGAGGAGCATCATGGGAGGAGTAGAAGGGAGTGTCCTCAAAGAAAGTCACATCCCTAGAGATAACATCCTCCGAAGGGTAGGATTGTAACAGACATAACCTTTTTGGGTGCGAGAGTATCCCAAAAAAATGCACTTCATAGACTGAGGATCAAGTTTATTTTATGTGGAGATGTAACATGAACAAAACACGTACATCCAAACACTTTCAAAGGAAGAGAAAAAGGATTTTCACCATTAAATAACACAGAGTAAGGAGTTTTATGATGAAGGACTAATGAAGGTAACCTATTAATGAGAAAGCATGTTGTAAGTATAGCATGAGGCCAATAGAAATAGGGTACCTTCATGGAGTAGAGGAGGCCCCGAGCAACTTCAAGAAGATGACGATTCTTCCTTTCAACAACACCATTTTGTTGAGGAGTATAGGCACATGATGTTTGATGAATAAGCCCATTACTCTCACAAAATGCTTTGAAGTCATGAGACATGTTTTATCAGATCTAAGGGTTTAAATTTTCTTCCCAAATTGTGTCAAGACCATAGCATGAAAATTTTAAACAAAGGAAGAATTTCGGAACACTCTTTAAATAGATATAACCAAGTCGCTGGAGTAAAATCATCAACAAAAATGACAAAATATTTAACTTGGGAAATATTTGAGACACATAAAGGGCCCCATACATCAGAATGTATTAGCTCAAACAGGGCAGTACTTGTAGTTGTAAGATGAGGAGAATATGTACTCCTGATATGTTTACTTAATTGACAAACCTCACAACTGATATTAGAAAGTCCTTTTAAAGATGGAATCAAAGAACGAAGTGAAGGGGTAGACGGATGACCAAGTCGGTTGTGCCAAAGTTGGGCCTAAGATGTAGTGGACGATAATGCAGCTAATTGTGGAAGAGTGAAGTAGTAAAAACCCCCCTTTTCATGGCCGCCACCAATCACCCGCTTCGTAGTGAGATCCTGAAAGACACAAGAAGATGGTGAGAAGGTTATAGAGCAATTTAATTTTTTGGTCAATTGGCTAACAGAGAGCGAATTTAAAGGAAATTGAGGAACAAACAAAACATCTTGAAGGGGAATAGATGAAGTAAGAGAGGAGGAACCTTTGCCAAGGACCGTGGTTTGGGTACCATCAGCAATAATAATGAATTTATGAGGATAACAAGGGGATAAGGACTGCAACAAGTGTTTGTTACCTAATAGATGTTCCGAGGCCCCGGAGTCGATGATCCAAGAGGAAGAGGAAGAAGAGGAAGAAAGCATACTTGAGGCACTAGTAGTGGTAGCAGTAGATGATGAGGGAATAGATGATTCCATGACGGACTTCATTTTCTGAAATGCGGCATAGTCCTCAGCCTTAAGAGTCACATTTCCGGATAATGATTCAGCCTTATCTTCATTTTTCTCAATGTTAACTGAGACTGGGTTAGATGTGGCCCAATCAGGCTTGCCATGAAGTTTCCAGCATGATGCCATAAGGTGGTTCTGACAGCCACAATAAGTGCAAAGTTGATGCTCAGTACGGAAAGAATTCTGACCCGTTCTACCACCTCTATTTTCAGCCCCTCTCATAGTTCGACCCCCTCCCATATTTCTACACACCCCCCCCCCCCTCCCAGGATGAGGAAGATGTTCCCCGATTGCCAGAGAACTTGACGATGGAGCATCAATAGGAGAAGGGGATGGATCTGGTATCCTAAGTAATGTAGCACTAATATCATTGAAGGATGGAAGAGCAAAAGAACTTAGAAGTTGAGTTTTGGCCACCTCAAGGTATGGTTTAATATTCGATAAGAAAATGGCTGCTGCCAAAGCTTCTCTTTGTCGTTCTTGAACGGCAATATCGGTGGAATATGGCTGAGCTAGTTTCCATTCTTGAAGAAGACAGTGAAACCATGCCAAAAATTCATGAATATTATCTCCATGTTTCATATGCAGCATGTTTTGTAAGACATCATATATTTTTTTGTAATGAAGCAGTGCTTGAGTAAAGCTTCGCACAAGTGTCCCATATGTTCTTGGCGGTTTCCAAGTGGACCACATTGTTGGCCACCTGCTCTTCCATGCTATTAATGAGCCAACTTATCACGATGTTATCATCCTTGACCCACTTGTGGTAGGACGCAATTTCTTCATAAATTGGAGGAGGAAAGTTAACAACGTGGCTCAAGAGGTCACAAGTAATAAGAACCCTCCGAACCGATTGTGACCAGCTCATATTATTGGAGAGACCTCTAAGTGGAATTGTAGTAATACAGAGTATATCACTCTTATTACTATTGTATCCAATCTCCATGATGAGGCAAGTAAAATATGGAGGTCAATGGAAAAGGCCTTCTTCAAAGAACAATTACTCTATATAATTTGAAGAACCCGTAGACCAAATCAATCACCAACAAAAGAGAACAAGAACCAATTTCTTTCACAAGGGCAAGCACCAAATTATCAACAAATTTGTGCCTTTAGAAAGTGATAATAACATCCAGCCATCACTCAACTTCTCTTGTATTCATAAGAACAAAGAGAAGAAAGTAGATGCAACTGATTAGGCCTTAATCCAAACTCCAACACAAATGAGCAATAGAAAAAAATTTAGAGAAGATTTAACGACAAACCAAGACACTTGGAAGAGATTTAACTTCAGCTCATGGGAGACTTCAACGTAAGAAAAAAATCAATTGTTGAAGTTAAAAAAAAGGGAACTACAAAGGGTAAATGACTCCTGGCATTTCATCAAACATATAATGGGCATCCAACAACATAACACAAACCCATGAGCAACCTTAAGTTGGAGAAGATACAACAACATGTGCTGGAATTCTACCTTAAATGAGATGGATCCAAATTACATAAAGGTAATTGAATTTCACCCATCAATCTTAATAAGATGCAAACAGCAAATGCTCTTGAACACTCTTGTAATTGATTTACAAGGAGTCAAGATTATAACATCAATTTAGTCATAGAAATAAATCTTTACAACATATAAAGATTTATCTTGACTCGATGTGACTCAAAATTCAAGAAGTAAAGAAAAACAGTAAAAAACAGTATGTAAATAAGAAAAGGAAACAAAAAAAAACATAAATAAGAAGATGATGAACTTATCTCTTTATGATTGAACTCATTTGACAACTTCTTGAATAAATTTCATAATAACTCCATGAAGAGATCCTAAACTCCTTGTTCTGATACCATGAAGAATTTAGGATCTCATGAAATGAACTTTAGATCAACAAGAAAGAAAAAGAAGAAGAAGAGAGAAGGAGAAGAGAAGAAGAAGAACGTGGAAGAAGAGAGTTTGGATTAAGGGAGAAGAGGGTTGCGTCAAAAAGAAAAATGAGGGCTGGATGAATTTGTGGAAAAAGAGGAGAGTGCTTCAATGCCCTACCTCTTAGCCAATGCCTTTATTTATAATTTTACAATACCCTTAGGGCTACAACTTGATAAAACAAAAGACATAAAAGGAACGCATATTTACACTTCTATGCCATCTTTATGGAATGTATTATATTTTACACATATGCCACTCCTTTGACGTGTGGGCTACTTGGCTTGAGCTCGTGGGCTTGAGCCCATCTTCCAACATATATAAAAAAACTAAAAGAGTTTAATTTCCTTAAAAATCATAGATACTTTTTGGAATTATCTCTCAAAGCATTTGTACATTTCCATTTAGGATGGTAATTTTTTTTTCAAATCCAAACTTGAGTTTTCACTCTCCCATTTTCCTCGTAAACAAAAAGATAAGGCAAATAGATCACAAAAAAATGAAATTTTTAGAGTTTCGTATGCAAAAAAATTAAAACTATAATAATGTAAGTGAAGAAAATTATTTCACAAACTAAAAATGAACACAAAAGTTTTGTTATGCATGTTAGGGAAATTCCACTAGTACAACCCCTAATGGCTTGGTCGAATTTTATAAGAAAGAGATTTCTAATTAAGTCCTAACATCTTTAAATGTGGTGGATATGCATGCCTGAAACATGTTGAAGATCCAAATGACCTAGTTATCCAAAAATTTCAAGGAGTAAAAAAAATTAAATTCTCAAGTTAACGTGTGGTGGGATATACCAGAGCCAAACAACCACTTTTTGCCTATTTTACAAAAAGCTGACCTAACAATCATAGATCATCGTAAATGTTTTGGATGATTAATGTTGTGTCACAGCTATAATTTTTGTTAGAAATGACTTATGGTTTGGGAGTCATCCTTCAGTTAAAAATGTCTCACCCTCCCCCCCCCCCCCCCCCCCCCCCCCCCACCCCCCACCCCCCCCCCCACTCTTCAGATGAATGCAAAACCCAATATTTAAAAAACTAAAAGAGTTTACAATCCTTAAAAATCACAGATACTTTTTGGAATTATCTCTCTCAGCATTTATGCATTTCCATTTTGTATGTTCACTTTTTTTTCAAATCTAAACTTGAGTTTTCACTCTCCCATTTTCTCGTAAACAAAAAGATAAAGAAAATAGATCACAATAAAATGAAAATTGTAGAGTTTATGTATGCAAAAAATGTAAAACTATAACAAATGTAAGTGAAGAAAATATTTCACACACTACAAATGAACACCAAAGTTTTGTTATCCACGTTAGGGAAATTCCACTAGTACAACCTCTTGTAGCTTGGTGAAATTTTAAAAGAAATAGATTTCTAATTGTTTATAACATGTTTTAAATGTGGTGGACATGCAAGCCCGAAACATGTTGATGATGCAAATGACCTAATGATCCTAAAATTTCAAGGAGTAGAAAAAAATTAAATTCTCAAGTTAACGTGCGGTGGGATATTTACTAGAGCCAAACAATACACTTTTTGCCTATTTTAAAAAAAAGCAGACCTAACAATCATAGATCATCGTAAATGTTTTGATCGATTA
This sequence comes from Aristolochia californica, assembly GCF_029961685.1. NCBI lineage: Eukaryota > Viridiplantae > Streptophyta > Magnoliopsida > Piperales > Aristolochiaceae > Aristolochia > Aristolochia californica. The sequence continues at coordinate 22,032,954 of NW_027182257.1, read as the reverse complement.
TTGATGTGTAATGGCTATAATTTTTTTTTGTTATGACTTATGGTTTGGGAGTCAACACTATTAAAAATGCCTTGCACTCCCTCTTCCGACGATTGCAAAACCCAATATATAAAAAAATAAAAGAGTTTACAATCCTTAAAAATCACAGATACTTTTGGAATTATCTTGCACAGCATTTGTGCTTTTCCATTTTCGATGTTCAATTTTTGTTCAAATCCAAACTTGAGTTTTCAGTCTCCCATTTTTCTTGTAAACAAAAAAATATGGCAAATAGATCAGAAAAAAAAAGAAAATTTTAGAGTTTATGTATGCAAAAAATTAAAAACTATAATAAATTTAAGTAAAGAAAATAATTTCATGCACTAAAAAATAACACCAAAGTTTTGTTATCCATGTTTGGGAAATTCCACTAGTACAACACCTAATAGCTTGGTGGAATTTTTTAAGAAAGAGATTTCTAATTGATCCTAACATGTTTTAAATGTGGTAGATATGCATGCCTGAGACATGTTGAAGATGCAAATGACCTAATGATCCAAAGATTTCATGGAGTAGAAAAAATTAAATTCTCAAGTTAACGTGGGGTGGGATATTTACAAGTGCCAAAAAACCCACTTTTTTCCTATTTTAAAAAAAGTGGACCTAAAAGTCATAGATCATCACAAATGTTTTGATCGATTAGTGATGTGTAATAGCTATAATTTTTGTTAAAAATGACTTATGGTTTGGGAGTCAACACACAGTTAAAATGCCTCGCCCCCCTCTTTTGTTGATTGCAAAACCCAATATATAAAAAACTGAAAGAGTTTACAAATCTTAAAAATCACATATACTTTTTAGAATTATCTGTCTCAGCATTTGTGCATTTCCATTTTGGATGTCGAATTTTTTTCAGTTCCAAACTTGAGTTTTCACTCTCCCAATTTTCTCGTAAAGAAAAAGATAAGGCAAATAGATCAGAACAAAATGAAAATTTTAGAGTTTATGTATGCAAAAAATTGAAAACTATAATAAATATAAGTTAAGAAAATTATTTCACACACTAAAAATGAACACCAAATTTTTTTTATCCATGTTAGGAAAATTCCACTAGTACAACCCCTAATTGCTAGGTGCAATTTTATAAGAAAGAGATTTTTAATTGAGTCCTAACATATTATAAATGTGGTGGATAAGCATGCCTGAAACATGTTGAAGATGCAAATGACCTAAAGATCCAAAAATTTTAAAGAGTAGAAAAAATTAAATTCCCAAGTTAACGTGCGGAGGGATATTTTTACCAGAGCCATACAATCCACTTTTGGTCTATTTTACAAAATGTGGACCTAACAGTCATAGATAATAGTAAATATCGTTATCATTTAAAGATGTGTAACGGCTATAATTTTTGTTAGAAAAGACTTATGGTATGGGAGTCAACACTTAGTTAAAAATTCCAGCCCCCCCCCCTCCCCCCCCCCCCCCCCCCCCCCTTCTGATGAATGCAAAACCAAATATATAAAAAAACTAAAAGAGTTTTCAATCCTTAAAAATCACAAATACTTTTTGAAATTATCTCTCTCTAAATTTGTTCATTTCCATTGTGGACGTTCAATTTTTTTTTTCAAATCCAAACTTGAGTTTTCACTCTCCCATTTTTTTCGCAAAAAAAAGATGAGGCAAATAGATGACAACAAATGAAAATTTTAGATTTTATGTTTGAAAAAATTGAAAATTATAATTAATGTATGTGAAGAAAATTATTTCATGCACTGAAAATGAACACCAAAGTTTTGTTATCCATGTTTGGGAAATTCATCTAGTATAACCCCAAATAGCTAGGTGGAATTTTATAAGAAAGAGATTTCTAATTGATCCTAACATGTTTTAACTGTGGTAGATATGCATGCCTGAAACATGTTGAAGATGCAAATGACCTAATGATCCAAAAATTTCAAGGAGTAGAAAAAAATTAAATTCTCAAGTTAACGTGCGGTGGGATATTTACAAGTGCCAAAAAACCCATTTTTTTCCTATTTTATAAAATACGGACCTAACAGTCTTAGATCATCGTAAATGTTTTGATCGATTAGTGATGTGTAACAGCTATAATTTTTATTAGAAATGACTTATGGTTTGGGAGTTAGCACTCAATTAAAATGCCTCGCACCCCCCCCCCCCCCCCCCCCCCCCCCCCCCCCTCTTCCATTGATTGCAAAACCCTATATATAAAAAATCGAAAGAGTTTACAATCCTTAAAAACCACAGATACTTTTTGGAATTGTCTCTCACAGCATTTGGGCATTTCCATTTTGGATGTTCATTTTTTTTAAAATTCCAAACTTGAGTTTTCACTCTCCCATTTTTCTCGTTAACAAAAAGATCCGGCAAAAAGATCACAATAAAATGAAAATTGTAGAGTTTATGAATGCAAAAAATTGAAAATTATAATAAATGTAAGTGAAGAAAATTATTTCACGCACAAAAAATGAACACCAAAGTTTTGTAATCAATGTTTGGGAAATTCCACTACTACAACCCCTAATAGCTTGGTGGAATTTTATAAGATAGAGATTTCTAATTGAGTCCTAACATCTTTTAGATGTGGTCAATAAGCATGCCTGAAACATGTCGAAGATGCAAATGACCTAATGATCCAAAAATTTCAAAGAGAAGATATAATTAAATTCTCAAGTTAGCGTGCGGTGGAATATTTACTAGAGCCAAACAACTCACATTTTGCCTATTTTAAAATAAGTGGACCTAACAATCATAGATCATCAAATGCTTTGATCGATTAATGATGTGTAATGGTTATAATGTTTTTTACAAATGACTTATGGTTCGGGAGTCAACACTCAGTTAAAAATGCTTCGCCCCCCATCTTCCAATGATTCAACAACCCAATATATAAAAAACCTAAAGAGTTTACATTCCTTAAAAATCACAGATACTTTTTGGAATTATCTGTCACAACATTTGTGCATTTCCATTTTGGATGTTAAATTTTTTTTCAAATACAAACTTGAGTTTTCTCTCTCCCATTTTTCTCGTAAAGAAAAAGATAAGGCTAATAGATCACAAAAAATGAAAATTTTAGAGTTTATGTATGCAAAAAATTGAAAACTATAATAAATGTAAGCGAAGAAAATTATTTCACGCACTAAAAATGAACACCAAAGTTCTTTTTCCATGTTAGGGAAATTCCACTAGTACAACCCCTAATTGCTTGGTGGAATTTTATAAGAAAGAGATTTCTAATTGAGTCCTAACATATTTTAAATGTGGTGGATATGCAAGCCTGAAACATGTTGAAGATGCAAATGACCTAAAGATCCAAAATTTTCAAGGAGTAGAAAAAATTAAATTCTCAAGTTAACGTATGGTGGGATATTTACCAGAGCCAAACAACCCACTTTTTGCCTATTTTACAAAATGCAGACCTATGTTATGAGAATCAACACTAAGTTAAAAATTCTTCGCCCCCCCAACCCACCAACTTCTGATGAATGCAAAACCCAATATATAAAAAACTAAAAGAGTTTTCATTGCTTAAAAATCACAGATACTTTTTGGAATTATCTCTCTCAGAATTTGTGCATTTCCATTGTTGACGTTCAATTTCTTTTCAAATCCAAACTTGAGTTTTCCCTCTCCCATTTTTCTTGTAAACAAAAAGATAAGGCAAATAGATCACAACAAAATGAAAATTATAGATTTTATGTATACAAAAAATTGAAAACTATAATTAATGTATGTGAAGAAAATTATTTCACGCACTAAAAATGAACTCCAAAGTTTTGTTATCCATGTTTGGGAAATTCCACTAGTACAACCCCTAATAGCTAGGTGGAATTTTATAAGAAAGAGATTTCTAATTGATCCTAACATGTTTTAAATGTGGTTGATATGCTTGCCTGAAACATGTGTAAGATGCAAATGACCTGATGATCCAAAAATTTCGAGGAGTAGAAAAAATTAAATTCTCAAGTTAACGTGCGACGGGATATTTACCAGAGCTAAACAACCCAATTTTTGCCTATTTTACAAAAAGCGGACCTAATAATCATAGATCAGCGTAGATGTTTTGATGGATTAATCATGTGTAATGGATATAATTTTTGTTAGAAATAACTTATGGTTTGGGAGTCAACACTCGTACAAAAATGCCTCCCTCCCCCCCCCCCCCCCCCCCCCCCCCTCCGGTGTTTTGCTGATTGCAAAACCCAATATATAAAAAACTAAAAGAGTTAACAATCCTTAAAAATCACAGATTCTTTTTGGAATTATCTCTCTCACCATTTGTGCATTTCCATTTTGGATGTAACATTTTTTTTCAAATCCAAGATTGAGTTTTCACTCTCCCATTTTTCTCGTAAACAAAAAGATACGACAAGTAGATAACTACAAAATGAAAATTTTTTAGTTTATGTATACAAAAAATTGAAAAGTATAATAAATGTTAGTGAAGAAAATTTTTTCACGAACTAAAAATAAACACCAAAGTTTTGTTATCCATGTTTGAGAAATTCCACTAGTACAACCCCTAATAGCTTGGTGGAATTTGAAAAGAAAGAGATTTCTAATTGAAACTAACTTGTTATAAATGTAGTAGATATGCATGTCTGAAACATGTTGAAGATGCAAATGATGTAATGATCCAAAAATTTCACGGACAAGAAAAAAATTAAATTTTCAAGTTAACAAGCGGTGGGATATTTACCAGAGCCAAACGACCAACTTTTTGCCTATTTTACAAAAAGTGGACCTAACAATCATAGATCATAAAAAAAAATTGATTGATTAATGATGTGTAACTGCTATAATTTTTTTTTAGAAATGACTTATGGTTTGGGAGTCAACACTCGATTAAAAATGCCTCGCCCCCTCCCTCTTCTGATGATTGCAAAACCCAATCTATAAAAAACTGATAGAGTTTACAATCCTTAAAAATAACAGATACTTTTTGGAATTATCTCTCTCAGCATTTGTGCATTTCAAGTTTGGATGTTCATTTTTTCTTCAAATCCAAACTAGAGTTTTCACTCTCCCATTTTTCTCGTAAACAAAAAGATAAGGCAAATAGATCACAACAAAATTAAAATTTTAGAGTTTATGTATGCAAAAAATTGACAATTATATTAAATTTAAGTGAGGAAAATTATTTCATGCACTAAAAATGAACACCAAAGTTTTGTTATCCATGTTTGGGAAATTCCACTAGTACAACCCCTAATAATTTGGTGGAACTTTATAAGAAAGAGATTTCTAATTGATCCTAACATGTTTTAAATGTGGTGGATATGCATGCCTGAAACATGTTGATGATGAAAATGACCTAATGATCCAAAAATTTCATGGAGTAGGAAAAATTAAATTCTCTTGTTAATTTGCGGTGGGATATTTACCAGAGCCAAACGACCCACTTTTTGCCTTTTTTACAAAAAGCGGACCTAACAATCATAGATCATCGTAAATGTTTTAATCGATTAATGATGTGTAACAGCTATAATTTTTGCTAGAAATGGCTTACGGTTTGGGAGTCAACACTCAATTAAAAATACCCGCCCCCCCCCCCCCCCCCCCCCCCCCCCCCCTTCTTCTGATGATTGCGAAACCCAATATATAAAAAACTAAAAGAGTTTAAAATCCTTAAAAATCAAAGATTCATTTCTGAATTATCTCTCTCATCATTTGTGCATTTCCATTTTTTATGTCACATTTTTTTTCAAATCCAAACTTGAGTTTTCACTCTCCCATTTTTCTAGTAAACAAAAAGATACGACAAATAGATAACTACAAAATAAAATTTTTAGAGTTTATATATGCAAAAAATTGAAAAGTATAATAAATGTTAGTGAATAAAATTATTTCACGCACTTAAAATGAACACCAAAGTTTTGTTATCCATGTTTGGAAAATTCCACTAGTACAACCCCTAATAGCTTGGTGGAATTTGATAAGAAAGAGATTCCTAATTGAAACTAACATGTTATAAATGTGGTGGCTATGTATGCCTGAAACATGTTGAAGATGAAAATGATCTAATGATACAAAACTTTCATGGAGTATAAAAAAATTAAATTCTCAAGTTAACATGCGGTGGGATATTTACCAGATACGGTTTCTTCTGGGGTCATTCTGTAGATTTCTCTTTGCAGAATGATTACCAAATCTTCTAAGAATTGCTTAGATAGCATATTCTTGAAGTTCAAGTTGTTCAATCCTGATTTGGTGTTTCAGGTCTTTGATAACTTGTTTTAATCCTATTGGACCGAGTCCTAAGAATAGTCCATCTCGGATTATCCTTCTTCCTTCGTTGTTATTTTCTACAACTAAAGGATTTTCTTCGAGCTCTTTGAGTTTGGCTTGAACTCGTTCGAGTCGATCTTTTAACTGTCGAATCCAGACCCTCTAGAATTCGATTTGATTATCATACCTTTTGGTCATGATATATTCTCGCAGTCGCGAATAATTTATAAGTCTTATTGATGGCGTAGACCTATTGTATTCCATAATGGACTTTTGGTTTTGAACATTTGTTCCTTACAAATGTTACATGGGATGTGACCGGTATGGGTCGTAACTGTTTGGGAGTATACCTAAACAGAAAAAATCAAAGTTAAGCTTTGACTTCTTTGACACATATAAAACCAAATCTAATACTTGGCTCTGATACCAATTTAAAAAAAAATGAGTCTCTAGCAGACTCTGACAGCGGAATACTGATACCAAAAGCACTATTGCTATGATATCAACGACACAAAGTCTCTAATAGACTTGTACACACAAAGAACCTAGGGATGAGGGTAGCGGAACTAGGATCCTAGGGATTTCTACCTGTCCGTCTAGCTACAGGCAGCGGAAAACATCTACGGGTAGTGAAAAACAACAATGAGTCACACAATACTATTCCTACAGTCACACTTCGTCAGTCCCATCAATTTACCATCATATCACTTTCCTGCTTCCTACCACATGTCGCTGCTATATACTCGTTTGTGTCTATGTCATAGCTATCTAATAGGCCCAACATGACTTCTGCTGCTACTTAGAACTTCTTCGGGGTTTGACCCTATTCTTGTCGGCTTACCTCCAAGTGGGCAATTCCGTCGATGCGGTCCTCACGGTCTCCAGAGGGCCCCAAGTTGTTCCTATTAACCGTTGCGGCTCCATGGCTGCTTCAGCAGGGTAGAGCACAACTCCGTTTCGTTTTCTACCTCGGAGCGTAGCCGAATAATTCCAAGTCTCTAGCTTCTGTCCTATTTGGCACTATTTCGATACTATTTCTTTTTGACGAGTGAACAGTAAACATGAATAGTAACCATGAATAGTAAAAATGAACAGTACTTTTGAACAGTAACTTTGGAATAGTAAAAACAAATACTGTGGAGATCATATATATAGATGCGGAATATGAACAGTAATAACAAATACTGTGGAGATCACATATATATGCGAAACTTGAACGGTAATAACAAATACTATACGAATCACAATATTACAAACATGTGGAAATATAAAAAACATTTTCAACAGGAGAAGCCTGTACAAGTACATACGAAAAACCAGAAAAAACAAAATACTGGTATGTTATCTTCATAGGAAGAGAAACAGGAATATATGACAGCTGGGAAGAAGCCCAAGCTCAAGTCATAGGATTTCCCAGAAATTCTCACAGAAAATTTCGGACAAAGGACAATGCTGAACAAGCCTGGACAGCATCCCGAAATAGATGATCTATAGACAAAAACTTTTAGATCGTTTACAAAGAAAGAGAGATGGCCTTACCTTCACTCTCTTACTAAGAAACATGCTTCAACCATTAGATGATACTATCTTCGCCATGGAAATGTACTATTTCCATTGGGAAAGGTATACGAATCGCATCCATAGACTACGATGCAAGATTGAAAAAATTAAACAAAAGCTAAACCTTCTAGCTTTGTAAAAATGAATGAGTTTTTCTATTTAATGGATATGGAAACTCCATTACCATTAGGCCTTCCTGACATCACCGGATGGCTGAAAAACCTAGTGTACTTTGCAACACCTTGCATAGCACCTAGAAAAAAGGATCCAGCACCACCTGCTTTTAGGATCGCTTCAAAAGCATCATCCTCCACCGATGATGAAGTTTACGCAGAATATAATACCTTCGGTCGCCAACCGATTTATTATGTTCAAGAGGAAAAACCCTCCTCTAGTAAACAACAAGAGCAACACAACAGTGAACCAGAAGCCTGGGAATCTGATGAAGTTGCAGAAGAAAATACCAAGAAAATAGACTACTTTGCTAAAGACAAAAAGGCAGATGATCTTGGTAAAAGATTTCGAATGCTTCATGGTAGCGACCATTTTGAAGCAGAAACTTCAAGGGTACGAGAGACCCACATGGAAGATAGCTTTCAAGATAACTTTCGAAATCGTACTGCGGTTCACCCGCAAGAACGAGAAAGTTTCTCCCACTCCAAAATATTCCTGGGAGGACAAAGGTATTCGACAAAATACACAAATGTCGATCCTTCAAATGCTACTAAGGGACACCAAACCATAGATAGCATAAACCCTTTTGGATTTTACCTCAACTTGGATTGCCCCAAGGATGGAGAAAAGATCCTTAAAGATTGGGAAAGGAGCATGAGCAATGCTGTAAATATGCATGAATCTTGGAACCAAGAATCAACGTTTAATTTCTTTACCCATGCTTTACAGTGTAATGTAGTTCATTGGTGGGACAACCTTCCCGAAGACCAAAAATGAGCTAATACTTCAATATCGATAGCCAATATCTTGAAAGGATTAGTGGCTAAGATATCAAAGGAATTTCTAGGAATACATCCAACCCTAGAAGCCTACAATGAGAGTACTAAACAAAGAAAACATTTAGAAACTCTTCAGAAATTAAACAAGTTACAAATCTGTAATATTTGTTTTTATGAGAAGTATTACTGCGGGTTTGCAAGTTACTTCTATAAACTGCAAAAAGAAGACCAGAAACCTTATCTGTCTATCTTTTATGCAAAATTGCTAGAACCATTTGCACATGTAGCTGAAAAGACTACGTTACAAAATATTGGCAAAACAATCCAAAGTATGGTACTTTAACCATGGATATTTTCCTAAACATTGATACTTTAGGAAGAAGACATAGATTTGTATAAGACATGTTGGCAAATCTTTGTGAAGCCCAAAAACTACAAAAGAAAAGTAGTAAGGCAAATAAACAAACATTATGTTGTTCAAACCAGAACAAAAATGTAAGAGCTTATGGTTGCAAAACCACCTCTCATAAGCAAAGAAAATATCCTAAGAAATTTCAACAGAAAAAATTTAGGATACAAAAAAGTTCTACAACAAGGTATACTCCTAAAAAGAGATACTTTAAGAAAAGAACAAATTTTGGCCCGACCACATTCAGTAAAGAGTCAAATGCATACTGCCCAGAGGGGAAAACCCCAAGCAAATGCAAATGCTGGATATGCCAGAAAGAAGGACATTTTACAAAAGATTGTCCAAATGATAAACAACAATGGCGGTACAGTACTTACATGTTACTAGCCGAACAAAATGGATTGGAAATCATTCATTACGATGAAATCTAGTTAGAAGATGAAATATATGAACTTCATCTTGAAACTGAGTCCTCTTCCTCGAAAAACTCAGAGAACATGTCGGACTCTTCAAGCACCTTCTCTGAATGAGTATCCGCATAAACGCAGAGCATGTCGCATCTGGAAATTTTTATATCATGGTCATGCTTAAACTACCTGGATATATCAAATTCCATATACACGCTCTCGTAGATACAGGAAGTTCATATTGTCTAGCCAGACAAAATCTACTTCCCACGGATCTATGGAAAATACTTGAAGTACCCTTTCAAGTAACCGTTGGCTCCAGAGAAAATATCTCTCTTCCTGCCGAAGCTCGAAACATTCATCTCGACATTGGAGGTGAAAAGTTTATGATTCCAAAACTCATTAGTTTAGGATCAAACATAAACTCAGGACCAGACTTAGTCCTCGGAAATGAATGGCTCATGTTTCATGCCCCTATAGAGCAAACACCAGCCTACTATAAACTTTGTTGTCACACTCGACGTGAAATCAACAATACTGCTGTATTTGTCTACGCCATAAAACCTACGGAAGCCTATGCCATTTCTGGCAATGGTGATGTCCTCCATCAGGTCTTCAAAAAACACAACAAGCATGGTGAAGAGATTCCAACCTTAGAAACTCTGCTCCTTGCTGAGTCCCATGAGTCCTGTGAATCTGAAGTTCAGCAACTTCTAGAATCCACTTGTTCTGAGAAACCCTTAGAATGGTGGTATAAACAAAAATCATATGTCGACCTCGAACTTCTTGATCCTGAAAAGGAAATCCGAGAAAAACCTATGGTTTACACTCCTTCTGATGTTGAAGAATTCTCAACACAGATAAATGACTTGCTAGCTCAAGGTTTAATCCATGCAAGTTATTATCCACATACATCTCCTGCTTTTTTGGTACAGAATCATGCAGAGATAAAACGAGGAAAAGCTAGAATGGTCATTAACTATTAAAAGGTTAATGAAGCCACAAAAATGGATGGCTACTATCTTCATAACAAAGAAAGATTAATAGCTGCCATAAGGGGAAAACAATGGTTTTCTAAATTTGATTGCAAATCTGGGTTTTGGCAAATTCGTCTAACTTAAAGAGCTATTCCCCTTACTGCATTCAGTTGTCCTTCAGGACATTATGAGTGGCTTGTAATGCCCTTTGGGTTAAAACAAGCACCCAACATATTTCAAAGAAGAATGGATGATATCCTCAAACCATTCTTTAAATTTTGCTTAGTTTATGTTGATGACATCCTAGTCTTTTCAGAAACCAAGGATCAACATAAAGAGCAATTACTTAAGGTTTTAAATGCCTTAAAAACTGCTGGGATAGCACTCAACAAAAAGAAATCAGAGTTGTTTAAAACCAAGATAGATTTATTAGGTCTAAACATCTCAAAAGGAGAAATTATTCTTCAGAATCATATTCTGGAAAAACTAGCTGCTTTTCCGAATGAAATTGAAGATATAAAACAACTTCAACGTTTCTTAGGATGCCTAACATATGCTGAACAATTCATAAAGAATTTAGCAGAAATTAGGAAACCCTTTCAAAAGAAACTAAAGAAAGACGTCAAATGGGAATGGTCACCTACTGATAGTCTTGAAGTAATTCGGATCAAACAAATGATGAAACACCTCCCGATGTTAACTCTACCTGATCCAGATGCAAAACTGATTTTGGAAACTTACGCCTCTGATCACACTTGGGCAGCAGTCCTAAAATGCAAAATCAATGATTCTTAAAGAATATGCAAATATACATTAGGAACATTTTCATCTGCTGAAACAAACTATTATTCTTATGAAAAAGAAATTTTAGCATTAAAAAATGGGATAAAAAAGTTTTACATTTATCTCGCACCCAAAGAATTTCTGGTAAGAACTGACTGTAAAAATTTTGTCGGTTTTACAACAAGAAATTTAGAAGATTCACTTTGTCGCGGTAGGTTACTCAGTTGGCAGCAATGGTTCTTTCAATTCTCTTTTACTGTTGAACACATTAAAGGAGATAAAAACTATTTACCTGACACTCTCACTCGAGAATTTTTTCTTGTATTACAGACAGGTAAAATGGATCCCCTCAGCAGCACCCTAACAGACCTAGCAGCAGCAATTGCCACACTCACGGTATTGTTCTCAACCATACAGTCACTATTCGATAGTCTTTTAGTTCTTTCAGAACGAGGAGACATACATGAGAATTGTGCCCGTTACGGATTAAGTGGAGAAGTCTTACAACTCAAGGTACTTTTGAACAGTAACTTTGGAATAGTAAAAACAAACACTGTGGAGATCATATATTTAGATGCGGAATATGAACAGTAATAACAAATACTGTACGAATCACAATATTACAAACATGCGGAAATATAAAAAACATTGTTCAAAACAATAAGAACATAACTAAATACATACCCTTAAAAAAGGGAAAAGAAAACTACTTAGCTACATAACTCCTGAAGTTACCGACCGTGGCACCGGTCGGTTCCCTCTTTTCTACTCAGCCATTACGGCTGTTAAGCACATACCGTGCTTGAAAAACTTACTGGAGAAAGATCTCCGAAAATTGCCTTTTCTTCGAATGCTCAAGATCTTCAATTTCGAATTTAGAGGCTCTCTATTTTCAATGTCTCAACCTCTGGAGGAGCGTCAAATTTATAGCTGAAGATCTTTTCATGTCTTCCGCTTTTACCCTTGATTAAAAGGTGGGTGTTTAAAGACAAAGGGTAACTTTTGTCTTTTTGACTTCTCATTTTTTCCCTTGCATTATTATCTTCCGGCACCGAAAGCAGGGGTAGAAATGGCTTTTTTGCTGGTGACATCATGATGATGATGTGCAGAAATCTTTTTTAGCCATCTTTGTTGACTTGGTGTAGCCGTCATTGATGACATTTGTAGCCGTCTTTGCGGACTTTTGAGCTGCCTTTGCTGACTTTTTTTTCATCATGGGCCTAGTCTGCTAACTTGGCTATTGACTAGTCTGCTGTAATGGCTGCTGACTGCTCATTCGGACAGCTGCCTTTCTGTGCACACAATTTACAGGTGTGCTCCTTCGAAAAAGTCTTCTGGGCCATCTGGCAGAAGCTTTCCTTTGTTGTTTTGCTGAAGGGGATATTTCCTCCAAGGAGTTTCTTCAGCGTAGCTTCGAGACTGGTTTGGATGGATACCGGAGTCTCTTTATAGCTTCTTGAGACGATCGTCAGTGGGATGGAGGTCTTGTAGACGAAGCTTCTCTTTTTCTGAATCAGCTGTTGAATGAGCTGTATCAGGTTTTTGAGCCCGCGGATACGCCTGGTTTGCCAGACTGCTTGTGGGCAAGGCTTGGCTTTTGGGATATGTATGGGATCATATTCCATCTTCGCGTCACCTTCTTTGATGCCTTCAAGGGTCACGACAGAAATGCTCGGAAACATCTTTCTGTCAGTAACAATTTCAGCAATACAGGAAACGAAATGAAGTCGAATTCCTTTACTCTTTGTAATGGAGATGAAACTTTTGCAAGCCTCCATAATTTCTTTTGGCATTTTCTCCAACACTGATAAGTCGGTGGAGTGGATTACCATCTTTTTTATGAGTCCATATGCATAAAGCATGGATGCATATTTTGAGTCTATTTCATGACTCAGCTTCACTTGATTCCAACTATTCCTGGGCTCAGTGGTGAAGAAGGGAGTGTTCATCCCTTGTCCAATTTATACTCCTAAAAAGAGATACTTTAAGAAAAGAACAAATTCTAGCCCGACCACATCCATTAAAGGGTTAAATGCATACTGCCCAAAGGGGAAACCCCCAAGCAAATGCAAATGATGGATATGCCAGAAAGAAGGACATTTTGCAAAAGATTGTCCAAATGATAAACAACAACGGCGGTACAGTACTTACATGTTACTAGCCGAAAAAAATGGATTGGAATTCATTCATTACGATGACATCCAGTCAGGAGATGAGGTCTATGAACTTCATCTAGAAACTGAGTCTTCCTCCTAAGAAAACTTAGAAAATATGAGTGACTCTTCCGGCACCACCTTTGCCTAATATTCGGTTGCCTTCCCGATCTACACATGGCAGCCAGCGTGGTGATTTATATCCCACTATTAAATAAAACTTTCTCTGCTACTGCATCCTGCATTTATAGAGAATTTTATAATTAACCAGATACTCTTACCACTCGAGAATTTTCTTGTGTTACAGACAGGTAAAATGGATCCCCTCAGCAGCACCCTGACGGACCTAGCAGCAGCAATTGCCACACTCACGGCATTGCTCTCAACCCTACAATCACTATTCTATAGTCTTTTAGTTCTTTCAGAACGAGGAGACATACATGAGAATTGTGCCCATTACGGGTTAAGTGGAGAAATCTTACAACTCAAGGTTAAAGAATTAACCGAAGAGTTAAAAGAACTCACTCAACGGCATGAAATGCCAAGCTCCTCCGGGACTTCTACCGGATCTCCATCGCGAGAAAAGGAAGCCACAACGTCAGCTAATCAGCAGACGGATGACTTTAGTGTTTTGATAAACACAGGTCGACCCGGGATTTCTACCAGTCATGCCAGGCATGAGAAGGAAATCACAACCCAATCTTCTCTAAAGATAGGGGAATCAGGGATTTCTACCTGCCAGTCAAGAGCTGGAAAGGAAACCTTAACGATTTCGTTGAAATCGAAATCAGGGACTTCTACCTGTCAACCTCGAGCCGAAAAGTAAGTCTTAATGGATCCATCTCTGATGGAAACGGACTTGTCTAGTAATGAGAAATCATTCAAGACAAAATTGGTTACCCCGTCTGAGTTTACAAGGTTTAAAAGCCTAAATAAACCAGATAAAACTAGTTTTAATGAGTTTAAGTTTTTAAAGAAATTTAAACCTTTAAAACTTTCGGACATTAAGTCTGAGGAACCCTCGCTACGCCCTAAAAAGGTGGACAACGTTCGTTCAGAGATCGAATCCGATCATATTGTTCAATTCAGAAGATGGAATGAACAAATTGGACAAGGGATGAATACTCCCTTCTTCACCACTGAGCCCAGAAACAGTTGGAATCAAGTGAAGTTGAGTCATGAAATAGACTCAAAATATGCATCCATGCTTTATGCATATGGACTCATAAAAAAGATGGTAATCCACTCCACCGACTTATCAGTGTTGGAGAAAATGCCAAAATAAATTATGGAGGCTTGCAAAAGTTTCATCTCCATTACAAAGAGTAAAGGAATTCGACTTCATTTCGTTTCCTGTATTGCTGAAATTATTACTGACACAAAGATGTTTTCGAGCATTTCTATCGTGACCCTTGAAGGCATCAAAGAAAGTGACGCGAAGATGGAATATGATCCCAGACATATCCCAAAAGCCAAGCCTTGCCCAGAAGTAGTTTGGCCAACCAGGCGTATCCGCGGGCTCAAAAACCTAATACAGCTCATACAACAGCTGATTCAGGAAAAGAAAAGTTTCATCTACAAGACCTCCGTCCCACTGACGATCGTCTCGAGAAGCTATAAAGAGACTTCGGCATCCGTCTAAACCAGTCTCGAAGTTACGCTGAAGAAACTCCTTGGAGGAAATATCCCCTTCAGCAAAACAACAAAGGAAAGCTTCTGCCAGATGGCCCAGAAGACTTTTTTGAAGGAGCACACCTGTAAATTGTGTGCACAGAAAGGCAGCTGTCCGAATGAGCAGTCAGCAGCCATTACAGCAGACTAGTCAATAGCCAAGTCAGCAGACTAGGCCCACGACGAAAACAAAGTCAGCAAAGGCGGCTCAAAAGTCCACAAAGACGGCTACAAATGTCATCAATGACGGCTACACCAAGTCAACAAAGATGGCTAAAAGGATTCCTGCACGTCATCATCATGATTTCACCAGTAGAAAGGCCATTTCTACCCCTGCTTTTGGCGCCAAAAGGTAATAATGCAAGGGCAAAAATGACAAGTCAAAAAGATAAAAGTTACCCTTTATCTTTAAACACCCACCTTTTAATCAAGGGTAAAAGCGGAAGACATGAAAAGATCTTCAGCTATATATTTGACGCTCCTCCAGAGGTTGAGACATTCAAAACAGAGAGCCTCTAAATTCGAAATTGAAGAGCTTGAGCGTTCGAAGAAAAGGCGATCTCCGGCGATCTTTCTCCGGCAAGTTCCTCAAGTACGGTATGTGCCTAACAGCCGTAATGGCTGAGTAGAAAAGAGGGTACCGACCTGTGCCACGGTCGGTAACTTCAGGAGTTATGTAGCTAAGTAGTTTTCTTTTCCCTTTTTTAAGGGTATGTATTTAGTTATGTTTTTATTGTTTTCAACAATGTTTTTTATATTTCCGCATGTTTGTAATATTGTGATTCGTACAGTATTTGTTATTATTGTTCAAGTTCCGCATATATATGTGATCTCCACAGTATTTGCTATTACTGTTCATATTCCACATCTATATATATATGATCTCCATAGTGTTTGTTTTTACTGTTCAAAAGTTACTGTCCAAAGTTACTGTTCATTTTTACTATTCATGGTTACTATTCATGATTACTATTCATGTTTACTATTCACTCGCAAAAAGAAATAGTATCGAAATAGTGCCAAAATAGGACAGAAGCTAGAGACTTGGAATTATTCGGCTATGCTCCGAGGTAGAAAACGAAACAGAGCTGTGCTCTACCCTACTGAAGCAGCCATGGAGCCGCAACAGTTAATAGGAACGGCTTGGGGCCCTCTGGAGACCGTGAGGACCGCATTGATGGAATTGCCCACTTGGTGGTAAGCCGGCAGGAATAGGGTCAAACCCCGAAGAAGTTCTAAGTAGCAGCAGAAGTCATGTTGGGCCTATTAGATAGCTATGACATAGTCACAAACAAGTATATAGCAGTGACATGTGGTAGGAAGCAGGAAAGTGATATGATGGTAAACTGATAGGACTGACGAAGTGTGACTGTGGGAATAGTATTGTGTGAGTCATTGTTGTTTTTACTACCCGTAGATGTTTTCCGCTGCCTGTAACTAGACGGACAGGTAGAAATCCCTAGGATTCTAGTTCTGCTGCCCTCATCCCTAGGTTCTCCGTGTGTACAACATGGCAGCCAGCATGGTGATTTATATCCCACTATTAAATAAAAATTTCTCTGCTACTGCATCCTGCATTTACAGAGAATTTTATAATTAACCTGATACTCTTACCACTCGAGAATTTTCTTGTGTTACAGACAGGTAAAATGGATCCCCTCAGCAGCACCCTGACGGACCTAGCAGCAGCAATTGCCACACTCACGGCATTGCTCTCAACCCTACATTCACTATTCGATAGTCTTTTAGTTCTTTTAGAACGAGGAGACATACATGAGAATTGTGCCCGTTACGGGTTAAGTGGAGAATTCTTACAACTCAAGGTTAAAGAATTAACCGAAGTGTTAAAAGAACTCACTCAACGGCATGAAATGCCAAGCTCCTCTGGGACTTCTATCAGATCTCCATCGCGAGAAAAGGAAGCCACAACGTCAGCTAATCAGCTGACCCGGGATTTCTACCGGTCATGCCAGGCATGAGAAGGAAATCACAACCCAATCTTCTCTGAAGATAGGGGAATCAGGGATTTCTACCTGCCAGTCAAGAGCTGGAAAGGAAACCTTAACGATTTCGTTGAAATTGGAATCAAGGACTTCTACCTGTCAGCCTCGAGCCGAAAAGGAAGTCTTAACAGATCCATCTCTGATGCAAACGGACTTGTCTAGTATTGAGAAATCATTCAAGACAAAATTGGTTACCCTGTCTGAGTTTACAAGGTTGAAAAGCCTAAATAAACCAGATAAAACTAGTTTTAATGAGTTTGAGTTTGAGTTTGAATTTGTTCATTAAGTCTGAGGAACCCTCGCTACGCCCTCAAAAGGTGGACAACGTTCGTTCAAAGATCGAATCCGATCATATTGTTCAATTCCAGAGATGGAATGAACAAATTGGACAAGGGATGAACACTCCCTTCTTCACCACTGAGCCCAGTAACATTTGGAATCAAATGAAGCTGAGTCATGAAATAGACTCAAAATATGCATCCATGCTTTATGCATATGGATTCATAAAAAAGATGGTAATCCACTCCACCGACTTATCAGTGTTGGAGAAAATTCCAAAAGAAATTATGGAGGCTTGCAAAAGTTTCATCTCCATTACAAAGAATAAAGGAATTCGACTTCATTTCATTTTCTGTATTGCTGGAATTGTTACTGACACAAAGATGTTTCTGAGCATTTCTGTCATGACCCTTGAAGGCATCAAAGAAGGTGACGCGAAGATGGAATATGATCCCAAACATATCCCAAAAGCCAAGCCTTGCCCAGAAGCAGTCTAGACAACCAGGCGTATCCGCGGGATCAAAAACCTGATACAGATCATACAACAGCTGATTTAGAAAAAGAGAAGCTTCGTCTACAAGACCTCCGTCCACTGACGATCACCTCAAGAAGCTATAAAGAGACTCCAGCATCCGTCCAGACCAGTCTCGAAGCTACGCTGAAGAAACTCCTTGGAGGAAATATCCCCTTCAGCAAAACAACAAAGGAAAGCTTCTGCCAGATGGCCCAGAAGACTTTTCTGAAGGAGCACACCTATAAATTGTGTGCACAGAAAGGCAGCCATCCGAATGAGCAGTCAGCAGCCACGACAGCAGACTAGTCAGCAGCCAAGTCAGCAGACTAGGCCCACAACGAAAACAAAGTCAGCAAAGGCGGCTCAAAAGTCCGCAAAGACGGCTACAAATGTCATCAATGACGGCTACACCAAGTCAACAAAGATAGCTAAATAAGATTTCTGCACGTCATCATCATGATGTCACCAGCTGAAAAGCCATTTCTACCCCTGCTTTTGGCGCCAAAATGTAATATACAAGGGCAAAAATGACAAGTCAAAAAGACAAAAGTTACCCTTTGTCTTTAAACACCCCCCTTTTAATCAAGGGTAAAAGTGGAAGACATGGAAAGATCTTCAGCTATAAATTTGACGCTCCTCCAAAGGTTGAGACATTGAAAACAGAGAGCCTCTAAATTCGAAATTGAAGAGCTTGAGCGTTCGAAGAAAAGGCGATTTCCGACGATCTTTCTCCGGCTAGTTCCTCAAGCACAATATGTGCTTAACAGCCGTAATGGCTGAGTAGAAAACAGAGAGTCTCTAAATTCGAAATTGAAGAGCTTGAGCGTTCGAAGAAAAGGCGATTTCCGGTGATCTTTCTCCGACAAGTTCCTCAAGCACAGTATGTGGTTAACAGCAGTAATGGCTGAGTAGAAAAGAGGGAACCGACCGGTGCCACGGTCGGTAACTTCGGGAGTTATGTAGCTAAGTAGTTTTCTTTTCCATTTTTTAAGGGTATGTATTTAGTTATGTTCTTATTGTTTTGAACAATGTTTTTTATATTTCTGCATGTTTGTAATATTGTGATTCGTACAGTATTTGTTATTACTGTTCAAGTTCGGCATATATATGTGATCTCCACAGTATTTGTTATTACTGTTCATATTCTGCATCTATATATATGATCTCCATAGTGTTTTTTTTTACTTCCAAAGTTACTGTCCAAAGTTACTGTTCATTTTTTTACTATTCATGGTTACTATTCATGATTACTATTCATGTTTACTGTTCACTCGTGAAAAAGAAATAGTATCGAAATAGTGCCAAATAGGACAGAAGCTAGAGACTTGGAATTATTCGGCTACGCTCTAAGGTAGAAAATGAAACAAAGTTGTTCTCTACCCTGCTGAAGCAGCCATGGAGCCGCAACGGTTAATAGGAACGGCTTGGGGCCCTCTGGAGACCGTGAGGACCGCATCGACGGAATTGCCCACTTGGTGGTAAGCCGACAGGAATAGGGTCAAACCTCGAAGAAGTTCTAAGTAGCAGCAGAAGTCATGTTGGGCCTATTAGATAGTTATGACATAGACACAAACGAGTATATAGCAGTGACATGTGGTAGGAAGCAGGAAAGTGATATGATGGTAAATTGATAGGACTGACGAAGTGTGACTGTAGGAGTAGTATTGTGTGAGTCATTGTTGTTTTTCACTACCCGTAGATGTTTTCTGATGCCTGTAGTTAGACGGATAGGTAGAAATCCCTAGGATCCTAGTTCCACTGCCCTCATCCCTAGGTTCTCCGTGTGTACAAGTCTATTGGAGACTTTGTGTCATTGATATCATAGCAATAGTGCTTTTTGTATCAGTATTCCGCTGTCAGAGTCTGCTAGAGACTCGTTTTGTTTTAAATTGGTATCAGAGCCAAGTATTAAACTTGGTTTTGTATGTGTCAAAGAAGTCAAAGCTTAACTTTAATTCTTTCTATTTAGGTATACATACTCCCAAATAGTTACGACCCATTCCGGTCACATCCCATGTAACATTTGTATGGAACAAATGTACTAATGTACCAAAGACCCCAACTGGTAGGTCAGAAGGAACTCAACGGTCTTTCTTACGACACCATGTTGAAAACTGGACACACAAATGTTTGTCCAATAATAGGCTATCCACATGGATGGCATGACAAGAATAATCCAATATTAAATAATATAATGGATTTAGTTGGTGATATGCATCACAGCTTCTTTATGAAAAGATGCTGGGAAAAATACACCCCAGAAAGCGTTGTTTTCCTATGCTTAGGGATACAGAGTGACGTTAATGAACAAGTAAAAAAACTCAAGAGAAGAATTAATGCCCATCTTGAGGTACTTAAAACAGGAAATACTGAAGAAACGGTACATTTCCTTACAGATCTACAAAGCTATGTGGATCAAGAAATAAATCCTTCTAGGATCTTAGAACCTATCAGAGAAGCGAAAATAAGAATGGTTAACAACAAACCATGTAAAAAAGAGTTACAAGAAGTAATTTTCAAAATATCTTCTGTAAAAACTCATCACGGAACAGATAGAGATCGTCTTATACGAGATATATGTGCCTTAACTCAAAATGAGGAATTGAGAGAAATAGTTATACAACACTCTCCTTTCATCACCTTGTATCAATTGGAACGATTGCTTGAACTCCTGTTCCAAAAATTAGAAGAGACCTCAACTCATCTAAAATTCCTAAATGTCTGAACAAATAGGAATAGAATGTACTTCTCTCCAAAACAGTGTTCACATACATCATGAAACACAGGGAGAATACGATGAACATCCTAATCTAATGCAGGATGGACAAAAGTGGACAATAAGTATCCCTCGGATAATTGAAGTCTACAACAAAGATTGGATTGAATTCCAAAAGAAATCCTTCTTCCAGAAGGAACTATCTGTAGAAATACAGGATACCGATTCAGGTACTTTCTGTTACAGATTATTAAGTGAATCTGACTTAGCTAAGCTAAAAAGATTCAAATATGTCCATTATGGACTAGTTCGTATAGGATTAGACCCCTTAATACGAATCAATCAGAATTTACCCTTCATCGCAGCTATAGTAGATAACTCTGTGAAGAATAATTTTGAAACAGCCCTACTCGGAGGAGTTAGAGCAAACATAGGATTAGGCCTAGTATCCTTTACAACATGGCCCAATCTACAAATAGATTTAGAAGACAAGCACATCCAAGATACCTTGTCCCTAAAAATCTATACAGACAACTGGTCGAAAATTATGTATGCAAAAAATTGAAAACTATAAAAAATGTAAGTGAAGAAAATTATTTCACGCATTAAAAATGAACAACAAAGTTTTGTGATTCAATTTTGGAAATTCCACTACTACAACCCCTAATAGGTTGCTGGAAGTTTATAAGAAAGAGATTTTTAATATATCCTCACATGTTTTAAATGAGGTGAATAAGCCTGCTAGAAACATGTTGATGATGCAAATGACCTAATGATCCAAAAATTTCAAGGTGTTGAAAAAAATTAAATTCTGAAGTTAACATGCGGTGGGATATTCACTAGAGCGAAACAACCTAGTTTTTGTCTATTTTACAAAAAGAAGACTTTGATCATCTTAAATGTTTTGATTGATTAGTGATGTGTAACACTATAATTTTTGTTAAAAATGATCTATGGTTTGGAATTCAACACTCAGTTCAAAATGCCTACCCCCCCCCCCTCTCTTCCAATGATTGAAAAACCTAATATATGAAAAACTAAAAGAGTTTACAATCCTTAAAAATCACAGATACTTTTTTGAATTATGTCTCTCAACATTTGTGCATATCCATTTTGGATGTTCAATTTTTTTTCAAATCCAAACTTGACTTTTCTCTCTCCCACTTTTCTCATAAAAAAAAAGATAAGGCAAATAGATCACAACAAAAGGAAAATTTTAGAGTTTATCTATGTAAAAAATTGAAAACTATAATAAATGTTAGTGAAGAAAATTATTTCACGCACTAAAAATGTACACCAAAGTTTGGTTATCCATGTTTGGGAAATTCCACTAGTACAACCCCTAATAGCTTGCTGGAATTTTATAAGAAAGAGATTTCTAATTGATCCTAACATGTTTTAAATGTGGCAGATATGCCTGCTTGAAACATGTTGAAGATGCAAATGACATAAAGATAAAAAAAATTCAAGGAGTGGAAAAAATTAAATTCTCAAGTTAACTTGTGGTGGGATATTTACTAGTGCCAAACAACCCACTTTTTGCCTATCATACACAAAGCGGACCTAATTTTCATAGATGACCGTAAATGTTTTGATCGATTAATGATGTATAAAGGCTATAATTTTTTTTAGAAATGACTTATGGTTTGGGAGTCAACACTTAGTTAAAAATGCTTTGCCCCCTCTTCTGATGATTGCAAAACCCAACATACAACAAACTAAAAGAGTTTAAAATCCTTAAAAATTACAGATACATTTTGGAATTATCTCTCTTAGCATTTTTGCAATTCCATTTTGGATGTTCAATTTTTTTTCAAATCCAAACTTGAGTTTTCACCCTCCCATTTTTCACGTAAACAAAACTTTAAAGCAAATAGATTGCACCAAATTGAAAATTTTAGAGTTTATGGATGCAAAAATTTGAAAACTATAATAATTGCAAGTGAAAAAAATTATTTCACGCACTAAAAATGAACACCAAAGTTTTGTTATCCATGTTTGGGAAATTCCACTAGTACAACCACTAATAGCTTGGTGGAATTTTATAAGAAAGAGATTTCTAATTGATCCTAACATTTTTTAAATGTGGTGGATATGCATGCTTGCAAAATGTAGAAGATGCAAATGACCTAATGGTCCAAAAATTTCAAGGAGTAGAAAAAATTAAATTCTCAAGTTAACGTACGGTGCGATATTTACCAGAGACAAACAACCCACTTTTTGCCTATTTTATAAAAAGTGGACCTAAAAATCATAAATCATCGTAAATGTTTTGATGGATTAATGATGTGTAACAACTATATTTTTTGTTAGAAATGACTTATGGTTTGAGAGTCAACATTTAATTAAAGATGCCTCACGCCCCTCCCCTTCTTCCAATGTTTTCAAAACCCAATAAATAAAAACCTAACAGAGTTTACAATCCTTAAAAGTCACTGATACTTTTTTTTTAATTATCTCTCTCAGCAATTGTGCATTTCCATTTTGGATGTTCAATTTTTTTTTCAAATCCAAACTTGAGTTTTCACTCTCCTATTTTTCTCCTTAACAAAAAGATAAGGCAAATAGATCACAGCAAAATGAAAATTTTAGAGTTTATTTATGCAAAAAATTGAAAACTATAATAAATGTATGTGAAGAAAATTATTTCACGCATTAAAAATGAACACCAAAGTTTTGAGATTCAATTTGGGAAATTCCACTACTACAACCCCTAATAGGTTGCTGGAATTTTATAAGAAAGAGATTTCTAATATATCCTAACATGTTTTAAATGAGGTGGATAAGCCTGGCAGAAACATGTTGATGATGCAAATGACCTAATGATCCAAAAATTTCAAGGTGTAGAAAAAATTAAATTCTCAAGTTAACATGCGGCGGGATATTCACTAGAGCCAAACAACCCAGTTTTTGCCTATTTTACAACAAGCAGACTTTGATCATCTTAAATGTTTTGATTGATTAGTGATGTGTAACGGCTATAATTTTTGTTAGAAATGATCTATAGTTTGGGAGTCAACACTCAATTCAAAATGCCTACCCTCCCCCCTCTCTTCCAATGATTGCAAAACCCAATATATGAAAAACTAAAAGAGTTTACAATCCTTAAAAATCATAGATACTTTTTTGAATTATGTCTCTCAACATTTGTGCATATCCATTTTGGATGTTCAATTTTTTGTCAAATCCAAACTTGACTTTTCTCTCTCCCACTTTTCTCATAAACAAAAAGATAAGGCAAATAGATCACAACAAAAGGAAAATTTTAGAGTTTATCTATGTAAAAAATTGAAAACTATAATAAATATTAGTGAAGAAAATTATTTCACGCACTAAAAATGTACACCAAAGTTTGGTTATCCATGTTTGGGAAATTCCACTAGTACAACCCCTAATAGCTTGGTGGAATTTTATAAGAAAAAAATTTCTAATTGATCATAACATGTTTTAAATGTTGTAGATATGCCTGCCTGAAGCATGTTGAAGATGCAAATGACATAAAGATAAAAAAATTTCAAGGAGTAGAAAAAATGAAATTCTCAAGTTAACGTGTGGGGGATATTTACTAGTGCCAAACAACCCACTTTTTGCCTATTATACACAAAGTGGACCTAATTTTCATAGATCATCGTAAATGTTTTGATCGATTAATGATGTATAAAGGCTATAATTTTTGTTAGAAATGACTTATGGTTTTGGAGTCAACACTCAGTTAAAAATGCCTCGCCCCCTCTCCCGATGATTGTAAAACCCAACATACAATAAACTAAAAAATTTTACAATCCTTAAAAATCACAGATAATTTTTGGATTTATCTCTCTCAGAATTTTTGCATTTCCATATTAAATATTCAATTTTTTTTTCAAATCCAAACTTGAGTTTTCACTCTCCCATTTTTCTTGTAAACAAAAAGAAAGGCAAATAGATCAGAACAAAATAAAAATTTTAGAGTTTATGTACGAAAAAAATTGAAAACTGTAATAAACGTCAGTGAAGAAAATTATTTCACGCACTAAATATGAACACCAAAGTTTTTTTATCCATGTCTGGGAAATTTCACTAGTACAACCCCTAATAGCTTGCAGGAATTTTATAAGAAAGAAATTTCTAATTGATCCTAACATGTTTTAAATGTGGTGGATATGAATGCCTGAAAAATGTTGAAGATGGAAATGACCTAATGATAAAAAAATTTCAAGGGGTAGAAAAAATTATATTCTCAAGTTAACATGTGGTGGGATATTTACCAGACCCAAACAACCCACTTTTTGCCTATTTTACAAAAAATGGACCTAACAATCATAGATCATCGTAAATGTTTAGATCGATTAGTGATGTGTAATGGCTAAAAATTTTGTTTGAAATGACTTAAGGTTAGGGAGTCAACACTCAGTTAAAAATGCCTCGCCCCCCTCTCCCAATGATTGAAAAACCAATATATAAAAAGCTAAAAGAGTTTACATTCCTAAAAAATCACAGATACTTTTTGGAATTATCTTTCTCAGCATTTGTGCATTTCCATTTTGGATTTTCAATTTTTTTTCAAATCCAAACTTGAGTTTTCAGTCTCCCATTTTTCTCGTAAACAAAAAGATATGGCAAATAGATCACAACAAAATAAAAATTTTAGAGTTTATGTATGCAAAAAATTGAAAACTATAATAAATTTAAGTGAAGAAAATTATTTCACGCACAAAAAAGAAACACCAAAATTTTGATATCCATGTTTGTAAAATTCCACTAGTATAACCCCTAATTGCTTGGTGGGATTTCATAAGAAAAAGATTTCTAATTGATTCTAACATGTTTTAAATGTGGTGGATATGTATGCCTGAAACATGTTGAAGATGCAAATGATCTAGTGATCCAAAAATTTCAAGGAGTAGAAAAATTAAACTCTCAAGTTAACTTGCGGTGGGATATTTACCATAGCCAAACAACCCTCTTTTTGCCTTTTTTTCAAAATGCAGACCTAACAATCATTGATCATCGTAAATGTTTTGATCAAACATTGACGTGTAATGGCTATAATTTTTATTAGAAATGACTTATGGTAAGGGAGTCAACACTCAGTTAAAAATGCCTCACCCCCCCACTTCCGATGATTGCAAAACCCAATATATAAAAAAAATAAAAGAGTTTACAATCCTTAAAAATCACAGATACTTTTTGGAATTATCTTTCTGAGCATTTGTGCATTTCCATTTTGGATGTTCAATTTTTTTTCAAATCCAAACTTGAGTTTTCACAGTCCCTTTTTGCTCGTAAACAAAAAAATAAGGCAAATAGATAACAACAAAAGGAAAATTTTAGAGTATTTGTATACAAAAAATTTAAAACTAAAATAAATGTAAGAGAAAAAAATTATTTCACGCACTAAAAATGAACACTAAAGTTTTGTTATCCATGTTTGGGAAATTCCACTTTTACAACCCCTAATAGCTTGGTGGAATTTTGTAAGAGACTAATTGATCCTAACATGTTTTAAATGTGGTGGATATGCATGCCTGAAACATGTTGAATATGCAAATGACCTAAAGATCCAAAAATTTCAAAGTGTAGAAAAAAATAAATTATCAAGTTAATGTGAGGTGGAATATTACAAGTGCTAAACAACAAACTTTTTTACCTATTTTACAAAAAGTAGACCAACAATCATAGATCATCGTAAATGTTTTGATCGATTGATGATGTGTAACGGCTATAATTTTTGTTATAAATGACTTATGGTTTGGGAGTCAACACACACACACCCCCCCCCCCCCCCCCCCCCCCCCCCCCCCCGCCTCCCCCTCTTCAGATTATTGCAAAACCCAATATATAAAAAACTAAAATAGTTTACAATCCTTAAAAATGACATATACTTTTTGAAATTATCTCTCTCATCATTTTTGCATTTCCATTTGGATGTTCAATTTTTTTTCAAATCCAAACTTGAGTTTTCACACTTCCATTTTTCTCGTAAAGAAAAAGAAAAGGCAAATAGATCACAACAAAATGAAAATTTTAGAGTTTATGTATGCAAAAAATTGAAAACTATAATAAAAGTAAGTGAGGAAAATTATTTCACGCACTAAAAATGAACACCAAAGTTTTGTTATCCATGTTTGGGAAATTCCACTAGTACAACCACTAATAACTTGGTGGAATTTTAAAAGAAAGAGATTTCTAATTGATCCTAACATCTTTTAAATGTGGTGGATATGCATGCCTGAAACATGTTGAAGATGCAAATGACCTAATGATCCAAAAATTTCAAGGAGTAGAAAAAATAAAATTCTCAAGTTAACATGTTGTGGGATATTTACCAGAGCCAAACAACTCACTTTTTGCCTATTTTACAAAAAGTGGACATAACACTTATAGATCGTCGTAAATGTTTTGATCGATTAATGATGTGTAATGGGTATAATTTTTGTTAGAAATGACTTATGGCTTGGGAGACAACACTCGGTAAAAAATGCCTTGCTCGCCCTCATTCGATGATTGCAAACCCAATATACAAAAAACTAAAAGAGTTTACAATCCTTAAAAATCACAGATACTTTTTGGAATTATCTCTCTCAACATTTGTGCATTTCCATTTTGGATGTTCAATTTTTTTTCATATCCAAACTTGAGTTTTCACTCTCCCATTTTTCTCGTAAACAAAAAGAAAAGGAAAACGGATCACAACAAATTGAAAATTTTAGAGTTTATGTATGCAAAAAATTGAAAACTATAATAAATATAAGTGAAGAAATTGTTTCGCGCACTAAAAATGAACACCAAAATTTTGTTATCCATATTTGGGAAATTCCACTATTACAACCCCTAATAGCTTTGTGGAATTTTATTACAAAGAGTTTTCTAATTGATCCTTAGATGTTTTAAATGTGGTGCATATGCATGCATGAAACATTTTGACTATGAAAGTGACCTAATGATTCAAAAATTTCGAGGAGTAGAAAAAATTAAATAAGTTAACGTGCGGTGGGATATTTACCGAGGACAAACAACCCACTTTGTGCCTATTTAACAAAAAGCGGACCTAGCAATCATAGGACATCATAAATGTTTGGATCGATTATTGTTGTGTAACGGCTTTAATCTTGTTAGAAATGACTCATTTAAAATGCCTCGCCTCCACTCTACTGATGATTGCAAAAACCAATATATAAAAAACTAAAAGAGTTTACAATCCTTAAAAATCACATATACTTCTTTAAATTATCTCTCTCATCATTTTGGCATTTCCATTTTGGATGTTCAATTTTTTTTCAAATCCAAACTTGAGTTTTCATTCTCCCAATTTTCTCGTAAACAAATAGATAAGGGAAATCGTCACAACAAATCAAAAATTTTAGAGTAGTAGAAAAAAAGTAAATTCTCAAGTTAACTTGCAGTGGGATATTTACAAGAGCCAAACAACCCTCTTTGTGCCTATTTTACAAAAAGCGGACCTAACAATCATAGAACATCGTAATGTTTGGATAGATTAATGATGTTTAATTGCTTTAATTTTGTTAGAAATGACTTATGATTTGGGAGTCAACACTCAGTTAAAAATAACTCGCCCCCCCATCTTCCAATGATCGGAAACCCAATATATAAAAAACTAAAAGAGTTTACAATCATTTAAAATCATAGAAACTTTTTGGAATTATCTCTCTCAGTTTGTGCATTTGCATTTTGGAAGTTCAATTTTTTTTTCAAATCCAAACTTGAGTTTTCGCTCTCCCTTATTTCTCGTAAACAAATAGATAAGGCAAATAGATGACAAGAAAATGAAAATTTTGGAGTTTAAGTATTCAAAAAATTGAAAACTATAATAAATGTTAGTGAAGAAAATTACTTCACACGCTAAAAATGCACACCAAAGTTTTGTTATCTATGTTTGGGTAATCCCACTAGTCAACCCCTAGTAGCTTGGTGAAATTTTTTAAGAACGAAATTTATAAAATATCCTAACATGTTTTAAATGTGGTGGATATGCATGCCTAAAACATGTTGAAGAAGCAAATGACCTAATGATCCAAAAATTTCAAGGAGTAGAAAAATTAAATTCTCAAGTTTACGTGCGGTGGGATATTTACAAGAGCCAAACAATCCACTTTTAGCCTATTTTACAAAAATTGGACCTAACAATCATATATCATCATAAATGTTTTGATCGATTAATGATGTGTAACAACAATAAATTTTTTTAGAAATGACTTATGGTTTTGGAGTCAACACTATGTTAAAAATGCCTCGCCCCCCTCTTCCGATGGTTGCAAAACCCAATATATGAAAAACTAATAGAGTTTACAATCCTTAAAAATCAGAAATACTTTTTGGAATTATCTCTCTAGCATTTTCCCATTTACATTTTGGATGTGAATTTTTTTTCAAATTCAAACTTGAGTTTTCACTCTCCCATTTTTCTCGTAAACAAAAAGATAAGACCTAGATCACTACAAAATGAAAATTTTAGAGTTTATGTATGCAAAAAATTGAAAACTAGAATAAATGTAAGTGAAGAAAATTATTTCACGCTCTAAAAATGAACACCAAAGTTTTGTTATCCATGTTCGGGAAATTCCACTTGTACAACCCCTAATAGCTTGGTCGAAATTTATAAGAAAGAGATTTCTAATTGATCCTAACATGTTGTCAAAGTGGTTGATATGCATGCCTGAAACATGTTGAAGATGCAATTGACCTAATGATCCAAAAATTTCAAGGAGTAGAAAAAATTAAATTCCCAAGTTAACGGAGGTGGGATATTTAACAGAGCCAAACAACCTACTTTTTGCTTATTTAACAAAAAATGGACCTAAATTCTGATAATTTCAAAACCCAATATATAAAACTAAAAGAGTTTACAATCCTTAAAAATCAAAGATATTTTTTGGAATTATCTCTCTCAGCATTTGTTCATTTGCATTTTGGATGTTCAATTTTTTTCAGATCCAAACTTGAGTTTTCACTATCCCATTTTTTGTGCAAACAAAAACGATAATGGAAATAGATCACAAAAAAATGAAAATTTTAGAGTTTATGTTACCAAAAAATTTAAAACTATAATAAATGTAAGTGAGGAAAATTATTTCACGCACTAAAAATGAACACCTAAGTTTTGTTATCCATGTTTGGGAAATTCCACTAGTACAACCCCTAATAGCTTGGTGAAATTTTATAAGAAAGCGATTTCTAATTGATCCTAACATGTTTTAAATGTGTTGGATATGCATGCCTGTAACATGTTGAAGATGCAAGTGACCTTATGATCCAAAAATTTCAAGGAGTAGAAAAAAATTAAATTCTTAAGTTAACGTGTGATGGGATATTTACCAGAGCCAAACAACCCACTTTTTCCCAATTTTACAAAAAGCGTACCTAAAACTCATTGATCATCGTAAATGTTTAATATATTAATAATGTGTAACAGCTATAATTTTAGTAGGAAATGACTTATGGTTTGGGAGTCAACACACAGTTAAAAATGCACCCCCCTCCTCTCTTCCGATGATTGCATAACCCAATATATAAAAAAATAAAAGAGTTTACAATCCTTAAAAAATCACAGATAGTTTTTGGAATTGCCTCTTTCAGCATTTGTGCATTTCCATTTTGGGTGTTCAATTTTTTTTAAAATTCAAATTTGAGTTTTCACTCTCCCATTTTTCTCGTAAACAAAAAGACAAGGTAAATTGGTCACAAAAAAAATGAAAATTTTAGAGTTTATGTTTGCAAAAAATTCAAAACTATAATAAATGTAAGTAAAAAAAATTATTTGACGCACTAAAACTGAACACCAAAGTTTTTTTATCCAAGTTTGGGAAATTCCACTAGTAGAACCCCTAATAGCTTGGTGGAGTTTTTTAAGAAAGAGATTTCTAATTGATCCTAAATTTTTTTAAATGTGGTGGATATGCATGCCAGAAACATGTTGAAGATGCAAATGACCTAATGATCCAAAAATTTCTTGGAGGAGAAAAAATTAAATTCTCAAGTTATCGTGTGGGGGATAATTTACCAGAGCCAAAGATCCCATTTTTTGCTTATTTTACGAAAATCGGACCTAACAATCATAGGTCATCGTAAATTTTTTGAATGATTATTGATGTCTAAAGGCTATAATTTTTGTTAGAAATGACTTATGGTTTGATAGTCAACACTCAGTTAAAAATAACTCACCCCCTCCGATGATTGCGAAACCCAATATATAAAAACCTAAAAGAGTTTACAATCCTTAAAAATCACAAATACTTTTTGGAATTATCTCTCTCAGCATTTTTGCACTTCCATTTTGGATGTTCAATTTCTTTTCAAATCCAAACTTGAGTATTCACTCTCCTATTTTTCTCGTAAACAAAAAGTTAAGGCCAATAGATCACAACTAAATGAAAATTTTAGAGTTTATGTAAGAAAAAAATTGAAAACTATAATAAATGTAAGTGAAAAAAATTATTTCATGTACTAAAAATGAACACCAAAGTTTTGTTATCCATGTTTGGGAAATCCCACTAGTACAACCCCTAATAGGTTGTTGGAATTTTATAAGATAGGGATTTCAAATATGTCCTAACATGTTTTAAATGTGGTGGATAAGCATGTCAAAAACTTGTTTATGATGCAAATGACAAATGATCAAAAATTTTTGAGTAGTTAAAATTAAATTCTCAAGTAACGTGCAGTGGGATATTTACCAGAGCCAAACAATGCACTTTTTGCCAATTTTACATAAAGTGAGCCTAGATCATCTTAAATGTTTTGATTGATTAATGATGTGTAACGGCTATAATTTTTGTTAGAAATGACCTATGGTTTGCGAGTCAACACTCAGTTAAAAATGACTTGCCCCCGCTCTTCCGGTGATTACAAAACCCAATATAAAAAAAACTAAAAGAGTTTACAATCCATAAAAATCACAGATACTTTTTGGAGTTATCTCTCTCAGCATTTGTGCATTTCCATTTTGGATGTTCAATTTTTTTTCAAATCCAAACTTGAGTATTCACTCTCCTATTTTTCTCGTAAACAAAAAGATAAGGTAAATAGCTCACAACAAAAGGAAAAGTTTAGAGTTTATGTATGCAAAAAACTGAAAACTATAATAAATGTAAGTGAACAAAAATTATTTCATGCACTAAAAATGAACATCAAAGTTTTATTCTCCATGTTTGGGAAATTCCACTAGTACAACCCCTAATAGCTTGTTGGAATTTTATAAGATAGAGATTTCAAATATATCCTAACATGTTTTAAATGTGGTGGATAAGCATACCAAAAACTTGTTGATGATGCAAATGATCTAATGATCCAAAAATTTCAAGGAGTAGAAAAAATGAATTTCTCAAGTTAACGTGCGGTGGGATATTTACCAGAGTCAAACAACACACTTTTTGCCTATTTTACAAAAAGCAAACCTAGAAAATCGTAATTGTTTTGATCGATTAATGATGTGTAACAGCTATAATAATTGTTAGAAATGACCTATGGTTTGGGAGACAACATTCAGTTAAAAATGACTTGCCCACCCTCCCCCCCCCCCCCCCCCCCCCCCCCCCCCCCCCCTTTCTTCCAGTGATTGCAAAACCCAATATATAAAAAACTAAAATAGTTTACAATCCCTAAAAATCACAGATACTTTTTGGAATTATTTCTCTCGGCATTTGTGCATTTCCATTTTGGATGTTTAATTTTTTTTCAAATCCAAACTTGAGTTTTCACTCTCCCATTTTTCTCGTAAACAAAAAGGAAAGGTAAATAGATCACAACAAAAGGAAAATTTTAGAGTTTATGAATGTTAAAAACTGAAAACTATAATAAATGTTAGTGAAGAAAATTATTTCACGCACTAAAAATGAAATCCAAATTTTTGTTATCCATGTTTGGAAAATTCCACAAGTACAAACCCTAATAGCTTGCTGGAATTTTATAAGAAACAGATTTCTAATTGTTCCTAACATGTTTTAAATGTAGTAGATATGCATGCCTGAAGCATGTTGAAGATGCAAATGACCTAAAGATCAAAAAATTTCGAGTAGAAAAAATTAAATTCTCAAGTTAACGTGCGGTGGGATATTTACCAGAGCCAAACAACCCACTTTTTGCCTATTTTACACAAAGCGGACCTAACAATCATAGATCATCGTAAAGTTTTTTATCGATTAATGGTGTGTAACGACTATAACTTTTGTTAGAAATGACTTATGGTTTGGGAGTCAACACTCAGTTAAAAATGCCTCGCCCCCCTCTTCAGATGATTGCAAAACCCAATATATAAAAAACTAAAAGAGTTTAAAATCCTTAAATATCACAGATATTTTTTGGAATTATCTCTCACAACATTTGTGAATTTCCATTTTGGATTTTCAATGTTTTTTAAAATCCAAACTTGAGTTTTGACTCTCCTATTTTTCTCTAAAACAAAAAGAAAAGGCAAATAGATCACAACAAAATGAAAATTTTAGAGTTGATGTATGCAAAAAATTGAAAACAATAATAAATGTAAGTGAAGACAATTTTTTTACGCACTAAAAATCAACACCAAAGTTTTGTTATCCATGTTTAAGAAATTGCACTAGTACAACCCCTAATAAATTGGTGGAACTTTATAAGAAAGAGATTTCTAATTGATCCTAACATGTTTTAAATGTTGTGGATATGCATGCCTTAACCATGTTGAATATGCAAATGACCTAATGATCCAAAAATTTCAAAGAGTAGATAATTTAAATTCTCAATTTAACATGGATATGCATGCCAAAAACATGTTGAGGATGCAAGTGGCCTAATGATGCCAAAAATTTCATGCAGTAGAAAAAATCAAATTCTCAAGTGGGTGGATATTTTACCAGAGCCAAACAACCCACTTTTTGCCTATCCTTAAAAATCACAGATACTTTTTGGAATTATCTCTCTCAGCATTTGTGCATTTTCAATTTTGGATGTTCAAATTTTTTTCAAATCCAAACTTGAGATTTTGCCTTCCAATTTTTCTCGTAAACAAAAAATATATAAGGCAATTAGAACGCAACAAAATGAAGATTTTAGAGTTCAAATACGAAATTTTTTTAGAAAACTACAATAAATTTATGTGAAGAAAATTATTTCACGCTTTAAAAATGAACTCATGTGTTTTGTTATCCATGTTTGGGGAATTCCACTAGTACAACCCCTAATAATTAGCTTGGTGGAATTATATAGGAAAGGGACTTCTAACTGATCCTAACATGCTTTAAATGTGGTGGATATGCATGCCAGAAACATGTTCAGGATGGAAAGGGCTTAATGATGCCAAAAATTTCAAGGAGTAGAAAAAATCAGATTCTCAATTGGTTGGATATTTACCAGAGCCAAACAACCCATTTTTTGCCTATCCTTAAAAATCACAGATACTTTTTGGAATTATCTCTCTCAGCAGTTGTGCAATTTCCATTTTGGTTGTTCAATTTTTTTTTCAGATCCAAACTTCAGCTTTCGCTCTCCCATTTTTCTCGTAAACAAAAAAGATATAAGGCAAATAGATCGCAACAAAATGAAAATTTTAGAGTTCATGTACACAAAAAAAATTGAAACTACAATAAATGTAAGTGAGAAAAATTATTTCACGCACTAAAAATGAACTCCGAGGTTTTTGTTATCCATGTTTGTTAAATTGAACTAGTACAACCCCTAATAATTAGTTTGGTGTGATTTTAAGGGAAAGGGACTTCTAAACTGATCCTAACATGCTTTAAATGTGGTAGATATCCATCCCAAAAAAATTTTGTGGATGCATGTGGCCTATTGATGCCAAAAATTTCGAGTAGAAAAATTCAGATTCTCAAGTGGATGGATATTTACCAGATACAAACAACCCACTTTTTGTGTATCCCTAAAAATGAGAGATACTTTTTGGAATTATCTCTCTCAGCATTTGTGCATTTTCCATTTTGGATGTTCAAATTTTTTTTCAGATCCAAACTTGAGTTTTTGCTCACCTATTTTTCTTGTAAACAAAAAAGATATAAGAAAAATTGATCGCAAGAAATGAAAATTTTAGAGTTTATGTACGCAAAAAAATTTGAAAACTATCAAAAATGTAAGAGAAGGAAATTATTTCATGTACTAAAAATGAACTCCAAGGTTTTCTTATCCATGTTTGGGAAATTCCACTATTACAACCCCTTATAATTAGCTTGGTGGAATTTTATAAGAAAGGGACTTCTAACTAATTCTAATATGCTTTAAATGTGGTGGATATGCATACCAGAAACATGTTGAGGATGCAAGTTGCCTAATGATGCCAAAAATTTTGAGTAGAAAAAATAAGATTTTAAAGTGGTTGGATATTTACCAGAGGCAAACAACCCACTTTTTGCATATCCTCAAAAATCACAGATAGTTTTTGGAATTATCCCTCTCAGCATTTGTGCATTTTCCATTTTGGTTGTTCAAATTTTTTTCTAGATCCAATCTTGAGCTTTTGCTCTCCCATTATTCTCGTAAAAAAAAAAATATAAGGCAAATAGATCGAAAAAAAATGAAAATTTTAGAGTTCAAGTACGCAAAAAAATTTGCAAACTATAATAAATGTAAGTTAACAAAATTATTTCACACACTAAAAATGAACTCTAAGGTTTTGTTAACCATGTTTGTGAAATTCCACTAGTACAACCCCTAATAATTAGGTTGGTGTAATTTTATAGGAAAGGGACTTCTAACTGATCCTAACATTCTTTAAATGTGGTGGATATGCATGCCAGAAATATGTTGAGGATGCAAGTGGCCTAATGATGCCAAAAATTTCAAGGAGTAGAAAAAATCAAATTCTCAAGTGGTTGGATATTTACCGGGGCAAAACAACCCACTTTTTCCCTATCCTTAAAAATCACATATAATTTTTGGAATTATCTCTCTCACCATTTGTACATTTTCCTTTTCGGATATTAAATATTTTTTTCAGATCCAAACTTGAGTTTTCGCTCTCCCATTTTTGTTGTAAACAAAAATGATATAAGGCAAATAGATTGCAACAAAATGAAAATTTTAGAGTTCATTTATGCAAAAAATTTTGAAAACTACAAAAAAATGTTAGTGAAGAAAATTATTTCGCGCACTAAAAATGAACTCCAAGGTTTTGTTATCCATGTCTGGGAAATTCCATTAGTACAACCCCTCAAAATTAGCTTGGTGGAATTTTATAGGAAAGGGACTTCAACCTGATCCTAACAGACTTGAAATGTGGTGGATATGCTTGCCAGGCAAATGTTGAGGTTGCAAGTGGCCTAAAGAGGCTAAAAAATTTCAAGGAGTAGAAAAAATCAGATTCCCAAGTGGTTGGATATTTACCAGAGCCAAACAACCCACTTTTTACCTATCCTTAAAAATAACAGATACTTTTTGGAATTATCTCTCTCAGCATTTATGCATTTTCCATTTTGGATGTTCAAATTTGTTTTCAGATCCAAACTTGAGTTTTCGCTTTCCCAATTTTCTCGTAAACAAAAAAGATATAAGGCAAATAGATTACAACAAAATAAAATTTAAGAGTTCAAGTACGCAAAAAATTTTTAAAAAAAAATAATTGTAAGTGAAGAAAATTATTTCACACACTAAAAATGAACTCCAAGGTTTTGTTATCCATATTTGGGAAATTCCACTACTAGAACCCCTAATAATTAGCTTGCTAGAATTTTATAGGAAAGGGACTTCTAACTGATCCTAACTTGCTTTAAATGTGGTGGAAATGTATGCTAGAAACATGTTGAGGATGCAAGAGGCCTAATGATGAAAAAAATTTCGAGAAGAAAAAATCAGATTCTCAAGTGGTTGGATATTTACCAGAGCCAAATGACCCACTTTTTGCCTATCCTTAAAAATCACAGATGGTTTTTGGAATTATCTATATCAGCATTTGTGCATTTTCCATTTTGGATGTTCAAATTTTTTTTCAGATCCAAACTTGAGTTCTCACTCTCCCATTTTTCTCATAAAGAAAAAAGATATATGGCGAATAGATCACAAAAAATGAAAATTTAAGAGTTCATGTACGTAAAAAAATTTGAAAACTAAACTAAATGTTAAGTGAAGAAAATTATTTCACGCACTAAAAATGAACTCCAAGGTTTTGTTATCCACGTTTTGGAAATTCCACTAGTACAACCCCTAATATTTAGCTCGGTGGAATTTTATAGGAAAGGGACTTGTAACTGAACCTAACATGCTCTAAATATGGTGGATATGCATGCATGAAACATGTTGAGGATGCAAGTGGCCTAATGATGCCTAAATTTCCATGAGAAAAAAAATGAGATTCTCAAGTGGTTGGATATTTACCAGAGCCAAACAACCAACTTTTTGCCAATCCTTAAAAATCACAGATACTTTTTGGAGTTATCCCTCTCAGCATTTGTGCATTTTCCATTTTGGATGTTCAAATTTTTTTTCAGATCCAAACTTGAGTTTTTGCTCTCCCTTTTTCTGGTAAACAAAAAAGATATTAGGCAAATTGATCGCCACAAAATGAAAATTTTAGAGTTCATGTATGCAAAAAAATTTGAAAATTATAATAAATGTAAGTGAAGAAAATTATTTCACACAATAAAAATGAACTCAAAGGTTTTGTTATTCATGTTTGGGAAATTCCACTAGTACAACCCCTACTAATTAGCTTGGTGGAATTTTATAGGAAGGGGACTTCTAACTGATCCTAACATGCTTTAAATATGGTGGATATGCATGCCAAAAACATGTTGAGGATGCAAGTGGCCTAATGATGCCAAAAATTTCATGGAGTAGAAAAAATCAAATTCTCAAGTGGGTGGATATTTACCAGAGCCAAACAATTCACTTTTTGCCTATCCTTACAAATCACAGATACTTTTTGGAATTATCTCTCTCAGCATTTGTGCATTTTCAATTTTGGATGTTCAAATTTTTTTTCAAATCCAAACTTGAGTTTTCACCCTTCAATTTTTCTCGTAAACAAAAAAGAAATAAGGCAAATAGAACGCAACAAAATGAAAATTTTAGAGTTCAAATACAAATTTTTTTTTTGAAAACTACAATAAATTTATGTGAAGAAAATTATTTCACGCTCTAAAAATGAACTCATGTGTTTTGTAATCCATGTTTGGGGAATTCCACTAGTACAACCCCTAATAACTAGCCACGTGGAATAGTATAGGAAGGGCACTTCTAACTGATCCTAACATGCTTTAAATGTGGTGGATATGCATGCCAGAAAGATGTTGAGGATGTAAGTGGCCTAATGATGCTAAAAAATTCAAGGAGTAGAAAAAATCAAATTCTCAAGTACTTGGATATTAACAAGAGCCAAACAACCCACTTTTTACCTCCACTTAAAAATCACAGATACCTTTTGGAATGATCCCTCTCAGCATTTGTGCATTTTCCATCTGGGATGTTCAATTTTTTTTCAGATCCAAACTTGAGTTTTTGTTCTCCCATTTTTCTCATAAACAAAAAAGTTATAAGGCAAATAGATCGCAACAAAATGAAAATTTTAGAGTCAAGTATGAAATTTTTTTTGAAAACTATAATAAATGTAAGTGAAGAAAATTATTTCACGCACTAAAAAGGAAGTACAAGGTTTTTGTTATCCATGGTTGGGAAATTCCACTAGTAGAACCCTTAATAATTAGCTTGGTGGAATTTTATAGGAAATGGACTTCTTACTGATCCTAACATGCTTTAAATGTGGTGGATATGCAAGCCAGAAACATGTTGAGGATGCAAGTAGCCAAATGATGCCAAAAATTTCAAGGAGTAGAACAAATCAGATTCTCAAGTGGGTGGATATTTACCAGAGCCAAACAACCCACTTTTAGTCTATCCGTAAAAATCACAGATACTTTTTGAAATTATCTCTCTTAGCATTGGTGCAATTTCCATTTTGGATGTTGAAGTTTTTTTTCAGATCCAAACTTGAGTTTTTGCCCTCCAATTTTTCTTGTAAACAAAAAAGAAATAAGCCATATAGATCGCAACAAAAAAAAATTTAGACTTCATGTACGCAAAAAAATTTGAAAACTATAATAAATGTAAGTGAAGAAAATTATTTCACGCACTAAAAATGAACTCCAAGGTTTTGTTATCCATGTTTGGGAAATTCCACTAGTACAACCCCTAATAACTAGCTTGGTGGAATTTTATAGGAAAGGGACATCTAACTGATCCTAACCAGTTTTAAATGTGGTGGATATGCATGCCAGAAACATGTTGAGGATGCAAGTGGCCTAATGATGCAAAAATTTTCAAGGAGTTAAAAAAATCAGATTCCCAAGTGGTTGGATATTTACTAGAGCCAAACAACCCACTTTTTGCCTATCCTTAAAAATCACAGATACTTTTTCGAATTATTTCTCTCAGCATTTCTGCATTTTCCATTTTGGATGTTCAATTTTTTTTAGATCCAAACTTGAGTTTTCTCTCTCCCATATTTCTCGTAAAAAAAAAGATATCTGGCGAATAGATCGCCACAAAATGAAAATTTTAGAGTTCATGTACGCAAAAAAATTTGAAAACTATAATAAATGTAAGTGTAGAAAATTATTTCACGCCCAAAAGATGAACTCCAAGGTTTTGTTATAAATGTTTGGCAAATTCCTGTAGTACAACCCCTAATAATTAGCTTGGTGGAATTTTATAGGAAAGGGACTTCTAACTAATCCTAACATGTTTTAAATATGGTGGAAATGTTGGCTAGAAATATGTTGAGGATGCAAGAGGCCTAATGATGCCAAAAATTTCAAGGAGTAGAAAAAATCAGATTCTCAAGTGGTTGGATATTTACTAGAGCCAAACAACCCACTTTTTGCCTCTCCTTAAAAATCACAGATGGTTTTTGGAATTATCTCTCCCAGCATTTGTGGATTTTCCATTTTCGTTGTTCAAATTTTTTTTCAAATCCAAACTTGAGTTTTCGCTCTCCCGTTTTTCTCGTAAACAAAAAGATATAAGGCAAATAGATCGCAACAAAATGAAAATTTTAGAGTTCATGTACGCAAAATAATTTGAAAACTAAAATAAATTGTAAGTGAAGAAAAATATTTCACGCACTAAAAATGAAGTCCGAGGTTTTGTTATCCAAGTTTGGGAAATTCCACTAGTACAACCCCTACTAATTCGCTTGGTGGAATATTATAGGAAAGGGACTTCTAACTGATCCTAACATGCTTTAAATATGGTGGATATGCATGCCCGAAACATGTTGATGGTGCAAGTGGCCTAATGATGCCGACAATTTTAAGGAGTAGAAAAAATTAGATTCTCAAGTGGTTGGATATTTACCATAATCAAACAACCCACTTTTTGCCTATCCTTAAAAATCATAGATGGTTTTTGGAACTATCTCTCTCAGCATTTGTGCATTTTCCATTTTGGATGTTCAAATTTTTTTTCAGATCCAAACTTGAGTTTTCGCTCTCCCATTTTTCTCGTAAACAAAAAAGATATGAGGCAAATGGATCGCATCAAAATGAAAATTTTAGAGTTCATGTACGTAAAACAATTTGAAAACTAAAATAAATGTAAGTGAAGAAAATTATTTCACGCACTAAAAATGAACTCCAAGGCTTTGTTATTCATGTTTGGGAAATTCCACTAGTACAACCCCTAATAATTAGCTTGGTTGAATTATATAGGAAAGGGACTTCTAACTGATCCTAACATTCTTTAAATGTGGTGGATATGCATGCCAGAAACATGTTGAGGATGCAAGTGGCCTAATGAAGCCAAAATTTTCATGGAGTAGAAAAAATCAGAATCTCAAGTGGTTGGATATTTTACCAGAACCAAACAACCCACTTTTTGCCAATCCTTAAAAATCACAGATACTTTTTGGAATCAACTCTCTCAGAATTTGTGAATTTTCCATTTTGGATGTTCAAATTTTTTTTCAGATCCAAACTTGAGTTTTCACTCTTCCATTTTTGTCGAAAACAAAAAAGGTATAAGGCAAATAGATCACAACAAAATGAAAATTATAGAGTTCATGTACGCAAACAAAATTTTAAACTATAATAAATGTAAGTGAAGAAAATTATTTCACGTAAAAAAATGAATTCATTGGTTTTGTTATCCATGTTAGGGAAATTCCACTAGTACAACCCGTAGTAATTAGCTTGGTGGAAATTTATAGGAATGGGACTTCTAACTGATCCTAACATGCTTTAAATGTGGTGGATATGCATGCCAGAAATATGTTGAAGATGCAAGTGGCCTAATGATGCCAAAATTTTCAAGGAGTAGAAAAACTAAGATTCTCATGTGGTTGGATATTTACTAGAGCCAAACAACCCATTTTTGCGTATCCTTAAAAATCACAGATACATTTTTGAATTATCTCTCTCAGCATTTGTGCATTTTCCATTTTGGATGTTCAATTTTTTTTTTCAGATCCAAACTTGAGTTTTCACTCTCCCATTTTTCTTGTAAACAAAAAAGATATAAGGCAAATAGTTCGCAAAAAAATTAAAATTTTATAGTTCATGTTCGCAAAAAAATTGAAAACTATAATAAATGTAAGTGAAGAAAATTATTTCACGCACTAAAAAACAACTCCAAGGTTTTTGTTGTCCAAGTTTGGGAAATTCCACTAGTACAACCCCTAATAATTAGCTTTGTGGAATTTTATAGGAAATGGACTTCTTACTGATCCTAACATGCTTTAAATGTGGTGGATATGTATGCCACAAACATGGTGAGGATGCAAGTTGCCTAATGAGGCCAAAATTTTCAAGGAGTAGAAAAAACCAAATTCTCAAGTGGTTGGATATTTACCAGAGCCAAACAACCCACTTTTTGCCTACCTTAAAAATCACAGATACTTTTTGGAATTATCTCCAACAGCATTTGTGCATTTTCCAGTTTGGATGTTCGAATTTTTTTTTCAGATCCTAACTTGAGTTTTTTCTCTCCCATTTTTCTCGTAGAAAAAAAAAGATATAAAGCAAATAGATTGCAACAAAATGAAAATTTAAGAGTTCATGTATGCCAAAAAATTTGAAAACTATAATAAATGTAAGTGAAGAAAATTATTTCACACACTAAAAAAGAACTTCAAGGTTTTGTTATCCATGTTTGAGAAATTCCTCTAGTACAACCACTAATAATTAGCTTGGTGGAATTTTATAGGAAAGGGACTTCTTATTGATCCTAACATGCTTTAAATGTGGTGGATATGCATGCCCGAAATATGTTGAGGATGCAAGTGGCCTAATTTTGT
This sequence comes from Aristolochia californica, assembly GCF_029961685.1. Lineage (NCBI taxonomy): Eukaryota > Viridiplantae > Streptophyta > Magnoliopsida > Piperales > Aristolochiaceae > Aristolochia > Aristolochia californica. The sequence continues at coordinate 21,991,096 of NW_027182257.1, read as the reverse complement.
GGAATTTTATAGGAAAGGGACTTCTAACTGATCCTAACATACTTTAAATGTGGTGGATATGCGTGCCAGATACATGTTCAGGATGCAAGTTGCCTAATGATGCCAAAAATTTGAAGGAGAAGAAAAAATTAGATTCTCAAGTGGTTGGATATTTACCAGAGCCAAACAACCCACTTTTTGCCAATCCTTAAAAATCACAGATACTTTTTGGAATTTCTCTCTCAGCATTTGTGCATTTTTCATTTTGGATATTCAAAAAAAAATTTCAAATCCAAACATGAGTTTTTGCTTTTCCATTTTTCTAGTAAAGAAAAAAGATATAAGGCAAATAGATCGTAACAAAATGAAAATTTTAGAGTTCATGTGTGCAAAAAAAATTGAAAACTACAATAAATATAAGTGAAGAAAATTATTTCCCGCTCTAAAAATAAACTCCAAGATTTCGTTATCCATGTTTGGGAAATTCCACTAGTACAACCCGTAATAATTAGCTTGGTGGAATTTTATAGGAAAGGGACTTCTTATTGATCCTAACATGCTTTAAATGTGGTGGATATGCATGCCCGAAATATGTTGAGGATGCAAGTGCCCTAATGATGCCAAAAATTTCAAGGAGTAGAAAAAATCAGATTCTCAAGTGGTTGGATATTTTACCAGAACTAAACAACCCACTTTTTGCCTATCCTTAAAAATCACAGCAACTTTTTGGAATCAACTCTCTCAGAATTTGTACATTTTCCATTTTGGATGTTCAAATTTTTTTTCAAATCCAAACTTGAGTTTTCGCTCTTCCTTTTTTCTCGGAAACAAATAAGATATAAGGCACATGGATCACAACAAAATGAAAATTTTAGAGTTCATGTACACAAACAAAATTTTAAACTATAATAAAAATGTAAGTGAAGAAAATTATTTCATGCACTAAAAATGAATTCCGAGGTTTTGTTATCCATGATTGGGAAATTCCACCAGTACAACCCCTAGTAATAAGCTTGGTGGAACTTTATAGGAATGGGACTTCTAACTGATCCTAACATTCTTTAAATGTGGTGGATATGCATGCCAGAAAAATGTTGAGGATGCAAGTGGCCTAATGATGCCAAAAATTTCAAGGAGTAGAAAAAATCAGATTCTCAAGTGGTTGGATATTTACCAGAGGCAAACAACCCACTTTTTGCGTATCCTTAAAAATCACAGATACATTTTTGAATAATCTCTCTCAGCATTTGTGCATTTTCCATTTTGGATGTTCAATTTTTTTTCAGATCCAAACTTGAGTTTTCACTCTTCCATTTTCTCGTAACCAAAAAACATATAAGGCAAATAGATCGCAAAAAAATTAAAATTTTATAGTTCATGTACGCAAAAAAAATTGAAAACTATAATAAATGTAAGTGAAGAAAATTATTTCACGCACTAAAAAAGAAATCCAAGGTTTTTGTTTTCCAAGTTTGGGAAATTCCACTAGTACAACCCGTAATAATTAGCTTTGGGGAATTTTATAGGAAATGGACTTCTTACTGATCCTAACATGCTTTAAATGTGGTGGATATGCATGCCAGAAACATGTTGAGGATGCAAGTTGCCTAATGAGGCCAAAATTTTCAAGGAGTAGGAAAAATCAAATTTTCATGTGGTTAGATATAAAGCCAAACAACCCACTTTTTGCCTACCTTAAAAATCACATATACTTTTTGGAATTATCTCCAGTAGCATTCGTGCATTTTCTATTTTGGATGTTCGAATTTTTTTTTCAGATCCTAACTTGAGTTTTTGCTCTCCCATTTTTCTCATAAACAAAAAAGATATAAGGCAAATAGATAGCAACAAAATGAATATTTCAGAGTTCATGTATGCCAAAAAGTTTGAAAACTATAATAAATGTAAGTGTAGAAAATTATTTCAGGCACTAAAAATGAACTCCAAGGTATTGTTATCCATGTTTGAGAAATTCCTCTTGTACAACCCCTAATAATTAGCTTGGTGGAATTTTATAGGAAAGGGACTTCTAACTGATCCTAACATGCTTTAAATGTGGTGGATATGCAAGCCAGATATGTTGAGGATGCAAGTGGCCTAATGATGCCAAAAATTTGAAGGCGTAGAAAAAATCAGATTCTCAAGTGGTTGCATATTTACCAGACCCAAACAACCCACTTTTTGCCTTTCCTTAAAAATCACAAATACTTTTTGGAATTATCTCTCTCAGCATTTGTTGATTTTCCATATTTGATATTCAAATTTTTTTCATCTCCAACCTTGAGTTTTCGCTTTTCCATTTTTCTCGTAAAGAAAAAAGATATAAGGCAAATAGATCGCCAGAAAATGAAAATTTTAGAGTTCAAGTAGGCAAAAAAAATTGAAAACAACAAAAAATATAAGTGAAGAAAATTATTTCCCGCTCTAAAAATAAACTCCAAGATTTTGTTATCCATGTATGGGAAATTCCACTGGTACTACCCCTAATAATTAGCTTGGAGGAATTTTATAGGAAAAGGACTTCTAACTGATCCTTACATGCTTTAAATGTTGTGGATATGCATGCCAGAAACATGTTGATGATGCAAGTGGCCTCATGATGCCAAAAATTTCAAGGATTTGAAAAAATCAAATTCCCAAGTGGTTGGATAAATTTACCAGAGCAAAAATACCCACTTTTTGCTTATCCTTAAAAATCACAGAAGCTTTTTGGAATTATCTCTCTAAGCATTTGTGCATTTTCCATTTTGGATGTTCAATTCTTTTTTCAGATCCAAACTTGAGTTTTTGCTCTCCCATTTTTCTCGTAATCAAAAAAGATATAAGGCAAATAGATCGCATCAAAATGAAAGTTTAAGAGTTCATGTACGCAAAAAAATTTGAAAACTAAAGTAAATGTAAGTGAAGAAAATTATTTCACGCACTAAAAAATGAACTCCAAGGCTTTGTTATTCATATTTGGGAAATTCCACTAGTACAACCCCTAATAATTAGCTTGGTGGAATTATATAGGAAAGGGACTTTCAACTGATCCTAACATTCTTTAAATGTGGTGGATATGCATGCCAGAAACATGTTGAGGATGCAAGTGGCCTAATGATGCCAAAAATTTCATGGAGTAGAAAAAATCAGATTCTCAAGTGGTTGGATATTTGACCAGAGCCAATCAACCCACTTTTTGCCTATCCTTTCAAATCACTGATACTTTTTACAATCATCTCTCTCAGCATTTGTGCATTTTCCATTTTGGATGTTCAAATTTTTTTCAGATCCAAACTTGAGTTTTCGCTTTTCCATTTTTCTCGAAAACAAAAAAGATATAAGGCAAATAGATCGTAACAATATGAAAATTTTAGAGTTCATACACGCAAAAAATTTTGAAAACTATAATAAATGTAAGTGTAAAAAATTATTTCACGCACTGAGAATGAACTCCAAGGTATTGTTATCCATGTTTTGGAAATTCCTCTAGTACAACCCCTAATAATTACTTTGGTTGAATTTTTTAAGAAAGGGACTCCTAACTGATCCTAACATGTTTTAAATGTGGTGGATATGCATGCCAGAAACATGTTGTGGATGCAAGTGCCCTAATGATTTCGAAATTTTGAGGGAGTAGAGAAAATCAGATTCTCAAGTGGGTGGATATTTACCAGAGCCAAACAACCCACTTTTTGCCAATCCTTAAAAATCATAGATACTTTTTGGAATTATATCTCTCAGCATTTGTCCATTTTCCATTTTGGATATTCAATTTTTTTCTCAAACCAAATCTTGACTTTTCGCTCTCCCATTTTTCTAGTAAACAAAAAAGATATAAGGCAAATAGATCGCAACAAAATGAAAATTTAAGTGTTCATGTACGCCAAAAAATTTTAAAACTATCATAAATGTAAGTGAAGAAAATTATTTCACGCACAAAAAATGAACTCCAAGGTTTTATTATCCATGTTTGGGAAATTCATCTTGTACAACCCCTAATAATTAGCTTTGTGGAATTTTATAAGAAAGGGACTTCAACATGATCCTAACATGCTTTGAATGTGGTGGATATGTATGGCAGAAACATGTTCAGGATGCAAGGGGCCTAATGATGCCAAAAATTTCAAGGAGTAGAAAAAATCAAATTCTCAAGTGGTTCGATATTTACCAGAGCCAAACAACCAACTTTTTGCCTATCCTTAAAAATCTCAGATGCTTTTTGGAATTATCTCTCTCAGCATTTGTTCATTTTCAAATTTGGATGTTCGAATTTTTTTTCAGATCCAAACTTGAGGTTTCGCTCTCCCAGTTTTCTCGGAAAAAAAAAAGAAATAAGGCATATAGATCGCAACAAAATGAAAATTTTAGAGTTCATGTACGCAAAAAAAATTGAAAACTATAATAAATTTAAGTAAAGAAAATTATTTCATGCACTAAAAATGAACTCCAAGGTTTTGTTATCCATGTTTGGAAAATTCCACTAGTACAAAGCCTAATAATTAGTTCATGGAGTTTTATAGGAAAGGGACTTCTAACTAATCCTAACATGCTTTAAATGTGGTGGATATGCATGCCAGAAACATGTTGAGGATGCAACTGGCCTAATGATGCCAAAAAATTTCATGGAGTAGAAAAAATCAGATTCTCAAGTGGTTGAATATTTACCAACGCCAAAACACCTACTTTTTGCCTACCTTAACAATCACAGATACTTTTTGGAATTATTTCCCGCTGCATTTGAGCATTTTCCATTTTGGATGTTCAAATTTTTTTTTTAGATCCTAACAAGAGTTTTTGTTCAACCATTTTTCTCGTAAACAAAAAAGATATAAGGCAAATAGATCGCAACAAAATGAAAATTTTAGAGTTCATGTACGGAAAAAAATTTGAAAAATATAATAAATGTAAGTGAAGAAAATTATTTCATGCACTAAAAATGAACTCCAAGGTTTTGTTATCCATGTTTGAGAAATTCCACAAGTACAACCCCTAATAATTAGCTTGGAGGAATATTATAGGAAATGGACTTCTAACTAATCCTAACATGCTTTAAATGTGGTGGATATGCATGTCAGATACATGTTGCGGATGCCAGCGGCCTAATGATGCCAAAAATTTCAAGGACTAGAAAAAATCAGATTCTCAAGTGGTTGGATATTTACCAGAGCCAAACAACCCACTTTTTGCCTATCCTTAAAAATCACCGATACTTTTTGGAATTATCTCTCTCAGCATTTGTGCATTTTCCATTTTTGATATTCAAATTTTTTTTCAGATCCAAACTTGAGTTTGCGCTTTTCCATTTTTCTCGCAAACACAAAAGATAAAAGGTAAATAGATCAAAAAAAATGAAAATTTTAGAGTTGATGTATGCAAAAAAATTTTAAAATTACCATAAATATAAGTGAAGAAAATTATTTCCCGCTTTGTTATCCATGTTTGGGAAATTCCACTAGTACAACCGCTAATAATTAGCTTGGAGGAATATTATAGGAAATGGACTTCTAACTAATCCTAACATGCTTTAAATGTGGTGGATATGCATGTCAGATACATGTTGCGGATGCCAGTGGCCTAATGATGCCAAAAATTTCAAGGACTAGAAAAAATCAGATTCTCAAGTGGTTGGATATTTACCAGAGCCAAACAACCCACTTTTTGCCTATCCTTAAAAATCACCGATACTTTTTGGAATTATCTCTCTCAGAATTTGTGCATTTTCCATTTTGGATGTTCAAATTTTTTTTCAGATCCAAACTTGAGTTTTCGCTTTTCCATCTTTCTCGTAAACAAAAAAGATATAAGTCAAATAGAACGCAACAAAAAGAAAATTTTAGAGTTCATGCACGCAAAAATATTTTAACCTATAATAAATGTAAGTGAAGAAAATTATTTAACGCAATAAAAATGAATTCCGTGGTTTTTTTATGCATGTTTGGGAAATTCCACTAGTACAACCCCTAGTAATTAGCTTGGTGGAATTTTCTAGGAATGGGACTTCTAACTGATCCTAACATGCCTTAAATGTGGTGGATATGCATGCCAGAAAAATGTTGAGGATGCAAGTGGCCTAATGATGCCATAAATTTCAAGGAGTAGAAAAAATCAGATTCTCAAGTGGTTGGATATTTACCAGAGCCAAACAACCCACTTTAGGCGTATCCTTAAAAATCACAGATACATTTTGGAATTATCTCTCCTAGCATTTGTGCATTTTCCATTTATGAAATTGAATTTTTTTTCAGATCCAAACTTGAGTTTTCGCTCTCCCATTTTTCTCGTAAACAAAACAGATGTAAGGCAAATATATCACAAAAAAATTAAAATTTTATAGTTCATGTACGCAAAAAAAAAATCAAAAACTATAATAAATGTAAGTGAAGAAAATTATTTCACGCACTAAAACAGAACTCTAAGGTTTTTGTTATCCAAGTTTTGAAAATTCCACTAGTACAACCCCTAATAATTAGCTTGGGGGAATTATATAGAAAATGGACTACTAACTGATCCTAATATTCTTTAAATGTGGTGGATATGCATGCCAGAAACATGTTGAGGATCCAAGTGGCCTAAAGATGCCAAAATTTTCATGGAGTAGAAAAAATCAGATACTCAAGTGGTTGGATATTTGACAAGAGCCAAACAACCCACTTTTTGCCTATCCTTTAAAAGCACATATATTTTTTAGAATCATCTCTCTCAGCATTTGTGCATTTTCCATTTTGGAAGTTCAATTTTTTTTTTCAGATCCAAACTTGAGTTTTCGCTCTCCCATTTTTCTCGTAAACAAAAAAGATATAAGGCAAATAGATCGCTAAAAAAAGAAAATTTTAAAGTTCATGTACGCCAAAAAATTTGAAAACTATAATAAATGTAAGTGAAGAAAAATATTTGATGGACTAAAAATGAACTCCAAGGTTTTGTTATCCTTGTTTAAGAAATTCCACTAGTACAACTCCTAATAATTATCTTGGTGGAATTTTATAGGAAAGGGACTTCTAACTGATCCTAACATGCTTTAAATTTGGTGGATATGCATGCCTAAAACATGTTGAGGATGCAAATGGCCTAATGATGCCAAAAATTTCAAGGAGTTGAAAAAATCAAATTCCCAAGTGGTTGGATATTTACCAGAGCCAAACAATCCACTTTTTGCCTATCCTTAAAAATCACAGATGCTTTTTGGAATTATCTCTCTCAGCATTTGTGCATTTCCTTTTAGGATGTTCAAATTTTTTTTTTCAGATTTAAACTTTGGTTTTTGCTCTCCCATTTTTCTGGTAATCAAAAATGATATAAGGCAAATAGAATGCGAAAAAATGAAAATTTTAGAGTTCAAATACGGCAAAAAATTTGAAAACTAAAATAAATGTAAGTATAGAAAATTATTTCACGCACCAAAAATGAATTCCGAGGTTTTGTTATCAATGTTTGGGAAATTCCACTAGTACAACCCCTAATAATTAGCTTGGTGGAATTGTATAGGAAAGGAACTTTTAACGGATCCTAACATGCTTTAAATGTGGTGGATATGTATGCCAGAAACATGTTGAGGATGCAAGTGGCCTAATGATGCCAAAAATTTCAAGGCGTAGAAAAAATCAGATTCTCAAGTGGTTGGATATTTACCAGAGCCAAACAACCCACTTTTTACCTATCCTTAAAAATCATAGAGGGTTTTTGGAACTATCTCTCTCAGCATTTGTACATTTTCCTTTTTGGATGTTCAAATTTTTTTTTTCAGATCCAAACTTTAGTTTTGGCTCTCCCATTTTTCTCGTAATCAAAAAAGATATAAGGCAAATAAATCGCATCAAAATGAAAATTTTAGAGTTCATGTACCCAAAAAAATTTGAAAACTAAAATAATTGTAAGTGAAGAAAATTATTTCACGCACTAAAAATGAACTCCAAGGCTTTGTTATTCATGTTTGGGAAATTCCACTAGTACAACCCCTAATAATTAGCTTGGTGGAATTATATAGGAAAGGGACTTCTAACTGATCCTAACATTCTTTAAATGTGGTGGATATGCATGCCAGAAACATGTTGAGGATGCAAGTGGCCTAATGATGCCAAAAATTTCATGGAGTATAAAAAATCATATTCTCAAGTGGTTGGATATTTTACCACAGCCAAACAACCCACTTGTTGCCTCTCCTTTAAAATCACAGATACTATTTGGAAACATCTCTCTTATAATTTGTGCATTTTCCAGTTTAGATGTTCAAATTTTTTTTCAGATCCAAACTTGTTTTTTCACTCTTCCATTTTTCTCGGAAACAAAAAAGAAATGAGGCAAATAGATCGCAACAAAATGAAAATTTTAGAGTTCTTGTACGCACAAAAAAGGTTTAACTATTATAAATGTAAGTGAAGAAAATTGTTTCTCACAATAAAAATGAATTCCAATGTTTTGTTATCCATGGTTGGGAAATTCCACTAGTACAACCCCTAGTAATTAGCTTGGTTGAATGTTATAGGAAAGGGTCTTCTAACTGATCCTAACATGCTTTAAATGTGGTGGATATGCATGCCAAAAATATGTTGAGGATGCAAGTGGCCTAATGATGCCAAAATTTTCAAGGAGTAGAAAAAATCAGATTCTCAATTGGTTGGATATTTACCAGAGCCAAAAACCCACTTTTTGCCTATCCTTAAAAATCACAGATACATTTTGGAATTATCTCTCTATGCATTTGTGCATTTTCCATTTTGGATGTTCAAATTGTTTTCAGATCCAAACTTGAGTTTTCACTCTCCCATTTTTCTCATAAACAAAAAAGATATAAGGCAAATAGATCACAAAAAAATTAAAATTTTATAGTTCAAGTACACAAAAAAAATTGAAAACTATAATAAATGTAAGTGAAGAAAATTTCTCACGCACTAAAAATGAACTCCAAGGTTTTGTTATCCATGTTTGGGAAATTCCATAGTACAACCCCTAATAATTAGCTTGGTGTAATTTTATAGGAAATGGACTACTAACTGATCATAACATGCTTTAAATGTGGTGGATATGCATGCCAAAAACATGTATAGTATGCAAGTCGCCTAATGATGCCAAAAATTTCAAAGAGTAGAAAAAATCAAATTCTCAAGTGGGTTGGATATTTACCAGAGCCAAATAACCCACTTTTTGCCTATCCTTGAAAATCACAGATACTTTTTGGAATTATCCCTCTCAGCATTTGTGAATTTTCCTTTTGGGATGTTCAAATTTTTTTTCACATCCAAACTTGAGTTTTCGCTCTCCCATTTTTCTCGTAAACAAAAAAGATTTAAAGCAAAGAGATCCCAACAAAGGGAAAATTTTAGAGTTTACGAATGAAAAAAAATTTGAAAACTATAATAAATGTAAGTGAAGAAAATTATTTCATGCACTAAAAAAGAACTCCAAGGTTTTTGTTATCCATGTTTGGGAAATGCCACTAGTACAACCCTTAATAATTAGCTTGGGTGAATTTTGTAGGAAATGGACTTCTTACTGATCTTAACATGCTTCAAATGTGGTGGATATGCATGCCAAAAACATGTTGAGGATGCAAATGGCCTAATCATGCCTAAAATTTCAAGGAGTAGAAAAAATCAGATTCTCAAACGGGTGGATATTTACCAGAGCCAAACAACCAACTTTTTGCCCATCCTTAAAAATCACAAATACTTTTTGGAATTATCTCTCTCAGCATTTGTGCATTTTCCATTTTGGATGTTCAAATTTTCTTTCAAATCCAAACTTGAGTTTTCGCCCTCCAATTTTTTTCGTAAACAAAAAAGATATTCAGAAAATAGATCGCAACAAAATGAAAATTTAGATTTCAAATACACAAAAAAATTTGAAAACTACAAGAAATATAAGTGAAGAAAATTATTTCACGCTCTAAAAATAAACTCCAATGTTTTGTTATCAATGTTTTTGAAATTCCACTAGTACAACCCCTAATAATTAGCTTGGTGGAATTTTATAGGAAAGGTACTTCTAACTGATCTTACCTGCTTTAAATGTGGTGGATATGCATGCCAAAAACATGTGAGTATGTAAGTGGCCTAGTGATGCAGGAAATTTCAAGGTGTAGAAAAAATCAGATTCTCAAGTGGTTGGATATTTACCAAAGTCAAACAACCCATTTTTTGCCTATCCTTAAAAATCACAGATACTTTTTGGAATCATCTCCCTCAGCATTTTTGCATTTTCCATTTTGGATGTTCAAATTTTTTTTCAGATCCAAACTTGAGTTTTCGCTCTCCCATTTTTCTCGTAAACAAAAAAGATATAAGGCAAATAGATCGCAACACAATGAAAATTTTAGAGTTCATATACGCAAAAAAATTTGAAAACTATAATAAATGTAAGAGAAGAAAATTATTTTACGCACTAAAAATGAAATCCAATGTATTGTTATCCTTGTTTGAGAAATTCCTCTAGTACAACCCCTAATAATTAGTTTTGTGGAATTTTATAGGAAAGGTACTTTTAACTCATCCTAACATGCTTTAAATGTGGTGGATATGTATGCCAAAAACATGTTGAGGATGCAAGTGGCCTAATGATGCAAAAAATTTCAAGGAATAGAAAAAATCAGATTCTGAAGTTGTTGGATATTTAAGAGAGCCAAACAACTCACTTTTTGCCTATCCTTAAAAATCAGAGATACTTTTTGGAATCATCTCTCTCAGAATTTGTGGAATTTCCATTTTGGATGTTCAAATTTTTGTTCAGATCCAAACTTGAGTTTTTTCTTTTCCATTTTTCTCAAAAAAAAAAAAAGATATAAGCCAAATAGATCGCAACAAAATGAAAATTTTAGAGTTCATGTACGCAAAAAAAAATATTATAACTATAATAAATGTAAGAGAAGAAAATTATTTCACGCACTAAAAAAGAACTCCAAGGTTTTTGTTATCCATGTTTGGGAAATTCGACAAGTACAACCCTTAATAATTAGCTTGGTGGAATTTTATAGGAAAGGGACTTCTAACTAATCCTAACATGCTTTAAATGTGGTAGATATGCATGCCAGAAACATGTTGAGGATGCAAGTGGCCTAATCATAAAAAAAATTTCATGGAGTAGAAAAAATCAGATTCTCAAGTGGTTGGATATTTACCTGAGCCAAACAACCCATTTTTGCCTATCTTTAAAAATCGCAAATGGTTTTTGGAATTTACTCTCTCAGTTTTTGGGCATTTTCCATTTTGGATGTTCAATTTCTTTTTCAAATCCAAACTTGAGTTTTCGCTCTCCCTTTTTTCTCGTAAACTAAAAAGATATAAGGCAAATAGATTGCAACAAAATGAAAATATTGGAGTTCATGTACGCAAAAAAAATTTGACAACTATAATAAATGTAAATGAAGAAATTTATTTCACGCACTAAAAATGTACTCCAAGGTTTTGTTATCCATGTTTGGGTAATTCCACTTATACAACCCCTAATAATTACTTTGGTGGAATTTTATAGGAAAGGGATTTCTAACTGATCCTAACTTGCTTTAAATGTGGTGGATATGCATGCCAGAAACATGTTGAGAATGTAAGTGGCCTAATGATGCCCATTATTTAGGAGTAGAAAAAACCAGATTCTCAAGTGGATGGATATTTACATCAGCCAAAAAACCCACTTTTTGCCTATCCTTAAAAATCACTGATACTTTTTTGAATTATCTCTCTCAGCATTTGTGCATTTTCCATTTTGGATGTTCAATTTTCTTTTTCAAATCCAAACTTGAGTTTTCGCTCTCCCTTTTTTCTCGTAAACTAAAAAGATATAAGGCAAATAGATCGCAACAAAATGAAAATATTAGAGTTCATGTACGCAAAAACAATTTGACAACTATAATAAATGTTAATGAAGAAATTTATTTCACGCACTAAAAATGTACTCCAAGGTTTTGTTATCCATGTTTGGGTAATTCCACTTATACAACCCCTAATAAATACCTTGGTGGAATTTCATAGGAAAGGGATTTCTAGCCGATCCTAACTTGCTTTAAATGTGGTGGATATGCATGCCAGAAACATGTTGAGAATGTAAGTGGCCAAATGATGCCCATTATTTAGGAGTAGAAAAATCAGATTCTCAAGTGGGTGGATATTTACATCAGCCAAAAAACCCACTTTTTGCCTATCCTTAAAAATCACTGATACTTTTTCGAATTATCTCTCCCAGCATTTGTGCATTTTCCATATTGGATGTTCAAATTTTTTTTTAGATCCAAACTTGAGTTTTCACTCTCCCTTTTTTCTCGTAAACAAAAAAGATATAAGCGCAATAGATCGCAACAAAATGAAAATTTTAGAGTTGATGTGTGCAAAAAAATTTGAAATCTATAAAAAATGTAAGTGAAGAAAATTATTTCATGCACAAAAAATGAACTCCAAGGTTTTGTTATCCATGTTAGGGAAATTCCAGTAGAACGACCCCTAATAATTAGCTTGGTGGAATTTTATAGGAAAGGGACTTCTAACTGATCCTAACATGCTTTAAATGTGGTGGATATGCATGGCAGAAACAAGTTGAGGATACAATTGGCCTAACGATGCCAAAAATTTCCAAGGAGTAGAAAAATCTGATTCCCAAGTGGTTGGATATTTACAAGAGCCAAACAACCCACTTTTTGCCTATCCTTAAAAATCACAGATGCTTTTTGAAATTATCTCTCTCAGCATATGTGCATTTTGGATGTTCAAATATTTCTTCAGATCCAAACTTGAGTTTTCGCTCCCCCATTTTTCTCATAAACAAAAAAGATAGAAGGCAAATAGATCGCCAAAAATTGAAAATTTAAGAGTTCATGTACGAAAAAAAAAATTTAAAACTATATTAAATGTAAGAGAAGAAAATTATTTCACGCACTAAAAATGAACTCCAAGGTTTTGTTATCCATGTTTGGGAAATTCCACTAGTACAACCCCTAATAATTAGATTGGTGGAATTTTATAGGAAAAGGACATCTAACTGATCCTAACATGCTTTAAATGTGGTGGATATGGATGCCAGAAACATGTTGAGGATGCAAGTGGCCTAATGATGCAAAAAATTTCAAGGAGTAGAAAAAGTTAGATTCCCAAGTGGTTGGATATTTACCACAGCCAAACAACCCACTTTTTCCCTATCCTTAAAAATCACAGATAGTTTTTGGAATTATCTCCCTCAACATTTGTGCATTTTCCATTTTGGACGTTCAAAAATTTTTTTCACATCCAAACTTGAGTTTTCGCTCTCCCATTTTTCTCATAAACAAAAGAGATATCAGGCGAATAGATCGCAACAAAATGAAAATTTTAGCGTTCATGTACACAAAACACTTTGGAAACAATAATAAAAGTAAACTAAGAAAATTATTTCACGCACTAAAAATGAACTCCAAGGTTTTGTTATCCATGTTTGGGAAATTCCACTAGTACAACCCATAATAATTAGCTTGGTGGAATTTTATAGGAAAGGGACTTCTAACTAATCCTAACATGCTTTAAATGTGGTGGATATGCATGCCAGAAACATGTTGATGATGCAAGTGGCCTAATCATTACAAAAATTTCAAGGAGAAGAAAAAATTAGATTCTCAAGTGGTTGGATATTTACCTGAGCCAAACAACCCACTTTTTGCATATACTTAAAAATCAAAGATTTTTTTGGAATTAACTCTCTTAGCATTTGTGCATTTTCCATTTTGGATGTTCAAATTTATTTTCAGATCTAAACTTGAGTTTTCATTCTCCCATTTTTCTCGTAAACAAAAAAGATATAAGCCAAATAAATCGCAACAAAATGTAAATTTTAGAGCACATGTACGCAAAAAAATTTGAAAACTAAAATAAATGAAAGTGATGAAAATTATTTCACGTACTAAAAATTAACTCCAAGGTTTTGTTATCCATGTTTGGGAAATTCCACTAGTACAACCCCTAATAATTAGCTTGGTGGAATTTTATAGGAAAGGGATTTTTAACTGATCCTAACATTCTTTAAATGTGGTGAATATGCATGCCAGATACATGTTGAGGATACAAGTGGCCTAATGATGCCAAAAATTTTAAGGAGCAGAAAAAATCAGATTCTCAAGTGGTTGGATATTTACCAGAGCCAAACAACCCACTTTTTGCGTATCCTTAAAAATCTCAGATACATTTTTGAATTATCTCTCTCAGCATTTGTGCATTTTCCATTTTGGATGTTCAATTTTTTTTTCAGATCCAAACTTGAGTTTTCACTCTCCCATTTTTCTCGTAAAAAAAAAGATATAAGGCAAATAGATCGCAAAAAAATTAAAATTTTATAGTTCATGTACGCAAAAAAATTTGAAAACTATAAAAAATGTAAGTGAAGAAAATTATTTCACGCACTAAAAAAAAACTCCAAGGTTTTTGTTATCCAAGTTTGGAAAATTCCACTAGTACAACCCCAAATAATTAGCTTTGAGGAATTTTATAGGAAATGGACTTCTTACTGATCCTAACATTCTTTAAATGTGGTGAATATGTATGCCAGAAACAAGTTGAGGATGCAAGTTGCCTAATGAGGGCAAAATTTTCAAGCAGTAGAAAAAATCAAATTCTCAAGTGGTTGGATAGTTACCAAAACCAAACAACCCACTTTTTGCCTACCTTAAAAATATAAGATACTTTTTAGAATTATCTCCAACAGCAATTGTGTATTTTCCATTTTGGATGTTCGAATTTTTTTTTCTAACCCTAACTTGAGTTTTGCTCTCCCATTTTTCTCGTAAACAAAAAAGATATAAGGCAAATAGATCGCAACAAAATGAAAATTTCAGAGTTCATGTATGCCAAAAAATTTGAAAACTATAATAAATGTAAGTGAAGAAAATTATTTCACGCACTAAAAATGAACTCCAAGATTTTGTTATCCATGTTTGAGAAATTTCTCTAGTACAACCCCTAATAATTAGCTTGGTGGAATTTTATATGAAAGGGACTGATCCTAACATGCTTTAAATGTGGTGGATATGCGTGCCAAATACATGTTGAGGATGCAAATGGCCTAATGATGCCAAAAATATGAAGGAGTAGAAAAAATTAGATTCTCAAGTGGTTGGATATTTACCAGAGCCAAACAACCCACTTTTTGCCTATCCTTAAAAATCACAGATACTTTTTGGAATTATCTCTCTCAGCATTTGTGCATTTTCCATTTTGGATGTTCAATTTTTTTTTCAGATCCAAACTTAAGTTTTTGCTCTCCCATTTTTCTCGTAATAAAGAAAGATATAAGGCCAATAGATCGCATCAAAATAAAAATTTTAGAGTTCATGTACCCAAAAAATTTGAAAACTAAAATAAATGTAAGTGAAGAAAATTATTTCACGCACCTAAAATTAACTCAAAGGCTTTGTTTTTCATGTTTGGGAAATTCCACTAGTACAACCCGTAATAATTAGCTTGGTGGAATTATATAGGAAAGGGACTTCTAACTGATCCTAACATTCTTTAAATGTGGTGGATATGCATGCCAGAAACATGTTGAGGAACCAAGTGGCCTAATGAAGCCAAAAATTTCATGGAGTAGAAAAAATCAGATTATCAAGTGGTTGGATATTTTACCAGAACCAAACAACCCACTTTTTGTGTATCCTTAAAATATCACAGCTACTTTTTGGAATCAATTCTCTCAGAATTTGTGCATTTTCCATTTTGGATGTTCAAATTTTTTTCAGATCCAAACTTGAGTTTTCTCTCTTCCATTTTTCTCGTAAAAAAAAAAAGATATAAGGCAAATAGATCGCAACAAAATGAAAATTTTAGAGTTCGTGTACGCAAACAAAATTTTAAACTATAATAAATATAAGTGAAGAAAAATATTTCACGCAATAAAAAAGAATTCCGAGGTTTTGTTATCCATGATTGGGAAATTCCACTAGTACAACCCCTAGTAATTAGCTTGGTGGAGTTTTATAGGAATGGGACTTCTAACTGATCCTAACATGCTTTGAATGTGGTGGATATGCATGCCAGAAAAATGTTGAGGATGCAAGTGGCCAAATGATGCCAAAAATTTCAAGGAATAGAAAAAATATGATTCTCAAGTCGTTGGATATTTACCAGAGCCAAACAACCCACTTTTTGCGTATCCTTAAAAATCACATAAACATTTTTGAATTATCTCTCTCAGCATTTGTGCATTTTCCATTTTGGATGTTCAATTTTTTTTTCAGATCCAAACTTGAGTTTTCACTCTCCCATTTTTCTCGTAAACAAAAAGGATATAAGGCAAATAAATCGCAAAAAAATTAAAATTTTATACGCAAACAAAATTGAAAACTAAAATAAATGTAAGTGAAGAAAATTATTTCACGCATTAAAAAAAAACTCCAAGCTATTTGTTATCCAAGTTTTGGAAATTCCACTAGTACAACCCCTAATAATTAGCTTTGTAGAATTTTATAGGAAATGGACTTCTTACTGATCCTAACATGCTTTAAATGTGGTGGATATGTATGCCAGAAACATGTTGAGGATGCAAGTTGCCTAATGAGGCCAAATTTTTCAAGGAGTAGAAAAAATCAAATTCTCAAGTGGTTAGATACTTACCAAAGCCAAACAACCCACTTTTTTCTTACCTTAAAAATCTCAGATACTTTTTGGAATAATCTCCAGTAGCATTTGTGCATTTTCCTTTTTGGATGTTTTTTTTTTCAAATCCTAACTTGAGTTTTTGCTCTCCCATTTTTCTCGTAAATAAAAAAGATATAAGGCAAATAGATCGCTACAAAATGAAAATTTTAGAGTTCATGTACGTAAAAAAAATTGAAAACTACAATAAATATAAGTGAAGAGAATTATTTCCCACTCTTAAAATAAACTCCAAGATTTTGTTATCCATGTTGGGGAAATTCCACTAGTACAACCCATAATAATTAGCTTGGTGGAATTTTATAGGAAAAGGACTTCAAACTGATCCTAACATGCTTTAAATGTTGTGGATAGCATGCCAGAAACATGTTGAGGATGCAAGTGGCCTCATGATGCCAAAAATTTCAAGGAGTTGAAAAAATCAGATTCCCAAGTGGATGGATATTTACTAGAGCCAAAATACCCACTTTTTGCTTATCCTTAAAAATCACAGATGCTTTTTGGAATTATTTCTATCAGCATTTGTGCATTTTCCATTTTGGATGTTCAAATTCTTTTTCAGATCCAAACTTGAGTTTTTGTTCTCCCATTTTTCTCGTAATGAAAAAAGATATAACGCAAATATATCGCATCAAAATGAAAATATTAGAGTTCATGTACGTAAAAAAAATTGAAAACTAAAATAAATGTAAGTGAAGAAAATTATTTCACGCACTAAAAATGAACTCCAAGGCTTTGTTATTCATGTTTGGGAAATTCCACTGGGACAACCCCTAATAATTAGCTTGGTGGAATTATATAGGAAAGGGACTTCTAACTGATCCTAACATTCTTTACATGTGGTGGATATGCATGCCAGAAACATGTTGAGGATACAAGTGGCCTAATGATGCCAAAATTTTCATGGAGTAGAAAAAATCAGATTCTCAAGTGGTTGGATATTTTACCGGAGCCAAACAACCCACTTTTTGCCAATCCTTTAAAATCACAGATACTTTCTGGAATCATCCCTCTTAGAATTTGTGCATTTTCCATTTTAGATGTTCAAATTTTTTTTCAGATCCAAACTTGAGTTTTCGCTCTTCCATTTTTCTCAGAAACAAAAAGAATATAAGGCAAATAGATCGCAACAAAATGAAAATTTAAGAGTTCATGTACGCAAAAAAAAATTTAAACTTTAATAAATGTAAGTGAAGAAAATTATTTCACGCAATAAAAATGAATTCCAACGTTTTGTTATCCATGTTTGGGAAATTCCACTAGTACAACCCCTAGTAATTAGCTTGGTGGAATTTCATAGGAAAGGGACTTCTAACTTATCCTAACATGCTTTAAATGTGGTGGATATGAATGCCAAAAATATGTTGAGGATGCAAGTGGCCTAATGATGCCAAAAATTTTAAGGAGTAGAAAAAATCAGATTCTCAAGTGCCAGAGCCAAACAACCCACTTTTTGCCTATCCTTAAAAATCACAGATACATTTTGGAATTATCTCTCTAAGCATTTGTGCATTTTCCATTTTGGATGTTCAAATTTTTTTCATATCCAAACTTGAGTTTTCGTTCTCCCATTTTTCTTGTAAACAAAAAAGATATAAGGCAAATTGATCACAAAAAAAATAAAATTTTAAAGTTCTTGTACGCAAAAAAAATTGAAAACTATAATAAATGTATGTGAAGAAAATTTTTCACGCACTAAAAATGAACTCCAAGGTTTTTGTTATCCAAGTTTGGGAAATTCCACTAGTACAACCCCTAATAATTAGCTTGGTGGAATTATATAGGAAATGGGCTTCTAACTGATCCTAACATTCTTTAAATGTGGTGGATATGCATGCCAGAAACATGTTGTGGATGCAAGTGGCCTAATGATGCCAAAAATTTTGTGGAGTAGAAAAAATCAGATTCTGAAGTTGTTGGATATTTAAGAGAGCCAAACAACTCACTTTTTGCCTATCCTTAAAAATCAGAGATACTTTTTGGAATCATCTCTCTCAGAATTTGTGGAATTTCCATTTTGGATGTTCAAATTTTTGTTCAGATCCAAACTTGAGTTTTTTCTTTTCCATTTTTCTCAAAAAAAAAAAAGATATAAGCCAAATAGATCGCAACAAAATGAAAATTTTAGAGTTCATGTACGCAAAAAAAAATATTATAACTATAATAAATGTAAGAGAAGAAAATTATTTCACGCACTAAAAAAGAACTCCAAGGTTTTTGTTATCCATGTTTGGGAAATTCGACAAGTACAACCCTTAATAATTAGCTTGGTGGAATTTTATAGGAAAGGGACTTCTAACTAATCCTAACATGCTTTAAATGTGGTAGATATGCATGCCAGAAACATGTTGAGGATGCAAGTGGCCTAATCATAAAAAAAATTTCATGGAGTAGAAAAAATCAGATTCTCAAGTGGTTGGATATTTACCTGAGCCAAACAACCCATTTTTGCCTATCTTTAAAAATCGCAAATGGTTTTTGGAATTTACTCTCTCAGTTTTTGGGCATTTTCCATTTTGGATGTTCAATTTCTTTTTCAAATCCAAACTTGAGTTTTCGCTCTCCCTTTTTTCTCGTAAACTAAAAAGATATAAGGCAAATAGATTGCAACAAAATGAAAATATTGGAGTTCATGTACGCAAAAAAAATTTGACAACTATAATAAATGTAAATGAAGAAATTTATTTCACGCACTAAAAATGTACTCCAAGGTTTTGTTATCCATGTTTGGGTAATTCCACTTATACAACCCCTAATAATTACTTTGGTGGAATTTTATAGGAAAGGGATTTCTAACTGATCCTAACTTGCTTTAAATGTGGTGGATATGCATGCCAGAAACATGTTGAGAATGTAAGTGGCCTAATGATGCCCATTATTTAGGAGTAGAAAAAACCAGATTCTCAAGTGGATGGATATTTACATCAGCCAAAAAACCCACTTTTTGCCTATCCTTAAAAATCACTGATACTTTTTTGAATTATCTCTCTCAGCATTTGTGCATTTTCCATTTTGGATGTTCAATTTTCTTTTTCAAATCCAAACTTGAGTTTTCGCTCTCCCTTTTTTCTCGTAAACTAAAAAGATATAAGGCAAATAGATCGCAACAAAATGAAAATATTAGAGTTCATGTACGCAAAAACAATTTGACAACTATAATAAATGTTAATGAAGAAATTTATTTCACGCACTAAAAATGTACTCCAAGGTTTTGTTATCCATGTTTGGGTAATTCCACTTATACAACCCCTAATAAATACCTTGGTGGAATTTCATAGGAAAGGGATTTCTAGCCGATCCTAACTTGCTTTAAATGTGGTGGATATGCATGCCAGAAACATGTTGAGAATGTAAGTGGCCAAATGATGCCCATTATTTAGGAGTAGAAAAATCAGATTCTCAAGTGGGTGGATATTTACATCAGCCAAAAAACCCACTTTTTGCCTATCCTTAAAAATCACTGATACTTTTTCGAATTATCTCTCCCAGCATTTGTGCATTTTCCATATTGGATGTTCAAATTTTTTTTTAGATCCAAACTTGAGTTTTCACTCTCCCTTTTTTCTCGTAAACAAAAAAGATATAAGCGAAATAGATCTCAACAAAATGAAAATTTTAGAGTTGATGTGTGCAAAAAAATTTGAAATCTATAAAAAATGTAAGTGAAGAAAATTATTTCATGCACAAAAAATGAACTCCAAGGTTTTGTTATCCATGTTAGGGAAATTCCAGTAGAACGACCCCTAATAATTAGCTTGGTGGAATTTTATAGGAAAGGGACTTCTAACTGATCCTAACATGCTTTAAATGTGGTGGATATGCATGGCAGAAACAAGTTGAGGATACAATTGGCCTAATGATGCCAAAAATTTCCAAGGAGTAGAAAAATCTGATTCCCAAGTGGTTGGATATTTACAAGAGCCAAACAACCCACTTTTTGCCTATCCTTAAAAATCACAGATGCTTTTTGAAATTATCTCTCTCAGCATATGTGCATTTTGGATGTTCAAATATTTCTTCAGATCCAAACTTGAGTTTTCGCTCCCCCATTTTTCTCATAAACAAAAAAGATAGAAGGCAAATAGATCGCCAAAAATTGAAAATTTAAGAGTTCATGTACGAAAAAAAAAATTTAAAACTATATTAAATGTAAGAGAAGAAAATTATTTCACGCACTAAAAATGAACTCCAAGGTTTTGTTATCCATGTTTGGGAAATTCCACTAGTACAACCCCTAATAATTAGATTGGTGGAATTTTATAGGAAAAGGACATCTAACTGATCCTAACATGCTTTAAATGTGGTGGATATGGATGCCAGAAACATGTTGAGGATGCAAGTGGCCTAATGATGCAAAAAATTTCAAGGAGTAGAAAAAGTTAGATTCCCAAGTGGTTGGATATTTACCACAGCCAAACAACCCACTTTTTCCCTATCCTTAAAAATCACAGATAGTTTTTGGAATTATCTCCCTCAACATTTGTGCATTTTCCATTTTGGACGTTCAAAAATTTTTTTCACATCCAAACTTGAGTTTTCGCTCTCCCATTTTTCTCATAAACAAAAGAGATATCAGGCGAATAGATCGCAACAAAATGAAAATTTTAGCGTTCATGTACACAAAACACTTTGAAAACAATAATAAAAGTAAACTAAGAAAATTATTTCACGCACTAAAAATGAACTCCAAGGTTTTGTTATCCATGTTTGGGAAATTCCACTAGTACAACCCATAATAATTAGCTTGGTGGAATTTTATAGGAAAGGGACTTCTAACTAATCCTAACATGCTTTAAATGTGGTGGATATGCATGCCAGAAACATGTTGATGATGCAAGTGGCCTAATCATTACAAAAATTTCAAGGAGAAGAAAAAATTAGATTCTCAAGTGGTTGGATATTTACCTGAGCCAAACAACCCACTTTTTGCATATACTTAAAAATCAAAGATTTTTTTGGAATTAACTCTCTTAGCATTTGTGCATTTTCCATTTTGGATGTTCAAATTTATTTTCAGATCTAAACTTGAGTTTTCATTCTCCCATTTTTCTCGTAAACAAAAAAGATATAAGCCAAATAAATCGCAACAAAATGTAAATTTTAGAGCACATGTACGCAAAAAAATTTGAAAACTAAAATAAATGAAAGTGAAGAAAATTATTTCACGTACTAAAAATTAACTCCAAGGTTTTGTTATCCATGTTTGGGAAATTCCACTAGTACAACCCCTAATAATTAGCTTGGTGGAATTTTATAGGAAAGGGATTTTTAACTGATCCTAACATTCTTTAAATGTGGTGGATATGCATGCCAGATACATGTTGAGGATACAAGTGGCCTAATGATGCCAAAAATTTTAAGGAGCAGAAAAAATCAGATTCTCAAGTGGTTGGATATTTACCAGAGCCAAACAACCCACTTTTTGCGTATCCTTAAAAATCTCAGATACATTTTTGAATTATCTCTCTCAGCATTTGTGCATTTTCCATTTTGGATGTTCAATTTTTTTTTCAGATCCAAACTTGAGTTTTCACTCTCCCATTTTTCTCGTAAAAAAAAAGATATAAGGCAAATAGATCGCAAAAAAATTAAAATTTTATAGTTCATGTACGCAAAAAAATTTGAAAACTATAAAAAATGTAAGTGAAGAAAATTATTTCACGCACTAAAAAAAAACTCCAAGGTTTTTGTTATCCAAGTTTGGAAAATTCCACTAGTACAACCCCAAATAATTAGCTTTGAGGAATTTTATAGGAAATGGACTTCTTACTGATCCTAACATTCTTTAAATGTGGTGAATATGTATGCCAGAAACAAGTTGAGGATGCAAGTTGCCTAATGAGGGCAAAATTTTCAAGCAGTAGAAAAAATCAAATTCTCAAGTGGTTGGATAGTTACCAAAGCCAAACAACCCACTTTTTGCCTACCTTAAAAATATAAGATACTTTTTAGAATTATCTCCAACAGCAATTGTGTATTTTCCATTTTGGATGTTCAAATTTTTTTTTCTAACCCTAACTTGAGTTTTGCTCTCCCATTTTTCTCGTAAACAAAAAAGATATAAGGCAAATAGATCGCAACAAAATGAAAATTTCAGAGTTCATGTATGCCAAAAAATTTGAAAACTATAATAAATGTAAGTGAAGAAAATTATTTCACGCACTAAAAATGAACTCCAAGATTTTGTTATCCATGTTTGAGAAATTTCTCTAGTACAACCCCTAATAATTAGCTTGGTGGAATTTTATATGAAAGGGACTGATCCTAACATGCTTTAAATGTGGTGGATATGCGTGCCAAATACATGTTGAGGATGCAAATGGCCTAATGATGCCAAAAATATGAAGGAGTAGAAAAAATTAGATTCTCAAGTGGTTGGATATTTACCAGAGCCAAACAACCCACTTTTTGCCTATCCTTAAAAATCACAGATACTTTTTGGAATTATCTCTCTTAGCATTTGTGCATTTTCCATTTTGGATGTTCAATTTTTTTTTCAGATCCAAACTTAAGTTTTTGCTCTCCCATTTTTCTCGTAATAAAGAAAGATATAAGGCCAATAGATCGCATCAAAATAAAAATTTTAGAGTTCATGTACCCAAAAAATTTGAAAACTAAAATAAATGTAAGTGAAGAAAATTATTTCACGCACCTAAAATTAACTCAAAGGCTTTGTTTTTCATGTTTGGGAAATTCCACTAGTACAACCCGTAATAATTAGCTTGGTGGAATTATATAGGAAAGGGACTTCTAACTGATCCTAACATTCTTTAAATGTGGTGGATATGCATGCCAGAAACATGTTGAGGAACCAAGTGGCCTAATGAAGCCAAAAATTTCATGGAGTAGAAAAAATCAGATTATCAAGTGGTTGGATATTTTACCAGAACCAAACAACCCACTTTTTGTGTATCCTTAAAATATCACAGCTACTTTTTGGAATCAATTCTCTCAGAATTTGTGCATTTTCCATTTTGGATGTTCAAATTTTTTTCAGATCCAAACTTGAGTTTTCTCTCTTCCATTTTTCTCGTAAAAAAAAAAAGATATAAGGCAAATAGATCGCAACAAAATGAAAATTTTAGAGTTCGTGTACGCAAACAAAATTTTAAACTATAATAAATATAAGTGAAGAAAAATATTTCACGCAATAAAAAAGAATTCCGAGGTTTTGTTATCCATGATTGGGAAATTCCACTAGTACAACCCCTAGTAATTAGCTTGGTGGAGTTTTATAGGAATGGGACTTCTAACTGATCCTAACATGCTTTGAATGTGGTGGATATGCATGCCAGAAAAATGTTGAGGATGCAAGTGGCCAAATGATGCCAAAAATTTCAAGGAATAGAAAAAATATGATTCTCAAGTCGTTGGATATTTACCAGAGCCAAACAACCCACTTTTTGCGTATCCTTAAAAATCACATAAACATTTTTGAATTATCTCTCTCAGCATTTGTGCATTTTCCATTTTGGATGTTCAATTTTTTTTTTCAGATCCAAACTTGAGTTTTCACTCTCCCATTTTTCTCGTAAACAAAAAGGATATAAGGCAAATAAATCGCAAAAAAATTAAAATTTTATAGTTCATGTACGCAAACAAAATTGAAAACTAAAATAAATGTAAGTGAAGAAAATTATTTCACGCATTAAAAAAAAACTCCAAGCTTTTTGTTATCCAAGTTTTGGAAATTCCACTAGTACAACCCCTAATAATTAGCTTTGTAGAATTTTATAGGAAATGGACTTCTTACTGATCCTAACATGCTTTAAATGTGGTGGATATGTATGCCAGAAACATGTTGAGGATGCAAGTTGCCTAATGAGGCCAAATTTTTCAAGGAGTAGAAAAAATCAAATTCTCAAGTGGTTAGATACTTACCAAAGCCAAACAACCCACTTTTTTCTTACCTTAAAAATCTCAGATACTTTTTGGAATAATCTCCAGTAGCATTTGTGCATTTTCCTTTTTGGATGTTTTTTTTTTCAAATCCTAACTTGAGTTTTTGCTCTCCCATTTTTCTCGTAAATAAAAAAGATATAAGGCAAATAGATCGCTACAAAATGAAAATTTTAGAGTTCATGTACGTAAAAAAAATTGAAAACTACAATAAATATAAGTGAAGAGAATTATTTCCCACTCTTAAAATAAACTCCAAGATTTTGTTATCCATGTTGGGGAAATTCCACTAGTACAACCCATAATAATTAGCTTGGTGGAATTTTATAGGAAAAGGACTTCAAACTGATCCTAACATGCTTTAAATGTTGTGGATAGCATGCCAGAAACATGTTGAGGATGCAAGTGGCCTCATGATGCCAAAAATTTCAAGGAGTTGAAAAAATCAGATTCCCAAGTGGATGGATATTTACTAGAGCCAAAATACCCACTTTTTGCTTATCCTTAAAAATCACAGATGCTTTTTGGAATTATTTCTATCAGCATTTGTGCATTTTCCATTTTGGATGTTCAAATTCTTTTTCAGATCCAAACTTGAGTTTTTGTTCTCCCATTTTTCTCGTAATGAAAAAAGATATAACGCAAATATATCGCATCAAAATGAAAATATTAGAGTTCATGTACGTAAAAAAAATTGAAAACTAAAATAAATGTAAGTGAAGAAAATTATTTCACGCACTAAAAATGAACTCCAAGGCTTTGTTATTCATGTTTGGGAAATTCCACTGGGACAACCCCTAATAATTAGCTTGGTGGAATTATATAGGAAAGGGACTTCTAACTGATCCTAACATTCTTTACATGTGGTGGATATGCATGCCAGAAACATGTTGAGGATACAAGTGGCCTAATGATGCCAAAATTTTCATGGAGTAGAAAAAATCAGATTCTCAAGTGGTTGGATATTTTACCGGAGCCAAACAACCCACTTTTTGCCAATCCTTTAAAATCACAGATACTTTCTGGAATCATCCCTCTTAGAATTTGTGCGTTTTCCATTTTAGATGTTCAAATTTTTTTTCAGATCCAAACTTGAGTTTTCGCTCTTCCCTTTTTCTCAGAAACAAAAAGAATATAAGGCAAATAGATCGCAACAAAATGAAAATTTAAGAGTTCATGTACGCAAAAAAAAATTTAAACTTTAATAAATGTAAGTGAAGAAAATTATTTCACGCAATAAAAATGAATTCCAACGTTTTGTTATCCATGTTTGGGAAATTCCACTAGTACAACCCCTAGTAATTAGCTTGGTGGAATTTCATAGGAAAGGGACTTCTAACTTATCCTAACATGCTTTAAATGTGGTGGATATGAATGCCAAAAATATGTTGAGGATGCAAGTGGCCTAATGATGCCAAAAATTTTAAGGAGTAGAAAAAATCAGATTCTCAAGTGCCAGAGCCAAACAACCCACTTTTTGCCTATCCTTAAAAATCACAGATACATTTTGGAATTATCTCTCTAAGCATTTGTGCATTTTTCATTTTGGATGTTCAAATTTTTTTCATATCCAAACTTGAGTTTTCGTTCTCCCATTTTTCTTGTAAACAAAAAAGATATAAGGCAAATTGATCACAAAAAAATTAAAATTTTAAAGTTCTTGTACGCAAAAAAAATTGAAAACTATAATAAATGTATGTGAAGAAAATTTTTCACGCACTAAAAATGAACTCCAAGGTTTTTGTTATCCAAGTTTGGGAAATTCCACTAGTACAACCCCTAATAATTAGCTTGGTGGAATTATATAGGAAATGGGCTTCTAACTGATCCTAACATTCTTTAAATGTGGTGGATATGCATGCCAGAAACATGTTGTGGATGAAAGTGGCCTAATGATGCCAAAAATTTCGTGGAGTAGAAAAAATCAGATTCTCAAGTGGTTGGATATTTGACCAGAGCCAAACAACCCCCTTTTTGCCTTTCCTTTAAAATCACAGATACTTTTTAGAATCATCTCTCTCAGCATTTGTGCATTTTCCATTTGGGATGTTCAAATTTTATTTTAGATCCAAACTTGAGTTTTCGCTCTTCCATTTTTCTCTGAAACAAAAAAGATATAAGGCAAATAGATCGCAACAATATGAAACCTTTAGCGTTCATACACGCAAAAAAATTTGAAAACTATAATAAATGTAAGTGAAGAAAATTATTTCATGCACTAAAAATGAACTCCAAGGTATTGTTATCCATGTTTGGGAAATTCCTCTAGTACAACCCCTAATAATTACTTTGGTTGAATTTTATAAGAAAGGGACTTCTAACTGATCCTAACATGCTTTAAATGTGGTGGATATGCTTGCCAGAAACATGTTGTGGATGCAAGTGGCCTAATGATTCCGAACTTTTAAAGGAGTAGAGAAAATCAGATTCTCAAGTGGATGGATATTTACCAGAGCCAAACAACCCACTTTTTTCCAATCCTTAAAAATCATAGATACTTTTTGGAATTATCACTCTCAGCATTTGTCCATTTTCCATTTTAGATATTCAATTTTTTTCTCATACCAAAACTTGACTTTTCGCTCTCTCATTTTTCTCGAAAACAAAAAAGATATAAAGCAAATAGATTGCAACAAAATGAAAATTTTAGTGTTCATGTAAGTAAAAAAATTTAAAAACTATAATAAATGTAAGTGAAGAAAATTATTTCACGCACGAAAAATGAACTCCAAGGTTTTGTTATCCATGTTAGTGAAATTCATCTAGTACAACCCCTAATAATTAGCTTTGTGGAATTTTATAAGAAAGGGACTTCTAAATGATCCTAACATGCTTTAAATGTGGTGGATATGTATCCCAGAACCATGTTGAGGATGCAAGGGGCCTAATGATGCCAAAAATTTCAAGGAGTAGAAAAAATAAGATTCTAAAGTGGTTCGATATTTACCAGAGCCAAACAACCCACTTTTTGCCTATCCTTAAAAATCTCAGATGCTTTTTGGAATTATCTCTCTCAGCATTTGTGCATTTTCCATTTTGGTTGTTCGAATTTTTTTTCAGATCCAAACTTGAGGTTTCGCTCTCCCATTTTTCTCGTAAACAAAAAAGAAATAAGGCATATAGATCGCAACAAAATGAAAATTTTAGAGTTCATGTACACAAAAAAATTTGAAAACTATAATAAATGCAAGTGAAGAAAGTTATTTCCTGCACTAAAAATGAACTCCAAGGTTTTGTTATCCATGTTTGGAAAATTCCACTAGTACGAAGCCTAATAATTAGGTCGTGGAATTTTATAGGAAAGGGACTTCTACCGAATCCTAACATGCTTTAAATGTGGTGGATATGCATGCCAGATACATGTTGAGGATGCAAGTGGCCTAATGATGCCAAAAATTTCAAGGAGTAGAAAAAATCAGATTCTCAAGTGGTTGAATATTTACAAAAGCCAAACAACCCACTTTTTTCCTACCTTAAAAATCACAGATACTTTTTGGAATCATCTCCTGCTGCGTTTGTGCATTTTCCATTTTGGATGTTCGAATTTTTTTTTCAGATTCTAACTAGAGTTTTTGCTCTCCCAATTTTCTCGTAAACAAAAAAGATATAAGGCAAATAGATCGCAACAAAATGAAAATTTTAGAGTTCATGTACGCAAATAAATTTGAAAACTATAATAAATGTAAGTGAAGAACATTATTTCAACCACTAAAAATGAACTCCAAGGTTTTGTTATCCATGTTTGAGAAATTCCACTAGTACAACCCCTAATAATTAGCTTGGTGGAATTTTATAGGAAATGGACTTCTAACTGATCCTAACATGACTTAAATGTGGTGGATATGCATATCAGATACATGTTGAGGATGAAAGTGGCCTAATGATGCCAAAAATTTGGAGTTAAAAAAATCAGATTCTCAAGTGGATAGATATTTACCAGAGCCAAACAACCCACTTTTTGCCTATCCTTAAAAATCACAGATACCTTTTGGAATTATCTCTCTCAGCATTTGTGCATTTTCCATTTTGGATGTTCAAATTTTTTTTTAGATCCAAACTTGAGTTTTCGCTTTTCCATTTTTCTCGTAAAGAAAAAAATATAAGACAAATAGATCGCAATAAAATAAAAATTTTAGAGTTCACGCAGTAAAAAAAAATTGAAAACTTCAATAAATATAAGTGATGAAAATTATTTCCTGCTCTTAAAATAAACTCCAAGGTTTTGTTATCCATGCATTTTCAACACACGGAGTCTCTAGCAGACTATGACAGCGGAATACTGATACCAAAGCACTATTGCAATGATATCGACACAAAGTCTCTAATAGACTTGTACATACAGCGGAAGAAAACCTAGGGATACAGGGCAGCGGAACTAAAAATCCTAGGGACTTCTATCTGCCAGTCTCGAGCTACAGGCAGAGGATGACATCTACGGGCAGCAGAAAACAACAATGACTCACACAATACTATTCCTATAGTCATACTTCGTCCGTCCTATCAGTTTACCATTAGGCTACTTTCCAGCTTCCTACCACATGTCACCGTTATGTACTCGTTTGTGTCTATGTCATAGCTATCTAGTAAGCCCAACATGACTTCTGTTGCTACCTAGAACTTCTTCGGGGTTTGACCCTATTCCTACCGGCTTACCACAATGTGGGCAATTCCGTCGATGCGGTCCTCACGGTCGTCAGAGGGCCCCGAGCCGTTCCTATTAACCGTTGCGGCTCCATGGCTGCTTCAGCAGGGTAGAGCACAGCTCTGTTTCATTTTCTACCTCGGAGCGTAGCCGAATAATTCTAAGTCTCTAGCGTCTGTCCTATTTGGCGCTATTTCGATACTATTTCTTCTTGACGAGTGAACAGTAAACATGAATAGTAATCATGAATAGTAACCGTAAATAGTAAAAATGAACAGTACTTTTGAACAGTAACTATGGAACAGTAAAAACAAACACTGTGGAGATCAAGACATAGATGCGGAATATGAACAGTAAAAACAACTACTGTGGAGATCATATTTATAAATGCGGAAATATAAAAAACATTGTCTAAAAACAAAACATAAAATACATATCCTTAAAAAAGGAAAAGAAAAAACAACTTATCTACATAACTCCCGAAGTTACCGACCGTGGCACTGGTCGGTTCCCTCTTTTCTACTCAGCCATTACGGCTGTTTAATCACATACCGTGCTTGAGGAACTTGCCAGAGAAAGATCGCCGGAAATCGCCTTCTTCTTCGGAACTAATGCTCGTCTATTGGTGAGTTGCTCCAAGTTTCGATGATCTGGCCTCTGGAGGAGCATCGTATTTATAGCTGAAGATTTTTCAGCTTTTCCACCTTTACCCTTGATTGTAAGGTGTGCGTTTAAAGACAAAGGGTAGCTTTTGTCTTTTTGGCATGTCTCTTTTGCCCTTGCATTATTACCTTTCGGCGCCGAAAGCAGGGGTAGAAATGTCTTTTCTGCTTGTGACGTCATGATGATGACGTGCAGGAATCTTTTTTAGCCATCTTTGTTTGACTTGTGTAGCCGTCATTGATGACTTTTTGTAGCCACCATTGCGGACTTTTGAGCCGCCTTTGCTGACTTCGTTTTCATCGTGGGCCTAGTCGACTGATGTGGCTGCTGACTAGTCGGTTGACGTGGCTGCTGACTGCTCATTCAGACAGCTGCCTTTCTGTGCACAATTTACATGTGTGCTCTTTAGAAAAAGTCTTCTGGGCCATCTGGCAGAAGCTTTCCTTTGTTGTTTTGCTGAAGGGGATATTTCCTCCAAGGAGTTTTTTCAGCGTAACTTCAAGACTGGTCTGGACGGAGGCTAGAGTCTCTTTATAGCTTTTAGAGATGATCGTCAGTGGGACGGAGGTCTTGTAGACGAAGCTTCTCTTTTTCTGAATCAGCTGCTTCATGAGCTGTATCAGGAGTTTTAGCCCGTGGATACGTCTGGTTGGCCAGACTGCTTCTGGGCAAGGCTTGGCTTTTGGAACATGTTTGGGATCATATTCCATGTTGGCGTCACCTTCTTTGATGCCTTCAATAGTCACGACGGAAATGCTTGGAAACATTTTGGTGTCAGTAACAATTTCAGCAATACAGGAAACGAAATGCAGTCGAATTCCTTTACTCTTCGTTATGGAGATAAAGCTTTTGCAAGCCTCCATAATTTCCTTTGGCATTTTCTCCAATACGGATAAGTCGGTGGAGGGCAATACCAGTTGTTTTATGAATCCATATGCATAAAGCATGGATGCATATTTTGAGTCTATTCCATGACTCAGCTTCACTTGATTCCAACTGTTGCTGGGCTCAGTGGTGAAGAAGGGAGTGTTCATCCCTTGTCCAATTTGTTCATTCCATCTCTGGAATTGAACAGTATGATCGGATTCGATCTTTGAACGAACGTTGTCCACCTGTTGAGGGCGTAGCGAGGGTTCCTCAGACATAATGTCCGAAAGTTTTAAAGGTTTAAATTTCTTTAAAAACTCAAACTCATTAAAACTAGTTTTATCTAGTTTATTTAGGCTTTTCAACCTTGTAAACTCAGACGGGGTAACCAATTTTGTCTTGAATGATTTCTCATTCCTAGACAAGTCCGTTTCCATCAGGGATGGATCCGTTAAAACTTCCTTTTCAGCTCTAGACTGAGAGGTAGAAGTCCCTGATTCCGATTTCAAAGAAATCGTTAAGGTTTCCTTTCCAGCTCTTGACTGGTAGGTAGAAATCCCTGATTCCCCTATCTTCAGAGAAGATTGGGTTGTGATTTCCTTCTCATGCCTGGCATGACCGGTAGAAATCCCGGGTCGACCTGTGTTTATCAAAACACTAAAGTCATCCGTCTGCTGATTAGCTGACGTTGTAGCTTCCTTTTCTTGCAATGGAGATCCGGTAGAAGTCCCGGAGCAGCTTGGCATTTCATGCCGTAGGGTGAGTTCTTTTAACTCTTTGGTTAATTCTTTAACCTTGAGTTGTAAGAGTTCTCCACTTAACCCGTATCGGGCACAATTCTCATAAATGTCTTCTCGTTCTGAGAGAACTAAAAGACTGTCGAATAGTGACTGTAGGGTTGAGAGCAATACCGTGAGTGCGGCAATTGCTGATGCTAGGTCCGTCAGGGTGCTGCTGAGGGGATCCATTTTACCTGTCTGTAACACAAGAAAATCTCGAGTGGTAAGAGTATCAGGTTAATTATCAAATTCTCTATAATGCATGATGCAGGAGTAGAGAAAGTAGTTTATGACAATAATAGTGGGAGATAAATCACCACGCTAGCTGCCATTTGTATAATGGGTAAGCAAAAGCATAACCGAATATTAGGCAAAAGTGGTGCCTAAAGAGTCACTCATATTTTCTGAGTTTTCCGAGGAGGAGGACTCTGTTTTGAGATGAAGTTCATACACTTCATCTTCTGACTGGATGTCATCGTAATGGATGATTTCCAATCCATTTGCTTCGGCGAGTAACATATATGTACTGTACCGCTGTTGTTGTTTATCATTTGGACAATCTTTGGCGAAATGTCCTTCTTTCTGGCATATCCAGCATTTGCATTTGCGTGGGGTTTTCCCCTTTGGGTAGTATGCATTTGACCCTTTACTGGATGTGGTCGGGTCAGAATTTGTTCTCTTTCGAAAGTGTATCTTTTTAGGAGTATACCTTGTTGTAGAACTTTTTTGTATCCTAAATTTTTTCTTAGGATATTTTCGTTGCTTATGTGAGGTGGTTTTGCAACCATAAGCTCCTACATTTTCGTTCTGGTTTGAACAACATAATGTTTGTTTATTTTCCTTACTACTTTTCTTTTGTAGTTTTTGGGCTTCACAAAGATTTGCCAACATGTCTTGTACAAATCTATGTTTTCTTCCTAACGTATCAATGTTTAGGAAAATATCCATGGTTAAAGTACCAAGTTCTGGATTGTTTTGCCAATACTTTGTAATGTAGTCTTTTTCTGCTACATGTGCAAATGGTTCTGGCAATTTTGCATAAAAGATAGACAGATAAGGTTTCTGGTCTTCTTTTTGCAGTTTATAGAAGTAACTTGCAAACTCGCAGTAATACTTCTCATAAAAACAAATGTTACAGATTTGTAACTTGTTTAATTTCTGAAGAGTTTCTAAACGTTTGCTTTGTTTAGTATTCTCATTGTAGGCTTCTAGGGTTGGATGTATTCCTAGAAATTCCTTTGATATCTTAGCCACTAATCCTTTCAAGATATTGGCTATCGATATTGAGGTATTAGCTCGTTTTTGGTCTTCGGGAAGATTGTCCCAACAAAGAGCTACATTACCATGTAAAGCATGGGTAAAGAAATTAAATGCTGATTCTTGGTTCCAAGATTCATGCATATTTGCAGCATTGCTCATGCTTCTTTCCCAATCTTTAAGGACTTTTTCTCCATCCTTGGGGCAATCCAAGTTGAGGTAAAATCCAAAAGGGTTTATGCTATCTATGGTTCGGTGTCCCGTAGTAGCATTTGAAGGATTGACATTTGTGTATTTTGTCGAATACCTTTGTCCTCCCAAAGATATTTTGGAGTGGGAGAAACTTTCTCGTTCTTGCGGATGAACCGCAGTACGGTTTCGAAAGTTATCTTGAAAGCTATCTTCCATGTGAGTATCTCGTACCCTTGAAGTTTCTGCTTCAAAATGGTCACTACCACGAAGCATTCGAAACCTTTTACCAAGATCATCTGCCTTTTTGTCTTTAGCAGAGTAGTCTATTTTCTTGGTTTTTTCTTCTGCAACTTCATCAGATTCCCAGGCTTCTGGTTCACTGTCGTGTTGCTCTTGTTGTTTACTAGAAGAAGGTTTTTCTTCTTGAACATAATAAATCGGTTGGCGACCGAAGGTATTATATTCTGTGTAAACTTCATCATCGGTGGAGGATGATGCTTTTGAAGCGATCCTAAAAGCAGGTGGTGCTGGATCCTTTCTTCTAGGTGCTATGGAAGGTGTTGCAAAGTACACTAGGTTTTTAAGCCATCCGGTGATGTCAGGAAGGCCTAATGGTAATGGAATTTCCATATCCATTAAATAGAAAAACTCATTCATTTTTACAAAGCTAGGAGGTTTAGCTTTTGTTTGATTTTGTCGATTTTGCATCGAAATAGATGGATGCGATTCGTATACCTTTCCCAATGGAAATTGTACCATTCCCTGGCTAAGGTAGTATCATCTTCTAGTTGAAGCATGTTTCTTAGCAAGAGAGTGAAGGCTAGACCTTCTCTCTTTTGTTGCAAACGATCTAAAAGTTTTTGCCGATAGATCATTTATTTCGGGATGCTGTCCAGGCTTGTTCAGCATCGTTCTTTGTCCAGAATTTTCTGTGAGAATTTCTGGGAAATCCTATGACTTGAGCTTGGGCTTCTTCCCAGCTGTCATATATTCCTGTTGCTCTTGCTATGAAGACAACATACCAGTATTTTGTTTTTTCTGGCTTTCCGTATGTACTTGTAGAGGCTTCTCCTGTTGAAGCGGTGTCTACAGGTTCAGATACAGTTTCTTCATGGGTCATTCTGTAGATTTCTCTTTGCAGAATGATTACCAAATCTTCTAAGAATTGCTTAGATAGCATATTCTTGAAGTTCAAGTTGTTCAATCCTGATTTGGTGTTTCAGGTCTTTGATAACTTGTTTTAATCCTACTGGACCGAGTCCTAAGAATCGTCCATCTCGGATTATTCTTCTTCCTTCGTTGTTATAATCTACAACTAAAGGATTTTCTTTGAGCTCTTTGAGTTTGGCTTGAACTCGTGCGAGTCGATCTTTTAACTGTCGAATCCAGACCCTCTGGAATTCGATTTGATTATCATACCTTCTGGTCATGATATATTCTCGCAGTCGTGAATAATTTATAAGTCTTATCTCTGGATTAAACCTATTTTGTTCCATAATGGACTTTTGGGTTTGTACATTTGTTCCTTACAAATGTTACTTGGGATGTGACCGGTATGGGTCGTAACTGTTTGGGAGTATGTATACCTAAGCAGAAAGAATCAAAGGTAAGCTTTGACTTCTTTGACACATACAAAACCAAGTCTAATACTCGGCTCTGATACCATTTTCAACACACGGAGTCTCTAGCAGACTCTGACAGCGAAATACTGATACGAAAGCACTATTGCAATGATATCGACACAAAGTCTCTAATGGACTTGTACACACAGCGGAAGACAACCTAGGGATACAGGGCAGCGGAACTAAAAATCCTAGGGACTTCTATCTGCCAGTCTCGAGCTACGGGCAGAGGATGACATCTACGGGCAGCGGAAAACAACAATGACTCACACAATACTATTCCTATAGTCACACTTCGTCCGTCCTATCAGTTTACCATTAGGCTACTTTCCTGCTTCCTACCACATGTCACCGTTATGTACTCGTTTGTGTCTATGTCATAGCTATCTAGTAGGCCCAACATGACTTCTGCTGCTACCTAGAACTTCTTCGGGGTTTGACCCTATTCCTGCCGGCTTACCACCACGTGGGCAATTCCGTCGATGCAGTCCTCACGGTCTTCAGAGGGCCCCGAGCCGTTCCTATTAACCGTTGCGGCTCCATGGCTGCTTCAGCAGGGTAGAGCACAGCTCCGTTTCGTTTTCTACCTCGGAGCGTAGCCGAATAATTCTAAGTCTCTAGCGTCTGTCCTATTTGGCGCTATTTCGATACTATTTCTTCTTGACGAGTGAATAGTAATCATGAATAGTAACCGTGAATAGTAAAAATGAACAGTACTTTTGAACAGTAACTATTGAATAGTAAAAACAAACACTGTGGAGATCAAGACATAGATGCAGAATATGAACAGTAAAAACAACTACTGTGGAGATCATATTTATAAATGCGGAAATATAAAAAACATTGTCTAAAAACCAAACATAAAATACATATCATTAAAAAAGGAAAAGAAAAAAAGACAATGTTTAGGATCAAACATAAATTCCGGACCAGATTTAGTCCTAGGAAATGAATGGCTCATGTTTCATGCCCTTGTCGAGCAAACACCAGCCTACTATAAACTTCGATGTCGCACTCAACGTGAAATCGACAATACTGCTGTCTTTGTCTACGCAGTCAAACCTACTGAAGCCTATGCCATTTCTGGCAATGGAGCTGTCCTCCATCAGGTCTTCAAAAAACGCAGCAAGCGTGGTGATGAGATTCCTCCCTTAGAAACTCTACTCCTCGCTGAATCCTGTGAATCTGAAGTTCAACAACTTCTAGAATCCACTTGTTCTGAGAAACCCTTAGAATGGTGGCATAAGCAAAAACTATATGCAGACCTCAAACTTCTAGATCCTGAAAAAGAAATCCGAGAGAAACCTATGGTTTATACTCCTTCTGATGTTGAAGAATTCTCAACACAGATAAATGATTTGCTGGCTCAAGGTTTAATCCACGCAAGTCATTCTCCACATACATCTCCTGCTTTCCTGGTAAGGAATCACGCAGAGATAAAACGAGGTAAAGCTCGAATGGTCATTAACTATAAAAAGGTTAATGAAGCCACAAAAATGGATGGCTACTATCTTCCTAACAAAGAAAGATTGATAGCTGCCATAAGAGGAAAACAATGGTTTTCTAAATTTGATTGCAAATCTGGGTTTTGGCAAATTCGTCTAACCGAAAGAGCTATTCCCCTAACTGCATTCAGTTGTCCTTCAGGACATTATGAGTGGCTTGTAATGCCCTTTGGGTTAAAACAAGCACCCAACATATTTCAAAGAAGAATGGATGATATTCTCAAACCATTCTTTAAATTTTGCTTAGTTTATGTTGATGATATCCTAGTCTTTTCAGAAACTAAGGATCAACATAAAGAGCAATTACTAAAGGTCTTAAATACCTTAAAAACTGCTGGGATAGCATTCAGCAAAAAGAAATCAGAGTTGTTTAAAACCAAGATAGATTTCTTAGGTCTAAACATCTCAAAAGGAGAAATCATTCTTCAAAATCATATTCTGGAAAAACTAGCTGCTTTTCCGAATGAAATTGAAGATATAAAACAACTTCAACGTTTCTTAGGATGCCTAACATATGCTGAACAATTCATACAGAATTTAGCAGAAATTAGGAAACCCCTTCAAAAGAAACTAAAAAAAGACGTCAAATGGGAATGGACACCCACTGATAGTCTTGAAGTAATCCGGATCAAACAAATGATGAAACACCTCCCGGTGTTAACTCTACCCGATCCAGATGCAAATCTGATTTTAGAAACTGACGCCTCTGATCACACTTGGGCAGCAGTCCTAAAATGTCAAATCAATGATTCTGAAAGAATATGCAAATATACATCAGGAACATTTTCATCTGCTGAAACAAAACTATCATTCTTATGAAAAAGAAATTTTAGCAGTAAAAAATGGGATAAAAAAGTTTTATATTTATCTCGCTCCCAAAGAATTTCTGGTAAGAACTGACTGTAAAAATTTTATCGGTTTTATGACAAGAAATTTAGAAGATTCACTTTGTCGCGGTAGGTTACTCTGTTGGCAGCAATGGTTCTTTCAATTCTCTTTCACTGTTGAACACATTAAAGGAGATAAAAACTATTTACCTGACACTCTTACTCGAGAATTTTCTTGTGTTACAGACAGGTAAAATGGATCCCCTCAGTAGCACCCTGACGGACCTAGCAGCAGCAATTGCCGCACTCACGGTATTGCTCTCAACCCTACAGTCACTATTCGACAGTCTTTTAGTTCTCTCAGAACGAGAAGACATTTATGAGAATTGTGCCCGATACGGGTTAAGTGGAGAACTCTTACAACTCAAGGTTAAAGAATTAACCGAAGAGTTAAAAGAACTCACCCTACGGCATGAAATGCCAAGCTCCTCCGGAACTTCTACCGGATCTCCATTGCGAGAAAAGGAAGCTACAACGTCAGCTAATCAGTAGACGGATGACTTTAGTGTTTTGATAAACACAGGTCGACCCGGGATTTCTACCGGTCATGCCAGGCATGAGAAGGAAATCACAACCCAATCTTCTCTGAAGATAGGGGAATCAGGGATTTCTACCTGCCAGTCAAGAGCTGGAAAGGAAACCTTAACGATTTCTTTGAAATCGGAATCAGGGACTTCTACCTCTCAGTCTAGAGCTGAAAAGGAAGTTTTAACGGATCCATCCCTGATGGAAACGGACTTTTCTAGGAATGAGAAATCATTCAAGACAAAATTGGTTACCCCGTCTGAGTTTACAAGGTTGAAAAGCCTAAATAAACCAGATAAAACTAGTTTTAATGACTTTGAGTTTTTAAAGAAATTTAAACCTTTAAAACTTTCGGACATTATGTCTGAGGAACCCTCGCTACGCCCTCAACAGGTGGACAGCGTTCGTTCAAAGATCGAATCCGATCATACTGTTCAATTCCAGAGATGGAATGAACAAATTGGACAAGGGATGAACAATCCCTTCTTCACCACTGAGCCCAGCAACAGTTGGAATCAAGTGAAGCTGAGTCATGAAATAGACTCAAAATATGCATCCATGCTTTATGCATATGGATTCATAAAACAACTGGTATTGCCCTCCACCGACTTATCCGTATTGGAGAAAATGCCAAAGGAAATTATGGAGGCTTGCAAAAGCTTTATCTCCATAACGAAGAGTAAAGGAATTCGACTGCATTTCGTTTCCTGTATTGCTGAAATTGTTACTGACACCAAAATGTTTCCAAACATTTCCGTCGTGACTATTGAAGGCATCAAAGAAGGTGACGCCAACATGGAATATGATCCCAAACATGTTCCAAAAGCCAAGCCTTGCCCAGAAGCAGTCTGGCCAACCAGACGTATCCACGGGCTAAAACTCCTGATACAGCTCATGAAGCAGCTGATTCAGAAAAGGAGAAGCTTCGTCTACAAGACCTCCGTCCCACTGACGATCATCTCTAAAAGCTATAAAGAGACTCCGGCCTCCGTCCAGACCAGTCTTGAAGTTACGCTGAAAAAACTCCTTGGAGGAAATATCCCGTTCAGCAAAACAACAAAGGAAAGCTTCTGCAAGATGGCCCAGAAGACTTTTTCTAAAGAGCACACATGTAAACTGTGCACAGAAAGGCAGCTGTCCGAATGAGCAGTCAGCAGCCACGTCAACCGACTAGTCAGCAGCCACGTCAGTCGACTAGGCCCACGACGAAAACGAAGTCAGAAAAGGCGGCTCAAAAGTCCGCAATGGCGGCTACAAAAAGTCATCAATGACGGCTGCACAAGTCAAACAAAGATGGCTAAAAAAGATTCCTGCACGTCATCATCATGACGTCACAAGCAGAAAAGACATTTCTACCCCTGCTTTTGGCGCCGAAAGGT
Source organism: Aristolochia californica (assembly GCF_029961685.1). Lineage (NCBI taxonomy): Eukaryota > Viridiplantae > Streptophyta > Magnoliopsida > Piperales > Aristolochiaceae > Aristolochia > Aristolochia californica. Next base: position 21,952,323 of record NW_027182257.1, on the reverse strand, counting down.
AATAATGCAAGGGCAAAAGAGACATGCCAAAAAGACAAAAGTTACCCTTTGTCTTTAAACGCACACCTTATAATCAAGGGTAAAGGTGGAAAAGTTGAAAAATCTTCAGCTATAAATACGATGCTCCTCCAGAGGACAGATCATCGAAACTTGGAGCAACTCACCAATAGACGAGCATTAGTTCCGAAGAAGTAGGCGATTTTCGGCGATCTTTCTCCGGCAAGTTCCTCAAGCACGGTATGTGCTTAAATAGCCGTAATGGCTGAGTAGAAAAGAGAGAACCGACCGGTGCCACGGTTAGTAGATCCTCATCCAGTAAAGGGTCAAATGCATACTACCCAAAGGGGAAAACCCCACGCAAATGCAAATGCTGGATATGCCAGAAAGAAGGACATTTCGCCAAAGATTGTCCAAATGATGAACAACAACGACGGTACAGTACATATATGTTACTCGCCGAAGCAAATGGATTGGAAATCATCCATTACGATGACATCCAGTCAGAAGATGAAGTGTATGAACTTCATCTCAAAAATGAGTCCTCCTCCTCGAAAAACTCAGAAAATATGAGTGACTCTTCAGGCACCACTTTTGCCTAATTTTCGGTTATGCTTTTGCTTACCCGTTATACAAATGGCAGCTAGCGTGGTGATTTATCTCCCACTATTATTGTCATAAACTACTTTCTCTACTCCTGCATCATGCATTATAGAGAATTTGATAATTAACCTGATACTCTTACCACTCGAGATTTTCTTGTGTTACAGATAGGTAAAATGGATCCCCTCAGCAGCACCCTGATGGACCTAGCAGCAGCAATTGCCACACTCACAGTATTGCTCTCAACCCTACAGTCACTATTCGACAGTCTTTTAGTTCTCTCAGAACGAGAAGACATTTATGAGAATTGTGCCCGAAACGGGTTAAGTGGAGAACTCTTACAACTCAAGGTTAAAGAATTAACCGAAGAGTTAAAAGAACTCACCCTACGACATGAAATGCCAAGTTCCTCCGGGACTTCTACCGGATCTCCATTGCGAGAAAAGGAAGCTACAACGTCAGCTAATCAGCAGACGGATGACTTTAGTGTTTTGATAAACACAGGTCGACCCGGGATTTCTACCGGTCATGCCAGGCATGAGAAGGAAATCACAACCCAATCTTCTCTGAAGATAGGGGAATCAGGGATTTCTACCTGCCAGTCAAGAGCTGGAAAGGAAACCTTAACGATTTCTTTGAAATCGGAATCAGGGACTTCTACCTGTCAGTCAAGAGCTGAAAAGGAAGTTTTAACGGATCCATCCCTGATGGAAACGGACTTATCTAGGAATGAGAAATCATTCAAGACAAAATTGGTTACCCCGTCTGAGTTTACAAGGTTGAAAAGCCTAAATAAACCAGATAAAACTAGTTTTAATGAGTTTGAGTTTTTAAAGAAATGTAAACCTTTAAAACTTTCGGACATTATGTCTGAGGAACCCTCGCTACGCCCTCAACAGGTGGACAACGTTCGTTCAAAGATCGAATCCAATCATACTGTTCAATTCCAGAGATGGAATGAACAAATTGGACAAGGGATGAACACTAGATAGAAGTCCCTAGGATTTTTAGTTCCGCTGCCCTGTATCCCTAGGTTGTCTTCCGCTGTGTGTACAAGTCTATTAGAGACTTTGTGTCGATATCATTGCAATAGTGCTTTGGTATCAGTATTCCGCTGTCAGAGTCTGCTAGAGACTCCGTGTGTGTTCAAAATGGTATCAGAGCCGAGTATTAGACTTGGTTTTGTATGTGTCAAAGAAGTCAAAGCTTACCTTTGATTCTCTCTGTTTAGGTATACATACTCCCAAACAGTTACGACCCAAACCGGTCACTTCCCAAGTAACATTTGTAAGGAACAAATGTACTAATGTATCAAAGACCCCAACTGGTAGGTCAGAAGAAACTCATCGGTCCTTCTTACGACACCGTGTTGAAAACTAGACAGACAAATGTTTGTCCAATAATAGGCTATCCACATGGATGACATGACAAGAATAATCCAATATTAAATAATATAATGGATTTAGTTGGTGATATACATCACAGCTTCTTTCTGAAAAGATGCTGGGAAAAATACACCCCAGAAAGCGTTGCTTTCCTATGCTTAGGAATAGAAAGTGACGTTAATGAACAAGTACAGAAACTCAAGAGAAGAATTAATGCCCATCTTGAGGTACTTAAAACAGGAAATACTGACGAAACAGTACGTTTCCTTACAGATCTACAAAGCTATGTAGATGAAGAAATAAATCCTTCTAGGATCTTAGCACCAATCCAAGAAGCGAAAATAAAGATGGTTAATAACAAACCATCAAAAAAGGAGTTACAAGAAGTAATCTTCAAAATATCTTCTGTAAAAACTCATCATGGAACAGATAGAGATCGTTTTATACGAGATATCTGTGCCTTAACACAAAATGAGGAATTGAGAGAACTTGTTATACAACACATCACTCCTTTCATCACTTTGTATCAATTGGAACGATTGCTTGAACTCCTGTTCCAAAAATTAGAAGAGACCTCAACTCATCTAAAATTCCTAAATGTCTGAACAAATAGGAATCGAATGTACTTCTCTCCAAAATAGTGTTCATATACATCATGAAACACAGGGAGAATACGATGAACATCCTAATCTCATGCAGGATGGACAAAAGTGGACAATAAGTATCCCTAGGATAACTGAAGTCTACAACAAAGATTGGATTGAATTCCAAAAGAAATCCTTCGTCTTCCAGAAGGAACTATCTGTAGAAATACAGGATACCGACTCAGGTACTTTTTGCTACAGATTATTAAGTGAATCTGACTTAGCTAAGCTAAAGAGATTCAAATACGTCCATTATGGACTAGTTCGTATAGGATTAGACCCCTTAATACGAATCAATCAGAATTTACCCTTCATAGCAGCCATAGTAGATAACTCTATGAAGAATAATTTTGAAAAGGCCCTACTCGGAGGAGTTAGAGCAAATTTAGGATTAGGCCCAGTATCCTTTACAACATGGCCTAATCTATAAATAGATTTAGAAGACAAGCACATCCAAGACACCTTGTCCCTAAAAATCTATACAGACAACTGGTCGAAAAATGGAATTCAACCAGGAAGAAGAGTTATGCACATACTTGTATGCATAGTAGCCTGAGGAATCAACACTGGAAAGGTTCCAGTTAAAGATTCCAAGAAACTCACAGAATTAGCCAAAAACATTGGTTATTCTGAAAACTTGACCATAGAAGAACTCGACCCAAGAGAGTTAACATGGCCAACAGAATGGGTAGTTCAACCTTTGGCACCCAGACACCTTCCTCTCTCTCGAAAAACCATAAAGGAGATAGAAGGAAAACTAGTGATCACAAACACTAGACCCAGCTTTTCCATCGAACAGGACAGGCCCTCTACCTCAACCAGTAGATCCTAAATCAGTTCCCGTTTCGAAGGAATAGGAAATCCAAGGCCCAATGCTTATGTACCTCTTCACATAGATGATGGCACATAATCCATACAAAGCCTTAGGTCCACCGATAGGAAATAGTGACATAGTCACCAATTCCATTCAAACCTTAGAGTCTTATGGTAAGACCCTTAATAGGTTAGAAAAAACTGTTGAAAACCTCCAACAGAAAATAGATTTCCTCTATGATGAACATAAACATAGAGAAATAATAAAGTGTCAAAACATCCTAGAAAATATTCTAGAAAAGATTGACCATGGAAATAGTCCTGTTTTCTTCAAAGAATTAATAGAACTTAAACAAAGTTTAGATAATCTAAACAAAGATAAAATGCAAGAACTTTTGATAGAAGTCTTAGCATTAAAAGAACATCTAGGTTCAAAAGAACGTCTAGATTCTCCAAGTCCACCAAGGTATAAAACACCTTTTACACCTTGGACACCAGAATGATCTATAAACGGAAACTTTTAGATCGTTTAAAATTAAAAAGAGAAAGCCTTAACCTCGCTTTACTCCAAAGAAATACTCTTCAGCCAGAAGATAATACAATCCCAGCAATGGTATGGTATTACTATTTTTGGGAAAGATATTCTGATCACATCTACAACCTTAGATGCAAGATCAAGAAAATCAAAAGAAAGCTAAACCTGTTAGCTTTGTAAAATGATCAGTAGAGCAAGACTACTAGATCAACTTCGTCTGGTACGGTCAATGCAAGCCCAAAATTGGCAAGCCAGAGAAACTCTCACACCAGTAAATGACACCGATATAGCCTATCAGGCATATCTGAATGAATGGTGGAGATTAACTCGTAGAGAAATTCTACTACGGTATCTAATTAAAAAGTTACAACGGAAGCTTCAAGAATTAGCTCTATGATAGAGTTTTTCTATTTAATGGATATGGAAACTCCATTACCATTAGGCCTTCCTGACATTACCATTAGGCCAATCCATTTTCAGAAAGAAGCTGTTACTTTTCAGAAAGACGTTTGGGAGATTCCTTTTCTGTGTCATTTACTGGTGTGAGAGTTTCTCTGGCTTGCCAATTTTGGGCTTGCATTGACCGTACCAGACGAAGTTGATCTAGTAGTCTTGCTCTACTGATCATTTTACAAAGCTAACAGGTTTAGCTTTCTTTTGATTTTCTTGATCTTGCATCTAAGGTTGTAGATGCGATCAGAATATCTTTCCCAAAAATAGTAATACCATACCATTGCTGGGATTGTATTATCTTCTGGTTGAAGAGTATTTCTTTGGAGTAAAGCGAGGTTAAGGCTTTCTCTTTTTAATTTTAAACGATCTAAAAGTTTCCGTTTATAGATCATTCTGGTGTCCAAGGTGTAAAAGGTGTTTTATACCTTGATGGACTTGGAGAATCTAGACGTTCTTTTGAACCTAGATGTTCTTTTAATGCTAAGACTTCTGTCAAAAGTTCTTGCATTTTATCTTTGTATAGATTATCTAAACTTTGTTTAAGTTCTGTTAATTCTTTGAAGAAAACAGGACTATTTCCATGGTCAATCTTTTCTAGAATATTTTCTAGGATGTTTTGACACTTTATTATTTCTCTATGTTTATGTTCATCATAGAGGAAATCTATTTTCTGTTGGAGGTTTTCAACAGTTTTTCCTAACCTATTAAGGGTCTTACCATAAGACTCTAAGGCTGCTGACTAGTCGGTTGACGTGGCTGCTGACTGCTCATTCAGACAGCTGCCTTTCTGTGCACAGTTTACATGTGTGCTCTTTAGAAAAAGTCTTCTGGGCCATCTGGCAGAAGCTTTCCTTTGTTGTTTTGCTAAAGGGGATATTTCCTCCAAGGAGTTTTTTCAGCGTAACTTCAAGATTGGTCTGGACGGAGGCCGGAGTCTCTTTATAGCTTTTAGAGATGATCGTCAGTGGGACGGAGGTCTTGTAGACGAAGCTTCTCTTTTTCTGAATCAGCTGCTTCATGAGTTGTATCAGGAGTTTTAGCCCGTGGATACGTCTGGTTGGCCAGACTGCTTCTGGGCAAGGCTTGGCTTTTGGAACATGTTTGGGATCATATTCCATGTTGGAGTCACCTTCTTTGATGCCTTCAATAGTCACGACGGAAATGCTTGGAAACATTTTGGTGTCAGTAACAATTTCAGCAATACAGGAAACGAAATGCAGTCGAATTCCTTTACTCTTCGTTATGGAGATAAAGCTTTTGCAAGCCTCCATAATTTCCTTTGGCATTTTCTCCAATACGGATAAGTCGGTGGAGGGCAATACCAGTTGTTTTATGAATCCATATGCATAAAGCATGGATGCATATTTTGAGTCTATTTCATGACTCAGCTTCACTTGATTCCAACTGTTGCTAGGCTCAATGGTGAAGAAGGGAGTGTTCATCCCTTGTCCAATTTGTTCATTCCATCTCTGGAATTGAACAGTATGATCGGATTCGATCTTTGAACGAACGCTGTCCACCTGTTGAGGGCGTAGCGAGGGTTCCTCAGACATAATGTCCGAAAGTTTTAAAGGATTAAATTTCTTTAAAAACTCAAACTCATTAAAACTAGTTTTATCTAGTTTATTTAGGCTTTTCAACCTTGTAAACTCAGACGGGGTAACCAATTTTGTCTTGAATGATTTCTCATTCCTAGACAAGTCCGTTTCCATCAGGGATGGATCCGTTAAAACTTCCTTTTCAGCTCTAGACTGACAGGTAGAAGTCCCTGATTTCGATTTCTTTTTTTATTTGGGAGATTCCAAAGTCTCTAGCAGACTCTGACAGCGGAATACTGATACCAAAGCACTATTGCAATGATATCGACACAAAGTCTCTAATAGACTAGTACACACAGCGGAAGACAACCTAGGGATACAGGGCAGTGGAACTAAAAATCCTAGGGACTTCTATCTGCCAGTCTCGAGCTACGGGCAGAGGATGACATCTACAGGCAGCGGAAAACAACAATGACTCACACAATACTATTCCTATAGTCACACTTCGTCCGTCCTATCAGTTTACCATTAGGCTACTTTCCTGCTTCCTACCACATGTCACTGTTATGTACTCGTTTGTGTCTATGTCATAGCTATCTAGTAGGCCCAACATGACTTCTGCTGCTACCTAGAACTTCTTCGGGGTTTGACCCTATTCCTGCCGGCTTACCACCACGTGGGCAATTCCATCGATGCGGTCCTCATGGTCTTCAGAGGGCCCCGAGCCGTTCCTATTAACCGTTGCAGCTCCATGGCTGCTTCAGCAGGGTAGAGCACAGCTCCGTTTCGTTTTCTATCTCGGAGCGTAGCCGAATAATTCTAAGTCTCTAGCGTCTGTCCTATTTGGCGCTATTTCGATACTATTTCTTCTTGACGAGTGAACAGTAAACATGAATAGTAATCATGAATAGTAACCGTGAATAGTAAAAATGAACAGTACTTTTGAACAGTAACTATGGAACAGTAAAAACAAACACTGTGGAGATCAAGACATAGATGCGGAATATGAACAGTAAAAACAACTACAGTGGAGATCATATTTATAAATGCGGAACATGAATAGTAAAAACAATTACTGTACGAATCACAATATTACAAACATGCGGAAATATAAAAAACATTGTCTATAAACAAATCATAAAATACATATCCTTAAAAAAGGAAAAGAAAAAACAACTTATCTACATAACTCCCGAAGTTACCGACCGTGGCACTGGTCGGTTCCCTCTTTTCTACTCAGCCATTACGGCTGTTTAAGCACATACCGTGCTTAAACAAACATTATGGTAAGACCCTTAATAGGTTAGAAAAAACTGTTGAAAACCTCCAACAAAAAATAGATTTCCTCTGTGATGAACATAAACATAGAGAAATAATAAATGTCAAAACATCCTAGAAAATATTCTAGAAAAGATTGACCATGGAAATAGTCCTGTTTTCTTCAAAGAATTAACAGAACTTAAACAAAGTTTAGATAATCTAAACAAAGATAAAATGCAAGAACTTTTGACAGAAGTCTTAGCATTAAAAGAACATCTAGGTTCAAAAGAACGTCTAGATTCTCCAAGTCCATCAAGGTATAAAACACCTTTTACACCTTGGACACCAGAATGATCTATAAACGGAAACTTTTAGATCGTTTAAAATTAAAAAGAGAAAGCCTTAACCTCGCTTTACTCCAAAGAAATACTCTTCAGCCAGAAGATAATACAATCCCAGCAATGGTATGGTATTACTATTTTTGGGAAAGATATTCTGATCGCATCTACAACCTTAGATGCAAGATCAAGAAAATCAAAAGAAAGCTAAAACTGTTAGCTTTGTAAAATGATCAGTAGAGCAAGACTACTAGATCAACTTCGTCTGGTACGGTCAATGCAAGCCCAAAATTGGCAAGCCAGAGAAACTCTCACACCAGTAAATGACACCGATATAGCCTATCAGGCATATCTGAATGAATGGTGGAGATTAACCCGTAGAGAAATTCTACTACGGTATCTAATTAAAAAGTTTCAACGGAAGCTTCAAGAATTAGCTCTATGACAGAGTTTTTCTATTTAATGGATATGGAAACTTCATTACCATTAGGCCTTCCTGACATCACCGGATGGCTTGAAAACCTAGTGTACTTTGCAACACCTTGCATAGCACCTAGAAGAAAGGATCCAGCACCACCTACTTTTAGGATCGCTTCAAAAGCATCATCCTCCACCGATGATGAAGTTTACGCAGAATATAATACCTTCGGTCGCCAACCGATTTATTATGTTCAAGAAGAAAAACCTTCTTCTAGTAAACAACAAGAGCAACACGATAGTGAACCAGAAGCCTGGGAATCTGATGAAGTTGCAGAAGAAAAAACCAAGAAAACAGACTACTCTGCTAAAGACAAAAAGGCAGATGATCTTGGTAAAAGGTTTCAAATGCTTCGTGGTAGTGACCATTTTGAAGCAGAAACTTCAAGGGTACGAGATACTCACATGGAAGATAGCTTTCAAGATAACTTCCGAAATCGTACTGCGGTTCATCCGCAAGAACGAGAAAGTTTCTCCCACTCCAAAATATCTTTGGGAGGACAAAGGTATTCGACAAAATACACAAATGTCGATCCTTCAAATGCTACTAAGGGACACCGAACCATAGATAGCATAAACCCTTTTGGATTTTACCTCAACTTGGATTGCCCCAAGGATGGAGAAAAAGTCCTTAAAGATTGGGAAAGAAGCATGAGCAATGCTGCAAATATGCATGAATCTTGGAACCAAGAATCAGCATTTAATTTCTTTACCCATGCTTTACAGGGTAATGTAGCTCTTTGGTGGGACAACCTTCCCGAAGACCAAAAATGAGCTAATACCTCAATATCGATAGCCAATATCTTGAAAGGATTAGTGGCTAAGATATCAAAGGAATTTCTAGGAATACATCCAACCCTAGAAGCCTACAATGAGAATACTAAACAAAGAAAACGTTTAGAAACTCTTCAGAAATTAAACAAGTTACAAATCTGTAACATTTGTTTTTATGAGAAGTATTACTGCGAGTTTGCAAGTTACTTCTATAAACTACAAAAAGAAGACCAGAAACCTTATCTGTCTATCTTTTATGCAAAATTGCCAGAACCATTTGCACATGTAGTAGAAAAAGACTACATTACAAAGTATTGGCAAAACAATCCAGAACTTGGTACTTTAACCATGGATATTTTTCTAAACATTGATACGTTAGGAAGAAGACATAGATTTGTACAAGACATGTTGGCAAATCTTTGTGAAGCCCAAAAACTACAAAAGAAAAGTAGTAAGGCAAATAAACAAACATTATGTTGTTCAAACCAGAACAAAAATGTAGGAGCTTATGGTTGCAAAACCACCTCACATAAGCAACGAAAATATCCTAAGAAAAAATTTAGGATACAAAAAAGTTCTACAACAAGGTATACTCCTACAAAGAGATACTTTCGAAAGAGAACAAATTCTGGCCCGACCACATCCAGTAAAGGGTCAAATGTATACTACCCAAAGGGGAAAACCCCACGCAAATGCAAATGCTGGATATGCCAGAAAGAAGGACATTTCGCCAAAGATTGTCCAAATGATAAACAACAACAGAGGTACAGTACATATATGTTACTCGCCGCAGCAAATGGATTGGAAATCATCCATTACGATGACATCCAGTCAGAAGATGAAGTGTATGAACTTCATCTCAAAACTGAGTCCTCCTCCTCAGAAAACTCAGAAAATATGAGTGACTCTTCAGGCACCACTTTTGCCTAATATTCGGTTATGCTTTTGCTTACCCATTATACAAATGGCAGCTAGCATGGTGATTTATCTCCCACTATTATTGTCATAAACTACTTTCTCTACTCCTGCATCATGCATTATAGAGAATTTGATAATTAACCTGATACTCTTACCACTCGAGATTTTCTTGTGTTACAGACAGGTAAAATGGATCCCCTCAGCAGCACCCTGACGGACCTAGCATCAGCAATTGTCGCACTCACGGTATTGCTCTCAACCCTACAGTCACTATTTGACAGTCTTTTAGTTCTCTCAGAACGAGAAGACATTTATGAGAATTGTGCCCGATACGGGTTAAGTGGAGAACTCTTACAACTCAAGGTTAAAGAATTAACCGAAGAGTTAAAAGAACTCACCCTACGGCATGAAATGCCAAGCTCCTCCGGGACTTCTACCGGATCTCCATTGCGAGAAAAGGAAGCTACAACGTCAGCTAATCAGCAGACGGATGACTTTAGTGTTTTGATAAACACAGGTCAACCCGGGATTTCTACCGGTCATGCCAGGCATGAGAAGGAAATCACAACCCAATCTTCTCTGAAGATAGGGGAATCAGGGATTTCTACCTGCCAGTCAAGAGCTGGAAAGGAAACCTTAACGATTTATTTGAAATCGGAATCAGGGACTCCTATAGTCACACTTCGTCCATCCTATCAGTTTACCATTAGGCTACTTTCCTGCTTCCCACCACATGTCACTGTTATGTACTCGTTTGTGTCTATGTCATAGCTATCTAGTAGGCCCAACATGACTTCTGCTGCTACCTAGAACTTCTTCGGGGTTTGACCCTATTCCTGCCGGCTTACCACCACGTGGGCAATTCCGTCGATGCGGTCCTGACGGTCTTCAGAGGGCCCCAAGCCATTCCTATTAACCGTTTCGGCTCCATGGCTGCTTTAGCAGGGTAGAGCACAGCTCCGTTTCGTTTTCTACCTTGGAGCGTAGCCGAATAATTCTAAGTCTCTAGCGTCTGTCCTATTTGGCGCTATTTTGATACTATTTCTTCTTGACGAGTGAACAGTAAACATGAATAGTAATCATGAATATTAACCGTGAATAGTAAAAATGAACAGTACTTTTGATCAGTAACTATAGAACAGTAAAAACAAACACTGTGGAGATCAAGACATAGATGCGGAATATGAACAGTAAAAACAACTACTGTGGAGATCATATTTATAAATGCGGAACATAAACAGTAAAAATAGTTACTGTACGAATCACAATATTACAAACATGCGGAAATATAAAAAACATTGTCTATAAACAAATCATAAAATGTTTGGGAAATTCCACTAGTACAACCCCTAATAATTAGCTTGGTGGAATTTTATAAAAAAAAAAGACTTCTAACTGATCCTAACATGCTTTAAATGTTGTGGATATGCATGCCAGAAACATGTTGAGGATGCAAGTGGCCTAATGATGCCAAAAATTTCAAGGAGTTGAAAAAATCAGATTCCCAAGTGGTTGGATATTTACCAGAGCCAAACAATCCACTTTTTACCTATCCTTAAAAATCACATATGCTTTTTGGAATTATCTCTCTCAGCATTTGTGCATTTTTCTTTTTGGATGTTCGAATTTTTTTTTCAGATTCAAATTTTAGTTTTTGCTCTCCCATTTTTATCGTAATAAAAAAAGATATAAGGCAAATAGATCGCGACCAAATGAAAATTTTAGACTTCATGTACGCAAAAAAAATTGAAAACTAAAATAAATGTAAGTGAAGAAAATTATTTCGCGCACCAAAAATAAATTTCGAGGTTTTGTTATCCATGTTTGGGAAATTCCACTAGTACAACCCCTAATAATTAGCTTGGTGGAATTTTATAGGAAAGGGACTTTTAACTGATCCTAACATGCTTTAAATGTGGTGGATATGCATGCCAGAAACATGTTGAAGAAGCAAGGGGCCTAATGATGCCAAAAATTTCAAGGAGTAGAAAAAATCAGATTCTCAAGTGGTTGGATATTTACTAGTACCAATCAACCAACTTTTTGCCTATCATTAAAAATCATTGAGGGTTTTTGGAACTATATCTCTAAGCATTTGTGCATTTTCCTTTTTGGATGTTCAAATTTTTTTTTTCAGATCCAAACTTTAGTTTTATTGTAATCAAAAAAGGTATAAGGCAAATAGATCGCGACAAAATGAAAATTTTAGAGTTCATGTACGCAAAAAAATTTGAAAACTAAAATAAATGTAAGTGAAGAAAATTATTTCACGCACCAAAAATGAATTCCGAGGTTTTGTTATCCATGTTTGGGAAATTCCTCTAGTACAACCCCTGATAATTAGCTTGGTGGAATTAGATAGGAAAGGGACTTCTGACTGATCCTAACATTCTTTAAATATGGTGGACATGCATGCCATAAACATGTTGAGGATGCAAGTGGCCTAATGATGCCAAAAATTTCATTGAGTAGAAAAAATCAGATTCTCAAGTGGTTGGATATTTTACTAGAGCCAAACAACCCACTTTTTCCCTATCCTTAAAAATCACAGTTAGTTTTTGGAACTATCTCTCTCAGTGTTTGCGCATTTTCCATTTTGGATATTCAAATTTTTTTTCAGGTCTAAACTTGAGTTTTCACTCTCCCATTTTTCTCGTAAACAAAAAAGATATAAGGCAAATAGATCACAACAAAATGAAAATTTAAGAGTTCATGTACGCAAAAAAAAATTTTAACTTTAATAAATGTAAGTGAAGAAAATTATTTCACACAATAAAAATGAATTCCAACGTTTTGTTATCCATGTTTGGAAAATTTCACTAGTACAACCCCTAGTAATTAGCTTGGTGGAATTTTATAGGAAAGGGACTTCTAACTTATCCTAACATGCTTTAAATGTGGTGGATATGAATGCCAAAAATATGTTGAGGATGCATGTGGCCTAATGATGCCAAAAATTTCAAGGAGTAGAAAAAATAAGATTCTCAAGTGCCAGAGCCAAACAACCCACTTTTTGCCTATCCTTAAAAATCACAGATACATTTTGGAATTATATCTCTAAGCATTTGTGCATTTTCCATTTTGGATGTTCAAATTTTTTTCAGATCCAAACTTGAGTTTTCGTTTTCCCATTTTTCTCGTAAACAAAAAAGATATAAGGCAAATAGATCACAAAAAAATTAAAATTATAAAGTTCTTGTACGCAAAAAAAATTGAAAACTATAATAAATGTAAGTGAAGAAAATTTTTCATGCACTAAAAATGAACTCCAAGGTTTTTTTATCGATGTTTGGGAAATTCCACTAGTACAACCCCTAATAATTAGCTTGGTGGAATTATATAGGAAAGGGACTTCTAACTGATCATAACATGCTTTAAATGTGGTGGATATGCATGCCAAAAACACATTGAGTTGAAAAAATCAAATTCTCAAGTGGGTTGGATATTTACCAGAGCCAAATAACCCACTTTTTGCCTATCCTTTAAAATCACAGATTCTTTCTGGAATTATCCCTCTCAGCATTTGTGCATTTTCCTTGTAGGATGTTCAAATTTCTTTTCGTATCCAAACTTGATTTTTCGCTCTCCCATTTTTCTCGTAAACAAAAAAGATATAAGGCAAATAGATCGCAACAAAATTAAAATTTTAGAGTTCATGTATGAATTTTTTTTTGAAAACTATAATAAATGTAAGTGAAGAAAATTATTTCATGCACTAAAAAAGAACTCCAAGGTTTTTGTTATCCATGTTTGGGAAATGCCACTAGTACAACCCATAATAATTAGCTTGGTGGAATTTTATAGGAAATTGACTTCTTACTGATCCTAACATGCTTTAAATGTGGTGGATAAGCATGCCAGAAACATGTTGAGGATGCAAGTGGCCTAATGATGCCAAAAATTTCAAGGAGTAGAAAAAATCAGATTCTCAAGTGGGTGGATATTTACCTGAGCCAAACAACCCACTTTTTGCCTATCCTTAAAAATCACAGATACTTTTTGGAATTATCTCTCTCAGCATTTGTGCATTTTCCATTTTGGATGTTCAAATTTTTTTTCGGATCCAAACTTGAGTTTTCTCCCTCCAATTTTTCTCGTAAACAAAAAAGATATTAGGCAAATAGATCGCAACAAAATGTGAATTTTATATTTCAAATATACAAAAAAATTTGAAAACTACAAGAAATATACGTGAAGAAAATTATTTCACGCTCTAAAAATAAACTCCAAGGTTTTGTTATCCATGTTTCTGAAATTCCACTAGTACAACCCCTAATAATTAGCTTGGTGGAATTTTATAGGAAAGGCACTTCTAACTGATCTTACCTGCTTTAAATGTGGTGGATATGCATGCCAGAAACATGTTGAGTATGTAAGTGGCCTAATGATGCCAGAAATTTCAAGGTGTGGAAAAAATCAGATTCTCAAGTGGTTGGATATTTACCAAAGCCAAACAACCCACTTTTTGCCAATCCTTAAAAATCACAGATACTTTTTGGAATCATCTCCCTCAGCCCCTCAGCATTTTTTCATTTTCCATTTTGGAAGTTCAAATTTTTTTTCAGATCCAAACTTGATTTTTTGCTCTCCCATTTTTCTCGTAAACAAAAAAGATAAAAGCTAAATAGATCGCAACAAAATGAAAATTTTAGAGTTCATATACGCAAAAAAATTTGAAAACTATAATAAATGTAAGTGAAGAAAATTATTTTATGCACTAAAAATTAACTCCAAGGTATTTTTATGCTTGTTTGAGAAATTCCTCTAGAACAACCCCTAATAATTAGTTTTGTGGAATTTTATAGGAAAGGGACTTCTAGATGATCCTAACATGCTTTAAATGTGGTGGATATGTATGCCAGAAACTTGTTGAGGGTGCAAGTGGCCTAATGATTGCAAAAATTTCAAGGAGTAAAAAAAATCAGATTCTCAAGTGGGTGGATATTTACCAGAGCCAAACAACCCACTTTTTGCCTATCCTTAAAAATCATAGGTACTTTTTGGAATTATCTCTCTCATCATTTGTACATTTTCCATTTTGGATATTCAATTTTTTTTACAGATCAAAACTTGAGTTTTCACTCTCCCATTTTTCTCGTAAAAAAAAGATATAAGGCAAATAGACCGCAACAAAATGAAAATTTTAGTGTTCATGTACGCAAAAAAATTTAAAAACTATAATAAATGTAAGTGAAGAAAATTTTTTCACGCACGAAAAATGAACTCCAAGGTTTTGTTATCCATGTTTGGGAAATTCATCTAGTACAAACCCTAATAATTAGCTTTGTGGAATTTTATAGGAAAGGGACTTCTAACTTATCATAACATGCTTTAAATGTGGTGGAAATGTATGCCAGAAACTTGTCGAGGATGCAAGTGGCCTAATGATGCCAAAAATTTCAAGGAGTAGAAAATATCAGATTCTCAAGTGGTTGGATATTTACCAGAGCTAAACAACCCACTTTTTGCCAATCCTTGAAAATTTCAAATACTTTTTGGAATTATCTCTCTCATAACAATTTTGGAAGATCTATTTTTTTTCAGATCCAAACTTGTGGTTTCGCTCTTCCATTTTTCTCGTAAACAAAAAAGAAATAAGGCATATAGATCGCACCAAAAAGAAAATTTTAGAGTTCATGTAAAAAATTTGAAAACTATAATAAATGCAAGTGAAGAAAATTATTTCACGCACTAAAAATAAACTCCTAGGTTTTGTTATCAATGTTTGGGAAATTCCACTAGTACAACCCCAAATAATTAGCTTGGTGAAATTTTATAGGAAAGGGACATCTAACTGATCCTAACATGCTTTAAATGTGGTGGATATGCATGCCAAAAACATGTTGAGGATGCAAGTGGCCTACTGATGTGAAAAATTTCAAAGAGTTGAAAAAATCAGATTCCCAAGTGGTTGGATATTTACCAGAGCCAAACATGCCACTTTTTGCCTATCCTTAAAAATAACAGATGCTTTTTGGAATTTTCTCTCTCGACATTTGTGCATTTTCCATTTTGGATGTTCAATTTTTTTTTCAGATCGAAATTTGAGTTTTCGCTCTCCCATTTTTCTCGTAAACAAAAAAGATATAAGGCAAATTGTGTTACGGTCCCGGGTCATGGATCGAGTAACACGGCGTGGGATTTGTGAATCCAGCACTCAGAATTTACTCACTTCACGTCAAGGGTCTGTGTATGAGTATTTCTCCTTAACCAATGCTTGGCAAGGAGGAAAGATCCTCTTTTGAGGGTCCTACCGAGTTGTTGTGATAGGTAGAAGACCCCACAGCAATGCTGACCTTGCTAGAGCAAGGTGCTCTCTTTTCTTGGTCATGGCAAAGAGGGTTTGGCCCTCTTTGTTGCTGCTCTAGCTAAGAATGCAATCCTTCTTTCTTAAATAACTTGAAACACAAGTTTGGGATAGATTAATACCTCTTCTTTGATGCTATGATCAGCTCCCACGTTGCACCAGGAATTGCTCAAGATTTGAGGATAAAAATCCTCACTTTGTTGCTTGGTAAGGGAGGAATTGGGCCTCTCTTGATGCTGCTGCCGAGAAGGAGGATAGACCTCCTCTTTGGGCTCGGAAAAGGGGCAGAAAGCTCCTTTTCTTAGTAGGGATCATGGTGGATGAATTTGGGTGAAGATGGATGACAATGGAGGTTGAATGATAGGTTGGATTTTTGGAGTAAACCCTTAACTCGGGATCAAGAGGTGATCCCAACCTATTTAGACTAGGTTATTCTAAAATCTCAAAGCTTACCTATTTCATTCATACCTATCCCTTAAATAGGGAGTTTTAGGGTTAGGGTTACAATAATTCCCCATAATGCCCTTACATAAAAAGTAATTAGAAATAACTCCTACTTAAAACAATATAAGAAATAAATCCTACTTAAAACAATATTAGAAATAAATCCTACTCAAAGAAATATAAGAATTAAATCCTATTGAGTATGTTGTTGTTATCTTCTTCGTTGTGTGACTCGGTGTGCTATTGAGTCCACAACATCTGCCTCCCCATGGAGAAAGAGCTTGTCCTCAAGCTCAAAAGCTGGGTAGACATGTTTGAAGATGTCCACACGTTCCCATGTTGCAGCGTCGGGGTCAGTGTTCGTCCACTGAACGAGAATCTCCCAATGATCATTGGTCAGCCGTGCACGTAACACTGCAGCTGGGTTAAGAATAACCTCGCCATGATCAACTGGTGGTAGGAATGGAGTGGATGTAGGCTGTGCTCCGGAATGCGGCTTCAAAAGAGAGACATGAAACACATCGTGAATTTTGGCTGTGTCCGGTAATTCGAGTTGATAGGCGACTGGTCCCACGCGTCGAAGAATGGGAAACGGCCCAAAAAATCTGGGTGAGAGCTTATGACGTGGAGGTCCCGCTAGAGACTGCTAATGGTAGGGCTGGAGCCGTAGCCACACATACTTTCGAACTTCAAAAGAGACCTCACGGTGGCCTCTGTCGTATACATCCTTCATCCGAGCTTGGGCACGTCATTGCCGTTTTGTGATATTCTGTAGCAGTAGATCCCTGTCTATGAGTGCCTGATCAATCGTGTCCACGCGAGTGGACCCTAGGTTGTACGAGAGGAGGCGAGGTGGATCCCGACCATATATAACCCGAAAAGGAGTGGATTGCAAGGCTTTGTTTTTCATGTTTGGGAAATTCCACTAGTACAACCCTAATAATTAGCTTGGTGGAATTATGTAGGAAAGGGACTTCTAACTGATCCTAACATGCTTTAAATGTGGTGGATATGCATGCCAGAAACATGTTGAGGATGCAAGTGGCCTAATGAAGCCAAAAATTTCATGGAGTAGAAAAAATCAAATTCTCAAGTGGTTGGATATTTACCAGAGCCAAACAACCCACGTTTTTCCTATCCTTAAAAATCATAGATGCTTTTCGGAACTATCTCTCTCAGCATTTGTGCATTATCCATTTTGGATGTTCAAATTTTTTTTCAGATCCAAACTTGAGTTTTCGCTCTCCCATTTTTCTCGTAAACAAAAAAGATATATGGCAAATAGATCGCATCAAAATGAAAATTTTAGAGTTCATGTACGCAAAAAAAATTTGAAAACTAAAATAAATGTAAGTGAAAAAAATTATTTCACAGACTGAAAATTAACTCCAAGGCATTGTTTTTCATGTTTGGGGAAGTTCCACTAGTACAACCCCTAATAATTAGCTTGGTGGAATTATATAGGAAAGGGACTTCTAACTGATCCTAACATTCTTTAAATGTGGTGGATATGCATGCCAGAAACATGTTGAGGATGCAAGTGGCCTAATGAAGCCAAAAATTTCATGGAGTAGAAAAAATCAGATTCTCAAGTGGTTGGATATTTTACCAGAACGAAACAACCCACTTTTTGAGTATCCTTAAAAATCACAGATACTTTTTGGAATCAACTCTCTCAGAATTTGTGCATTTTCCATTTTGGATGTTCAAATTTTTTTTCAAATCCAAACTTGAGTTTCGTTCTTCCATTTTTCTCGAAAATAAAAAAGATATAAGGCAAATAGATCGCAACAAAATGAAAATTTTAGAGTTCGTGTACGCAAAAAAAATTTTAAACTATTATAAATGTAAGTGAAGAAAATTATTTCACGCAATAAAAATGAATTTCGTGGTTTTGTTATCCATGATTGGGAAATTCCGCTAGTACAACCCCAAGTAATTAGCTTGGTGGAATTTTATAGGAATGGGACTTCTAACTGATCCTAACATGCCTTAAATGTGGTGGATATGCATGCCAGAAAAATGTTGAGGATGAAAGTGACCAAATGATACCAAAAATTTCAAGGAGTAGAAAAAATATGATTCTCAAGTGGTTGGATATTTACCAGAGCCAAACAACCCTCTTTTTGCATATCCTTAAAAATCACATATACATTTTTGAATTATCTCCCTCATAATTTGTGCCTTTTCCATTTTAGAAGTTCAATTTTTTTTTCAGATCCAAACTTGAGTTTTCACTCTCCCATTTTCTCGTAAAAAAAAAAGATATAAGGCAAATAGATCGCAAAAAAAAAAAAATTTAAAGTTCATGTACGCAAAAAAAATTGAAAACTAAAATAAATGTAAGTGAAGAAAATTATTTCACGCACTAAAAAAGAACTCCAAGCTTTTTGTTATCCAAGTTGGGGAAATTCCACTAGTACAACGCCTAATAATTAGGTTTGTGGAATTTTATAGGAAATGGACTTCTTACTGATCCTAACATGCGTTAAATGTGGAGGATATGTATGCCAGAAACATGTTGAGGATGCAGGTTGCCTAATGAGGCCCAAATTTTCAAGGAGTAGAAAAAATCGAATTCTCAAGTGGTTAGATATTTACCAAAGCCAAACAACCCATTTTTTGCTTACCTTAAAAATCACAAATACTTTTTGGAATTATCTCCAGTAGCATTTGTGCATTTTCCTTTTTGGATTTTTTTTTTTTAGATCCTAACTTCAATTTTTGCTCTCCCATTTTTCTCGTAAACAAAAAAGATATTAGGCAAATAGCTCGCTACAAAATGAAAATTTTAGAGTTCATGTATGTAAAAAAATTGAAAAATACAATAAATATAAGTGAAGAAAATTATTTCCTGCTCTAAAAATAAACTCCAAGATTTTGTTATCCAAGTTTGGGAAATTCCACTAGTACAACCCTTAATAATTAGCTTGGTGCAATTTTATAGGAAAAGGACATCTAACTGATCCTAACATGCTTTAAATGTTGTGGATATGCATGCCAGAAACATGTTGAGGATGCAAGTGGCCTCATGATGCCAAAAATTTCACGGAGTTGAAAAAATCAGATTCCCAAGTGATTGGATATTTACTAGAGCCAAAATACCCACTTTTTGCTTCTCCTTAAAAATCACATATGCCTTTTGGAATTATCTGTCTCAGCATTTGTGCATTTTCCATTTTGGATGTTCAAATTCTTTTTCAGATCCAAACTTGAGTTTTTGCTCTCCCATTTTTCTCGTAATAAAAAAAGATATAAGACAAATAGATCGCATGAAAATGAAAATTTCAGAGTTCATGTACGCAAAAAAATTTGAAACTAAAATAAATGTAAGTGAAGAAAATTATTTCACGCACTAAAAATGAACTCCAAGGCTTTGTTATTCATATTTGGGAAATTCCACAAGTACAACCCCTAATAATTAGCTTGGTGGAATTATATAGGAAAGGGACTTCTAACTGATCCTAACATTCTTTAAATGTGGTGGATATGCATGCCAGAAACATGTTGTGGATGCAAGTGGCCTAATGATGCCAAAAATTTCGTGGAGTAGAAAAAATCAGATTCTCAACTGGTTGGATATTGGACCAGAGCCAAACAACCCACTTTTTGCCTATCCATTAATATCATAGATACTTTTTAGAATCATCTCTCTCAGCATTTGTGCATTTTCCATTTGGGATGTTCAAATTTTTTTTCAGATCCAAACTTGATTTTTCGCTCTTCCATTTTTCTCTGAAACAAAAAAGATATAAGGCAAATAGATCACAACAATATGAAAATTTTAGAGTTCATACACGCAAAAATATTTGAAAACTATAAAAAATATAAGTGAAGAAAATTATTTCACGCACTAAAAATGAACTCCAAGGTTTTGTTATCCATGTTTGGGAAATTCTACTAGTACAACCCCTAATAATTAGCTTGGTAGAATTTTATAGGAAATGGACTTCTGACTGATCCTAAAGCGCTTTAAATGTTGGGGATATGCATGCCAGAAACATGTTGAGAACGCAAGTGGCCTAAAGATGCCCAAAATTTCAAAGAGTAGAAAAAATCAGATTCTCAAGTGGTTGAATATTTTACAAGAGCCAAACAACCCTCTTTTTGCATATCCTTAAAAATCACATATGCTTTTTGGAAATATCTCTCAATATATGTGCATTGTGGATATTCAATTTTTTTTTAGATCCAAACTTTAGTTTTCGCTCTCCCATTTTTCTCGTAAATAAAAAAGATATAAAGCAAATAGGTCGCAAAAAATAAAAATTTTACAGTTCATGTATGCAATAAAATTTTAAAACTATAATAAATGTAAGTGAAGAAAGCTATTTCACGCACTAAAAATGAACTCCTAGGTTTTGTTGTCCTTGTTAGGAAATTTCCACTAGTACAACCCCTAACAATTAGATTGGTGGAATTTTATAGGAAAGGGACATCTAACTGATCCTAACATGCTTTAAATGTGGTGGATAGGCATGCCAGAAACATGTTGAGGATGCAAGTGGCCTAATGATGCCGAAAATTTGAAGGAGTAGAAAAAATCAGATTCTCAAGTGGGTGGATATTTAACAGAGCAAAACAACCCACTTTTTGCCTATCTTTAAAAATCATGGATGCTTTTTGGAATTATCTCTCACAGCAATTGTGCATTTTCCATTTTGGATGTTCAAATTTTTTTTAGATAAAACTTGAGTTTTCGCTCTCCCATTTTTCTCATAAACAAAAAAGATATAAGGCAAATAGATCGCAACAAAATAAAAATTTTAGAGTTCATGTACGCTAAAAAATTTGAAAACTATAATAATTGTAAGTAAAGAAAATTATTTCACGTACTAAAAATCAACTCCAAGGTTTTGTTATCCATGTTTGGGAAATTCCACTAGTACAACCCCTAATAATTAGCTTGGTGGAATTTTATAGGAAAGGGATTTCTAACTGATCATAACATGGTTTAAATGTGGTGGATATGCATGCTAGAAACATGTTGAGACTGCAAGAGGCCTAAAGATGCCGAAAATTTCAAAGAGTAGAAAAAATCAGATTCTCAAGTGGTTGGATATTTTACCAGAGCCAAACAACCCACTTTTTGCCTATCCTTAAAAATCATAGATACTTTTTGGAATTATCTCTCTCAGCATTTTTGCATTTTCCATTTCTGATGTTCAATTTTTTTTTCAGATCAAAACTTGAATTTTTGCTCTCCCATTTTTCTCGTAAACAAAAAAAATATAAGGCAAATAGATCGCACCAAAATGAAAATTTTAGAGTTCATGTACACAAAAAAATTTGAAAACTATAATAAATTTAAGTGAAAAAAATCATTTCACACACTAAAAATGAACTCCATGGTTTTGTTATCAATTTTTTCGAAATTCCACTAGTACAACCCCTAATAATTAGCTTGGTGAAATTTTATAGGCAAGGGACATCTAACTAATCCTAACATGCTTTAAATGTGGTGGATATGCATGCCAGAAAAATGTTGAGGATGCAAGTGGCCTAATGATGCAAAAAATTTCAAAGAGTTGAAAAAATCAGATTCCCAAGTAGTTGGATATTTACCAGAGCCAAACAAGCCACTTTTTGCCTATCCTTAAAAATAACAGATGCTTTTTGGAATTTTCTCTCTCAGAATTTGTGCATTTTCCATTTTGGATGTTAAATTTTTTTTTCAGATCCAAACTTGAGTTTTCTCTCTCGCATTTTTCTCGGAAACAAAAAAGATATAAGGCAAATAGATCGCAACAAAATGAAAATTTAAGAGTTCATGTACGCAAAAAAAAATTAAACTATAATAAATGTAAGTGAAGAAAATTATTTCACGCACTAAAAAAGAACTCCAAGGTTTTTGTTATCCATGTTTGGGAAAATCAACTAGTACAACCCTTAATAATTAGCTTGGTGGAATTTTATAGGAAAGGGACTTCTAACTGATCCTAACGTGCTTTAAATGTGGTGGTATGCATGCCAGAAACATGTTGAGGATGCAATTGGCCTAATGATGCCAAAAATTTCAAGGAGTAGAAAAAATGTTATTCGCAAGTGGTTGGATATTTACCCGAGCCAAACAACCCACTTTTTGTCTATCATTAAAAATCACTGATGCTTTTTGGAATTATTTCTCTCAGGATATGTGCATTTTGGATGTTCAAATTTTTTTTCACATCCAAACTTTAGTTTTAGCTCTCCCATTTTTCTCATAAACAAAAAAGATATAAGGAAAATAGATCGCAAATAAATGAAAATTTTAGAGTTCATGTACGGAAAAAAATTTTAAAACTATAATAAATGTAAGTGAAGAACATTATTTGACGCACTAAAAATGAACTCCAAGGTTTTGTTATCCATGTTTGGGAAATTCCACTAGTACAACCCCTAATAATTAGATTGGTGGAATTTTATACTAAAGGGACATCTAACTAATCCCAAAATGCTTTAAATTTGGTGGATATGCTGGCCAGAAACATGTTGAGGATGCAAGTGGCCTAATGATGCCGAAAATTTGAAGGAGTAGAAAAAATCAGATTCTCAAGTGGGTGGATATTTACCAAAGCCAAACCACCCACTTTTTGCCAATCTTTCAAAAGCACAGACACTTTTTGGAATTATCTCTCTCTACATTTGTGCATTTCCCATTTTGGATGTTCAATTTTTTTTTTAAATCTAAACTTGAGTTTTTGCTTTCCCATTTTTCTAGTAAACAATAAAGATATAAGGCAAATAGATCGCAACAAAATGAAAATTTTAGAGTTCTTGTGCGCAAAAAAATTTGAAAACTATAATAAATGTAAGTGAAGAAATTTTTTTCATGCACTAAAAATGAACTCCAAGGTTTTGTTACCCATGTTTGGGAAATTCCACTAGTACAACCCCTAATAATTAGCTTGGTGGAATTTTATAGGAAAGAGACTTCTAACTGATCCTAACTTGCTTTAAATGTGGTGGATGTGCATGCCAGAAACATGTTGAGGATGCAACTGGCCTGATGATGCCAAAAATTTCAAGGAGTAAAAAAAATAAGATTCTCAAGTGGTTGGATATTTTATAAGAGCCAAACAACCCACTTTTTGCCTATCCTTAAAAATCTCAAATACTTTTTGGAATTATCTCCCTCAGCATTTGTGCATTTTCCATTTTGGATGTTCAAATTTTTTTTCACATCCACACTTGAGTTTTCGCTCTCCCATTTTTGACATAAACAAAAGAGATATCAAGCAAATAGATCACAAGAAAATGAAAATTTTAGAGTTCTTGTGCGCAAAAAACTTTGAAAACAATAATAAATGTAAGTTAAGAAAATTATTTCATTTAGTAAAAATGAACTCCAAGGTTTTTTTATCCATCTTTGGGAAATTCCACTAGTACAACCCTTAGTAATTAGCTTGGTGGAGTTTTATAGTAAAGGGACTTCTTGCTAATCCTAACATGCTTTAAATGTGGTGGATATGCATGCCAGAAACATATTGAGGATGCAAGTGGCCCAATCATCACGAAAATTTCAAGGAGTAGAAAAAATCAGATTCTCAAGTGGATGGATTTCCTGAGCCAAACAACCCACTTTTTGCATATCCTTAAAAATCACAAATGTTTATTGGAATTAACTCTCTCAGCATTTTTGAGAAATTTCAATTTTGGCTGTTCAAATTTTTTTTTAGATCAAAATTTGAGTTTTCATTCTCCCTATTTTCTCATAAACAAAAAAGATAAATCGCAACAAAATGAAAATTTTAGAGTTCATGTACGCAAAAAAAATTCAAAACTAAAATAAATTTTTGTGAAGAAAATTATTTCACGTTCTAAAAATGAACTCCAAGGTTTTGTTATCCATGTTTTTGAAATTCCACTAGTACAACCCCTAATAATTAGCTTAGTGGAATTTTATAGGAAAGGGATTTCTAACTGATCCTAACATGCTTTAAATGTGGTGGATATGCATGCCAGAAACATGTTGAAGATGCAAGTGGCCCAATCATAACAAAAATTTCAAGGAGTAGAAAAAATCAGATTCTCAAGTGGTTGGATATTTTCCTAAGCCAAACAACCCACTTTTTGCATATCCTTAAATATCACAGATATTTTTTGGAATTAACTCTCTCAGCATTTGTGCATTTTTCATTTTGGATGTTCAAATTTTTTTTCAGATCAAAACTTGAGTTTTCATTCTCCCAATTTTCTCGTAAACAAAAAGGATATAAAGCAAATAAATCGCAACAAAATGAAAATTTTAGAGTTCATGTACGCAAAAAAATTTGAAAGCTAAAATAAATGTAACTGAAGAAAATTATTTCACGTACTAAAAATGAACACCAAGGTTTTGTTATCCATGTTTGGGAAATTCCACCTGTACAACCCCTAATAATTAGCTTGGTGTAATTTTATAGGAAATGAACTTCTTACTGATCCTAACATGCTTTAAATGTGGTGGATATGCATGCAAGAAACATGTTGAGGATTCAAGTGGCCTAATGAAGCCAAAAATTTCGAGTAGAAAAAATCAGATTCTCAAGTGGGTGGATATTTACTAGAGCCAAACAACCCACTTTTTGCCTATCCTTAAAAATCACTGATACTTTTTGGAATTATCTCTCTCAGCATTTGTGCATTTTCCAATTTGGATGTTTAATTTTTTTTTTTCAGATCCAAACTTGAGTTTTCGCCCTTCAACTTTTCTCGTAAACAAAAAAGATATTAGGCAAATAGATCACAACAAAATGAAAATTTTAGATTTCAAATACACAAAAAAATTTGAAAACTACAAGAAATATAAGTGAAGAAAATTATTTCACGCTCTAAAAATAAACTCCATGGTCTTGTTATCCATGTTTTGGAAATTCCACTAGTACAACCCCAAATAATTAGCTTGGTGGAATTTTATAGGAAAAGGACTTCTAACTGATCTTACCTGCTTTAAATGTGGTGGATATGCACGCCAGAAACATGTTGAGGTTGTAAGTGGCCTAATGATGCCAAAAATTTCAAGGAGTAGAAAAAATCAGATTCTCAAGTGGCTGGATATTTACCAAAGCCAAACAACCCACTTTTTGCCGATCCTTAAAAATCACAGATACATTTTGGAATCATCTCTCTCAACATTTTTGCATTTTCCATTTTGGATGTTCAAATTTTTTTTCAGATCCAAACTTGAGTTTTCGCTCTCCCATTTTTCTCGTAAACAAAAAAGATATATCGAAAATAGATCGCAAAAAAATGACAATTTTAGAGTTCATATACGCAAAAAAATTTGAAAACTATAATAACTATAAGTGAAGAAAATTATTTTACGGACTAAAAATGAACTCCAAGGTATTGTTATCCTTGTTTGAGAAATTCCTCTAGTATAACCCCTACTAATTAATTTTGTGGAATTTTATAGGAAAGGGACTACTAGTTGATCCTAACATGCTTTAAATGTGGTGGATATGTATGCCAGAAACTTGTTGAGGATGCAAGTGGCCTAATGATTGCAAAAAATTCAAGGAGTAGAAAAAATCAAATTCTCAAGTGGGTGGATATTTACCAGGGCCAAACAACCCACTTTTTACCTATCCTTAAAAATCATAGATACTTTTTGGAATTATCTCTCTCAGCATTTGTACATTTTCCATTTTGGATATTCAATTTTTTTTACAGAGCAAAACATGAGTTTTCGCTCTCCTATTTTTCTCGTAAAAAACAGTTATAAGGCAAATAGATCGCAACAAAATGAAAATTTTAGTGATCATGTACGCAAAAAATTTAAAAACTATAATAAATATAAGTGAAAAAAATTATTTCATGCACGAAA
Source organism: Aristolochia californica (assembly GCF_029961685.1). NCBI lineage: Eukaryota > Viridiplantae > Streptophyta > Magnoliopsida > Piperales > Aristolochiaceae > Aristolochia > Aristolochia californica. The sequence goes on along the minus strand of NW_027182257.1, from coordinate 21,926,050 downwards.
AATGAACTACAACGTTTTGTTATCCATGTTTTGGAAATTCATCTCGTACAACCCCTAATAATTAGCTTTGTGGAATTTTATAGGAAAGGGATTTCTAACTGATCCTAACATGTTTTAAATGAGGCGGACATGTATGCCAGACACTTGTTGAGGATGCAAGTGGCCTAATGATGGACTAAATTTCAAGGAGTAGAAAAAATTAGATTCTCAAGTAGTTGGATATTTACATGAGCCAAACAACCCACTTTTTGCCTATCCTTTAAAATCTCAAATGCTTTTTGGAATTATCTCTCTCAGCATTTGTGCATTTTCAATTTTGGAAGCTCGAATTTTTTTTCAGATCCAAACTTGTGGTTTCGCTCTCCCATTTTTCTCGTAAACAAAAAAAGAAATAAGGCATATAGATCGCAACAAAAAGAAAATTTTACAGATCATGTACAAAAAATTTTGAAAACTATAATAAATGTAAGTGAAGAAAATTATTTCACGCACTAAAAATAAACTCCAACGTTTTGTTATCCATGTTTGGGAAATTCCACTAGTACAACCCCTAATAATTAGTTCGTGGAATTTTATAGGAAAGGGACTTCTAACTAATCCTAACATGCTTTAAATGTGGTGGATATGCATGCCAGAAACATGTTGAGGATACAAGTGGCCTAATCATTACAAAAATTTCAAGGAGTAGAAAAAATCAGATTCTCAAGTGGTTGGATATTTACCTGAGCCAAACAACCCACTTTTTGCATATCCTTAAAAATCACAGATGGTTTTTGGAATTAACTCTCTCAGCATTTGTGCATTTTCCATTTTGGATGTTCAAATTTTTTTTCAGATCAAAACTTGAGTTTTCATTCTCCCATTTTTCACGTAAACAAAAAAGATATAAGGCAAATAAATCGCAACAAAATGAAAATTTTAGAGTTCATGTACGCAAAAAAATTTGAAAACCAAAATGAAGAAAATTATTTCATGTACTACAAATGAACTCCAAGGTTTTGTTATCCATTTTTGGGAAATTCCACTAGTACAACCCCTAATAATTAGCTTGATGGAATTTTATTGGAAAGGGATTTCTAACTGATCCTAACATGCTTTAAATGTGGTGGATATGCATGCCAGAAACATGTTGAGGATGCAAGTGGCCTAATGATGCCAAAAATTTTAAGGAGTAGAAAAAATCAGATTGTCAAGTGGGTGGATATTTACTTGAGCCAAACAACCCACTTTTTGCCTATCCTTAAAAATATAGATACTTTTTGAAATTATCTCACTCAGCATTTGTGCATTTTCTATTTTGGATGTTAAAATTTTTTTTCAGATCCAAACTTGAGTTTTCGCTCTCCCTTTTTTCTCATTAACTAAAACGATATAAGGCAAATAGATCACAAGAAAATGAAAATTTTAGAGTTCATGTACGCAAAAATATTTGAAAACTATAAAAAATGTTAGTGAAGAAAATTATTTCACGCCATAAAAATGAACTCCAAGGTTTTGTTATCCATGTTTGGGAAATTCTACTAGTACAACCCCTAATAATTAGCTTGGTGGAATTTTGTGGGAAAGGGACTTCTGACTGATCCTAAAGCTCTTTAAATGTTGGGGATATGCATGCCAGAAACATGTTGAGAACGCAAGTCGCCTAAAGATGCCCAAAATTTCACAGAGTAGAAAAAATCAGATTCTCAAGTGGTTGGATATTTTAAGAGAGCCAAACAACCCTCTTTTTGCCTATCCTTAAAAATCACAGATACTTTTTGGAATTATCTCTCCCAGCATTTGTCCATTTTCCATTTCTGATGTTCAAATTTTTTTTTCAGATCAAAACTTGAATTTTGCTCTCCCATTTTTCTCGTAAACAAAAAAGATATAAGGTTAATAGATCGCAACAAAATGAAAATTTTAGAGTTCATGTACGCAAAACAATTTAAAAACTATTATAAATGTTGGTGAAAATAATTATTTCACACACTAAAAATGAACTCCAAGGTTTTGTTATCCATATTTGGGAAATTCCACTAGTACAACCCCTAATAATCAGCTTGGTGGAATTTTATAGGCAAGGGATTTCTAACAAATCCTAACATGCTTTAAATGTGGTGGATATGCATGCTAGAAACATGTTGAGGATGCAATTGGCCTAATGATGCCAAAAATTTCAAGGAGTAGAAAAAATCTGATTCCCAAGTGGTTAGATATCTACCAGAGCCAAACAACCCACTTTTTGCCTATCCTTAAAAATCACAGATCCTTTTTGGAATTATCTCTCTCAATATATGTGCATTGTGGATATTCACTTTTGTTTTAGATCCAAACTTTAGTTTTCGCTCTCCCATTTTTCTCATAAATAAAAAAGATATAAAGCAAATCGATCGCAAAAAAATAAAAATTTTACAGTTCATGTATGCAATAAAATTTTAAAACTATAATAAATGTAAGTGAAGAAAGCTATTTCACGCACTAAAAATGAACTCCTAGGTTTTGTTATCCATGTTAGGAAATTTCCACTAGTACAACCCCTAACAATTAGATTGGTGGAATTTTTTAGGAAAGGGACATCTAACTGATCCTAACATGCTTTAAATGTGGTGGATAGGCATGCCAAAAACATGTTGAGGATGCAAATGGCCTAATGATGCCGAAAATTTGAAGGAGTAGAAAAAATCAGATTCTCAAGTGGGTGGATATTTAACAGAGCAAAACAACCCACTTTTTGCCTATCTTTAAAAATCACAGATGCTTTTTGGAATTATCTCTCACATCAATTGTGCATTTTTAATTTTGGATGTTCAAATTTTGTTTTAGATAAAACTTGAGTTTTCGCTCTCCCATTTTTCTCGTAAACAAAAAAGATATAAGGTAAATAGATCGCAACAAAATGAAAAATTTTAGAGTTCATGTACGCAAAAAAATTTGAAAACTATAATAATTGTAAGTAAAGAAAATTAATTCTCGTACTAAGAATCAACTCCAAGGTTTTGTTATCCATGTTTGGGAAATTCCACTAGTACAACCCCTAATAATTAGCTTGGTGGAATTTTATAGGAAAGGGATTTCTAACTGATCCTAACATGGTTTAAATGTGGTGGATATGCATGCCAGAAACATGTTGAGAAAATTTCAAACAGTAGAAAATATCAGATTCTCAAGTGATTGGATATTTTACCAGAGCCAAACAACCCACTTTTTGCCTATCCTTAAAAATCATAGATACTTTTTGGAATTATCTCTCTCAGCATTTTTGCATTTTCCATTTCTGATGTTCAATTTTTTTTTCAGATCAAAACTTGAATTTTCGCTCTCCCATTTTTCTCGTAAACAAAAAAAATATAAGGCAAATAGATCGCACCAAAATGAAAATTTTAGAGTTCATGTACACAAAAAAATTTGAAAACTATAATAAATGTAAGTGAAAAAAATTATTTCACGCACTAAAAATGAACTCCAAGGTTTTGTTTTCCATGTTTGGAAAATTCCACTAGTACAAGCCCTTATAATTATCTTGGTGGAATTTTATAGGCAATGGACTTCTAACTAATTCTAACATGCTTTAAATGTGGTGGATATGCATGCCAGAAACATGTTAAGGATGCAAGTGGCCTAATGATGCCGAAAATTTGAAGGAGTAGAAAAAATCAGATTCTCAAGTGGTTGGATATTTACCTGAGCAAAACAACCCACTTTTTGCCTATCATTAAAAATCACAGATGCTTTTTGGAATTAACTCTCTCACCATTTGTGCATTTTCCATTTTGGATGTTCAATTTTTTTTCAGATCCAAACTTTAGTTTTCACTCTCCCTTTGTTCTCGTAAACTAAAAAGATATAAGGTAAATAGATTGCAGCAAAATGAATATTTTAGAGTTCATGTACGCAAAAAAATTTGACAACTATAATAAATGTAAGTGAAGAAAATTATTTCACGCACTAAAAATGAACTCCAAGGTTTTGTTACCAGTGTTTGGTTAATTCCACTAGTACAACTCCTAATAGTTAGCTTGGTGGAATTTTATAGGAAAGGGACTTCTAGCTGATCCTAACATGCTTTAAATGTGGTGGATATGCATGCCAGAAACATGTTGAGGATGCAAGTTGCTAAATGATGCCAAAAATTTCGAGTAGAAAAAATCAGATTCTCAAGTTGTTGGATATTTACAGAACCAAACAACCCACATTTTGCCTATCCTTAAAAATTACAGATACTTTTTTGAAGTATCTCTCTAATCATTTTTGCATTATCCATTTTCGATGTTGAATTTTTTTTTCAGATCCAAACTTGAGTTTTCGCTCTCCCATTTTTCTCGTAAATAAAAAAAATATAAGGCAAATAGATCGCAAAAAAATGAAAACTTTAGAGTTCATGTACCCAAAAAAAATTCAAAACTATAAAAAATGTCAGTGAAGAAAATTATTTCACGCACTAAAACTGAACTCCAAGGTTTTGTTATCATTGTTTGGGAAATTCCACTAGTACAACCCCTAATAATTAGCTTGGTGGAATTTTATAGGAAAGGGACTTCTAACTTATCCTAACTTGCTTTAAATGTGGTGGATATGCATGCCATAAACATGTTGAGAATGCAAGTGGCCTAAAGATGCCAAAAATTTAAAAGATAGAAAAAATCAGATTCTCAAGTGTGGTGATATTTTACCTGAGCCAAACAACCCTCTTTTTGCCTATCCTTAAAAATCACAGATACTTTTTGGAATTATCTCTCTTAGCATTTGGGCATTTTCCATTTCTGATGTTCAAATTTATTTTTTCTGATCAAAACTCGAATTTTTGGTCTCCCATTTTTCTCGTAAACTAAAAAGATATAAGGTAAATAGATGACAAAAAAATTAAAATTTTAGAGTTCATGTACGCAAAAAAATTTGAAACTATAATAAATGTAAGTGAAAATAATTATTTCACACACTAAAAATGAACTCCAAAGTATTGTTATCCATGTTTGGGAAATTCCACTAGTACAACCCCAAATAATTAGCTTGGTGGAATTTTATAGGCAAGGGACTTCTAACTAATCCGAACATGCTTTAAATATGTTGGATATGCATGCCAGAAACATGTTGAGGATGCAATTGGCCTAATGAAGCAAAAAATTTCATGGAGTAGAAAAAATCTGATTCCCAAGTGGTTAGATATTTACCAGAGCCAAACAACCCACTTTTTGCTTATCCTTAAAAATCACAGATGCTTTTTGAAATTATCTCTCTCAGCATATGAGCATTTTGGATGTTCAATTTTTTTTCAGATTCAAACTTTAGTTTTCGCTCTCCCATTTTTCTCGTAAAAAAAAGATATAAGGCGAATAGATCGCAACAAAATGAAAACTTTAGAGTTCATGTACGCAAAAAAAATTGAAAATTATAAAAATTGTCAGGGAAGAAAATTATTTCACACACTAAAAATGAACTCCAAGGTTTTGTTATCCATGTTTCGGAAATTCCACTAGTACAACCCCTAATAATTAGCTTGGTGGAATTTTATAGGAAAGGGACTTCTAACTAATCCTAACATGCTTTAAATGTGGTGGATATGCATGCCAGAAATATGTTGAGGATACAAGTGGCCTAATCTTAAATAAAATTTCATAGAGTAGAAAAAATCAGATTCTCAAGTGGTTGGATATTTACCTGAGTCAAACAACCCACTTTTTGCTTATCCTTAAAAATCACAGATGCTTTTTGGAATTAACTCTCTCAGCATTTGTGCATTTTGCCATTTTGGATGTTCAATTTTTTTTTTCAGATCAAAACTTGAGTTTTCGGTCTCCCTTTGTTCTCGTAAACTAAAAAGTAATAAGGTAAATAGATTCTACAAAATGAAAATTTTAGAGTTCATGTATGAAAAAAATTTGACAACTATAATAAATGTAAGTGAAGAAAATTATTTCACGCACTAAAACTGAACTCCAAGGTTTTGTTATCAGTATTTGGGTAATTCCTCTATTACAACTCCTAATAATTAGCTTGGTGGAATTTTAGGAAAGGGACTTCTAGTTGATCCTAACATGCTTTAAATGTGGTGGATATGCATGCCAGAAACATGTTGAGGATGCAAGTTGCCGAATGATGCCAAAAATTTCAAGGAGTAGAAAAAATCAGATTCTCAAGTGGTTGGATATTTACCAGAACCAAACAACCCACTTTTTGCCTATCCTTAAAAATTACTGATACTTTTTTGAATTATCTCCCTTAGCATTTGTGCATTATCCATTTTCGATGTTCAAATTTTTTTTCAGATCCAAACTTGAGTTTTCGCTCTCCCATTTTTTTCGTAAACAAAAAAGATATAAGGCAAATAGATCGCAACAAAATGAAAACTTCAGAGTTCATGTAAGCAAAAACAATTGAAAATTATAAAAATTGTTAGTGAAGAAAATTATTTCATGCACAAAAAATGAACTCCAAGGTTTTGTTATCCATGTTTGGGAAATTCCACTAGTACAACCCCTAATAATTAGCTTGGTGGAATTTTATAGGTAAGGGACTTCTGACTGATCCTAACATGTTTTAAATGTGGTGGATATGCATGGCAGAAACATGTTGAGAATTCAAGTTGCCTAAAGATTCCCAAAATTTCAAAGAGTAGAAAAAATCAGATTCTCAAGTGGGGTGATATTTTACCAGAGCCAAACAACCCTCTTTTTGCCTATCCTTAAAAATCATAGAAACTTTTTGGAATTATCTCTCTCAGCATTTGTGCATTTTCCATTTCTGATGTTCAATTTTTTTTTTCATATCAAAACTTGAATTTTCGCTCTTCCATTTTTATCGTAAACTAGAAAGATATAAGGTAAATAGATCGCAACAAAATGAAAATTTTAGAGTTCATGTACGCCAAAAAATTTGAAAACTATAATAAATGTAAGTGAAAATAATTATTTCACACACTAAAAATGAACTCCAAGGTTTTGTTATCCATGTTTGGGAAATTCCACTAGTACAAACCTAATAATTAGCTTGGTGGAATTTTATAGGCAAGGGCTTCTAACTAATCCAAACATGCTTTAAATGTGGTGGATATGCATGCCAGAAACATGTTGAGGATGCAATTGGCCTAATGATGTCAAAAATTTCAAGGAGTAGAAAAAATCTGATTCCCAAGTGGTTAGTTATTTACCAGAGCCAAACAACCAACTTTTTGCATATCCTTAAAAATCACAGATGCTTTTTGCAATTATCTCTCTCGGCATATGAGCATTTTGGATGTTCAATTTATTTTGATATCCAAACTTTAGCTTTCGCTCTCCCATTTTTCTCGTAAACAAAAAAGATATAAGGCAAATAGATCACAAAAAAATAAAAATTTTAGAGTTCATGTACACAAAAAAATTTTAAAACTATAATAAATGTAAATGAAGAAAGCTATTTCAGACACTAAAAATGAAGTCCAAGGTTTTGTTATCCATGTTTGGGAAATTCCACTAGTACAACCCCAAATAAGTAGATTGGTGGAATTTTATTGGAAAGTGACATCTAACTGATCCTAACATGCTTTAAATGTTGTGGATATCCATGCCAGAAACATGTTGAGGATGCAAGTGGCCTAATCATGCCAAAAATTTCAAGGAGTAGAAAAAATCAAATTCTCAAGAGGGTGGATATTTACCAGAGCCAAACAACCCACTTTTTGCCTATCTTTAAAAATCATAGATGCTTTTCTGAATTATCTCTCACAGCAATTGTGCATTTTCCATTTTGGATGTTCAAATTTTTTTTTAGATAAAACTTGAGTTTTCCCTCTCCCTTTTTTCTCGTAAACAAAAAAGATATAAGGCAAATAGATCGCAACAAAATGAAAAATTTTAGAGTTCATGTACGCAAAAAAATTTGAAAACTATAATAAATGTAAGTGAAGAAAATTATTTCACGTACTAAAAATGAACACCAAGGTTTTGTTATCCCTGTTTGGGAAATTCCACTAGTACAACCCCTAATAATTAGCTTGGTGGAATTTTATAGGAAAGAGACGTCTAACTGATCCTAACTTGCTTTAAATGTGGTGGATATGCATTCCAGAAACATGTTAAGGATATAAGTGGCCTAATGATGCCAAAAATTTCAAGGAGTTGAAAAAATCAGATTCTCAAGTGGTTGGATATTTTACAAGAGCCAAACAACCCACTTTTTGGAATTATCTTTCTCAACATTTGTGCATTTTCCATTTTGGATGTTCAAATTCTTTTTCAGATCCAAACTTGAGTTTTCGCTCTCCCATTTTTCTCGAAAACAAAAAAGATATCAGGCGAATAGATCGCAACAAAATTAAAATTTTTGAGTTCATGTATGCAAAAAAAATTAAAAACTATAATAAATATAAGTGAAGAAAATTATTTCGCGCACTAAAAATGCACTCCAAGGTTTTGTTATCCATGTTTGGGAAATTCCACTACTACAACCCCTAATAATTATCTTGGTGGAATTTTACCGGAAAGGCATTTCTAACTAATACTAACATTAAATGTGGTGGATATGCATGCAAAAAACATGTTGAGAATGCAAGTGGCATAAAGATGCCCAAAATTTCAAAGAGTAGAAAAAATCAGATTGTCAAGTGGTTGGATATTTTACCAGAGCCTAACAACCCACTTTTTTCCTATCCTTAAAAATCACAAATACTTTTAGGAATTATCTCTCTTAGCATTTGTGCATTTTCCATTTCTGATGTTCAAATTTTTTTTCAGTTCAAAACTTTAATTTTTGCTCTCCCATTTTTCTCGTAAACAAAAAAGATATAACGCAAATCGATGGCAAAAAAAAGAAAATTTAAGAGTTCATGTACGTAAAAAAATTTGAAAACTATAATAAATGTAACTAAAAAAAATATTTCACACACTAAAAATGAACTCCAAGGTTGTGTTATCCATGTTTGGGAAATTCCACTACTACAACCCCTAATAATTAGCTAGGTGGAATTTTATGGGCAATGGACTTCTAACTAATCTTAACATGCTTTAAATGTGGTGGATATGCATGCCAGAAACATGTTGAGGATAACAAAACCTTGGAGTTCATTTTTTAGTGCATGAAATAATTTTCTCCACTTACATTTTTTATAGTTTTCAAATTTTTTTGCGTACATGAACTCTAAAATTTTCGTTTTGTTGCGATCTATTTTCCTTATATCTTTTTTGTTTACGAGAAAAATGGGAGAGCGAAAACTAAAGTTTGGATCTGAAAAAAAATTTGAACATCCAAAATGGAAAATGCCCCAATGTTGAGAGAGACAATTCCAAAAAGAATCTGTGATTTTTAAGGATTGGCAAAAAGTGGGTTGTTTGGCTCTGGTAAAATATCCAACCACTTGAGAATCTGATTTTTTCTACTGCTTGAAATTTTTGGCATCATTAGGCCACTTGCATCCTCTACATGTTTCTGGCATGCATATCCACCACATTTAAAGCAAGTTAGGATAAGTTAGAAGTCCCTTTCCTATAAAATTCCACCAAGCTAATTATTAGGGGTTGTACTAGTGGAATTTCCCAAACATAGATAACAAAAACTAGAGTTCATTTTTAGTGCATGAAATAATTTTCTTCACTTACATTTATTATAGTTTTCAAATTGTTTTGCATATATGAACTTTAAAATTTTCATTTTGTTGGGATCTTTTTGCCTTAAATTTTTTTTTATGAGAAAAATGGTAGAGGGAAAACTCAAGTTTGGATCTAAAAAAAAAATTGAACATCCAAAATGGGAAATGCACAAATGCAGAGAGAGATAATTCCAAAAAGTATCTATGATTTTTAAAGATAGGCAAAAAGTGGGTGTTTGGCTCTGGTAAATATCCACCCACTTGAGAATCTGATTTTTTCTACTCGAAAATTTTGGCATCATTAGGCAACTTGCAACCTCTACATGTTTTTGGCATGCATATCCACCACATTTAAAGCATGTTAGGATCTGTTAGATGTCCCTTTCCTATAAAATTCCACAGAGCTAATTATTAGGGGTTGTACTAGTGGAATTTCCTAAACATGGATAAGAAAACCTTGGAGTTCATTTTTAGTACGTGAAACAATTTTCTTCACATACATTTATTTTACTTTGCAATTTTTTTTGCGTATATGAACTCTAAAATTTTCATTTTGTTGCGATCTATTTGCCTTATATCTTTTTTGTTTACGAGAAAAATGGGAGAGTGAAAACTCAAGTTTGGATCTGAAAAAAAATTTGAACATCCAAAATGGAAAATGCACAAGTGCTGAGAGAGATAATTCCAAAAAGTATCTGTGATTTTTAAGGATAGGCAAAAAGTGTGCTGTTTGGCTCTGGTAAAATATCCAACCACTTGAGAATCTGATTTTTTCTACTCCTTGAAATTTTTGGCATCATTAGGCCACTTCCATCCACTACATATTTCTGGCATGCATATCCACCACATTTAAAGCAAGTTAGGATCAGTTAGAAGTCTCTTTCCTGTAAAATTCCACTAAGCTAATTATGAGGGGTTGTACTTGTGGAATTTCCCAAACATGGATAACAAAACCTTAGAGTTCATTTTTTAGTGCATGAAATAATTTTCTTCACTTATACTTTTATAGTTTACAATTTTTTTTGCGTTCATGAACTCTAAAATTTTTGTTTTTGTTGCGATATATTTGCCTCATATCTTTTTTGTTTACGAGAAAAATGGGAGAGCGAAAACTCATGTTTGGATCTGAAAAAAATTTGAACATCCAAAATGGCAAATTCACAAATGTAGAGAGAGATAAATCCAAAAAGTATCAGTGATTTTTAATGATAGGAAAAAAGTGGGTTGTTTGGCTCTGGTATTACCCACTTGAGAATCTGATTTTTTCTACTCCCATAAATTTTTGGCATCATTAGGCCACTTGCATCCTCAACATGCTTCTGGCATGCATATCCACCACATTTAAATCATATTAGGGTCAGTTAGAAGTCCCTTTCCTATTAAATTCCACCAAGCTAATTATTAGGGGTTGTACTAGTGCAATTTCCCAAACATGGATAACAAAACCTCTGAGTTCATTTTTAGTGCGTGAAATATTTTTCTTTACTTACATTTTTTATAGTTTTAAAATTTTTTTGAGTACTTGATTTCTAAAATTTTCATTTTGTTGCGATCTATTCGGCTTATATCTTTTTTGTTTATGAGAAAAATGGGAGGGCGAAAAACTCAAGTTTGCATCTGAAAAAAAATTTGAACATCCAAAATGGAAAATGCCCAAATGCTGTGAGAGATAATTCCAAAAAGTATCTGTGATTTTTAAGGATAGGAAAAAAGTCGGCTGTTTGGCTCTGGTAAAATATTCAACCACTTCAGAATCTGATTTTTTCTTCTCCTTGAAGTTTTTTGCATCATTAGGCCACTTGCATCTTCTACATGTTTCTGGCGTGCATATCCACCACATTTAAAGCAAGTTAAGATCAGTTAGAAGTCCCTTTCCTATAAAAATCCACCAAGCTAATTATTAGGGGTTGTACTAGTGGAATTTCCCAAACATGGATAAGAAAAACTTGGATTACATTTTTAGTCCCTGAAATAATTATCTTCACATACATTTATTTTAGTTGTCAAATTCTTTTGCGTATATGAACTCCAAAATTTTTATTTTTTTGTGATCTATTTACATTATTTCTTTTTTGTTTACGAGAAAAATGGTAGAGCGAAAAGTCAAGTTTTGATATGAAAAAAAATTTGAACATCCAAAATGGAAAATGCACAAATGCTGAGAGAGATAATTCCAAAAAGTATCTGTGATTTTTATGGATATGCAAAAAGTGGGTTGTTTGGCTCTGGTAAATATCCAACCACTTGAGAATCTGATTTTTTCTACTCCTTGAAATTTTTTGCATCATTAGGCCACTTGCATCCTCAACATGTTTCTGGCATGCATATCCACCACATTTAAAGCATGTTAGGATCAGTTAGAAGTCCCTTTCCTATAGAATTCTACCAAGCTAATTATGAGGGGTTGTACTAGTGGAATTTCCCAAACATAGATAACAAAACCTCTAAGTTCATTTTTAGTGCGTGAAATAATTTTCTTCACTTACGTTTTTTATAGTTTTCAATTTTTTTTGCGTATGTGAACTCTAAAATTTTCATTTATTTGTGATCTATTTACCTTATAAATTTTTTATTTATGAGAAAAATGGGAGAGCGAAAACTCAAGTTTGGATCTGAAAAAAAATTGAACATCCAAAATGGAAAATGCCCAAATGCTGAGAGAGATAATTCCAAAAAGTATCTCTGATTTTTAAGGATAGGCAAAAGGTGGGTTGCTTGGCTCTGGTAAAATATACAACCACTTGAGAATCTGATTTTTTCTTCTCCTTGAAGTTTTTGGCATCATTCGGCCACTTGCATCGTATACATGTTTCTAGCATGCATATCCCTCACATTTAAAGCAAGTTAAGATCAGTTAGAAGTCCCTTTCCTATAAAATTCCACCAAGCTAATTAATAGGGGTTGTATTAGTGGAATTTCCCGAACATGGATAAGAAAACCTTGGATTTCATTTTTAGTCCGTGAAATAATTTTCTTCACATACATTTATTTTATTTTTCAAATTTTTTTGCGTATATGAACTCTAAAATTTTCATTTTCTTGTGATCAATTTGCCTTATATCATTTTTGTTTACGAGAAAAATGGGAGAGAGAAAACTCAAGTTTGGATCTGAAATAAAATTTGAACATCCAAAATGAAAAATGCACAAATGCTGAGAGAGATGATTCCAAGAAGTATCTGTGATTTTTAAGGATAAGCAAAAAGTGGGTTGTTTGGCTCTGGTAAATATCCAACCACTTGAGAATCTGATTTTTTCTACTCCTTGAAATTTTTGGCATCATTAGGCCACTTGCATCCTCAACATGTTTCTGGCATGCATATATACCACCTTTAAAGCATGTTAGGATCAGTTTGAAGTTCCTTTGCTATAAAATTCCACCAACCTAAATATTAGGGGTTGTACTAGTGGAATTTCCCAAACATGGATAACAAAACCTCTGAGTTCATTTTTAGTGAGTAAAATAATTTTCTTGGGATCTATTTGCCTTATATCTTTTTTTTTTTTACGAGAAAAATGGGAGAGCGAAAACTCAAGTTTGGATCTGAAAAAAATTTGAACATCCAAAATGGGAAATGCACAAATGCAAAGAGAGATAATTCCAAAAAGTATATGTGGTTATTAAAGATAGGCAAAAAGTGGGTTGTTTGGCTCTGGTAAATATCCACCCACTTGAGAATCTGATTTTATATACTCCTTAAAATTTTTGGCATCATTAGGCCACTTGCATCCTCAACATGTTTCTTGCATGCATATCCACCACATTTAAAGCATGTTAGGATCAGTTAGATGTCCCTTTCCTATAAAATTCCACCAAGCTAATTATTAGGGGTTGTACAAGTGGAATTTCCCAAACATGAATCACAAAACCGTGGAGTTCATTTTGTTGCATGAAATAATTTTCTTCACTTACATTTTTTATAGTTATCAAATTTTTTTGCGTACATTAACTCTAAAATTTTCATTTTGTTGCGATCTATTTGCCTTATATCTTTTTTGTTTACGAGAAAAATGGGAGAGCGAAAACTCAGTTTTGGATCTGAAAAAAAATTGAACATCCAAAATGGGAAATGCACAAATGCTAAGAGTGATAATTCGAAAAAGTATATGTGATTGTTAAAGATAGGTAAAAAGTCGGTTGTTTGGCTCTAGTAAATATCCACCCATTTGAGAATCTGTTTTTTTCTACTCCTTGAAATTTTTTGCATCATTATGCCACTTGCATCCTCAAGAAGTTTCTGGCATGCATATCCACCACATATAAAGCATGTTAGGATCACTTTGATATTCCTTTCCTATAAAATTCCACCAAGCTAATTATTAGGGGTTGTACTAGTGGAATTTCCCTAGCATTGATAACAAAACCTTGGAGTTCATTTTTAGTGCGTGAAATAATTTTCTTCACATACATTTATTTTAGTTTTCAAATTTTTTTGCATAGATGAACTCTTCAATTTTCATTTTGTGGCGATCTATTTGCCTTATATCTTTTTTTTAACGAGAAAAATTGGAGAGCGAAAAATCAAGTTTGGATCTGAAAAAAAATTTGAACATCCATAATGGGAAATGCCCAAATGAAGAGAGAGATAATTCTAAAAAGTATCTGTGATTTTTAATGAGAAGCAAAAAGTGGGTTGTTTGGCTCTGGTAAATTGCGACCCACTTGAGAATCTGATTTTTTCTTCTCGTTCAAATTTTTGGCATCATTAGGCCACTAGCATCCTCTACATGTTTCTGGCATGCATATCCACCACATTTAAAGCATGTTAGGATCAGTTAGATGTCCCTTTCCTTTAAAATTCCAGAGAGCTAATTATTAGGGGTTGTACTAGTGGAATTTTCCAAACATGGATAAGAAAACCCTGGAGTTCATTTTTAGTATGTGAAATAATTTTCTTCACATACATTTATTTTACTTTTCAAATTTTTTTGCATATATGAACGCTAAAATTTTCATTTTGTTGCGATCTATTTGCCTTATATCTTTTTTGTTTACGAGAAAAATGGGAGAGCGAAAACTAAAGTTTGGATCTGAAAAAAAATTTTGACATCCAAAATGGAAAATGCACAAGTGCTGAGAAAGATAATTCCAAAAAGTATCTGTGATTTTTAAGGATAGGCAAAAAGTGTGTTGTTCGGCTCTGATAAAATATCCAACCACTTGAGAATCTGATTTTTTGCTACTCCAAATTTTTGGCATCATTAGGCCATTTGCATCCTCTACATGTTTCTGGCATGCATATCCACCACATTTAAAGCAAGTTAGGATAAGTTGGATGTCCCTTTCCTATAAAATTCCACCAAGCTAATTATTAGGGGTTGTACAAGTGGAATTTCCCAAAAATGGATAAGAAAACCTTGGATTTCAATTTTAGTCTGTGAAATAATTATCTTCACATACATTTATTTTAGTTTTAAAAGTTTTTTGCGTATATGAACTCAAAAATTTTCATTTTGTTGTGATCTATTTGCCTTATATCTTTTTGTTTACGAGAAAAATGGGAGAGCGAAAACTCAAGTTTGGATCTGAAAAAAAATTTGAACATCCAAAATGGAAAATGCACAAATGAAGAGAGAGATAATTCCACAAAGTATCTGTGATTTTTAATGATAGGCAAAAAGTGGGTTGTTTGGCTCGGTAAAATATCCAACCACTTGAGAATCTGATTTTTTCTACTCCTTCAAATTTTTGGCATCATTAGGCCACTACCATCCTCTACATGTTTCTGGCATGCATAGCCACCACATTTAAAGCATGTTAGGATCAGTTAGATGTCCCTTTCCTATAAAATTCCACAGAGCTAATTATTAGGGGTTGTACTAGTGGAATTTCCCAAACATGGATAAGAAAACCCTGGAGTTCATTTTTAGTACGTGAAATAATTTTCATCACATACATTTATTTTACTTTTCAAATTTTCTTTCGTATATGAACTCTAAAATTTTCATTTTGTTGCGATCTATTTGCCTTATATCTTTTTTGTTTACGAGAAAAATGGGAGAGCGAAAACTCAAGTTTGGATCTGAAAAAAAATTAGAACATCCAAAAAGGAAAATGCACAAGTACTGAGAGAGATAATTCCAAAAAGTATCTGTGATTTTTAAGGATAGGCAAAAAGTGGGTTGCTTGGCTCTGGTAAAATATCCAACCACTTGAGAATCTGATTTTTTCTTCTCCTTGAAGTTTTTGGCATCATTAGGCCACTTGCATCCTCTACATGTTTCATGCATGCATATCCACCACATTTATAGCATGTCAATATCAGTTAGAAGTCCCTTTCCTATAAAAATCCACCAAGCAAATTATTAGCGGTTGTACATGTGGAATTTCCCAAACATGGATAAGAAAACCTTGAATTTCATTTTCAGTGCGTGAAATAATTTTCTTCACATACATTTATTTTACTTTTAAATTTTTTTTGCGTATATGAACTCTAAAATTTTTATTTTGTTGGGATCTATTTGCCTTATATCTTTTTTTTTTTTACAAGAAAAATGGGAGAACGAAAACTCAAGTTTGGATCTAAAAAAACATTTTGAACATCCAAAATCGGAAATGCACAAATGATGAGAGAGATAATTCCAAAAAGTATATGTGATTATTAAAGATAGGCTAAAAGTGGGTTGTTTGGCTTTGGTAAATATTCACCCTCTTGAAAATCTGATTTTTTCTTCTCCTTGAAGTTTTTGGCATCGTTAGGCCACTTGCAACCTCTACATGTTTCTGGCATGCATATCCACCAGATTTAAAGAGAGTTGAGATAAGTTAGAAGTCCCTTTCCTATAAAATTCCACCATGCTAATTATTAGGGTTTGTACTAGTGGAATTTCCCAAACATGGATAAGAAAGCCTTTGATTTTATTTTTAATCCATGAAATAATTTTCTTCACATACATTTATTTTACTTTTCAATTTTTTTTGCGTATATAACCTTTAAAATTTTCATTTTGTTGTGATCTATTTGCCTTATATCTTTTTTGTTTACGAGAAAAATGGCAGAGCGAAAACTCAAGTTTGGATCTGAAAAAAAATTTGAACATCCAAAATGGAAAATGCACAAATGCTGAGGGAGATAATTCCAAAATATATCTGTAATTTTTAAGGATATGCAAAAAGTGGGTTGTTTGGCTCTGGTAAATATCCAACCACTAGAGAATCTGATTTTTTCCACAACATGAAATTTTTGGCATCGTTAGGCCACTTGCATCCTCAACATGTTTCTGCCATGCATATCCACCATATTTAAAGCATGTTAGGATTAGTTAGAAGTCACTTTCCTGTAAAATTCCACCAAGCTAATTATTAGGGGTTGTACTAGTGGAATTACCCAAACATGGATAACAAAACCTTGCAGTTCATTTTTTATTGCATGAAATAATTTTCTTCACTTACATTTTTTATAGTTTTCAAATTTTTTTGCGTACATGAACTCTAAAATTTTCATTTTGTTGCGATCCCTTTGTCGTATATCTTTTTTGTTTACGAGAAAAATGGGAGAGCAAAAACACAAGTTTGGATCTGAAAAAAAAAATTGAACGTCCAAAATGGGAAATGCACAAATGCAGAGAGAGATAATTCCAAAAAGTATCTGTGATTTTTAAAGATAGGCAAAAAGTGGGTTGTTTGGCTCTGGTAAATAACCACCCGCTTGAGAATCTGATTTTTTCTACTCCTTGAAATTTTTGGCATCATTAGGCCAGTTGCAGCCTCAACATGTTTCTGGCATGTATATCCACCACATTTAAAGGACGTTAGCATCAGTTAGAAGTCCCTTTCCTATAAAATTCCACCAAGCTAATTATTAGGGGTTGTACATGTTGAATTTCCCAAACAAGAATAAGAAAACCATGGAGTTCATTTTTAGTCCGTGAAATAATTTTCTTCACAGACATTTATTTTAGTTTTCAAATTTTTTTGCGTATATGAACTCTAAAATTTTCATTTTGTTGTGATCTATTTACCTTATATCTTTTTTGTTCACGAGAAAAATGTGAGAAAGAAAACTCAAGTTTGGATCTGAAAAAAAATTTGAATATACATAATGGAAAATGCACAAATGCTGAGAGAGATAATTCCAAAAAGTATCTGTAATTTTTAAGGATATGCAAAAAGTGGGTTGTTTGGCCCTGGTAAATATCCAACCACTAGAGAATCTGATTTTTGCTACTTCTTGAAATTTTTGGCATCATTAGGTCACTTGCATCCTCAACATGTTTCTGGCTTGCATATCCACCATATTCAAAGCATGTTAGGATCTGTTAGAAGTCCCTTTCCTATTAAATTCCACCAAGCTAATTATTTGGGGTTGTACTAGTGGAATTTCCCAAACATGAATAACAAAACCTTGGAGTTCATTTTTAGAGCGTGAAATAATTTTCTTCACCAACATTTATTATAGTTTTTAAATTTGTTTGTGTACATGAAATCTAAAATTTTCATATTTTTGCGATCTATTTGCCTTATATCTTTTTTGATTACGAGAAAAATTGGAGAGCGAAAACTCAACTTTGGATTTGAAAAACAATTTGAACATCCAAAACGCACCTATGCTAAGAGAGATAATTCCAAAAAGCATCTGTGATTTTTAAGGATAGGCAAAAGGTGGGTTGTTTGGCCCTAGTAAATATCCAACCACTTGGGAATCAAATTTTTTCTACTTCTTAAAATTTTTGGCATCATTAGGCCACTCGCATCCTCAACATGTTCTGGCATGCATATCCACCACATTTAAAGCATGTTAGGTTCAGTTAGAAGTTCCTTTGCTATAAAATTCCACCAAGCTAATTATTGGGGGTTATACTAGTGGAATTTCCCAAACCTGGATAACAAAACCTCTGAGTTCATTTTTAGTGCGTGAAATAATTTTCTTCACTTACATTT
The DNA here is from genome assembly GCF_029961685.1 of Aristolochia californica. Lineage (NCBI taxonomy): Eukaryota > Viridiplantae > Streptophyta > Magnoliopsida > Piperales > Aristolochiaceae > Aristolochia > Aristolochia californica. The sequence goes on along the minus strand of NW_027182257.1, from coordinate 21,907,629 downwards.
TTTATAGTTTTCAAATTTTTTGCATTCATGAACTGTAAAATTTTCATTTTGTTGCGATGTATTTGCCTTAGATCTTTTTTGTTTACGAGAATATTGGGAGAGCGAAAACTCAAGTTCGGATTTGAAAAAAAATTTGAACATCAAAAATGGAAAATGGACAAATGCTGAGAGAGATAATTCCAAGAATATCTCTAATTTTTAAGGATAGGCAAAAAGTGGGTTGTTTGGCTCTGGTAAATATCCAACCACTTGAGAATCTGATTTTTTCAACTTGAAATTTTTGGCATCATTAGGCCACTTGCATCCTCAACATATTTCTAGCATGCATATCCACCATATTTAGAGCATGTTATGATCAGTTAAAAGTCATTTGCCTATCAAATTCCACCAAGCTAATTATTAGGGGTTGTACTAGTGGAATTACCCAAACATGGATAACAAAACCTTGGAGTTCATTTTTAGTGCGTGAAATAATTTTCTTCACTTACATTTATTAGAGTTTTCAAATTTTTTTTGCGTACATGAATTGTAAAATTTTCGTTTTGTTGCGATCTATTTGCCTTATATCTTTTTTGTTTACGAGAAAAATGGGATTGCGAAAACTCAAGTTTCAATCTGAAAAAAAATTTGAACTTCCAAAATGGAAAATGCACAAATGCTGAGAGATTTAATTCCAAAAAGTATTTATGATTTTTAAGGATGGGAAAACAGTTGGTTGTTTGGCTCTGGTAAATATCCACCCACTTGAGAATCTAATATTTTCTACTCCTTGAAAATTTTGGCATTATTAGGCCACTTGCATCCTCAACATGTTTCTGGCATGCATACCCACCACATTTAAAGCATGTTAGGATCAATTAGATGTCTCTTTCCTATAAAATTCCACCAAGCTAATTATTAGGGATTGTACTATTGGAATTTCCCAAACCTGGATATGAAAACCTTGGAGTTCATTTTTAGTCTGTGAAATAATTTTCTTCACATACATTTATTTTAGTTTTCAAATTTTTTTGCGTATATGAACTCTAAAATTTTCATTTTCTTGTGATCTATATGCCTTATATCTTTTTCATTTACTAGAAAAATGGGAGAGCGAAAACTAAAGTTTCGATTTGAAAAAAAATTAGAATATCCAAAATGGAAAATAAACAAATGATGAGAGAGATAATTCCAAAAAGTATCTCTAATTTTTAAGGATAGGCAAAAAGTGGGTTGTTTGGCTCTGGTAGAATATCCAACCACTTGAGAATCTGATTTTTTCTACTCCTTGAAATTTTTGGCATCATAAGGCCACTTGCATCCCCAACATGTTTCTGGCATGCACATACACCACATTAAGGCATGTTAGGATCAGTTAGAAGTCCCTTTCCTATAAAATTCCACTAAGCTAATTATTAGGGGTTCTACTAAAGGAATTACCCAAAAATGAATAACAAAACCTTGGAGTTCATTTTTAGTGCATGAAATAATTTTTTTCACTTACATTTATTATAGTTTTAATTTTTTTTGCGTACATGAACTCTAAAATTTTCATTTTGTTGCGATCTATTTGCTTTTTATCTTTTTTGTTTACAAGATAAATGGGAGAGCGAAAACTCAAGTTTGGATCTAAAAAAAATTTTAAAATCCAAAATGGAAATTGCACAAATGCTGAGAGAGATAATTCCAAAAAGTATCTATAATTTTTAAGGATATGCTAAAAGTGGTTGTTTGGCTCTGGTAAATATCCAACCACTAGAGAATCTGATTTTTTCTACTACTTGAAATTTTTGGCATCATTAGGCCACTTGCATCCTCAACATGTTTCTGGCATGCATATCCACCATATTTAAAACATGTTAGGATCAATTAGAAGTCACTTTCCTATAAAATTCCACCAAGCTAATTATTAGGGGTTGTACTAGTGGAATTTCCCAAACATGTATAACAAAACCTCTGAGTTCATTTTCAATGCTTGAAATAATTTTCTTAACTTACATTTATTATAGTTTTCAAATTTTTTTGCGAACATGAAATCTCAAATTTTCATTTTTTTTGCGATCTATTGGCCTTATATCTTTTTTGTTTACGAGAAAAATGGGAGAGCGAAAACTCAAGTTTGGATCTGAAAAAAAATTCGAACATCCAAAATGGAAAATGCACAAATGCTGAGCGAGATAATTCCAAAAAGTATCTATGATTTTTAAGCATAGGCAAAAAGTGGGTTGTTTGGCTTTGGATATTATCCACCCACTTGTGAATCTGATTTTTTCTACTCCTTGAAATTTTTGGCATCATTAGGCCACTTGCATCCTCAACATGTTTCTGGCATGCATATCCACCACATTTAAAGCTTGTTAGGATCAGTTAGATGTCCCTTTCCTATAAAATTCCACCAAGCTAATTATTAGGGGTTGGACTACTGGAATTTGCCAAACATGGATAAGAAAACCATGGAGTTCATTTTTAGTCCGTGAAATAATTTTCTTCACATACATTTATTTTAGTTCTCAATTTTTTTTGCGTATATGAATTCTAAAATTTTCATTTTGTTGTGATCTACTTGCCTTATATCTTTTTTGTTTACGAGAAAAATGGGAGAGCGAAAACTAGAGTTTGGATCTTAAAAAAAATTTGAATATCCAAAATGGAAAATGCACCAACGCTGAGAGAGATAATTCCAAAAAGTATCTGTAATTTTCAAGAATATGCAAAAAGTGGGTTGTTTGGCTCTGGTAAATATCCAACCACTAGAGAATCTTATTTTTTGTACTTCTTGAAATTTTTTGCATCATTAGGCCACTTGCATTCTCAACATGTTTCTGGCCTGCATATCCACAATATTTAAAGCATGTTAGGATCAATTGGAAGTCCCTTTCCTATAAAATTCCACCTAGCTAATTATTTGGGGTTGTACTAGTGGAATTTCACAAACATGAATAAAAAAACCATGGAGTTCATTTTTAGTGCGTAAAATAATTTTCTCCACTTACATTTATTATAGTTTTCAATGTTTTTGCGTACATGAAATCTAAAATTTTCATTTTTTTGCGATCTATTTGCATTTATCTTTTTTCATTACAAGAAAAATCGGAGAGCGAAAACTCAAGTTTGGATTTGAAAAAAAATTTGAACATCCAAAATGCACATATGCTGAGAGAGATAATTCCAAAAAGCATATGTGATTTTTAAGATATGCAAAAAGTGGGTTATTTAGCTCTAGTAAATATCCAACCACTTGGGAATCAGATTTTTTCTACTGCTTTAAATTTTTGGCAACATTAGGCCACTCACATTCTCAACATGTTCTGGGATGCATATCAACCACATTTAAAGCATGTTAGGATCAGTTAGAAGTCCCTTTCCTATAAAATTCCACCAAGCTAATTATTAGGGGTTGTAGTAGTGGAATTACCCAAACATGGATAACAAAACCTCTGCGTTCATTTTTAGTGCGTGAAATAATTTTCTTCAATTATATTTTTTATAGTTTTGAATTTTTTTTGCGTACATGAAGTCTAAAATTTTTATTTTGTTGTGATCTATTTGCCTAATTTATTTTTTGTTTACGAGAAAAATGGGAGAGCAAAAACTCAAGTTTGGATCTGAAAAAAAATTTGAATGTCAAAAATTGAAAATGCACAAATGCTGAAAGCGATAATTCCAATAAGTATCTGTGATTTTTAAGGATAGGCAAAAAGTGGGTTGTTTGGCTCTGGTAATTATCCAACCACTTGAAAATCTGATTTTTTCTACTCCTTGAAATTTTTCGCATCTTTAGGCCACTTGCATCCTCAACATGTTTCTGGCATCCATATCCACCACATTTAAAGCATGTTATGATGAGTTAAAAGTCCCTTGCCTTTGAAATTCCACCGAGCTAATTATTAGGGGTTGTACTAGTGGAATTACCCAAAAATGGATAACAAAACTTTGGAGTTCATTTTTAGTGCATGATATAATTTTCTTCACTTACATTTATTATTTTTTCAAAATTTTTTGCGTACATGAACTGTAAAATTTTAATTTTATTGCGATCTATTTACCTCATATCTTTTTTGTTTACGAGAAAAATGGGAGAGCGAGAACTCAAGTTTGGATCTGAAAAAAATTTGAACATCAATATTGGAAAATGCACAAATGCTGAGAGAGATAATTCCAAAAAGTATCTATGATTTTAAAAGATCGGCAAAAAGTGGGTTGTTTGGCTCTGGTAAATATCCACCCACTTGAGAATCTGATTTTTTCTACTCCTTGAACTTTGGCATCATTAGGCCACTTCCATCCTCAACATGTTTTTGGCATGCATATCCACCACATTTAAAGCGTGTTAGGATCAGTTTTATGTCCCTTTCCTATAAAATTCCACCAAGCTAATTATTAGGGGTTATACTAGTGGAATTTCCCTAACAGGGATAACAAAACCTTGGAGTTCATTTTTAGTACGTGAAATAATTTTCTTCACATAAATTTATTTTAGTTTTAAAATTTTTTTGCATATATGAACTCTAAAATTTTCATTTTGTTGTGATCTATTTGCCTTATATCTTTTTTGTTTACGAGAAAAATGGGAGAGCGAGAACTAGAGTTTAGATCGGAAAAAAAATTTGAATATCCAAAATGGAAAATTCACCAACGTTGAGAGAGATAATTCCAAAAAGTATATGTAATTTTTACGGATATGCAAAGAGTGGGTTGTTTGGCTCTGGTAAATATCCAACCACTAGTGAAACTAATTTTTTCTTCTTTTTGAAATTTTTTGCTTCATTAGGCCACTTGCATCCTCAACATGTTTCTGGCATGCCTATCCACTTGCATCATTAGGATCAATTGGAAGTCCCTTTCCTATAAAATTCCACCTAGCAAATTATTTGGGGTTGTCCTAGTGGAATTTCCCAAACATGAATAACAAAACAATGGAGTTCATTTTTAGTGCGTGAAATAATTTTCTCCACTTACATTTGTTATAATTTTCAAACTTTTTTGCGTACATGAAATCTAAAATTTTCATTTTTTTGCTATCAATGTGCCTTTTATCTTTTTTGATTGCAAGAAAAATCGGAGAGCAAAAACATAAGTTTGGATCTGAAAAAAAAATTGAACATCCAAAAAGCACATACGCTGAGAGAGTTAATTCCAAAAAGCATATGTGATTTTTTAGGATAGGCAAAAAGTGGGTTGTTTGGCTCTAGTAAATATCCAACCACTTGGGAATCCGATTTTTTTCTACTCATTGAAATTTTTGGCATCATTAGGCCACTCGCATCCTCAACATGTTCTGGCATGCATATCCACCACATTTAAAGCATGTTAGGATCAGTTAGAAGTCCCTTTCCTATAAAATTCCACCAAGCTAATTATTAGGGGTTGTAGTAGTGGAATTTCACAAACATGGATAACAAAACCTCTGAGTTCATTTTTAGTGCGTGAAATAATTTTTTCACTCACATTTTTTATAGTTTTTAAAATTTTTTGCGTACATGAACTCTAAAATTTTCATTTCGTTGAGATCGATTTGACTTATATCTTTTTTTTTACGAGAAAATGGGAGAGAGAAAACTCAAGTTCGGATCTGAAAAAAAATTTGAACATAAAAAACGGAAAATGAACAAATGTTGAGAGAGATAATTGCAAAAAGTATCTCTAATTTTTAAGGATTGGCAAAAAGTGGGTTGTTTGGCTCTGGTAAATATCCAACCACTTGAGAATCTGATTTTTCTTCTCGAAATTTTTGGCATCATTAGGCCACTTGCATCCTCAACATGTTTCTAGGATGCATATCCACCACATTTAAAGCATGTTATGATCAGTTAAAAGTCCCTTGCCTATGAAATTCCACCAAGCTAATTATTAGGTCTTGTACTAGTGGAATTACCCAAACATGGATAATAAAACCTTTGAGTTCATTTTTAGTGCGTGAAATAATTTTCTTCACTCACATTTATTAGAGTTTTCAAATTTTTTTGCGCACATGAATTGTAAAATTTTCGTTTTGTTGCGATCTATTTGCCTTATATCTTTTTTGTTTACGAGAAAAATGGGAGTGTGAAAACTCAAGTTTCGATCTGAAAAAAAATTTGAACATCCAAAATGGAAAATGCACAAATGCTGAGAGAGTTAATTCCAAAAAGTATCTGTGATTTTTAAGGATGGGCAAAAAGTTGGTTGTTTGGCTCTGGTAAATATTCACCCACTTGAGAATCTAATTTTTTCTACTCCTTGAAAATTTTGGCATTATTAGGCCACTTGCATCCTCAACATGTTTCTGGCATGCATACCCACCACATTTAAAGCATGTTAGGATCATTGTGATGTCCCTTTCCTATAAAATTCCACCAAGCTAATTATTAGGGATTGTACTATTGGAATTTCCCAAACCTGGATAAGAAAACTTGAGAGTTCATTTTTAGTCTGTGAAATAATTTTCTTCACATACATTTATTTTAGTTTTCAAATTTTTTTGCGTATATGAACTCTAAAATTTTCATTTTCTTGTGATCTATATGCCTTATATCTATTTCATTTATGAGAAAAATGGGAGAGCGAAAACTAAAGTTTCGATCTAAAAATAAATTTGAATATCCAAAATGGAAAATAAACAAATGATGAGAGAGATAATTTCAAAAAGTATCTGTTATTTTTAAGGATAGGCAAATAGTGGGTTGTTTGGCTCTGGTAGAATATCCAACCACTTGAGAATCTGATTTTTTCTACTCCTTGAAATTTTTGGCATCATACGGCCACTTGCATCCTCAACATGATTCTGGCATGCATATACACCACATTTAAAGCATGTTAGGATCAGTTAGAAGTCGATTTCCCATAAAATTCCCTAAGCTTATTATTAGGGGTTGTACTAAGGAATTACCCAAAAATGGATAACAAAACCTTGAAGTTCATTTTTAGTGCGTGAAATAATTTTCTTCACTTACATTTATTATAGTTTTAGAATTTTTTTGCATACATGAACTCTAAAATTTTCATTTTGTTGCGATCTATTTGCCTTTTATCTTTTTTGTTTACGAGAGAAATGGGTGAGCGAAAACTCAAGTTTGGATCTGAAAAAAAATTTGAACATCCAAAATGGAAAATGCACAAACGCTGCGAGAGATAATGCGAAAAAGTATCTGTGATTTGTAAGGATAGGCAAAAAGTGGGTTATTTGGCTCTGGTAAATATCCACTCACTTGAGAATCTGATTTTTTCTACTCCTTCAAATTTTTGGTATCATTAGGCCACTTGCATCCTTAACATGTTTCTGCCATGCATATCCACCACATTTAAAGCATGTTAGGATCAGTTAAATGTCCCCTTCCTATAAAATTCCACCATGCTAATTATTCAGGGTTGTACAATTGGAATTTCCCAAACCTTGATAACAAAACCTCTGAGTTCATTTTTAGTGCGTGAAATAATTTTCTTCACTTACCTTTTTTATTGTTTTGAATTTTTTTTGCATACATGAACTCTAAAATTTTCATTTCGTTGCGATCTATTTGCCTAATATCTTTTTTGTTTACGAAAAAAATGGGAGAGCGAAAACTCAAGTTTGGATCTGAAAAAAAATTTGAACATCAAAAATGGAAAATGCACAAATGCTGAAAGAGATAATTCCAAAAAGCCTCTGTGATTTTTAAGGATAGGCAAAAAGTGGGTTGTTTGGCTCTTGTAATTACCCAACCACTTGAGAATCTGATTTTTTCTACTCGAAATTTTTCGCATCATTAGGCCACTTGCATCCTCAACATGTTTCTGGCATGCATATCCACCACATATAAAGCATGTTATGATGAGTTAAAAGACCCTAGGCAATAATATTCCTCCAAGCTAATTATTAGAGGTTGTATTAGTGGAATTACCAAAAAATTGATAACAGACCTTTGGAGTTCATTTTTAGTGGATGAAATAATTTTCTTCATTTAAATTTATTATATTTCCAAATTTTTTTGCGTACATGAACTGTAAAATTTTAGTTTTGTTGTGATCTATTTACCTTATATCTTTTTTATTTACGAGAAATATGGGAGAGTGAAAACTCAAGTTTGGCTCTGAAAATAAATTTGAATTTCCCAAATGAAAAATGCACAAATGCTGAGAGAGATAATTCCAAAAAGTATCTGTGATTTTTAAGGATAGGCAAAAAGTGGGTTGTTTGGCTCTGGTAAATATCCACCCACTAGAGAATCTAATTTTTTCTACTCGAAATTTTTGGCATCATTAGGCCACTTGCATCCTCAACCTGTTTCTGGCATGCATATCCACCACATTAAAAGCTTGTTAGGATCAGTTAGAAGTCCCTTTCCTATAAAATTCCACCAAGCTAATTATTAGGGGTTGTACTAGTGGCATTCCCCAAACACGGATACGAAAACCATGGAGTTCATTTTTAGTCCGTGAAATAATTTTCTTCACATTCATTTATTTTAGTTTTCAAATTTTTTTGCGTATATGAACTCTAAAATTTTCATTTTGTTGTGATGTCTTTGCCTTATATCTTTTTTGTTTATGAGAAAAGTGGGAGAGCGAAAACTAGATTTTGGATCTGAAAAGAAAATTGAATATCCAAAATGGAAAATGCACCAACACTGAGAGAGATAATTCCAAAAAGTATCTGTAATTTTTTTGGATAGGCAAAAAGTGGGTTGTTTGGCTTTGGTAAATATCCAACCACTAGAGAATCTGATTTTTTCTACTTCTTGAAATTTTTTGCATCATTAGGCCCCTTGCATCCTCAACATGTTTCTCGCATGCATATCCACCATATTTAAAGCATGTTAGCATCAATTGGAAGTCCCTTTCCTATAAAATTCCACCAAGCTAATTATTTGGGGTTGTACTAGTAGAATTTCCCAAAAATGAATAACAAAACCATGGAGTTCATTTTTAGTGCGTGAAATAATTTTCTCCACCTACATTTATTATAGTTTTCAAATTTTTTGGCGTACATGAAATCTAAAATTTTCATTTTTTAACGATCTATTTGCCTTATATCTTTTTTGATTACGAGAAAAATTGGAGAGTGAAAACTCAAGTTTGGATATGAAAAAAAATTTGAACATCCAAAAAGCACATATGCTGAGAGAGATAATTCCAAAAAGCATCTGTGATTTTTAAGGATAGGCAAAAAGTGGGTTGTTTGGCTCTAGTAAATATCCAACCACTTGGGAATCAGATATTTTCTACTCCTTTAAATGTTTGGCATCATTAGGCCACTCCCATCCTCAACATGTTCTGGCATGCATATCAACCACATTTAAAGCATGTTAGGATCAGTTAGAAGTCCCTTTCCTATAAAATTCCTCCAAGCTAATTATTAGGGGTTGTAGTGGTGGAATTTCTCAAACATGGATAACAAAACCTTTGAGTTCATTTTTAGTGCATGAAATAATTTTCTTCACTTACATTTTTTATAGTTTTGAATTTTTTTTGCGTACATGAACTCTAAAATTTTCATTTCGTTGCGATCTATTTGCCTAATATCTTTTTTGTTTACGAGAAAAATGGGAGAGCGAAAACTCAAGTTTGCATCTGAAAAAAAAATTGAATATCAAAATTGGAAAATGCACAAATGCTGAAAGAGATAATTCCAAAAAGTATCTATGATTTTTAAGGATAGGCAAAAAGTGGGTTGTTTGGCTCTGGTAATTATCCAACCACTTGAGAATCTGATTTTTTCTACTCCTTGATATTTTTCGTAGCATTAGGCCACTTGCATCCTCAACATGTTTCTGACATGCATATCCACCACATTTAAAGCATGTTATGATGAGTTAAAAGTCTCTTGCCTTTAAAATTCCACCAAGCTAATTATTAGGGTTTGTCTTGGTGGAATTACCCAAAAATGGATAACAAAACTTTGGAGTTCATTTTTAGTGCATGAAATAATTTTCTTCACTTAGATTTATTATTTTTTAAAATTTTTTTTAGTACATGAACTATAAAATTTTTGTTTTAGTGCTATCTATTTACCTTATATCTTTTTTGTTTACGAGAAAAATGGGAGAGCGAAAACTCAAGTTTGGATCTGAAAAAAAATTTGAATATCCAAAATCGAAAATGCACAAATGCTGAGAGAGATAATTCCAAAAAGTATCTGTGATTTTAAAAGATAGGCAAAAAGTGGGTTGTTTGGCTCTGGTAAATATCCACCCACTTGAGAATATGATTTTTTTCTACTCATTGAAATTTTTGGCATCATTAGGCCACTTGCATCCTCAACATGTTTCTGGCATGCATATCCACCACATTTAAAGCATGTTAGGATCAATTTCATGTCCCTTTCCTATAAAATTCCACCTAGCTAATTATTAGGGGTTATACTAGGGGAATTTCCCTTACATGGATAACAAAACCTAGGAGTACATTTTTAATAAGTGAAATAATTTTCTTCACATACATTTATTTTATTTTTCAAATTTTTTTGCGTATACGAACTCTAAAATTTTCATTTTGTTGTGATCTATTTACCTTATATCATTTTTGTTTACGAGAAAAATGGGAGAGCGAGAACTAGAGTTTAGATCTGAAAAAAAAATTGAATATCCTAAATGGAAAATGCACCAACGCTGAGTGAGATAATTTCAAAAAGTATATGCAATTTTTCTGGATATGCAAAAAGTGGGTTGTTTTGCTCTGGTAAATATCCAACCACTAGAGAATCTGATTTTTTCTACTTCTTGAAATTTTTTGCATCATTAGGCCACTTGCATCCTCAACATGTTTTGGCATGCATATCCACCATATTTAAAGCATGTTAGGATCAATTGGAAGTCCCTTTCCTATAAAATTCCACCAAGCTAATTATTTGGGGTTGTACTAGTGGAATTTCCCAAACATGAATAACAAAACCATGGACTTCATTTTTAGTGCGTGAAAAAATTTTCTCCACTTACATTTATTATATTTTTCAAATTTTTTTCTTACATGAAAGCTAAAATTTTCATTTTTTTGCGATCTATTTGCCTTATTTGTTTTTTGATTATGAGAAAAATCGGAGAGCGCAAACTCAAGTTTGGATCTGAAAAAAAATTTGAACATCCAAAATGCACATATGCTGAGAGAGATAATTCCAAAAAGCATCTGTGATTTTTAAGGGTAGGCAAAAAGTGGGTTGTTTGGCTCTAGTAAATATCCAACCACTTGGGAATCAGATTTTTTCTACACCTTGAAATTTTTGGCATCATTAGGCCACTCCCATCCTCAACATGTTCTCGCATGCATATCCACCACATTTAAAGCATGTTAGGATCAATTAGAAGTCCCTTTCCTATAAAATTCAACCAAGCTAATTCTTAGGGGTTGTAGTAGTGGAATTTCCCAAACATGGATAACAAAACCTCTGAGTTCATTTTTAGTGCGTGAAATAATTTTCTTCACTTACATTTTTTATAGTTTTGAAATTCTTTTGCGTACATGAACTCTAAAATTTACATTTCATTGCGATCTATTTGCCTTATATCCTTTTTGTTTACGAGAAAAATGGGAGAGCGAAAACTCAAGTTTGGATCTAAAAAGAAAATTGAACATCAAAAATGGAAAATGCACAAATGCTGAAAGAGATAATTCCAAAAAGTATCTCTGATTTTTATGGATAGGCAAAAAGTGGGTTGTTTGGCTTTGGTAATTATCCAACCACTTGAGAATCTGATTTTTTCTACTCCTTGAAATTTTTCGCATGATTAGGCCACTTGCATCCTCAACATGTTTCTGGCATGCATATCCACCACATTTAAAGCATGTTATGATGAGTTAAAAGTCCCTTGCCTTTAAAATTCCACCAAGCTAATTATTAGGGGTTGTACTAGTGGAATTACCCAAAAATGGATAACAAAACTTTGGAGTTTGTTTTTAGTGCATGAAATAATTCTCTTCACTTACATTTATTATAGTTTCCAATTTTTTTTGCGTACATAAACTGTAAACTTTTCCTTTTGTTGCGATCTTTTTACCTTATAGCTTTTTTGTTTAGGAGAAAAATGGGAGAGCAGAAACTCAAGTTTAGATCTGAAAAAAAATTTGAACATCCAAAATGGAAAATGCACAAATGCTGAGAGAGATAATACCAAAAAGTATTCTTGGTTATTAAGGATAGGCAAAAAGTGGATAGTTTGGCTCTGGTAAATATCCACCCACTTGAGAATCTGATTTTTTCTACTCCTTGAAAATCTTGGCATTATTAGGCCACTTGCATCCTCAACATGTTTCTGGCATGCATATCCACCACTTTTAAAGCTTGTTAGGATCAGTTAGAAGTCCCTTTCCTATAAAATCCCACAAGGCTAATTATTAGGGGTTGTACTAGTGGAATTTCCCAAACACGGATAAGAAAACCATGGAGTTCATTTTTAGTCCGTGAAATAATTTTCTTCACATACATTTATTTTAGTTTTCAAATTTTTTTGCTTATATAAACTCTAAAATTTTCATTTTGTTGTGATCTATTTTCCTTATATCTTTTTTGTTTACGAGAAAAGTGGGAGAGCAAAAACTAGAGTTTGGATCTGAAAAAAAATTTGAATATCAAAAATGGAAAATCCAACAATGCTGAGAGAGATAATTCCAAAAAGTATCTGTAATTTTTTCGGATATGCAAAAAGTGAGTTGTTTGGCCCTGGTAAATATCCAACCACTAGAGAATCTGATTTTTTCTACTTCTTGAAATGTTTTGCATCATTAGGCCACTTGCATCCTCAACATGTTTCTGGCATGCATATCCACCATATTTAAAGCATGTTAGGATCAATTGGAAGTCCCTTTCCTATAAAATTCCACCAAGGTAATTATTTGGGGTTGTACTAGTGGAATTTCCCAAACATGAATAACAAAACCATGGACTTCATTTTTAGTGCATGAAATAATTTTCTCCAGTTACATTTATTATAGTTTTCAAATTTTTTTGCATACATGAAATCTAACATTTTCATTTTTTTGCGATCTATTTGCCTTATATTTTTTTGATTACGAGAAAAATCGGAGAGCGAAAACTCAAGTTTGGATCTCAAAAAAAATTTGAACATCCAAAATGCACATATGCTGAGAGAGATAATTCCAAAAAGCATCTGTGATTTTTAAGGATAGGCAAAAAGTGTGTTGTTTGGCTCTAGTAAATATCCAACCACTTGGGAATCAGATATTTTCTACTCCTTGAAATTTTTGGCATCATTAGGCCACTCCCATCCTCAACATGTTCTGGCATGCATATCAACCACATTTAAAGCATGTTAGGATCAGTTAGAAGTCCCTTTCCTATAAAATTGCACCAAGCTAATTATTAGGCGTTGTAGTAGTGGAATTTCCCTAACATGGATAACAAAACCTCTGAGTTCATTGTTAGTGCGTGAAATAATTTTCTTCACTTACATTTTTTATAGTTTTGAAATTTTTTTGCGTACATGAACTCTAAAATTTCCATTTCATTGCGATCTATTTGCCTAATATCTTTTTTGTTTACGAAAAAAATGGGAGAGCGAAAACTCAAGTTTGGATCTGAAAAAAAATTTGAACATCAAAAATGGAAAATGCACAAATGCTGAAAGAGATAATTCCAAAAAGCCTCTGTGATTTTTAAGGATAGGCAAAAAGTGGGTTGTTTGGCTCTTGTAATTACCCAACCACTTGAGAATCTGAATTTTTCTACTCCTAGAAATTTTTTCGCATCATTAGGCCACTTGCATCCTCAACATGTTTCTGGCATGCATATCCACCACATATAAAGCATGTTATGATGAGTTGAAAGTCCCTAGGCTATAATATTCCTCCAAGCTAATTATTAGAGGTTGTATTAGTGGAATTACATAAAAAATTGATAACAGACCTTTGCAGTTCATTTTTAGTGCATGAAATAATTTTCTTCATTTACATTTATTATATTTCCAAATTTTTTTGCGTACATGAACTGTAAAATTTTTGTTTTGTTGTGATCTATTTACCTAATATCTTTTTTGTTTGCGAGAAAAATGGGAGAGTGAAAACTCAAGTTTGGCTCTGAAAATAAATTTGAACATCCTAAAAGAAAAATGCACAAATGCTGAGAGAGATAATTCCAAAAAGTATCTGTGATTTTTAAGGATAGGCAAAAAGTGGGTTGTTTGGCTCTGGTAAATACCCACCCACTTGAGAATCTGATTTTTTCTACTCGAAATTTTTGGCATCATTAGGCCACTTGCATCCTCAACCTGTTTCTGGCATGCATATCCACCACATTAAAAGCTTGTTAGGATCAGTTAGAAGTCCCTTTCCAATAAAATTCCACCAAGCTAATTATTAGGGGTTGTACTAGTGGAATTTCCCAAACACGGATACGAAAACCATGGAGTTCATTTTTAGTCCGTGAAATAATTTTCTTCACATTCATTTATTTTAGTTTTCAAATTTTTTTGCGTATATGAACTCTAAAATTTTCATTTTGTTGTGATCTGTTTGCCTTATATCTTTTTTGTTTATGAGAAAAGTGGGAGAGCGAAAACTAGATTTTGGATCTGAAAAGAAAATTGAATATCCAAAATGGAAAATGCACCAACGCTGAGAGAGATAATTCCAAAAAGTATCTGTAATTTTTTTGGATATGCAAAAAGTGGGTTGTTTGGCTTTGGTAAATATCCAACCACTGGAGAATCTGATTTTTTCTACTTCTTGAAATTTTTTGCATCATTAGGCCACTTGCATCCTCAACATGTATCTCACATGCATATCCACCATATTTAAAGCATGTTAGCATGAATTGGAAGTCCCTTTCCTATAAAATTCCACCAAGCTAATTACTTGGGGTTGTACTAGTAGAATTTCTCAAACATGAATAACAAAACTATGGAGTTCATTTTTTGTGCGTGAAATAATTTTCTCCACTTACATTTATTATAGTTTTCAAATTTTTTTGCGTACATGAAATCTAAAATTTTCATTTTTTATGATCTATTTGCCTTATATCTTTTTTGATTACGAGAAAAATCGGAGAGCGAAAACTCAAGTTTCGATATGAAAAAAAATTTGAACATCCAAAATGCACATATGCTGAGAGAGATAATTCCAAAAACCATCTGTGATTTTTATGGATAGGCAAAAAGTGGGTTGTTTGGCTCTAGTAAATATCGAACCACTTGGGAATCAGATAATTTCTACTCCTTGAAATGTTTGGCATCATTAGGCCACTCCCATCCTCAACATGTTCTGGCATGCATATCAACCACATTTAAAGCATGTTAGGATCAGTTAGAAGTCCCTTTCCTATAAAATTCCACCAAGCTAATTATTAGGGGTTGTACTAGTGGAATTTCCCAAACATGGATAACAAAACCTCTAAGTTCATTTTTAGTGCGTGAAATAATTTTCTTCACTTACATTTTTTATAGTTTTGAAATTTTTTTGCGTACATGAACTCTAAAATTTTCATTTCGTTGCGATCTATTTGCCTAATATCTTTTTTGTTTACGAGAAAAATGGGTTAGCGAAAACTCAAGTGTGGATCTGAAAAAAAATTTGAATATCAAAATTGGAAAATGCACAAATGCTGAAAGAGATTATTCCAAAAAGTTTCTGTGATTTTTAAGGATAGGCAAAAAGTGGGTTTTTTGGCTCTGGTAATTATCCAACCACTTGAGAATCTGATTTTTTCTACTCCTTGATATTTTTTCCATCATTAGGCCACTTGCATCCTCAACATGTTTCTGGCATGCATATCTACCACATTTAAAGCATGTTATTATGAGTTAAAAGTCCCTTGCCTTTAAAATTCCACCAAAATAATTATTAGGGGTTGTACTGGTGGAATTACCCAAAAATGGATAACAAAACTTTGAAGTTCATTTTTAGTACATGAAATAATTTTCTTCACTTAGATTTATTATTTTTTAAATTTTTTTTGCGTGCATGAACTATAAAATTTTCGTTTTAGTGCGATCTATTTACCTTATATCTTTTTTGTTTACGAGAAAAATGGGAGAGCGAAAACTCAAGTTTGGATCAGAAAAAAAATTTGAATATCCAAAATCGAAAATGCACAAATGCTGAGAGAGATAATTCCAAAAAGTATCTGTGATTTTAAAAGATAGGCAAAAAGTGGGTTGTTTGGCTCTGGTAAATATCCACCCACTTGAGAATCTGATTGTTTCTACTCATTGAAATTTTTGGCATCATTAGGACACTTGCATCCTCAACATGTTTCTGGCATGCATATCCACCACATTTAAAGCATGTTAGGATCAGTTTCATGTCCCTTTCCTATAAAATTCCACCTAGCTAATTATTAGGGGTTATACTAGTGGAATTTCCCTTACATGGATAACAAAACCTTGGAGTTCATTTTTAGTACGTGAAATAATTTTCTTGACATACATTTATTTTAGTTTTCAAATTTTTTTGCGTATATGAACTCTAAAATTTTCATTTTGTTGTGATCTATTTTCCTTATATATTTTTTGTTTATGAGAAAAATGGGAGAGCGAGAACTAGAGTTTAGATCTGAAAAAAAATTGAATATCCAAAATGGAAAATGCACCAACGCTGAGTGAGATAATTCCAAAAAGTATATGTAATTTTTCTGGCTATGCAAAAAGTGGGTTGTTTTGCTCTGGTAAATATCCAACCACTAGAGAATCTGATTTTTTCTACTTCTTGAAATTTTTTGCATCATTAGGCTACTTGCATCCTCAACATGTTTTGGCATGCATATCCACCATCTTTAAAGCATGTTAGGATCAATTGGAAGTCCCTTTCCTATAAAATTCCACCAAGCTAATTATTTGGGGTTGTACTAGTGGAATTTCCCGAACATGAATAACAAAACCATGGAGTTCATTTTTAGTGCGTGAAATAATTATGTCCACTTACATTTATTATAGTTTTCAAATTTTTTTCGTACATGAAAGCTAAAATTTTCATTTTTTTGCGATCTATTTGCCTTATTTGCTTTTTGATTATGAGAAAAATCGGAGAGTGAAAACTCAATTTTGGATCAGAAAAAAAATTTGAACATCCAAAATGCACATATGCTGAGAGAGATAATTCCAAAAAGCATATGTGATTTTTAAGGATAGGCAAAAAGTGGGTTGTTTGGCTCTAGTAAATATCCAACCACTTGGGAATCAGATTTTTTCTACACCTTGAAATTTTTGGCATCATTAGGCCACTCCCATCCTCAACATGTTCTGGCATGCATATCCACTACATTTAAAGCATGTTAGGATCAATTAGAAGTCCCTTTCCTATAAAATTCCACCAAGCTAATTCTTAGGGGTCGTAGTAGTGGAATTTCCCAAACATGGATAACAAAACCTCTGAGTTCATTTTTAGTGCGTGAAATAATTTTCTTCACTTACATTTTTTATAGTTTTGAAATTTTTTTGCGTACATGAACTCTAAAATTTACATTTCGTTGCGATCTATTTGCCTTATATCTTTTTTGTTTACGAGAAAAATGGGAGAGCGAAAACTCAAGTTTGGATCTAAAAAGAAAATTGAACATCAAAAATGGAAAATGCACAAATGCTGAAAGAGATAATTCCAAAAAGTATCTCCGATTTTTATGGATAAGCAAAAAGTGGGTTGTTTGGCTTTGGTAAATTATCCAACCACTTGAGAATCTGATTTTTTCTACTCCTTGAAATTTTTCGCATGATTAGGCCACTTGCATCCTCAACATGTTTCTGGCATGCATATCCACCACATTTAAAGCATGTTATGATGAGTTAAAAGTCCCTTGCCTTTAAAATTCCACCAAGCTAATTATTAGGGGTTGTACTAGTGGAATTACCCAAAAATGGATAACAAAACTTTGGAGTTTGTTTTTAGTGCATGAAATAATTCTCTTCACTTACATTTATTATAGTTTCCAATTTTTTTTGCGTACATAAACTGTAAAATTTTCCTTTTGTTGCGATCTATTTACCTTATAGCTTTTATGTTTACGAGAAAAATGGGAGAGCGGAAACTCAAGTTTAGATCTGCAAAAAAAAATTTGAACATCCAAAATGGAAAATGCACAAATGCTGAGAGAGATAATTCCAAAAAGTATTCTTGATTTTTAAAGATATGCAAAAAGTGGGTTGTTTGGCTCTGGTAAATATCCACCCACTTGAGAATCTGATTTTTTCTGCTCCTTGAATTTTTTGGCATTATTAGGCCACTTGCATCCTCAACATGTTTCATGCATGCATATCCACCACATTTAAAGCTTGTTAGGATCAGTTACATGTCCCTTTCGTTTAAAATTCCACCAAGATAATTATTAGGGGTTATACTAGTGAATTTTCCAAACATGGATAAGAAAACCATGGAGCTCATTTTTAGTCCGTGAAATAATTTTCTTCACTTACATTTATTTTAGCTTTCAATTTTTTTTGCGTATTTGAACTCTAAAATTTTCATTTTGTTGTGATCAATTTGCCTCATATCTTTTTTGTTTACGAGAAAAATGGGAGAGCAAAAACTCAAGTTTGGATCTGAAAATAAATTTGAATATCCAAAATGGAAAATGCACAAATGCTGAGAGAGAAAATTCCAAAAAGTATCTGTAATTTTTAAGGATATGCAAAAAGTGGGTTGTTTGGCTCCCGTAAATATCCAACCACTAAAGAATCTAATTTGTTCTACTACTTGAAAATTTTGGCATCATTAGGCCACTTGCATCCTCAACATGTTTCTGGCATGCATATCCACCATATTTAAAGCATGTAAGGATCAGTTAGAAGTCCCTTTCCTATAAAATTCCACCAAGCTAATTATTTGGGGTGGTACAAGTGGAATTTCCCAAACATGAATAACAAAATCTTGGAGTTCATTTTTAGTACGTGAAATAATTTTCTTCACTTACATTTATTATAGTTTTCAAATTTTTTTGCGTACATGAAATCTAAAATTTTCATTTTTTTGCGATCTATTTGCATTGAATCTTTTTTGATTATGAGAAAAATCGGAGAGAGAAAACTCAAGTTTGGATCTGAAAAATAATTTGAACATCCAAAATGCACATATGCTGACAGAGATAATTCCATAAAGCATCTGTGATTTTTAAGGATAGGCAAAAAGTGGGGTTTTTGGCTCTAGTAAATATCCAACCACTTGGGAATCATATTCTTTCTGCTCCACAAAATTTTTGGCATCATTAGGCTACTCGCACCCTCAACATGTTCTGGCATGCATATCCACCACATTTAAAGCATGTTAGGATCAGTTAGAACTCCCTTTTCCTATAAAATTCCACCAAGCTAATTATTAGGGGTTGTACTAAAGGAATTACCCAAAAATGGATAACAAAACCTTGGAGTTCATTTTTAGTGCATGACATAATTTTATTCACTTACATTTATTATAGTTTTCAAATTTTTTTGTGTACTTCAACTCTAAAATTTTTATTTTGTTGCAATCTATACGCCTTATTTTTTTTTTGTTTACGAGAAAATGGGAGATCGAAAACTAAAGTTTGGATCTGAAAAAAAAATTAAATATCCACAATGGAAAATGCACAAATTTTGAGAGAGGTAATTCCAAAAAGTATCGGTAATTTTTAAGGATATGCAAAAATTGGGTTGTTTGGCTTTGGTAAATATCCAACCACTAGAGAATCTTATTTTTTCTACTATTTGAAATTTTTGACATCATTAGGCCATTTGCATCCTCAACATGTTTCTAGCATGCATATCCACTACATTTAAAGCATGTTAGGATTAGTTAGAAGTCCCTTTCCTATAAAACTCCACCAAGCTAATTATTAGGGGTTGTACTAGTGGAATTACCCAAACATAGATAACAAAAACTTTGAGTTCATTTTTAGTGCGTGAGATAATTTTCTTCACTTACATTTATTACAGTTTTCAAATTTTTTTTGCGTACATGAACTCTAAAATTTTCATTTTGTTGCAACCTATTTGCCTTATATCTTTTTTGTTTACAAGAAAAATGGGAGAGCGAAAACTCAAGTTTGGAACTGAAAAAAATTTTGAACATCCAAAATGGAAAACGCTCAAATACTGAGAGAGATAATTCCAAAAGTATCTGTGATTTTTAAGGATAGGCAAAAAGTGGGTTGTTTGGCTCTGCTAGAATATCTAACCACTTGAGAATATGATTTTTTCTACTCCTTGAAATTTTTGGCATCATTAGGACACTTGCATCCTAAACATGTTTCTGGCATGCAAATCCACCACATTTAAAGCATGTTAGGATCAGTTAGATGTCCCTTTCCTAAAAAATTCCACCAAGCTAATTATTAGGGGTTATACTAGTGGAATTTCCAAAATAGGAATAAGAAAACCTCTGAGCTCATTTTTAGTGCGTGAAAGAATTTTCTTCACTTACATTTTTTATAGTTTTCAAATTATTTTGCGTACATGAACTCTAAAATTTTCATGTTGTTGCGATCTATTTGCCTTATATCTTTTTTGTTTACGAGAAAAATGGGAGAGCGAACACTCAAGTTTGGATCTGAAAAAAAATTTTATCATCAAAAATGGAAATTGCACAAATGATGAGAGAGATAATACCAAAAAGTATCTGTGATTTTTAAGGATAGGCAAAAAGTGGGTTGTTTGGCTCTGGTAATTATCCAACCACTTGAGAATCTGATTTTTTCTACTACATGAAATTTTTGGCATCATTAGGCCATTTGGATCCTCAACATATTTTTGGCATGCATATCTAACCACATTTAAAGCATGTTTTGATCAGTTAAAGGTCCCTTGCCTATAAAATACCACCAAGCTAATTATTAAGGGTTGTACTAGTGGAATTACCCAAACATGGATAACAAAACCTTGGAGTTCATTTTTATTGCGTGAAATAATTTTCTTCACTTACATTTATTATAGTTTTCAAATTTTTTTGCTTACATGAACTCTAAAATTTTCATTTTGTTGCGATCTATTTGCTTTATATCATTTTTGTTTACGAGAAAAATGGGAGAGCGAAAACTCAAGTTTGGATCTGAAAAACAATTTGAACATCCAAAATGGAAAATGCACAAAGACTGAGAGAGATAATTCCAAAAGCATCTGTGATTTTTAAGGATAGGCAAAAAGTGGGTTGTTTGGCTCTAGTAGAATATCTAACCACTTGAGAATCTGATTATTTCTACTCCACGAAATTTTTGGCATCATTAGGCCACTGGCATCCTCAACATGTTTCTGGCATGCATATCCACCACATTTAAAGCATGTGAGGATCACTTAGATGTCCCTTTTCTATAAAATTCCACCAAGCTAATTA
Organism: Aristolochia californica; assembly: GCF_029961685.1. NCBI lineage: Eukaryota > Viridiplantae > Streptophyta > Magnoliopsida > Piperales > Aristolochiaceae > Aristolochia > Aristolochia californica. The sequence goes on along the minus strand of NW_027182257.1, from coordinate 21,886,455 downwards.
TTAGGGGTTGTACTAGTGGAATTTCCCAAAAATGGAAAAGAAAACCTTGGAGTTCAATTTTAGTCCGTGAAATAATTTTCTCCACATACATTTATTTTAGTTTTCAAATTTTTTTGCGTACATGAATTCTAAAATTTTCATTTTGTTGTGATCTAATTGGCTTATATCTTTTTTGTTTATGATAAAAATGGGAGAGCGAAAACTCAAGTTTGGATCTGAAAAATAATTTGAACATCCAAAATGGAAAATGCCCAAATGCTGAGAGAGATAATTCCAAAAAGTATATCTGACTTTTAAGAATTGCCAAAAAGTGGGTTGTTTGGCTCTGGTAAAATATCCAACCATGTGAGAATCTGATTTTTTCTTCTCCTTGAAGGTTTTGGCATCATTTGGCCACTTGCATCCTCTACATATTTCTGGCATGCATATCCACCATATTTAAAGCAAGTTAAGAACAGTTAGAAGTCCCTTTCCTATAAAATTCCACGAAGCTAATTATTAGAGGTTGTACTAGCGGAATTTCCCAAACATGGATAACAAAACCTCTGAGTTCATTTTTAGTGCGTGAAATAATTTTCTACACTTACATTTTTTGTAGTTTTCAAAATTTTTTTGCGTACATGAACTCTTAAATTTTCATTTCTTTGCGATCTCTTTGCGTTATATCTTTTTTGTTTACGAGAAAAATGGGAGAGCGAAAACTCAAGTTTGGATCTGAAAAAAAAATTGAATATCCAAAATGGAAAATGCACAAATGCTGAGAGATATAATTCCAAAATGTATCGGTAATTTTTAAGGATATGCAAAAAGTGGGTTGTTTGGCTCTGGTAAATATCCAACCACTAGAGAATCTGATTTTTTCTACTCCTTGAAATTTTTTGCATCATTAGGCCACTTGCATCCTCAACATGGTTCTGGCATGCATATCCACCACATTTAAAGCATGTTCGGATCAGTTAGAAGTCCATTTCCTTTAAAATTCTACCAAGCTAATTATTAGGGGTTGTACTAGTGGAATTCCCAAACATGGATAACAAAACCTCTGAATTCATTTTTAGTGCTTGAAATAATTATCTTCACTTACATTTTTTATAGTTTTAAAATTTTTTTGCGTACATGAACTCTAAAATTTTCATTTTGTTGCAATCTATTTGCCTTATATCTTTTTTGTTTATGAGAAAAATGGGAGAGCAAAAAATCAAGTTTGGCTTTGAAAATAAATTTGAACATCCAAAATGGGAAATGCACAAATGCAGAGAGAGATAATTCCAAAAGTATCTGTGATTTTTAGGGTTAGGCAAAAAGTGGGTTGTTTGGCTCTGGTAAATATTCACCCACTTGAGAATCTGATTTTTTCTTCTCGAAATTTTTGGCATCATTAGGCCTCTTGCATCGTCAATATGTTTGTGGCTTGGACATCCACCACATTTAAAGCATGTTATGATCAGTTAGATTACCTTTCCTATAAAATTCCACCAAGCTAATTATTAGGGGTTGTACTAGTTGAATTTCCCAAACATGGATAACAAAACCTCTAAGTTCATTTTTAGGGCGCGAAATAATTTTCTTCACTTACATTTTTTATAGTTCTCAAATTTTTTGCGTACATGAACTCTAAAATTTTCATTTTGTTGCGATCTATTTGCCTTATATCTTTTTTGTTTATGAGAAAAATGGGAGAGCGAAAACTCAAGTTTGGATCCGAAAAAAATTTGAACATCAAAAATGTAAAATGCACAAATGATGAGAGAGATAATTCCAAAAAGTATCTGTGATTTTTAAGGATAGGCAAAAAGTGGGTTTTTGGCTCTAGTTCCAACCACTTGAGAATCTGATTTTTTCTACTCCTTGAAATTTTTTCCATGATTAGGCCACTTGGATCCTCAAAATATTTCTGGCATGCATATCCACCACATTTAAAGCATGTTATGATCAGTTAAAAGTCCCTTGCCCATAAAATTCCACTAAGATAATTATTAGGGGTTGTACTAGTGGAATTACCCAAACATGGATAACAAAACCTTGGAGTTCATTTTTAGTGCTTGAAAAAATTTTCTTCACTTACATTTATTACAGTTTTAAAATTTTTTTGCGTACATGAACTCTAAAATTTTCATTTTGTTGCGATCTATTTGCCTTATATCTATTTGTTTAAGGGAAAAGTGGGAGAGCGAAAACTCAAGTTTGGATCTGAAAAAAAATTTGAACTTCCAAAATGGAAAATGCACAAATACTGAGAGAGATAATTCCACAAGTATCTGTGATTTTTAAGGATAGGCAAAAAGTGGGTTGTTTGGCTCTTGTAGAATATCTAACAACTTGAGAATCTCATTTTTTCTACTCCTTGAAATTTTTGGCATCATTAGGCCACTTGCATCCTCAACATGTTTCTGGCATCCATATCCACCACATTTAAAGCATGTTAAGATAAGTTAGATGTCCCTTTCCTATAAAATTCCACCAAGCTAATTATAAGGGGTTGTACTAGTGAAATTTCCCAAACGTGGATAAGAAAACTTTGGAGTTCAATTTTAGTCTATGAAATAATTTTCTCCACATACATTTATTTTAGTTTTCAAATTTTTTTGCCTATATGAACTGTAAAATTTTCATTTTGTTGTGGTCTATTTGCCTTATTTCTTTTTTGTTTACGAGAAAAATGGGAGAGCGAAAACTCAAGTTTGGATCTGAAAAAAAATTTGAACATCCAAAATGGAAAATGCCCAAATGCTGAGAGAGATAATTCCAAAAAGTATCTGTGATTTTTAAGGATAGGCAAAAAGTGGGTTGTTTGGCTCTGGTAAAATATCCAACCACTTGAGAATCTGATTTTTTCTTCTCCTTGAAGTTTTTGGTATCATTAGGCCACTTGCATCCTCTACATGTTTCTGGCATGCATATCCACCACATTTAAAGCAAGGTAAGATCAGATAGAAGGCCCTTTCCTATAAAATTCCACCAAGTTAATTATTAGGGGTTGTACTAGTGGAATTTCCCTAACATGGATAGGAAAACTTTGGATTTCATTTTTAGTCCGTGAAATAATTTTCTCCACATACATTTATTTTAGTTTTCAAATTTTTTTGCGTATATGAATTCTAAAATTTTCATTTTGTTGTGATCTAATTGCCTTATATCTTTTTTGTTGACGAGAAAAATGGGAGAGTGAAAACTCAAGTTTGGATCTGAAAAACAATTTGAACATCCAAAATGGAAAATGCACAAAGACTGAGAGAGATAATTCCAAAAGTATCTGTGATTTTTAAGGATAGGCAAAAAGTGGGTTGTTTGGCTCTAGTAGAATATCTAACCACTTGAGAATCTGATTATTTCTACTCCATGAAATTTTTGGCATCATTAGGCCACTGGCATCCTCAACATGTTTCTGGCATGCATATCCACCACATTTAAAGCATGTTAGGATCACTTAGATGTCCCTTTTCTATAAAATTCCACCAAGCTAATTATTAGGGGTTGTACTAGTGGAATTTCCCAAAAATGGAAAAGAAAACCTTGGAGTTCAATTTTAGTCCGTGAAATAATTTTCTCCACATACATTTATTTTAGTTTTCAAATTTTTTTGCGTATATGAATTCTAAAATTTTCATTTTGTTGTGATCTAATTGCCTTATATCTTTTTTGTTTATGAGAAAAATGGGAGAGCGAAAACTCAAGTTTGGATCTGAAAAATAATTTGAACATCCAAAATGGAAAATGCCCAAATGCTGAGAGAGATAATTCCAAAAAGTATATCTGACTTTTAAGGATTGCCAAAAAGTGGGTTGTTTGGCTCTGGTAAAATATCCAACCACTTGAGAATCTGATTTTTTCTTCTCCTTGAAGGTTTTGGCATCATTAGGCCACTTGCATCCTCTACATATTTCTGGCATGCATATCCACCATATTTAAAGCAAGTTAAGATCAGTTAGAAGTCCCTTTCCTATAAAATTCCACGAAGCTAATTATTAGGGGTTGTACTAGCGGAATTTCCCAAACATGGATAACAAAACCTCTGAGTTCATTTTTAGTGCGTGAAATAATTTTCTACACTTACATTTTTTGTAGTTTTCAAATTTTTTTTGCGTACATGAACTCTTAAATTTTCATTTCTTTGCGATCTCTTTGCCTTATATCTTTTTTGTTTACGAGAAAAATGGGAGAGCGAAAACTCAAGTTTGGATCTGAAAAAAATTTGAATATCCAAAATGGAAAATGCACAAATGCCGAGAGATATAATTCCAAAATGTATCGGTAATTTTTAAGGATATGCAAAAAGTGGGTTGTTTGGCTCTGGTAAATATCCAACCACTAGAGAATCTGATTTTTTCTACTCCTTGAAATTTTTTGCATCATTAGGCCACTTGCATCCTCAACATGGTTCTGGCATGCATATCCACCACATTTAAAGCATGTTCGGATCAGTTAGAAGTCCATTTCCTATAAAATTCTACCAAGCTAATTATTAGGGGTTGTACTAGTGGAATTCCCAAACATGGATAACAAAACCTCTGAATTCATTTTTAGTGCTTAAAATAATTTTCTTCACTTACCTTTTTTATAGTTTTAAAATTTTTTTGCGTACATGAACTCTAAAATTTTCATTTTGTTGCAATCTATTTGCCTTATATCTTTTTTGTTTATGAGAAAAATGGGAGAGCGAAAACTCAAGTTTGGCTTTGAAAATAAATTTGAACATCCAAAATGGGAAATGCACAAATGTAGAGAGAGATAATTCCAAAAAGTATCTGTGATTTTTAAGGATAGGCAAAAAGTGGGTTGTTTGGCTCTGGTAAAATATCCAACCACTTGAGAATCTGATTTTTTCTTCTCCTTGAAGTTTTTGGTATCATTAGGCCACTTGCATCCTCTACATGTTTCTGGCATGCATATCCACCACATTTAAAGCAAGTTAAGATCAGATAGAAGGCCCTTTCCTATAAAATTCCACCAAGTTAATTATTAGGGGTTGTACTAGTGGAATTTCCCTAACATGGACAGGAAAACCTTGGATTTCATTTTTAGTCCATGAAATAATTTTCTTCATATACATTTATTTTACTTTTCAAATTTTTTTGCGTATATGAACTCTAAAATTTTCATTTTGTTGTGATCTATTTGCCTTATATCTTTTTTGTTCACGAGAAAAATGGCAGAGGGATAACTCAAGTTTGGATTTGAAAAAAATTTGAACATCCAAAATGGAAAATGCACAAATGCTGAGAGAGATAATTCAAAAAAATATCTTTGATTTTTAAGCATATGCAAAAAGTAGGTTGTTTGGCTCTGGTAAATATCCAACCACTTGAGAATCTGATTTTTTCTACTCCTTCAAATTTTTGGCATCATTAGGCCACTTGCATCCTCAACATGTTTCTAGCATGCATATCCACCACATTTAACGCATATTAGGATCTGTTAGAAGTCCCTTTCCTATAAAATTCCACCAAGCTAATTGTTAGGGGTTGTACTAGTGGAATTTCCCAAACATGGATAACAAAACCTCTGATTTGATTTTTAGTGCATGAAATAATTTTCTTCACTTACATTTTTTATAGTTTTGAAATTTTTTTGGGTACATGAACTCTAAAATTTTTATTTTGTTGCGATCCATTTGCCTTATATCTTTTTTGTTTATGAGAAAAATGGGAGAGCGAAAACTCAAGTTTGGATCAGAAATAAAATTTGAACATATAAAATGGGAAAAGCACAAATGATGAGAGAGATAATTCCAAAAAGTATCTGTGATTTTTAAGGATAGGCAAAAAGTGGGTTGTTTGGCTCTGGTAAATATCCACCCACTTCAGAATCTTATTTTTTTTACTCGAAATTTTTGGCATAATTGGGCCACTTGCATCCTCAACATGTTTCTGGCATGCATATCCACCACATTTAAAGCTTGTTAGGATCAGTTAGATGTCCCTTTCCTACAAAATTCCACCAAGCTAATTAATTAGGGGTTGTAGTAGTGGAATTTCCCAAACATGGATAAGAAAACCATGGAGTTCATTTTTAGTCCGTGAAATAATTTTCTTCATATACATTTATTTTAGTTGTCAAATTTTTTTATGTATATGAACTCTTAAATTTTCATTTTGTTGTGATCTATTTGCCTTATATCTTTTCTGTTTACGTGAAAAAATGGGAGAGCAAAAAATTAAGTTTGGATCTGAAAAAAAATTTAACATCCAAGATGGAAAATGCCCAAATGCTGAGAGAGATAATTCCAAAAAGTATCTGTGATTTTTAAGGATAGGCAAAAAGTGGGTTGTTTGGCTCTGGTAAAATCTCCAACCACTTGAGAATCTGATTTTTTCTTCTCCTTGAAGTTTTTGGCATCATTAGGCCACTTGGATCCTCTAAAACTTTCTGGCATGAATATCCACCACATTTAAAGCAAGTTAAGATCAGTTAGAAGTCCCTTTCCTATAAAATTTCACCAAGCTAATTACTAAGGGTTGTACTAGTGGAATTTCCCTAACATGGATAAGAAAACCTTGGATTTTATTTTTAGTCTGTGAAATAATTTTCTTCACATACATTTATTTTACTTTTCAAATTTTTTTACGCATATGAACTCTTAAATTTTCATTTTGTTGCGATCTATTTGTCTTATATCTTTTTTGTTTACGAGAAAAATGGGAGAGCGAAAAGTCAAGTTTGGATCTGAAAAAAAATTTGAACATCCAAAATGGAAAATGCACAAATGGTGAGAGAGATAATTCCAAAAAGTATCTGTGATTTTTAAGGATTTGCAAAAAGTGGGTTGGTTGGCTCTGGTAAATATCCAACCACTTGAGAATCTGATTTTTTCTACTTCTTAAAATTTTTGGAATCATTAGGCTACCTGCATCATCATCATGTTTCTAGCATGCATATCCACCACATTTAAAGCATGTTAGAATCAGTTAAAAGTCATTTTCCTATAAAATTCCACCAAGCTAATTATTAGGGGTTGTACTAGTGGAATTTCCAAAACATGGATAACAAAACCTTTGATTTCGTTTTTAGTCCGTGAAATAATTTTCTACACAAACATTTATTTTAGTTTTGAAATTTTTTTGCGTATATGAACTCTAAAATTTACGTTTTGTTGTGATCTTTTTTTTTTATGAGAAAAACGAGAGAGTGAAAACTCAAGTTTGGATCTGAAAAAATATTTGAACATCCAAATTGGAAAATGAACAAATGCTGAGAGAGATAATTTCAAAAAGTATCTGCAATTTTTAAGGATTGGCAAAAAGTGGGTTGTTTGGCTCTGGTAAAATATCCAACCACTTGAGAATCTGATTTTTTCTACTCCTTGAATATTTTGGCATCATTAGGCCACTTGCATCCTCTACATGTTTTTGGCATGCATATCCACCACATTTAAAGCAAGTTAGGATCAGTTAGAAGTCCCTTTCCATTAAAATTCCTCCAAGCTAATTATTACGGGTTGTGCTAGTGGAATTTCCCAGACATGGATAACAAAACCTCTGAGTTCATTTTTAGTGCGTGAAATAATTTTCTTCCCTTACATTTTTTATAGTTTTCAAATTTTTTTGCGTACATGAACTCTAAAATTTTCATTTTGATGCGATCTATTTGCCTTATATCTTTTTTGTTTACGAGAAAAATGGGAGAGAGAAAACTCAAGTTTGGATCTGAAAAAAAATTTGAACCTCAAAAATGGAAAATGCACAAAAGATGAGAGAGATAATTCCAAAAACTATCTGTGATTTTTAAGGATAGGCAAAAAGTGGGTTGTTTGGCTCTGGTAATTTTCCAACCACTTGAGAATCTGATTTTTTCTACTTCTTCAAATTTTTGGCATCATTAGGCCACTTGGATGCTCAACATATTTCTGGCATGCATATCCACCACATTTAAAGCACGTTATGATCAATTAAAAGTCCCTTGCCTATAAAATTCCACCAAGCTAATTATTAGGGGTTGTACTTGTGGAATTACCCAAACATGGATAACAAAACCTTGGAGTTTTTTTTAGTGCGTGAAATAATTTTCTTCACTTACATTTATTACAGTTTTCAAATTTTTTTGCGTACGTGAACTCTAATATTTTTGTTTTGTTGCGATCTATTTGCCTTATATCTTTTTTTTTTTACGAGAAAAATGGGAGAGCGAAAATTCAAGTTTGAAACTGAAAAAAACTTGCACATCCAAAATGGAAAATGCATAAATACTGAGAGAGATAATTCCAAAAAGTATTTGAGATTTTTAAGGATAGGCAAAAAGTGGGTTATTTGGCTCTAGTAGAAAATCCAACCACTTGAGAATCTGATTTTTTCTACTCCTTGAAATTTTTGGCATCATGAGGCCACTTGCATCCTCAACAAGTTTCTGGCATGCATATCCACCACATTTAAAGCATGTTAGGATCAGTTAGAAGTCCCTTTCAGATAAAATTCCACCAAGCTAATTATTAGGGGTTGTGCTAAAGGAATTACCCAAAAATGGATAACAAAACCTTGGAGTTCTTTTTTAGTGCTTGAGATAATTTTCTTCACTTTCATTTATTATAGTTTTCAAATTTTTTTGCGTACATGAACTGTAAAATTTTTCGTTTTGTTGCGATCTATTTGCCTTATATCTTTTTTGTTTATAAGAAAAATGGGAGTGTGAAAACTCAAGTTTGGATCCGAAAAAAAATTTGAACATCCAAAATGGAAAATGCACAAATGCTGAGAGAGATAATTCCAAAATGTATCTGTGATTTTAAAGGATAGGCAAAAAGTGGGTTGTTTGGCTCTGCTAAATATCCACCCACTTGAGAATCTAATTTTTTCTACTCCTTGAAATTTTTGGTATTTAGGCCACTGGCATCCTCAACATGTTTCTGGCATGCATATCCACCACATTTAAAGCATGTTAGGATCAGTTAGATGTCCCTTTCCAATAAAATTCCACCAAGCTAATTATTAGGGGTTGTACTAAAGAAATTACCTAAAATTGGATAACAAAACCTTGGAGTTCATTTTTAGTGCTTGAGATAATTTCCTTCACTTACATTTGTTATAGTTTTCAAATTTTTTTGCGTACATGAACTGTAAAATTTTCATTTGGTTGCGATCTATTTGCCTTATATCTTTTTTGTTTATGAGAAAAATGGGAGAACGAAAACTCAAGTTTGGAACTGAAAAAAAATTTGAACATCCAAAATGGAAAATGCATAAATGCTGAGATAGATAATTCCAAAAAGTATCTGTGATTTTTAAGGATAGGTAAAAAGTGGGTTGTTTCGTTCTGATAAAATATCCAACCACATGAGAATCTGATTTTTTCTACTCCTTGAAATTTTTGGCATCATGAGGCCACTTGCATCCTCTACATGTTTTTGGCATGCATATCCACCACATTTAAAGCATGTTAGGATCAGTTAGAAGTCCCTTTCCAATAAAATTCCACCAAGCTAATTATTAGAGGTTGTACTAAAGGAATTACCCAAAAATGTATAACAAAACCATGGAGTTCATTTTTAATGCGTGATATAATTTTCTTCACTTATATTTATTATAGTTTTCAAATTTTTTTGCGTACATGAACTGTCAAATTTTCATTTTGTTGTGTTCTATTTGCCATATATCGTTTTTTTTTACGAGAAAAATGGGAGAGCGAAAACTCATGTTTGGATCAGAAAAAAAAATTGAACATCCAAAATGGACATGCTGAGAGAGATAATTCCAAAAAGCATCTGTGATTTTTAAGGATAGGCAAAAAGTGGGTTGTTTGGCTCTAGTAAATATTCAACCACTTGGGAATCAGATTTTTTCTACTCGAAATTTTTGGCATCATTAGGCCACTTGCATCCTCAACAGGTTTCTGGCATGCATATCCTCCACATTTAAAGCATGTTAGGATCAGTTTGAAGTCCCTTTCCCATTAAATTCCACCAAGCTAATTATTTGGGATTGTACTAAAGGAATTACCCAAAAATGGATAACAAAACCTTGGAGTTCATTTTTAGTGCTTGAGATAATTTTCTTCACTTACATTTATTATAGTTTTCAAATTTTTTTGCGTACATGAACTGTAAAATTTTCATTTTGTTGCGATCTATTTGCCTTATAAATTTTTTGTTTATAAGAAAAATGGGAGTGCGAAAACTCAAGTTTGGTTCTGAAAAAAAATTTGAACATGCAAAATGGAAAATGCACAAATGCTGAGAGAGATAATTCCAAAATGTATCTGTGATTTTAAAGGATAGGCAAAAAATGGGTTGTTTGGCTCTGGTAAATATCCACCCACTTGAGAATCTAATTTTTTCTACTCAAAATTTTTGGCATCATTAGGCCACTTGCATCCTCAACATGTTTCTGGCATGCATATCCACCACATTTAAAGCATGTTAGGATAAATTAGATGTCCCTTTCCAATAAAATTCCACCAATCTAATTATTAGGGGTTGTACTAAAGGAATTACCCAAAAATTGATAACAAAACCTGAGAGTTCATTTTTAGTGCTTGAGATAATTTCCTTCACTTACATTTATTATAGTTTTCAAATTTTTTTGCGTACATGAACTGTAAAATTTTCATTTTGTTGCGATCTATTTGCCTTATATCTTTTTTGTTTAAGAGAAAAATGGGAGAAGGAAAACTCAAGTTTGGATCTGAAAAAAAATTTGAACATCCAAAATGGAAAATGCACAAATGTTGAGACAAATAATTCCAAAAAGTATCTGTGATTTTTAAGGAAAGGTAAAAAGTGGGTTGTTTGGCTCTGATAAAATATCCAACCACATGAGAATCTGATTTTTTCTACTCGAAATTTTTGGCATCATTAGGCCACTTGCATCCTCTACATGTTTCTGGCATGCATATCCACCACATTTAAAGCATGTTAGGATCAGTTAGAGGTCCCTTTCCAATAAAATTCCACCAAGCTAATTATTAGGGGTCGTCCTAAAGGAATTACCCAAAATGTATAACAAAACCTTGGAGTTCATTTTTAGTGTGTGAGATAATTTTCTTCACTTATATTTATTATAGTTTTCAAATTTTTTTCCGTACATGAACTGTCAAATTTTCATTTTGTTGTGTTCTATTTGCCTTATATCTTTTTTGTTTACGAGAAAAATGGGAGAGCGAAAACTCATGTTTGGATCAGAAAAATAATTTGAACAACCAAAATGGACATGCTGAGAGAGATAATTCCAAAAAGCATCTGTGATTTTTAAGGATAGGCAAAGAGTGGGTTGTTTGGCTCTAATAAATATCCAACCACTTGGGAATCATATTTTTTCTACTCTTTGAAATTTTTTGCATCATTAGGCCACTTGCATCCTCAACATGTTCTGGCATGCATATCCACCACATTTAAAGCATGTTAGGATCAGTTAGAAGTCCCTTTCCTATAAAATTTCACCAAGCTAATTATTTGGGGTTGTACTAAAGGAATTACCCAAAAATGGATAACAAAACCTTGGAGTTCATTTTTAGTGCATGAAATAATTTTCTTCGCTTACATTTATTGTAGTTTTGAAATTTTTTTGCGTACATGAACTCTAAAATTTTCATTTTGTTGCGATATATTTGCCTTATATCTTTTTTGTTTACGAGAAAAATGGGGGAGCGAAAACTCAAGTTTGGATCTGAAAAAAAATTTGAACATCCAAAATGCAGATATGCAGAGAGAGATAATTCCAAAAAGCATCTGTAATTTTTAAGGATAGGCAAAGAGTGGGTTGTTTGGCTCTAGGAAATATCCAACCACTTGGGAATCAGATTTTTTCTACTCTTTGAAATTTTTGGCATCATTAGGCCACTTGCATCCTCAACATGTTCCGGCATGCATATCCACCACATTTAAAGCATGTTAGGATCAGTTAGAAGACCTTTTCCTATAAAATTCCACCAAGCTAAGTATTAGGGGTAGTACTAAAGCAATTACCCAAAAATGGATAACAAAACCTTTGAGTTCATTTTTAGTGCGTGAAATAATTTTATTCACTTACATTTATTATAGTTTTCAAATTCTTTTATGTACATGAACTGTAAAATTTTTGTTTTGTTGCGATCTATTTGCCTTATAAATTTTATTTTACGAGAAAAATGGGAGTACGAAAACTCAAGTTTGGATCTAAAAAAAAAATTTGAACATCGAAAATGGAAAATGCACAAATGGTGAGAGAGATAATTCCAAAATGTATCTATGATTTTTAAGGATACGCAAAAAGTGGGTTGTTTGGCGCTGGTAAATATCCACCCACTTGAGAAACTTATTTTTTCTACTCCATGAAAATTTTGGCATCATTGGGCCACTTGCATCCTCAACATGTTTCTGGCATGCATATCCACCACATTTAAAGCAAGTTAGGATCAGTTAGATGTCTATTTTTTATAAAATTCCACCAAGCTAATTATTAGGGGTTGTACTATTGGAATTTTCCAAACTTGGATAACAAAACCATGGAGTTCATTTTTAGTGCATGAAATAATTTTCTTCACTTACATTTATTATAGTTTTCATATTTTTTTGCGTACATGAACTCTAAAATTTTGGTTTTGTTGCGATCTATTTGCCTTATATCTTTTTTGTTTACGTGAAAAAAGGGAGAGCGAAAACTCAAGTTTGGATCTGAAAAAAATTTGAACATTCAAAATGGAAACTGCACAAATACTGAGAGAGATAATTCCAAAAAGTATTAGTGATTTTTAAGTATAGGCAAAAAGTCGGTTGTTTGGCTCTGGTAGAATATCCAACCACTTGAGAATCTGATTTTTTCTACTCCTTGAAATTTTTGGCATCATTAGGCCACTTGCATCCTCAACATATTTCTGGCATGCATATACACCACATTTAAAGCATGTTAGGATCAGTTAGAAGTCGCTTTCCAATAAAATTCCACCAAGCTAATTATTAGGGGTTGTGCTAAAGGAATTACCCAAAAATGGATAACAAAACCTTGGAGTTCATTTTTAGTGCATGAAATAATTTTATTCACTTACATTTATTATAGTTCTCAAATTTATTTGCGTACATGAACTCCAAAATTTTCATTTTGTTGCGATCTACTTGCCTTATATCTTTTTTGTTCACGAGGAAAATGGGAGAACGAAAACTCAAGTTTCGATCTGAAAAAAAATTTGCACATCCAAAATGGAAAATGCACAAATGCAGAGAGAGATAATTCCAAAAAGTATCTGTAATTTTAAAGGATATGGAAAAAGTCGGTTGTTGGGCGCTGGTAAATATCCAACCACTAGAGAATTTGTTTTTTTTCTACTACTTGAAATTTTTGGCATCATTAGGCTACTTGCATCCTCAACATGTTTCTGGCATGCATATCTACCATATTTAAAGCATGTTAGGATCAGTTAGAAGTCACTTTCCTTTCAAATTGCACCAAGCTAATTATTAGGGGTTGTACTAGTGGAATTTCCCAAACATGGATAACAAAACCTGTGAGTTCATTTTTAGTGCGTGAAATAATTTTCTTCACTTACATTTATTATAGTTTTCAAAATTTTTTGCGTATATGAACTCTAAAATTTTTATTTTGTTCTGATCTATTTGAATATCCAAAATGGAAAATGTACAAATGCTGAGAGAGATAATTCCAAATAGTATTTGTAATTTTTAAGGATATGCAAAAAGTGGGTTGTTTGGCTCTGGTAAATATCCAACCACTAGAGAATCTGATTTTTTCTACTACTTGAAATTTTTGGCATCATTAGGCCACTTGTATCCTCAACATGTTTCTGGCATGCATTTCCAACACATTTATTGCATGTTAGGATCAGTTAGAAGTCCCTTTCCAATAAAATTCCACCAAGCTAATTATTTGGGGTTGTACTAGTGGAATTTACCAAACATGAATAACAAAACCTTGGAGTTCATTTTTAGTGCATCAAATAATTTTCTTCACTTACATTTATTATAGTTTTCAAATTTTTTTCGGTACATGAAATCTAAAATTTTCATTTTTTTGCGATCTATTTGCCTTTTATCTTTTTTGTTGACGAGAAAAAGCGGAGAGCGAAAACTCAAGTTTGGATCTGAAAAAAAATTTGAACATCCAAAATGCAGATATGCAGAGAGAGATAATTCCAAAAAGCATCTGTGATTTTTAAGGATAGGCAAAAAGTGGGTTGTTTGGCTCTAGTAATTATCCAACCACTTGAGAATCTGATTTTTTCTACTCCTTTAAACTTTTGGCATCATTAGGCCACTTGCACCCTCAACAAGTTTCTGGCATGCATATCCACCACATTTAAAGCATGTTATGATCAGTTAAAAGTCCCTTGCCTATCAAATTCCACCAAGCTAATTATTAGGGGTTGTACTAGTGGAATTACCCAAACATGGATAATAAAACCTTGGAGTTCATTTTTAGTGCGTGAAATAATTTTCTTCACATACATTTATTATAGTTTTCAAATTTTCTTGCGTACATGAACTGTAAAATTTTCGTTTTGTTGCGATCTATTTGCCTTATATCTTTTTTGTTTACGAGAAAAATGGGAGTGCGAAAACTCAAGTTTGGATCTGAAAAAAAATTTGAACATCCATCATGGAAAAAGCACAAATGCAGAGAGAGATAATTCCAAAAAGTATCTGTCATTTTTAAGGATAGGCAAAAAATGGGTTGTTTGGCTCTAGTAAATATCAACCCACTTGAGAATCTAATTTTTTCTACTCCTTGAAATTTTTGGCATCATTAGGCCACTTGTATCCTCAACATGATTCTGGCATGCATACCCACCACATTTAAAACATGTTAGGATCAGTTAGAAGTCCCTTTCCTATAAAATTCCACCAAGCTAAGTATTAGGGATTGTACTATTGGAATTTCCCAAACCTGGATAAGAAAACCTTGGAGTTCATTTTTAGTCTGTGAAATTATTTTCTTCACATACATTTATTTTAGTTTTCAAATTTTTTTGCGTATATGAACTGAAAAATTTTCATTTTGTAGTGATCTATTTGCCTTATATCTTTTTTGTTTACTAGAGAAATGGGAGAGCGAAAACTCAATTTTTGATCTGACAAAAAAATTTGAAAATCCAAAATGGAAAATAAACAAATGCTAAGAGAGATAATTCCAAAAAGTATCTATGATTTTTAAGGATAGGCAAAAAGTGGGTTGTTTGGCTCAGGTAGAATATCCAACCACTTGAGAATCTGATTTTTTCTTCTCCTTGAAATTTTTGGCATCATAAGGCCACTTGCAGCCTCAACATGTTTATAGCATGCATATCCACCACATTTAAAGCATGTTAGGATCAGTTAGAAGTCCCTTTCCTATAAAATTCCACCAAG
Organism: Aristolochia californica; assembly: GCF_029961685.1. NCBI lineage: Eukaryota > Viridiplantae > Streptophyta > Magnoliopsida > Piperales > Aristolochiaceae > Aristolochia > Aristolochia californica. The sequence continues at coordinate 21,871,193 of NW_027182257.1, read as the reverse complement.
CTAATTATTGGGGGTTGTACTAAAGGAATTACCCAAAAATGGATAACAAAACCTTGGAGTTCATTTTTAGTGCGTCAAATAATTTTCTGCACTTACATTTTTTATAGTTTTCAAATTTTTGTGCGAACATGAACTCTAAAATTTTCATTTTGTTGCGATCTATTTGCCTTATATCTTCTTTGTTTACGAGAAGAATTGGAGTGCGAAAACTCAAGTTTGGATCTGAAAAAAAAACTTGAACATCCAAAATGGAAAATGCACAAACGCTGAGAGAGATAATTCCAAAAAGTATCTCTGATTTTTAAGGATAGGCAAAAAGTGGGTTGTTTGGCTCTGGTAAATATCCACCCACTTGAGAATCTAATGTTTTCTACTCCTTGAAATTTTTGGTTTCATTCGGCCACTTGCATCCTCAACATGTTTCTGGCATGCATATCCACCACATTTAAAACATGTTAGGATCAGTTAGATGTCCCTTTCCTATAAAATTCCACCGAGGTAATTATTAGGAGTTGTACTATTAGAATTTCCCAAACCCGGATAAGAAAACCTTTGAGTTCAATTTTAGTCTGTGCGTACATGAACTGTAAAATTTTTCATTTTGTTGCGATCCATTTGCCTTATATCTTTTTTGTTTTCGAGAAAAATGGGAGAGCGAAAACTCAAGTTTGGATCTGGAAAAAAAATTGAACATCCAAAATCGGAAATGCACAAATGTAGAGAGAGATAATTCGAAAAAGTATCTGTGATTTTTAAAGATGGGCAAAAAGTGGGTTGTTTGGCTCTGGTAAATATCCACCCACTTGTAAATCTGATTTTTTCTACTCCTTGAAATTTTTGGCATCATTAGGCCACTTGCTTCCTCAACATGTTTCTTGCATGCATATTGACGACATTTAAAGCATGTTAGGATCAGTTAGAAGTCACTTTCCAATAAAATTCCACGAAGCTAATTATTAGGGGTTGTACTTGTGGAATTTCCCAAACATTTATAACAAAACCTCTGAGTTCATTTTCAATGCGTGAAATAATTTTCTTCACTTACATTTATTATAGTTTTCAAATATTTTTGGGTACATGAAATCTATAATTTTCATTTTTTTGCAATCTGTTTTCCTTATATCTTTTTTGTTTACGAGAAAAATGGAAGAGCGAAAACTCATGTTTGGATTTGAAAAAAAATTTGAACATCCAAAATGCACATAAGCTGAGAGAGATAATTCCAAAAAGCCACTGTGATTTTTAAGGATAGGCAAAAAGTGGGTTGTTTGGCTCTAATATATATCCAACCACTTGGGAATCAGATTTTTTCTACTCCTTGAAATTTTTGGCATCATAAGGCCGCTTGCATCCTCAACATGTTCTCGCATGCATAGCCACCACATTAAGAGCATGTTAGGATCAGTTAGAAATCCCTTTCCTATAAAATTTCACCAAAAGCTAATTATTAGGGGTTGTACTAGTGGAATTTCCAAAACATGGATAACAAAACCTCTGAGTTCATTTGTAGTGCGTGAAATAATTTTCTTCACTTACATTTTTTATAGTTTTGAATTTTTTTTGCGTACATGAACTCTAAAATTTTCATTTTGTTGCAATCTATTTGCCTAATATCTTTTTTGTCTACGAGAAAAATGGGAGACCGAAAACTCAAGTTTGTATGTGAAAAAAAATTTGAACATCAAAAATGGAAAATGCACAAATTCTGAAAGAGATAATGCCAAAAAGTGGGTTGTTTGGCTCTGGTAATTATCCAACCACTTGAGAATCTGATTTTTTCTACTCCAAGAAATTTTTGGCATCATTAGGCCACTTGCATCCTCAACATGTTTCTGGCATGCATATCCACCACATTTAAAGCATGTTATGATAAGTTAAAAGTCCCTTGCCTATAAAATTCCACCATGCTAATTATTAGGGGTTGTACTAGTGGAATTACCCAAAAATGGATAACAAAAGTTTGGAGTTCATTTTAAGTGCATGAAATAATTTTCTTCACTTACATTTATTATAGTTTTCAATTTTTTTTTGCGTACATGAACTGTAAAATTTTCATTTTGTTGCGATCTATTTACCTTATATCTTTTTTGTTTACGAGAAAAATGGGAGAACGAAAACTCAAGTTATGATCTGAAAAAAAATTTGAACATCCAAAATTGAAAATGCACAAATGCTGAGAGAAATAATTCCAAAAAGTATTTGTGATTTTTAAGGATAGGCAAAAAGTGGCTTGTTTGGCTCTGGTAAATATCCACCCACTTGAGAATCTGATTTTTTGTACTCCTAGAAATTTTTGGCATCATTAGGCCGCTTGCATCCTCAACATGTTTCTGGCATGCATATCCACCACATTTAAAGCTTGTTAGGATCAAATAGATGTCCCTTTCTTATAAAATTCCACCAAGCTAATTATTAGGGGTTGTACTAGTGGAATTTCCCAAACATGGATAAGAAAACCATGGAGTTCATTTTTAGTCCATGAAATAATTTTCTTCACATACATTTATTTTAGTTGTCAAATTTTTTTGCGTATATGAACTCTTAAATTTTCATTTTGTTGTGATTTATTTGCCTTATATCTTTTTTGTTTACGAGAAATATGGGAGAGCGGAAACTCAAGTTTGGATCTGAAAAAAAATTTGAATATCCAAAATGGAAAATGCACAAATGCTGAGAGAGATAATTCCAAAAAATATCTGTAATTTTTAAGGATATGCAAAAAGTAGGTTGTTTGGCTCTGGTAAATATCCAACCACGAGAGAATCTGATTTTTTCTACTACTTGAAATTTTTGGCATCATTAGGCCACTTGAATCCTCAACATGTTTCTGGCTTGCATATCCCCCATATTTAAAGCATGTTAGGATCAGTTACAAGTCCCTTTCCTATAAAATTCCACCAAGCTAATTATTTGGGGTTGTACTATTGGAATTTCCCAAACATGAATAACAAAACCTTGGAGTTCATTTTTAGAGCGTGAAATAATTTTCTTGACTTACATTTATTATAGTTTTCTATTTTTTTTCGTACATGAAATCTAAAATTTTAATATTTTTGCGATCTATTTGCCTTATATCTTTTTTTATTACGAAAAAAATCGGGGAGCGAAAACTCAAGTTTGGATCTGAAAAAAAATTTGAACATCCAAAATGGACATATACTGAGAGAGATAATTCCAAAAAGCATCTGTGATTTTTGAGGATAGGCAAAAAGTGGGTTGTTTGGCTCTAGTAAATGTCCAACCACTTGGGAATCAGATTTTTTCTAGTCCTTGAAATTTTTGGCATCATTAGGCCACTTGCATCCTCAACATGTTCTGGCATGCATATCCACCACATTTAAAGCATGTTAGGATCAGTTAGAAGTCCCTTTCCTATGAAATTCCACCAAGCTAAATATTAGGGGTTGTACTAAAGGAATTACCCAAACCAGGATAAGAAAACCTTGGAGTTCATTTTTAGTCTGTGAAATAATTTTCTTCACATATATTTATTTTTGTTTTCAAATTTTTTTGCGTATATGAACTCAGAAATTTTCATTTTGTTGTGATCTATTTTCCTTATATGTTTTTTATTTATGAGAAAAATGGGAGAGCGAAAACTCAATTTTTTATCTGAAAAAAATTAGAAATTCCAAAATGGAAAATGCACAAATGCTGAGAGGGAATTCCAAAAAGTATCTATGATTTTTAAGCATAGGAAAAAAGTGGGTTGTTTGGCTTTTGTAGAATATCCAAGCACTTTAGAATCTAATTTTTTCTATTTCTTGAAATTTTTGGCATCATAAGGCTACTTGCATCCTCAACATGTTTGTGGCATGCATATCCACCACATTCAAAGCATGTTAGGATCAGTTAGAAGTATCTTTCCTATAAAATTCCACCAAGCTAATTATTAGCGGTTCTACAAAAGGAATTACCCAAAAATGGATAACAAAACCTTAGAGTTCATTTTTAGTGCATGAAATAATTTTCTTTACTTACATTTATTATAGTTTTCTAATTTTTTTGCGTACAAGAACTCTAAAATTTTTATTTTGTTGCGATTTATTTGCCTTATATCTTTTTTGTTTACGAGAAGAATGGGAGAGCGAAAACTCAAGTTTGGATCTGAAAAAAAACTTGAACATCCAAAATGGAAAATGCACAAACGCTGAGAGAGGTAATTCAAAAAAGTATCTCTGATTTTTAAGGATAGGCAAAAAGTGGGTTGTTTGGCTCTGGTAAATATCCACCCACTTGAGAATCTGATGTTTTCTACTCCTTGAAATTTTTGGTATCATTAGGCCACTTGCATCCTCAACATGTTTCTGGCATGCATATCCACCACATTTAAAGCATGTTAGGATCAGTTAGATGTCCCTTTCCTATAAAATTCCACCAAGGTAATTATTAGGGTTTGTACTATTGGAATTTCCCAAACTTGGATAAGAAAACCTTTGAGTTCATTTTTAGTCTGTGAAAAAATTTTCTTCACATACATTTATTTTAGTTTTCAAATTTTTTTGCGTATATGAACTCTAAATTATAATTTTGTTGTGATCTATTTGCGTTAAATCTTTTTTGTTTACGAGAAAAATGGGAGAGCGAAAACTCAAGTTTGGATTTGAAAAAAAAATTGAACATCCAAAATGGGAAATGCAATAATGTAGAGAGAGATAATTCGAAAAAGTATCTGTGATTTTTAAAGATGGGCAAAAAGTGGGTTGTTTGGCTCTGGTAAATATCCACCCACTTGCGAATCTGATTTTTTCTACTCCTTGAAATTTTTGGCATCATTAGGCCACTTGCTTCCTCAACATGTTTCTTGCATGCAAATCCACCACATTTAAAGCATGTTAGGATCAGTTAGAAGTCACTTTCCTATAAAATTCCACGAAGCTAATTATTAGGGGTTGTACTTGTGGAATTTCCCAAACATTTATAACAAAACCTCTGAGTTCATTTTCAATGCGTGAAATAATTTTCTTCACTTACATTTATTATAGTTTTCAAATTTTTTTGGGTACATGAAATCTATAATTTTCATTTTTTTTGCGATCTGTTTTCCTTATATCTTTTTTGTTTACGAGAAAAATGGAAGAGCGAAAACTCATGTTTGGATTTGAAAAAAAATTTGAACATCCAAAATGCACATATGCTGAGAGAGATAATTCCAAAAAGCCACTGTGATTCTTAAGGATAGGCAAAAAGTGGGTTGTTTGGCTCTAATATATATGCAACCACTTGGGAATCAGATTTTTTCTACTCGAAATTTTTGGCATCATTAGGCCGCTTGCATCCACAACATGTTCTCGCATGCATAGCCACCACATTAAGAGCATGTTAGGATCAGTTAGAAATCCCTTTCCTATAAAATTCCACCAAGCTAATTATTAGGGGTTGTACTAGTGGAATTTCCCAAACATGGATAACAAAACCTCTGAGTACATTTGTAGTGCGTGAAATAATTTTCTTCACTTACATTATTTAAAGTTTTGAATTTTTTTTGCGTACATGAACTCTAAAATTTTCATTTTGTTGCAATCTATTTGCCTAATATCTTTTTTGTCTATGAGAAAAATGGGAGAGCGAAAACTCAAGTTTGGATGTGAAAAAAAATTTGAACATCAAAAATGGAAAATGCACAAATGCTGAAAGAGATAATGCCAAAAAGTATCTGTCATTTTTAAGGATAGGCAAAAAGTGGTTTGTTTGGCTCTGGTAATTATCCAACCACTTGAGAATCTGATTTTTTCTACTCCAAGAAATTTTTGGCATCATTAGGCCACTTGCATCCCCAACATGTTTCTTGCATGCATATCCACCACATTTAAAGCATGTTATGATCAGTTAAAAGTCCCTTGCCTATAAAATTCCACCAAGCTAATTATTAGGGGTTGTACTAGTGGAATTACCCAAAAATGGATAACAAAACTTTGGAGTTCATTTTAAGTGCATGAAATAATTTTCTTCACTTACATTGATTATAGTTTTCAATTTATTTTGCGTACATGAACTGTAAAATTTTTATTTTGTTGCGATGTATTTACCTTATATTTTTTTTCTTACGAGAAAAATGGGAGAGCGAAAACTCAAGTTTTGATCTGAAAAAAAATTTGAACATCCAAAATGGAAAATGCACAAATGCTGAGAGAAATAATTCCAAAAAGTATCTGTGATTTTTAAGGATAGGCAAAAAGTGGGTTGTTTGGCTATGGTAAATATCCACCCACTTGAGAATCTGATTTTTTGTACTCCTTGAAATTTTTGGCATCATTAGGCCACTTGCATCCTCAACATGTTTCTGGCATGCATATCCACCACATTTAAAGCTTGTTAGGATCAGTTAGATGTCCCTTTTCTATAAAATTCCACCAAGCTAATTAATTGGGGGTTGTACTAGTGGAATTTCCCAAACATGGATAAGAAAACCATGGAGTTCATTTTTAGTCCGTGAAATAATTTTCTTCACATACATTTATTTTAGTTGTCAAATTTTTTTGCATATATGAACTCTTAAATTTTCATTTTGTTGTGATTTATTTGCCTTATTTCTTTTTTGTTTATGAGAAAAATGGGACAGCGGAAACTCAAGTTTGAATCTGAAAAAAAATTTGAATATCCAAAATGGAAAATGCACAAATGCTGAGAGAGATAATTCCAAAATATATCTATAATTTTTAAGGATATGCAAAAAGTGGGTTGTTTGGCTCTGGTAAATATCCAACCACTAGAGAATCTGATTTTTTCTACTACATGAAATTTTTGGCATCATTACGCCACTTGCATCCTCAACATATTTCTGGCATGCATATCGCCCATATTTAAAGCATGTTAGGATCAGTTACAAGTCCCTTTCTTATAAAATTCCACGAAGCTAATTATTTGGGGTTGTACTATTGGAATTTCCCAAACATGAATAACAAAACCTTGGAGTTCATTTTTAGTGCATGAAAAAATTTTCTTGACTTACATTTATTATAGTTTTCTATTTTTTTTCGTACATGAAATCTAAAATTTTAATATTTTTGCGATCTATATGCGTTATATCTTTTTTTATTACGAAAAAAATCGGGGAACGAAAACTAAAGTTTGGATCTGAAAAAAAATATTGAACATCCAAAATGCACATATACTGAGAGAGATAATTCCAAAAAGCATATGTGATTTTTAAGGATAGGCAAAAAGTGGGTTGTTTGGCTCTAGTAAATGTCCAACAACTTGGGAATCAGATTTTTTCTACTCCTTGAAATTTTTAGCATCATTAGGCCACTTGCATCCTCAACATGTTCTGGCATGCATATCCACCACATTTAAAGCATGTTAGGATCAGTTAGAAGTCCCTTTCCTATAAAATTCCACCAAGCTGAATATTAGGGGTTGTACTAAAGGAATTACCCAAACCAGGATAAGAAAACCTTGGAGTTCATTTTTAGTCCGTGAAATAATTTTCTTCACATACATTTATTTTAGTTTTCAAATTTTTTTGTGTATATGAACTCAGAAATTTTCATTTTGTTGTGATCTATTTGGCTTATATGTTTTTTATTTACGAGAAAAATGGGAGAGCGAAAACTCAATTTTTGATCTTAAAAAAAATTAAAAATTCCTAAATGAAAAATAAACAAATGCTGAGAGACATAATACCAAAAAGTATCTGTGATTTTTAAGGATAGGAAAAAAGTGGGTTGTTTGGCTCTGGTAGAATATCCAACCACTTGAGAATCTAATTTTTTCTACTTCTTGAAATTTTTTGCATCATAAGGCCACTTGCATCCTCAACATGTTTGTGGCATGCATATCCACCACATTCAAAGCATGTTAGGATCAGTTAGAAGTATCTTTCCTATAAAATTCCACCAAGCTAATTATTACCGCTTCTACAAAAGGAATTACCCAAAAATGGAGAACAAAACCTTAGAGTTCATTTTTAGTGCATGTAATAATTTTCTTTACTTATCTTTACTTACATTTATTATAGTTTTCAATTTTTTTTTGCATACAAGAACTCTAAAATTTTCATTTTGTTGCGATCTATTTGCCTTATATCTTTTTTGTTTACGAGAAGAATGGGAGAGCGAAAACTTTTCAAGTTTGGATCTGAAAAAAAATTTGAACATCCAAAATGGAAAACGAACAAACGCTGAGAGAGATAATTCCAAGAAGTATCTGTGATTTTTAAGGATAGGCAAAAAATGGGTTGTTTGGCTATGGTAAATATCCACCCACTTGAGAATCCGACGTTTTCTACTCTTTGAAATTTTTGGTATCATTAGGCCACTTGCATCCTCAACATGTTTCTGGCATGCATATCCACCACATTTAAAGCATGTTAGGATCAGTTAGATGTCCCTTTCCTATAAAATTCCACCAAGGTAATTATTAGGGGTTGTACTATTGGAATTTCCCAAACCTGGATAAGAAAACCTTGGAGTTCATTTTTAGTCCGTGAAAAATTTTTGTTCACATACATTTATTTTAGTTTTAAATTTTTTTTACGTGTATGAACTCTAAAATTTTCATTTTGTTGTGATCTATTTGCCTTATATCTTTTTTGTTTACGAGAAAAATGGGAGAGAGAAAACTCAAGTTTGGATCTAAAAAAAAATTTGAATATCCAAAATGGAAAATGCACAAATGTAGAAAGAGATAATTCCAAAAAGTATCTATAATTTTTAGGGATATGCAAAAAGTTGGTTGTTTGGCTCTGGTAAATATCGAACCACTAGAGATTCTGATTTTTTCTTCTACTTGAAAATTTTGGCATCATTAGGCCACTTGCATCCTCAACATGTTTCTGGCATGTATATCCACCATATTTAAAGCATGTTAAGATCAGTTAGAAGTCACTTTCCTATAAAATTCCACCAAGCTAATTACTAGGGGTTGTACTAGTGGAATTTACGAAACATGGATAACAAAACCTCTGAGTTCATTTTCAATGCGTGAAATAATTTTCTTCACTTACATTCATTATAGTTTTCAAATTTTTTTGCGTACATGAAATCTAAAATTTTCATTTTTTTGCGATCTATTTGCCTAATATCCTTTTTGTTTGCGAGAAAAATGGGAGAGCAATCACTAAAGTTTGGATCTGAAATAAAAAAGTTGAATATCAAAAATGGAAAATGCCCAAATGTTTAAAGAGATAATTCCAAAATGTATCTGTGATTTTTAACGATAGGCAAAAAGTTTGTTGTTTGGCTCTGGTAAATCCACCCACTTGAGAATCTGATGTTTTCTACTCGTTGAAATTTTTTGTATCATTAGGCCACTTGCATCCTCAACATGTTTCTGGCATGCATATCCACCACATTTAAAGCATGTTAGGATCAGTTAGATGTCCCTTTCCTATAAAATTCCACCAAGGTAATTATTAGGGGTTGTACTATTGGAATTTCCCAAACCTCGATAAAAAAACCTTGGAGTTCATTTTTAGTCCGTGAATAAATTTTCTTCACATACATTTATTTTAGTTTTCAAATTTTTTTGCATATATGAACTCTAAAATTTTCATTTTGTTGTGATCTATTTGCCTTATATCTTTTTTGTTTACAAGAAAAATGGGAGAGCGGAAACTCAAGTTTGGATCTGAAAAAAAATTTGAATATCCAAAATGGAAAATGCACAAAAGCTAAGAGAGATAATTCCAAAAAATATATGTAATTTTTAAGGATATGCAAAAAGTGGATTGTTTGGCTCTGATAAATATCCAACCACTAGAGAATCTGATTTTTTCTACTACATGAAATTTTTGGCATCATTAGGCCACTTGCATCCTCAACATGTTTCTGGCATGCATATCCACCATTTTTAAAGCATGTTAGGATCAGTTAGAAGTCCCTTTCCTATAAAATTCCACCAAGCGAATTTTTTGGGGTTGTACTAGTGGAATTTCCCAAACATGAAGAACAAAACCTTGGAGTTCATTTTTAGTGCGTGAAATAATTTTCTTGACTTACATTTATTATAGTTTTCAATTTTTTTTGCGTACATGAAATTTAAAATTTTCATATTTTTGCGATCTATTTGCCTTATATCTTTTTTGATTACGAGAAGAATCGGAGAGCGAAAACTCAAGTTTGGATCTGAAAAAAAATTTGAACATGCAAAATGCACATATGCTGAGAGAGATAATTCCAAAAAGCATCTGTGATTTTTAAGGATAGGACAAAAGTGCGTTCTTTGGCTCTAGTAAATATCCAACAACTTGGGAATCAAATTTTTTCTACTCCTTGAAATTTTTGGCATCTTTAGGCCACTTGCATCCTCAACATGTTCTGGCATGCATATCCACCACATTTAAAGCATGTTAGGATCAGATAGAAGTCCCTTTCCTATAAAATTCCACCAAGCTAATTATTAGGTGTTGTACTAAAGGAATTACCCAAAAATGCATATTAAAACTTTGGAGATCATTTTTAGTGCGTGAAATAATTTTATTGACTTACATTTATTATAGTTTTCAAATTTTTTTCCGTATATGAACTCAAAAATTTTCATTTTGATGTGATCTATTTCTCTTATATCTTTCTTGTTTACGAGAAAAATGGGAGAGCGAAAACTCAAGTTCTGATCTGATAAAAAATTTGAATATCCAAAATGGAAAATGCACAAATGCTGAGAGAGATAATTCGAAAAAGTATCAGTAATTTTTAAGGATATGCAAAAAGTGGGTTGTTTGGCTCTGGTAAATAATCAACCACCAGAGAATCTGATTTTTTCTACTACTTGAAATTTTTGGCATCATTAGGACAGTTGCATCCTCAACATGTTTCTGGCATGCATATCCACTACATTTAAAGCATGTTAGGATCAGTTAGAAGTCCCTTTCCTATAAAATTCCACCAAGCTAATTATTAGCGGTTGTACTAGTGGAATTTCCCAGACAAGGATAACAAAACCTCTGAGTTCATTTTTAGTGCCTGAAATAATTTTCTTCGCTTACATTTTTTTATAGTTTTCAAATTTTTTTGCGTACATGAACTCTAAAATTTTCATTTTTTTGCGATCTATTTGCCTTATATCTTTTTTGTTTACGAGAAAAATGGGAGAGCGAAAACTCAAGTTTGAATCTGAAAAAAAATTTGAACATCAAAAATGGAAAATGCACAAAAGAGGAGAGAGATAATTCAAAAAACTATCTGTGATTTATTAGGATAGGCAAAAAGTGGGTTGTTTGGCTCTGGTAATTATCCAACCACTTGAGAATCTGATTTTTTCTACTCCTTGAAATTTTTGGCATCATTAGGCCACTTGCATCCTCAACATGTTTCTGGCATGCATATCCACCACATTTAAAGTATGTTATGATCAGTTAAATGTCCCTTGCCTGTAAAATTCCACCAAGCTAATTATTAGGGGTTGTACTAGTGGAATTTCCCAAACATGGATAACAAAACTTTGGAGTTCATTTTTAGTGCGTGAAATAATTTTCTTCACTTACATTTATTATAGTTTTGAATTTTTTTTTCGTACATGAACTCTAAAATTTTCAATTTGTTGCTATCTATTTGCCTTATATCTTTTTTGTTTACGAGAAAAATGGGAAAACGAAAACTCAAGTTTGGATCTGAAAAAAAATTTGAACATCCAAAATTATGCTGAGAGAGATAATTCCAAAAAGATTCTGTGATTTTTAAGGATAGGCAAAATATGGGTTGTTTGGCTCTAGTAAATATCCAACCACTTGGGAATCAAATTTTTTCTACCCCTTAAAAGTTTTGCATCGTTAGGCCACTTGCATTCTCAACATGTTCTGGCATGCATATCCACCACATTTAAAGAATGTTAGGATCAGTTAGAAGTCCCTTTCCTATAAAATTCCACCAAGCTAATTATTAGGGGTTGTAGAATTACCCAAACATGGATAACAAAACCTTGGAGTTCATTTTTAGTACATGAAATAATTTTCTTCACTTACATTTATTTTAGTTTTCTACTTTTTTTGCGTACATGAACTATAAAATTTTCGTTTTGTTGCGATCTAATTGCCTTATATCTTTTTTGTTTACGAGAAAAATGGGACAGCGAAAACTCAAGTTTGGATCTGAAAAAAAATTTGAACATCCAAAATAGAAAATGCACAAATGCAGAGAGAGATAATTCCAAAAAGTATCTGTGATTTTTAAGGATAGGCAAAAAGTGGGTTGTTTGGCACAGGTAGAATATCTAACCACTTGAGAATTTGATTTTTTCTCCTCCTTGAAATTTTTGGCATCATTAGGCCACTTGCATCCTCAACATGTTTTTGGCATACATATCCACCACATTTAAAGCATGTTAGGATCAGTTAGATGTCCCTTTCCCATAAAATTCCACAAAGCTAATTATTTGGGGTTGTACTAGTGGAATTTCCCAAACATGGATAAGAAAACCTTGGAGTTCATTTTTAGTACGTGAAATAATTTTCTTCACATACATTTATTTTAGTTTTCAAAGTTTTTTTGCGTACATGAACTCTAAAATTTTCATTTTGTTGCGATCTTTTTGCCTTAAATCTTTTTTGTTTCGGAGAAAAATGGGAGAGCGAAAACTGAAGTTTGGATCTGAAAAAAAAATTGAACATCCAAAATGGGAAATGCACAAATGTAGAGAGAGATAATTACTAAAAGTATCTGTGCTTTTTAAAGATAGGCAAAAAGTGGGTTGTTCGGCATTTGTAAATATGACCCACTTGAGAATCTGATTTTTTCTAGTCCTTGAAATTTTTGGCATCATTAGGCCACTTTCCTCAACATGTTTTTTGCTGGCATATCCACCACATTTAATGCATGTTAGGATCAGTTAGAAGTCCCTTTCTTATAAATATTCCACCAAGCTAATTATTAGGGGTTGTACTAGTGGAATTACCCAAACATGGATGACGAAACCTTGGAGTTCATTTTTAGTGCGTGAAATAATTTTCTTCACTTACATTTATTATACTTTTCAAATTTTTTTCGTACATGAACTCTAAAAATTTCATTTTGTTGCGATCTATTTTCCTTATAACTTTTCTGTTTACGAGAATAATGGGAGAGCGAAAACTCAAGTTTGGATCTGAAAAAAAATTTTAACATCCAAAGTGGAAACCGCAAAAATGCTGAGAGAGATAATTCAAAAAAGTATCTTTGATTTTTAAGGATAGGCAAAAAGTGGTTTGTTTGACTCTGGTAGAATATCCAACCACTTGAGAATATGATTTATGTGACTTGCATCCTCAACATGTTTCTGGCATGCATATCCACCACATTTAAAGCATGTTAGGATTAGTTAGAAGTCCCTTTCGTATAAAATTCCACCAAAGTAATTATTAGGGGTGTTACTAAAGGAATTACCCAAACATGGATAACAAAACCTTGGAGTTCATTTTTAGTGCATGAAATAATTATCTTCACTTACATTTATTATAGTTTTCAAATTTTTTTGCGTACATGAACTCTAAAATTTTTATTTTGTTGCGATCTATTTGCCTTATATCTTTTTTGTTTATGAGAAAAATGGGAGAGCGAAAAGTCAAGTTTGGACATGAAAAAAAATTTGAAAATCCAAAATGGAAAACGCACAAATGCTGAGAGAGATAATTCCAAAAAGTATCTGTAATTTTAAAGGATATGCAAAAATTGGGTTGTTTTGCTCTGGTAAATATCCAACCACTAGAGAATCTCATTTTTTCTACTACTTGAAATTTTTGGAATCATTAGGCCACTTGCATCCTCAACATGTTTCTGGCATGTATATCCACCACATTTAAAGCATGTTAGGATCAGTTAGAAGTCCCTTTCCTATAAAATTCCACTAAGCTAATTATTAGGGGTTGTACTAGTGGAATTTCCTAAACATGGATAACAAAAACTTGGAGTTCATTTTTAGTGCGTGAAATAATTTTATTCACTTAAATTTATTATATTTTTCAAATTTTTTTGCGTACATGAACTCTAAAATTTTTATTTTTTTGCGATCTATTTGCCTTATATCTTTTTTATTTACGAGAAAAATGGGAGAGCGAAAACTCAAGTTTGGATCTGAAAAAAAATTTGAACATAAAAATTGCACATATGTTGAGAGAGATAATTCCAAAAAGCATCTATGATTTTTAAGGATAGGGAAAAAGTGGGTTGTTTGGCTCTAGTAAATATCCAACCACTTGGGAATCAGATTTTTTCTACTCCTTGAAATTTTAGGCATCATTAGGCCACTTGCATCCTCAACAAGATTCTGGCATGCATATCCACCACATTTAAAGCATGTTAGGATCAGTTAGAAGTCTCTTTCCTATAATATTCCACCAAGCTAATTATTAGGGGTTGTACTAGTGGAATTTCCCAAATATGGATAACAAAACCTCTGAGTTCAAGGTTTAGTGCGGGAAATAATTTTCTTCACTTAAATTTTTTATAGTTTTCAATTTTTTTTGCGTACATGAACTCTCAAATTTTTATTTTGTTGCCATCTATTTGCTTTATATCTTTTTTGTTTATGAGAAAAATGGGAGAGCGAAATCTCAAGTTTGGATCTAAAAAAAAATTTGAAAATAAAAAATGGAACATGCACAAATGCTAAGAGAGATAATTCCAAAAAGTATCTGTGATTTTTAAGGATAGGCAAAAAGTGGGTTTACTGGCTCTGGTAAATATCCAACCACTTGAGAATCTAATTTTTTCTACTCCTTGAAATTTTTTGCATTATTAGGCCACTAGCATCCTCAACATGTTTCTGGCATGCATATCAACCACATTTAAAGCATGTTATGATCAGTTAGAAGTCCCTTTCCTATAAAATTCCACCAAGCTAATTATTAGGGGTTGTACTAGTGGAATTACCCAAACTTGGATAACAAAACCTTGGAGTTCATTTTTAGTGCGTGAAATAATTTTACTCACTTACATTTATTATAGTTTTCAAATTTTGTTGCCTACATGAACTCTAAAATTTTTATTTTATTGCGATCTATTTGCCTTATATCTTTTTTGTTTACGAGAAAAATGGGAGAGCGAAAACTCAAGTTTGGATGTGAAAAAAAATTTTAAGATCCAAAATGGAAAATGTACAAATGCTGAGAGAGATAATTCCGAAAAGTATTTGTGATTTTTAAGGATAGGCAAAAAGTGTGTTGTTTAGCTCTGGCGAATATCCAACCACTTGAGAATCAGATTTTTTTTACTCCTTGAAATTTTTGGCACAATTAGGCCACTTGCATCCTCAACATGTTTCTGGCATGCATATCCACCACATTTAAAGCGTGTTAGGATTAGTTAGAAGTCCCTTTCCTATAAAATTCCACCAAGCTAATTATTAGGGGTTGTACTAGTGAAATTCCCAAACATGATAAGAAAACGTTGGAGTTCATTTTTAGTGCGTGAAATAATTTTCTTCACTTCCATTTATTATTGTTTTCAAATTTTTTTGCGTTCATGAACTCTAAAATTTTCAATTTGATGCGATTTGTCTGCCTTATATCTTTTTTGTTTACGAGAAAAATGGGAGAGCGAAAACTCAAGTTTGGATCTAAAAAAATTTGAACTTCCAAAATGGAAAATGCAAAAATGCTGAGAGAGATAATTCCAAAAAAAATATGTGATTTATAAGGATAGGAAAAAAGTGGGTTGTTTGGCTCTGGTAGAATATCCAACCACTTGAGAATCTGATTTTTTCTACTCCTTGAACGTTTTTACTTCATTAGGCCACTTGCATCCTCAACATGTTTCTGGCATGCATATCCACCACATTTAAAGCGTGTTAGGATCAGTTAGAAGTCCCTTTCCTATAAAATTTCGCCAAGCTAATTATTAGGGTTGTACTAGTGGAATTTCCCAATCATGGATAAGAAAACCTTGGAATTCTTTTTTAGTACGTGAAATAATTTTCTTCACATACATTTATTTTAGTTTTCAAAGTTTTTTTGCATACATGAACTCTAAAATTTTCATTTTGATGCGATCATTTTGCCTTATATCTTTTTTGTTTAGGAGAAAAATGGGAGAGCGAAAACTCAAGTTTGGATCTGAAAAAAAATTTGAACATTGAAAATGGGAAATGCACAAATGCAGAGAGAGCTAATTACTAAAAGTATGTGTGCTTTTTAAAGATAGGCAAAAAGTGGGTTGTTTGGCTTTTGTAAATATCCACCCACTTGAGAATCTGATTTTTTCTAGTCCTTGAAATTTTTGGCATCATTAGGCCACTTGCATCCTCAACATGTTTCTGGCATGCATATCCACCACATTTAAAGCATGTTAGGATCAGTTAGAAGTCCCTTTCTTATAATATTCCACCAAGCTAATTATTTTGGGTTGTACTAGTGGAATTACCCAAACATGGATGACAAAACCTTGGAGTTCATTTTTAGTGCGTGAAATAATTTTCTTCACATACATTTATTATAGTTTTCAATTTTTTTTGCGTACATGAACTCTAAAATTTTCATTTTGCTGCAATCTATTTGCCTTATATCTTTTTTGTTTACGAGAAAAATGGGAGAGCAAAAACTCAAGTTTGGATCTGAAAAAAAATTTGAACATCCAAAATGGAAAATGCACAAATGCTGAGAGAGATAATTCCAAAATATATACGTGAATTTTAAAGATTGGCAAAATCTGGGTAGTTTGGCTCTGGTAATTATAAAACCACTTGAGAATCTGATTTTTTCTGCTCCATGAAATTTTTGGCAACATTAGGCCACTTACGTCCTCAACATGTTTCTGGCATGCATATCCACCACATTTAAAGTATGTTTGGATCAGTTAGAAGTCCCTTTCCTATAAAATTCCACCACGCTAATTATTAGGGGTTGTACTAGTGGAATTTCACAAACATGGATAACAAGACCTTGGAGTTCATTTTTAGTGCGTGAAATAATTTTCTTCACTTACGTTTATTATAGTTTTCATATTTTTTTGCGTACATGAACTCTAAAATTTTCATTTTGTTGCGATCTATTTGCCTTATATCTTTTTTGTTTACGAGAAAAATGGGAGAGCGAAAACTCAAGTTTGGATCTGAAAAAGAAATTTAACATCCAAAATGGAAAATGCACAAATGCTGATAGAGATAATTCCAAAAAGTATATGTGATTTTTAAGGATAGGCAAAAAGTGGGTTGTTTGGCTCTGGTAAAATATCCTACCACTTGAGAATCTGATTTTTGCTACTCTTTGAATTTTTTGGCATCATTAGGCCACTTACATCCTCAACATGTTTTTGGCATGGATATCCACCACATTTAAAGCATGTTAGGATCAGTTAGAAGTCCCATTCCTATATAATTCCACCAAGCTAATCATTAGGGGTTGTACAAGTGGAATTTCCCAAACATGGATAACAAAACCTTTGAGTTCATTTTTAGTATGTGAAATAATTTTCTTCACTTACATTTATTATAGTATTCAAATTTTTTTGCGTACATGAATTCTAAAATTTTCATTTTGGTGCGATCTATTTGCCGTATATCTTTTTTGCTTTTGAGAAAAATGGGAGAGCGAAAACTCAAGTTTGGATCTGAAAAAAAAATTTGAACATCCAAAATGGAAAATGCACAAATGCTGAGAGAGATAATTCCAAAAAGCATCTGTGATTTTTAAGGATAGGCAAAAAGTGGGTTGTTTGGCTCTGGTAAATATCCGACCACTTGAGAATCTGATTTTTACTACTCCTTGAAATTTTTGGCATAATTAGGCCACTTGCATCCTCAACATGTTTCTTGCATGCATATCCACCACATTTAAAGCATGTTAGGATCTGTTAGAAGTCCCTTTCCGATAAAATTCCACCATGCTATTTATTAGGGGTTGTACTAGTGGAATTTCCCAAATATGGATTACAAAAGCTTGCAGTTCATTTTTAGTGCGTGAAATAATTTTCTTCACTTACATTTATTATAGTTTTCAAATTTTTTTGCGTGTATAAACTCTAAAATTTTCATTTTGTTGCATTCGATTTGCCGTATATCTTTTTAGTTTACGAGAAAAATGGGAGAGCGAAAACTCAAATTTGGATTTGAAAAAAATTTGAACATCCAAAATGGAAAATGCACAAATGCTGAGAGAGATAATTCCAAAAAGTATCTGTGATTTTTATGGATAGGCAAAAAGTGAGTTGTTTGGCTCTGGTAAAATATCCAACCACTTGAGAATCTGATTTTTTCTACTCCTTGAAATTTTTGGCATCATTAGGCAACTTGCATCGTCAACATGTTTTTGTCATGCATATCCACCACATTTAAAGCATGTTAGGATAAGTTAGAAGTCCCTTTCCTATTTGACCCTTTACTGAATGTGGTAGGGCCAGAATTTGTTCTTTTTCTAAAGTATCTCTTTTTTGGAGTATACCTAGTTGTAGAACTTTTTTGTATTCTAAATTTTTTTTGTTGAAATTTCTTAAGATATTTTCATTTCTTATGGGAGATGGTTTTAGAACCATAAGCTCCTACATTTTGTTTATGGTAATGTTTATTTATTTGCCTTGCTACTTTTCTTTTGTAGTTTTTGGGCTTCACAAAGATTTGCCAACATGTCTTGTACAAATCTGTGTCTTCTTCCTGAAGTGTCATAGTTTAGGAAATTATCCATGGTTAACGTACCAAGTTCAGGATTATTTTGCTAATATTTTGTAATGTAGTCTTTTTCAGCTACATATGCAAAAGGTTCTGGAAATTTGCATAAAAGATAGACAAATATGGTTTTTGGTCTTCTTTTTGCTGTTTATAGAAACAACTTGCAAACTCGCAATAATACTTCTCATAGAAACAAATGTTATAGATTTGTCACTTGTTTAATTTCTGAAGAGTTTCTAAACGTTTTCTTTGTTTAGTACTCTCATTGTATGCTTCTAGGGTTGGATGTATTCCTAGAAATTCCTTTGATATCTTAGCCACTATTCCTTTCAAGATGTTGGCTATCGATATTGAGGTATTAGCTCGTTTTTGGTCTTCAGGAAGATTGTCCCACCAATGAGCTACATTACCCTATAAAGCATGGGTAAAGAAATTAAATACTGACTCTTTGTTCCAAGATTCATGCATATAAGCAGCATTGCTCATGCTTCTTTCCCATTCTTTAAGGACTTTTTCTCCATCCTTGGGGCAATCCAAGTTGAGATAAAATCCAAAAGGGTTTATGCTATCTATGGATGTGTGTCCCTTAGTAGCATTTGAAGGATTGACATTTGTGTATTTTGTCGATTACCTTTGTCCTTCCATGGATATTTTGGAGTGGGAGAAACTTTCTCGTTCTTGCTGGTGAACCGTAGTACGATTTTAGAAGTTATCTTGAAAGCTATCTTCCATGTGAGTGTCTCGTACCCTTGATGTTTCTCCTTCAAAATGGTCGCTACCACGAAGCATTCGAAATCTTTTACCAAGATCATCTGCCTTTTTGTCTTTAATAGAGTAGTCTGTTTTCGTGGTATTTTCTTCTACAACTTCATCAGATTCCCAGGCCTCTGGCTCACTGTCTTGTTGCTCTTGTTGTTTACTTGAGGAAGGTTTTTCCTCCTGAACATAATAAATCGGTTGGCGATAGAAAGTATTATATTCTGTGTAAACTTCATCATCGGTAGAGGATGATGCTTTGGAAGAGATCCTAAAAGCAGGTGGTGCTGGATCCTTTTTTCTAGAAGCTATGCAAGGTGTTGCAAAGTACACTATGTTTTTAAGCCATCCGGTGATGTCAGGAAGGCCTATTGGTAATGGAGTTTCCATATCCATTAAATAGAAAAGCTCATCAATTTTTACAAAGCTAAAATGTTTAATTTTTTTTTAATTTTTTCAATCTTGCATCGTAGTCTTTGGATGCGATTTGTATATCTTTCCCAATGGAAATAGTACATTTCCATGGAATAGATTTTATCGTCTTCAAGTTGAAGCAAATTTCTTAGTAAGAGAGTGAAAGCAAGACCATCTCTCTTTCTTTGTAAACAATCTAAAAGTGTTTGCCTATAGATCATCTATTTCGAGATGATGTCCTTGCTTGTTTAGCATCTTCCTTTGTCCGAAGATTTTTGTGAGAATTTTTGGGAAATCCTATGACTTGTGCTTGGGCTTCTTCTCAGCTATCAGATATTCCTGTTTCTCTTCCTACGAAGACAACATACAAGTATTTTGTTTTTTTTGGTTTTCCATATATACTTATAGAGGCTTCTCCTGTTGAAGCGATGTCTACAGGTTGAGATACGGTTTCGTTTTAGGTCATTTTTTAGATCTCTCTTTGTAGAATGATAACCAAGTCTTCTAAGAATTCCTTAGATAGCATATTCTTGAAGTTTGAGTTGTTCAATCCTGATTTGATGTTTCAGGTCTTTGATAACTCGTTTTAATCCTTCTGGATCGAGTCCTAAGAATCGTCCATCTTGGATTATTCTTTTTCCTTCATTGTTATAATCTACAACTAAATGATTTTCTTCTAATTCTTTGAGTTTGGCTTGAACTCGTAAGAGCCGATCTTTTATTTTTCAAATCCAGACCTTCTGGAATTCGATTTGATTATCATACCTTTTGGTCATGATATATTCTCGCAGTCGTGAATAGTTTTAAGTCTTGTCGCTGGATTAAACCTATTTTGTTCCATATTGGAATTTTTGGGTTTTTTTACATTTTCTCCTTAAAAATATTACTTGGGATGTGGCCGGTTTGGGTCGTAACTGTTTGGGAGTATGTATACCTAAACAGAAAGAATTACCATTTTTAACTTTAATTCTTATGCCAGGAAATTGATTCCATGGCTCTGATACCATTTTAGTACAACAAGTCTCTAATAGACTTTAACATAGAATACTGATACCAAAAGCACTATTGCTCTGATACCATTTTAGTACAACAGACACACACATCAGATTATGGGGTGAACCTAGAGATGAGGGCAGCGGAACTAGAATCCTAGGGATCACAACTACACACTAACTACAGGCATCAGAAAACAATGATGACTCACACAATATTATTCCTACAGTCACACTTCATACATCTTATTATTTTACCATCATATTACTCCTGCTTCCTACCACATGTCACTTCTATGTACTCGTTTGTGTCTATTTTCATAGCTATCTAATAGGCCTAACATGACTTTTGCTGCTACTTAGAACTTCTTTGGGGTTTGACCCTATTCCTTTCGACTTACCACTATGTGGGTATTCCGTCAATGCGGTCCTCACGGTCTCCAGAGGGCCCCAAGCCGTTCCTATTAACCATTGCGGCTCCATAGCTGCTTTAGCAGGGTAGAGCACAACTCCGTTTCATTTTCTACCTCGGTGCGTAGCCGAATAATTCCAAGTTTCTAGCTTTTGTCCTATTTGGCACTATTTTGATACTATTTCTTTTTTACGAGTGAACAGTAAACATGAATAGTAACCATGAATAGTAAAAATGAACAGTACTTTTGAATAGTAACTTTGGAACAGTAATAAACAAACACTGTGGAGATCATGTATATAGATGCGGAACATGAACAGTGATAACAAAAACTGTACGAATCACAATATTACAAACATGCAGAAAATATAAAAACATTGTTCAAACAAAATAAAACAACTAAATACATCCCCTTAAAAAAGGGAAAGAAAAACTCAAGTAACAGTCGGCTCAGGAAAACAATCGGCTATCCACATGGATGGCATGATAAGAATAATTTAATATTAAATAATATAATGGATTTAGTTGGTTATATGCATCACAACTTCTTTATGAAAAGATGCTGGGAAAAATACACCGCAGAAAATGTTGTTTTCCTAAGCGTAGGAATAGAAAGTGACGTCAATGAACAAGTACAAAAACTCAAGAGAAGAATTAATGCCCATCTTGAGGTACTTAAAACAGGAAATACTAAAGAAATAGTACGTTTCCTTACAGATCTACAAAGCTATGTAGATCAAGAAATAAATCACTCTAGGATCTTAGAACCTATCCGAGAAGTGAAAACTAAAATGGTTAACAACAAACCATGTAGAAAAGAATTACAGGAAGTTATTTGCAAAATAGCTTCTGTAAAAACTCATCAAGGAACAGATAGAGAAAGTCTTATACGAGACATCTGTGCCTTAACTCAGAATGAGGAATTGAGAGAACTAGTTATACAACACATCTCTCCTTTCATCACTTTGTATCAATTGGAACGACTGATTGAAATATTATTCCAAAAATTAGAAGAGACCTCAACTCATCTAAAATTCTTAAATATCTGAACAAATAGGAATAGAATGTACTTCTCTCCAAAACAGTGTTCATATACATCATGAAACACAGGGAGAATACGATGAACATCCTAATCTTATGCAGGATGGACAAAAGTGGACAATAATTATCCCTAGGATAACTGAAGTCTACAATAAAGATTGGATTGAGCTCCAAAAGAATTCTTTCATTTTTCAGAAGGAACTATCTGTAGAAATATAGGATACCAACTCAGGTACCTTTTTCTACAGATTATTAAGTAAATTTGACTTAGCTAAGCTAAAAAGATTCAAATATGTCCATTATGGACTAGTTCATATAGGATTAGACCCCTTAATACGAATTAATCATAATTTACCCTTCATAGCAGCTATAGTAGATAACTCTGTGAAGAATAATTTTAAAAAAGCCTTACTCGAAGGAGGTAGAGCTAACTTAGGATTAGGCCCAGTATTTTTTACAACATGGCCCAATCTACAAATAGATTTAGAAGATAAGCACATCCAAGATACCTTGTCCCTAAAAATCTATACAGACAACTGGTCAAAAAATGGAATTCAACTAGGAAGAAGAGTTATGCGTATACATGTATGCATAGTAGCCCGAGGAATCAACACTGAAAAGGTTCCAGTTAAAGATTCAAAGAAACTCGCAAAATTAGCCAAAAACATTGATTATTCTGAGAACTTGACCATAGAAGAACTCGACCCTAGAGAATTAACATGGCCAACAGAATGGGTAGTCCAACCTTTGGCACCTAGACACCTTCCCCTCTCCCGAATAACCATAAAGGAGATAGAAGGAAAACTATTGATAAGAAACAATAGATCCAGCTTTTCCATCGAACAGGATAGGCCCTCTACCTTTGCAAGTAGAACCTCAAACAGTTCCCATTTCAAAGGAATAGGAAATCCAAGGCCCAATGCTTATGTTCCTCCTCACATCGATGATGGCACATAACCCATATAAAGCCTTAGGCCCACCAATAGGAAATAGTGACATTGTCACCAATTCCAATCAAACCTTAGAGTCTTATGGTAAGACCCTTAATAGGTTAGAAAAAACTTTTGAGAATCTCCAACAAAAAAATGATTTCCTCTATGATGAACATAAACATGGAGAAATAATAAAGTGTCAAAACATCCTAGAAAATATTTTAGAAAAGATTGACCATGGAAATAGTCCTGTTTTCTTCAAAGATTTAACAGAACTAAAACAAAGTTTAGATAATCTAAACAAAGATAAAATGCAAGAACTTTTAACAGAAGTCTTAGTATTAAAAGAACATCAAGGTTCAAAAGAACTTCTAGGTTCTCCAGGTCCATCAAGGTATAAAACACCATTTACACCTTGGACACCAGGATGATCTATAAAAAGAAACTTTTAGATCGTTTAACATTAAAACAAGAAAGCCTTGACCTCGCTTTACTCCAAAGAAATACTCTTCAACCAGAAGATAATACAATCCCAGCAGTGGTATGGTATTACTATTTTTGGGAAAGATATACTGATCACATCTACAACCTTAGATGCAAGATCAAGAAAATAACAAAAGCTAAACTTTTTAGCTTTGTAAAATGATCTGTAGATAAAGACTACTAGATCAAATTCGTCTGGCACGCTCAATGAAAGACCAAAATTGGCAAGCCAAAGAAAATCTCACACCAATAAATGAAACCAATATAGCTTATTGAGCATATCTGATTGAATGGTGGAGATTAACTTGTAGAGAAATTCTACTACGGTATGTGATTAGAAGAGTTCAAAGGAAGCTTCAAGATATTGCTCTATGACAAAGTTTTTCTATTTAATGGATATGGAAACTCCATTACCATTAGGCCTTCCTGACATCACCGAATGGCTTAAAAACCAAGTGTACTTTGCAACACCTTGCATAGCCTCTAGAAAAAAGGATCCAACACGACCTACTTTTAGGATCTCTTCCAAAGCATCTTCCTCTACCGATGATGAAGTTTACGCAAAATATAATACTTTCGGTCGCCAACCAATTTATTATGTTCAAGAGGAAAAACCATCCTCTAGTAAACAACAAAAGCAACAAGATAGTGAACCAGAGGCCTGGGAATCTGATGAAGTTGTAGAAGAAAATACCAAAAAAATAGACTACTCTGCTAAAGACAAAAAGGTAAATGATCTTGGTAAAGGATTTGAATGCTTCGTGGTAGCAACCATTTTGAAGTAGAAACATCAAGGGTACGAGACACCCACATGGAAGATAGCTTTCAAAATAATTTTTGAAACCATACTACAGTTTACCAGCAAGAACGAGAAAGTTTCTCCAACTCCAAAATATCTATGGGAGGACAAAGGTATTCGACAAAATACACAAATGTCGATCCTTCAAATGTTACTATGGGGCACACATCCAGAGATAGCATAAACCCTTTTGGATTTTATCTCAACTTGGATTGCCCCAAGGATGGAGAAAACGTCCTTAAAGAATGGGAAAGACACATGAGCAATGATGCAAATATGAATGAATATTGGAACAAAGAGTCAGCATTTAATTTCTTTACCCATGCTTTATAGGGTAATGTAGCTCATTGGTGGGACAACCTCCCGAAGACCAAAAACGAGCTAATACCTCGATATGGATAGCCAATATCTTGAAAGGATTAGTGGCTAAGATATCAAAGGAATTTCTAGGAATACATCCAACCCTAGAAGCTTAAAATGAGAGTACTAAACAAAGAAAACGTTTAGAAACTCTTCAAAAATTAAACAAGTTACAAATCTGTAACATTTGTTTCTATGAGAAGTATTATTGCGTGTTTGCAAGTTACTTCTATAAACTGCAAAAAGAAGACCAAAAACCCTATGTGTCTATCTTTTATGCAAAATTTCCAGAACCTTTTGCACATGTAGCTGAAAAAGTCTACTTTAGAAATATTGGCAAAATAATCCTGAACTTGGTATGTTAACCATGGATAATTTCCTAAACATTGACACTTTATGAAGAAGACACAGATTTGTACAAGACATGTTGGAAAATCTTTGTGAAGCCCAAAAACTACAAAAGAAAAGTAGTAAGGGAAATAAACAAACATTATGTTGTTCAAACCAGAACAAAAATGTAGGAGCTTATGGTTGTAAAACCACATCCCATAAGCAATGAAAATATCCTAAGAAATTTCAATAGAAAAAATTTAGGATACAAAAAAGTTCTACAACTAGGTATACTCCTAAAAAGAGATACTTTAGAAAAAGAACAAATTCTGGCCCTACCACATCCAGTAAAGGGTCAAATGCATATTCCCCAAAGGGGAAAACCCCAAGCAAATTCAAATGTTGGATATGCCAGAAAGAAGAACATTTTGCAAAAGATTGTCCAAATGAAAAACAACAACAGTGGTACAGTAATTATATGTTACTAGCCAAAGAAAGTGGATTGGAAATCATTCATTATGATGACATCCAGTCAGATGATGAAGTATATGAACTTCATCTAGAAACTGAGTCTTCCTCGTGAGAAAACTTAAAAAACATGAGTGACTCTTCAGGCACAACCTTTGCCTACTCAATTTCTTATATTTCGTTATGCTTTAGCCTTCCCGATATATAACATGGCAGCAAGCGTGGTGATTTATTTCCCACTATTGTCATAGAAAAATTTCTCTGCTACTGCATCATGCATTTATAGAGAACTTGATAAATAACCTGATACTCTTACCACTCAAAGAATTTTCTTGTGTTCCAGACAGGTAAAATGAATCCCCTCAGCGGCACCTTGACGGACTTAGCAGCAGCAATTGCCACACTCAC
Source organism: Aristolochia californica (assembly GCF_029961685.1). Lineage (NCBI taxonomy): Eukaryota > Viridiplantae > Streptophyta > Magnoliopsida > Piperales > Aristolochiaceae > Aristolochia > Aristolochia californica. The sequence continues at coordinate 21,845,288 of NW_027182257.1, read as the reverse complement.
GGTATTGCTCTCAACCCTACAGTCACTCTTTGACAGTGTTTTAGTTCTCTGAGAACAAGGAAACATACATGAGAATTGTGCCTGATACGGGTTAAGTGGAGAACTCTTACAACTCAAGGTTAAGGAATTAACCAAAGAGTTAAAAGAACTCAAAAAACCCCATGATATGCCAAGCTCCTCCAGAACTTCTACCGGATCTCCATCGCGAGAAAAGGAAGCCACAACGTTAGCTAATCAGCAAACAGATGACTTTAGGTTTTGATAAACACAGGTGGACCCGGGATTTCTACCGGTCAAGCCAGGCATGAGAAGGAAATCACAACCTAGTCTTCTTTAAAGATAGGGGAATAAGGGATTTCTACCTGCCAGTCTACAGCTGGAAAGGAAACCTTAATGATTTCGATAAAATCGGAATCAGGGACTTCTACCTGTCAGTCTCGAGCTAAAAGGAAGTCTTAACAGATCCATCAGTGATGGAAACAGACTTGTCTAGTAATGAGAAATCATTCAAGACAAAATTGGTCACCCCGTCTGAGTTTACAAGGTTTAAAAGCCTAAATAAACCAGACAAAACAAGTTTTAATGAGTTTGAGTTTTTAAAGAAATTTAATCCTTTAAAACTTTCGGACATTTTGTCTGAGGAACCCTCGCTACACCCTCAAAAGGTGGACAAAGCTTGTTCAAAGATCGAATCTGATCATACTGTTCAATTCCAGAGATGGAATGAACAAATTTGACAAGGGATGAACACTCCCTTCTTCACCACTAAGTCTAACAACAATTGGAATCAAATGAAGCTGAGTCATGAAATAGACTCAAAATATGCATCCATGCTTTATTCATATGGATTCATAAAACTGATGGTACTTCACTCCACCGACTTATCAGTTTTGGAGAAAATGCCAAAAGAGATTATGGAGGCTTGCAAAAGTTTCATCTCCATAACAAAGAGTAAAGGAATTCGACTTCATTTCGTTTCCTGTATTGCTGAAATTGTTACTGACACAAATATGTTTCCAAGCATTTCAGTTGTAACACTTGAAGGCATCAAAGAAGGTGATGCGAAGATGGAATATGATCCTAGACATATTCCAAAAGCCAAGCCATGCCCAGAAGCAGTCTGGCCAACCAGGCGTATGCACAGGCTCAAGAACCTGATACAACTCATACAACAGCTGATTCAGAAAAACTTTCTTTACAAGACCTCCATCCCACTGATGATAATCTCTAAGAGCTATAAAGAGACTCTGGCACTTGTACCAATCTCGAAGCAACGTTGAAGAAACTCCTCAGAGGAAATATCCCCTTCAGCAAAGCAACCAAGGAAAGCTTCTGCCAGATGGCCCAGAAGACTTTTCCAAAGGAGCACACCTGTAGATTGTGCACAGAAAGGCAGCTGTCCGAATGAGCAGTCACTAGACAGGTCAGCAGCCAATAAGGCCCAAGATGAAATCAAAGTCAGCAAAGGCGTCTAAAAAGTCCTCAAAGTCGGCTACAAAAGTCATCATAGGCAGCTACACCAAGTAAACAATGGTGCCTACAAAAGAATCCTGCACATCAGCATCATGACGTCACAAGAGGAAAAGACATTTCTACTCCTGCTTTTGGTGCCGAAAGGTAATAATGCAAGGGCAAAAATGAAAAGCCAAAAAGACAAAAGTTACCCTTTGTCTTTAAACACACACCTTTCAATTAAGGGTAAAAGTGGAAGACATGAAAGATCTTTAGCTATAAATTTGAAGCTCCTCCAGAGGTTAAGACATTTGAAAACCGGAGAAGCATTAGTTGATTCAAAAACCGGAGAAGCATTAGCTGATTCAAAAACCGACGGACATTCGAAAAACACTATTTGGAAGAAGAAGAAGAAGAAGATTTCCGGAGACCATCCTCTGGCAAGTTCCTTAAAAGCACGGTATGTTCAACCCTTATAGCTTGGAATTTTATAAGAAAGATATTTTTCTACGCATGTTTTAAAAAATGGATATGCGTACTTGAAACATGTTAAAGATGCAAATGACCTATGGATCCAAACCTTTTAAAGAGAATAACAAACGCTCATTAAATTCTCAAGTGAATGTGTGGTGGGATATTTACCCAAGTCAAACAAGCCATTATTTTGCCAATTTAGAAAAAGCTGACCTAACTATCATCGATGATTGTAAAGTGATTTATCATGCTTAACTGGCTATATTTTTTTAAGGAATGCCATATGGATTTGGAGTCAACACTCAGTTAAAAATCCCCCCCCCCCCCCCCCCCCATTTCCCGACGATTGCCAAACCTAATATATAAAAACTAAAAATAGTTTACAATCCCTAAAAATAACAGACACTTTTAGGAATTATCTCTCACTACATTTGTGCATTGTGCATTTTCATTTTAGGTGTATAATTTTTTCTTAAATAAAAACTTGAGTTTTCACTTTCTCTTCATCTTGTAAAAAAAAAGAGATAAAAGGAAAATAGATCACAACAAAAAGAAAATTTTAGAGTTTATGTTCGGAAAAAATTTAAAGCAAAAACAAATGTTAGTAAAGAAAATTTATTCACACACCACAAATGAACACAAACGGTTTTGCTATCCATGTTTGGGAAATTCCAATCAACCCTAATAGCTTGGAATTTTTTAAGAAAGAGATTTTTTTGCACATGTTTTAAAAAATGGATATGTATGCTGGAAACATGTTAAAGATGCAAATGACCTATGGATCCAAACCTTTTATCAAGAAAAACAAATGCCCATTAAATTCTTAAATGAACGTGCGGTGGAATAATTACCCGAATCAAACAAACCATTATTTTTCCCAAATTCAAAAAGCTGACCTAACAATCATAGATGATTTTAAAGTGATTTATCTAGTGTAACAGGCTATTTTTTTTGTAAGGAATAACTTTTGGATTGCAAGTAACCACTCATTTAAAAATCCATCGCCTCCCCCTTTTCTCGACGATTGCAAATCAAAATATATAAAAATTAAAAAGAGTTGACAATCACTAAAAATTACAGACACTTTTTGGAATTATCTCTCTCTACATTTATGCATTGTGCATTTCAATTTTATATGTATATTTTTTTCTTAAATAAAAACTAGAGTTTTCACTTTCCCTTCATCTCGTAAACAAAAAAGAGATAAAAGGCAAATAGATCACAACAAAAAGAAAATTTAAGAGTTTATGTATGGAAAAAATTTTAAGCAATAAAAAATGTAAGTAAAGAAAATTTTTTCACACACCACAAATGAACTCAAAAGTTTTGTTATTGAAGTTTGGGAAATTCCACTAGTTCAACCCTAATAGCTTGGAATTTTATAAGAAAAAGATTTTTTTGCACATGTTTTAAAAAAGTGATATGCGTGCTTGAAACATGTTAAAGACGCAAATGACCAATAGATCCAAACCTTTTAAAGAGAATAACAAACGCTCCTTAAATTCTCACGTGAACATGCAGCGGGATATTTTCCCGAGTCAAACAACCCATTATTTTTCCCACTTGCAAAAAGCTGACCTAACAATCAGAGATGATTGTAAAGTGATTTATCATGCGTAACGGGCAATTTTTTTTCAGGAATGACTTATGGATTGGGAGTCAACACTCAGTTAAAAATCCCTAGCCTCCCCCTTTTTCCCGACGATTGCAAAACCTAAGATATAAAAACTAAAAATATTTTACAATCCCTAAAAATTACAGACAGTTTTTGGAATCATCTCTCTCTACAATTGAGCATTGTGAATTTCCATTTTAAATGTATAATTTTTTCTTAAATCATAACTTGAGTTTTCACTTTCCCTTCATCTCGTTAACAAAAAAGAGATAAAAGGCAAATAGATCACAACAAAATGAAAATATTAGAGTTTATGTATGCAAAAAAAAAATTATAGTAATAACTAACGTAAGTAAAGAAAATTTATTCACACACCACAAATAATTTATCAGTCCCTCGCCTCCACCTTTTCCCGACGATGGCCAAACCTAATATATAAAAATTGACAAGAGTTTACAATCCCGTAAATTACAGATTCTTTTTGGAATTATCTCTATCTACATTTGTGCATTGTGCTTTTCCTTTTTAGGTCTATACTTTTTTCTTAAATAAAAACTTGAGTTTTTACTTTTCCTTCATCTCGTAAACAAAAAAGAGATAAAAAGCAAATAGATAACAAAAAAAATATAATTGTAGAGTCTATGTACGGAAACAATTTAAAGCAATAACAAATGTTAGAAAAGAAAATTTGTTCACACACCACAAATGAACACAAAAGTTTTGTTATCCATGTTTTGGGAATTCCATTAGTTCAACCCTAATAGCTTGGAATCTAATAAGAAAAAGATTTTTCTGCACATGTTTTTAAAAATGGATATGCGTGTTTGAAACATGTTAAAGATGCAAATGACTTATGGATCCAAACCTTGTAAAGAAAATAACAAATGCTCATTAAATTCTCAAGTGAACGTGCAGTGGGATATTTACTCGAGTCAAACAAGACATTATTTTTCCCATTTAACAAAAGCTGACCTAACGATCATAGATGATTGTAAAGTGATTTATCTTGCTTAACGGGCTATATTTTTGTGAGGAATGACTTATGGATTGGGAGTCAACACTCAGTTTAAAATCTCCCGCCTCCCCCTTTTCCTGACGATTGCAAAACCTAATATATAAAAACTAAAATAGTTTACAATCCCTAAATATTACAGACACTTTTTGGAATTATCTCTCTCAACATAAATGCATTGTGCATTTCCATTCATCTCGTAAACAAAAAAGAGATAAAGAGCAAATAGATCACAACAAAATTAAAATTTTAGAGTTTATGTATTGAAAAAATTTAAAGCAACAACAATTGTAAGAAAAGAAAATTTATTCACACATCACAATGAACCCAAAAGTGTTGTCATCCAAGTTTGGGAAATTTAACTAGTTTAACCCTAATTGCTTGGAATTTTATAAGAAATTTTTTTTTCTGCACTTATTTTTAAAAAATGGATATGCATGCTTTAAACATGTTAAAGATGAAAATTAACTATGGATCCCAACCTTTTAAAGAGAATAACAAACGCTCATTAAATTCTCAAGTGAATGTGCAGTGGGATATTTACCAGAGTCAAACAAGCCAAATATTTTCCCATTTAAAAAAACCTGAGCTAATGTTCATAGATGATTGTAAAGTGATTTATCTTGCATAATGGGCTATATTTTTTTAAGGAATGACTAATCGATTGGGACTCAACACTTAGTTAAAAATCCCCCACCTCCCTCTTTTCCTAACAATTGCTAAACCTAAGATATAAAAACTAAAAAGATTTTACAATCCCTAAAAATTACAAACACTTTTTGGAATTATCTCTCTCTACATTTGTGCATTATGAATTTCCACTTTAGATGTATACTTTTTTCTTAAATCAAAACTTGAGTTTTCACTTTCCCTTCATCTCGTAAACAAAAAAAAGATAAAAGGCAAATAGATCATAACAAAATGAAAATTTTAGAGTTTATGTATGGAAAAAATTTAAAGCAATAAAAAATGTAAGTAAAGAAAATTTATTCACACACCACAAATGAACACAAAAGTTTTGTTATCCAAGTTCGTAAAATTCCATTAGTTCTACCCTAATAGCTTGGAAATTTATAAGTAAGAGATTTTTCTGCCCATGTTTTGAAAAATGGATATGCATGTTTGAAACATGTTAAAGATGCAAATGACCAATGGTTCCAAACCTTTTAAAGAGAATAACAAGCCCACTATAAATTTTCAAGTGAACGTGTAGTGGGATATTTACCCGAGTCAAACAATCCATTAGATCACAACAAAATTAAAATTTTAGAGTTTATGTATGGAAACATTTTAAAGCAATAACAATTGTAAGAAAAGAAAATTTATTCACACACCACAAATGAACACAAAAGTTTTGTTATCCAAGTTTTGGAAATTTAACTAGTTCGACCCTAATTGCTTGGAATTTAATAAGAAAAAGATTTTTCTGCACATGTTTTAAAAAATGGATATGCATGTTTGAAACATGTTAAAGATGCAAATGAACAGTGGACCCCAACCTTTTAAAGAGAATAACAAACGCTCATTAAATTCTCAAGTGAATGTGCAGTGGGATATTTACCCGAGTCAAACTAGCCAAAATTTTACCCATTTACAAAAACCTTACCTAACGATCATAGATGATGGTAAAGGGATTTATTTTACATAACGGGCTATATTTTTTAAGGAATGACTAATAGATTTGGAGTCAACATTCAATTAAAAATCCCGCACCTCCCCCTTTTCTTGATCATTGCAAAACCAAAGATATAAAAACTAAAAAGAGTTTAAAATCCCTAAAAATTATAGACTCTTTTAGGAATTATCTTTCTCTACATTAGTGCATTGTGAATTTCCATTTTAGACATATACTTTTTTTCTTAAATCAAAACTTGAGTTTTCACTTTCCCTGCATCTCGTAAGCAAAAAAGAGATAAAAGGCAAATAGTTCATAACAAAATGAAAATTTTAGAGTTTATCTATGGAAAAAAATTAAAGCAATAACAAATGTAAGTAAAGAAAAAATTTTCACACACCAAAAATGTACACATAAGTTTTGTTATCCAAGTTCAGAAAATTCCACTAGTTCAACCCTAATAGCTTGGAAATTTATAAGAAAGAGATTTTTCTGCACATGTTTTGAAAAATAGATATGCATGCATGAAACATGTTAAAGATGGAAATGACCAATGGTTCCAAACCTTTTAAAAAGAATAACAAACCAACTTTAAATTCTCAAGTGAATGTGGAGTGGGATATTTACCCGAGCCAAACTAGCCATTATTTTACTCATTTACAAAAAAGTTGACCTAACGATCATAGATGATTGTAAAGTGATTTAACATGCATAACGGGCTATAGTTTTGTAAGAAATGCCTTATGGAACGGGAGGCAACACTGAGTTAAAAATCCCCCGGTTCCCCCATTTCCCGACGATTGCAAAATCTAATATATAAAAACTAAAAAAAGTTTATAATCACTAAAAATTACAGACACCAATTGGAATTATCTCTCTTAACATTTGTGCATTGTGCATTTCCATTTTTGGTGTATACTTTTTTCTTAAATAAAAACTTAAGTTTTCACTTTCCCTTCATCTCGTAAACAAAAAAGAGATAAAATGCAAATAGATCACAACAAAAAGAAAACTTTAGAGTTGACGTACGGAAAAAATTTAAAGCAATAACAAATGTAAGAAAATAAAATTTATTCACACACCACAAATGAACACAAAAGTTTTGTTATCCATGTTTGGGAAATCCCACTAATTCAAACTTAATAGCTTGGAATTTTATAAGAAAGAGATTTTTCTGCTCATGTTTTAAAAAATGGATATGCATGTTTGAAACAAGTTAAAGATGCAAATGACCTATGGATCCAAACCTTTTCAAGAGAATAACAAATACTCATTAAATTCTCAAGTGAATGTGCAATGGGATATTTACCCGAGTCTTTAATGTTGCCCATTAAAGAAAAGCTGACCTAACGATCATACATGATTATAAAGTCATTTATCTTGCGTGACGGGCTATATTTTTTTAAGGTATGACTTATGGATTGGGAGTCAACATTTAGTTAAAAATCCCCCGCCTCCCCTTTTCCCAACGATTGTAATACCTAAAATGAAAAAACTAAAAAGTGTTTACTACACCTAAAAATTACAGACATATTTTGGAATTATCTCTGTCTACATTTGTGCATTGTGAATTTAAATTTTAGATGTATACTTTTTTCTTATTTGTAAACTTGAGTTTTCAGCTGCCCTTCATCTCGTAAACAAAAAAGAGATAAAAGGCAAATAGATCACAACAAAATGAAAATTTTAGAGTTTATGTATGGAAAACATTTAAAGCAATAAAAAATGAAAGTAAAGAAAATTTATTCACACACCACAAATGAACACAAAAGTGTTGTTATCAAAGTTCAGAAAATTCCACTAGTACAACCCTAATAGCTTTAAAATTTATAAGAAAGAGATTTTTTTGCACATGTTTTGAAAAATGAATGTGTATGCTTGAAACTTGTTAAAGATGCAAATGACCTATGGTTCGAAACCTTTTAAAGAGAATAACTAACCCACTTTAAATTCTCAAGTGAACGTGCAGTGGGATATTTACACGAGTCAAACAAGACAATATTTTACCCATTAAAGAAAAACTGACCTAACAATCATAGATGATTGTAAAGTGATTTATCATGCATAACTGGCTATATTTTTTTAAGGAATGACTTATGGATTGGGAGTCAAGACTTAGTTAAAAATCCCCCTCCTCCCCCTTTTCCCGACGATTGAAAAACCTAATATATAAAAACTAAAAAGAGTTTACTATACGTAAAATTACAGACACTTTTTGGAATTAACACTCTCTACTTTTGTGCATTGTGCTTTTCCATTTTAGATGTATACTTTTTTCTTAAATCAAAACTTGAGTTTGCACTTTCCCTTCATCTCGTCAACAAAAAAGAGATCAAAGGCAAATAGATCACAACAAAATGAAAATTATAGAGTTTATGTAGTGAAAAAATTTAAAGCAACATCAAATGTAAGTAAAGAAAATTTATTCACACACCACAAAAGAACACAAAAGTTTTTTTATCCAAGTTTTTGAAATTCCACTAGTTCAACTCTAATAGCTTGGAGTTTTATAAGAAAAAGATTTTTCTACACAAGTTTTAAAAAATGGATATGCATTCTTGAAACATGTTCAAGATGCAAATGACTTATGGATCCAAACCTTTTAAAGAGAATAACAAACGCTCATTAAATTCTCAAGTGAACATGCATTGGGATATTTACCCAAGTCAAACAAGCCATTATTTTGCCCATTTACAAAAAGTTGACCTGACTATCAAAGATGATTTTAAAGTGATTTATCATGAGTAATAGGCTATATTTTTGTAAAGAATGACTTATGGATGTGGAGTCAACACTCAGTTAAAAACCCCCCGCCTCCCCGTTTTCTCGATGATTGCAAAACCTTAATATATAAAAACAAGAAAGAGTTTACAATCCCAAAAAATTACAGACACTTTTTTGGAATTATCTCTCTCTGCATTTGAGCAATGTGCATTTCACTTAGATTTATACTCTTTTAATAAATCAAAACTTAAGTTTTCACTTTCCCTTCATCTCGTAAACAAAAACGAGATAAAAGACAAATAGATCACAACAAAATGAAAATTTAAGAGTTAATGTATGGAAAAAATTTAAATCAATAACAAATGTAAGTAAAGAAAATTTATTCACACACCACAAATGAACACAAAAGTTTTGTTATCCAAGTTTTGGAAATTCCACAAGTTCAACCCATTAGAGCTTGGAGTTTTATAAGAAAGAGATTTTCTACACATGTTTTAAAAAATGGATATGCATGCTTGAAACATTTTAAAGATGCATATGACCTATGGATCCAAACCTTTTAAAGAGAATAACAAACGCTTATTACATTCTTAAGTGAACGTGCAGTGGGATAGTTACCCGAGTCAAACAAGCCATTATTTTGCCCTTTAAAGAAAAGCTGACCTGACGATCATAGATGATTGGATAGTGATTTATCATGCGTAACGACCTATATTTTTGTAAGGAATGACTTATGGATTTTGAGTCAACACTTGGTTAAAAATCCCCTGCCTCTCCTTTTCTCAACGATTGCAAAATCTAATACATAAAAACTAAAAAGAGTTTACAATCCCTAAAAATTAAAGACACTTTTTGGAATTATCACTCTCTACATTTGTGCATTGTGCATTTCCATTTTACATGTATACTTTTTCCTTAAATCAAAACTTGAGTTTTAACTTTCCCTTCATCTCATAAACAAAAAAGAGATAAAAAGCAAATAGATCACAACAAAAAGAAAATTCTAGAGTTTACGTAGGGAAAAAATTTAAACCAATCACAAATGTAAGTAAAGAAAATTTATTCACACTCCACAAAAGAACAAAAAAATTTAGTTATCCAAGTTTGGGAAATTCCACTAGTTGTTCTACACATGTTTTAAAAAATGGATATGAATGCTTGAAACATGTTAAATATGCAAACAACCTATGGATCCAAAGCTTTTAAAGGGAAAAACAAACTTTTATTAAATTCTCAAGCGAATGTGCGATGGGATATTTTCCCGAGTCAAACATGCCATTATTTTGCCCATTTAAAAAAAAGTTGGCCTGACGATCATAGATGATTTTAAAGTGATTTATCATGCGTAATAGACTTTAATTTTATAAGGAATGACTTATGGATTGGGAGTCTATACCCAGTTAAAAATCACCCGCCTCCCTCTTTTCCCGACGATTGAAAAACCTAATATATAAAAACTAAAAAGAATTTACAATCCCTAAAACTTACAAATACTTTTTGGAATTATCTCTCTCTACATTTGTTCATTGGGCATTTCCATTTTAGATGTATACTTTTTTCTTAAATCAAAACTTGAGTTTTCACTACCCCTTCATCTCGTAAAAAAAAAAAAAAAGAGATAAAAGCCAAATAGATCACAACAAAATCAAAATTTAAGAGTTTATGTATGGAAAAAAATTAAATTAATAAAAAATTTAAGAAAAGTAAATTTATCCACACACCACAAATGAACACAAAAGTTTTGTTATCGAAGTTTGGAAAATTCCACTAGTTCAACCCATTAGCTTGCAGTGTTAAAGGAAAGATATTTTTCTACACATCTTTTAGAAAATGGATATGCATGCTTGAAACATGTTAAAGATGAAAATGACCTATGGATCTAAACCTTTTAAAAAGAATAACAAATGCTCATTAAATTCTCAAGTAAACATCCGGTTGGATATTTACCTGAGTTAAACAAACTGTTATTTTACCCATTTAAGAAAAGCTGACCTGATGATCATAGATGATTGTAAAGTGATTTATCAAGCGTAACAGGCTACATTTTTTTAAGGAATGACTTATGGATTGGGAATCAACACTCAGTTAAAAATCCCCTGCCTCCCCCTTTTGCCTACGATTTTAAAACCTAATATATATAAACTAAAAAAAGTTTACTATCCCTAAAACCTACACACACTTTTTGGAATTAACTCTCTGTACATTATTGCATTGTGCTTTTCCATTTGAGATGTATACTTTTTTCCTAAATAAAAACTTGAGTTTTCACTTTCCCTTCATCTTGTCACCAAAAAAGAGATGAAAGGCAAATAGATCGCAAAAAAATGAAAATAATAGAGTTTATGAATGGAAAAAATTTAAAGCAATAAAAAAAGTAAGTAAATAAAATTTATTCACACACCACAAAAGAACACAATAGTTTTGTTATCATAGTTTTGGAAATACCACAAGTTCAACCCTAATAGCTTGGAGTTTTATAAAAAAGAGATTTTTCTACACAAGTTTTAAAAAATGGATATGCATGCTTGAAACATTTTAAAGATGCAAATTACCTATGGATCCAAACCTTTTAAAGAGAATAACAAAATGCTCATTAAATTCTCAAGTGAACGTGCGGTGGGATATTTACCCGTGTCAAACAAGCAATTATTTTGCCCATTTAAAAAAGTTGATGTGACGATAATAGATGTTTGTAAAGTGATTCAACATGAGTAACGGGCTATTTTTTTGTAATGAATGACTTATGGATGTGGAGTCAACACTCAGTTAAAAACCCCCCGCATCCCCGTTTCCCAACGATTGCAAAACCTAATATATAAAAACTAGAAAGAGTTTACAATCCCTAAAAATTACAGAATTTTTTTTGTAATTATCTCTCTTTACATTTGTGCATTGTGCATTTCCATTTTAGATGGATACTTTTTTTATAAATCAAAACTTGAGTTTTCACTTTCTCTTCATCACGTAAACAAAAACGAGTTAAAAGACAAATAGATCACAACACAATGAAAATTTAAGAGTTTATGTATGGAAAAAATTTAAATCAATAACAAATGTAAGTAAATAAAATTTATTCACACAGCACAAATGAATACAAAAGTTTTTTTATCCAAGTTTGGGAAATTCCACTAGTTCAACCCTAATAGCATGGAGTTTTATAAGAAAGAGATTTTTGCTACACATGTTTTAAAAAATGGATATGCATGCTTGTAATATATTAAAGATGCAAATGACCTATGGATCCAAACCATTTAAAGATAATAACAAACGCTCATTAACTTCTTAAGTGACGTGCGGTGGGATATTTACCTGAGTCAAACAAGCCATTATTTTGCCCTTTAAAGAAAAGTTGAACTAACGATCATAGATGATTGTAAAGTGATACATCATGCATAACGGAATATATTTTTGTAAGGAATCAGTTATGGATTTGGAGTCAACAATCAGTTACAAATCCCTCGCCTCCCCCTTTTTTCGATGATAGGAAAACCTAATATATAAAAACTAAAAAGATTTTACAATCCCTCAAAATTATAGACACTTTGTGGAATTATCTCTTTCTACATTTGTGCATTGTGCATTTCAATTTTAGATGTATACTTTCTTAAATCAAAACTTGAGTTCTCTCTTTCCCTTCATTTTGTAAACAAAAAAGAGATAAAAGGCAATAGATCACAACAAAAGTAAAATTATAGAGTTTATGTGTGGAAAAAATGTAAAGCAGTAACAAATGAAAGTAAAGAAAATTTATTCACACACCACATATGAACACAAAAGTCTTCTCATCCAAGTTTGAGAAATTCCACTAGTTCAACCCTATTAGCTTGGAGTTTTATAAGAAAGAGATTGTTCTACCCATGTTTTAAAAAATGAATATACATGCTTGAAAAATGTTAAAGATGCAAATGACTGATGGATCAAAACCTTTTAAAGAGAATAACAAACACTCAATAAATTCTCATGCGAAGATGCGGTGGGATATTTACTAGAGCAAACAAGCCATTATTTTGCCATTTACAAAAAGCTGACCTGGCGGTCACAGATGATTGTAAAATGATTTATCATGCGTAATGGGCTATATTTTTATAAAGAATGACTTATGGATGTGGAGTCAAAACTAAGTAAAATATCCCCAACCTCCCCATTTTCCCAACGATTGCAAAACCTTATATATAAAAACTAAAAAGAGCTTACAATCCTTAAAAATTAAAAAAACTTTTTGGAATTATCTCTCTCTACATTTGTGCCTTGTGCATTTCCATTTTAGATGTATACCTTTTTCTTATCTCGTAAACAAAAAAGTGATAAAAGGCAAATAGATCACAATAAAATGAAAATTTAGGAGTTTAAGTATGGAAAAAATTTAAATCAATTACAAATGCAAGTAAAGAAAATTTATTCACACCCAGAAATGAACACAAAAGTTTTGTTATCCAAGTTTGGGAAATTCCACTAGTTTAACCCAAATAGCTTGGGGTTTTATAAGAAGGAGATTTTGTATACATGTTTTAAAAAATGGATATGCGTGCTTGAAACATGTTAAAGATGCAAATGACCTATGGATCCAAACATTTTCAATACACATTAAATTATCAAGTCAATGTGCAGTGGGATATTTCCCCGAGTCAAACAAACCATTATTTTCCCCTTTTAAGAAAAGTTGAACGGACGATCATAGATGATTGTAAAGTGATTTATCATGTGTAACGGGCTATATTTTTTTAAGGAATGACTTATGGATTGGGAGTCAACACTCAGTTAAATATCCGCCGCCTTGCCCTTTTCCCGACAATTGCAAAACCTAATATATAAAATCCCTAAAAAATATAGACACTTTTTTGGAATTATCTCTCTCAAAATTTGTTTATTACGCATTTCCATTTTAGATGTATTCTTTTTTCTTAAATCAAAACTTGACTTTTCACTTTCCCTTCATCTCGTAAACAAAAAAGATATAAAAGCCAAATAGATAACAAAAAAATGAAAATTATAGAGTTTATGTATGGAAAAACTTTAAAGCAAAAACAAATTTAAGAAAAGAAAATGTATTCACACACCACAAATGAACACAAAAGTTTTTTATCCAAGTTTGAGAAATTCCACTAGTTATACTATAATAGTTTGAAGTTTTATAAGAAAGAGAATTTTCTACACATGTTTTAAAAAATGGATATGCATGCTTGAAACATGTTAAAGATGCAAATGACCTATGGATCGAAAGCATTTAAAGAGAGTAACAAACGCTCATTAAATTCTCAAGTGACCGTGCAGTGGGATATTTATCCGAATCAAACCAGCCATTATTTTGCCCCTTTACAAAAACCTGACTTGAAGATCATAGATTGTAAAGTGATTTATCATGCAGAACGGGATTTATGTTTTTTAAGGAATGACTTATGGATAGGGAGTCAACTCTCAGTTAAAAATCTCATCCCTCCCCCTTTTCCCGACGATTGCAAAACCTAAAATATAAAAACTAAAAAGAGTTTCCAATACTAAAATACTTGCATACACATTATGGAATTATCTCTCTCTACATTTGTGCATTGCACATTTCTATTTTAGATGTATACTTTTTTCTTAAATCAAAACTTGATCTTTCACTTTCCCTTCATCTCGTAAACAAAAAAGAGATAAAAGGCAAATAGATCACAACAAAATGAAAATTTGAGAGTCTATGTAAGGAAAAAACTTAAAGCAATAACAAATGTAAGTAAAGAAAATTTATTCACACACCACAAATGAATACAAAAGTTTTTTTTCCAAGTTTTGGGAATTCTACTAGTTACACTCTAATAGTTTGAAGTTTGATAAGAAAGAGATTTTTCTACATATGTTTTAAAAAATGGATATGCATGCTTAAAACATGTTAAATATGAAAATGACCTATGGATCCCAACATTTTAAAGAGAATAAAAAATGGCTCATTAAATTCTCAAGTCAACGTGCGGTGGGATATTTACCAGAGTCAAACAAACCATTATTTTGCCCTTTTAAGAAAATCTAACCTGACGATCATAGATGATTGTAAAGTGATTTATCATGTGTAACGGGCTATATTCTTGTAATGAATGAGTTATGGATTGGGAATCAACACTCAGTTAAAAATCCCCCACCACCCCCTTTTCCAGACAATTGCAAAACATAATATTTAAAAACTAAAAAGAGTTTAAAATCCCTAAAAATTACTGACACTTTTTGGAATTATCGCTCTCGACATTTGTGGATTGTGCATTTCCATTAGAGATGTATAATTTTTTCTTAAATCAAAACTTGAGTTTTCACTTTCCCTTCATCTCATAAACAAAAAAGAGATAAAAGGCAAATAGATCACAAGAAAATGAAAATTTTAGAGCTCATGTATGGAAAAAATTTAAAGACTACACAAATGTAAGAAAATAAAATTTATTCACACACCACAAATCATCACAAAAGTTTTGTTATCCATATTTGGGAAATTCCACTAGTTACACTCTAATATAAGAAAGAGATTTTTCAACACATGTTTTAAAAAATGAATATGCATGCTTGAAACATGTTAAATATGCAAATGGCAAATGGATCAAAACCTTCTAAAGAGAAGAAAAAACTCTCATTAAATTCTCAAGAGATCGTGCAGTGGGATATTTACCCGAGTCAAACCAGAGATTATTTTGCCCTTTTAAAAAAAGCTGACCTAATGATCATAGATGATTGTAAAGTGATTTATTGTGCGTAACAGGCTTTATTTTATTAAGGAATGACTTATGGGTTGGGAGTCAACTCTCAGTTAAAAATCCCCTGCCTCCCCCTTTTCCCGACAATTGCAAAACCTAATATTTAAAAACTAAAAAGGTTACAATCCCAAAAAATTGTAGACACATTTTGGCATTATCTGTCTCTACATTCGTACATTGTGCATTTCTATTTTAGATGTATACATTTTTCTTAAATCAAAACTTTATTTTTCACTTTCCCATCATCTCGTAAACAAAAAATAGATAAAAGACAAATAGATCACAACAAAATGAAAATTTTAGAGTTTATGTATGGAAAATTTGTTCACACACCACAAATGAACTCAAAAGTTTTGTTATCCAAGTTTAGGAAATTCCACTAGTTACACTCTAATTGTTTGAAGTTTTATAAGAAAGAGATTTTTCTACACATGTTTTAAAAATTGGATATGCATGCTTGAAACTTGTTAAATATGCAAATGACCTGTGGATACAAACCGTTTAAAGTAAATAAAAAAAAAGCATTAAATTCTCACATGAACATGCTATGGGATATTTACCCAAGTCAAACAAGCCACTATTTTGCCCGTTTACAAAAAGCTGAGTTGATGATCATTGATGATTGTAAAGTGATTTATCACGAGTAACTGGCTATATTTTTGTAAGGAATGACTTATGGATTGGGAGTCAACACTCAGTTAAAAATCCTCTGCCTCCCCCTTTTCCTGATGATTGCAAAATCTAATATATAAAAACTAAAAAAAGTTTACAATCCCTAAAAGTTACAGACATTTTTTTGAATTAGCTCTCTCTACATTTGTGCATTGTACATTTCCATTTCAGATGTAAAATTTTTTCTTAAATCAAAACTTGAATTTTCACTTTCCTTTCATCTCGTAAACGAAAAAGAGATAAAAGGCTAATAGATCAAAACAAAATGAAAATTTTAGACTTATGTATGGAAAAAATTTAAAGCAATAACAAATGTAAGTAAAGAAAATTTATTTACATACCATAGATGAAAACAAAAGTTTTGTTATCCATGTTTGGGAAATTCCACTTGTTCAACCCTAATAGCTTTGAGTTTTATAAGAAAGAGATTTTTCTACACATGTTTTAAAAAATGGATATGCATACTTGAATTATGATAAAGATGCAAATGACATTTGGATCCAAACCTTTTAAAGAGAATAACAAGCGCTCATTATGTTCTCAAATAAATGTGCGGTGGGATATTTACTCGAGTCAAACAATCCATTATTTTACCCATTTACAAAAAGCTGACTGGTGATCATAGATGATTGTAAAGTTATTTATCATGTGTAGCAGGCTATATTTTTTTAAGGAATTACTTATTGACTTTGAGTCAACACTCAATTAAAAATCCCCCTCTCCCCACTTTTCCCGACGATTGCCAAACCTAATATATAAAATTTGAAAAGAGCTTACAATCACTAAAAATTATAGACACTTTTTGGAATTATCTCTCTCTACATTTGTGCATAGAGCATTTCCATTTCATATGTAAACTTTTTTCTTCAAACAAAACATGAGTTTTCACTTTCCCTTCATCTCGTAAACAAAAAAGTGATAAAAAGGCAAATAGTTCACAACAAAATAAAAATTTTAGAGTTTATGTATTTAAAATTTTTAAAGCAATAAAATTTTTTAGTGAAGATAATTTATTCACATACCACAAATGAACACAAAAGTTTTGTTATCCAAGTTTCGAAAATTACACTAGTTCAACCCTAACTGGTTGGAATTTTATAAGAAAAAGATTTTTCTACACATGTTTTAAAAAATGGATACGCATGCTTGAAATGTGCTAAAGATGCACATAACCAATGGATCCAAACCTTTTCAAGAGAAAACAAACACTCATTAAATTCTCCAGTGAACGTGCAGTGGGATATTTACACGAGTCAAAAAAGCCATTATTTTGCCCTTTACAAAAAGTTGATCTGACGATCATAGATGATTCTAAAGTGATTTATTATGCGTAATAGGCAATATTTTAGTAAAGAATGACTTATGGATTTGGAGTCAACACTCAGTTAAAAATCCCCCGCCTCCCCCTTTTTTCGATGATTGCAAAACCTAATATGTTAAAACTAAAAAGAGTTCACAATCCCTAAAATTACAGACACTTTTTGGAATTATCTCTCTCTACATTTGAGCATTGTGCACTTCCATATTAGATGTATACTTTTTTTCTTCAATCAAAACTTGAGTTTTCACTTTGCGTTCATCTCGTCAACAAAAAAGAGATAAAAAGCAAATAGATCACAACAAAATGAAAAATTTTGAGTTTATGTACGGAAACTATTTATTGAAATAAAAAAAGTAAGTAAAGAAAATATGTTCACACACCACAAATGACCACAAAAGTTTTTTTATCCAAGTTTTGGAAATTCGACTAGTTCAACCCTAATAGCTTGGAATTTTATAAGAAAGAGATTTTTCTACACATGTGTTAAAAAGTGGATATGCATGCTTGAAACATGTAAAATATGCAAATGACCTATGGATCAAAACCGTTAAAAGAGTAAAAAAAAAAACGATCATTAAATTCTCAAGTGAACGTGCGGTGGGATATTTACCCAGGTCAAAAGTTCCATTATTCTGCCCATTTACAAAAAGCTGACCTGACGATCATAGATGATTGTAAAGTGATTTATGATGAGTAACAGACTAAATTTTTGTAAGGAATGACTTATGGAATGGGATTCAACACTCAGTTAAAAATCCCCCGCCACCCACTTTTTTCGACGATTGCAAAACCTTATATATAAAAACTGAAAAGAGTTTAAAATCCCTAAAAATTATAGACACTTTTTGGAATTATCTCTACATTTGTGCATTGTGCATTTCCATTTCAGATGTCATCTTTTTTCTTAAATCAAAACGTGAGTTTTCACTTTCCCTTCATCTCGTAAACAAAAAAGTGATAAAAGGCAAATATATCACAACAAAATGAAAATTTTAGAGTTTATGTAGTGAAAAAATTTAAAGCAATGACAAATGTAAGTAAAGAAAATTTATTCACACACCACAAATGAACACAATTTGTTTTTTATCCTTGTTTGGGAAATTCCACTAGTTGAAGCCTAATAGCTTCAAATTTTGTAAGAAAAAGGTTTTTCTACACATGTTTAAAAAAATGGATATGCATGCTCTAAACATGTTAAAGATGCAAATGACTATCGGTCCAAACCTTTTAAATTGAATAAAAAAAGCTAAATAATTCTCATGTGAACGTGCGGTGGGATATTTACACGAGTCAAACAAGCCATTATTTTGCCCATTTACAAAATGCTGACTTGACGATCATAGATGATTGTAAAGCGACTCATCATGCGTAATGAGCTATATTTTTGTATGCAATGACTTATGGATTTTGAGTCAACACTCATTTGAAAATCGGCTCCTCCCGCTTTTCCCGACGATTGCAAAACTTAATATATAAAAACTAAAAAGAGTTTACAATCCCTAAAAATTACAGACAGTTTTTGGTATTATCTCTTTCTACATTTGTGAATTGTGCATTTTCATTTTAGATGTATACTTTTTTCTTTATTCAAAACTTTAGTTTTCACTTTGCCATCATCTCGTAAACAAAAAAGTGATAACAGGAAAATAGATCACAACAAAATGAAAATTTAAGAGTTCATGTATGGAAAAAAATTTAAGCAATAAAAAAATTAATAAAGAAAATGTATTAACTCACCACAAATGAACACAAAAGTTTTGTTATCCAAGTTTTGGAAATTCCACTAGTTCAACCCAAATAGATTGGAATTTTATAAGACATGTTTTGAAAAATGGATATGCATGCTTGAAACATATTAAAGATGCAAATGACCTATGGATCAAAACCTTTTAAAGAGAATAACAAATGCTCATTAAATTCTCAAGTCAACGTGCGGTGGGATATTTAACAGAGTCAAACAAACCATTATTTTGCCCTTTTAAGATAAGCTGACCTGACGATCAATAATGGTTGTAAGGTGATTTATCATCTGTAATGGGCTATATTTTTGTAACAAATGACTTAAGGATTGGGAGTCAACACTCAGTTAAAAATCCCCCACCTCCCCCTTTTCCCGACTATTGCAAAATTTATTATATAAAAACTAAAAAAAGTTTAAAATTCCAAAAAACTTGCATACACTTTTTGGAATTATATCTCTCTACATTTGTGCATTGTGCATTTCTATTTTAGATGTACACTTTTTTCTTAAATCTTAAATTCATTTTTCACTTTCCCTTCATCTCGTAAAAAAAAAGAGATAAAAGGAGAGAGAGTTTATGTATGGAAAAAATTTAAAGCAATAAAAAATGTAAGTAAGGAAAATTTATTTACACACAACAAATGATCACAAAATTTTGTTATCCAAGTTTTGGAAATTCCACTAGTTACACTCTAATAGTTTGAAGTTTGTTAAGAAATAAATTTTTCTACATATGTTTTAAAAAATGGATATGCATACTTGAAACATGTTAAAGATGCAAATGACCTATGGATCCAAACTTTATAAAGAGAATAACAAACGCTCATTAAATTCTGAAGTCAACGTGCGGTGGGATATTTACCGGAGTCAAACAAACCATAATTTTGCCCTTTTAAGAAAAGCTGACCTGAAGATCATAGATGAATGTAAAGTGATTTATCATGTGTAACGGGCTATATTTTTGTAAGGAATGACTTATGGATTGGGAGTCAACACTTAGTTAAAAATCTCCAACCTCCCCCTTTTCCCGATGATTGCAAAACCTAATATATAAAGACTAAAAAGAGTTTACAATCCCTAAAAATTACAGACACTTTTTGCAATTATCTCTGTCAACATTTGTGTACTGTGCATTTCTATTTTAGATGTAAACTTTTTTCTTACATCAAAACTTGAGTTATCACTTTCCCTTCATCTCGTAAACAATAAACAAATAAAAGGCAAATAGATCACAAAAAAATGAAACTTTTAGAGTTTA
Organism: Aristolochia californica; assembly: GCF_029961685.1. Classification (NCBI taxonomy): domain Eukaryota; kingdom Viridiplantae; phylum Streptophyta; class Magnoliopsida; order Piperales; family Aristolochiaceae; genus Aristolochia; species Aristolochia californica. Next base: position 21,824,688 of record NW_027182257.1, on the reverse strand, counting down.
TGTATGGAAAAATTTTAAAGCAAAAAAAAATGTAAGAAAATAAAATTTATTCACACACCACAAATGTACACAAAAGTTTTGTCATCCAAGTTTGGGCAATTACACTAGTTATAGTCAAATAGTTTGGAGTTTCATAAGAAAGAATTTTCAACACATGTTTTAAAAAATGGATACGCATGCTTGAAACATGTTAAAGATGCAAATGACCTATGGATCGAAACATTTTAAAGAGAATAACAAATGCTCACTAAATTCTCAAGTGAACGTGCGGTGGGATATTTACCCGAGTCAAATCAGCCATTATTTTGCACCTTTAAAAAAAGCAGACCTAACGGTCATAGATGATTGAAAGTGATTTATCATGCATAACGGGCTTTATTTTATTAAGAAATGACATATGGATATGCAGTCAACTCTCAGTTAAAAATCCCCCACCCCCTCCCCCTTTTCCCGATGGTTGCAAAACCTAATATTTTAAAACTAAAAAGAGTTTAAAATCCCAAAAAATTGCTGACACATTTTGGCATTATCTCTCTCTACATTTCTACATTGTGCATTTCTATTTTAGATGCGTACTTTTTTCTTAAACAAAACTTGATTTTTCACTTCCCTTCATCTCGTAAACAAAAAAAGAAGATAAAAGGCAAACAGATCACAACAAAAGGAAAATTTAAGAGTTTATGTATGGACAAAATTTTAAGCAATAAGAAATATAAGTAAAGAAAATTTTTTCACACACCACAAATGAACACAAAAGTTTTGTTATCCAAGTTTGGGAAATTCCACTAGTTGCACTCTAATAGTTCAAAGTTTTATAAGAAAGAGATTTTTTGACACATGTTTTAAAAAATGGATATGGATGCTTGAAATGTGTTAAAGATGCAAATGACCTATGAATCCAAACCTTTTCAAGAGAAAAACAAACACTAATTAAATTCTCAAGTGAACGTGCAGGGGGAAATTTATCCGAGTAAAAAAAAGCCATTATTTTGCCCATTTACAAAAGTTGACGTGACGATCATAGATGATTCTAAAGTGATTTTTGATGTGTAACAGGCTATATTTTTGTAAGGAATGACTTATGGATTTGGACTCAACACTCAATTAAAAATCCCCCGCCTCGCCCATTTCCCAGCGATTGCAAAACCTAATATATTAAAACTAAAAAGAGTTTACAATCTCTAAAAAATATAGAGACTTTTTGGAATTACCTCTCTCCACATTATAGCATTGTGCATTTCCATTTTAGATGTATACTTTTTTTATTAAATCAAAACTTGAGTTTTCACTTTGCCTTCATTTCGTCAACAAAAAAGAGATAAAAGGCAAATAGATCACAACAAAATGAAATTTTTTGAGTTTATGTACAGAAAAATTTTATAGCAATAACAAAAGTATGTAAAGAAAATTTATTCGCACTGAACACAAAAGTTTTGTTATCCAAGTTTACGAAATTCAACTAGTTCAACCCTAATGGCTTGAAAATTTATAAGAAAAAGATTTTTTACACATGTTTTAAAAAATGGACATGCATGCTTGAAACATGTTAAAGATGCAAATGACCTATGGATCCAAATGTTTTAAAGAGAATAAAAAACGCTCAGTAAATTCTCAAGTGAATGTGTGGTGGAATATTTATTCGAGTCCAACAAACCATTATATTTCCCATTTACAAAAATTTCACCTGACGATCAGAGATGATTGTAAAGTGATTTATCTTTCGTAACGGGCTATTTTTTTTTGTAAGGAATGACTTATGGATTAGGAGTCAACACTCAGTTAAAAATCCATCGCCTCCCCCATTTCCTGATGATTGCAAAACCTAATATATTAAAACTACAAAGAATTTACAATCCTTATAAACTACAGACACTTTTTGGAATTATCTCTCTCTACATTTGAGTATTGTGTATTTACATTTTAGATGTAAGCTTTTTTCTTAAATGAAAACATGAGTTTTCACTCTGGCTTCATGTCATAAACAAAAAAGAGATAAAAGGGAAAAAGATCACAACAAAATGAAAATTTTAAAGTTTATGTATGGAAAAAATTAAATGCAATAAAAAATTTCAGTAAAGAAAATTTATTCACATACCACAAATGAACACTATAGTTTTTTTTATCCAAGTTTGAGAAATTCCACTAGTTCACCACTAACTGCTTGGAATTTTAAAGAAACAGATTTTTCTACACATGTTTTAAAATAAGGATATGAATGGTTAAAACATGTTAAACATGTAAATCACCTATAGATCCAAACCTTTTAAAGAGAAAAACAAATGCTCATTAAATTCTCAAGTGAACGTGCAGTGGGATATTTACCCGAGTCAAACAAGCCATTATTTTGCCCATTTATAAAAAGCTGACCTAACGATCATTGATGATTGTAAAGTGATTTATCATGCGTAACAGGATATATTTTTGTAAGGAATGACTTATGGATAGGGAGTCAACACTCAGTTAAAAATCCTCCGCCTCCCCCTTTTCCCGATGATTGCAAAATCTAAAATATAAAAACATAAAAGAGTTTACAATCCCAAAAAATTACAGACGCTTTTTGGAATTATCTCTCCCTACACTTAAGCATTGTGAATTTCCATTTTAGATGTATACATTTTTTCTTAAATCATAACTTGAGTTTTCACTTTGCCTTCATCTCGTAAAATAAAAAGAGATAAATGGCAAATATATCACAACAAAATGAAAATTTTAGACTTATGTGTGGAAAAAATTTAAAGCAATAAAAAATGTATGTAAATAAAATATATTTACACATCATAGATGAACACAAAAGTTTTGTTATCCAAGTTTGGGAAATTCCACTTGTTCAACCCTAATAGATTGGAGTTTTATAAGAAAAAGATTTTTCTACACATGTATTAAAAAATGGATATGCATGCTTGAAACATGTTAAAGATGCAAATGACCTTTGGATCCAAACATTTTAAAGAGAATAACAAGCGCTTATTAAATTCTCAAGTAAATGTGCGGTGGGATATTTACTTGAGCCAAACAATCCATTATTTTGCCCATTTACAAAAAGCTGGCCTGACGATCATAGATGATTCTAAAGTTATTTATCTTGCGTTATGAGCTATATTTTTTTAAGGAATGACTTATGGACAGGGAGTCAACCCTCAGTTAAAAATCCCCCGCCTCCCACTTTTCCCGACGATTGCAAAACCTTATATATAAAAACTGAAAAGAGTTTACAATCCCTAAAAATTTCAAACACTTTTTGGAAGTATCTCTCTCTTCATTTGTGCATTATGCATTTCCATTTCAGATATAAACATTTTTCTTAAATCAAAACATGAGTTTTCACTTTCCGTTCCTCTCGTAAACAAAAAAGAGATAAAACCTAAATAGTTCACAACAAATTGAAAATTTTAGAGTTTATGTTTTGAAAAAAAATTAAAGCAATAAAAAATGTAAGTAATGAAAATTTATTCACACACCACAAACGACCACAAATGTTTTGTCATCCACGTTTGGGAAATTCCACTAGTTCAACCCTAATAGCTTGGAATTTTATAAGAAAGAGATTTTTCTACACATGTTTTAAAAAATGGATATGCATGCATGAAACATGTTAAAGATGCAAATGACCTATGGATCCAAACCTTTTAAAGAGAATAACGAACGTTCAATAATTCTCAAGTGAACGTGCAGTGGGATATTTACCCTATTCAAACAAGCCATTATTTTTCCCATTTACAAAAAGCTGACCTGACGATCATAGATTATTGTAAAGTGATTTATTATGCGTAATGGGCTATATTTTTGTAAGGAATGACTTATGGATTGGGAGTCAACACTCAGTTAAACATCACCGCCTCCAGCTTTTCCTGACGATTGCAAATCCTAATATCGAAAATCTAAAAAGAGTTTACACTCCCTAAAAATTATAGACACATTTTGGCATTATCTCTATCTACATTTGTGCATTGTGCATTTCCATTTTAGATGTATACTTTTTTCTTAAATCAAAACATGAGTTTTCACTTTCTCTTCATCTTGTAAACAAAAAAGAGATAAAAGCCAAATAGATCACAACAAAATTCAAATTTTAGAGTTCATGTATGGAAAAAATTTAAAGCGATAACAAATGCAAATAAAGAAACTCTATTAAGACACCACAAATGAACAGAAAAGTTTTATTATCAAAGTTTGGGAAATTCCACTAGTTCAACCCTAATAGCTTGGAATTTTATAAGAAAGAAATATTTCTACACATGTTTTAAAAAATGCATATGCATGCTTGAAACATGTTAAAGATGCAAATGACCTAAGGATCCAAACCTTTTAAATGGAATAAAAAACACTCATTAAATTATCAAGTGAACGTGTAGTGGGATATTTAGCCGAGTCAAACCAGCCATTATTTTGCCCCTTTACAAAAAGGTCACCTGACGATCATAGATGATTGTAAAGTGATTTATGATGCGTAACGAGATATATTTTTGTCAGGAATTACTTATGGATTAGGAATCCATACTCACTTAAAAATTCACCGCCTCCCCCTTTTCCCGACGATTGCAAAACCTAATGTACAAAAACTACAAAGATTTTACAATCCTTAAAAATTATAGACACTTTTTGGAATTATCTCTTTCTACATTTGAGTATTGTGCATTTCCATTTTAGATGTATACTTTTTTTCTTAAATTAAAACTCTTGTTTTCGCCCTGCCTTTATCTTGTAAACAAAAAAGAGATAAAAGGCAAATAGATCACAGCAAAATGAAAATTTTAGAGTTTATGTATGGAAAAAATTTAAAGCAATAACGAATTTAAGTAAAGAAAATTTATTCACACAGCACAAATGAACACAAAAGTTTATTCTCCAAGTTTGGGAAATTCCACTAGTTCAACCCTACTAACTTGAAATTTTATAAGAAAGAGATTTTTCTACACATGTTTTAAAACGTGGATATGCATGCTTGAAACATGTTAAAGATTCAAATGACCTTTGGATCCAAACCTTTTAAATAAAATAAAAAACGCTCATTAAATTCTCAAGTGAACGTGCGGTGGAATATTTACCCAAGTCAAACAAGCCATTATTTTACCCATTTACAAAAACCTGACCTAACGATCATAGATGATTGTAAAGTATTTATCAAGCGTAACGGACCATATTTTTTTAAGGAATACCTTATGGAATGGGAGTCAACCCTCAGTTAAAACTCCCCGCCACCAGCTTTTCCCGATGATAGCAAAACCTAATATCTAAAAAATAAAAATAGTTTACAATCCCTAAAAATTATAGATACTTTTTGGCATTATTTCTATCTGCATTTGTGCATTTTGAATTTCCATTTTAGATGTAAACTTTTTTTCTTCAATCAAAACTTGAGTTTTCACTTCAACTCGTAAACAAAAAAGAGATAAAAGGCAAATAGATCACAATAAAAAGAAATTTTTAGAATTTATGTATGGAAAAAACATAAAGAAATAAAAAATGTAAGTAAATAAAATTTATTCACACACCACAAATGAACACAAAAGTTTTGTGATCCAAATTTGGGAAATTCCACTAATTCAACCCTAATAACTTGGAATTTCATAAGAAAGAGATTTTTCTCCACATGTTTTAAAAAATGAATATGTAAGCTTGAAACATGTTAAAGATGCAAATGACCTATGAATCCAAAACTTTTATAGAGAATAACAAATGCTCATTAAATTTTCAAGTGAACGTGCGTTGTGATATTTACCCAAGTCAAACAAATCATTATTTTACCCATTTACTAAAAGCTGACCTGATGATCATAGATGACTGTAAAGTGATTTATCATACGTAATGGGCTATATTTTTGTAAGGAATGACTTATGGATTGGGAGACAACACTCAGTTAAAAATCCCCTGCCTCCCCCTTTTCTCGACGATTGCAAAACCTAATATATAAAAACTAAAAAGAGTTTACATTCCCTAAAAATTACAGACCCTTTTTGGAATTATCTCTCTACATTTTTGCATTGTGAATTTTCATTTTAGATGTATACTTTTTTCTTAAATCAAAACTTGAGTTTTCACTTTGCCTTCATCTCATAAACAAAAAAGAGATCAAAGGCAAACATATCACCACAAAATGAAAATTGTAGAGTTTATGTATGGAAAAAAATTAAAGCAATGACAAATGTAAGTATAGAAAATTTATTCACACACCACAAATGAACACTAACGTTTTGTTATCAGAGTTTTGAAAATGCCACTAAATCAACCCTAATAGCTTGGAATTTTATAAGAAAGAAATTTTTCTAACAAAACTTTTAAAAATAGATATGCACGCTTGAAACATGTTAAAGACGCAAATGACCTATGGATCCAAACCTTTTAAAGAGAATAACAAATGCTCATTAAATTCTCAAGTGATTGTGGGGTGGGATATTTACCCGAGTCAAACAAGCCATTATTTTGCCCATTTACAAAAAGCTGACCTAACGATCATAGATGAATGTAAAGTGATTTGTCATGTGTAATGGGTTATATTTTTGTATGAAATGACTTTTGGATTGGGAGTCAAGCCTCACTTAGAAATCCCCTGCCTCCGCCTTTTCCAAACGATTGCAAAATCAAATATATAAAAACTAAAAAACGTTTACATTCCCTAAAAATTATAGACAGTTTATGGAATTATCTCTCTCTACATTTGTGCATTGTGCATTTCCATTTTAGATGTATACTTTTTATTAAATCAAAACTTGAGTTTTCACTTTCCCTTCATCTCGTAAACAAAAAAGAGATAAGAGGCAAATAGATCACAACAAAATGAAAATTTTAGAGTATACATCTAATAAAAAATGTAAAGAAAATGAAAAAATTTAAAGCAATTACAAATGTTGTAAAAAAAATTTATTCACACACCAAAAATGAACACAAAACTTTTATTATCCAAGTTTTGGAAATTCCACTAGTTCAACCCTAACAACTTGGAATTTTATAAGAAAGAGATTTTTCTGCACATGTTTTAAAAAATGGGTATGCTTGCTGCAAGCATGTTAATGTTCCAAATGACATATGGATCCAAACTTTTTAAGGAGAAATAAAAAACGCTAATTAAATTCTCGAGTGAACGTGTAGTGGGAGATTTACCCGAGTAAAACAATCCATTATTTTGCCCATTTACAAGAAGCTGACCTAACGATCCTAGATGATTGTAAAGTGATTTATCATACGTCATGGGCTATATTTTTGTAAGGAATGCCTTATGGGTTGGGAGACAACACTCAGTTAAAAATCCCCGCCTCCCCCTTTTCCCGACGATTGCAAAACCTAATATAAAAAAACTAAAATGAGTTTACAAACCGTAAAAATTACAGACACATTTTTGAATTATCTCTCTCTACATTTTTGCATTGTGCATTTCCATTTTAGATGTATACTTTTTTCTCAAATCAAAACTTGAGTTTTCACTTTCCCTTCATCTCGTAAACAAAAAAGAGATAAAAGGCAAATAGATTACAGCAAAATAAAAATTTTAGAGTTTATGTATGAAAAAGTTTAAAACAATCACAAATGTAAGTAAATAAAATTTATTCACACATCACAAATGATCACAAAATTTTTTTATGCAAGTTTGGGAAATTCAACTAGTTCAACCCTAATAGCTTGGAATTTTATAAGAAAGAGATTTTTCTGCACATGTTTTAAAAAATGCATATGCATGCGTGAAAAATGTTAAAGATGAAAATGACCAATGGATGCAAAATTTTTCAAGAGAATAACAAATGCTCATTAAATTCTCAAGTGAACGTGCAGTGGGATATTTACCTGTGTCAAACAAGTCATTATTTTGCCCATTTCCAAAAAGCTCACCTAACGATCATAAACGATTGTAAAGTGATTGACCATGCATAACGGGCTATATTTTTGCGTGCAATGACTTTGGGATTGGGAGTCAACACTCAGTTAAAAATCTCCTACCACCCCCTTTTCCCGATGATTGCAAAACCAAATATATAAAAACTAAAAAGAGTTTACATTCCCTACAAATTACAAACACTTTTTGGAGTTATCACTCTCTATATTTGTGCATTGTACATTTCCATTTTAGATGTATACTTTTTCCTTAAATCAAAACTTGAGTTTTCATCTTCTTTAGATCTCGTAAACAAAAAAGAGATAAAAGGCAAATAGATCACAACAAAATGAAAATTTTAGAGTATACATCTAGTAACAAATGTAAAGAAAATGAAAAAAATTTAAAGCAATAACAAATGTAAGTAAAGAAAATTTATTCACACACGACAAATGAACACAAAACTTTTGTTATCCAAGATTGGGAAATTCCACTAGTTCAACCCTAATTGCTTGGAATTTTATAAGAAAGAGATTTTTCTGCACTTGTATTAAAAAATGGCTATGCATGCTTAAAACATGTTAAAGATTCAAATGACCTTTGGATCCAAACCTTTTAAAGAGAAATAACAAATGGTCATTAAATTCTCAAGTGAACGTGTAGTGACATATTTACCCGAGCCAAACAATCCATTATGTTGCCATTTACCAAAAGTTGGCCTGACGATCATAGATTGTAAAGTGATTTATCTTGTATAAGGGGCTATATTTTTGTAAGGATTGACTTATGGATTTGGAGTCAACACTCAGTTAAAAATCGCCTGCCACCCCCTTTTCTAACGATTGCAAAACCTAATAGATAAAAACTAGAAATTTTTTACAAACTCTACAAAATTACAGACACTTTTTGGAATTATCTCTCTCAACATTTGAGCGTTGCGCATTTCCATTTTAGATGTATACTTTTTTCTTCAATAAAAACTTGAGTTTTTACTTTGCCTTCATCTAGTCAATAAAAAAGAGATAAAAGGCAATTAGATCACAAGAAAATGAAAATTTAAGAGTTTATGTTCATAAAAAGTTTAAAGAAATAACAAATGTAAGTAAAATTTTTTTTTTCACACACCACAAATGAACACAAAATTTTTGTTATTCAAGTTTTGGATATTCCATTAATTCAACCCTAATAGATTGGAATTTTATAAGAAAGAGATTTTTCTACACATGTTTTAAAACAAGGATACGCATGTTTGAAACATGTTAAAGATGCAAATGACCTATGGATCCAAACAATTTAAAGAGAATAACAAATGCACCCTAAATTCTCAAGTGATCATGCAGTGGGATATTTACCCGAGTCAAACAAGCCATTATTTTGCCCATTTACAAAAAGCTGACCTGACGATCATAGATGATTGTCAAGTGATTTATCATACATAACGGGCTACATTTTTTTAACGAATGACTTATGGATTGGGAGTCAACACTTAGATAAAAATCCCTGCCTCCCCTTTTCCCAACGATTGCAAAACCTAATATATAAAAACTAAAAATAATTTATAATCCATAAAATTACAAACACTTTTTGGAATTATCTCTCTCTACATTTGAGCATTCTACATTTCCAATTTAGATGTATACCTTTTTCTTAAATCAAAACTTGAGTTTTCAGTTTGCCTTCATCTCATAAACAAAAAAGAGATAAAAGGCAAATTCATCACAAAAAAATGAAAATTTTAGAGTTTATGTATGGAAAAAATGTAAAGCAATAACAAATGTTAGTAAAGAAAATTTATTCACCCACCACAAGTGATCACAAAAGCTTTGTTATTCAAGTTTGGGAAATTCCACTAGTTCAACCCAATAGCTTGGTATTTTATCTGAAAGAGTTTTTCTGCACATGTTTTAAAAAATGGATATGCATTCTTGAAACATGTTAAAGGATCAAATAACCTATGGATCCAAATCTTTTAAAGAGAATAAGAAACACTCATTAAATTCTCTAGTGAACATGCAACGAGATATTTACCCAAGTCAAACATGCCATTATTTTGCCCATTTACAAACAGTTGATGTAATGATTATAGATGGTTGTAAAGTGATTTATCATGCATAACGGGCTATATTTTTGTAAGGAATGATTTATGAATTGGTAGTCAACACTCAGTTACAAATCCCCTGCCTCCCCCATTTCTCGACAATTGCAAAACCTAATATACAAAAACTAAAAAGAGTTTAAAATCCCTAAAGGTTATAGACACATTTTGGAATTATCTCTCTCTATATTTTTGCATTGTGCATTTCCATTTTAGATGTATACTTTTTATTAAATCAAAACTTGAGTTTTCACTTTCCCTTCTTCTCGTAAACAAAAAAGAGATAAAAGGCAAATAAATCAATAAAAAATGAAAAATTTATAGTTAATGTATGGAAAAAATATAAAGCAATAACAAATGTAAGTAATGAAAATTTATTCACACACCACAAATGAACACAAAAGTTTTGTTATCCAATTTTGGGAAATTCCACTAGTTCAACCCTAATAGCATGGAATTTTATCAAAAAGAAATTTTTTGGCACATGTTATTAAAAAGGGATATGCGTGCTTGAAACAAGTTAAAGGATCAAATGACCTTTGGATCCAAACCTTTTACAGAGAATAAGAAACACTCATTAAATTCTCAAGTGAACGTGCGGTGGCATATTTACCCGAGTCAAACAAGCCATTATTTTGCCCATTTACAACAAGTTGGCCTAACAATAATAGAAGATTGTAACGTAATTTATCAAGCCTAATTTTTTTTAGGCAATGACTTTAGGATTGGGAGTCAACACTCTGTTAAAAATCCCCCACTTCCCTCTTTTCCAAATGATTGCAAACCCTAATATTTAATAACTAAAAAGTGTTTACAATCCCTAAAAATTACATACACTTTTTGGAATTATCTCTCTACTTATGTGCATTGTGCATTTCTATCTTAGATGTATAGTTTTTTTCTTTAATCAAAATTTCAGTTTTTTCTTTCCCTTCATCTCATAAACTAAGAAGACATAAAAGGCAAATAGATCACAAAAAAATCAAAATTTTGGAGTTTATGTAAGGAAAAAATTTAAAACAATAACAAATGTAAGTGAAGAAAATTTATTCACACACCACAAATGAACACAAAATTTTTTTTATCAGAATTTTGGAAATGCCACTAGCACAACCCTAATAGCTTCGAATTTTATAAGAAAGAGATTTTTCTACACATGTTTTAAAAAATAGATATGCATGCTTGAAACCTATTAAAGATGCAAATGACCTATAGATCCAAACCTTTTAAAAAGAATAAAAAACTCTCATTAAATTCTCAAGTGATCTTGCAGTGGGATATTTACTTGAGTCAAACAAGCCATTATTTTGCCCATTTAAAAAAGCTGACCTGACGATCATAGATGATTGTAAAGTGATTTATCAAGCGTAACGGGCTATATTTTTGTAAGGAATGACTTAAGGATTGGGAGTCAACACTCAGTAAAAAACCCCCGACTCCCCCTTTTCACGACGATTGCAAAAACTAAAAAGAGTTTACAATCCATAAAATTATAGACACTTTTTGGAATTATCTTTCTCTATATTTGAGCATTGTACATTTCAAGTTTAGATGTATACTTTTTCCTTAAGTCAAAATTTGAGTTTTCAATTTGCATTCATCTCGTAAACAAAATAGAGATAAAAGGCAAATTGATCACAACAAAATGAAAATTTTAGAGTTTATGTTTGGAAAATATTTAAAGCAATAAAAAATGTAAGTAAAGAAAATTTACTCACATACCACAAATGAACAAAAAAGTTTTATTATGCAAGTTTGGGAAATTCCACTAGTTCAACCCTAATAGCTAGGAATTTTATAAGAGAGAGATTTATCTCCACATGTTTTAAAAAATGCATATGCATGCGTGAAACATGTTAAAGATGCACATGACCTATGGATCCAAACCTTTTGAAGAGAATAACAAACGCTCATTAAATTCTCAAGTGAACGTGCGGTGGGATATTTACCCGAGACAAACAAGCCATTATTTTGCCCATTTACAAATAACTGACCTAACGAACATAGATGATTGTAAAGTGATTTATCATATGTAACGGGATATATTTTTTTTTTGGAATGACCTTTGGATTGGGAGTCAACACTCAATTAAAAATTCCCCGCCTCCCCCATTTCCCGACGATTGCAAAACCTAATATATAAAAACTAAAAAGAGTTTACTATCCTTAAACATTACAGGCACTTTTTGGAATTATCTCTCTCTACATTTTTACATTGTGCATTTCAATTTTAGATGTATACTTTTTTTTTAAATTAAAAATTGAGTTTTCACTTTCCCTTCATCTCGTCAACAAAAAAGAGATAAAAGGCAAATAGATCATAGCAAAATGAAAATTTTAGAGTATACATCTAATAACTAATGTAAAGAAAATGAAAAAAAATTTATGCAATAACAAATGTAAGTAAAGAAAATTTATTCATGAACACAAAACTTTTGTAATCCAACTTTGGGAAATTCTACAAGTTCCAACCTAACAGCTTGGAATTTTATAAGAAAGAGATTTTTCTGGACATGTTTTAAAAAAAGGATATGCATGCTTCAAACATGTTAAAGATGCAAATGACCAATGGATCCAAAGCTTTTAAAGAGAAATAACAAACGCTCATTCAATTCTCAAGTGAACGTGCAGTGGGATGTTTACCCGAGTCAAACAATCCATAATTTTGCCCATTTACAAAAAGCTCACCTAACGATCATAGATGATTGTAAAGTAATTTATCATGCGTAATGGGCTATATTTTTGTATGGAATCACTTTTAGATTTGAAGTCCACACTCGGTTAAAATTCCTCTGTCACCCCCTTTTCCCTACAATTGTAAAACCAAATATATAAAAATGAAAAGAGTTTATATTCCCTAAAAATGACAGACACTTTTTGGAATTATCTCTCTCTACATTTGTGCATTGTGTATTTCCATTTTAGATGTATACTTTTTTCTTAAATATAAACTTGAGTTTTCACTTTACTTTCATCTCGTAAACAAAAAAGAGATAAAAGGCAAAATAGATCACAACGAAATGAAAATTTTAGAGTATACATCTAACAACAAATGTTATGAAAATGAAAAGATTTAAAGCAATAAAAAATGTTAGTAAAGAAAATCTATTCACACACCACAAATCAACACAAAACTTTTGTTATCCAACTTCAGGAAATTCCACTTGTTCAACTCTAATAGCTTGGAATGTTATAAGAAAGAGATTTTTCTGCACATGTTTTAAAAAATGGATATGCGTGCTTCAAAAATGTTAAAGATGCAAATGACCTATGGATCCAAAAATTTTATAGAGAAATAAAAAAGGCTCATTATATTCTCAAGTGAACGTGCAGTGGGATATTTACCCGAGTAGAACAAGCCATTATTTTGCCCATTTACAAAAAGCTGACATGACGATCATAGATGATTGTAACGTGATTTATCATGCGTAACGGGCTATAATTTTGTAAGGAATGACTTATGGATTGGGAGTGAACACTCAATTAAAAAACCCCGCCTCCCCCTTTTCCCAACAATTGGAAAATCAAATATATAAAAACTAAAAAATGTTTACAATCCTTAAAAATTACAGACTTGTTTTTTTGAATTATTTCTCTCTACATTTGAGCATTGTGCATTTCCATTTTAGATGTATAATTTTTTCACTTGCCCTTCACCTCGTAAACAAAAAAGAGATAAAAGGCAAATAGATCACAACAAAATGAAAATTTCAGAGTTTATGTATGGAAAAAATTTAAAGCAATATAAAATATAAGTATAGAAAATTTATCCACACATCACAAATGAACACAAAAGTTTTGTAACCAGAGTTTTGGAAATGCCACTAGTTCAACCCTAATAGCTTGGAATTTTGTAAGAAAGAGATTTTTCTACACATGTTTTAAAAAATACATATGCATGCTTGAAACCTGTTAAAGTTGCAAATGACCTATGGATCCAAACCTTTAAAAGAGAATAACAAACGCTCATTAATTTCTCAAGTGATTGTGTGGTGGGATATTTACCTGAGTCAAACAATCCATTATTTTGCCCAATTAAAAAGCTAATCTAAGGATCATAGATGATTTTAAAGTGTTTTATCATGTGTAACGGGCTATATTTTTGTAAGGAATGCCTTATGGATTGGGAGTCAACACTCAGTTAAAAATCCCCGCCTGCCCCTTTTTCCAACGATTTCAAAACCTAATATAAAAACTAAAAAGAGTTTACAATCCATAAAAATTACAGACACTTTTTGGAAATATCTCTCTCTACATTTGAGCATTGTACATTTCCATTTTAGATGTATACTTTTTTCTTAAATCATAACTTGAGTTTTCAGTTTCCATTCATCTCGTAAACAAAATAGAGATAAAAGGCCAATTGATCATAACAAAATGAAAATTTTAGAGTTTATGTATGGAAAAAATTTAAAGTAATAACAAATGTAAGTAAAGAAAATTTATTCACACTATACAAATGATCACAAAAGTTTTATTATGCAAGTTTGGGAAATTCCACTAGTTCAACCCTAATAGCTTGAAATTTTATAAGAAAGAAATTTTTCTGCACATGTTTTAAAAAATGCATATGTGTGCGTGAAACATGTTAAAGATGCAAATGACCTATAAATCGAAATCTTTTAAAGAGAATAACAAACACTCATTAAATTCTCACGTGAACGTGCGGTGGGATATTTATCCGAGTCAAACAAGCCATTATTTTGCCCATTTACAAACAGCGGACCTGACAAACATAGATGTTTATAAATTCATTTTATCATATGTAATGGGTTATATTTGTGTATGGAATGACTTCTGGATTGGGAGTCAACACTCAGTTAAAAATCCCCCGCCACCATCTTTTCCGGACGATTACAAAACCAAATATATAAAAACTAAATAGAGTTTACATTCCCTAAAAAATACAGACACTTTTTGGAATTATCTCTCTCTACATTTCTGCATTGTGCATTTCCATTTTAGATGTATACTTTTTTCTTAAATCTAAACTTGAGTTTTCACTTTCCCTTCATCTCGTAAACAAAAAAGAGATAAAAGGCAAATAGATCACAACAAAGTGAAAATTTTACAGTATACTTCTAAAAAATGTAAAGAAAATGAAAACATTTAAAGCAATAACAAATATAAGTAAAGAAAATTTATTCACACACCACAAACGAACACAAAAGTTTTGTTATGCTAGTTTGGGAAATTCAACTAGTTCAACCCTAATAGTTTGGAATTTTATAAGAAAGAGATTTTTTTGCACATGTTTTAAAAAATGCATTTGCTTGCGTGAAACATGTTAAAGATGCAAATGACCTATGGATCCAAACCTTTTAAAGAGAATAACAAACGTTCATTAAATTCTCAAGTGAACTTGCAGTGGGATATTTACCCGAGTCAAACAAACCTTTATTTTGGCCAAATTCAAAAAGCTGACCTAACGATCATAGATGATTGTAAAGTGTTTTATCATGCGTAACTAGCTATATTTTTTTATGGAATGACTTTTGGATTGGGAGTCAACACTCAGTTAAAAATCCCTGGCCACCCATTTTCCCTACGATTGCAAAACCAAATCTTTAAAAACTAAAAAGATTTACATTCCCTAAAAATTACAAACACTTTTTGGAATTATCTCTCTCTACATTTGTGCATTGTGCATTTCCATTTTAGATGTATAATTTTTTCTTAAATATAAACTTGAGTTTTCACTTTCCCTTCATCTCGTAAACAAAAAATAGATAAAAGGCAAATAGATCACAACAAAATAAAAATGTTAGAGTATACATCAAATAAAATGAAAAATTTACAGCAATAACAAATGTTAGTAAAAAATATTTATTCACACACCACAAATGGACACAAAACTTTTGTTATACGATTTTTGGAAATTCCACTAGTTCAACCCTAATAGCATGGAATTTTATAAGAAAGTGATTATTCTGCACATGTTTTAAAAAATGGTTATGCAAGCTTCGAACATGTGAAAGATACAAATGACCTATGTATCCAAAAATTTTAAAGAGAAATAACAAACATTCATTAAATTCTCAAGTGAACGTGCAGTGGGATATTTACCCGAGTCAAACAATCCATTATTTTCCCTATTTACAAAAAGTAGACCTGACGACCATAGATGATTGTAAAGTGATTTATCATGTGTAATGGGCTATATTTTTGTTAGGAATGACATATGGATTGGGAGTCAACACTCAGCTAAAAATCCCCGCCTTCCTCTTTTCCTGGCGAATGCAAAACCTAAAATATAAAAACTAAAGAGAGTTTACAATCCCAAAAAATTACAGACACATTTTGGAATTATCTCTATCTTCATTTTTGCATTGTGCATTTCCATTTTAGACGTATACTTTTCTCTTAAATCAAAACTTGAGTTTTCACTTTCCCTTCATCTCGTAAACAAAAAAAGAGATAAAAGGCAAATAAATTACAACAAAATAAAAATTTCAGAGTTTATGTATGGAAAAAATATAAAGCAATAACAAATGTAAGTAAGGAAAATTTATTCACACACCGCAAATGAACACAAAAGTTTTGTTATGCAAGTTTCGGAAATTCAACTAGTTCAACACTATTAGCTTGGAATTTTATAAGAAAGTGATTTTTCTGCACGTGTTTTACAAAATGCTTTTGCTTGCGTGAAACATGTTAAAGATTCAAATGACCTATGGATCCAAACCTTTTAAAGAGAATAACAAATGCTCATTAAATTCTTAAGTGAACGTGCGATGGGATATTTACCCGAGTCAAACAAAACATTAATTTGCCCAAATTCAAATAGCTGACCTAATGATAATAGTTGATTGTAAAGTGATTTATCACGCATAACAGGCTATATTTTTTGTAGGGATGACTTTTGGATTGGGAGACAACACTCAGTTAAAAATCCCCAATCACCCCCATTTTCCTACGATTGCAAATCAAAATATATAAAAACTAAAAAGAGTTTACATTCCCTAAAAATGATAGACACTTTTTGGAATTTTCTCTCTCTACATTTGTGCATTGTGCATTTCCATTTTCATTTTAGATGTATACTTTTTTCTTAAATATAAACTTGAGTTTTCACTTTTCCTTCATCTCGTAAACAAAAAAAAAAGATAAAAGGCAAATAGATCACAAAAAAAAGAAAATTTTAGAGTATACATCTAATAACAAATGTAAAGAAAATTAAAAAATTACAGCAATAACAAATGTTAGTAAAGAATATTTATTCACTTACCACAAATGAACACAAAACTTTTGTTAACCAATTTTGGGAAATTCCACTAGTTCAACCCTAATAGCTTGGAATTTTATAAGAAATTTTTTTTTCTACAAATGTTTTAAAAAATGGATATGCATGCTTCAAACATGTTAAAGATACAAATGACCTATGGATCCAAACATTTTATAGAGAAATAACAAACAATCATTAAATTCAAAATTGAACGTGTAGTGGGATATTTAACCGAGTCAAACAATCTATTATTTTTCCCATTTACAAAAAACTGATGATCATAGATGATTGTAAAGTGATTTATCATGCGTAGCAGCCTATATTTTTTTTAGGAATGACATATGGATTGAGAGTCAACACTCAATTAAAAATCCTCGCCTCCCCCTTTTCCTGACGATTGCAAAACCTAAAATATAAAAACTAAAAAGAGTTTACAATCCCTAAAAATTACAGACACATTTTGGAATTATCTCTCTCTACATTTTTTGCATTGTGCATTTCCATTTTAGATTTATACATTTTTCTTAAATCAAAACGTGAGTTTTCACTTTCCCTTCATCTCGTAAACAAAAAAAAGATAAAAGGCAAATAGATTACAGACAAATAAAAATTTTAGAGTTTATGTATGGAAAAAATTTAAAGCAATAAAAAATGTAAGTAAAGAAAATTTATTCACACACCACAGATGAACACAAAAGTTTTGTTATACAAGTTTTTGAAATTCCACTTGTTTACCCCTAATAGCTTGGAATTTTATAAGAAAGAGATTTTTCTGCACATGTTTTAAAAAATGCATATGCGTGCGTGAAAGTTGTTAAAGATGTAAATGACCTATGGATCCAAACTTTTTAAAGAGAATAACAAATGCTCATTAAATTCTCTAGTGAACGTGTGGTGGGATATTTTCCCAAGTCAAACAAGCCATTACTTTTCCCATTTACAAAAAGCTGACCTAACGATCATAGATGATTGTAAAGTGATTTATCATGCTTAACAGGCTGTATTTTTGTATGGAATGACTTTTGGATTGGGAGTCAACACTCAGTTAAAAATCCCCCGCCTCCCCCTTTTCCCGACGATAGCAAAAACAAATATATAAAATCTAAAAAGAGTTTACATTCTTTAAAAATTACAGACACTTTTTTGAATTATCTCTCTGTATATTTGTGCTTTTTGCATTTTCCGTTTTAGATGTATACTTTTTTCTTAAATCAAAACTTGAGTTTTCACTTTCCCTTCATCTTGTAAACAAAAAAGAGATAAAAGGCAAATAGATCACAACAAAATGAAAAATTTAGTGTATACATCTAATAACAAATGTAAAGAAAATGAAAAAATTTAAAGCAATAAAAAATGTAAGTAAAGAAAATTTATTCTCACACCACAAGTGAACACAAAACTTTGGTTATCCATGTTTGGGGAATTCCACTAGTTCAACCCTAACAGCTTGAAATTTTATAAGAAAGAGACTTTTTTGCACATGTTTTAAGAAATAGATATGCATGCTTCAAACATGTTAAATATGCAAATGACGAATGGATCCAAACCTTTTAAAGAGAAATAAAAAACGCTCATTAAATTCACAAGTGAACGTGTAGTGGGATATTTACTCGAGTCAATCAATCCATTACATTGCCCATATACAAAAAGCTGACCTGACGATCACAGATGATTGTAAAGTGATTTATCATGTGTAACGGGCGATATTTTTTTACGGAATGACTTATGGATTGCGAGTCAACACAGTTAAAAATCCCCCGCCACCCCCTTTTCCCGACAATTGCAAAACCTAATATATAAAAACTAAAAAAGGTTTAAAATCCCAAAAAATTACAGAAACTTTTTGGAATTATCTCTCTCTACATTTGAGCATTGTGCATTTCAATTTTAGATGTATACTTTTTTCTTCAATAAAAACTTGAGTTTTCATTTGCCTTCATCTTGTATAAAAAAAGAGATAAAAGGCATATAGATCACAACAAAATGAAAATTTAAGAGTTTATCTATGAAAAAAATTTAAAGCAATAAAATATGTTAGTAAAGAAAATTTATTCACACACCACAAATGATCACAAAAGTTTTGTTATCCAAGTTTGGGAAATTCCACTAGTTCAACCCTAATAGCATGGAATTTTATCAGAAAGAGATTTTTCTGCATTTGTTTTAAAAAATGGATAGGCGTGCTTGAAACATGTTAAAAGATCAAATGACCTATGGATCCAAATCTTTAAAAGAGAATAAGAAACACTCATTAAATTCTAAAGTGAACATGCAGTGGGAAACTTAACCATGTCAAACAAGCCATTTTTTTGCCCATTTTCGAAAAGCTGACGTATGATCTTAGATGATTGTAAAGTGATTTATCATGCATAACGAGCTATATTTTTGTAATGAATGACTTATGGATTGGGAGTCAACACTCAGTTAAAAATCCCCCGCCACGCCCTTTTCCCGATGATAGAAAAACCTAATATATAAAAAGTAAAAAGAGTTTACAATCTACAAACACTTTTTGGGATTATCTCTCTCTATATTTCTGCATTTTGCATTTCCATTTTAGATGTATACTTTTTTCTTAAATCAAAACTTGAGTTTTCACTTTCCCTTCATCTCGTAAACAAAAAAGAGATAAAAGGCAAATTGATCACAACAAAATGAAAATTTTAGAGTTTATGTATGGAAAAAATTTAAAGCAATAACGAATGAAAGTAAAGAAAATTTATTGACACACCACAATTGAACACAAAAGTTTAGTTATCCAATCTATGGAGATTCCACTAGTTCAACTCTATTAGCTTAGAATTTTATAAGAAAGAGATTTTTTTGCACATGTTTTAAAAAATGGATATGCATGCTTGAAACATTTTAAAGATGCAAATGATATATGGATCCAAACCTTTTAAAGAGAATAACAAACACTCATTAAATTCTGAAATGAACGTGTAGTGGGATATCTACCCGAGTCAAACAAGCCATTATTTTGCCCATTTAGAAAAAGCTGACCTAACGATCATAGATGATTATAAAGTGATTTACCATGCATAACGGATTATAATTTTTGTAAGGAATGACTTCTGGATTGGGAGTCAACACTCAGTTAAAAATTCTGAGCTTCCCCCTTTTCCTGACGATTGCAAAAAAAAATATATAAAAACTAAAAAAAGTTAACAATCCCTAAAAATTATAGAAACTTTTTGGAATTATCTCTCTCTACTTTTGTGCATTGTGCATTCCCATTTTAGATTTAAACATTTTCTTAAATCAAAACTTGAGTTTTCACTTTCCCTTCATCTTGTTAACAAAAAAGAGATAAAAGGCAAATAGATCACAACAAAATAAAAATTTTAGAATTTATGTATAAAAAATTTAAAGCAATAAAAATGTAAGTAAAGAAAATTTATTCGCACACCACAAATGAACACAAAAGTTTTGTTATCCATGTTTGGGGAATTCTACTAGTTCAACGCTAATAGCTTGGAATTTTATAAAAAAGAGATTTTTTTGCACATGTTTTAAAAAATGGATATGCATGCTTAAAACATGTTAAAGATGCAAATGACCTTTGGATCAAAACCTTTTAAAGAGAATAACAAACACTCATTAAGTTCTCAAGTAAACAAGTAGAGGGATATTGACCCGAGTCAAACAAGCCATTATTTTGCCCATTTCCAAAAAGCTGACCTAATGATTATAGATGATTTATCATGCGTAACGGGCTATATTTTTTTAAGGAATGACTTATGGAATTGGAGTAACTACTCAGTTAAAAATCCCCCCATCCCCCCCCCCCCCCACCCCCCCCCCCCCCCCCCCGACTTTTCCCGACGATTGCAAAACCTAATATATAAAAACTAAAAAAAGTTGACAATCCCTAAAATTAGAGACAATATTTGAAATTATCTCTCTCTACTTTTCTGCATTGTGCATTTCCATTTTAAATGTATACTTTTTTTTCAAATCAATACTTGAGTTTTCACTTTACCTTCATCTCGTAAATAAAATAGAGATAAAAAGCAAATAGATCACAAAAAAATGAAAAATTTAGAGTTGATTTATGGAAAAAATTTAAAGCAATAACAAATGTAAGTAAAGAAAATTTATTCACACACCAGAAATGAACACAAAAGTTTGGTTATCCAAATTTTGGAAATTCCACTATTTCAACCCTTATAGCTTGGAATTTTATAAGAAAGAGATTTTTTTGCACATGTTTTAAAAAATGGATACAGTCATTAAATTCTCAACGTGCCGTGAGATATTTACCCGAGTCAAACAATCCATTATTTTTCCCATATACAAAAAGTTGTCCTAACGATCATAGATGATTGTAAAGTGATTTATCATGTGTAACGAGCTATATTTTTGAAAGGAATGACTTAAGGATTGGGAGTCAACAGATAGTTAAAAGTCCCCCTCCTCCCCCTTTTCTTGACGACTGCAAAACCTAATATATAAAAACTAAAAAGAGTTTATAATCCCTCCAAATTATAGGCACTTTTTGGAATTATCTCTCTCTACATTTGTGCATTGTGCATTTCCATTTTAGATGAATACTTTTGTCTGAAATCAAAACTTGAGTTTTCACTTTCCCTTCATTACGTAAACTAAAAAAAGATAAAAGGCAAATAGATCACAACAAAACGAAAATTTTAGAGTTTATGTATGAAAAAATTTAAAGCAATAACAAATGTCAGTAGAGAAAATTTATTCACACACCACAAATGAACACAAAAGTCTTTTTATCCAAATTTGGGAAATTCAACTAGTTATACCCTAATAGCTTTGAATTTTATAAGAAAGAGATTTTTCTTCACATGTTTTAAAAAATGGGTATGTGTGCTTGAAACATGTTAAAGATGCAAATGACCTATGAATACAAACTTTTTAAAAAGAATAACAAACAGTCATCAAATTCTCAAATGAACGTGTGGTGGGATATTTACCTGAATCAAACAAGTCATAATTTTTCCCATTTATAAAAATATGACCGAACCATCATAGATTATTGTACAGTGATTTATGATGCGTAATATGTTTGTAAGGAATGACTTATGGATTGGCAGTCAACACTATGTAAAAAATTCCCTGCCACCCCCTTTTCCTGACAATTTTAAAACCTCATAAATAAAAACTAAAAAGTGTTTACAATCCATAAAAATTATAGACACTTATTGGAATTATCTCTCTCTAAATTTTTTTATTGTGCATTTCCATTTTAGATGTATACTTTTTTCTTTAATCAAAACTAGAGCTTTTACTTTCCCTTAATCTCGGAAACAAAAAAGAGAGAAAAGGCAAAAAGGGCACAACAAAATTAAAATTTTAAAGTTTATGTTGGGAAATATTTTAAAGAAATAACAAATGTAAGGAAACAAAATTGATTCATACACCACAAATGAACACAAAAGTTTTGTTTTCCAAGTTTTGGAAATTCCACTAGTTCAACCCTAATAGCTTGGAATTTTATAAGAAAAAGATTTTTCTGCGTATGTTTTAAAAAATGGATATGCAAGCTTGAAACATGTTAAAGATGAAAATGACCTATGGATCCAAACCTTTTCAAGAGATTAACAAACACTCATTAAATTCTCAAGTGAACATGACAAACAAGTCATTATTTTGCTCATTTACAAAAAGCTGACCTAACGATCATAGATGAATGTAAAGTGATTTATCATGCATAACGGGCTATATTTTTATAAGGAATGACTTATGGATTGGGAGTCAACACTTAGTTAAAAATCACCCGCCTCCCCCTTTTCTGGATGATTGCAAAATCTAATATATAAAAACTAAAAGAAGTTTACAATCATTAAAAATTACAGACACTTTTTGGAATTATCTCTCTCAACATTTGTTCAATGTGCATTTTCATTTTAGATGTATACATTGTTCTTAAATCAAAACTTGAGTTTTCACTTTCCCTTCATCTCGTAAACTAAAAAGAGATAAAAAGCAAATAGGTAACAACAAAATAAAAATTTTAGAGTTTATGTATGGAAAAAATTTAAAGCAATAACAAATGTAAGTAAAGATAATTTATTCACACACCACAAATGAACACAAAAGTATTGTTATCCAAGTTTGAGAAATTCCACTAGTTCAACCCTAATAGCTTGGAATTTTATAAGAAAGAGATTTTTCTGCACGTGTTTTAAAAAATGGATATGCGTGCTTGAAATATGTTAAAAATGCAGATGAGCTATCGATCCAAACCTTTTAAAGAGAATAAAAAATGATCAATAAATTCTAGAGTGAATGTCTGGTGGAATATTTACCTGACACAAACAAGTCATTATTTTTCCAATTTACAAAAAGTTGAGGTAACGATCATAGATGATTGTAAAGTGATTTATTATGCATAACAGGCTATATTTTTGTAAGGAATAACTTATGGATTGAGAGTCAAAACACATTTAAAAATCCCGCACCTCCCCCTTTTCCCGACGATTGCAAGACCTAATATATAAAAACTAAAAGGAGTTTACAATCCCAAAAAATTACAGACAATTTTTGGAATTATCTCTCTCTACTTTTGTGCATTGTGCATTTCCTATTTAGATATATACTTTTTTGTTAAATCAGAACTTGGGTTTTCGCGGTTCCTTCATCTCGTAAAAAAAAACACATATAAAAGGTAAATATCACAACAAAAAGAAAATTTTAGATTTTATGTATGGAAAAAATTTAAAGCAATAACAAATGTATGTAAAGAAAATTTATTCACACACCACAAATGAACACCAAAGTTTAGTTATCCAAAATGTTTGAAATTCCACTAGTTCAACCCTAATTGCTTGGAATTTTATAAGAAAGAGATTTATCGGCACATGTTTTAAAAAATGGATGGGCATGATTGGAACATGTTAAAGATGTGAAAGACCTATGGATCCAAACCTTTTAAAGAGAATAACAAACAATCATTAAATTCTCAAGTGAACGTGCGGTGGGATATTTACCCGAGTCAAACAAGCCATTATTTTACCCATTAACAAAAAGCTCACCTAAAGTTCATAGAATATTGTAAAATGATTTATCATGCGTAATATTTTTGTAAGATTTGATTTTTGGATTGGGAGTCAACGCTCTGTTAAAAATCCCCTGCCTCCCCCTTATCCCGATGATTACAAAATCTAATATATAAAAACTTAAAAGAGTTTACAATCCCTAAAAATTACAGGCAATTTTTTAAATTATCTCTCTCTACATTTGTGCATTGTGCATTTCTAATTTAGATATATAATTTTTTCTTAAATCAAAACTTGAGCTTTCACTTTCCATTCATCTCCTAAACAAAAAAGAGATAAAAGGAAAATAGATCACATCAAAATGAAAATTTTAGAGTTTATGTATGGAAAAAAATTAAAGAAATAAAAAATCTAAGTAAAGAAAATTTATTCACACGCCACAAATGAACACAAAAGTTTTCTTATCCAAGTTTGGGAAATTCCACTAGTTCAACCCTAATAGCTTGGAATTTTATAAGAAAGAGAATTTTCTGGACATGTTTTAAAAAATAGATATCCAAGCTTGAAATATGTTAAAGATGCAAATGAGCTATGGATCCAAACCTTTTAAAGCAAATAACATACGCTCATTAAATTCTCAAGGAAAAGTGTAGTGGGATATTTACCTGACTCAAACAAGCCTTTATTTTGCCAATTTACAAAAAGCTGACGTAACGATCATAGATGATTCTGAAGTGATTTATCACGCGTAACGGCCTATATTTTTCTAAGGAATGACTTATGGATTGGGAGTTAAAACTCATTTAAAAATCCCTCGCCTCCCCCTTTTCCTGACGATTGAAAAACCTAATATATAAAAACTAAAAGGATTTTACAATCCCTAAAAATTACAGACACTTTTTGGAATTATCTCCCTCTACTTTTGTCCATTGTGCATTTCCATTTTAGATGTATACTTTTTTCTTAAATCAAAAACTTGAGTTTTCACTTTCCCTTCATCTCGTAAACAAAAAAGAGATAAAAGGCAAATAGATCACAAAAAAATGAACATTTTAGAGTTTATGTCTGGAAAATATTTAAAGCAATAACAAATGTATCTAAAGGAAATTTATTCACACACCACAAATGAACACAAAATTTTTGTAATCCAAATTTTGGAAATTCCACTAGTTCAACCCTAATAACTTGGAATTTTATAAGAAAGAGATTTTTTTGAATTTTGGAAATTCCACTAGTTCAACCCTAAAAACTTAGAATTTTATAAGAAAGAGATTTTTCTACACTTGTTTTAAAAAATGGATCTGTGTGCTTGAAACATGTTGAATATGCAAATGACCTATGGATCCAAACCTTTTAAAGAGACTAACAAATGCTCATTAAATTCTAAAGTGAACGTGGGATATTTACCCGAGTCAAACAAGCCAGTACTTTGCCCATTTACAAAACACTGACCTATCTATCCTCGAATATTAAAAATTGATTTATCATGTGAAATATTTTTGTATGGAATGACTTAAGGATTGGGAGTCAACCCCCGCCTCCCCCTTTTCCCGATGATTGCAAAACCTAATAAATAAAAAGTAAAAGGAGTTTAAAATCCCTAAAATTTATAGACACTTTCTGAAATTATCTCTCTCTACATTTGTACAGTGTGAATTTCTATTTAAGGTGTAGACTTTTTTCTTCAATAAAAACTTGAGTTTTCACTTTTCCTTCATCTCGTAAAAAAAAAAGAGATCAACGGCAAATAGATCACAACAAAATGAAAATTTAAGAGTTTATGTATGGAAAATATTTAAAGAAATAAAAAATTTAAGTAAATAAAATTTATTCACACACCACAAATAAACCCAAAATTTTGGTTATCCAAATTTTGGAAATTCCACTAGTTCAACCTTAACAACTTAGAATTTTATAAGAAAGAGATTTTTCTGCACATGTTTTAAAAAATGAATATGTGTGCTTGAAACATGTTAAAGATGCAAATGACCTATGGATCCAAACCTTTTAAAGAGAATAACAAACGCTCATTAAATTCTCAAGTGAACATGCGGTGGGATATTTACCCGAGTCAAACAAGCCATTCTTTTGCCCATTTAAAAAAAGCTCTCCCATCGATCATTGATGATTGTAAAGTGATTTATCATGCATAATATTTTTGTAAGGAATGATTTATGGATTGGGAGTCAACACTCTGTTAAAAATTCCCCGCCTCCCCCTTTTCTCGACAATTGTAAAAGTATAAAAACTAAAAAGAGTTTAAAATCCTTAAAAATTACAGACACTTATTGGAATTATCTCTCTGTAAATTTGTACATTGTGGATTTCAATTTTAGATGTATAATTTTTTCTTAAATCAAAACTTGAGTTTTCACTTCTTCCCCTTCATCTCGTAAATAGAAAAGAGGTAAAAACCAAAAAGATCACAACAAAATTAAAATTTTATAGTTTAGGTAAGGAAAATTTATAAAGCAATAAAAAATGTAAGTAAAGAAAATTTATTCACATACCACTAATGAACATAAAAGTTTTGTTATCCAAGTTTTTGAAATTCCACTAGTTCATCCCTAATAGCTTGGAATTTTATAAGAAAAAGATTTTTCTGCACATGATTTAAAAAAGGGATAAGGATGCATAAAACATTTTAAAGATGTAAATTACATATGGATCCAAACCTTTTAAAGATAATAACAAACGCTCATTAAATTCTCAAGTGAACGTGCAGTGGGATATTTACCGAGTCAAACAAGCCATTATTTTGCCCATTTACAAAAAGCTGACCTAACGATCATTGATGATTGTACAGTGATTTATCATGTGTAACGGGCTATATTTTTGTATGGAATGACTTATGGATTGGGAGTCAACACCCAGTTAAAAATCCCCCGCCTCCCCCTTTTCCCAACAATTGCAAAACCTAATATATATAAGCTAAAAAGAGTTTACAATCCCTTAAAATTACAGGCACTTTTTGGAATTATCTCTCTCTATATTTTTGCATTGGGAATTTCCATTTTAGATGTATACTCTTTTCTTAAATCAAAACCTGAGTTTTCACTTTCCCTTCATCTCGTAAACTAGAAAGAGATAAAAGGCACAAAGATCACAACAAAATAAAAATTTTAGAGTTTATGTATGGACAAAATTTAAAGAAATAACAAATATAAGTAAACAAAATTTAATGACACACCACAAATGAACACAAAAATTTGGTTATCCAAGTTTGGGAAATTCCACATGTTCAAACCTAATAGCTTGATATTTTATAAGAAAGATATTTTTCTGCACATGTTTTAAAAAATGGATATGCGTGCTTGAAATATGTTAAAGATGCAAATGAGCAATGGATCCAAACCTTTCAAAGTGAATAACAAACGCTCATTAAATTCTCAAGTGAACATGTGGTGGGATATGTACCTGAGTCACACAAGCCATTATTTTGCCCCATTTACAAAAAGCAGACTTAACGATCATAGATGATTGTAAAGTGATTTATCATGTGTTACGGGCTATATTTTTGTTAGGAATGACTTATGGATTGGGTGTCAAAACACAGATAAAAATCCTCCGCCTCCCCCTTTTCCCGGCAATTGCAAAACCTAATGTATAAAAACTAAAAAGAGTTTACAATCGCTAAAAGTTACAAAAGCTTTTGGAATTATCTCTTTCTACATTTGTGCATTGTGCATTTCCAATTTAAATTTATATATTTTACTGAAAGCAAAACTTAAGTTTTCACTTTCCCTTCATCTTGTAATCCAAAAAGAGATAAAGGGCAAATAGATCACAACAAAATAAAAATTTTACAGTTTATGTATTGAAAACATTTAAACGTAGAACAAATATAAGTAAAGAAAATCTATTCCCACACCACAAATGAACACAAAAATTTTGTTATCCAAGTTCAGAAAATTCCTCTAGTTCAACACAATTGGCTTGGAATTTTATAAGAAAGAGATTTTTCTGCACATGTTTTAAAAAATGGATATGCATGCTTGAAACATGTTCAAGATGCAAATGACCTATGGATTCAAACCTTTTAAAGAGAATAACAAATGATCTTTAAATTCTCAAGTGAACTTGCGGTGGGATATTTACCCGAGTCAAACAAGCCATTATTTTGCCGGTTTACAAAAACCTGATCCAACGATCATTGATGATTGTAAAGAGATTTATCATGAGTAATGGGCTATATTTTTTTGAGGAATGACTTATGGATTGGGAGTCAACACTTAGTTAAAAATCCCACACCTCCCCCTTTTCTCGACGATTGCAAAACCTAATATATAAAAACTAAAAAGAGTTTACAATCCCTAAAAATTACAGACACTTTATGGAATTATCTCTCTCTACATTTTTACATTGAACATTGCCATTTTAGATGTATACTTTTGTCGTAAATCAAAATTTGAGTTTTCACTTTCCCTTCATCTCGTAAACAAAAAAGAGATAAAAGGCAAATAGATCACAACAAAATGAAAATTTTAGAGTTTATGTATGGAAAAAATTTAGATCAATAATAAATGTAAGTAACGAAAATTTATTCACACACCACAAATGAACACCAAAGTTTTGTTTTCCAAGTTTGGGAAATTGCACTAGTTCAACCCTAATAGCTTGGAATTTTCTAAGAAAGTG
Source organism: Aristolochia californica (assembly GCF_029961685.1). Classification (NCBI taxonomy): domain Eukaryota; kingdom Viridiplantae; phylum Streptophyta; class Magnoliopsida; order Piperales; family Aristolochiaceae; genus Aristolochia; species Aristolochia californica. Next base: position 21,795,959 of record NW_027182257.1, on the reverse strand, counting down.
ATATCTTTGCACATGTTTTAAAAAATGGATATGAGTGCTTGAAATATTGTAGAGATGCAAATGACGTATGGATCGAAACCTTTTAAAGATAATAACCAACGCTCATTAAATTCTCAAGTGAACGTGTGGTGAATTTAACCCAGTCAAACAAGCCATTATTTTGCCCATTTACCAAAAACTGACCTGGCAATCATAGGTGATTGTAAAATTATTTAAAACACGTAATGGGCTATTTTTTTTTTTGGAATGACTTATGGATTGGGTATCAACACTCAGTTAAAAATCCTGCGCGTCCCCCTTTCCCGACGATTGCAAAACCTAATATATAAAAAATAAAAAGAACTTACAATCCCTAAAAATTACACACACTTTTTGGAAATATCTCTCTATACATTTGTGCATTGTGCATTTCAGTTTTAGATGTATAATTTTTTTCTTAAATCAAAACTTGTGTTTTCACTTTCCCTTCATCTCTTAAACAAAAAAGAGATAAAAGGCAAATAGATCACAACAAAATTAAAATTTTAGAGTTTATGTATGGAAAAAATTTAAAGCAATAAAAAATGTAAGTAAAGAAAATATATTCACACACCACAAATGAACACAAAATTTTTGTTATCCAAGTTTGGGAAATTTCACTAGTTCAACCCTAATAGCTTTGAATCTTATAAGTAAGAAATTTTTCTGCACTTGTTTTAAAAAATGGTTATGCATGCTTGAAACATGTTAAATATAAATGACCTATGAATCCAAACCTTTTAAAGAGAATAACAAACGCTCATTAAATTCTCAAGTGAACGTGCGGTGGGAAATTTACCCTAGTCAAACAATCTGTAATTTTTCTTATTTAAAAAAAGTCGACCTAACGATCATAGATGATTGTAAAGTGATTTATCATGCATAACAGGCTATATTTTTGTAAGGAATGACTTATGGATTGGGAGTCAACACTCAGTTAAAAATCCGACGCCTCCCCCTTTTTTCGACCATAGTAAATCCTAATATATAAAAACTAAAAAGAGTTTAAAATCCCTTAAAATTACAGGCACTTTTTGGAATTATCTCTCTCTACATTTCTTTATTGTGCTTTTTCATTTTAGATGTATACTTTTTGCTTAAATGAAAACTTGAGTTTTCACTTTCCCTTCATCTTGTCAACAAAAAAGAGACAAAAGGAAAATAGAGCACAACAAAATCAAAATTTTAGAGTTTATGTATGGAAAAAATTTAAAGCAATAAAAAATTTAACTAAAGAAAATTTATTTACACACAATAAATGAACACAAAAGTTTTGTAATCCAAGTTAGGGAAATTCCACTACTTCAACCCTAATAGCTAGCAATTTTAAAAGAAAGAGATTTTTTTGCACATGTTTTAAAAAATGGATATGCGTGCTTCAAATATTTTAGAGATGCAAATGACCTATGGATCCAAACCTTTTAAAGAGAATAACAAACACTCATTCATTCTCTAGTTAAACGTGCAGTAAGATATTTACCCGAGTCAAACAAGAAATTATTTTGGCCATTTGCAAAATGCTGACCTAACGATCATAGATGATTGTAAAATGATTTATCATGCATATCGGGTTATATATTTTTAAGGAATGACTAATGGATCGGGAGTCAACACTCAGTTAAAAATCCCCTGCCTCCCCCTTTTCCCGAAGTTTGCAAAACTAATCTATAAAAACAAAAAATAGTTTACAATCCCTAAATATTACAGACACTTTTTGGAATTATCTCTCTCTATAGTTTTTCTTTGTGCATTTCCATTTTAGGTTTATAGTTTTTTCTTCATTCAAAATTTGAGTTTTAACTTTCCCTTCATTTTGTAAACAAAAAAGAGTTGATAGGCAAATATATCACAACCAAATGAAAATTTTAGAGTTTGTGTATAGAAAAATAACAAATGTAAGTAAAGAAAATTTATTCACACTCCACAAATGAACACAAAAGTTTTGTTATCCAAGTTTGGGAAATTCCACTAGTTCAACCCTCATAGCTTGGAATTTTATAAGAAAGAGATTTTTCTGAACATGTTTTAAAAAATGGATATGCGTGTTTGAAACATGTTAAAGATGCAAATGACCTTTGGATCCAAACCTTTTAAAGAGATTACCGAACGCTCATTAAATTGTCAAGTGAACGTGCAGTGGGATATTTACCCGAGTCAAATAAGGCATTATTTTGCCCATTTAAAAAAAGCTGACCTAACGATAATAGATGATTGTAAAGTGATTGATCATGCATAATATTTTTGTATGGAATGACTTATGGATTGGGAGTTACCACTCTGTTAAAAGTCTCCGCCTTCCCATTTTCCCGACGATTGTAAAACCTAATACATAAAAACTAGAAAGAGTTTAAGTTCTCTAAAATTTACAGACACTTTTTGGAATTATCTCTATCTTAATTTGTTCATTGTGGGGTTTACTTTTTTCTTAAATCAAAACTAGAGTTATCACTTTCCCTTCATCTCGTAAACAAAAAAGAGATAAAAGGCAAAAAGTTCACACCAAAATGAAAATTTTAGAGTTTATGTATGGAAAAATTTTTAAGCAATGACAAATTTAAATAAAGAAACTTTATTCACACACCACAAATGAACACAAAAGTTTTTTTTACAAAGGTTCCAAAATTCCACTAGTTCAACCCTAATAGCTTGGAAATTTATAAGAAAGAGATTTTTGACACATGTTTTAAAAATGGATTTGCATGGTTGAAACTTGTTAAAGATTCAAATGACCTTTGGATTCAAACCTTTGAAAGAGAATAACAAACATTCATTAAATTCATAAGTGAACGTGTAGTGGGATACTTACCTGAGTCAAACAAGCCATTATTTTGCCCATTTTCAAAAGCTGACCTAACGATCATAGATGATTTTAAAGTGATTTATCATACGTCACGGGCTATATTTTTTTAAGGAATGACTTATGGATTGGGAGTCAACATACAGTTAAAACTCCCCCGCCTCCCCCTTTTCACAACGATTGCAAAACCAAATATATAAAAACTAGAAAGAGCATACAATCCCTAAAAAATACAGGAGACTTTTTGGAATTATCTCTCTCTACATTTGTTCATTGTGCATTTCCATTTTAGATGTATACTTTTTTCCTAAATAAAAACTTGAATTTTCACTTTCTCTTCATCTCGAAACAAAAAAAATATCAAAGGCAAATAGATAACATCAAAATGAAAAATTAAGAGTTTATGAATGGAAAAAATTTAAAGCAATAAGAAATGTAAGTAAAGAAAATTTATTCACACACCACAAATGAACACAAAAGTTTTCTTAGCCAAGTTTGGGAAAGTCTACTAGTTCAACACTAAATGGTTGGAATTTTATAAGAAATTGATTTTTCTGCACATGTTTTAAAAAATGGATAGGGATGCTTGAAACATGTTAAATATGAAATGACCTATGGATTGAAACCTTTTAAAGAGAATAACAAATGCTGATTAAATTCTCAAGTGAATGTGTAGTGGGATATTTAACCCAGTCAAACAAGCCACTATTTTGCCCATTTACAAAAATCTCACCTAACGATCATAGATGATTGTAAAGTGATTTATCATGGATAATGGGCTATATTTTTGTAAGACTTATGGATTGGGAGTCAAAACTGAGTTAAAATCCCCCGTCTCTCCCTTTTCCTTACGATTGCAAAACCTAATAGATAAAAACTAAATATTTTACAATCGTTAAAAATTACTGACACATTTTTGAATTATCTATCTCTACATTTGTGCATTGTGCATATCCATTTTAGATGTATACTTTTTTATTAAATCAAAACTTGAGTTTTCACTTTCCCTTCATCTCGTAAACAAAAAAGAGATAAAAGGCAAATAGATCGCAATAAAATGAAAATTTTAGATTTTATGTATGGAAATAATTTTTCAGTAATAAAAAATGTAACTAAAGGAAATTTATTCACACACCAAAAATGAACACAAAAGTATTGTTATCTAAGTTTGGGAAATTCCACTAGTTCAACCCAAAAAGCTTGGAATTTTTTAAGAAAAAGATTTTTTTGCACATGTTTTAAAAAATGGATATGCATGTTTGAAACATGTTAAAGATGCAAGTCACCTATGGATCCAAACCTATTCAAGAGAATAACGAACACTCTTTAAATTCACAAGTGAACGTGCAGTGGGATTTTTGTCCGAGTCAAACAAGCCATTCTTTTGCCCTTTTACAAAAAGCTGACCTAACGATCATAGATGATTGTAAAGTGATTTTTCATGCGTAAAAGGCTATATTTTTGTAAGGAGTGACTTATGGATTGGGAGTCAACACTAAGTTAAAAATCCCTTGTCTCACCCTTTTCCTGACGATTGTAAAAAATAATATATAAAAACTAAAAAGTGTTTACAATCCATAAAAATTACAAACACTTTTTGGAATTATCTCTCTCTTCATTTGTGCATTTTGCATTTCCATTTTAGATGTATACTTCATTCTTGAATCAAAACTCGAGTTTTCACTTTCCCTTCATCTCGTAAACAAAAAAGAGACAAAAGACAAATAGATCACAACAAAATGAAAGTTTTAGAGTTTATGTATGGAAAATATTTAAAGAAATAACAAATGTAAGTAAAGAAAATTTATTCACACACCACAAATGAACACAAAAGTTTTGTTATCCAAGTTTGGCAAATTCCACTAGTTCAACCCTGATTGCATGGCATTTTATAAGAAAGAAATTTTTTTGCACATGTTTTAAAAAATGGATATGCGTGTTTGAAATATGTTAAAGATGCAAATGACCTATGGATCCAAACCTTTTAAAGAGAATAAAAAATGCTAATTAAATTCTCAAGTGAACGTGCGGTGGGATATTTACTCGAGTCAAACAATCAATTATTTTGCCCATTTACAAAAGTTGTCCTAACGATCATAGATGATTGTAAAGTGATTTTTCATGCGTAATATTTTTGTAAGGAATGACTGATGGATTGGGAGTCAACACTCTATTAAAAATTCCCCGTCTCCTCCTTTTCCCGATGATTGCAAAACCTAATATTTAAAAACTAAAAAGAGTTTAAAATCCCCAAAAATTACAGACACTTTTTGGAATTATATCTCTCTACATTTGTGCATTGTGCATTTCCATTTTAGATGTATATTTTTTTCTTAAATCAAAGCTTCAATTTTCACTTTCCCTTCATCTCGTAAACAAAAAAGAGAAGGCAAATAGATCAATACAAAATAAAAATTTTAGAGTTTATGTATGGCAAACATTTAAAGCAATAAAAAATGTAAGTTAAGAAAATTTATTCACACACCACAAATGAAGACAAAATTTTTGTTATCCAAGTTTGGGAAATTCCACTAATTCAACCCTAATAGTTTGGAATTATATAAGAAAGAGATTTTTCCGCACAAGTATTAAAAGAAGGATATGCGTGCTTGAAACATGTTAAAGACACAAATGACCTATGGATCCAAACCTTTTAAAGAGAATAAAGAACGCTCATGAAATTTTCAAGTGAACGTGCGGTGGGAAATTTACTCGAGTCAAATAAGCCATTATTTTGCCCATTTACAAGGATCTGACCTAACGATCATAGATGATTGTCAAGTGATTTATCATGCATAATATTTTTGTAAGGAATGACTTATGGATTGGGAGTCAACACTCTGTTAAAAATTCCCCGCCTCCCCATTTTCCCGTCGATTGCAAAACCGAATATATAAAAACTAAAAAGAGTTTAAGATCCCTAAAATTTACAGACACTTTTTGGGACTATTTCTCTCTTCATTTGTGCATTGTGAATTTCAATTTTAGGTGTTTACGTTTTTCTTAAATCAAAACTTGAGTTTTCACTTTCCCTTCATCTTGTAAAGAAAAAAGAGATAAAAGGCAAAAAGATCACAAAAAAATGAAAAATTAGGAGTTTATGTATGGAAAAAATTTTAATCAATAAAAAATTTAAGTAAAGAAACTTTATTCACATACCACAAATGAACACAAAAGTTTTTTATCCAAGGTTCCAAAATTCCACTAGTTCAACCCTAATAGCTTGGAATTTTATAAGAAATCGATTTTTCTAACATGTTTTAAAAAATGGATATGCATGCTTGAAACATGTTAAAGATTCAAATGACCTATGGATCTAAACCGTTGAAAGAGAATAACAAACCTTCATTAAATTCTCAAGTGAACGTCTAGTGGGATATTTACCCGAATCAAACAAGCCATTATTTTGCCTATTTTCAAATAGCTGACCTAACGATCATAGATGATTGTCAAGTGATTTATAATGTGTCATGGGCTATATTTTTATAAAGAATGACTTATCGATTGGCAATGAACACATTGTTAAAACTCCCCCGCCGACGATTGCAAAACCAAATATTTAAAAACTAGAAAGAGTTTACAATCCCTAAAAATTACAGACACTTTTTGGAATTATCTCTCTCTACATTTGTGCATTGTGCATTTCCATCTTAGTTGTATACTTTTTTCTTAAATAAAAACTTAAGTTTTTATTTTCCCTTCATCTCGTAAACAAAAAAGAGATAAAAGGCAAATTGATAACAACAAAATGAAAAATTAAGAGTTTCTGTATGGAAAAAATTTAAAGCAATAAAAAATGTAAGTAAAGAAAATTTATTGACACACCAGAAATGAGCCCAAAAGTTTTGTTATTCAAGTTTGGGAAATTCAACTAGTTCAACACTAATAGCTTGGAATTTTATAAGAAAGAGATTTTTCTGCACATGTAAAATATGCAACTGACCTATGGATTGAAACCTTTTGAAGAGAATAACAAACGCTTATTAAATTATCAAGTGAACGTGTGGTGGGATATTTACCTGAGTCAAACAAGCCATTATTTTGCCCATTTACAAAAAGCTTACCTAACGATCAAAGATGATTGTTAAGTGATTTATCATGCATAACGGGATATATTTTTATAAGGAATGACTTATCGATTGGGAGTAACCACTCATTTAAAAATCCAATATATCAAAACTAAAAATAGTTTACAATCCCAAAAAATTACAGACATTTTTTCGAATTATCTCTCACTACATTTGTGCATTCTCCACTCCCATTTTAGATGTATACTTTTTTATTAAATCAAAACTTGAGTGTTCACATTCCAATTCCCTTCATCCAGTCAACAAAAATGTGATAAAAATCAAATAGATCACCACAAAATGAAAATTTTAGAGTTTATGTACAGAAAAAATTTAAAGCAAAAACAAATGTAAGTAACGAAAATAAATTCACACACCACAATTGAACACTAATGTTTTGTTATCCAAGTTTTGGAAATTCCCAAGTTCAACCTTAATAGCTCTGAATTTTATAAGAAAGAGATTTTTCTACGCATGTTTTAAAAAATGGATAATCGTACTTAAAATATGTTAAAGATGCAATTGACCTATCGATCCAAACATTTTAAAGAGAATAACAAATGCCCATTAACTTCTCAAGTGAATGTGCGGTGGGATATTTACCCGAGTCAAACAAGCGATTATTTTGCCCATTTAAAAAAAGTTGACCTAACAATCATAGATGCTTGTAAAGTGATTTATCATGCGGAATGGGCTATGTTTTTGTATGGAATGACTTATGGATTGGGAGTTAAAAACTCAGTTAAAAATCCCCTGCCTCTCCTTACTCCTTATGATTGCTAAACCAAATATATAAAAACTAAAAATAGGTTACAATCGCTAAAAATTACTGACACATTTTTAATTATCTCTCTCAACATTTGTGCATTATGCATATCCATTTTAGATGTATACTTTTTTCTTAAAACAAAACTTGAGTTTTCACTTTGCCTTCATCTCGTAAACAAAAATGAGATAAAAGACAAATAGATCACAACAAAATGAAAATTTTAGATTTTATGTTTGGAAAAAATTTTAAGTAATAAAAAATGTATGTAAAGAAATTTATTCACACACCAAAAATGAACACAAAGTTTTGTTATCCAAGTTTGGGAAATTCCACTAGTTCAACTCTAATAGCATGGAATTTTATAAGAAACATTTTTTTGCACATGTGTTAAAAAATGGATATACATGCTTGAAACATGTTAAAGATGCAAATGACCTATGGATCCAAAATTTTCAAAGAAAATAAAAAATGCTCATTAAATTCTCAAGTGAAGGTGCAGTGGGATATTTACCCAAGTCAAACAAGGCATTATTTTGCCCATTTACAAAAAGCTGACCAAACGATCATAGATGATTGTAAAGTGATTTTTCATATGTAACAAGCTATATTTTTGTAAGGAATGACTAATGGATTTGGAGTCAATACTCAGTTAAAAATCCCCCGCCTCCCCCTTTTCCTAGGATTGTGAATCTTAATATATAGAAACTAAAAAAATTTTACAATCCCTAAAAATTACAGACACTTTTTGGAATTATCTCTCTCTTCATTTTTGCGCTATGCATTTCCATTTTAGATGTATACTTTTTTCTTTAATCAAAACTTGAGTTTTCACTTTCCCTTCCTCTTGTAAAACAAAAAAGAGATAAAAGACAAATGGATCACAACTAAACGAAAATTTTAGAGTTTATGTATGAAAAATATTTAAGGCAATAAAAAATGTATGTAAAGAAAATTTATTCACACACCACAAATGAAAAAAAAAAGATATGTTATCCAAGTTAGGGAAATTCCACTAGTTCAACCCTAATAGCTTGGAATTATATAAGAAAGCGATTTTTTTGCACATGTTTTAAAAAATGGGTATGCGTGCTTGAAATATGTTGAAGATGCAAATGACCTATGGATCCAAACCTTTTAAAGAGAATAACAAATGGTCATTAAATTCTCAAGTGAATGTGCGGTGGGATATTTACCGGAGTATAAAAAGCCATTATTTTTCCCATTTACAAAAGCAGACCTAACAATCATAGATGATTGTAAAATGATTTATCATGCATAATGGGCTATAATTTGTAAAGATTAACTTATCGATTGGGAGTATCCACTGATTTAAAAATCCCTCACCTCCCCCTTTTTCCCGACGATTGCAAAACCCAATATGTAAAAACTAAAAAGAGTTTACAAACCCTAAAAATTACAGACAATTTTTTGAATTATCTCTCACTACATTTTTGCATTGTGCTTTCCCATTTTAGATGTATATTTTTTTATTAAATTAAAACATGAATGTTCACTTTCCCTTCATCTCGTAAACAAAAAAGAGATAAAAGGCTTATAGATCACAACAAAATGAAAATTTTAGAGTTTATGTATGGAAAAAATTTAAAGCAAAAACCAATGTAAGTAAAGAAAATTTATACACACACCACAAATGAACACAAAAGTTTTGTTATCTAAGTTTGGGAAATTCCCTAGTTCAACCCAAATAGCTTGGAATTTTATAAGAAAAATATTTTTCTACTCATGTTTTAAACAATGGATATGCGTGCTTGAAATATATTAAAGATGCAACTGACCTATCGATCCAAATGTTTTAAAGAGAATAACAAAGATTCATTAACTTCTCAAGTGAACGTGTGGTGGGATATTTACCCGAGCCATTCAAGCCATTATTTTGCCCTTTTACAAAAAGCTGACCTAATGATCATAGATGATTGTAAAGTGATTTATCATGTGTAAAGGGCTATATTTTTTTAAGGAATGACTTATGGAGAGGGAGTCAAAACTCAGTTAAAAATCCCCCGCATCTCCCTTTTACTTACGATTGCAAAACCTAATATATAAAAACTAGAAAAATTTTACAACTGCTAAAAATTCTTGACACATTTTAGAATTATCTCTCTCTACATTTGTGCATTGTGCATATCCATTTTAGATGTATACTTATTTCTTAAATCAAAACTTGAGTTTTCACTTTCCCTTCATCTTGTAAACAAAAAAGAGATAAAAGGCAAATAGATCACAACAAAATGAAAATTTTAGATTTTACGTATGGAAAAAATTTTAAGTAATAAAAAATGTAAGTAAAGAAAATTTATTCACACACTTAAAATGAACACAAAATTTTTCTTATTCAAGATTTGGAAATTCCACTAGTTCAACCCTAATTGCTTGGAATTTTATAAGAAAAATATTTTTTTTGCACATGTTTTAAAAAATGGATATACATGCTTGAAACATGATAAAGATGCAAATGACCTATCGATCCAAACCTTTTAAGGAGAATAACAAACGCTCAATAAATTCTCAAGTGAACGTGCAGTGGGATATTTACCCGAGTCAAATAAGGCATTATTTTGCCCATTAACAAAAAGCTGACCTAACTATCATAGATGATTTTAAAGTGATTTTTCATGCGTAACGGGCTATATTTTTGTAAGGAATGACTAATGGATTTGGAGTCAACATTCAGTTAAAAATCCCCTCCTTCCGCCTTTTCTTGACTATTGCAAAACCTACTATATAAAAACTAAAAAATTTTACAATCCCTAAAAAATACAGACACTTTTTGGAATTATCTCTCTCTTCATTTGTGCATTGTGTATTTCCATTTTAGATGTATACTTTTTTCTTAAATCAAAACTTGAGTTTTCACTTTCCCTTCATCTCGTAAACAAAAAATAGATAAAAGACAAATTGATCACAACTAAATGAAAATTTTACTGTTTAAGTATGGAAAATATTTAAAGCAATAACAAATGTAAGTAAAGAAAATTTATTCACACACCACAAATGAACACAAAAGTTATGTTATCCAAGTTCGGAAAATTCCACTAGTTGAACCCTACAAGCTTGGAATTTTATAAAAAAAAGTCTTTTTAGCACATGTTTTAAAAAATGGATATGCCTGCTAGAAACATGTTAAAGATACAAGATCCAAACCATTTAAATAGCATAACAAACGCTCTTTAAATTGTCAAGTCAACGTGCGGTGGGATATTTACCCGAGTCAAACTAGCCATTATTTTGCCAATCTAAAAAATGCAGACTTAACGATCATAGATGATTGTAAAGTGATTTATAATGCGTAACAGGCTATATTTTTTAATGAAAGACATATGGATTGGGAGTCAACACTCAGTTAAAAATCCCCAGCTTAGCCCTTTTCCCGACGATTGCAAAATCTAATATATAAAAACAAAAAAGGGTTTACAATCCTTAAAATAACACACACTTTTTGGAATTACGTCGCTCTACATTTGTGGATTGTGCACTTCCATTTTGGATGTATACTTTTTTCTTTAATCAAAGCTTGATTTTTCACTTTCCCTTCATCTCGTAAACAAAAAAGAGATAGAAGACTTATAGATCACAACAAAATGAAAATTTTAGAGTTTATGTGAGGAAAAAGTTTAAAGCAATAACAAATCTTACTAAAGAAAATTTATTCACACACCACAAATGAACACAAAAGTTTTGTTATCCAAGTTTTGGAAATACCACTAGTTCAACCCTTATAGCTTGGAATTTTATAAGAAAGAGATTTTTTTGCACATGTTTTAAAAAATGGCTATGCGTGCTTGAAATATGTTAAAGATGCAAATTAACTATGGATTCCAACCTTTTAAAGAGATTAATAAACGCTCATTAAATTCTGAAGTAAACGTGTAGTGGGATATTTACTCGAGTCAAAAAAACCATTATTTTGCCCATTTAAAAAAAGCTGACCTAATAATCATAAATGATTGTAAAGAGATTTTTCATGCATAATGGGCTATATTTTTGTAAGGAATGACTTATGGTTTGCGAGTCAACACTCAGTTAAAAGTCCCCCGCCTCCCCCTTTTCCCGGCGATTGCAAAACCCAATATATAAAAACTAAATAGAGTTTACAATCCCTAAAAATTACAAACACTTTTTGGAATTATCTCTCTCTACATTTGTGCATTGTGCCGTTCCATTTTAGATCTATACTTTTTTCTTAAATAAAAACTTGAGTTTTCTCTTTCCCTTCATCTCGTCAACAAAAAAGATATAAAAGACAAATAGATCACAACAAAAAGAAAATTTTAGAGTTTAGGTATGGAAAAAATTTTAGCAATAAGAAATGTAAGTAAATAAAATTTATTCACACACCACAAATGAACACAAAAGTTATGTTATCCAATGTTGGGAAATTCCCTAGTTCAACCCTTATAGCTTGGAAATTTATAAGAAAGAGATTTTTCTACACATGTTTTAAAAAAACGGATATGCGTGCTTGAAATAAGTTAAAAATGCAATTGACCTATCGATCCAAACCTTTTAAAGAAAATACCAAACACTGATTAACTTCTCACGTGAACGTGTGATGGGATATTTACCCGAGTCAAACAAGTCAATATTTTGCCCATTTACAAAAAGTTGACCTAATGATCATAGATGATTGTAAAGTGATTTATCATGGGTAATGGGTTATATTTTTTTAAGCAAAAACATATTGATTTGGAGTCAAAACTCAGTTAAAAATCCCTCGCCTCCCCCTTTTCACGACTATTGCAAAACCTAATATATAAAAACTAGAAATATTTTACAACCGCTACAAATTACTGACACTTTTTGAAATTATCTCTTTCTACATTTACGATCTTTGCATATCCATTTTAGATGTATACTTTTTTTCTAAATAAAAAAATGAGTATTCACTTTCCCCTCATCTTGTAAACAAAAAAGAGATAAAAGGCAAATCAATCACAACAAAATGAAAATTTTAGATTTTATGTATGGAAAAAAATTAAAGTAATAAAAAATGTAAGTATATAAAATTTCTTTACACACTAAAATGAACACAAAAGTTTTTTTATCCAAGTTCGGAAAATCCCACAAGTTCTATCCTAATAGCTTGGAATTTTATAAGAAAGAGTTTTTTTGCCAAATGTTTTAAAAAATGGATTCACATGATTGAAACATGTTAAATATGCAAATGACCTATGGATCTAAACCTTTTAAAGAGAATAATAAACACTCTTTAAATTCTTATCAAGTGAACATGCGGTGGGATATTTTCCCGAGTCAAATCAGCCATTGTTTTACCGATTTTAAAAAAGCTGACTTAACGATCATAGATGATTGTAAAGTGATTTATAATGCGTAACAAGATATTTTTTTGGTTAGGAATGACATATGGATTGGGAGTCAAAACACAGTTAAAAATCCCCCGCCACCCACTTTTCCCGACTTTTGCAAAACCTAATATATAAAAAATAAAAAGATTTTACAATTCCTAAAAATTACAAACAATTTTTGGAATTATCTCTCTCTACATTTGTGCATTATGCATTTCCATTTTAGATGTATACTTTTTTCTTAAATAAAAACTTGAGTTTTCACTTTCCCTTCATCTCGTAAACAAAAATGAGATAAAAGGCAAATAGATCAAAACAAAATGAAAATATTCGAGTTTAAGTATGGAAAAAATTTGAAGCAATAACAAATGTTAGTAAAGAAAATTTATTCACACACCATAAATGAACACAAATTTTATGTTATCCAAGTTTGGGAAATTCCATAGTACAACCCTAATAGCTTGGAATTTTATATGAAAAAGAATTTTCTACACATGTTTTAAAAAATGGATATGTGTGCTTGAAATATGTTAAAGATGCAATTGACCTATCGATCCAAACCTTTTCAAGAGAATAACAAACGCTGATTAACTTCTCAAGTGAACGTGTTGTGGGATATTTACCCGAGTCAAACCAGCCAATATTTTGCCCATTTACAAAAATCTGACCAAACGATCACAGATGATTGTAAAGTGATTTATCATGCGTAATGGGCTATGTTTTTGAAAGGAATGACAGATGCATTTGGAGTCAACACTCAGTTAAAAATCCCCCTCTTCTCCCTTTTCCTGACCATTGCAAAACCTAATATATAAAAACTAAAATTATTTTACAATGGCAAAAAATTACTGACACTTTTTGGAATTATCTCTCTCTACATTTGTGCATTGTGCATATCCATTTTAGATGTATACTTTTTTGCTAAATAAAAACTTGAGTTTTCACTTTCCCTTCATCTCGTAAACAAAAAAGAGAAAAAAGGCAAATAGATCACAACAAAATGAAAATTTTAGATTTTATGTATGGAAAAAATTTAAATTAATAACTAATGTAAGTAAATAAAATTTATACACACACCAAAAATGAACACAAAACTTTTGTTATCCAAGTACGAAAAGTTCCACGAATTCAACCCTAATAACTTGGAATTTTATAAGAAAGAGTTCTTTTTGCCACATGTTTTAAAAAATGGATATGCATGCTTGAAACATGTTAAAGATACAAATGACCTATGGATCCAAACCTTTTAAAGAGAATAACAAACACTCTTTAAATTCTCAAGTGAACGTGAGGTGGGATATTTACCCGAGTCAAACAACCCTTATTTTGCTCACTTACAAAAAGCTGACCAAACAATCATTGATGATTGTAAAGTGATTTCTCATGCATAATGGGCTATATTATTTTAAGGAAAGACATATGGATTTGGAGTGAAAACTCAGTTAAAAATCCCCCACCTCCCCCTTTTCCCGACGATTGCAAAACCAAATATATCAAAACAAAAATGATTTTACAATCGCTAAAAAATAATGACTTTTTTAGGATTTATCTTTCTTTACATTTGTGCATTGTGCAGATCCATTTTAGATGTATACTTTTTTCCTAAATCAAAACTTGAGTTTTCACTTTCTCTTCATCTCGTAAACTAAAAAGAGATAAAAGGCAAATAGATCACAACAAAATAAAAATGTTTGATTTTATGTATGGAAAAAAAATAAAGTAATAAAAAAGGTAAGTAAATAAGATTTATTCACACACCAAAAATGAACACAAAAGTTTTGTTATCCAAGTTCAGAAAATTTCACTAGTTCAACTCTAATAGCTTGGAATTTTATAAGAAAGAGTTTTTTTGCCACATGTTTTAAAAACTGGATATGCATGCTTGAAACATGTTAAAGATACAAATGACATATGGATCCAAAGCTTTTATAGAGAATAACAAACGCTCTTTAAATTCTCAAGTGAACCTGTGGTGGGATATTTACCCGAGTCAAACCAGCCATTATTGTGCCTATTTACAAAAAGCTGAGCAAACGATCATAGATGATTTTAAAGTAATTTATAATGCATAACGGGTTATATTTTTTTAAGGAACGACATATGGATTGGGAGTCAACACTCAGTTAAAAATCCCCCGCCTAACCCTTGTCCAGAGGATTGCAAAATCTAATATCTAAAAACTAAAAAGATTTTACAATCCCTAAAATTACAGACATTTTTTGGAATTATCTCTCTCTACATTTGTGCATTTTGCATTTCCATTTTAGATGTATTCTTTTTTATTAAATCAAAACTTGAGTTTTTACATTCCCTTCATCTCGTAAACAAAAAAGAGATAGAAGGTAAATAGATCACAAAAAAATGAAAATTTTAGAGTTTATGTGTGGAAAAAATTTAAAGCAATAACAAATGTAAGTAAAGAAAATTTATTCACACACCATAAATGAACACAAAAGTTTTTTTATCCAAGTTTTGGAAATTCCTCTAGTTCAACCCTAATAGCTTGGAATTTTATATGAAAGAGTTTTTTTGCACATTTTTTAAAAAATGGATATGCGTGCTTGAAATATGTTAAAGATGCAAATGAAATATGGATCCAAACCTTTTAAATAGAATAACAAATGCTCACTAAATTCTCAAGTGAACGTGCAATGGAATATTTACCCGAGTAAAACAAGCCATTATTTTGCCCATTTACAAAAAGCTGGCCAAACGATCATTGATGATTGTAAAGTGATTTTTCATGCGTAATTGGCTATATTTTTGTAAGTTATGACTTATGGATTGGGATTCAACACTCAATTAAAAATCTTACGCCACCCCCCTTTTCCCGACGATTGCAAAACCAAATATATAAAAACTAAAAAGAGTTTATAATCCCTAAAAAGTACAAACCTTTTTTGGAATTATCTCTCTCTACATTTGAGCATTGTGCATTTCCATTTTAGATGTATTCTTTTTTCTTAAATAAATACTTGAGTTTTCACTTTCCCTTCATCTCGAAAACAAAAAAGAGATAAAAGGCAAATAGATCACAACAAAATGAAAATTTTTGAGTTTCTGTATGGAAAAAATTTAAAGCAATAACAAATGTAAGTAAAGAAAATTTATTCATTGACTACAAATGAATACAAAAGTTTTGTTATCCAAGTTTTGGAAATTCGCTAGTTCAACCCTAATAGCTTTGAATTTTATAAGAAAGAGATTTTTCTACACATGTTTAAAAAAATGGATATGCGTGCTTGAAATTTGTTAAAGATGCAATTGTCCTATCGATCCAAACCTTTTAAAGAGAATAATAATCGGTCATTAACTTCTCAAGTAAACTTGTGGTGGGATATTTACCCGAGTTAAACAAGCCATTATTTTGCCAATTTACAAAAAGTTGACCTTACGATCATAGATGATTGTAAAGTGATTTATTATGCGTAATGGGCTATATTTTTTTAAGAATGACATATGGATTTTGAGTCAAAACTACGTTAAAAATCCCTCACCTCCCCCTTTTCCGGACGATTGCAAAACCTAATATTTAAAAACTAAAAATATTTTACAATAACTAAAAATTACTGACACTTTTTGGAATTATCTCTCTCTATATTTTTGCATTGTGCATATCCATTTTTGTATACTTTTTTCCTAAATCAAAAATTGAGTTTTCACTTTCCCTTCATCTCGTAAACATAAAAGATATAAAAGGCAAATAGATCACAACAAAATGAAAATTTTAGATTTTTTGTATGGAAAAAATTTAAAGTAATAAAAAATGTAAGAAAATAAAATTTATTCACACACCAAAAAATGAACACAAAAGTTTTGTTATCCAAGTTCAGAAAATTCCACTAGTTCAACCCTAATAGCTAGAAATTTTATAAGAAAGAGTTTTTTTGCCACATGTTTTAAAAAATGGATATGCATGCTTGAAACATGTTAAAGATGCAAATGACCTATGTATCTAAACCTTTTAAAGAGAATAAAAAATTCACTTTATATTCTCAAGTGAACGCGCGGGGGGATATTTACCCGTGCCAAACCAGCCATTATTTTGCCAATTTACAAAAGCTGACTTAACGATCATAGATGATTGTAAAGTGATTTATGATGCATAACGGGCTATAATTTTGTAAGGAATGACATATGGGTTGGGAGTCAAAACTAAGTTAAAAATCCCCCACCTCTCCCTTTTCGTGACTTTTGCAACACCTAATATATAAAAACTAAAAATATTTTACAATCGCTAAAAATTACTAACAGTTTTTCAAATTATCTCTCTCTACATTTGAGAATTGTGCATATCCATTTTAAATTTACACTTTTTTCTTAAATCAAAACTCGAGTTTTCAGTTTCGTAACATCTCGTAAACAAAAAAGAGATAAAATGCAAATAGATCACAACAAAATGAAAATTTTAGATTTTATTTATGGAAAATATTTAAATTAATAACAAATGTGTGTAAATAAAATTTCTTCACACACCAAAAAGGAAGACAAAAGTGTTGTTATCCAAGTTTGGAAAATTCCACTAGTTTAACCTTAATAGCTTGGAATTTATAAGAAAGAGTTCTTTTTGCACATGTTTTAAAAATGGATATGCATGCTTGAAAAATGTTAAAGATGCAAATGACATGGATCCAAATCTTTTAAAGAGAGTACGAAATGCTCTTTAAATTCTCAAGTGAACGTGCTGTGGAATATTTACCCGAGTCAAAAAAGCAACTATTTTGTCGATTTTCAAAAAGCTGACTTAATGATCATAGATGATTGTAAAGTGATTTATAATGCGTAACGAGCTATAGTTTTGTAAGGAATAACATATGGATTGGGAGTCTACACTCAGTTAAAAATCCCCCACCTACTCCTTTTCCCAACGATTGCAAAATCTAATATATAAAAATAAAAAGATTTTACAATCCCTAAAATTACAGACATATTTTGGAATTATCTCTCTCTGCATTTGTGCATTGTGCATTTCCGTTTTAGATGTAGACTTTTTTCTTAAATCAAAACTTGAGTTTTCACTTTCCCTTCATCTCGTAAACAAAAAAGAGATAAAAGGAAAATAGATCACAACAAAATGAAAATTTTAGAGTTAATGTGTGGAAAATATTTTATGCAATAATAAATGTAAATAAAGAAAATTTATTCACACTGCACAAATATAAAGAAAATTTATTCACACACCACAAATGAACACAAAAGTTTTGTTATCCAAGTTTGGGAAATTCCACTAGTGAACCCTAATAGCTTGGAATTTTGTAAGAAAAATATTTTTTTGCACATGTTTTAAAAAATGGATTTGCTTGCTTGGAACATGTTAAAGATGCAAATGACCTATACATCCAAACCTTTTAAGAAGAGTAACAAATGCTCATTAAATTCTCAAGTGTACGTGCGGTGGGATAATTACCTGAGTCAAAAATTCCATTATTTTTCCCATTTACAAAAAGTTGACCTAACGATCATAGATGATTGTAAAGTGATTTTTTATGTGTAAAGGGTTATATTTTTTTAAGGAATGACTTATGGATTGGGAGTCAACACGCAATTAAAAATCCCTCGCCTCCCCCTTTTCCCGATGATTGCATAACCAAGAATTTTAAAGCAAAAACAAATGTAAGTAAAGAAAATTTATTCACACACCACAAATGAACACAAAAGTTTTGTTATCCAAGACCGAAAAATTCCACTAGTTCAAACCAAATAGCTTGGAATTTTATAAGAAAGAGTTTTTTGCACATGTTTTAAAAAATGGATATGCGAGCTTGAAATATGTTAAAGATGCAAATGACCTCAGGATGTAAACCTTTTAAAGATAATAACAAACACTCATTCAACTCTCAATGTAACATTCAGTGGGATATTTACCCGAATCAAACAAGCCATTATTTTGCCCATTTAAAAAAAAACTGATGTAACGATCATAGATGTTTGTAAAGTGATTTTTCATGCATAACGGGCTATATTTTTTTAAGGAATGACTTATGGATAGGGAGTCAGCACGCAGTTAAAAATCCGTCACCTGACCCTTTTCCCTACGATTGCATAACCAAATAAATAAAACCTAAAAAGATTTTACTATCCCAAAAAATTACAAACACTTTTTGGAATTATCTCTCTACATTTGTGCATTGTGGATTTCAATTTTAGATGTATGCTTTTTTCTTAAATAAAAACTTGGGTTTTCATTTTTCGTTCATCTCGTAAACATAAAAGAGATAAAAAGCAAATAGATCACAAACAAATGAAAATGTTAAAGTTTATGTATGGAAAAAATTTAAAGCAATAAAAAATGTAAGTAAAGAAAATTTATTCTCACACCACAAATGAACACAAAAGTTATGTTATCCAAGTTCGGAAAATTCCACTAGTTCAACCCTACAAGCTTGAAATTTTATAAGAAAGAGTTTTTTTAGCACATGTTTTAAAATATGGATATGCATGCTAGAAACATGTTAAAGATACAAATGACCTATGGATCAAAACCATTTAAAGATCATAACAAACGCTCTTTAAATTGTCAGGTGAACGTGCGGTGGGATATTTACCCGAGTCAAACTAGCCATTATTTTACAGATATACAAAATGCAGAATTAACTATCATAGATGATTGTAAAGTGATTTATAATATGTAATGGGCTATATTTTTGTAAGGAATGACATATGGATTGGGAGTCAACACTCAGTTAAAAATCCCCAGTATAACCCTTTTCCCGACGATTGCAAAATCTAATATCTAAAAGCTAAAAATATTTAAAAATCGCTAAAAATTACTGACACTTTTTGGAATTATCTATCTCTACATTTGTGAATTGTGCATATCATTTTTAGATGTATACATTTTTCTCAAATCGAAACTTGAGTTTTCAGTTTCCCTTCATCTCGTAAACAAAAAAAGAGGTAAAAGGTAAATAGATCACAACAAAATGAAAATTTTAGACTCTATGTATGGAAAAAATTTAAAGTAATAAAAAATTTAAGTAAACAAAATTTATTCACACACCAAAAATTAACACAAAAGTTTTTTTATCCAAGTTCGGAAAATTTCACTAGTTCAAGCCTAATAGCTTGGAATTTTATAAGAAAGAGTTTTTTTTGCACATGTTTTAAAAAATGGATATGCGTGCCTGAAACATGTAAAAGATGCAAATGACCTATGGATCCAAACCTTTTAAAAAGAATAAAAAATGCTCTTTAAATTCTCAAGTGAATGTGCGGTGGGATATTTACCCGAGTGAAACAACCCATTATTTTGCCGATATACAAAAAAAGACTTAACGATCATAGATGATTTTAAAGTGATTTATAATATGTAACGGGCTATATTTTGGTAATTAATGACATATGGATTGGGAGTCAACACTCAGTTAAAAATCCCCAGTATAACCCTTTTCCCGACGATTGCAAAATCTAATATCTAAAAGCTAAAAATATTTAAAAATCGCTAAAAATCACTGACACTTTTTGGAATTATCTATCTCTACATTTGTGCATTGTGCATATCATTTTTAGATGTATACATTTTTCTCAAATCGAAACTTGAGTTCTCAGTTTCCCTTCATCTCGTAAACAAAAAAAGAGGTAAAAGGTAAATAGATCACAACAAAATGAAAATTTTAGACTCTATGTATGGAAAAAATTTAAAGTAATAAAAAATTTAAGTAACAAAATTTATTCACACACCAAAAATTAATACAAAAGTTTTTTTATCCAAGTTCGGAAAATTTCACTAGTTCAAGCCTAATAGCTTGGAATTTTATAAGAAAGAGTCTTTTTTGCACATGTTTTAAAAAATGGATATGCGTGCTTGAAACATGTGAAAGATGCAAATGACCTATGGATCCAAACCATTTAAAAAGAATAAAAAACGCTCTTTAAATTCTCAAGTGAATGTGCGGTGGGATATTTACCCGAGTGAAACAACCCATTATTTTGCCGATATACAAAAAAAGACTTAACGATCATAGATGATTTTAAAGTGATTTATAATATGTAACGGGCTATATTTTGGTAATTAATGACATATGGATTGGGAGTCAACACTCAGTTAAAAATCCCCAGTATAACCCTTTTCCCGACGATTGCAAAATCTAATATCTAAAAGCTAAAAATATTTAAAAATCGCTAAAAATTACTGACACTTTTTGGAATTATCTATCTCTATATTTGTGCATTGTGCATATCATTTTTAGATGTATACATTTTTCTCAAATCGAAACTTGAGTTCTCAGTTTTCCTTCATCTCGTAAACAAAAAAAGAGGTAAAAGGTAAATAGATAAAAACAAAATGAAAATTTGAGACTCTATGTATGGAAAAAATTTAAAGTAATAAAAAATTTAAGTAAACAAAATTTATTCACACACCAAAAATTAACACAAAAGTTTTTTTATCCAAGTTCAGAAAATTTCACTAGTTCAAGCCTAATAGCTTGGAATTTTATAAGAAAGAGTTTTTTTTGCACATGTTTTAAAAAATGGATATGCGTGCTTGAAACATGTAAAAGATGCAAATGACCTATGGATCCAAACCTTTTAACAAGAATAAAAAACACTCTTTAAATTCTCAAGTGAATGTGCGGTGGGATATTTACCCGAGTGAAACAACCCATTATTTTGCCGATATACAAAAAAAGACTTAACGATCATAGATGATTGTAAAGTGATTTATAATATGTAATGGGCTATATTTTGGTAATTAATGACATATGGATTGGGAGTCAACACTCAGTTAAAAATCCCCAGTATAACCCTTTTCCCGACGATTGCAAAATCTAATATCTAAAAGCTAAAAATATTTAAAAATCGCTAAAAATTACTGACACTTTTTGGAATTATCTATCTCTACATTTGTGAATTGTGCATATCATTTTTAGATGTATACATTTTTCTCAAATCGAAACTTGAGTTTTCAGTTTCCCTTCATCTCGTAAACAAAAAAAGAGGTAAAAGGTAAATAGATCACAACAAAATGAAAATTTTAGACTCTATGTATGGAAAAAATTTAAAGTAATAAAAAATTTAAGTAAACAAAATTTATTCACACACCAAAAATTAACACAAAAGTTTTTTTATCCAAGTTCGGAAAATTTCACTAGTTCAAGCCTAATAGCTTGGAATTTTATAAGAAAGAGTTTTTTTTGCACATGTTTTAAAAAATGGATATGCGTGCTTGAAACATGTAAAAGATGCAAATGACCTATGGATCCAAACCTTTTAAAAAGAATAAAAAACGCTCTTTAAATTCTCAAGTGAATGTGCGGTGGGATATTTACCCGAGTGAAACAACCCATTATTTTGCCGATATACAAAAAAAGACTTAACTATCATAGATGATTTTAAAGTGATTTATAATATGTAACGGGCTATATTTTGGTAATTAATGACATATGGATTGGGAGTCAACACTCAGTTAAAAATCCCCAGTATAACCCTTTTCCCGATGATTGCAAAATCTAATATCTAAAAGCTAAAAATATTTAAAAATCGCTAAAAATTACTGACACTTTTTGGAATTATCTATCTCTACATTTGTGCATTGTGCATATCATTTTTAGATGTATACATTTTTCTCAAATCGAAACTTGAGTTTTCAATTTCCTTTCATCTCGTAAACAAAAAAAGAGGTAAAAGGTAAATAGATCACTACAAAATGAAAATTTTAGACTCTATGTATGGAAAAAATTTAAAGTAATAAAAAATTTAAGTAAACAAAATTTATTCACACACCAAAAATTAACACAAAAGTTTTTTTGTCCAAGTTCGGAAAATTTCACTAGTTCAAGCCTAATAGCTTGGAATTTTATAAGAAAGAGTTTTTTTTGCACATGTTTTAAAAAATGGATATGCGTGCTTGAAACATGTAAAAGATGAAAATGACCTATGGATCCAAACATTTTAAAAAGAATAAAAAATGCTCTTTAAATTCTCAAGTGAATGTGTGGTGGGATATTTACCCGAGTGAAACAACCCATTATTTTGCCGATATACAAAAAAAGACTTAACGATCATAGATGATTTTAAAGTGATTTATAATATGTAACGGGCTATATTTTGGTAATTAATGACATATGGATTGGGAGTCAACACTCAGTTAAAAATCCCCAGTATAACCCTTTTCCCGACGATTGCAAAATCTAATATCTAAAAGCTAAAAATATTTAAAAATCGCTAAAAATTACTGACACTTTTTGGAATTATCTATCTCTACATTTGTGCATTGTGAATATCATTTTTAGATGTATACATTTTTCTCAAATCGAAACTTGAGTTTTCAGTTTCCCTTCATCTGGTAAACAAAAAAAGAGGTAAAAGGTAAATAGATCACAACAAAATGAAAATTTTAGACTCTATGTATGGAAAAAATTTAAAGTAATAAAAAATTTAAGTAAACAAAATTTATTCACACACCAAAAATTAACACAAAAGTTTTTTATCCAAGTTCGGAAAATTTCACTAGTTCAAGCCTAATAGCTTGGAATTTTATAAGAAAGAGTTTTTTTTGCACATGTTTTAAAAAATGGATATGCGTGCTTGAAACATGTAAAAGATGCAAATGACCTATGGATCCAAACCTTTTAAAAAGAATAAAAACGCTCTTTAAATTCTCAAGTGAATGTGCGGTGGGATATTTACCCGAGTGAAACAACCCATTATTTTGCCGCTATACAAAAAAGACTTAACGATCATAGATGATTTTAAAGTGATTTATAATATGTAACGGGCTATATTTTGGTAATTAATGACATATGGATTGGGATTCAACACTCAGTTAAAAATCCCCCGCATAACCCTTTTCCTGACGATTGCAAAATCTAATATATAAACACAAAATAGAGTTTACAATCCCTATAATTACAGACATTTTTTGGAATTATCTCTCTCTACATTTCTGCATTGTGCATTCCTATTTTAGATGTATACTTATTTCTTAAATCAAAACTTGAGTTTTCACTTTCCCTTCATCTCACAAACAAAAAAGAGATTAAAGGAAAATAGATCACAACAAAATGAAAATTTTAGAGTTTATGTGTGGAAAAAATTTAAGTCAATAACAAATGTAAGTAAAGAAAATTTATTCACACTCCAAAAATGAATAGAAAAGTTTTGTTATCCAAGTTTCGGAAATTCCAATAGTTCAACCTTAATAGCTTGAAATTTTATAAGAAAGAAATTTTTTTGCACATGTTTTAAAAAATGGATATGCGTGCTTGAAATATGTTAAAGATGGTAATGACCTATGGATGCAAACATTTTAAAGAGAATAACAAACGCTCATTAAATACTCAATTGAATGAGCGGTGGGATATTTATCCGAGTCAAACAAGCCATTATTTTTCCCATTTACAAAAAACTGACCTAACTATCATAGATGAATGTAAAGTGATTTTTCAAGCGTAACAGGCTATAATTTCGAAAGGAATGACTTATGGATTGGGAGTCAACATTCAATTAAAAATCCCCCGCTTCCCACTTTTCCCAACAATTGCCAAACCAAATATATAAAAACTAAAAGGAGTTTGCAAACCCTAAAAATTACAAACAGTTTTTGGAATTATCTCACTCTATATTTGTGAATTTTGCCTTTCCATTTTAGATGTATACTTTTTTCTTAAATAAAAACTTGAGTTTTCACTTTCCCTTCATCTCATAAACAAAAAAGAGATAAAAGGCAAATAGAACACAACAAAATGAAAATTTTAGAGTTTAAGTTTTGCAAAAATTTAAAGCAATAACAGTTGTAAGTAAAAAAAATTTATTCACACACCACAAATGAACACAAAATTTATTCCAAGCTTTGGAAATTTCCTATTACAACCCTAATAGCTTGGAATTTTATATGACAAAGATTTTTCTACACATGTTTTAAAAAATGGATATGCGTGCTTGAAATATGTTAAAGATGCAATTGACCTATTGATCCAAACCTTTTCAAGATAATAACAAACACTCACTAACTTCTCAAGTGAACGTGTACTGGGATATTTACCAGAGTCAAACAAGCCATTATATTGCCCATTTATAAAAAGCGGACCAAACGATCATAGATGAATATAAAGTGATTTAACATGCTTAATGGGCTATATTTGTGTATGGAATGACATATAGATTTGGAGTCAAAACTCAGTTAAAAATCCCTCACGTCCCCCTTTTCCCGATGATTGCAAAACCTAATATATATAAAAAAAAATTTTACAATCGCTAAAAAATACTAACACTTTTTGGAATTATCTCTCTCTACATTTGCGCATTGTGCATATCCATTTTAGATGTATACATTTTTTCCTAAATCAAAACTTGAGTTTTCACTTTCCCTTCATCTCATAAACAAAAAAGAGATAAAAGGCAAATAGATCACAACAAAATGAAAATTTTAGATTTCATGAAAGGAAAAAATATAAAGTAATAAAAAATGTAAGTAAATAAAATTTATTCACACACCAAAAATGAACACAAAAGTTTTGTTATTCAAGTTCGGAAAATTCCACTAGTTCAACCCTAATAGCTTGGAATTTTATAAGAAAGAGTTTTTTGCCACATGTTTTAAAAAATGGATATGCATGCTTGAAACATGTTAAATATACCAATGACCTATGGATCCAAACCCTTAAACAGAATAACAAAGGCTCTTTAAATTCTCAAGTGAACGTGAGATGGGATATTTACATGAGTCAAACTAGCCATTATTTTTCAGATTTGCAAAAAGCTTATTTAATAATCATAGATGATTGTAAAGTGATTTATAATGCGTAATGGGCTATATTTTTAAAAGGAATGACAAATGGATTGGGAGTCAACACTCAGTTAAAAATCCCCCGCCTAACTCTTTTCCCAACGATTGCAAAATCTAATATATAAAAACTAAAAAGTGTTTACAATATCTAAAATTACAAACACTTTTTGGAATTATCTCTCTCTACATCAAAACTTGAGTTTTCACTTTCCGTTCATCTCGTAAACAAAAAAGAGATAAAAGGCAAATAAATCACAACAAAATGTAAATTTTACAGTTCTGTGCGGAACAAATTTAAAGCAATAAAAAATTTAAGTAAAGAAAATTTATTCACACACCACAAATGAACACAAAAGTTTTGTTATCCCAGTTTGGCAAATTCCACTAGTTCAACCCTAATAGCTTCGAATTTTATAAGAAAGAGATTTTTTTTTTGCACATGTTTCAAAAAATGGATATGCATGTTTGAAATATATTAAAGATGCAAATGAACTATGGATCAAATCCTTTTAAAGAGAATAAAAAACGCTCCTTAAATTTTCAAGTGAACACACAGTATTTAACAGAGTCAAACAAGCCATTATTTTGCCCATTTACAAAAAGCTGACCTAACGTTCAGAGATGATTGCAAAGTGATTTTTCATGCATAATGGGCTATACTTTTGTAAGGAATGACTTACGGATTGGGAGTCAACATTCAGTTAAAAATCCCCCGCCTCCCCCTTTTCCCAACGATTGCAAAACTAAATATATAAAAACTAAAAAGAGTTTACAATCCCTAAAAATTATAAACACTTGTTGGAATTATCTCTCTCTACATTTTTTCATTGTACATTTCCATTTTAGGTGTATACTTTTTTCTTATATAAAAACTTGAGTTTTCACTTTCCCTTTATCTCGTAAACAAAAAAGAGATAAAAGGCAAATAGACCTCAACAAAATTAAAATTTTAGATTTTATGTATGAATTTTTTTTTAAGTAATAACAAATGTAAGTAAATAAAATTTATTCACACACCAAAAACGAGCTCAAAATTTTTGTTATCCACGTTCGGAAAATTCCACTAGTTCAACCCTAATAGCTTGGAATTTTATAAGAAAGAGTTTTTTTTGCCACAAGTTTTAAAAAATGGAAATGCATGCTTGAAACATGTTAAAGATGCAAATGACCTATGGATCTAAACCTTTTAAAGAGAATATCAAACGCTCTTTAAATTGTCAAATGAACGTGCGGTGGGATATTTATTCGAGTCAAACCAGCCATTATTTTGCCAATTTACAAAAAGCTGACTTAATGATCATTGATGATTGTAAAGCGATTTTTAATGCGTAACAGGCTACATTTTTTCAAGGAATGACATATGGATTGGGAGTCAAAACTCGGTTAAAAAATCCCCCGCCTTACCCTTTTCCCGACATTTGCAAAACCTAATATATAAAAACTAAAAGTATTTTACAATCGCTAAAATTTACTGACGCTTTTTGGAATTATCTCTCTCTACATTTGTGCATTGTGCATATCCACTATAGATTTATACTTTTTCTTAAATCAAAACTTGAGTTTTCAGTTTCCCTTCTTCCCGTAAAGAAAAAAGAGATAAAAGGCAAATAGATGACAACAAAATGAAAATTTTATATTTTAGGTATGGAAAAAATTTAAAGTAAAAACAAATTTAAGTAAATTTAATTTATTCACACACCAAAAATGAACACAAAAGTGTTGTTATCCAAGTTTAGATTATTCCACTAGTTCAATCCTAATAGCTTGAAATTTTATAAGAAAGAGTTTTTTTTGCACATGTTTTAAAAAATGGATATGCATGTTTCGAACATATTAAAGATTCAAATGACAAGGATCCAAATCTTTTCAAAAGAATAAAAAATGCTCTTTAAATTCTCAAGTGAATGGGCGGTGGGATATTTCATGAGTCAAACAAGCCATTATTTTGTCGATTTTCAAAAAGCTGACTTAACGATCATAGATGATTGTTAAGTGATTTATATTGCGTAACGGGCTATATTTTTGTAAGGAATGACATATGGATTGGGAGTCAACACTCAGTTAAAAATTCCCCTCTATTTCCCAACAATTTCAAAATCTAATATATAAAACCTAAAAAGAGTTTACAATCCCTAAAATTACTGACACATTTTGGAATTATCTCTCTCTACATTTGTGCATTGTGCATTTATGTTTTAGATTTATACTTTTTTCTTAAATTAAAACTTGAGTTTTCACTTTCCCTTCATCTCGAAAACAAAAAAGAGATAAAAGGCGAATAGATCACAACAAAATGAAAATTTTAGAGTTTATGTATGGAAAATATTTAAAGAAATAACAAATGTTAGTAAAGAAAATTTATTCACACACCACAAATGAACACAAAAGTTTTGTTATCCCAGTTTGGCAAATTCCACTAGTTCAACCCTAATAGATTGGAATTTTATAAGAAAGAGATTTTTTTTGCACATGTTTCAAAAAATGGATATGCATGCTTGAAATATGTTAAAGATGCAAATGAACTATGGATCAAATCCTTTTAAAGAGAACTCATTAAATTTTCAAGTGAACATGGAGTATTTAACCGAGTAAAAAAAACCATTATTTTGCTCATTTACAAAAAGCTTACCTAACGTCCAGAGATGATTGCAAAGTGACTTTTCATGCGTAACGGGCTATATTTTTGTAAGGAATGACTTATGGATTGGGAGTCAACACTCAATTAAAAATCCCCCTCTTCCCCCTTTTCCCGACGATTGCAAAACTAAATATATAAAAACTAAAAAGAGTTTACAATCCCTAAAAATTATAAAAACTTTTTGGAATTATCTCTCTCTACATTTGTGCAATGTGCATTTCCATTTTAGGTGTATACTTTTTTCTTAAATAAAAACTTGAGTTTTCACTTTCCCTTCATCTCGTAAACAAAAAAGAGAAAAAAGGCAAATAGATCACAACAAAATGAAAATTTTAGATTTTATGTATGGAAAAAATTTAAAGTAATAAAAAATGTATGTAAAGAAAATTTATTCACACACTTAAAATGAACACAAAAGTTTTGTTATCCAAGATTGGGAAATTCCACTAGTTCAACCCAAATAGCTTGGAATTTTATAAGAAAGAGTTTTTTTGCCACATGTTTTAAAAAATTAACATGCATGCTTGAAACATGTTAAAGATGCATATGACCTATGGATCGAAACCTTTTAAAGATAATAAAAAACGCTCTTTAAATTCTCAAGTGAACGTGCTGTGGGATATTTACCCGAGTCATACCATCCATTATTTTGCCGATTTTCATAAAGCTGACTTAACGATCAAAGATGATTGTAAACTGATTTATAATGCGTAACGGGCTATATATTTTTAAGGAATGACATATGGATTGGGAGTCAACACTTAGTTAAAATTACCCCGCCTACTCCTTTTCCTGACAATTGCAAAATCTAATATATAAAAACATAAAGAGTTTACTATCCTTAAAATTACACACACATTTTGGAATTATCACTCTCTACATTAGTGCATTGTGCATTTCCATTTTAGATGTATACTTTTTTCTTAAATCAAAACTTGAGTTTTCACTTTCCCATCTTCTCGTAAACAAACAAGAGATAAAAGGCAAATAGATCACAACAAAATGAAAATTTTAGAGTTAATGTGTGGAAAAAATTTTAAGCAATAACAAATGTAAGTAAAGAAAATTTATTCACACACCACAAATGAACACAAAAGTTTTGTTATCCAAGTTTTGGAAATTCCACTAGTTCAACCCTAATAGCTCTGGATTTTATAAGAAAAATATTTTTCTTCACAAGTTTTAAAAAATGGATATGCATGCTTGAAACATGTTAAAGATGCAAATGACCTATGGATCCAAACCTTGTAAAGAGAGTAACAAATGCTTATTAAATTCTCAAGTGAAAGTGGAGTGGGTTATTTACCCGAGTCAAACAAGCCATTATTTTGCCCATTTACAAAAAACTGACCTAATGATCATAGATGATTGTAAAGTGATTTTTCATGTGTCACGGGCTATATTTTTTTAAAGAATAATTTTTGGATTGGGAGTCAACACTCAGTTGAAAATCCCTTCCTCCGCCTTTTTCGGATGATTGCAAAACCTAATATATAAAAACTAAAAAGAGTTTACAATCCCTAAAAATTACCGACACTTTTTGGAATTATATCTCTCTTCATTTGTGCATTGTGTATTTCCATTTTAGATGTATACTTTTTTCTTAAATCTAAACTTGAGTTTTAACTTTCCCTTCATCTCATAAACAAAAAAAGGATAAAAGACAAAAATATCACAATAAAATCAAAATTTTAGAGTTTATGTATCTAAAATTTTTAAAGGTATAACAAATGTAAGTAAAGAAAATTTATTCACACACCACAAATGAATACAAAAGTTTTATTATCCAAGTTTTGGAAATTCCACTAGTTCAACGCTAATAGCTTGAAATTTTATAAGATTTTTTTTTTTATGCAGATGTTTAAAAAAAATGGATATGCATGCTTGAAACATGTTAAACATAAAAATGACTATGGATCCAAACCTTTTAAAGGGAATAAAAAACGCTCATTAAATTCTCAAGTGAATGTGCAGTGGTATATTTACCCGAGTCAAACAAGCCATTATTTTGCCCAGTTACAAAAAGCTGACTTAACGATCACAAGTGATTGTAAACTGATTTATAATGCATAACGAGCTATATTTTTGTAATGAATGACTTATGGATTGGGAGTCAATACTCAGTTAAAAAGCCGCCGCCTCTTCCTTTTCCCAACGATTGCATAACCTAATATATAAAAACTTAAAATAGTTTAAAATCCCTAAAAATTACTAACACTTTTTGGAATAATCTCTCTCTACATTTTTGCATTGTGCATTTCCATTTTAGATGTATACTTTTTTCTTTAATCAAAACTTGAGTTTTCTCTTTCCTTTCACCACGTAAACAACAAAAAGAAATAAAAGGAAAATAGATCACAAAAAATGAAAATTTTGGAGTTTATTAATAGAAAAAATTTAAAGCAATAACAAATGTGAATAAAGAAAATTAATTCACACACCACAAATGAAAACAAAAGTTTTGTTATCAAAGTTTGGGAAATTCCACTAGTTAACCCTAATAGCTTGAAATTTTATACGAAAGAGATTTTTCTGCACATGTTTTAAAAAATGGATTTGCATGGTTGAAACATGTTAAAGATGAAATTGTGCTATGGATCCAAACCTTTTAAAGAGAATAACAAATGCTCTTTAAATTCTCAAGTGAACGTGCGGTGGGATATTTACTCGTGTCAAACAAGCTATCATTTTGCCCATTTACAAAATGCTGACCTAACGATCATAGATGATTATAAAGTGATTTATCTATCGTAACGGGATATATTTTTTTAAGGAATGACTTATGGATTGGGAGTCAACACTCAGTTAAAAATCCCACGCCTCCCCTTTTGCTGACGATTGAAAAACCTAATATATAAAAACTAAAAAGAATTTACAATCCTTAAAAATTACAGACACTTTATGGAATTATCTCTCTCTACTTTTATGGATTGTGCATTTCCAATTAGATGTATACTTTTTTCTTAAATAAAAATTTTGAGTTTCACTTTCCCTTCATCTCGTAAACAAAACAGAGTTAAAAGGCAAATCAATCACAACAAAATTAAAATTTTAGAGTTTATGTATGGAAAAATAACAAATGTAAGAAAGAAAATTGATTCACACACCACAAATGAAAATAAAAGTTTTGTTATCCAAGTTTGGGAAATTTCACTTGTTCAACTCCGATAACTAGGAAATTTATAAGAAAGTGATTTTCTACAGATGTTTTAAAAAAAGAATATGAATGCTTGAAACATTTAAAGATGCAAATGACCTATGGATCCCAACCTTTTAAATAGAATAACAAACGGTCATTAAATTCTCAGGTGAACATTGTGTAGGATATTTTCCCGATTCAAACAAGCCATTATTTTGCCCATATATAAAAAATTCTCCTAACACTCATAGATGATTGTAAAGTGATTTATCATGCGTAACGGGCTATATTTTTGTAAGGAAGAAAGGAAGACAACACTGAGTTAAAAATCCCCAGCCTCCCCCTTTTCCTGACGATTGCAAAACCTGATATAAAAAAACTAAAAATAGTTTGCAATCCATAAAATTTACTAACACTTTTTGGAATTATCTCTCTCTACATTTGTGCATTGTGTATTACCATTTTAGATGTATACTTTTTTTCTTAAATCAAAACTTGAGTTTTCATTTTCCCTTCATCTCGTATGAAAACTTTAGAGTTTACATATGGAAAAAAATTTAAGGCAATAAAAAATGTAAGTAAAGAAAATTAATTCACACACCACAAATGAACACAAAAGTTATGTTATCCTAGTTTGAGAAATTCTCTAGTCCAACCCTAATATCTTGAAATTTTATAATAAAGAGATTTTTCTACACATGTTTTAAAAAATGGATGTGCGTGCTTGAAATATGTTAAAGATGGA
Organism: Aristolochia californica; assembly: GCF_029961685.1. NCBI lineage: Eukaryota > Viridiplantae > Streptophyta > Magnoliopsida > Piperales > Aristolochiaceae > Aristolochia > Aristolochia californica. The sequence goes on along the minus strand of NW_027182257.1, from coordinate 21,763,735 downwards.
ATTGACCTATCGATCCGAACCTTTTAAAGAGAATAACAAACGCTCATTAACTTCTCAAGTGGACTTGTGGTGGGATATTTACCCGAATCAAACAAGCTATTATTTTGCCCATTTAAAAAAAGCTAACCTAACAATCATAGATGATTGAAAAGTGATTTATCATGCGTAATGGGCTATATTTTTGTATGGATTAACATATGGATTTGGAGTCAAAACTTATTTAAAAATCCTCCGCCTCCCCCTTTTCCCGACTTTTATAAAACCAAATATATAAAAACTAAAAATATTTTACAATCGCTAAAAATTACTGACACTTTTGGAGTTATCTCTCTCAACATTTGTGCATTATGCATATCCATTTTAGATGTATACTTTTTTCTTAAATCAAAACTTGAGTTTTCAGTTTACCATCATCTCGTAAACAAAAAAGAGATCATTGGCAAATAGATCACAACAAAATGAAAATTTTAGATTTTATGTATGGAAAATTTTTTAAGTAATAACAAATGTAAGTAAAAAAAATTTATTCACTCACCAAAAATGAACACAAAATTTTGGTTATCCAAATTAATAAAATTCCATTTGTTCAACCCTAATAGCTTTGAATTTTATAAGAAACAGTTTTTTTTTAACATGTTTTAAAAAAAGGATATGCATGCTTGAAACATGTTAAAGATGCAAATGACATGGATCCAAATCATTTCAAGAGAATAACAAACGCTCTTTAAATTCTCAAGTGTACTTATGGTGGGATATTTACCCGAGTCAAACAAGCTATTATTTTGTCGATTTACAAAAAGCTGACTTAAAGATCATAGATGATTGAAAAGTGATTTATACTGCATAACGAGCTACATTTTTGTAAGGAATGACATATGGATAAGGAGTCAACACTCAGTAAAAAATCCCCCGCCTACTCCTTTTCCTGATGATTGCAAAATCTAATATATAAAAACTAAAAAGAGTTTACAATCCCTAAAATTACAAACAAATTTTGGAATGATCTCTCTCTACATTTGTGCATTGTGCATTTCCATTTTAGATGTATACGTTCTTCTCAAATAAAAACTTGAGTTTTCACTTTCCCTTCATCTCGTAAACAAAAAAGAGATAAACGACAAATAGATCTAAACAAAATGAAAATTTTTGAGTTAATGTGTAGAAATTTTTTTAAGCAATAACAAACGTAAGTAAAGAAAATTTATTCACACACCACAAATGAACACAAATGCTTTGTTATCCAAGCTTGGGAAAATCTACAAGTTCAACCCTAATAGCATGGAATTTTATAAAAAAATATTTTTCTGCACATGTTTTAAAAAATGAATATGCATGACCTATGGATTCAAACCTTTAGAGAGAGTAACAAACGCTCATTGAATTCTCAAGTGAACGTGTAGTGGGATATTTACCCGAGTCAAACAAGCCATTATTTTGCCCATTTACAAAAATCTGACCTAACGATCATAAATGATTGTAAAATGATTTTTCATGTGTAATAAGCTATATTTTTTTAAGGAAGGACTTTTCAATTGGGAGTCAACACTCAATTAAAATTCCCCCGCCTCCCCGTTTTCAGGATGATTGTAAAACCTAATATATAAAAACTAAAAAGAGTTTACAATCCCTAAAAATTACAGACACTTTTAGGAATTATCTCTCTCGTCATTTGTGCATTGTGCATTTCCATTTTAGATGTATACTTTTTTCTTAAATCAAAACTTGAGTTTTCACTTTCCCTTTATCTCGTGAACAAAAAAGAGATAAAAGAAAAATAGATCACAACCAAATGAAAATTTTGGAGTTTATGTATCCAAAATATTTAAAGCAATAAAAAATGTAAGTAAAGAAAATTTATTCACACACCACAAATGAACAAAAAAGTTTCGTTATCAGAGTTTGGGAAATTCCAGTACTTCAACTCTAATAGGTTGGAATTTTATCAGAAAGAGACTTTTTTGCACATGTTTTAAAAAATGGATATGCATGCTTGAAATATGTTAAAGATGAAAATGACCTATGGATCCAAACCTTTTAAAGAGAATAACTAACGCTCATTAAATTCTCAAGTGAACGTGCGGTGAGATATTTACTTGTGTCAAACAAGCCATTATTTTGCCAACTTACAAAAAAACTGACTTAATGATCATAGATGATTGTAAAGTGATTCATCATGCATAACGGGCTATATTTTTTGTAAAGAATGACTTATGGATTGGGAGTTAAAACTCAGTTAAAAATCCCCTGCCTCCGCCTTTTCCCGATGATTGAAAAATCTAATATATAAAAACTAAAAATAGTTTGCAATAGCTAAAAATTACTGACACTTTTTGGAATTATCTCTCTCTACATTTTTCCATCGTGCATTTCAATTTTAGATGTATACTTTTTTCTTAAATCATAACCTGAGTTTTCACTTTCCCTTCATCTCGTAAACAAAAAAGAGATCAAAGGCAAATAAATCACAATAAAATGAAAATTTTGGAGTTTATGTTGGAAAAAAATTAAAGCAATAAAAAAATGTAAGTATAGAAAATTTATTCATACACCACAAATGAACACAAAAGTTGTGTTGTCCAAGACCCAAAAATTCACCTAGTTCAACCCTACTAGATAGGAATTTTATAAGAAAGAGATTTTTCTACACATGTTTTAAAAAAAGGATCTGCGTGCTTGAAATATGTTAAAGATGCATATGACTTATGGATCCAAAACTTTTAAAGAGAATAACTAACGCTCTTTAAATTCTCAAGTGAACGTGCAGTGGGATATTTTCATTAGTCAAACAAGCCATTATTTTGCCCATTTACAAAAAGCTGACCTAACGATCATAGATGATTGTAAAGTGATTTATCATACGAAACGGGCAATATTTTTCAAGGAATGACTTATGGATAAGGAGTTAAAACTCAATTAAAAATCCCCCGCCTCCCCCTTTTCCCGACAATTGTAAAACCTAATATATAAAAACTAAAAATACTTTACAATCACTAAAAATTACTGAAACTTTTTGGAATTATCTCTCTCTATATTTTTGCATTGTGCAGGTCCATTTTAGATGTATACCTTTTTTTTAAATCAAAACTTGAGTTTTCACTCTCCCTTCATCTCGTAAACAAAAAAGCGATAAAAAGTAAATAGATCACAACAAAATGAAAACTTTAGAGTTTACGTATGGAAAAAAATTTAACGCAATAACAAATGTAAGTAAAGAAAATTAATTCATAGACCACAAATGAACACAAAAGTTAATTTATCCTAGTTTGAGAAATTCTCTAGTTCAACCCTAATATCTCAAAATTTTATAATAAAGAGATTTTTCTACACATGTTTTAAAAAATGGATGTGCGTGCTTGAAATATGTTAAAGTTGGAATTGACCTATCGATCCGAACCTTTTAAAGAGAATAACAAACGCTCATTAACTTCTCAAGTGGACATGTGGTGAGATATTTACCCGAATCAAACAAGCCATTATTTTGCCCATTTAAAAAAAGCTAACCTAACAATCATAGATGATTGTAAAGTTATTTATCATGCGCAATGGACTATATTTTTGTATGGACTGACATATGGATTTGGAGTCAAAACTTAGTTAAAAATCCTCCGCCTCCCCCTTTTCCTGACTTTTATAAAACCAAATATATAAAAACTAAAAATATTTTACAATCGCTAAAAATTATTGACACTTTTGGAATTATCTCTCTCAACATTTGTGCATTATGCATATCCATTTTAGATGAATACTTTTTTCTTAAATCAAAACTTGAGTTTTCAGTTTCCCATCATCTCGTAAACAAAATAGAGATAAATGGCAAATAGATCACAACAAAATGAAAATTTTTGATTTTATGTATGGAAAAAATTTTAAGTAATAACATATGTAAGTAAAAAAAATTTATTCACTCACCAAAAATGAACACAAAATTTTGGTTATCCAAGTTAATAAAATTCCACTAGTTCAACCCTAATAGCTTGGAATTTTATAAGAAAAAGTTTTTTTTTTAACATGTTTTAAAAAATGGATATGCATGCTTGAAACATGTTAAAGATGCAAATGACATGGATCCAAATCATTTCAAGAGAATAACAAACGCTCTTTAAATTCTCAAGTGGACTTCTGGTATATTTACCCGAGTCAAACAAGCTATTATTTTGCCGATTTACAAAAAGCTGACTTAACGATCATAGATGATTGAAAAGTGATTTATATTGCATAACGAGCTACATTTTTGTAAGGAATGACATATGGATAAGGAGTCAACACTCCCGCCTACTCCTTTTCCCGATGATTGCAAAATCTAATATATAAAAACTAAAAAGAGTTTACAATCCCTAAAATTACAAACAAATTTTGGAATGATCTCTCTCTACATTTGTGCATTGTGCATTTCCATTTTAGATGTATACGTTCTTCTCAAATAAAAACTTGAGTTTTCACTATCCCTTCATCTTGTAAACAAAAAAAGATAAACAACAAATAGATCTAAACAAAATGAAAATTTTAGAGTTAATGTGTAGAAAAATTTTTAAGCAATAACAAACGTAAGTAAAGAAAATTTATTCACACACCACAAATGAACACAAATGCTTTGTTATCCAAGTTTGGAAAATTCTACAAGTTCAACCCTAATAGCATGGAATTTTATAAGAAAAATATTTTTCTGCACATGTTTTAAAAAATGGATATGCATGCTTGAAACATGTTAAAGATGGAAAGGACCTATGGATTCAAACCTTTAGAGAGAGTAGCAAACGCTCATTAAATTCTCAAGTGAACGTGTAGTGGGATATTTACCCGAGTCAAACAAGCCATTATTTTGCCCATTTACAAAAAGCTGACCTAACGATCATAAATGATTGTAAAGTGATTTTTCATGTGTAACAGGCTATATTTTCTTAAGGAAGGACTTTTTGATTCGGAGTCAACACTCAATTAAAAATCCCCCGCCTCCCCCTTTTCAGGACGATTGCAAAACCTAATATATAAAAACTAAAAAGAGTTTACAATCCCTAAAAATTACAGACACTTTTTGGAATTATCTCTCTCGTCATTTGTGCATCGTGCATTTCCATTTTAGATATACTTTTTTCTTAAATCAAAACTTGAGTTTTCACTTTCCCTTCATCTCGTGAACAAAAAAGAGATAAAAGAAAAATAGATCACAACCAAATGAAAATTTTTGAGTTTATGTATCCAAAATATTTAAAGCAATAACAAATGTAAGTAAAGAAAATTTATTCACACACCACAATTCAACAAAAAAGTTTTGTTATCAGAGTTTGGGAAATTCCAGTACTTCAACTCTAATAGCTTGGAATTTTATCACAAAGAGATTTTTTTGCACATGTTTTAAAAAATGGATATGCGTGCTTGAAATATGTTAAAGATGAAAATGACCTTTGGATCCAAACATTTTAAAGAGAATAACTAACGCTCATTAAATTCTCAAGTGAACATGCGGTGGGATATTTACTCATGTCAAAAAAGCCATTATTTTGCCCATTTATGAAAAACTGACTTAATGATCATAGATGATTGTAAAGTGATTTATCATGCGTAACGAGCTATATTTTTGTAAGGAATGACTTATGGATTGGGAGTTAAAACTCAGTTAAAAATCCCCTACTTCCGCCTTTTCCCGACGTTTGAAAAATCTAATATATGAAAACTAAAAATAGTTTACAATAGCTAAAAATTACTGACACTTTTTGGAATTATCTCTCTCTACATTTTTGCATTGTGCATTTCAATTTTAGATGTATACTTTTTTCTTAAATCAAAACTTGAGTTTTCACTTTCCCTTCATCTCGTAAACAAAAAAGAGCTAAAAGGCAAATAAATCACAACAAAATGAAAATTTTAGAATTTACGTTGGAAAAAATTTAAAGCAATAAAAAATTTAAGTATAGAAAATCTATTCACACACCACAAATGAACACAAAAGTTTTGTTGTCCAAGACCGAAAAATTTCCCTAGTTCTATTAGATAGGAATTTTATAAGAAAGAAATTTTTCTACACATGTTTTAAAAAAAGGATCTGTGTGCTTGAAATATGTTAAAGATGCATATGACTTATGGATCCAAAACTTTTAAAGAGAATAACTAACGCTCTTTAAATTCTCAAGTGAACATGCAGTGGGATATTTTCATTAGTCAAACAAGCCATTATTTTGCCCATTTACAAAAAGCTGACCTAACGATCATAGATGATTGTAAAGTGATTTATCATACGTAATGGGCAATATTTTTCAAGGAATGACTTATGGATAAGGAGTTAAAACTCAGTTAAAAATCCCTCGCCTCCCCCTTTTCCCGACAATTGCAAAACCTAATATATAAAAACTAAAAATACTTTACAATCACTAAAAATTACTGACACTTATAGGAATTTTCTCTCTCTACATTTGTGCATTGTGCAGATCCATTTTAGATGTATAACTTTTTCTTAAATCAAAACTTGAGTTTTCACTCTCCCTTCATCTCCAAAATAAAAAAAGAGATAAAGGGCAATTAGATCACAACAAAATGAAAATTTAAGAGTTTAGGTTTGGAAAAAATTTAAATCAATAAAAAATGAAAGTAGAGAAAATTTATTCACACACTACAAATGAACACAAAAGTTTTGTTATCCAAGTTCGGAAAATTCCACTAGTTCAACCCTAATAGCTTGGAATTTTATAAGAAAGAGATTTTTTTACACATGTTTTAAAAAAAGGATATGCATGCTTGAAACATGTTAAAGATGCAAATGACATATGGATCCAAAACTTTTCAAGAGAACAAACGCCCCTTAAATTCTCAAGTGAACGTGTGGTGGGACATTTACCAGAGTCAAACAACCCATTATTTTTACGATTTCCAAAAAGCTCACTTAACAATCATAGATGATTGTAAAGTGATTTATAATACGTAACGGGCAATATTTTTGTAAGGAATTACTTATGGAGATTGAGTCAATACTAAGTTAATAATCCCTGCCTCCCCTTTTTCTCAACGATTGCAAAACCTAATATATAAAAACTAAAAGAATTTAAAGTCCCTAAAATTATAGACACTTGTTGGAATTATCTCTCTCTACATTTGTGCATTGTGCATTTCCATTTTAGATGTATACTTTCTTAAATCAAAACTTGAGTTTTCACTTTCCCTTCATCTCGTAAACAAAAAAGAGATAAAACGAAAATAGATCACAACAAAATGAAAATTTTAGAGTTTATTAAAGGAAAACACTTAAAGCAATAACCAATGTAAGTAAAGAAAATTAATTCACACACTTCAAATGAAAACAAAAGTTTTGTTATGAAAGTTTGGGAAATTCCACTAGTTAACCCTAATAGCTTGGAATTTTATAAGAAAGAGATTTTTCTGCACCTGTTTTCAAAAATAGATATGCATGGTTGAAAATGTTACAGAGGCAAATGACGTATGGATCCAAACCTTTTGAAGAGAATAACAAACACTCATTAAATTCTCAAGTGAACGTGCGGTGGGATATTTACCCGAGTCAAACAAACCATCATTTTGCCCATTTACAAAATGCTAACCTAACATAGATGATTATAAAGTGATTTATCATGCGTAACAGGCTATATTTTTTAAAGGAATGACATATGCATTGGAAGACAACACTCAGTTCAAAACCCCCCACCACGCCCTTTTCTTGACGATTGCAAAACCTCATATAAAAAAACTAAAATAGTTTACAATCCACAAAAATTACAGACACTTTTTGGAATTATCTCTCTCGACATTTGTGCATTGTGCATTACCATTTTAGATATATACTTTTTTCTTAAGTCAAAATTTGAGTTTTCACTTTCCCTTCATCTCGTAAACAAAAAAGAGATAAAAGGTAAATAGATCATAACAAGATGAAAACTTCAAAGTTTATGTATGGAAAAAGTTTAAAGCAATAAAAAATGTAAGTAAAGAAAATTAATTCACACACCACAAATGAACACAAAATTTTTGTTATCCAAGTTTGGGAAATTCCACTAGTTCAACCCCAATAGCTTGGAATTTTATAAGAAAGAGATTTTTCTGCACATGTTTTAAAAAATGGATATGCATGCTTGAAACATGTTAAAGAAGCAAATGACCAATGGATCCAAACCTTTTAAAGAGAATAACAAACGCTCATTAAATTCTCTAGTGATCGTGCAGTGGGATATTTACCAGAGTCAAACAATCCATTATTTTGCCCATTTACAAAAAGATGACTTAACGATCATTGATGATTGCAAAGTGATTTATAATGTGTAATGGGCTATATTTTTGAAAGGAATGACATATGGATTGGGAGTCAACACTCAATTAAAAATCCACTGCCACCCCCTTTTCCCTACGATTGCAAAACTCAACATATAAAAACTTAAAATAGTTTACGATCCCTAAAAATTACTGACACTTTTTGGAATTATTTCTCTCCACATTTTTGCATTGTGCATTTCCTTTTTAGATGTATACTATTTTCTTAAATCAAAACTTGAGTTTCTCATTCCCATCATCACGTAAACAAAAAAGAGATAAAAGGAAAATAGATCACAACAAAATGAAAATTTTAGAGTTTATAAAAGGAAAAAACTTAAAGCAATAAAAAATGTAAGTAAAGAAAATTTATTCACACACCACAAATGGACACAAAATTTTAGTTATCCATGTTTTGGAAATTCCACTTGTTCAACCCTGAGAGCTTGGAAATTTATAAGAAAGTGATTTTCTATACATGTTTTAAAAAAAAGATATGAATGCTTAAAACAAGTTAAAGATGCAAATGACCTATGGATCCCTATCTTTTAAAGAGAATAACAAACTCTCATTAAATTCTCAAGTGAACGTGCGGTAGGATATTTACCCGATTCAAACTAGCCATTATTTTGCCCATTTACAAAAAGTTGACCTAACGATCATAGATGATTGTAAAGTGATATATCAAGCGTAACGACTATATTTTTTTAAGGAATGACATATGGATTGGAAGACAACACTCAGTTAAAAATCCCCCGTCACCCCCTTTTCCTGACGATTGCAGAACCTCATATAAAAAAATAAAAATAGTTTACAACCCATAAAAATTACAGACACTTTTTGGAATTATCTCTCTCTACATTTGGGCATTTTACATTACCATTTTAGATGTATACTTTTTTCTTAAATCAAAACTTGAGTTTTCACTTTCCCTTCATCTCGTAAATAAAAAAAGATAAAAAGTAAATAGATCACAACAAAATAAAAACTTTAGACTTTATGTATAGAAAAATTTAAAGAAAAAAAAAATATAAGTAAAGAAAATTAATTCACACACCACAAATGAACACAAAAGTTTTCTTATCCAAGTTTGGGAAATTCCACTAGTTCAACCCCAATAGCTTGGAATTTTATAAGAAAGAGATTTTTCTGCACATGTTTTAAAAAATGGATATGCATTATTGAAGCACGTTAAAGATGCAAATGACCAATGGATCCAAACCTTTTAAAGAGAATAAAAAATGCTCATTAAATTCTGAAGTCAACGTGTCAAACAATCCATTATTTTGCCCATTAACAAAAAGCTAACATGATAATCATAGATGATTGTAAAGTGATTTACAATGCGTAATGGGCGTTATTTTTGTAAGGAATGACTTATGGATTTGGAATCAACACTCAGTTACAAATTCCCTGCCTCCCCCTTTTTCCCGACAATTGCAAAACCTAATATATGAAAACTAAAAATATTTTACAATCGCTAAAAATTTCTGATATTTTTTTGAATTATCTCTCTCTACATTTGTTCATTGTGCATATCCATTTTAGATGTATACTTTTTTGTTCAATCAAAACTTGACTTTTCATTTTCCCCTAATCTCATAAACAAAAAAGAGATAAGTGGCAAATAGATCACGACAAAATGAAAATTTTAGAGTTTATGTATAGAAAAATTTAAAGCAATAACAAATGTAAGTAATGAAAATTTATTCACACACCGCAAATGAACACAAGTTTTGGTATCCAAGTTTGGGAAATTCCACTTGTTCAACCCTAATAGCATAGAATTTTATAAGAAAGTGAATTGTTTGCACGTGTTTTAAAAAATGGATATGCGTGCTTCAAACACGTTATAATTGCAAATGACCTATGGATCCAAACCTTTTAAAGAGAATAACGAACGCTCATTAAATTCTCATGTGAACATGCAGTGGGAGATTTACCCGAGTCCAACAAGCCATTATTTTGCTCATTTACAAAATGTTGACATAACGATTATGGATGATTGTAAAGTGATTTATCATGCGTAATATTTTGGTAAGGAATGACATATGGATTGGGAGTCAACACTATTAAAAATCCCCCATCTTCCCTTTTTACCGATGATTGCAAAACCTAATATATAAAAACTAAAAAGAGTTTACCATCCCTAAAATTTACAGACACTTTTTGGAATTATCTCTCTCTTCATTTATGCATTGTGCATTTCAATTTTAGGTGTTTACTTTTTGCTTAAATCAAAACTTGAGTTTTCACTTTCCCTTCATCTCGTAAATAAAAAAGAGATAAAAGGCAAAAAGATCACAACAAAATGAAAATTTTTGAACTTATGTATCGAAAAAATTTTAAGCAATAACAAATGTATGTTAAGAAAATTTATTCACACACAACAAATGAACACAAAAATTTTGTTATCCAACGTTCCAAAATTCCACTAGTTGAACCCTAATAGCATGGAATATTATAAGAAACATGTTAAAGATTCAAATGACCTATGGATCCAAACCTTTGAAAGAGAATAAAAAACCTTCGTAAAATTCTCAAGTGAACGTGTAGTGGCATATTTACCCGAATCAAACAAGCCATTATTTGGCCCATTTAAAAAAAGATGACCTACCGATCATAGATGATTTTAAAGGGATTTATCATGCTTAACAGGCTATAATTTTGTAAGGAATGACTTTTGGATTGGAAGTAACCACTCATTTTAAAATCCCTCGCCTTCCCCTTTTCCGACGATTGCAAAACCTAATATATAAAAACTAAAAAGAGTTTAATATCCCTAAAAATTACAGATAATTTTTTAAATTATCTCTCACTACATTTGTGCATTTTGCATTCCCCATTTAGAAGTATAAATTTTTATTAAATCAAAACTTGATTTTTCACTTTCCCTTCATCTCGTAAACAAAAAAAAGATAAAAGGCAAATAGATCACAACAAAATGAAAATTTTAGTGTTCATGTAAGGAAAAAATTTAAAGCAATAAAAAATATAAGTAAAAAAGATTTATTCACATACCACAAATGAATACAAAAGTTTTGTTATCCAAGTTAGGGAAATTCCCTAGTTCAACCCTAAAAGCTTGGAATTTTATAAGAAAGAGATTTTTCTACACATGTTTTAAAAAGTGGATATGCGTGCTTGAAATATGTTAAAGATGCAATTGACCTATCGATCCAAACCTTTTAAAGAGAATAACAAACGCTCATTAACTTCTCAAGTGAATGTGTGGTGGGATATTTACCCGTGTCAAACAAGCCATTATTTTTCCCATTCACAAAAGGCTAACCTAATGATCACAGAAGATTGTAAAGTGATTTATCATGCGTAATGGGCTATATTTTTTTAAGGAATGATTTATGGATTGGGAGTAAAAACTCAGTTAAAAATCCCCCGCCTCCCCCTTTTCTTGATGATTGCAAAACCTAATATATAAAAACTAAAAATATTTTACAATCGCTAAAAATTACTGATAGTTTTTTGAATTATCTCTCTCTATATTTGTGCATTGAGCATATCCATTTTAGATGTATACTTTTTTCTTCAACCAAAACTTGACTTTTCACTTTCCCCTCATCTCGTAAACAAAAAAGAGATAAAAGCTAAATAGATCACAACAAAATGAAAATTTTATATTTTATGTATGGAAAATATTTAAAGAAATAAAAAATGGAAGTAAAGTAAATTTATTCACACACCAAAAATGAACACAAAATTTTTGTTATCCAAGTTTGGGAAATTCCACTAGTTCAACCCTAATGGCTTGGAATTTTATAAAAAAAAGATTTTTCTGCACATGTTTTAAAAAATGGATATGCGTGCTTGAAACATGTTAAAGATGCAAATGACCTATGGATCCAAGCCTTTTAAAGAGAATAAGAAATGCTCTTTAAATTCTGTAGTGAACGTGCGGTGGGATATTTACCTGAGTCAAACAAGCCATTATTTAACCGATGTACAAAAATCTGACTTTAACGAACATAAATGATTGTAAAGTGATTTATATTGTGTAATGGGATATATTTTTTTAAGGAATGACATATGGATTGGGAATCAACACTTAGTTAAAAATCCCCCACCTACCCCTTTTCCCCACAATTGCAAAATCTAATATATAAAAACTAAGAAGAGTTTGCCATCCCTAAAAGTACAAACACTTTTTGGACTAATCTCTCTCGACATTTGTGCATTGTGCATTTCCGTCTTAGATGTATACTTTTTTCTTTAATCAAAACTTGAGTTTTCACTTTCCCTTCATCTTGTAAACAAAAAAGATATAAAAGGCAAATAGATCACAACAAAATGAAAATTTCAGAGTTTATGTGTGGAAAAAATTTAAAGCAATAACAATTGTAAGTAAAGAAAATTTATTCACACAGCACAAATGAACACAAAAGTTTTTTTATCCAAGTTTTGGAAATTCCACTAGTTCAACCCTAATAGCTTGGAATTTTATAAGAAAAATATTTTTCTGCACATGTTTTAAAATATGCATATGCATGTTTGAAAGATGTTAAAGACTGAAATGACCTATGGATCCAAACCTTTTAAAGAGAATAACAAACGCTCATTAAATTTTCAAGTGAACGTCTAGTGGGATATTGAAATTTAACGCTCTCTCTACAAAAAGCTGACCAAATGATCATAGATGATTGGAAAGTGATTTTTCATGTGTAACGAACTATATATTTTTCAGGAATGACTTATGGATTGGGAGTCAACACTCAGTTAAAAATCCCCCGCCTCACCCTTTTTCGGACGATTGCAAAACCTAATATATGAAAACTAAAAAGAGTTTACAGTCCCAAAAAATTACAGACACTTTTTGGAATTATCTCTCTCTTAATTTGTGCATTGTGCATTGTGCATTTCCATTTTAGATGTATACTTTTTTTTAAAATCAAAACTTGAGTTTTCACTTTTCCTTCATCTCATAAACAAAAAAGAGATCAAAGACAAATAGATCACAACAAAATAAAAAATTTAGAGTTTATGTATGAAAAATATTTAAAGCAATAACAAATGTAAGTAAAGAAAATTTATTCACACACCACATTATCCAAGTTTGGGAAATCCCACCACTTCAACCCTAATAGCTTGAAATTTTATCAGAAAGAGATTTTTTTGCACATGTTTTAAAAAAATGGATATGCATGCTTGAAATATGTTAACGATGCAAATAACCTATGGATCCAAACGTTTTAAAGAGAATAACAAACGCTCATTAAATTCTCTACTGAACGTGTAGTGGGATATTTACTCGAGTCATACAAGCCATTATTTTGCCCATTTACAAAAAGCTGACTTAATGATCATAGATAAATGTAAAGTGATTTACCATGCATAACGGGCCACATTTGTGTAAGGAATGACTTATGGATTGGGAGTCAAAACTCAGTTAAAAATCCCCCGCCTCCTCCTTTTCTCGATGTTTGCAAAACCTAATATATAAAAACTAAAAAGAGTTTACAATAGGTAAGAATTACTGACACTTTTTGGAATTATCTCTCCCTACATTTGTGCATTGTGCATTTCCATTTTAGATGTATTCTTTTTTCGTAAATCATAACTTGAGTTTTAACTTTTCCTTCATCTCGTAAATAAAAAAGAGATAAAAGGCAAATAGATCACAACAAAATGAAAATTTTAGAGTTTATGTATGGAAATAATTTAAACCAATAACAAATGTAAGTAAAGAAAGTTTATTCACACACCACAAATGAACACAAAAGTTTTGTTATCCAAGTCCAAAAATTTCCAGTAGTTCAACCCTAACTGCTTGGAATTTTATAAGAAAGAGATTTTTTTGCACATGTTTTAAAAAATGGATATGCATGTTTGAACCATGTTAAATATGTAAATGAACAATGGATCATATCCTTTTAAAGAGAATAACAAACGCTCTTTAAATTCTCAAGTGAACATGCGGTGGGATATTTACCTGAGTCAAACAAGCCATTATTTTGCCAATTTATAAAAAGCTGAGCTAACGATCATAGATGATTGTAAAGTGATTTATCATGCGTAACGGGCAATATTTTTGTAAGGAATGAGTTATGGATTGGGAGTCAAAACTCAGTTAAAAATCCCTCGCCTCCCCCTTTACAATCGCTAAAAATTACTGACTCTTTTTGGCATTATCTCTCTCTACATTTGTGCATTGTGCTTATCCATTTTAGATGTATACTTTTTCTTAAATCAAAACTTGAGATTTCACTTTCCCTTCATTTGATAAACAAAAAAGAGATAAAACGCAAATAGATCCAACAAAATGAAAATTTTAGAGTTTATGTATGGAAAAAATTTAAAGCAATAAAAAATGGAAGTAAAGAAAATTTATTCACACACCACAAATGAACACAAAAGTTTTGTTATCCAAGTTTGGAAAATTCCACTAGTTCAACCCTAATAGCTTGAAATTTTATAAAAAAGAGATATTTCTGCGCATGTTTTAAAAAATGGATATACATGTTTGAAACATGTTAAAGATGCAAATGACCTATGGATTCAAACCTTTTAAAGAGAATAACTGACGCTCTTTAAATTCTCAAGTGAACATGCGATGTGATATTTACCCGAGTAAAACAAGTAATTATTTTACCGATTTACAAAAAGCTTACTTAACAAACATAGATGATATTAAAGTGATTTATAATGTGAAATGGGCTATATTTTTTAAAGGAATGACTTATGGATTGGGAGTCAACACTCAGTTAAAAATCCACCGCTTACCCCTTTTCCTGACGATTAAAAAATCTAATATATAAATACAAACAAGAGTTTACAGTCCCTAAAATTACAGGAACTTTTTGAAATATCTCTCTCTACATTTGTGCATTGTGAATTTCCATTTTAGTTGTATATTTTTTTCTTAAATCAAAACTTGAGTTTTCACTTTCCCTTCATCTCGTAAACGAAAAATAGATAAGAGGCAAATAGATCACAACGAAATGAAAATTTTAGAGTTTAGGCATTGAAAAAAATTTAAATCAATAACAAATGAAAGTAAAGAGAATTTATTCACACACCACAAATGAACACAAAATTTTTGTGATCCTAGTATGGGAAATTTCACTAGTTCAACCCTAATATTTGGAATTTTATGAGAAAGAGATTTTTCTAGACATGTTTTAAAATTTTGATATGCGTGCATAAAACATGTTAAAGATTCAAATGACCTATGGATCCAAACCTTTTAAATAGAATAAAAATGCTCATTAAATTCTCAAGTGAATGTACGGTGGAATATTTACCAGAATAAAAAAAGCCATCATTTTGCCCATTTACAAAAAGCTGACCTAACGATCATAAATGTTTGTAAAGTGATTTATCATGTGTAACGGGCTATACTTTTTTAAGGAATGACTTCTGGAGATGGAGTCAATACTCAGCTCAAAATCTTTCGTCTCCCCTTTTTCCCGACGATTGCAAAGCCTAATATATAAAAACTAAAAAATGTTTACAATCCCAAAAATTGCAGACACTTTTTGGAATTATCTCTCTCTACATTTGTGCATTGTGCATTTCCATTTTAGATGTATACTTTTTTCTTAAATCAAAACTCGAGTTTTTACTTTCCCTTCATCTCATTAACAAAAAAGAGATAAAAGGCAAATAGATCACAACAAAATGAAAATTTTAGAGTTTATGTATGGATAAAATTTAAAGAAATAACAAATGTAAGTAAAGAAAACTTATTCACACACGAAAAATGAACACAAAATTTTTTTATCCAAATTTTGGAAATTCCACTTACTCAACCCTGATAGCTTGGAATTTTATAAGAAAAAGAGTTTTCTGCACATGTTTTAAAAAAATACATATGCATGCTTGAAAAATGTTAAAGATGCAAATGACCTATCGATCCAAACCTTTTAAAGAGAATAACAAACGCTCATTATATTCTCAAGTCAACATGCAATGGGATATTTACCTGAGTCAAACAAGCCATTATTTTACCCATTCACAGAAAGCTGACCTAATGATAATAGATGATTGTAAAGTGGTTTTTCTTGTGAAATGGGAAATATTTTTGTAAGGAATGACTTTTGGAATGGGAATTAACTCTCAGTTAAAAATCTCCCGCCTCCTCCTTTTCCCGACAATTGCAAAACCTTATATATAAAAACTAAAAAGAGTTTAAAATCCCTAAAAATTATAGACACTCTTTGGATTTATCTCGCTCTTCATTTGTGCATTGTACATTTCCATTTTAGATGTATACTTTTTTCTTAAATCAAAACTTGAGTTTTCACTTTCTCTTCATCTCGTATACAAAAAAGAGATAAAAGACAAATAGATCACAACAAAATTAAAATTTTAGAGTTTATGCATGAAAAATATTTAAAGCAATAACAAATATAAGAAAACAAAATTTATTTACTAACCACAAATCAACACAAAAGTTTTGTTATCCAAGTTTTGGAAATTCCACTAGTTCCACCCTAATAGCTTGAAATTTTATAAGAAAGAGATTTTTTTGCACATGTTTTAAAAAATGGATATGCGTGCTTGAAATTTTTTAAAGATGCAAATGACCTATAAATCCAAACATTTTAAAGAGAATAAAAAACGCTCATTAAATTCTCAAGTGAACGTGTGGTGGGATAATTACTTGAGTCAAACAAGCCATTATTTTGCCCATTTACAAAACGCTAACCTAACGATCATAGATGACTGTAAAGTGATTTATCATGCGTAACGGGCTTTATTTTTTAAAGGAATGACTTATGGATTGGGTGTCAAAAGTCAGTTAAAAATCCCTCGCCTCCGTCTTTTCCCGATAATTGAAAAACCTAATATTATATACAAACTAAAAAGAGTTTACAATAGCTAAAAATTACTAACACTTTTTAGAATTATCTCTCTCTAAATTTGTGCATTGTGCATTTCCATTTTAGATGTATACTTTTTTCTTAAATCAAAACACTAGTTTTCCCTTTCCCAGCACTCGTCAACAAAAATGAGATAAAAGGCAAATAGATCACAAAAAACTGAACATTATAGAGTTTAAATATGGAAAAAATTTTAAACAATAACAAATGTATCTAAAGAAAATTTATTCACACACCACAAATGAAAATAAAAGTTTTGTTATCCAAGTTCGGAAAATTCTACTAGTTCAACCCTAATAGCTTGGTTTTTTATAAGAAAGAGATTTTTCTGTAAAAGTTTTAAAAAATGGATATGCATGTTTGAAACATGTTAAAGATGCAAATGACCAATGGATCCAAACCTTTTAAAGAGAATCACAAACGCTTTTTAAATTCTCAAGTGAACGTACGGTGGGATATTTACCGAGTCAAACAAGCCATTATTTAGACGGTTAACAAAAAGCTGACCTAACGATCATAGATGATTTTAAAGTGATTTGTCATGTGTAAAGGGCTACATTTTTTTAATGAATGACTTATGGATTGGGTGTCAACACTCAGGTAAAAATCCCCCGCCTCTCCCTTTTCCTGACGATTGCAAAACCAAATATATAATTCATAAAAATTATAGACAGTTTTTTTATTTAACTTTCTCAAAATTTTTGCATTGTGCATTTCTATTTTAGGTGTATACTTTTTTCTTAAATCAAAACTTGAGTTTTTACTCTCCCTTAATCTCGTCAACAAAAAAGATATAAAAGGGAAATAGATCACAACAAAATGAAAATTTTAGAGTTTATGTATCGAAAAAATTTAAAGCAAAAACATATGTATGTAAAGAAATTTATTCACACACCACAAATGAACACAAAAGTTTTGTTATCCAAGTTTGGGAAATTCCACTAGTTCAACCCTAATAGCTTGGAATTTTTTAAGAAAGAGATTTTTCTTCATATGTTTTAAAAATTGGATATGCGCGCTTGAAACATGTTAAAGATGCAAATGACCTTTGGATCCAAACCTTTTATAGAGAATAACAAACGCTCATTAAATTCCCAAGTGAACGTGTGGGGAGATATTTAACCCAGTCAAACAAGCCATTATTTTGCCTATTTAAAAAAAGTTGTCCTAACAATCATAGTTGATTGTAAAGTGATTTATCATGTGTAATGGGCTATACTTTTGTAAGTAATGAGTTAACACATAGTTAAAAATCCCATGCCTCCCCCTTTTCCCGACGATTTCACAATGCAATATATAAAAACTAAAAGGACTTTACAAACCCTAAAAATTACAGACGTTTTTTGGAATTATCTCTCTCTACATTTGTGCATTGTGCATTTCCATTTTAGAAGTATACTTTTCTTAAATCAAAACTTGAGTTTTCACTTTCCTTTCATCTCGTAAACAAAAAAGAGATAAAAGGCATATTGATCAAAACAAAATGAAAATTTTAGAGTTTATGTGTGGAAAGCATTTAAAGCAATAACAAATATATGTAAAAACAATTTATTCACACCCCACAAATTAATTCCAAAGTTTTGTTATCCAAGTTTGGGAAATTCCACTAGTTCCCCTAATAGCTTGGAATTTTATAAGAAAGAGATTTTTCTACACATATTTTAAAAAATGGATATGCAAGATTGAAACATGTTATAGATCCAAATGACCTATGGATCCAAACCTTTTAATGAGAATAACAAACACTCATTAAATTATCAAGTGAACTTGCGGTGGAATTTTTACCTGAGTCAAACAAGCCATTATTTTGCCCATTTAAAAAAAGTTGACCGAACGATCATTGATGATTGTAAAGTGATTTATCATGCGCAATGGGTTATATTTTTGTAAGGAATGATTTCTACATTGGGAGTTAACACTCGGTTAATAATTCCCCGCCTCTCCCATTTTTTGGCGTTTGCTAAACCGAATATATAAAAACTCAAAAGAGTTTACAATCCCTGAAAATTACAGACACTTTTTGGAATTATCTCTCTCTACATTTGTGCATTGTGCTTTTCCATTTTAGATGTAGACTTTTTTCTTAACTCAAAACTTGCGTTTTCACTTTCCCTTCAAGTTGTAATAAAAACTTTACCAATAACAAATGAAAGGAAAGAAAATTTATTCACACACCACAAATGACCACGAAAGTTTGGTTATCAAAATTTGGGAAATTCCACTAGTTCAACCCGTATTGCTTGGAATTTAAAAAAAACGATTTTTCACCACATGTTTTAAAAAATGGATATGATTGCATGAAAAATATTAAAGATGCAAATGACCTATGGATCCAAACCTTTTAAAGAGAATAACAAAAGCTCATTAAATTCTCATGTCAACGTGCATTGGGATATTTACCCAAACAAGCAATTATTAGGCCCATTTACAAAAAGCTGACCTACCGATCATAGATGATTGTAAAGTGATTTACCATGCGTAACGGGCTAAATTTTAGTAAGGAATGACTTATGGATTGGGAGTAAGCACTCAGTTAAAATTCCCCCGCCTCCCCCTTTTCCAGACGATTGCAAAACATAATATATAAAAACTAAAAAGAGTTTACAATCCCTAAAAATTACAGACAATTTTTTGAATTTTCTCTCTCTTCATTTGTGCATTGTGCATATCAATTTTAGATGTATACTTTTTTCATAAATAAAAACTTGAGTTTTCACTTTCCCTTCATCTTGTAAACAAAAAAGAGGTAAAAGGCAAATAGATCACAACAAAATAGAAATTTTAGAGTTTATGTCTAGAAAAAATTTAAAGCAATAACAAATGTAAGAAAATAAAATTTATTCACACTCCACAAATGAAAACAAAAGTTTTGTTATCCAAGTTTGGGCAATTCCACTAGTTCAACCCTAATAGCTTGGATTTTAATAAGAAAGAGATTTTTCTACACATGTTTTAAAAAAATGGATATGCATTCTTGAAAGATGTTAAAGATACAAATGACCTATGGATCAAAACCTTTTAAAGAGAATAACAAACTCTCATTAATTTCTCAAGAAAATGTGCGGTGGGAAATTTACCCGAGTCAAACAAGCCATTATTTTGCGCATTTACAAAAAGATGACTTAACAATCATAGGTGATTGTCAAATGATTTATCATGTGTAACGCGCTATATTTAAGAAATGACTAATGGATTGGGAGTCAACATTCAGTTAAAAATCCCTCGCCTCCCCCTTTTCCCGACGATTGCTAAACCTAACATATAAAAACTAAAAAGAGTTTACTATCCCTAAAAATTACAGACACTTTTTGGAATTATCTCTCTCTACATTTGTGCATTGTGCATTTCCATTTTAGATGTATACTTTTTTCTTAAATCAAAACTTGAGTTTTCACTTTCCCTTCATCTCATAAACAAAAAAGAGATAAAGGGCAAATAAGATCCCAAAAAAATGAATATTTTAAACTTTATGTATGAAAATAATTTAAAGAAATAACAAATGTAAGTAAAGAAAATTTATTCACACACAAAAAATTTAGACAAAAGTTTTGTTATCCATGTTTGGGAAATTCCACTAGTTCAGCCGTAATAGCTTGGGATTTTGTAAGAAAGAGATTTTTCTACACATGTTTTAAAAAATGGATATGCATGCATGAAACATGTTGAAGATGTAAATGACCTGTGTATCCAAACCTTTTAAAGAGAATAACATACACAAATAAAATTCTCTAGTGAACATGCGGTGGGATTTTATCCTACTCAAACAAGCCATTATATTGCCCATTTACAAAAAGCTGACCTAACGGTCCTAGATGATTGTTAAGTGATTCATCTTGCGTAACAGGCTATATTTTTGTACGGAATGACTTATAGAATGGAAGTCAACGCTCAATTAAAAATCCCATGCCTCCCCCATTTCCCGACGATTGCAAAACCTAAGATACAAAAACTAAAAAGAGTTTACAATCCCTAAAAATTATAGTCACTTTTTGGAATTATCTCCCTCTAAATTTGCGCATTGTGCATTTCCTTGTTAGATGTTTACTTTATTCTTAAATCAAAACTTGAGTTTCACTTTGCCTTCATCTCATAGACAAAAAAGAGATCAAAGGCAAATAAGATCACAACAAAATGAAAATTTTAGAGTTTATGTAAGGAAAAAATTTAAAGCAATAACAAATGTTAGTAAATAAAATTTATTCACACACCATAAATGAAGATAAAAGTTTTGTTATCCAAGTTTGGGATTTTCCACTAGTTCAACCCTAATAGCTTGGAATTTTATAAGAAATATATTTTTCTACACATGTTTTAAAAAATGGATATGCAAGTGTGAAACTTGTTAGAGATGCAGATGCCCAATGTATCCAAACCTTTCAAAGAGAATAACAAACACTCATTAAATTCTCAAGTGAACGTGCGGTGAGATATTTGCCCGAGTCAAACAAGCCATTATTTTGCCCATTTACAAAAAGTTGATCTAACGATCATAGATGATTGTAAAGTGATTTATCGTGCGTAACGGGCTATATTTTTTTAAGGAACGACTTATGGATTGGGAATCAACACTCAGTTAAAATTCCCCCGCCTCCCCCTTTTCTAGACAATTGCAAAACCTAATATATAAAAACTAAAAAGGTTTACAATCCCTAAAAATTACGGACACTTTTTGGGATTATCTCTCTCTACATTTGTGCATGGTGCACTTCCTTTTTAGATGTAAACTTTTTTCTTTAATCAAAACTTGAGTTTTCAATTTCCCTTAATCTCGTAAACAAAAAAGAGATAAAAGACAAATAAGGACACAAAAAAATGAAAATTTTTGAGTTTATGTATGGAAACAATTTGAAGCAATAAAAAATGTAAGTAAAGAAAATTTACTCACAAAATACATTAATTTTGTCATCCAAGTTTGGGAAATTCCAATAGTTCAACCCTAATACCTTGGAATTTTATAAGCAAGAGAATTTTCTACACATATTTTAAAAAGTGGATATGCATGCTTGAAACATGTTAAAGATGAAAATGACATATGCATCCAAACCTTTTATAGAGAATAACAAACGTTCATTCAATTCTCAAGTGAACGTGCGGTGGGATATTTACCGTAGTCAAACAAGCCATTATTTTGCCCATTTAAAAAAAGCTAACCAAACGATCATAGAAGATTTTAAAGTGATTTATCTTGCGTAATGGGCTACATTTTTGCAAGGAATGACTTATAGATTGGGATTCAACACTCAGTGAAAAAATTCACCACCTCCCCCTTTTCCGGACGATTGCAAAACCTAATATATAAAAACTAAAAAGAGTTTACAATCCCTAAAACTTACCAATACTTTTTGGAATTATCTCTCTCTACATTTGTGCATGGTGCACTTCCATTTTAGATGTATACTTTTTCCTTAAATCAAAACTTGAGTTTTCACTCTCCCTTCATCTTGTAAACAAAGAACAGAAAAAATGCAAACAAGATCAGAACAAAATGAAAATTTTAGAGTTCATGTATGAAAAATAATTAAAGCAGTCACAAATGTAAGTAAACAAAATTTATTCACACACCACAACAGAGCACAATATTTTTGTGATCCAAGTTTGGGAAATTCCACTACTTCAACCCTAATAGCTTGGAATTTTAAATAGAAAGAATTTTCTACACATATTGTAAAAAATGGATATGCATGCTTGAAACAAGTTAAATATGCAAATGACCTATGGATCCAAATCTTTTCTAGCGAATAACAAACACTCATTCAATTCTCAAGTGAACGTGCGGTGGGAGATTTACTCGAGTCAAACAAGGCATTATTTTCCCCATTTGAAAAAAGCTAACCTAACGATCATAGATGATTGTAGAGTGATTTATCTTGCATAACGGGCTATATTTTTGCAAGGAATGACATATAGATTGGGAGTCAACACTCAAGTAAAAATGCCCTGCCTCCCCCTTTTCCCGACAATTGGAAAACCTAATATATAAAAACTAAAAATAGTTTGAAATCCCAAAAAATTACAAACACTTTTTGGAATCATCTCTCTCTACATTTTTACATTGTGCATTTCTATTTTAGATCTATACTTTTTTCTTTAATCAAAACTTGAATTTTCACTTTCCCTTCATCTCGTAATCAAAAAATAGATAAAAGGCAAAAAGATAAGAACAAAATGAAAATTTTAGAGTTTTTGTATGGAAAAAATTTAAAACAATAATAAATGTAAGTAAATAAAATTTATTCACAAACCACAAATGAATACAAAAGTTTTCTTATCCACGTTTGGGAAATTCCACTTGTTCAATCATAATACCTTGGAATTTTATAAGAATAAAAATGACATGTGTATCTAAACCTTTTAAAGAGAATAAAAAACACTAATTAAATTCTCAAGTGAGCGTGTGGTGGGATATTTACTGGAATCAAACAAGCCATTATTTTGCCTATTTACAAAAAAGCTGACCTAACGATCATAGATGATTGTTAAGTAATTTATCATGTGTAACGGGCTATATTTTTGTAAGGAATGACTTATGGATTGGGAGTCAACACATAGATAAAAATCCCCCACCTCCCCCTTTTCCCAATGATAGAAAAACTTAATATATAAAATCTAAAAATAGTTTACAATCCCTAAAAATTACAGACACTTTTTGGAATTATCTCTCTCTACATTTGTGCATTGTGCATTTCCATTTTAGATGTATACTTTTTTCTTAAATCAAAACTTGAGTTTTCAGTTTTCCTTCATTTGTAAACTGAGTTATCATGCGTAATGGGCCATATTTTTTTAAGGAATGACTTATGGATTGGGAGTCAACACTCAATTAAAAATCCCCCACCTCCCCCTTTTCCCGATGATTGCAAAACATAAAATATAAAAACTAAAAGGAGTTTACAATCCCTCAAAATTACAGACACTTTTAGAATTATCTCTCTCTTTATTTGTGCATTATGCATTTCCATTTTAGATGTATACTTTTTTCTTCAATCAAAACTTGATTTTTCACTTTCCCTTCATTTCTTAAATAAAAAAGAGATAAAAGCCAAATATGATCACAAAAAAATAAAAATTATAGAGTTTATGTATGGAAAAAATTTAAAGCAATAACAAATGTAAGTAAAGAAAATTTATTCACACACCACAAATGAACACAAAAGTTTTGTTCTCCAAGTTTGGGAAATTCCTCTAGTTCAACCCTAATAGCTTGGAATTTTATAAGAAAGAGATTTTTCTACACCTGTTTTAAAAAATGGATATGGATGCGTGAAACATGTTAAAGATGCAAATGACCTGTGTATCAAAACCTTTTAAAGAGAATAACAAAGACTCATTAAATTTTCAAGTGAAAGTGCGGTGGGATATTTACCCGAGTCGTACAAGCCAATATTTTGCCCATTTACAAAAAGCTGACCTAACGATCATAGAAGATTGTAAAGTGATTTATCATGCGTAACGGACTATATTATTGTAAGGAATGACTTATGGCTTGGGAGTCAACACTCAGTTCAAAATCCACAGGCTCCCCCTTTTCCCGACGATTGCAAAACATAATATATAAAAACTAAAAAGAGTTTACAGTCCCTAAAAATTACAAACACTTTTTGGAATTATCTCTCTTTGCGTTGGTGCATTGTATATTTCAATTTTAGAAGTATTCTTTTTTCTTAAATCAAAACATGAGTTTTCACTTTCCCTTCATCTCGGAAACAAAAAGAGATAAAAGGCAAATAAGATCACAAAAAAATGAAAATTTTAGAGTTTATGTTGGGAAAAATTTTATGTAATGAAAAATTTAAGTAAAGAAAATTTATTGACACACCACAAATGAAGAAAAAAGTTTTTTTATCCAGGTTTGGTAAATTCCACTAGTTGCAACCTAATAGCTTGGGATTTTATAAGAAAGAGATTTTTCTACACATGTTTAAAAAAAGCAATGTGTAAAACATATTATATATGAAAACGACATGTGTATCCACAGCTTTTAAAGAGAATAACAAACACTCATTAAATTCGCAAGTGAACGTGCGGTGGGATATTTACTCGAGTCAAACAAGCCATTATTTTGCCCATTTACAAAAAGTTGTCCTAACGATCATAGAAGATTGTAAAGTGATTTATCATGCGTAATGAGCTATATTTTTATAAGGAAGGACTTATGGATTGGGAGTCAACACTCAGTTAAAAATCCCTTGCCTCCCCCTTTTCCTGACGATTGCAAAACTTAATTTATAGAAACTAAAAAGAGTTTACAATCCCAAAAAATTACAAATACTTTTTTGAATTATCTCTCTCTACATTTGTGCATTGTGCATTTCCATTATAGATGTAAATTTTTTCTAAAATCAAAACTTCTGTATTCACTTTCCCTTCATCTCATAAAAAATAAGAGAAAAAAGACAAATAAGATCACAAAAAAATGAAAATTTTAGAGTTTCTGCATGGAAAAAATTAAAGCAATAACCAATGTAAGTAAATAAAATTTATTCACATACCACAAATGAACACAAAAGTTTTGTTATCCAAGTTTGGGAAATTCCACTAGTTCAACCTTAATAGCTTGGAATTTAATAAGTAAGAGATTTTTGTACACATGTTTTAAAAAATGGATATGCATGATTGAAACATGTTAAAGATAGAAATGACCTATGGATTCAAACCTTTTAAATAGAATAACAAACTATCATTAAATTCTCAACTGAACGTGCGGTGGGAAAGTTACCCGAGTCAAAGAAGCTATTATTTTGTCCTTTACAAAATGCTGACCTAACGATCATAGATAATTGTGAAGTGATTTATCATGCGTAACGGGCCATATTCTTTTAAGGAATGACTTATGGATTGGGATTCAACACTCAGTTAAAAATTCTCCGCCACCCCCTTTTCCCGACAATTGCAAAACCTTATATATAAAAACTAGAAAGAGTTTACAATCCCTAAAAGTAACAAACACTTTTTGGAATTATATCTCTCTACAATTGTGCATTGTGCATTTACATTTTAGATGTATACCTTTTTTTAAAATCAAAACGTAAGTTTTCACATTCCCTTCATCTCGTAAACAAAAAAGAGATTAAAGGCAAATAGATCACAACAAAATGAAAATTTTAGAGTTTATGAATCAAAAAAAATAAGAAAGAGATTTTTCTACAAATGTTTTAAAAATGGAAATGCATGCTTGAAACATGTTCAATATGCAAATGACCTATGGATCCAAACCTTTTAAAGAGAATAAGAAAAACTCATTAAATTCTCAAGTGAACGTGCGGTGGGATATTTACCCAAGTTGAACAAGCCATTATTATGCCCATTTACAAAAAGCTGACCTAACGATCCTAGATGATAGTGAAGTGATTAATCAAGCGTAACGGGCTATATTTTTGTGAGGAATGACTTATGAATTGGGAGTCAACAATCAGTTAAAAATCCCCCGCCTCCCCCTTTTCCCGATGATTGCAAAACCTAATATATAAAAACTTAAAAGAGTTAACAATCCCTAAAAATTGTAGACACTTTTTGGAATTTTCTATCTCTACGTTTGGGAATTTTGCATTCCCATTTTAGATGTATACTTTTTCTTAAATCAATACTTGAGTTTTCACTTTCCCTTCATCTCGTAAACAAAAAAGAGATAAAAAGGCAGAAAGATCACAACAAAATGAAAATTTTAGAGTTTATTTATGGAAAACTTTTATGCAATAAAAAATTTAAATAAAGATAATTTATTCGCATCCAACAAATGAACACAAAAGTTTTGTTATCCAAGTTTTGGAAACTCCACTGGTTCAACCCTAATAGCATGAAATTTTATAAGAAATAGATTTTTCTACACTTTTTTTAAAAAACAAACATGCATGATTGAAACATGTATAAGATGCAAATGACCTATGGATCCAAAATTTTTAAAGAAAATAACAAACGCTCCTTATTTTCTAAAGTGAACATGAGGTGGGATATTTACCTAAGTAAAATAAGCCATTATTTTGGCCATTTACAAAAAAGATGACATAACGATCATATATAGTTGTAAAGTGATTTATGCGTAATGGGATATATTTTTGTAAGGAATAACATATGGATTGGGAGTTAACACTCAGTTAAGAATCCCTCGCCTCGCCTTTTTCTCGATGATTGCAAAACCTAATATATAAAAACTAAAAAGAGTTTTCAATCCCAAAAAATTATAGACACTTTTTGGAATTATTTCTCTCTACATTTTTGCATTTTGAATTTCCATTTTAGATGTATAATTTTTTCATAAATCAAAACTTGAATTTTCACTTTCCCTACATCTCGTAAACAAAAAAGAGATAAAAGCCAAATAGATCACAACAAACAGAAAATTTTAGAGTTTATGTATGACAAAATTTTAAACCAATAACAAATGTAAGTAAAGAAAATTTATTAATGCACCACAAATGAACACAAAAGTTTTGTTATCCAAGTTTACGAAATTATACTTGTTCAACCCTAAGAGCTTGGAATTTTATAAGAATTGGATTTTTCTACCCATGTTTTAAAAAATGGATATGCATGCTTGAAACATGTTAAAGTTGCAAATGACCTATGGATAACAAACGCTCAATACATTCTCAAGTGAACGTGCAGTGCGATATTTACCAGAGTGAAGCAAGCCATTATTTTGCCCATTTACAAAAAGCTGACCTCACTATCATAGATGGTTGTAAACTGAATTATCATGCGTAACGGGCTATATTTTTTTAAGAAATGACTTATATATTGGGAGTCAACACTTAGATAAAAATTCCCCGCCTCCCCCTTTTCTCGACGATTCCAAAACTTAATATATAAAAACTAAAGAGAGTTTACAATCCCTAGAAATTACCAACACTTTTTGGAATTATCTCTCTCTACATTTGTGCATTGTGCATTTCCATTTTAGATGTATACTTTTTTCTTAAATCAAAACTTGAGTTTTCACTTTCCCTTCATCTCATAAAAAAAAGTGATAAAAGGCAAATAAATCACAACAAAATAAAAATTTTAGAGTTTATGTATGGAAATAATTTATGTCAATAACAAATGTTAGTAAAAAAATTAATTTACACACCACAAATGAACACAAATTTTTTGTTATCCTAGTTTGGGAAATTCCACAAGTTCACCCCTAATAGCTTGGAATTTTATAAGAAAGGGATTTTTCTGCAGATGTTTTGAAAAAATGATATGCATGCTAGAAACATGTTAAAGATGCAAATGACCTATGGATCCAAACATTTTAAACATAATAACAAACGCTCATTAAATTCTCAAGTGAATGTGCAGTGACATATTTACCCGTGTCAAACAAGCCATTATTTTGCCCATTTACAAAAAGCTGACCTAACGATCATAGATGATTGTAAAGTGATTTATCATGCGAAAAGGGTTATATTTTTGTAAGGAATGACTTATGTATTGGGAGTCAACATTCAGATAAAAATCCCCCGCCTCCCCTTTTTCCCAACTATTGCAAAACCTAATATATAAAAACTAAAAGGAGTTTACAATACCTAAAAATTATAGACATTTTTTGGAATTATCATTCTCTACATTTGTTCATTTTGCATTTCCATTTTTTACTTAAACCAAAACTTAAGTTTTCCCTTTCCCTTCATCTCGTATACAAAAAAGAGATAAAAGGCTTATAGATTACAACAAAATGAAAATTTTAGAGTTTATGGAATTTTTTTTAAGAAATAACAAATGTAAGTAAAGAAAATTTATTCACACAAAACAAATGAACAAAAAAGTTTTGTTATCCAAGTTTGGGAAATTCCACTTGTTCAACCAAACAACTTGGAATTTAATAACAAATAGATTTTTGTACACATGTTTTAAAAAATTGATATGCATGCTTGAAACATGTGAAAGATGCAAATGACCTATGGATCCAAACCTCTTAAAGAGAATAACAAACGCTCATTAAATTCTCAAGTGAACGGGCTGTGGGATATTTACCCATGTCAAGGAAGCCAATATTTTGCCCATTTACAAAATGCTGACCTAACGATCATAGATGATAGTAAAGTGATTTAGCATGCGTAACGGGCTATATTTCTATAAGGAATGACTTATGGATTGGGAGTCAACACTCAGGTAAGAATCACCCGACTCACCTTTTTCCTGACCATTGAAAACCTAATATATAAAAACTAAAAAGAGTTTACAATCCCTAAAAATTACTTGCACTATTTGGAATTATCTCTCTCTAAATTTTTTCATTTTGAATTTCTATTTTAGATGTATTTTTTTTTCTTAAATCGAAACTTGTGTTTTCACTTTCCCCTTATCTCGTAAACAAAAAAGAGATAAAAGGCAAATAGATCACAACAAAATAAAAATTTTAGAGTTAATGTATGGAAAAAATTTTAAGCAATACCAAATGTAAGTAAAGAAAATTTATTCACACACCACAAATGATCCCAAAAGTTTTGTTATCCAAGTTTGGGAAATTCCACTAGTTCAACCCGAATAGCTTGGAATTTTATAAGAAAGAGATTTTTCTACACATGTTTTAAAAAATGGATATTCATGCTTGAAAAATGTTAAAGATGAAAATGACCTAGGGATCCAAATTTTTTATAGAGTAACAAACGCTCATTCATTTCTCAAGTGAAATAAGCCATTATTTTTCCCATTTAAAAAAAGCTGACCGAGCGATCATAAATGATTGTAGAGTGATTTATGTTGCATAACGGGCTATATTTTTGTAAGGAATGACTTATGGATTGGGAGTGAATACTCAGTTAAAAATTCCCAGCCTCCCCCTTTCCTGACGATTGCAAAACCTAATATATAAAAATAAAAAAAGTTTACAATCCATAAAAATTACAAACATTTTTTCAAATTATCTCTCTCTACATTTGTGCATTGTGCATTTCCATTTTAGATGTATACTATTTTCTTGAATCAAAACTTGATTTTTCACTTTCCCTACATCTCGTAAACAAAAAGGAGATAAATGGAAATTAAGATTACAACAAAATGAAAAATTTTGGGTTTATGTGCGGAAAAAAATTAAAGCAATAAAAAATGTAAGTAAATAAAATGTATTCACACACCACAAATGACCACAAAAATTTATGTCATCCAAGTTTTGGAACCACTAGTTTAACCCTAATAGCTTGGAATTTTATAAGAAAGATATTTTTATACCCATATTTTAAGAAAGGGATATGCAAACATATTAAAGATGCAAATCACCTGTGTATCCAAATATTTTTAAGAGAATAACAAACACTAATTAAACTCTCAAATGAACGTACGGTGGGATATTTACCCGAGTGAAAGAAGCCATTATTTTTTCCATTTACAAAAAGCCGACCTAATGATTTATCATGCATAACGGGCATTATTTTTGGAAGGAAATGACTTATGGATTGGGAGTCAACAATCAATTAAAAATCCCCCGCCTCCCATTTTTCCCAACGATTGCAAAAC
The DNA here is from genome assembly GCF_029961685.1 of Aristolochia californica. NCBI lineage: Eukaryota > Viridiplantae > Streptophyta > Magnoliopsida > Piperales > Aristolochiaceae > Aristolochia > Aristolochia californica. Next base: position 21,733,211 of record NW_027182257.1, on the reverse strand, counting down.
CTAATATATGAAAACTTAAAAGAGTTTACAATCCCTAAAAATTACAAACATTTTTTGGAATTATCACTCTCTACATTTGTTAATTTAGCATTTCCATTTTAGATGTATACTTTTTTCTTAAATCAAACTTGAGTTTTACCTTTCCCTTCATCTCGTTAACAAAAAAGAGATAAAAGCCAAATAGATCACAACAAAATGAAAATTTTAGAGTTTATGTATGGAAAAAATTTTAAGCAATAACAAATGTAAGTAAAGAAATTTTATTCATACACCACAATTGAAGCCAAAAGTTTTGTTATCGAAGTTTGGGAAATTCCACTAGTTCAACCCTATTAGCTTAGAATTTTATAAGAAAGATATTTTTCTACACATGTTTTTAAAAATGGATATGCATGCGTGTAACATGTTAAAGATGTAAATGGCCTATGTATCAAAACATTTTAAAAAGAAGAACAAACACTCATTAAATTCTCAATTGAATGTGTGGTGGGATATTTACCTGAGTCAAACAAGCCATTATTTGGCCCATTAACAAAAACCTGACCTAACGATCATAGATGATTATAAAGTGATTTATCATGCGTAACGGCTATATTTTTGTAAGGAATAACTTATGGATTGGGAGTCAACACTCAGTTAAAAATCCCCCGCCTCCCCTTTTTCCCGACTATTGCAAATCCGAATATATAAAAACCAAAAAGATTTTACAATCCCTAAAAATTACAGACACATTTTGGAATTATTTCTCTCTACAATGGGGCATTGTGCATTTCCATTTTAGATGTATACTTTTTTCTGAAATCAAAACTTGATTTTCACTATCCCTTCTTCTTGTAAACAAACAAGAGATGAAAGGCAAATAAGATCATAACAAAATGAAATTTTTTGAGTTTATGTAGCGAGAAAATTTAAAGTAATAACAAATATAAGTAAATAAAATTTAATCACACACCACAAATGAACACAAAATTTTTGTTATCCAAGTTTGGGAAATTCCACTAGTTCAACCCTTTTATCTTGGAAGTTTAAAGAAAGAGATTTTTTTACATATATTTTAAAAAATGGATATGCATGCTTGAAACATGTTAAAGATGCAAATGACATGTGTATCCAAACCTTTTAAAGAGAATAAAAAACACTCATTAAATTCTCAAGTGAACGTGCGGTTGGCTATTTACTCAAGTCAAACAATCCAATATTTTCCCATTTAAAAAAAGCTGACCTAACGATCATAGATGATTGTAAAGTAATTTATCTTGTGTAACGGGCAATATTTTTTTAAGGAATGACTTATAGATTGGGAGTCAACACTCAGTTAAAAAGCCCCCTCCTCCCCCGTTTCCCGACCATTGAAAAACCTAATATATAAAAACTAAAAAAAGTTTAAAATCCTTAAAAATTACCGACACTTTTTGGAATTATCACTCTCTACATTAGTGCATGGTGCACTTCCATTTTAGATGTATACTTTTTTCTTAAATCAAAAATTGAGTTTTCACTTTCCCATCATCTCGTAAACAAAAAAGAGATAAAGGGCATATAAGATCACAATACAATGAAAATTTTAGAGTTTATGTATGGAAAAATTTTTAAGCAATAACAAATGTAAGTAAAAAAAATTATTCACACACCACAACTGAACACAATAGTTTTGTTATCCAAGTTTTGGAAAATTCCACTACTTCAACTCTAATAGGTTGGAATTTTATAAGAGAGATTTTGCTACACATATTTTAAAAAAGGTATATGCATGTTTGAAACATGTTAAAGATGCAAATGACCAAAGGATCTAAACCTTTTATAAAGAATAACAAATGATCATTCAATTTTCAAGTAAACGTGTGGTGGGATATTTACTCGAGTCAAACAAGCAATTATTTTTCCCATTTAAAATAAGCTAACCTAGCAATCATAGATGATTGTAAAGTGATTTAACTTGAGGAACGGGCTATATGTTTGCAAGTAACGACTGATAGATTGGGAGTCAATACTCAGTTAAAAATCCCTCTCCTCTCCTTTGTCCCAATGATTGCAAAACCTAATATATAAAAACTAAAACTAGTTTAAAAACCCTAAAAATTACAAACAGTTTTTTGAATTATCTCTCTCTACATTTTTGCATTGTTCCTTTCCATTTTAGATGGATACTTTTTTCTTAAATCAAAACTTAAGTTTTCAATTTCCCTTCATCTCGTAAACAAAAAAGAGATAAAAGGCAAATAAGATCACAACAAAATGAAAATTTTAGAGTTTATGTATGGAAAAAATTTAAAGCAATAACAAATGTAAGTAACGAAAATTTATTCACACTCCACAAATGAAGACAAAAGTTTTGTTATCCAAGTTTTGGAAATTCGTCTAGTTCAACCCTAATAACTTGGAATTTTATAAGCAAGAGATTTTTCTACACATGTTTTAAAAAATGGATATGCATGCATGAAACATGTTAAAGATGCAAATGACCTGTGTACCAAAACCTTTTAAAGAGAATAACAAACACTCATTAAATTCTCAAGTGAACGTGCGGTGGGATATTTACCTGAGCCAAACAAGCCATTATTTTGCCTATTTACAAAAATCTGACCTAACGATAATATATGATTGTAAAGTGATTTATCATGCATAACGGGCTATATTTTTGTAAAGAATAACATATGGATTGGGAGTCAACACTTAGTTAAAAATCCCCCCCCCCCCTTTTTCCCGACGATTGCAAAACCTAATATATAAAAACAGAAAAGAGTTTACAATCCCTAAAAATTACGGACACTTGTTGGAATTATTTCTCTCTACATTTGTGCATTGTGCATTTCCATTTTAGATGTATACTTTTTTCTGATATCAAAACTTGAGTTTTTACTTTCCCTTCTTCTCGTAAACAAAAACGAGATTAAAGGCAAATAAGATCACAAAAAAATGAAATTTTGTGAGTTTATGTGGGGAGAAAATTTAAAGTAATAACAAATGTAAGTAAAGAAAATTTAGTCACACACCACAAAATGAACATAAAGGTTTTGTTATCCAAGTTTGGGAAATTCCTCTAGTTCAACCCTATTAGCTTGGAATTTTATAAGAAAGAGATTTTTTAACACATATTTTAAAAAATGGATATGCATGCTTGATACATGTTAAAGATGCAAATGACATGTGCTTCCAAACCTTTTATAGAGAATAATAAACACTCATTAAATTCTCAAGTGAACGTGCGGTGGGATATTTACTCGAGTCAAACAAGCCATTATTTTGCCAATTTAAAAAAAGCTGACCTAATGATCATGGATGATTGTGAAGTGATTTATCTTGCGTAACGGGCTATATTTTAGTGTGGAATGACTTATAGATTGGGAGTCAACACTGAGTTAAAAAGCCCACACTTACCTCTTTTCCCAAAGATTGCAAAACCTAATATATAAAAACTAGAAAGAGTTTCCAATCCTCGAAAATTACCGAGACTTTTTGGAATTATCTCTCTCTACATTTGTGCACAGTGCACTTCCATTTTATGTGTATACTTTTTTCTTAAATAAAAACTTGTGTTTTCACTTTCCCTTCACCTCGTAAACTAAAAAGAGATAAAAGACAATTAATATAACAACAAAATAAAAATTTTAGAGTTTATGTATGGGAAAATTTTTAAGCAATAACAAATGTAGGTAAAGAAAATTTATTCATGCACCACAACTGAACACTATAGTTTTGTTATCCAAGTTTGGGAAATTCCATTAGTTCAACCCTAATAGCTTGGAAGTTTATAAGAAACAAATTTTTCTACACATTTTAAAAATTAGATATGCATGCTTGAAACCTGTTAAAGATGCAAATGACCTATGGATCCAAACCTTTTATAGAGAGTAACAAACACTCATTCAATTCTCAAGTGAACGTGCGGTGGGATATTTACCCGAGTAAAACATTCCATTATTTTAACCAATTAAAAAAAGCTAACCCAATGATCATATATGGTTGTAAAGTGATTTCACTTGCATAAAGGGCTATATTTTTGCAAGTAATGACTTATGGATTGGGAGTCAACACTCAGTAAAAATTCCCCCGCGTCCCCTTTTTCCCGAAAATTGTAAAACCTAATATATAAAAACTAAAAGTAGTTTAAAATCCCTAAAAGTTATAGACACTTTTTGGAATTATCTCTCTCTACATTTTTGCATATTTCAGTTCTATTTTAGATGGATACTTTTTTTCTGAAATAAGAACTTGAGTTTTCAATTTCCCTCCATCTCGTAAACAAAAAAGAGATAAAAGGCAAATAAGATCACAACAAAATGAAAATTTTAGAGTTTATGTATGGAAAAAAATTAAAGTAATAACAAATGTAAGTACATAAAATTTATTCACACACCACAAATTAAGATAAAGTTTTTTTTATCCAAGTTTTGGAAATTCCACTAGTTCAACCCTAATAGCTTGGAATTTTATAAGAAAGAGATTTTTCAACACATGTTCTAAAAAATGGAGATGCATGCGTGAAACATTTTAAGATGCAAATGACTTGTGTATCCATTCCTTTTAAAGAGAATAACAAACACTAATTAAATTCTCAAGTGAACGTGCGGTGGGATATTTACCCGAGTCAAACAAGCCATTATTTTGCCCATTTACAAAAAGCTAAGCTAACGATAATAAATGATTTTTAAGTGATTTATCATGAGTAACGGCCTATATTTGTGTAAAGAACGACTTATGGATTGGTAGTCAACACTCAGTTAAAAATCCCCCGCCTCCCCCTTTTCTCGACGATTGCAAAACCTAATATATAAAAACAAAAAAGTGTTTGCAATCCCTAAAAATTACAAATACTTTTTGGAATTATCTGTCTCTAATTTTGTGCATTGTGCATTTCCATTTTATATGTATACTTTTTTTTAAATCAAAACATGAGTTTTCACTCTCCCTTTATCTCATAAACAAAAAAGAGATGAAAGGCAAATAAGATCACAACAAAATGAAAATTTTAGAGTTTATGTGTGGAAAAAATTAAAAGCAATAAAAAATATAAGTAAAGACAATTTATTTACACACCACAACTAAACACAATAGTTTTGTTATCCAAGTTTTGGAAATTCCTCTAGTTCAACCCTAATAACTTGGAATTTTATAAGAAAGAGATTTTTCAACACATGTTTTAAAAAATGGATATGCATGCGTGAAACATGTTAAAGATGCAAATGACCTTTGTATCCAAACCTTTTAAAGAGAATAAGAAACACTCATTGAATTCTCAAGTGAATGTGCGGTGGGATATTTACCCGAATCAAACAAGCCATTATTTTGCCCATTTAAAAAAAAGCTGACCTAATGGGCATAGATGATTGTAAACTGATTTATCATGCGTAACGGGCTATATTTTTGTAAGGCATGTATTATGGATTGGGAATCATCACTCAGTTAAAAATCCCCCGCGTCCTCCTTTTCCCGACGATTGCAAAACCTAATATATAAAAAATAAAAAGAGTTAACAATCCTTAAAAATTACAGACACTTTTTGGAATTATCTCTCTCTACATTTGTGCATTGTACATTTTCATTTTAGATGTATACTTTTTTCTTCCATAAAAAAACTTGAGTTTTGACTTTCCCTTCATCTCATCATCTCAAAACGAAAAAGAGATAAAGCGCAAATAATATCACAAAAAAATGAAAATTTCAAAGTTTATGTTTGGAAAAAAATTAAAGAAATGACAAATGTAGGGAAAGAAAATTTATTCACACACCACAAATGAACACAAAAGTTTTGTTATCCAAGTTTGGGAAATTCCACAAGTTCAACCCCAATAGTTTGGAATTTTATAAGATTGAGATTTTTCTACTCATGTTTTAAAAAATGTGTATGCATGCCAGAAACATGTTAAAGATGAAAAAAACCTATAGATCCAAACCTTTTAAAGATAATAACAAACGCTGATTAAATTCTCAAGTGAACATGTGGTGGGACCCGAGTCATAAAGCCATTATTTTGGCCATTTACAAAAAGCTGACCTAACGATCATAGATGATTGTGAAGTGATTTATCTTGCGTAACAGGCTATATTTTGGTAAGGAATGACTTATGGATTTGGAGTCAACACTCAGTTAAAAAGCCATAGCCGCCCCCTTTTCCTGACAATTGCAAAACCATATATATAAAAACAAAAAAGAGTTTGTAATCCCTAAAAATTATAGACACTTTTTGGAATTATCTCTCTACATTTGTGCATTGTGCATTTCCATTTTAGATGTATACGTTTGTCTTAAATTGAAACTTGAGTTTTCACTTTCCATTCATCTCATAAAAAAAAAGAGATAAAAGGCAAATAAGATCACAACAAAATGAAAATTTTAAAGTTTATTTTTGGAAAAAAATTTATGTAATAACAAATGTAGGTGAAGAAAATTTATTCACACGCTTCAAATGAACACAAAATTTTTGTTATCCAAGTTTGGGAAATTCCACAAGTTCAACCCCAATAGCTTGGAATTTTATAAGATAGAGATTTTTCTAAACATGCTTTAAAAAATGTGTATGCATGCCAGAAACATGTTAAAGATGCAAATGACCTATGGATCCAAACCTTTTAAAGAGAATAACTAACGCTGATTAAATGCTCAAGTGAACGTGTGGTGGGATATTTACTCGAGTAAAAAAACCATTATTTTGGCCATTTACAAGAAGTTGACTTAACGACCATAGATGATTGTGAAGTGATTTATCTTGTGTAACTGGCTATATTTTTTTAAGAAATGACTTATGGATTGGGAGTCAACACTCAGTTAAAAATCCACCGCCTCCCCCTTTTCCTGGCGATTGCAAAACCTAATATATAAAAACTAAAAAGAGTTTACAATCCCTAAAAATTACAGACACTTTTTGGAATTATCTCTCACTACATTTGTGCATTGTGCATTTCCATTTTATATGTATACTTTTTTCTAAAATAAAAACTTGAGTTTTCACTTTCCCTTCATCTCATAAAAAAAAAAAGATAAAAAGCAAATAAGATCACAGCAAAATTAAAATTTTAGAGTTTCTGTTAGGAAAAAATTTAAAGCAAAAACAAATGTAGGCAAAGAAAATTTATTCATACGCCACATATGAACAAAAAAGTTTTGTTATCCAAGTTTGGGAAATTCCACTAGTTCAACCCTAATAGCTTGTAATTTTATAAGAAAGAGATTTTTCTACACATGTTTTAAAAAATGGATATGCTTTCTTGAAACATGTTAAAGATGTAAATGACCTATAAATCCAAACCTTTAAAAGAGAATAACAAACACTCATTATATTCTCAAGTGAACGTTCGGTGAGATATTTACCCGAGTCAAACATGCCAATATTTTGCCCATTTACAAACAGCTGACCTAAAGATCATAGATGATTGTAAAGTGATTTATCATGCGTAACATGCTATATAATTGTAAGGAATGACTTCTGGATTGGGAGTCAACACTCAGTTAAAATCCCCCACCTCCAGCTTTTCTCGACGATTGCCAAACCTAATCTATAAAAACTAAAAAGAGTTTACAATCCCTAAAAATTATATACGCTTTTTGGAATTATCTCTCTCTAAATTTGTGCATTGTACATTTCCATTTTATATTTATAGTGTTTTCTTAAATCAAAACTCGAGTTTTAACTTTCCCTTCATCTCGTAAGGAAAAAAGAGATAAATAGCAAATAAGATCACAACAAAATGAAAATTTTAGTGTTTATGTATGGAAGAAATTTAAAGCAATAAAAAATGTAAGTAAAGAAAATTTATTCACACACCACAAATGAACACAAAAGTTTTGTTATCCAAGTTTGGGAAATTTCACTAGTTCAACCCCAATAGCTTGGAATTTTATAAGAAAGAGATTTTTCAACTCTTGTTTTAAAAAATGTATATGCATGCCTGAAACATGTTAAAAATACAAATGACCTATGGATCCAAACCTTTTAAAGAGAATAACAAACACTGATTAAATTCTTCAGTGAACGTGTGGTGGGATATTTACTCAAGTCAGAAAGCCATTATTTTGGCCATTTACAAAAAACTTACCAAACGATTATAGATGATTGTGAAGTGATTTATCATGCATAATGGGCTATATTTTTTTAAGGAATGACTTATGGATTGGAAGTCAACACTCAGTTAAAAATGCCCCGCCTCCCCCTTTTCTCAATGATTGCAAAACCTAATATATAAAAAGTAAAAAATGTTTACAATCCCTCAAAATTACTAACACTTTTTGGAATTATCTCTTTCTATATTTTCCATTGTGCATTTCCATTTTAGATGTATACTTTTTTCTTAAAAAAAACATGAGGTTTCACTTTCCCTTCATCTCATTATAAAAAAAGAGATAAAAGGTAAATAAGATCACAACAAAATTAAAATTTTAGAGATTATGTGTGGAAAAAATTTAAAGCAATAACAAATGTAAGTAAAGAAAATTTATTCACACTCCACAAATTAACACAAAAGTTTTGTTATCCAAGTTCAGGAAATTCCACTAGTTCAACACTAATAGCTTGGAATTTTATTAGAAATAGATTTTTCTACACAAGTTTTAAAAAATGGATATGCATGCTTGAAACATGTTAAAGATGCAAATGACTTGTTGTTACGGTCCCAGATCTGACACGTGGATTCTTTGGGAGGATCTGGGGTCTACCACGGGTTACGGGTCTTCCAGGCATTACCGTAGGGATAATAGGAAGACATGGGGAAGACAAAAACGAAGATCAAGCCGAAGGGAAGCTTGATAACCCTAGAGCTCGTTGAGGAGAACTCTAAGCTTCTTTACGCTAGATTTAACCTAATTCTTAATACTTCAATGCTTGTATTTCTCATTAGTCTTATCCCTTAAATAGGGTTCACCCGGTTAGGGTTTACAATAAAATATTCCAAAAATACCCCTATAAATAAAATATTCCAAAAATACCCCTATAAATAAAATATTCCAAAAATACACCTATGACCTAAAACTGAAATAAAATAAAGTAAATTAAAGAAAACACTAAAATAATAATGTTATTGTGTGCATAACATTACACCCCCCTTGGAAAACGAGCTTGTCCTCAAGCTCGGAAGTAGTGTCTGTATGCCGACGTCTTCATCGGTGCTGAAGTAGCATCCGTGAAAGCTATGACGCCCCCTCTGTTTGCCCGTTTCCTTTTTTTTTTTCTTTGGGCTGGTCCGAGTTAACCTGGGTTGACCCAGTTCAGGAACCCGGTCCGGCTTGCAACTCAGCGGACCGGGCCGATTAAATTTTCCTAAGTTAGGAAAATTTAATCGGGAGTCGTCTTCTTCCTTCGGCCGCTCCCGAACTCTGCGGCCGGCAGTTCCATTCCTCACGACACCGACGAAGTCCGGCGACGGGCGTCTCCTTCTTCTCTCCCGGCACCGACGGAATAGCATGATTTTCCGGTGGCGAATCGCAGCCCGTTGGGGCTTCGCCGCCTGGAAAGATTCCGAGATAGAGGGGTCTCAAAAACTTGTGAATCGTCATTCCTCAGCCTCCTGGAACCGAGATCCCTTGCGGAAAAGTTTCTTACGGCGCCGACGAACTATCCTGCTTTGCCGGTGGCGACGAGAAGCCCGTTGGGGCTTCGCCGCTGGGAGCATTGCCGAGACAGAGAACCTCTATTTCTCAGCCCCCCCGAACAGAGCCTAGCGGAAATTCCGTCAGAAATTTCGCCTACGATGCCGACGGAATTTTCTATTCCCCTCCGATTTCAGATTTTCGGTCATCCCAAAATCCTCCGGTGCCGACGATTTCGGGATTTCCTCTGTTAGGAAATCCCCTCCCCGCTGCAGCTTCGGTGTGGAGATACGCACGGCGTCCATTGGGAAAGGGTGAGCCTTTGCCGTTTTTAAAATTCCGGTGTATCTGTCGTCGGATTTTGGATTTTTGGAGAGCTTTCTGGAGACAGTCTTCTGTTAGTCCGAGAGAGATTCTGTGTCTTCTGTGCGGCTGTCGTGCTCGGCGAATTCAGGTCGTGTGACCTGTTTTGCGGCAGCGCGTGGCTCTCTTGTCCAGCATTCCATGAAAATTTCATATAATGCTCGTGCTTCTCCAAATTTTTGGCAAAGTTTGTCCGCGGAATTGTATACCTTCTCCATGCGAGCTTGTGTTCCATAATTCATTGTGTTCCCGCTCTGATACCAGTTGTTACGGTCCCGGATCTGACACGTGGATTCTTTGGGAGGATCTAGGGTCTGCCACGGGTTACGGGTCTTCCAGGCATTACCGTAGGGATAATAGGAAGACATGGGGAAGACAAAAACGAAGATCAAGCCTAAGGGAAGCTTGATAACCCTAGAGCTCGTTGAGGAGAACTCTAAGACTCTTTACGCTAGATTTAACCTAATTCTTAATACTTCAATGCTTGTATTTCTCATTAGTCTTACCCCTTAAATAGGGTTCACCCGGTTAGGGTTTACAATAAAATATTCTAAAAATACCCCTATAAATAAAATATTCCAAAAATACCCCTATGACCTAAAACTGAAATAAAATAAAGTAAATTAAAAAAACACTAAAATAATAATGTTATTGTGTGCATAACATTTGTTGATCCAAACCATTTAAAGAGAATAAAAAATGCTCATTAAATTCTCAAATGAAAGAGCAGTGGGATATTTACCCTAGTCAAGCAAGACATTATTTTGCCCATTTACAAAAAGCTGACCTAACGATCAGAGAAGCATCTAAAGTGATTTACATGCGTAAGGGGCTATATTTTTGTAAGGAATGACATATGGATTGGGAGTCAACACTCAGTTAAAAATCCCCCGCCTCCCCTTTTTCCTGACGATTGCAAAAAACCTAATACATAAAAACTGAAAAAAGTTTACAATGCCTAAAAATTATAAACACTTTTTTGTATTATCTCTCTCTATATTTGTGCATTGTGAATTTCCATTTGAGATGTATACTTTTTTCTTAAATCAAAACTTGAGTTTTCACTTTCCCTTCATCTCGTAAACAAAAAAGAGATAAAAGGGAAAAAAGATCACAAAAAAATGAAAATTTTAGAGTTTATATATGGAAAATTTTAAGCCAACAACAAATGTTAACAAAAGTTTTGGAAATTTTCAAGTGAACGTGCAGTGGGATATTTACTCGAGTCAAACAAGCCATTATTTTGCCCATTTAAAAAAAGTTGACCTAACGATCATAGATGATTCTAAAGTTATTTATCTGGCGTAATGGGTTATATTTTTGTAAGGAATGACTTATGGATTGGGAGTCAACAATCAGTTAAAAATCCTCTGCCTCCCCCTTTTTTCGGCGATTGCAAAACTTAAAATATAAAAACTAAAAATAGTTTTCAATCCCTCTAAATCATAGATGATTTTTTGAATTATCTCAGTCTACATTTATTCATTGTGCATTTCCATTTTAGATGTATACTTTTTTCTTCAATCAAAACTTGAGTTTTCACTTTTCGTTCATCTCGTAAACAAAAAAGAGATAAAAGGAAAAATAGATCACAACAAAATGAAAATTTTAGAGTTTATGTATGGAAAAAATTTAAAGCAAGAACAAACATGAGTAAAGAGAATTTATTCACACACCACAAATGAACACAAAGTTTTGTTATCCAAGTTTGGGAAATTCCTCTAGTTTAACGCTAATAGCTTGGAATTTTATAAGAAAGAGATTTTTCTACACATGTTTTAAAAAATTGATATGCATGTCTCAAACATGTTAAAGATGCAAATAACCTATGGATCCGAAGCTTTTAAAGAGAATAACAAACGCTCATTAAATTCTCAAGTTAACGTGTGGTGGGATATCTACCCGAGTCAAACAAGCCATTATTTTGGCCATTTATAAAAAGCTGACATAACGATCATAGATGATTGTGAAGTGATTTATCATGTGTAACGAGTTATATTTTTGTAAGGAATGACTTACGGATTGAGAATCAACACTCTGGTAAAAATCCCTCGCTTCCCCCTTCTAGACGATTGCAAAACCTAATATATGAAAACTAAAAAGAGTTTACAATCACTAAAAATTACAGACACTTTTTGGAAATTTCTCTCTGTACATTTGTGCATTTTTCATTTTAGTTTAACATGTATACTTTTTCTTAATTCAAAACTTGAGTTTTAATTTTCCCTTCATCTCATAAACAAAAAAGAGAAAAAAGGCAAATAAGATCACAACAAAATGAAAATTTTGGAGTTTACGTATGGAAAAAATTTAAAGCAATAACAAATGTAAGTAAAGAAAGTTTATTCACACACCACAAATGAACACAAAATTTTTTTTATCCTAGTTTAGGAAATTCCACTAGTTCAACCCTAATAGATTGGAATTTTTTAAGAAAGAGATTTTTCTACACATGTTTTAAAAAATTGATATGCATTTGTGAAACATGTTAAAGATGCAAGTGACCTGTGTATCCTAACTTTTTAAAGAGAATCACAAACACTAATTAAATTCTCAAGTGAACGTACAGTGAGATATTTACCCGAGTCAAACAAGCAATTATTTTCCCCATTTAAAAAAAGCAAACCAAAAGATCATAAATGAATGTAAAGTGATTTATCATGCGTAACGGGCTCTACTCATGGATTGGGAGTCAATACTCATTTAAAAATCCCCAGCCTCCCCCTTTTCTCGACGATTACCAAACCTAATATATAAAAACAAAAAAGAGTTTACAATCCCTCAAAATTACAGGCACCTTTTGGAATTATCTCTCTCTACATTTGTGCATTGTGCATTTATATTTTTGTATTATAGTTTTTTCTTAAATCAAAACTTTGACTTTTCATTTTCCCATTATCTCGTAAACAAAAAAGAGATAAAAGGCAAATAATATCACAGCAAAATGAAAATTTTAGATTTTATGTATGGAAAAAATTTAACACACTAAAAAATGTGAGTAAAGAAAATTTATACACACACCCCAAATGAACACCAAACTTTTGTTATCCAAGTTTGGGAAATTCCACTAGTTACCCCTAATTGCTTGGAATTTTACAAGAAAGAGATTTTTCTACACATGTTTTAAAAAATGGATATGCATGTCCGAAACATGTTAAAGATGCAAATGACCTATGGATCCAAACCTTTTAAAGAGAATAACAAACGCTCATTAAATTCTCAAGTGAACCTGTGGTGGGATATTTTCCCAAGTCAAACAATAGATTATTTTTCCCATTTAAAAAGTTGACCTAACGATCATAGATAATTATAAAGTGATTTATCAGGCATAACGGGCTATATTTTTGTAAGGAATGACTAATGGATTTGGAGTCAACACTCAATTAAAAATCCCCCGCATCCCCCTTTTCCCGAAGACTGCAAAACCTAATATATAAAACCTAAAAATAATTTACAATCCCTAAAAATTAATTACACTTTTTGGAATTATCTCTCTCTACATTTGTGCATTGTGCATTTCCATTTTAGATGTACACTTTTTTCTTAAATCAAAACTTGAGTTTTCACTTTCCCTTCATCTCGTAAACAAAAAAGTGATAAAAAGCAAATAATATCACAACAAAATGAAAATTTTAGAGTTTATGTATGGAAAAAATTTAAGGCAATAACAAATGTAAAAAATTTAAGGCAATAAAAAATGTAAATAAAGAAAATTTATTCACACACCACAAATGAACACAAAAGTTTTGTTATCTAAGATTGGGAAATTCCACTAGTTCAACCCTAATAGCTTGGAATTCTGTAAGAGGGAAATTTTTCTACACATGATTTAAAAAATGGATATGCATGCTTGAAACATGTTAAAGATGAAATGACCAATAAATCCAAACCTTAAAACAAAATAACAAACGCTTTTTCAATTTTCAAGTGAACGTGCGGTGAGATATTTACCCGAGTCTAACAAGCCATTATTTTGCCCATTTACGAAAACCTGACCTAAAGATCATAGATGATTTTAAAGTGATTTATCAATTGTAATGAGCTATATTTTTTTAAGGAATGACTTAACGATTGGGAGTAAACACTTTGTTAAAAATTCCCTGCCTCCCCGTTTTCTCAACGATTGCCAAACCTAATATATAAAAACTAAAAAGAGTTTAAAATACCTAAAAACTACAAACACTTTTTTGAATTATCTCTCTCTACATTTGTGCATTGTGCATTTCAATTTTATATGTATACTTTTTTCTTAAATCAAAACGTGAGTTTTTACTTTCCCTTCATCTCGTAAACAAGAAAGAGATAAAAAACAAATAAGATCACAATAAAATAAAAATTTAAGTTTAATCATGGAAAAATTTAAAGATATAAAAAATTTAAGTAAAAAAAATTTATTCACACACCACAAATGAACACAAACGTTTTGTTATTCAAGTTAGGGAAATTTTGCTAGTTCAACCCTAATAGCTCTGATACCAATTTATAGACAAACTAAACAAGACACAGACATTGGATTATGATACCAAAAGCACTAATGCTCTGATACCAATTTAAAGATGCAAAAAACAACAAGTCTCTAATAGACTTTATCACAGACACATAACGGATTATAAGGAGAACCTAGGGATGAGGGCAGTGAAACTAGAATCCTAGGGATTTCTACCTACACACTGGTTACAGGCAGAGGAAAACAACGATGCCTCACACAATACTATTCTTATAGTCACACTTTGATGGTCTTATCATTTTACCATCATATTACTCTTGCTTCCTACCACATGTCATTGCTATGTACTCGTTTGTGTCTATTTCATAGCTATCTAATAGGCCCAACATGACTTTTGCTGCTACTTAGAACTTCTTTGGGGTTTGACCCTATTCTTGCCAGCTTACCACCACGTGGGCAATCCATCATTGCGGTCCTCACGGTGTCTAGAGGGCCCCAAGTCGTTCCTATTAACCGTTACGACTCCATGGCTGCTTCAGCAGGGTAGAGCACAACTCCGTTTCGTTTTCTACCTCAGAGCGTAGCCAAATAATTCCAAGTCTCTAGCTTCTGTCCTATTTGGCACTATTTCGATACTATTTCTTTTTTACGAGTGAACAGTAAATGAATAGTAACATGAATACTAACCATGAACAGTAAAATTGAACAGTACTTTTGAATAGTAACATTGGAACAGTAAAAACAAACACTGTGGAGATCATATATATAGATGCGGAACATGAACAGTAATAACAAATACTATATGAATCACAATATTACAAACATGCGAAAAATATAAAACACTGTTCAAACAAAAAAAAACAACTAAATACATACCCTTAAACAAGGGAAAGAAAAACTACTTATCTACATAACTCCCGAAGTTACCGAAGGTGCCACCAGTCGGTTACCTCTTTTCTACTCAGCCATTACGGCTGTTAAGCACATACCGTGCTTTAAGGAACTTGCCGGAGGAAGATTGCCGGAAATCGCCTTCTTCTTTTTTTTTCGAATCTGCTAATGCTTCTCTCGTTTTTCCAATGCTTAAACCTCTGGAGGAGCTTCGAATTTATAGCTGAAGATCTTTCATGTCTTTCGCTTTTACCCTTAATTGAAAGGTGTGGTTTAAAGACAAAGGGTAACTTTTGTCTTTTTGGCATTTCCTTTGCCCTTGCATTATTACCTTTTGGCACCGAAAGCAGGGGTAGAAATGTCTTTTCCTCTTGTGACGTCATGATGCTGACGTGCAAGAATCTTTGGAGCCATCATTGTTGAATTTGTGTAGCCGCCTTTGATGACTTTTGTTGCCGCTTTTGCGGACTTTTATAGCCGCCTTTACTGACTTTGATTTCGTCTTGGGCCTTAATGGCTGCTGACTTGTCTGCTGACATGGCTACTGACTTGTCATTCGAACAGCGGCCTTTCTGTGCACAATCTACAGGTATGCTCCTTGGAAATGTCTTTTGGGCCATCTGGCAGAAGCTTTCCTTGGTTGCTTTGCTGAAGCGGATATTTCCTCTAAGGAATTTCTTCAACGTTGCTTCGAGACTAGTCTGGATAGGTGCCGGAGTCTCTTTATAGCTTTTTGAGACGATCGTCAGTGGGACGGAAGTCTTGTAGACAAAGCTTTTCTATTTCTAAATTAGTTGTTGTATGATCTGTATCAGATTCTTGAGCTCGTGAATACGCCTGGTTGGCCAGACTATTTCTGGGCAAGGCTTGGCTTTAGGAACATGTCTGGGATCATATTCCATCTTAGCGTTACCTTCTTTGATGCCTTCAAGTGTCACGACAAAAATGCTTGGAAACATCTTTGAGTCAGTAACAATTTCAGCAATACAGGAAACGAAATGAAGTCAAATTCCTTTACTCTTTGTTTTGGAGATGAAACTTGTGCAAGCCTCCATAATCTCTTTTGGCATTTTCTCCAAAACTGACAAGTCGGTGGAGTGAAGTACCATCTGTTTTATGAATCCATATGCATAAAGCATGGATGCATATTTTGAGTCTATTTCATGACTCAGCTTCACTTGATTCCAACTGTTGCTGAACTCAGTGGTGAAGAAGGGAGTGTTCATCCTTTGTCCAATTTGTTCATTCCATCTCTGGAATTGAACAGTATGATCAGATTCGATCTTTGAACGAACGTTGTCCACCTTTTGAGGGCGTAGCGAAGGTTCCTCAGACATAATGTCCGAAAGCTTTAAAGGTTTAAATTTCTTTAAAAACTCAAACTCATTAAAACTTGTTTTCTCTAGTTTATTTAGGCTTCTCAACCTTGTAAACACAAATGGGGTAACCAATTTTGTCTTGAATGATTTCTCATTACTAGACAAGTCCGTTTCCATCAAAGATGAATCCGTTAAGACTTCCTTTCCAGCTCGAGACTAACAGGTAGAAGTCCCTGATTCCGATTTCAGTGAAATCATTAAGGTTTCCTTTCCAGCACTAGACTGGTAGATAGAAATCCTTGTTTCCCCTATCTTCAAAGAAGACTGGGCTGTGATTTCCTTCTCATGCCTGACATGACCGGTAGAAATCCCGGGTCGACCTGTGTTTATCAAAACACTAAAGTCATCCATCTGCTGATTAGCTGACGTTGTGGCTTCCTTTACTCGCGATGGAGATCCGGTAGAAGTCCCGGAGAAACTTGGCATATCATGCCATTTTGTAAGTTCTTTTAACTCTTCGGTTAATTCCTTAACCTTGAGTTGTAAGAGTTCTCCACTTAACTCGTATCGGGCACAATTCTCATTTATGTCTCCTCGTTCTGAGAGAACTAAAAGACCGTCGAATAGTGACTGTAGGGTTGAGAGCAATACCGTGAGTGTGGCAATTGT
Source organism: Aristolochia californica (assembly GCF_029961685.1). Taxonomy (NCBI): domain Eukaryota; kingdom Viridiplantae; phylum Streptophyta; class Magnoliopsida; order Piperales; family Aristolochiaceae; genus Aristolochia; species Aristolochia californica. The sequence continues at coordinate 21,716,003 of NW_027182257.1, read as the reverse complement.
TGCTGCTAGGTCCGTCAGGGTGCTGCTGAGGGGATCCATTTTACTTGTCTGGAACACAAGAAAATTCTCTAGTAAGAGTATCAGGTAAATAATTTTTAACTCCTTTAATATGTTCAACAGTAAAAGAGAATTGGAAGAACCATGGTTGCCAACGGAGTAATCTACCGTGACAAAGTAAATCTTCTAAATTTCTTGTCATAAAACTGACAAAAGTTTTACAGTCAGTTCTTACCAGAAATTCTTTGGGAGAAAGATAAATATAAAACTTTTTTATCCCATTTTTTACTGCTAAAATTTCTTTTTCATAAGAATGATAATTTGTTTCAGCAGATGAAAATGTTCCTGAAGTATATTTTCATATTCTCTCAGAATCATTGATTTTGCATTTTAGGACTACTGCCCAAGTATGATCCGAGGCATCAGTTTCTAAAATCATTTTTGCATCTGGATCTAGTAGAGTTAACACCTGGAGGTGTTTCATCATTTGTTTGATCCTGATTACTTCTAGACTATCAATGGGTGTCCATTCCCATTTGACATCTTTCTTTAGTTTCTATTGAAAGGGTTTTCTAATTTCTGCTAAATTCTTTATGAATTGTTCAGCATATGTTAGGCATCCTAAGAAACGTTGAAGTTGTTTTATATCTTCAATTTCATTTGGAAAAGCTACTAGTTTTTCCAGCATATGATTTTGGAGGATGATTTCTCCTTTTGAGATGTTTAAACCTAAGGAATCTATCTTGGTTTTAAACAACTCTGATTTCTTTTTGCTGAGTACTATCCCAACATTTTTAAGGCATTTAATACCTTAAGTAATTGCTCTTTATGTTGATCCTTGGTTTTTGAAAAGACTAGGATGTCATCAACATAAACTAATCAAATTTAAAGAATGGTTTGAGGATATCGTCCATTCTTCTTTGAAATATGTTGGGTGCTTGTTTTAACCCGAAAGACATTACAAGCCACTCATAATGTCCTGAAGGACAAATGAATGCTATAAGGGGAATAGCTCTTTTGGTTAGACGAATTTTCCAAAACCCGGATTTGCAATCAAATTTAGAAAACCATTGTTTTCCTCTTATGGCAGCTATTAATCTTTCTTTGTTAGGAAGATAGTAGTCATCCATTTTTGTGGCTTCATTAACCTTTTTATAGTTAATGACCATTCTAGCTTTTCCACGTTTTATCTTTGCATGATTCCGAACTAGGAAAGCAGGAGATGTATGTGGAGAATAACTTGCACGGATTAAACCTTGAGTTAGCAAGTCAATTATCTGTGTTGAGAATTCTTCAACATCAGAAGGAGTGTAAACCATAGGTTTTTCTCGTATTTCTTTTTCGGGATCAAGAAGTTCGAGGTCGGCATATGGTTTTTGTTTATTCCACCATTCTAAGAGTATTTAAGAACAAGTGGATTCTAGAAGCTACTGAACTTCTGATTCACAGGATTCAGTGAGGAGCACAGTTTCTAAGGGAAGAATCTCATCACCACGCTTGCTGCATTTTTTGAAGACCTGATGGAGAACATCTCCTTTGTCGGAAATGGCAAAGGCTTTAGTGGGTTTTACTGCATAGACAAATACAGCAGAATTATCAATTTCGTGTCGAGTGTGACATCGAAGTTTATAGTAGGCTGGTGTTTGCTCTACAGGGGCATGAAACATGAGCCATTCATTTCCTAGGACTAAATCTGGTCCTGAGTTTATGTTTGGTCCTAAACTATTGAGTTTTGGGATCATAAACTTTTCACCTCCAATGTCGAGATGAATGTTTCGAGCTTATGTAGGAAGAGATATATTTTCTCCTGAGCCAGTTGTTACTTGAAGGGGTACTTCAAGTGGTTTCCATAGATCCGTGGGAAGTAGATTTTGTCTGGCAAGGCAATATGAACTTCCTGTATCTACGAGAGCGTGTATATGGAATTTGATATATCCGGGTAGCTTAAGCATGACCGTGATATAAGAATTTCCAGAAGCTAAATGCTCTACGTTTATGCGGATACTCATTCAGAGAAGGTGCCTGAAGAGTCCAACATGTTCTCTGAGTTTTCCGAGGTGGAAGACTCAGTTTCTAGATGAAGTTCATATACTTCATCTTCTGTCTGGATGTCATCATAATGGATGATTTCCAATCCATTTTCTTCGGCTAGTACCATATAAGTATTTTACCGCCGTTGTTGTTTATCATTTGGATAATCTTTTGCAAAATGTCCTTCTTTCTGGCTTATCCAGCATTTGCATTTGCTTGGGGTTTTCCCCTTTGGGCAATATGCATTTGACCCTTTACTGGATGTGGTAGGGCCAAAATTGGTTCTTTTTCTAAAGTATCTCGTTTTAGGAGTATACCTAGTTGTAGAACTTTTTTGCATCCTAAATTTTTTCTTAGGATATTTTCGTTGCTTATGGGAGGTGGTTTTACAACCATAAGCTCCTACATTTTTGTTCTGGTTTGAACAAAATAATGTTTGCTTATTTGCCTTACTACTTTTCTTTTGTAGTTTTTGGGCTTCACAAAGATTTGCCAACATGTCTTGTACAAATCTATGTCTTCTTCCTAAAGTGTCAAAGTTTAGGAAATTATCCATGATAAGAGTACGAAGTTCTGGATTATTTTGCCAATATTTTGTAATGTAGTTTTTTTCAGCTACATGGGCAAAAGGTTCTGGCAATTTTGCATAAAAGATAAACAGATAAGGTTTCTGATCTTCTTTTTGCAGTTTATAGAAGTAACTTGCAAATTCGCAATAATACTTCTCATAGAAACAAATGTTACAGATTTGTAACTTGTTTAATTTTTGAAGAGTTTCTAAACGTTTTCTTTGTTTAGTACTCTCATTGTAAGCTTCTAGGGTTGTATGTATTCGTAGAAATTCTTTTGATATCTTAGCCACTAATCCCTTCAAGATATTGGCTATCGATATTGAGGTATTAGCTCATTTTTGGTCTTCGGGAAGGTTGTCCCACCAATGAGCTACATTACCCTGTAAAGCATGGGTAAAGAAATTTAATGCTGAATCTTTGTCCCAAGATTCATGCATATTTGCAGCATTGCTCATGCTTCTTTCCCATTCTTTAAGGACTTTTTCTCCATCCTTGGGGCAATCCAAGTTGAGAAAAAATCCAAAAGGGTTTATGCTATCTATGGTTTGATGTCCCTTAGTAGCATTTGAAGGATCAACATTTGTGTATTTTGTCGAATACCTTTGTCCTCCCAAAGATATTTTGGAGTGGGAGAAACTTTCTCGTTCTTGCGGGTGAACCGCAGTACGGTTTCGAAACTTATCTTGAAAGCTATCTTCCATGTGGGTGTCTCGTACCCTTGACGTTTCTGCTTCAAAATGGTCGCTACCACGAAGCATTCAAAATATTTTACCAAGATCATCTGCCTTTTTGTCTTTAGTAGAGTAGCCTATTTTCTTGGTATTTTCTTATGCAACTTCATCAGATTCCCAGGCTTCTGGTTCACTGTCGTGTTGCTCTTGTTGTTTACTAGAGGAAGATTTTTCCTCTTGAACATAATAAATCGGTTGGCGACTGAACGTATTATATTCTGCGTAAACTTCATCATCAGAGGAGGATGATGTTTTTGAGGTGATCCTAAAAACAGGTGGTGCTGGATCCTTTCTTCTAGGTGCTATGTAAGGTGTTGCAAAGTACACTAGGTTTTTTAGCCATTCGGTGATGTCAGGAAGGCCTAATGGTAATGGAGTTTCCATATCCATTAAATAGAAAAATTCATGCATTTTTACAAAGCTAAGAGGTTTAGCTTTTGTTTAATTTTTTCGATCTTACATCGTAGTCTATGGATACTATTCGTAAATAGTACATTTCCATGGAATAGATTGTATCATCTTCAGGTTGAAGCATATTTCTTAGTAAGAGAGTGAAGGCAAGGCCATCTCTCTTTCTTTGTAAATGATCTAAAAGTTTTTGCCTATAGATCATCTATTTTGGGATGTTGTCCAAGCTTGTTCAGCATCTTCCTTTGTCCAAAATTTTCTGTGAGAATTTCCGGGAAATCCTATTACTTGTGCTTGGGCTTCTTCCCAACTGTCATATATTCCTGTTTCTCCTCCTATGAAGACAACATACCAGTATTTTATTTTTTCTGGTTTTTCGTATGTACTTGTACAGGCTTCTCTTGTTGAAGTGGTGTCTACAGGTTGAAATACGGTTTCTTCTTGGGTCATTCTATAGATTTCTCTTTGAAGAATGATGATCAAATCTTCTAAGAATTGCTTAGATAGCATATTCTTGAAGTTCAAGTTGTTCAATCCTGATTTGGTGTTTTAGGTCTTTGATAACTTGTTTTAATCCTACTGGACCGAGTCCTAAGAATCGTCCATCTTAGATTATCCTTCTTCCTTCATTGTTATAATCTACAACTAAAGGATTTTCTTCGAGCTCTTTGAGTTTGGCTTGAACTCATAAGAGCCGATCTTTTAAATGTCGAATCCAAACCGTCTAGAATTCGATTTGATTATCATACCTTCTGGTCATGATATGTTCTCACAGTCGTGTATAGTTTATAAGTCTTATCGCTGGATTAGACCTATTATGTTCCATATTGGAATTTTGGTTTTGTACATTTGTTCCTTATAAATGTTATATGGGATGTGACCGGTTTGGGTCGTAACTGTTTGGGAATATGTATACCTAAACAGAAAGAAGTTAAGTTAAGCTTTGACTTCTTTGACACATATAAGCTCAAGTCTAATACTTGGCTCTGTAGGACGTCTAACCTACGCTCTGATACCATTTTAAAGACAAACTAAACAAGACACGGACAGTGGATTATGATACCAAAAGCACTAATGGTCTGATACAAATTTAAAGATGCAGAAAACAACAAGTCTCTAACAGATTTTATCACAGACACACAATAGATTATACAGAGAACCTAGAGATGAGGGCACCGGAACTAGAATCCTAGGGATTTCTACCTACACACTGGCTACAGGCAGCGGAAAACAACGATGACTCACACAATATTATTCCAACAGTCACACTTCGACGGTCTTATCATTTCAACATCATATTACTCCTGCTTCTTACCACAAGTCCTATGTACTCGTTTGTGTCTATTTCATAGCTATCTAATAGGCCCAATAGGACTTTTGCTTCTACTTAGAACTTCTTTGGGGTTTGACCCTATTCCTGCCGGCTTACCACCACGTGGCAATCCATCATTGCGGTCCTCACGGTCTCTAGAGGGTTCCAAGTCGTTCCTATTAACCATTGCGGCTACATGGCTGCTTCAGCAGGGTAGAGCACAGTTTCGTTTCTTTTTCTACCTCAGAGCGTAGCCGAATAATTCCAAGTCTCTAACTTTTGTCCTATTTGGCACTATTTCGATACTATTTCTTTTTGACGAGTGAACAGTAAACATGAATAGTAACATGAATGCTAACCATGAACAGTAAAATTGAACAATACTTTTGAATAGTAACTTTGGAATAGTAAAAACAAACACTGTGGAGATCATATATATAGATGCGGAACATGAACAGTAATAACAAATACTATATGAATCACAATATTACAAACATGTGGAAAATATAAAACATTGTTCAAACAAGAATAAAATAAACTAAATACATACCCTTAAAAAAGGGAAAGAAAAACTACTTATCTACATAACTCCCGAAGTTACTGACGGTGCCACCGGTCAGTTCCCTCTTTTCTACTCAGCCATTACGGCTATTAAGCACATACCGTGCTTTAAGGAACTTGCCGGAGGAAGATCGGCGGAAATCGCCTTCTTCTTCTATTTTCGAATCTGCTAATGCTTCTCTCGTTTTTCCAATGCATAAACCTTTGGAGGAACTTCAAATTTATAGCTGAAGATCTTTCATGTCTTCAGCTTTTACCCTTAAATCAAAACTTGAGTTGTCACTTTTCCTTCATCTCATAAACAAAAAAGAGATAAAAGGCAAATAAGATCACAACAAAATGAAAATTTTAGAGTTTATGTATGGAAAAAATTTAAAGCAATAACAAATGTAAGTAAAAAAAAAATTATTCACACACCACAATTGAAGAAAAAAGTTTTCTTATCCAAGTTTGACAAATTCCACTTGTTCAACCCTAATAGCTTGGAATTTTATAAGAAAGTGATTTTTCAACATATGTTTTAAAAAAGGGATATGCATGTGTGAAACAAGTTATAGATGGAAATGGCATGTGTATCCAAAGCTTTTAAAGAGAATAACAAACACTCATTAAAATCTCAAGTGAACGGCGGTGGGATATGTACCCAAGTCAAACAAGCCATTATTTATCCCATTTACAAAAAGCTGAGCCAATGATCAAAGATGATTAAAAAGTGATTTATCATGCGTAACGAGCTATATTTTTGTAAGGAATGACTTATGGATTAGGAATCAACACTTAGTTAAAAACCCCTGCCTCCCCCTTTTCCCGACGATTGCAAAACTTAATGTATAAAAACTAAAAAGAGTTTACAATCCCAAAAAATTACTGACACTTTTTGGAATTATCTCTGTCAACATTTGTGCATTGTGCATTTCCATTATAGATGTATATTGTTTTCTTAAATCAAAAGTTGTGTTTTCACTTTCCCTTCATAAAAAAAGAGATAAAAGGCAAATAAGATCACATCAAAATGAAAATTTTAGAGTTTATGTGTGGAAAAAATTAAAAACAATAACAAATGTTTGTAAAAAAAAATTATTCACACACAACAAATGAACACAAAGTTTTGTTATCCAAGTTTGGGAAATTCCACTAGTTCAACCGTAATAGCTTGGAATTTTATAAGAAAGAGATTTTTCTACACACGTTTTAAGAAATGGATATAGATGCTTGAAACATGTTAAAGATGCAAATGACCTATGGATCCAAACCTTTTAAAAAAAATAACAAAGGCTCATTAAATTCTCAAGTGAACCTGCGGTGGAATATTTACCCGAGTCAACAAGCTATTTTTTTGCCCATTTACATAAAGCTGACCTAATGATCATAGATGATTGTAAAGTGATTTATCATGTGTAACGGGCTATATTTTGTAAGGAATGACTTTTGGATTGGGAGTCAACAATCAGTAAAAAATCCCCCGCTTCCCATTTTTCCTGATGATTGCAAAACCTAATATATAAAAACTAAAAAGAGTTTACAGTCCCTAAAAATGTTTACAATCCCTAAAAATTACAGACACTTTTTGGAATTATCACTCTCTACATTTTTTCATTTCGCATTTCCATTTTAGATGTATACTTCTTTCTTAAATCAAAAACTTGAGTTTTCCGTTTTCCTTCATCTCGTTAATAAAAAAGAGATAAAAAGTAAATAGATCACAACAAAATGAAAATTTTAGAGTTTATGTATGGAAAAAATTTAAAGAAATAACAAATGTAAGTGAAGAAAATTTATTCACACACCACAAATGAACAAAAAAGTTTTGTGATCCAATTTTTTGAAATTCCACTAGTTCAACCCTAATAGCTTGGAATTTAATAAGAAAGAGATTTTTTTACACATGTTTTAAAAAATTGATATGCATGCTTGAAACATGTTAAAGATACAAATGACCTATGGAATCAAACTTCTTAAAGAGAATAAGTAACGCTCATTAAATTATCAAGTGAACGTGCAATGAGATACTTACCCATATCAAGCAAGCCATTATTTGGCCCATTTACAAAATGCTAACCGAACGATCATAGATGATTGTAAAGTGATTTATGTTGCGTAACGGGCCATATTTTTGTAAAGAATGACTTATGGATTGGGAGTCAATACTCAGTTAAAAATCCCCAGCCTCCCCCTTTCCTGACGATTGCAAAACCTAATATATAAAAATAAAAAGAATTTACAATCCTTAAAATTTACAGACACTTTTTGGAATTATCTCTCTCTATATTTGTGCATTGTGCCTTTCCATTTTAGATGTATACTACTTTCTTAAATCAAAACTTGTTTTTTCACTTTCCCTTCATCTCATAAACAAAAAAGAGATAAAAGGTAAATAAGATCACAACAAAATGGAAATTTTAGAGTTTATGTGTTGAAAAAATTTGAAACAATAACAAATGTAAGTAAATTAAATTTATTCCAACACCACAAATGAACACAAAAAATTTCTTATCCAAGTTTAGGAAATTCTACAAGTTCAACCCTAATAGCTTGGAATTTTAACAGAAAGATATTTTAATACTCATATTTTATAAAATGGATATGCATGCTTGAAACATGTTAAAGATGCAAATGTCCTATGGATCCAAACGTTTTAAGGAGAATAAAAAACACTCATTAAATTCTAAAGTAAACCTGCGGTGGGGTATTTAGCCGAGTCAAACAAACCATTATTTTGCCCATTTACATAAAGCTGACCTAACGATCATAGATGATTGTAAAGTAATTTATCTTGCGTAACGGGTTATATTTTTGTAAGGGATTACTTATTGATTGGGAGTCAACCCTAAGTTAAAAAGCCCCACCTCCCCCTTTTCCCCACGATTGCAAAACCTAATATATAAAAACTAAAAAGAGTTTACAATCCTCAAAATTTACTGACACTTTTTGGAATTATCTCTCTCTAAATTTGTGCATGGTGCACTTCCATTTTAGATGTATACTTTTTTCTTAAATCAAAACTTGAGTTTTCACTTTCCCTTCATCTCGTAAACAAAAAAAATGATAAAAGGCAAATAAGATCATAACGAAATTAAAATTTTAGAGTTTATGTTTGGAAAAAAATTTAAGCAATAACAAATGTTAAGTAAAGAAAATTTATTCACGCACCACAACTGAACACAATAGTTTTGTTAGCCAAGTTTTGGAAATTCCACTAGTTCAACCCTAACAGCCTGAAATTTTATTAGAAAGAAATTTTTCTACACATTTTAAAAAATGGATATGCATGCTCGAAAAATGTTAAAGATGCAAATGACCTATGGATCCAAACCTTTTATAGAGAATAACAAACGCTCATTCAATTCTCAAGTGAATGTGCGGTGGGATATTTACCTGAGTTGAACAAGCCATTATTTTGCCCATGTAAAACAAGATAACCTATCAATCATAGATGATTGTAAAGTGATTTAACTTGTGTAACAGGATATATTTTTGCAAGTAATGACTTATAGATTGGGAGTCAACACTCAATTAAAAATCCCCTGCCTCCCCCTTTTCCCGACGATTGCAAAACTTAATATATAAAAACAACAAATAGTTTCAAATCCCTAAAAATTACGGACACTTTTTGGAATTATCTCTATCTACATTTATGCATTGTTCCTTTCCATTTTAGATGGATACTTTTTTCTTAAATCAAAACTTGAGTTTTCAATTTCCCTTCATCTCGTAAACAAAAAAGAGATAAAAGGCAAATAAGATCATAACAAAATGAAAATTTTAGAGTTGATGTATGGGAAATAGCACTAGTTCAACCCTAATAGCTAGGAATTTTATAACAAAATAGAGTTTTCTACACATATTTTTAAAAAATGGATATGCATATGTGAAACATGTTAAAGATGCAAATGACTTGTTTTTCCAAAAATTTTAAAGAGAAAACAAACACAAATTAAATTCTCAAGTGAACATGCGGTGGGATATTTACCCGAGTCAAACAAGCCATTGTTTTGCCCATTTACAAAAAGCTGACCTAACAGTCATAGATGATTGTTAAGTGATTTATCATGCGTAACGGGCTATATTTTTGTAATGAATGACTTATGGATTGGGAATCAACACTAAGTTAAAAATCCCCAGCCTCCCCCTTTTCCCAACGATTGCAAAACCTAATATATTAAAACTAAAAAGAGTTTACAATCCCTTAAAATTACAGACACTTTTTGGAATTATCTCTCTATACATTTATGCATTGTGCATTTCAATTTTAGATGTGTACTTTTTTTAAATCAAAACTTGAGTTTTCACTTTCCCTTCGTCTCCTAAACGAAAGAATAAAAGGCAAATAAGATCACCACAAAATGAAAAGTTTAGAGTTTATGTATGGAAAAAATTTAAAGCAATAACAAATGTAAGTAAAGAAAATTTATTCACACACCACAAATGAAGACAAAAGTTTTGTTATCCAAGTTTAGGAAATTCCTCTAGTTCAACCCTAATAACATGGAATTTTATAAAAAAAGAGATTTTTCTACACAATTTTTAAAAAATGGGTATGCATGCATGAAACATGTTAAAGAAGGAAATGACCTATGGATCCAAACCTTTTAAAGAGAATAACACACACTCATTCAACTCTCAAGTGAACGTGTAATGGGATATTTACCCGAGTCAAACAAGCCATTATTTTGCCCATTTACAAAAAGCTGACCTAACGATCATAGATGATTGTCAATTGATTTATCATGCGCAACGGGCTATATTTTTGTAAGGCATGACTTATGGATTTGGACTCAACATTCAGTTAAAAATCCACCGCCTCCCCCTTTTCCTCATGATTGCCAAGCCTAATATATAAAATCTAAAAAGAGTTTACAATCCTTAAATATTACAGACACTTTTTGGAATTATTTCTCTCTACATTTGAACATTGTGCATATCCATTTTAGATTTATATTTTTTTCTTAAATCAAAACTAGAGTTTTCACTTTGCCTTCATTTCATAAACAAAAAAGAGATAAATGGCAAATAAGATCAGAACAAAATGAAAATAATAGAGTTTAGGTATGGAAAAAATTTAAAGCAATAACAAATGTAAGTTAAGAAAATTTATTCACACGCCACTAATCAACACAAAAGTTTTGTTATCCATGTTTGAGGAATTCCACTAGTTCATCCCTAATAGCATGGAATTTTATAAGAAAGAGATTTTTCTACACATGTTTTAAAAAAGGGATATGCATGCTTGAAACATGTTAAAGATTCAAATGGCCTATAAATCCAAACCTTTAAAAGAGAATAACAAACGCTCATTAAATTCTCAACTGAACATGCAGTGAGATATTTACCCGAGTCAAAAAGCCATTATTTTTCCAATTTACCAAAATCTGACCTAAATATCATAGATGATTGAAAAGTGATTTATCATGCGGAACAGGCTATATATTTTCAAGGAATGACTAATGGATTAGGAGTCAACACTCAGTTTAAAAACCCCCACCTCTCCCTTTTCTCGACGACTGCTAAACCTAATCTATAAAAACTAAAAAGAGTTTACAATCACTAAAAATTACAGATACTTTTTTGCAATTATCTCTCTCTTCATTTGTGCATTGTGGATTTTCGTTTCATATGTATGGTGTTTTCTTAAATCAAAACTTGAGTTTTCTCTTTGCCTTCATCTCGTAAAAAAAAAAGACATACAAGGCAAATAATATCACAACAAAATGAAAATTTTAGAGTTTATGTATGGATAAAATTTAAAGCAATAACAAATGTAAGTAAAGAAAATTTAATCACACACCACAAATGAACACAAAAGTTTGTTATCCAAGTTTGGAAAATTCCACTAGTTCAACCTCAATAGCTTCGAATTTTATGAGAAAGAGATTTTTCTACACATGTTTTAAAAAATGTGTATGCATGCCTGAAACATGTTAAAGATACAAATGACTTATGGATCTAAACCTTTTAAAGAGAATAACAAACGCTCATTAAATTCTCAAGTGAATGTGTGGTGGGATATTTACCCGAGAGAAAAAGCCTTTATTTTGGCCATTTACAAAAAGCTGACCTAACGATCAAAGATGATTTTTAAGTGATTTATCATGCGTAACGGGCTATATTTTTGTAAGGAATAACTTATGGTTTAGGAGTAAACACTCAGTTAAAAATGCCCCACGTCCTCCTTTTCCCGATGATTGCAAAACCTAATATATTAAAACTAAAAAAAGTTTACAATCTCTAAAAATTAAAAACACTTTTGGGAATTATCTCTCTCTATATTTGTGCATTGTGCATTTCCATTTTAGATGTATACTTTTTTCTTAAATCAAAACATGAGGTTTCACTTTCGCTTCATCTCGTAAAAAAAAAAAGAGATAAAAAGGCACATAAGATCACAACAAAATGAAATTTTTAGAGTTTATGTATCGAAAAAATTTAAAGCCATAACAAATCTAAGTACAGAAAATTTATTCACACTCCACAAATAAACACAAAAGTTTTGTTATCCAAGTTTTGGAAATTCCTCTAGTTCAACCCTAATAGCTTGGAATTTTATAAGAAAGAGATTTTTCTACACATGTTTTAAAAAATGGATATGCATGTTTGAAACATGTTAACGATGCAAATGACTTGTGGATACAAACCTTTTAAAGAGAATAACAAACACTCATTAATTCTCCAATGAAAGAGCAATGGGATATTTACCCGAGTCAAACAAGACATTATTTTGCCCATCTACAAAAAGTTGACTTAACGATCATAGATGATTGTAAAGTGATTTATCATGCGTAACGGGCTATATTTTTATTTGAAATGACATATGGACTGGGAGTCAACACTCAGTTAAAAATCCCTTGCTTCCTCCTTTTCTCGATGATTGCAAAAACCAAATACATAAAAACTAAAAAAAGTTTACAACCCCTAAAAATTAAAAACACTTTTTGGAATTATCTCTCTCGATATTTGTGCATTGTGAATTTCCATTTTAGATGTATACTTTTTTCTTAAATCAAAACTTGAGTTTTCACTTTACCTTTAACTCGTAAACAAAAAAGAGATAAAAGGCAAATAAGATCACAACAAAATGAAAATTCTAGAGTTTATGTATAGAGAAATTTAAGGTAACAACAAATGCTTAAAAAAAAATTTATTCGCACATCACAAATGAACACAAAAGTTTTGTTATCCAAGTATTGGAAAATTTCAAGTGAATGTTCGGTGGGATTATTACCTGAGTTAAACAAGCCATTATTTTGCCCATTTAAAAAAATTTGACCTAACGATCATAGATGATTATAAAGTGATTTATCTTGTGTAATGGGCTATAGTTTTTTAAGGAATCACTTATGGATTTGGAGTCAACAATCAGTTAAATATCCCCCGCCTCCCCCTTTTCCCGACGATTGCAAAACCTAAAATATAAAAACTAAAAATAGTTTACACTTTTTTGAATTATCTCTCTCTACCTTTTTTCATTGTGCATTTCCATTTTAGATGTATACTTTTTTCTTCAATCAAAACTTGAGTTTTCACTTTCCCTTCATCTCGTAAACAAAAAAAAGATAAAAGGCAAAATAGATCACAACAAAATGAAAATTTTAGAGTTTATGTATGGAAAAAATTTAAAGCATTAACAAATGTAAGTAAAGAGAATTTATTCACACACCACAAATGAACACAAAAGTTTTGTTATCCAAGTTTATGAAATTCCACTAGTTCAACGCTAATAGCTTGGAATTTGATAAGAAAGAGATTTTTCTACACATATTTTAAAAACTGGATATATATGCCTGAAACATGTTCAAGATGCAAATAACCTATGGATCCAAACCTTTTAAAGAGAAAACAAATAGTCATTAAATTATCTAGTGAACGTGTGGTGGGATATTTACCTGATTCAAACAAGCCATTATATTGGGCATTTATAAAAAGTTAACATAACGATCATAGATGACTGTGAAGAGATTTTTCATGCGTAACGAGCTATATTTTTGTAAGGCATGACTTATGGATTGGGAGTCAACACTCAGGTAAAAATCCCCCGCCTGCCCCTTCCCGACAATTTCAAAACCTAATATATAAAAACTAAATGAGTTTACAATCCCTAAAAATTACAGACACTTTTTGGAATTTTCTATCTCTACATTTGTGCATTTTTCTTTTCAATTTTACATGTATACTTTTTTCTTAAATCAAAACAAGAGATTTCACTTTCCCTTCAAGTTAGGGAAATAAAATTTAAAGCAATAACAAATGTAAGTAAATAAAATTTAAAGCAATAACAAATGTATACCTATGGATCCAAACCTTTTATAGAGAATAACAAACGCTCATTAAATTCTCAAGTGAACGTTTGGTGGGATATTTACCCGAGTCAAACAAACCATTATTTTGGCTATTTGCGAAAAGCTAACCTAACGATAATAGATGATTGTGAAGTTATTTAACATGCGTAACGGGCTATATTTTTGTAAGGAATGACTTATGGATTGGGAGTCAACACTCAGTTAAAAATCCCGCGCCTCCCCCTTCTCGATGATTGCAAAACCTAATATATAAAAACTAAAAAGAGTTTACAATCCCTTAAACTTTCAAACACTTTTTGGAATTATCTCTCTCTAAATTTGTGCATTGTGCATTTCCATTTTAGATGTATACTTTTTTCTTAAATCTAAACTTGAGTTTTCACTTTCCCTTCATCTTGTAAACAAGAAAGAGATAAAAGGCAAATAAGATCTCAACAAAATGAAAATTTTAGAGTTTAAGTATGGAAAAAATTTAAAGCAATAACAAATGTAAGTAAAGAAAATTTATTAACACACCACAAATGAAGGCAAAAGTTTTGTTATCCAAGTTTAGGAAATTCCACAAGTTCAACCCTAAAAGCTTGGAATTTTTTCAAAAAGAGATTTTTCTACTCATGTTTTAAAAAATGGATATGCATGCTTGAAACATGTTAAAATTGAAATTGACCTATTAATCCAAACCTTTTAAAGAGAATAACAAACGCTCATTAAATTCTCTACTGAACATCCAGTGGGATATTACCCAAGTCAAACAAGCCATTATTTTGCCCATCTACAAAAACCTGACCTAACGATCTAGATGATTGTAAAGTGATTTATCATGCGTAATGGGCTATATTTTTTAATGAATTACTTATGGATTGGAAGTCAATACTTAGTTAAAAATCCCCCGCCTCCCCCTTTTCTTGACGATTGCAAAACCTAATATATATAAACTAAGGAGACTTTACAATCCCTAAAAATTACTAACACTTTTTGGTATTATCTCTCTCTACATTTGTGCATTTCCATTTTAGATGTATACTTTTTTCTTGAATCAAAACTTGAGATTTCACTTTCCCTTCATCTCATAAAAAAAAAAAGAGGTAAAAGGTAAATAAGATCACAACAAAATGAAAATTTTAGATTGTAAGTATGGAAAAAATTAAAGCAATAAAAAATGCAAGTAAATTTAAATTTATTCACACACCACAAATGAACACAAAAAATTTTTTATTCAAATTTTGGAAATTCCTGTAGTTCAATCATAATGGCTCACAATTTTAAAAGAAAGCGATTTTTCTACACATGCTTTAAAAAATGGATATGTATGATTAAAACATGTAAAAGAAGCAAATGACCTATGGTTCCAAACCTTTTAAAGAGAATAACAAACGCTCAATAAATTCTCAACAGAGTGTGCGATGGGATATTTACCCGAGTCAAACAAGCAGTTATTTTGCCTAGTTAAAAAACTTGACCTAACTATCATAAAAGATTGTAAAGTTATTTATCATGTGTAACGGGCTATATTTTTGTCAGGAATGACTTATGGATTGGAAGTCAACACTCAGTTAAAAATCCCAGCCTCCCCATTCCCGATGATTGAACAACGTGTATATAAAAACTAAAAAGAGTTTACAATCCCAAAAAATTATAGACACCTTTTGGAATGACCTCTCTCTACATTTTTCCCTTGTGCATTTCCTTTTTAGATGTACACTTTTTTTTCAAATCAAAACATGAGTTTTCACTTTCCCTTCATCTCGTAAACAAAAAAGAGATAAAAGGCAAATAAGATCACAACAAAAAGAAAATTTTAGAGTTTATGTATGGAACAAATTTAAAGTAATAACAAATATAGGTATAAAAAATTTATTCACACACCACAAATGAACACAAAAGCTTTGTTATCCAGGTTTGGGAAATTCCACTAGTTCAACCCTAATAGCATGGAATTTTATAAGAAAGATATTTTTTTCATATGTTTTAAATAATGGATATGCATGCTTGAAACATGTTAAAGATGCAAATGACCTATGGATCCAAATATTTTAAAGAGAAAAACAAACGCTTATTAAATTCTCAAGTGAACGTGCGGTTGGATATTTACCTGAGGCTAACAAGCCATTATTTTGCCCATTTACAAAAAACTGACCTAACGATCATAGATGATTGTAAAGTGAATTGTCACACATAATGGGTTACACTTTTTTTAATGAATGATGGATCGGGTGTCAACACTCGGTTAAAAATCCCCTGCCTCCTCTTTTTCTCGACGATTGCAAAACCTAATATATATAAATTAAAAAGAGTTTAAAATTCCTAAAAATTACAGATACGTTTTTGAATTATCTCTCTCTATATTTGTGCATTGTGCTTTTCCATTTTAGATGTATACTTTTTTCGTAAATCAAAACTTGAGTTGTCACTTTTCCTTCATCTCGTAAACAAAAAAGAGATACAAGGCAAATAAGAACACAAAAAAATGAAAATTTTAGAGTTTATGAATGGAAAAAATTTAAATAAATAATAAATGTATGTAAAGAAAATTTAGTCACACACCACAAATGAATACAAAAGATTTGTTATCCAAGTTTTGGAAATTCCAATAGGTCCACCTTAATAGATTGGAATTTTATTAGAAATAGATTTTTCAACACATGTTTTAAAAAATTGATATGCATGCTTGAAACATGTTAAAGATGTAAATGACCTATGGATTGAAACGTTTTAAAGAGAATAACAAACGGTCATTAAAGTCTCAAGTGAACGTGCTGTGGGATATTTACCCGAGTCAAACAAGCAATTACATTGCCCATTTACAAAAATTTGACCTAACGATCATAGATGATTGTAAAGTGATTTATCATTCGTAACGGGCTATATTTGTTTTAAGGAATGACTTATGGATTGGGAGTCAAAACTCAGTTAAAAAACCCCCACCTCCCCCTTTTCCTGACGATTGCAAAACCTAATATATAAAAACTAAAAAGAGTTTATAATCCCTAAAATTACATAAAATTTTTGGAATTATCTCTCTCTACATTTGTGCATTGTGCATTTCCATTTTAGAATTATACTTTTTTCTGAAATCAAAACTTGAGTTTTCACTTTCCTTTCATCTCGTAAAAAAAAAAAAAGATATTAAAGGCAAATAAGATAACATCAAAATGAAAATTTTCTAGTTTATGTAAGGAAAAAAAATTAAAGCAATAACAAATGTAAGTAAAGGAAATTTATTCACACACCACAAATGAACGCAAAAGTTTTGTTATCCAAGTTTGGGAAATTCCACTAGTTCAACCCAAATAGTTTGGAATTTTAAAAGAAAGATATTTTTCTACACATATTTTAAAAAATGGATATGCACGTGTGAAACAAGTAAAAGATGCAAATGACCTATGGATCCAAACCTTTTCAATAGAATGAAAAACGCTCATTAAATTCTCAAGTGAACGTGTTGTAGGATATATACCCGAGTCAAACAAGCCAAGCCATTATTTTGCCCATTTAAAAAAGCTGACCTAACAATCATAGATATTTGTAAAGTGATTTGTCAAGTGTAACGGGCTATATTTTTGTAAGGATTGACTAATGGATTGGGAGTCAACACTGGGTTCAAAATCCCCCGCCTCCCCCTTTTCCCAACGATTGCAAAACCTATATATGAAAACTAAAAAGTGTTTACAATCGCTAAAAATCACAGACACTTTTTGGAATTATCTCTCTCTACATTTGTGCATTATGCATTTGCTTATTAGTTGTATATTTTTTTCTTAAATCAAAAGTTGACTGTTCACTTTCCCTTCATCGTGTAAACAAAAAGAGATAAAAGGCAAATAAGATCACAACAAAATAATTTTTTTTAGTTTATGTATGGAAAAAATTTAAAGCAATAACAAATGTAAGTAAAGAAAATTTATTCACACACCACAAATGAACACAAAAGCTTTGTTATCCCATTTTGGGAAATTCCACTAGTTCATCCCTAATAGCATGGAATTTTATAAGATAGAGTTTTTCTACACATGTTTTAAAAAATGGATATGCATGGAAGAAACATGTTAAAGATGCAAATGAACTATGGATCCAAACCATTTAAAGAGAATAACAAACGCTAATTAAATTCTCAAGTGAACGTGCGGTGGAATATTTACCCGAGTCAAACAAGCCTATATTTTGCCCATTGACAAAATATTGATCGAATAATCATAGATGATTGTTAAGTGATTTATCATGCATAACGGGCTAAGTTTTTTTTGTAAGGAATGACTTATTGTTTGGGAGTCAACACTCAATTAAAAACCCCTACCTCCCCCTTTTCCTGACGATTGAAAAACCTAATATATATAAATAAAAAAGAGTTTACAATCCCTAAAAATTACATACACTTTTTGGAATTATCTCTTTCTACATTTGTGCATTTTGCATTTCCATTTTAGGTGTATATTTTTTTCTAAAATCAAAACTTGAGTTATCACTTTCCCTTCTTCTCGTAAACGAAAAAGAGATAAAAGGAAAATAAGATCACAACAAAATAAAAAATTTTGAGTTTATGTATGGAAAACATTTAAGGCAATAACAAATGTAAGTAATTAAAACTTATTCGCACACTACAAATGAACACGAAAGTTTTTTTATCCAAATTTTGGAAATTCCACAAGTTCAACCCTAATAGCTTGAAATTTTATAAGAAAGAGATTTTTCTACACTTATTTTAAAAAATGGATATGCATGATTGAAACATGTTAATGATGCAAAGGACCTATGGATCCAAACCTTTAAAAGAGACTAACAAACGCTCATTAAATTCTCAAGTGAATATTCGGTAGGATATTTACCCGAGTCAAACAAGACATTATTTTGCCCATTTACAAAAAGCTGACCTAACGATCATACATGATTGTAAAGCCATTTATCATGCGTAACGGGCTATATATTTTTAAGGATTGACTTATGGATTGGGAGTAAACACTCAGTTAAAAATCCCCTGCCTCCCTCTTTTCTTGACGATTGTGAAACCTAATATTTAAAATCTAAAAGGAGTTTACAATCCCAAAAAATTACAGACACTTTTGGAAATATCTCTCTCTTCTATTGTGCATTGTGCATTTCCATTCATGATGTATACTTTTTTATTAAATCAAAACTTGTGTTTTCACTTTTCCTTCATCTCGTAAACAAAAAAGAGATAAAAGGAAAATAAGATCACAAAAAAAATGAAAATTTTAGAGTTTATGTATGGAAAACATTTGAAGCAATAACAAATATAAGTAAAGAAAATTTATTCACACACCTCAAATGAACACAAAAGTTTTTATATCCAAGTTTGGGAAATTCCACTAGTTCAACCCTAATAGCTTGGAATTTTATAAGAAAGAGATTTTTCTATACATGTTTTAAAAAATAGATGTGCATGCCTGAAACATGTTAAAGATGCAAATGACCAATGGATCCAAACCTTTTAGAGAGAATAACAAACACTTATTAAATTCTCAAGTGAACGTGTGGTGGGATATTTACCCGAGTCAAACAAGCCATTATTTTGCCATTTACAAAAAGCTGACCTAACGATCATACATGAATGTGAAGTGATTTATCATTTATAACGGGCTATATTTTTGTAAGCAATGACTTATGTATTGGGGGTCAACACTCAGTTAAAAATCTCCTGCCTTCACCTTCTCGACGATTGCAAAACCTTATATATAAAAACTAAAAGAGTTTACAATCGCTAAAAATTACAAACACTTTTTGGTATTATCTCTCTCTGATTTGGTGCATTGTGAGTTTCCATTTTAGATGTATACTTTTTTCTTAAAACAAAACTTGAGATTTCACTTCCCTTCATCTCATAAACAAAAAAGAGATAAAAGGTAAAAAAGATCACAACAAAATAAAATTTTAAGAGTGTACGTATGGAAAAAATATAAAGCAATAACAAATGTAAGTAAAGAAAATTTATTCACACACCACAAATGAACACAAAGTTTTTTTTATCGAATTTTGAGAAATTCCACTAGTTCAACCCAAATAGCTTGGAATTTATAAGAAAGAGATTTTTCTACACAAGTTTTAAAAAATGGATATGCATTCTTGAAACATGTTAAAGATGCAAATGCCATGTGGATCCAAACCTTTTAAAAAGAATACCAAACACTCATTAAATTCTTAAGTGCACTTGTGGTGGAATATTTACCCGTGTCAATCAAGCCATTATTTTGCCCATTTACCAAAAGCTGACCTACCGATCATAGATGATTGTAAAGTGATTTATCATGTGTAATGAGCTATATTTTTGTAAGGAATGACTTATGGATTGGGAGACAACACTCAGTTAAAAATCCCCCGCCTCCCAATTTTCCCAACGATTGCAAAACCTAATATATAAAAACTAAAAAGAGTTTACAATCCCAGAAAATTATAGACACTTTTTTGAATTATCTCTCTCTACATTTGTGCATTGTGCAATTCTAATTTAGATGTATACTTTTTCTTAAATCAAAACTTGAGTTGTGACTTTTTCTTCATGTCATAAACAAAAAAGAGATAAAAGGCAAATCCGATCACAACAAAATGAAAATTTTAGAGTTTTTGTAAGGAAAAAAATTATATCAATAACAAACGTAAGTAAACAAAATTTAGTCACACACCAAAAATGAACACAAAAGATTTGTTATCCAAGTTTGGGAAAATCTACTAGTTCAACCCTAATAGCTTGGAATTTTATAAGAAAGAGATTTTTCTAGACATGTTTTAAAAAATGGATGTGCATGCCTAAAACATGTTAAAGATGCAAATGACCTATGGATTCAATCCTTTTAAAGAGAATAATAAATGCTCATTATTTTCTCAAGTGAATGTGCGGTGGGATATTTACCCGAGTCAAACAAGCCATTATTTTGCCCATTGACAAAAAGTTTACCTAACGATCATTGACAATAGTGAAGTGATTTATCACACATAACGGGCTATATTTTGGTAAGGAATGATTTATGGATTGGGAGTTAACCCCTGCCTCCCCCTTCCCGACGATTGCAAAACTGAATATATAAAAACTAAAAAGATTTTACAATCCCTGAAAATTACAGACACTTTATGGAATTATCTCTCTCTACATTATGCATTTTCATTTTAGAAGTATACTTTCTTTTTACTTCAACACTTGATTTTTCTCTTTCCCTTCATCCTATAAACAAAAAAGAGATAAAAGACAAATAAGATCACAACAAAATGAAAATTTTAGAGTTTATGCATGGAAAAATTTTAAAGCAATAACAAGTGTAAGTAAAGAATATTTAATCACACACCATAAATGAACGCAAAAGTTTTGTTATCCAAGTTTGAGAAATTCCACTAGTTCAACCCCAATTGCTTCGAATTTATAAGAAAGAGATTTTTCTACACGTCTTAAAAAATGGATATTTATGCTTGCAACATATTAAAGATGAAAATGACCTATGGATCCAAACCTTTTAATGAGAATAACAAACACTCATTAAATTCTTAAGTGAACGTGCGGAGGGATATTTACCCGAGTCAAACAAGCCATTATTTTGCCCATTTACAAAAGCAGACCTAAAGATCATAGATGATTGTAAAGTGATTTATCATGCATAATGGGTAATATTTTCTTAGGGCCTGACTTATGGATGGGGAGACAACACTCAGTTAAAATCCCCTGCCTTCCCCTTTTCTCGACGATTGCAAAACCTAATATATAAAAACTAAAAAGAGTTTACAATCCCTAAAAATTACAGACACTTTTTTGAATTATCTCTTACTACATTTGTGCCTTGTGAAATTCCATTTTAGATGTATACTTTTTTCTTAAAATAAAACTTGCACTTTTCCTTCATCTCATAAACATAAAAGAGAAAAAAGGCAAAAAAGAGCACAACAAAATGAAAATTTTAGAGTTTATGTATGGCAAAAATTTGAATCAATAACAAATGTAAGTAAAGAAAATTTAGTCACACGCCAAAAATGAACACATAAGATTTGTTATCCAAGTTTGGGAAATTCCACTAGTTCAACCAAAATAGCTTGGAATTTGATAAAAAAGAGATTTTTCTACACATGTTTTAAAAAATGGATATGCAAGTTTGAAACATGTTAAAGATGCAAATGACCTATGGATCCAAACATTTAGAAGAGAATAAAAAACACTTATTAAATTCTCAAGTGAATGTGCGGTGGGAACCTAACGATCATAGATGATTGTAAGGTCATTTATCATGCATAACAGGCTCTATTTTTGTAAGGAATGACTTATGGATTGGGAGCAACACTTAGTTAAAAATCCCCCGCCTCCCCCTTTTCTTGACGATTGCAAAACCTGATATATAAAAACTAAAAAGAGTTTACAACCCCTAAAAATTACAGAAACTTTTTGCAATTATCTCTCTCTACTTTTGGCATTGGGCATTTCCATTTTAGATGTATACTTTTTTCTGAAATCAAAACTTGTGTTTTCAGTTTCCCTTCATCTCTTAAACAAAAAAGAGATTAAAGGCACATAGATCACAACAAAGTGAAATTTTTTGAGTTTATGTATGGAAAAAAATTTAAGCAATAACAAGTGTAACTAAAGAAAATTTATTCACACACCACAAATGAACACAAAAGTTTTGTTATCCAAGTTTGGGAAATTCCACTAGTTCAACCCTAATAGCTTTGAATTTTATAAGAAAGAGATTTTTCTACACACATTTAAAAAAATGGATATGCATGGTTGAAACTTGTTAAAGATGTAAATGACCTATGGATCCAAACCTTTTAAAGAGAATAAAAAATGCTCATTAAATTCTCAAGTGAACGAGTTGTGGGATATTTACCCAAGTCAAATAAGTCATTATTTTGCCCATTTAAAATAAGCTGACCTAACGATCATAGAGGATTGTTAAGTGATTTATCTTGTGTAACGGGCTACATTTTTTTAAAGAATGACTTATGTATTAGGAGTGAACACTCACTTAAAAATCCTGCCTCCCCCTTTTCTGGACGATTGAAAAACCTAATATATAAAAACTAAAAAGATTTTACAATCCCTAAAAATTACAGACACTTTTTGGAATTATCTCTCTCTACATTTGTGAATTGAGCATTTTCGTTTTTGATGTATACTTTTTTTTCTAAAAACAAAACTTGAGTTTTCAGTTTCCCTTCAACTCGTAAACAAAAAAAGAGATTAAAGGCAAATAACATCACAAAAGAATGAAAATTTTTGAGTTTATGTATGGAAAAAATTTCAAGCAATAAAAAATGTTAGTAAAGGAATTTTTTTATCACACCACAAATGAACAAAAAAGTTTTGTTATCCATGTTTTGGAAACCCACTAGTTCAACCCTAATAGCTTGGAATTTTATAAGAAAGAGATTTTTCTACACATATTTTAAAAAATGGTTATGCATGCTTGAAACATGTTAAAGATGCAAATGACCTATGGATCCAAACCTTTTAAAGAGAATAACAAACGCTCATTAAATTCTCAAGTGAACATGCAGTGGGATATTTACCCGAGTCAAACACACCATTATTTTTCAGAATTATAAAAAGGCTGACCAAACTATCATAGATGATTGTTACGTCATTTATCTTATGTAACGGGCAATATGTTTGTAAGGAATGACTGATGGATTTGGATTCAACACTCAGACAAAAATCTCTCTCCTCCCCCTTTTCCCGAGGATTGCAAAACCTAATATATATAATCTAAAAAGAGTTTACAATCCCTAAATATTACCGACACTTTTTGGAATTATCTCTCTCTACATTTGTGCATTGTGCATTTCCATTTTAGATGTATACTTTTTTTTAAATGAAAACTTGAGTTTTCACATTCCCTTCATCTCGTAAACAAAAAAGAGATAAAAGGGAAATAAGAGCACAAAAAAATGAAAATTTTAGAGTTTATGTATGGAAAAAATTTAAAGCAATAAAAAAATGTTAGTAAAGAAAATTTATTCACACACCACAAATGAACACAAAAGTTTTGTTATCCTACTTTGGGAAATTCCGCTAGTTCAACCCTTATAGCTTAGAATTTTATTAGAAAGAGATTTTTCTACACATGTTTTAAAAAATGGATATGCATACTTGATACATGTTAAAGATGCAAATGACCTATGGATCCAAACCATTTAAAGAGAATAACAAATGCTCATTAAATTCTCGACTGAACGTGCGGTGGGATATTTGCCCGAGTCAAACAAGCCATTATTTTGCCCATTTACAAAAAGTTGACCTCTCGATCATAGATGATTGTAAGGTGTTTTATCATGCGTAACGGGCTATTTTTTGTAAGGAATGACTTATGGATTGGGTGTCAACACTCATTTAAAAATCCCCTTCCTCCCCCTTCCCGATGATTGCAAAACCTAATATACAAAAACTAAAAGGAGATTACAATACCTAAAAAGTAAAGACACTTTATGGAATTATCTCTCTCTACATTTGTGCATTGTGCATTTCCATTTTAGATGTATACTTTTTTTCATAAATCAAAACTTGAGTTGTCACTTTTCCTTCATCTCATAAACAAAAAAGAGATAAAAGGCAAATAAGGTCACAACAAAATGAAAATTTTAGAGTTTATGTATGGAAAAAAATTTAAGCAATAAAAAATGTAAGTAAAGAAAATTTATTCACACACCACAAATGAACACAAAAGTTTTGTTATCCAAGTTTGGGAAATTGCACTAGTTCAACCCTAATAGTTTGGAATTTTATAAGAAAGCGATTATTCTACACATATCTTAAAAAATGGATATGCTTGATTAAAATATGTTAAAGATGCAATTGACCTATGGATCCAAACCTTTTATAGAGAATAACAAATGGTCATTCAATTCTCAAGTGAACGAGCGGTGGGATATTTACTCGAGTCAAACAAGCCATAATTTTGCCCATTTAAAAAATGCTGACCTAATGATCATAGACGATTGTAAAGTGATTTATCTTGCGTAACAGGCTATTTTTTATGGAATGACTTATGGATTGGAAGCTAATAGTCTTTTAAAATTCCCTGCCTCCCGCTCTTTTTACCAATGCAAAACCTAATATATAAAAGGCAAAAAGAGTTTACAATCCCTAAAAATTATAGACACTTTTTGGAATTATCTCCCTCTACATTTGTGCATTGTGCAATGCAATTTTATATGTATACTTTTTTCTTAAATCAAAACTTTAGTTTTCACTTTCCCTTCATCTCGTAAACAAAAACGAGATAAAAGACATATAAGATCGCAACAAAATGAAAATTTTACAGTTTATGTATTCAAAAAATTTTAAGCAATAACAAATGTAAGTAAATAAAATTTATTCACACACCACAAATGTACTAAAAAATTTTGTTATCCTAGTTTACAAAATTCAACTAGTTCAACCCTAATAGCTTGGAATTTTATAAGAAAGAGATTTTCTACACTTGTTTTAAAAAATGGAAATGCATGCTTGAAATAAGTTAAAGATGCAAATGACCTATGGATCCGAACCTTTTAAAGAGAATAACCAATGCTCATTACATTCTCAAGTGAACGTGCGGTGGGATATTTACCCGAGTAAACAAGCCATTATTTTACCCCTTTACAAAAAACTGACATAACGATCATAGATGATTGTAAAGTGATTTATCATGCGTAACAGGCGATATTTTTGTAAGAAATTACTTAATGAGTGGGATTCAACACTCAGTTTAAAATCCTGCGCCTCCCCCTTTTCCCGATAATTGTAAAACCTAAAATATAAAAACTAAAAAGAGTTTGCGATCACTAAAAATTACAGACACTATTTCAAATTATCTCTCTTTCCATTTGTGCATTGTGCAATTACATTTTAGTTGTATAATTTTTACTTAAATCAAAACTTGAGTTGCAACTTTTCCTTCATCTCGTATACAAAAAAGAAATAAAGGGCAAATAAGATCACAACAAAATAAAAATTTTAGACTTTATATATGGAAGAAATTTAAATTAATAAAAAATGTAAGAAAAGAAAATTTAGTCACACACCACTATTGAACTACAAATTTCTTTTATCCAAGTTTGGGAAATTCCACTTGTTCAAGCCTTAAATCTTGGAATTTTATAAGAAAGAGATTTTTCTACACATGTTTTAAAACATAGATATGCAAACCTGAAACATGTTAAAGATGCAAATGACCCATGGATCCAAACTTTTTAAAGAGAATAACAAATGCTCATTAAATTCTGAAGTAAACATGTGGTGGGATATATACACGTATCAAAAAAGCCATTATTTTGGCCATTTACACAAAGCTAACCTAACGATCATAAATGATTGTGAAGTGATTTATCAGGCGTAACGGGCTATATTTTTGTAAGGAATGACTTATGGATTGGGAGTCAACACTTAGTTAAAAATCCCTCACCTCCCCCTTCCTGACGATTGCAGAACCGAATATATAAAAATTATAAAGAGTTTACAATACCAAAAAATTACAGACACTATTTGGAATTTTCTCTCTCTACATTTGTGCATTGTGGATTTCCATTAAATCAAAACTAGAGTTTTCACTTTCCCTTCATCTCATAAACAAAAAAAGAGATAAAAGGCAAATAAGATCACAACAAATGAAAAATTTAGAGTTTATTTGAGGAAAAAATTTAAAGAAATAACAAATGAACACAAAAGTTTTGTTATCAAAGTTTGGGAAATTCCACTAGTTCAACCCTAATAGCTTGGATTTTAATAAGCAAGAGATTTTTCTACACATGTTTTAAAAAATGGATACGCATGCTTGAAACATGTTAAACATGCAAATGACTTGTGGATCTAACCGTTGAAAGATAATATAAAACGCTCATTAAATTCTCAAGTGAACGTGCGGTGGGATATTTACCCAAATCAAACCAGCCATTTTTTGTTCCATTTAAATAAAGTTGACCTAATGATCTTAGATGATTGTAAAGTGATTTATCATGCGTAACGTGCTATGACTTATGGATTGGGAGTCAACACTCAGTTAAAAATCCCCCGCCTCCCCCATTTCCAGACGATTGTAAAACTGAATATATAAAACGTAAAAAAGTTTACAATCCCTAAAAATTCCAAAAACTTTTTGGAATTATCTCTGGCTACATTTGTGCATTGTGCATTTCCATTTTAGATGCATATTTTTTTCTTGAATCAAAATTTGAGTTTTCACTTTCTCTTCATCTCGAAAAAAAAAAGAGATAAAAGAAAAATAGATCACAACAAAAAGAAAATTTTAGAGCTTATGTATGGAAAAAATTTAAAGCAATAAAAAATGTAAGTAAAGAACATTTTTTCAAACACCACAAATGAACACAAAAGTTTTGTTATCCAAGTTTGGAAAATTCCACTAGTTCAACCCTTAAAGCTTGGAATTTTATAAGAAAGAGATTTTTCTACACATGTTTTAAAAAATGGATATGCATGCTTGAAACATGTTAAAGATGCAAATGACATGTGGATCCAAACCTTTTAAATAGAATAAGAAACGCTCATTAAATTCTCAAGTGAACGTGCGGTGGGATATTCACCCGAGTCAAACAAGTCATTATTTTACCCATTTAAAAAAAGCTGACATAACGATCATAGATGATTGTAAAGTGATTTATCATGTGTAACAGGCTATATATTTGTAAGGAATTACTTATTGATTGGCAGTTAACACTCAGTTAAAAATCACCCGCCTCCCCCTTTTTCCCGATGATTGCAAAACTTAATAAAAACTAAAAACAGTTTAAAATCCGTAAAAATTAAAAATTTTTTTTGCAATTATCTTTCTCTACATTTGTGCATTGTGCATTAACATTTTAGATGTGTACTTTTTTCTTTAATCAAAACTACAGTTGTCACTTTTCCTTCATTTCGTAAACAAAAAAAGAGATAAAAGGCAAATAAGATCACAACAAAATGAAAATTTTAGAGTTTATGTATGGAAGAAATTTCAATAAAAAAATGTAAGTGAAGAAAATTTAGTCACACACCACAAATGAA
This sequence comes from Aristolochia californica, assembly GCF_029961685.1. NCBI lineage: Eukaryota > Viridiplantae > Streptophyta > Magnoliopsida > Piperales > Aristolochiaceae > Aristolochia > Aristolochia californica. The sequence continues at coordinate 21,688,128 of NW_027182257.1, read as the reverse complement.
CACAAATTTTTTGTAATCCAAGTTTGGGAAATTCCATTAGTTCATGACTAAAAGCTTGGAATTTTATAAGAAAGAGATTTTTCTACACATGTTTTAAAAAATGGAAATGCGTGCCTAAAACATGTTAAATATGCAAATGACCTATGCATCAAAACCTTTTAAAGAGAATAACAAACGCTAATTTAATTCTGAAGTGAACATGTGGTGGGATATTTAGCTGAGTCAAAAAGCTGATCTAACGATAATAGATGATTGTGAAGTGATTATCATGCGTAACAGGCTATATTTTGGTAAGGATTGACTTATGGATTGGGATTCAACACTCAATTAAAAATCCCCCGCCTCCCCCTTCCCAACGATTGCAAAACCTAATATATAAAAACTAAAAAGAGTTTACAATCCCTAAATATTACAGACAGTTTTTGGAATTATCTCTCTCCACATTTATGCATTGTGCAATTCCATTTTAGAGGTATACTTTTATGTTAAATCAAAACTTGAGTTTTCACTTTCCCCTCATCTCGTAAACAAAAAAGAGATAAAAGGCAAAAAAGATCACAACAAAATGATAATTTTAGAGTTTATGTATGGAAAAAATTTAAAGCAATAACAAATGTATGTAAAGAAAATTTATTCACACACCACAAATGAACACAAGTTTTGTTATACAAGTTTCGGAAATTTCACTAGTTCAACCCTTATAGCTTGGAATTTTATAAGAAAGATATTTTTCTACACATGTTTTAAAAAAGTGATATCCATGGTTGAAAGATGTTAAAGTTGCAAATGACCTATGGATCCAAACCTTTAAAGAGAATAACAAACGCTCATTAAGTTCTCAAGTAAATGTACGGTGACATATTTACCCGCGTCAAACAAGCCATTATTTTTCCCATTTACAAAAAGCTTACCTAACGATCATAGATGATTGTAAAGTGATTTGTCATGTGTAATGGGCTATATTTTTGTAAGGAATGACTTATGGATTGGGTGTCAACACTCAGCTCAAAATCCCCCGCCTCCCTCTTTTCCCGACGATTGCAAAACATAATATATAAAAACTAAAACGAGTTTACAATCCGTAAAAATTACAGACACTTTTTGGAATTAACTCTCTCTACATTTTCTCATTGTGCATTTCAATTTTAGATGTATATTTTTTTCTTAAACCAAAACTTGAGTTTTCACATTCACTTCATCTCGTAAACAAAAAAGAGATAAAAATCAAATAGATCACAAAAAAATGAAAATTTTAAAGCTTAAGTATGGAAAAAATTTAAAGCAATAACAAATGTAAGTAAAGAAAATTTATTCACACACCACAAATGAACACAAAAGTTTGTTATCCAAATTTGGGAAATTACACTAGCTCAACCCTAATCGCTTGGAATTTTTATAAGAAAGGGATTTTTCTACACATGTTTTAAAAAATGGATATGCATGCTTGAAACATGTTAAAGATGCAAATGACCTATGGATCCAAACCTTTTAAAGAGAATAACAAACGCTCATTATATTCTCAAGTGAACGTGCAGGGGATTTTTACCCTAGTTAAACAAACCATTATTTTGCCCATTTACAAAAAGCAGACCTAACGATCATTGAAGATTGTAAATTGATTTGTCATACATAATGGGCAATATTTTTGTAAAGAATGACTTATGGATTGGGAGTCAACACTTAGTTAAAAATCCCACGCCTCCCCCTTTTCCCGACGATTGCAAAACCTAATATATAAAAACTAAAAAGAGTTTACAATCCCTAAAAAATATAGACACTTTTTGGAATTTTATCTCTCTACTTTTGTGCATTGTGCATTTCCATTTTAGATGTATTATTTTTTTAAAACAAAACTTGAGTTTTCACTTTCCCTTCATCTCGTAAATAAAAAAGTGACAAAAGGAAAATAGATCACAACAAAATGAAAATTTTAGAGTTTATGTATGGAAAAAATTTAAAGCAACAACAAATGTAAGTAAAGAAAATTTATTCACACAACACAAATGAACCCAAAAGTTTTGTTATCCATGTTTGAGAAATTCCTCTAGTTCAATCCTAATAGTTGGAATTTTATAAGAAAGGGATTTTTCTGCACATGTTTTAAAAAATGGATATGCATGCTTGAAAGAAGTCTAAGATGCAAATGAGCTATGGATCCAAACCTTTTGAAGGGAATAATAAACACTCATTAAATTCTCAAGTGAACGTGCGGTGGGATATTTACTCGAGTCAAACAAGCTATTATTTTTTCCATTAACAAAAAGCTGACCTAATGATCAAAGATGATTGTGAAGAGATTTATCATGCGTAATGGACTATATTTGGGTAAGGAACGACTTATGGATTCGGAGTCAACACTCAGTTGAAAATCCCCCACCTCCCCTTTTTCTTGACGATTGCCAAACCTAATATATAAAATCTAAAAATAGTTTACAATCCATATAAATTAGGGACATTTTCAAAATTATCTCTCTCTGCAATTGTGCATTGTGCATTTCCATTTTAGATATATAACTTTTTCTTAAATCAAAACTTGACTTTTCACTTTTCCTTCATCTCATAAACAAAAAATAGATAAAAGGAAAATAGGTCACAACAAAATGAAAATTTTAGAGTTTATGTATGAAAAAAATCTAAAGCAATAACAAATGTATGTAAAGAAAATTTATTCACACACCACAAATGAAAACAAAAGTTTTGTTATCCAAGTTTGGGGAATTCCAAAAGTTCAACCCTAATACCTTGGAATTTTATAAGAAAGAGATTTTTCTACACATGTTTTAAAAAATGGATATGCATGCATGAGACATGTTAAAGATGCAAATGACCTATGGATCCAAACATTTGAAAGAGAATAACAAACGCTCATTAAATTCTCTAATGAACGTGCATTGGGATATTTACCCAAGTCAAACAAGTCATTATTTTGCCCATTTTAAAAAGCTGACCTAACGATCGTAGATGATTGTAATGTGATTTATCATGTTTAATGGACTATTTTTTTTTATGGAATGACTTATAGATTGGGAGTCAACACTCCGTTAGAAATTCCCTGCCTCCCCCTTTTTCTGACAATTGCAAAACCTAAACCAAAAAGATTTTACAATCCCAAAAATTATGGACACTTTTTGGAATTATCTCTCTACATTTGTGCATTATGAATTTACTTTTTAGATGTATACTTTTTTCTTCTTGATTTTTCACTTTCCTTTCATCTTGTAAACAAAAAAGAGGTAAAAGGCAGATAGATCACAACAAAATGAAAATCTTAGAGTTTATGTATGGAAAAAATTTAAAGAAATAAAAAATGTAAGTAAAGAAAATTTATTCACACACCACAAATGAACACAACAGTTTTATTATCCAAGTTTTTGAAATTCCACTAGTTGAACCCTAATAGCTTCGAATTTTATAAGAAAGGGATTTTTCTACACATGTTTTTAAAAAATGGATATGCATGCTTGAAACATGTTAAATATGCAAATGACCTATGTATTTAAACCTTTTAAAGAGAATAACAAACACTCCCTAAATTCTCAAATGAATGTGCGGTGGGATATTTATCCGAGTAAAAAAAGCCATTATTTTTCCCAATTACAAAAAGCTGACCTAACGATCATAGATGATTGTAAAGTGATTTATCATGTGTAACGGGCTATATTTTTGTAAGGAATGACTTATGGATTGGGATTTAACACTCAGTTAAAAATCCCCAGCCTCCCCCTTTTCCCGATGATTAAAAAACCTAATATATAAAAACTAAAAAGAGTTTACAATCCCTGTAAATTACGGACACTTTTTGGAAATATTTGTTATGGACTGAATAGCAAACCGAGTCACTCAAAGGTGGAGACAATGACTCACCGAGTCACTTACTTTTACTTTTATAATTTATGTTGCTTTTAATTTCGAATTTTAGTGATTATGTAATATGACTTGATAGTAGGGGTATAGTTGGGTTTTATAATCCTAACTTATTTTGGCTTGAATTACCCTATTTAAGGGGTAAGGAAGAATAAATAAAGTAAGTTTGAATTTAGATTAATTTAGGGTAATTAGTCTTCCATGCCGAGAGCCTAGTTCTGGTTCTTGGGATACGTGGTTTTCTTGGTGAAGGCTTGGTGGATCGTGAGAGAAAAGAGAGGAGATTTAATCCCCTTTCCCGAGCAAGAAGAAGGATCTTAATTTTCTCATGGAACTAGGAAGAGAGGAAGGATTGCGTGATTCACTACTGCAAGAAGAAGAACCCTTCTTCTCTCATGGCAAACCTAGAAAGGGGAAGGGGTGCGTAAGCCTGTTCAGGAGAAGAACCCTTCTTCCCTCACGGCAACCCCTGAAGAGGAAGAGGTTGCGTAACCCTCATCAAGATGAGGAGAAGGATTTCCAAATTCTGGATTGGCGTGGTCTTCAAAGAGGTAATTCGAGACTCCATTTTCTAAGTACAGTATGTTAGAGTTATGTTTCTTTTACCTGCATGAATAGTGATTGAATCTATACGTGAGAAAAGAAGCTCCTTTTCAAGGGAGACGAATTCAGCAAGGAGAACAAATTGTTCTTGGTTAATTACAGTGTTTAAAACCTTTTAACGTGCTGGATTCATCAGTACCTCGCTGAGTTACTAGATCCATGGCTGGGGACCATAACAACATGGTATTAGAGCAGGGTAACCAGACAACGATCAACACCTATGATATGCTTGCAGCAATCCTCAAAGGCTAGGCAGAGAATGAAATAAAATTCGCTGCATTTGAGTAGAAGGTCACTCTCGGTATGGAAACCTTGAATGGAAGGATGAATAGTATGGAGACTGGTCTGACTACTGGAAGGAACACAATTCCATAGCAGAGAGGAAGGGACCATTCAAAGAACAGAGGGGGAGATGAGTTTAGCAGGCGCACGAGTTTCTCTGGCGAGCAAGGACCCTTCATTCTGGGGGGGCACTTCAACCAATGGGGAGGCACTATACCCCGATATACTAACCTAGAATTCCCTACTTATAATGGGTCAGAAGACCCTTTGATATGGCTGTATCGATGTGGAAATTTTTTTGCCCATCAAAGAGCAGCAGCTTATGATAAAGTACAGTTGGCTATTTTCCACTTACTTGGGGAAGCACAACTCTGGTATCAGCAGATTGAGGTTGATAGACCATTTTTTGATTGGGATGAATTTAAGAATTTATGCTCTATTCGTTTTGGTCCTCCGGCTTACAACAACCCTTATGGGGATTTGGTTTTGTTACAACAAATTGGTTCCTTGGAACAATATCAAAAACTGTTCCAGGAAACATTAGCATGAGCAAGCGGTATGGTATGAGGGGATCAACAAGCTGCGCTATTTGCTGCAGGTCTCACAAAGTCATTGAAGCTTGAGGTGGAGCTCTATGCACGTATTGACTTATCCAACGCTATGAATATAGCCTGTGCTTTAGAACAGCGATAGCAGGTCTAGCACAGACGACCACCATGGTAAGGGGAGAGGAGCACTTCTTCCACCTGACAAGGCAGGCACAATTTTACTCAGGGGGCTCAACCACAACACCTCCTCCCATACCCACTCCGAGCAGTACTTTACCAGGGGATACGAGATCAAGTAGTCATCCACCTCAGTATATAAAAAAATTGACAAATGATGAGATGGTGGAAAGGTGGTCCAAAAATCTTTGTTACAACTATGATGAACCGTTTCAGGCTGGTCATCAGTGAAAAAGATTGCTTTGGCTTGAAGTGCATGAATTTGATGATATCGAGGTGACAGAGGAGCTGATAGAGGAAGAACCACCAGAAATTTCCTTGCATACCATTACCGGGCAGACATCGTTCAAATCCATGCAAGTTAGAGATCAGGTCTTCGATAGGGAACTCGTGGGACTAGTGGACTCGGGGAGCACCCACAATTTTCTTAGTTTGACGGTGGCTCAGCAACTACAGTTAAAGATTCTTCCACATCCGACAGCCATAGTTTCAGTGGCCAATGGGGAGAAGGTTCCTAGCTACGGAATCAGTAAAGCGATAAATTTTTCTATTGGCACTACTTTGTTTCATGCTGAGTTTTTTTGCTATTCCTCTAGCTGGTTTTGATATGGTGTTGGGAATAAAATGGTTACAAGCATTGGGACCCATTTTGTGGGACATTTCTTCTTTAACAATGAGTTTTTTCCTATGTGGTAGCCAAGTACTCCTATAAGGAAGTCAAAAGGAGAAACAACAGCACATTCACTCTCTGACTGCCCCGGATAATTCAGTAGGCACTATTGATGGTCTTATTGACGAGTTCTCCGACTTTTTCTGTGAGCCTACAAAGCTCTCCCCCCTTGAGACAGTGTGATCACTGGATATGTTTGAAACCAGGGTCAAATGTGGTAGTGGTTTGACGGTATCGGTATCCTCAGCTCCAGAAAGATGAGATTGAAAGACAGTGCCAGGTGATGCTACAATGGGCCTTATTTGTAGTAGTAGGTCCCCCTTCTATTCTCTGGTTCTGCTCGTGAAGAAACATGATGGGACTTGGGGCTTTTGTGTTGATTATAAGGAGTTGAAAGCGCAAACGGTGAAAGATAAGTTTCCCATTCCGGTGGTGGAGGAGCTCCTCGATGACCTACATGGGTCATGGGTCTTCACAAAATTAGACATACGATCTGGTTATCATCAGATTCACATGCATCCCGTGTATATTGAAAAGACGGCGTTCCAAACACATCACAACCACTTTGAATTTGTGGTCATGCCTTTTGGGTTATCAAATGCTCCTACTTTCCAAGTGCTGATGAATGAGGTATTTAGCTTTTACCTTAGGAAATTCGTACTTGTATTTTTTGATGATATACTCATATATAGCAAGTCTCAAGATGACCATTTAGCACATTTGAGGATTGTCTTTGATTTATTACACGCACATCAACTGTATTTGAAGAAGTCCAAATGCTCCTTTGGGGCATCTCATGCTGCTTACCTGGGCCACATTATTTCCATTGAGGGGGTCACTATGGATCCCGAGAAGATTCCGGCCATTATTGAGTGGCCACAACCTCAGTCTTGCTCAACATTACGCGGATTATTGGGTTTGGCAGGCTATTACCAAAAATTTATTCTTAGTTATGGTCCGTTGGCCTCACCTCTGACAAACCTCCTCAAGAAGAATTCCTTTCAGTGGAACGAGGAGGCCTCACAGGCATTTGACGCAGTTAAGGATGCTCTTGCATCTACACCGATTTTACAACTTCCAAATTTTGATGACTTATTTGTGGTAGAATGCAATGCTTCTGGTGGGGGCATTGGGCCCGTGTTACAATAGAACTCACACCCCATTGCTTATTTTAGTCGACAATTGGCCTCTCGTTATCATAAATTGGCTGCATATGAACGAGAGTTGATCGGGTTGGCCAAGGCAGTCCAACACTGGAGGCCGTATTTATGGCGTCGTACTTTTCTCATCCATATTGATCATTACAGTCTCAAGTTCTTACTTGAGCAGCGCCTCACTAAGTCACCACAGTAGCATTGGATCAGTAAGCTGATGGGCTTTGATTTCTCAGTTGAGTATCGTGCGGGCAGATTAAACAAGGCGGCGGATGCCTTGTCCTGACGTTTTGAACATCAGCAACTCGTATATGCCATCAGCCAGCCGCATTTCCTCTTTCTAGACATGTTGCGCGATGCACATGCCACACTTCCAACACTATAGGAGCTGCACATAAAGATTTCCGATGGGGAGATTGATTCTAAGTGGTCTGTTCAGGATTCACTCATTTGTTATAAGTAGTGGATTTACCTTTCGACCACATCCGAGTTGATTCCAGCCATTCTCTCGGCTTATCATGACTACCCTTGAGGGGTTACAGAAGACGTTGTTGCGTATTCGGGTGGATTGCTATTAGCCGGCTATGAAGACCTCCATTGCTACATATGTATCTGACTGTCAGGTATGTCAAATAAAAAAATCCAATCATTTGAGTCCCGCAGGTCTTCTCCTGCCTCTCCCCCTCCCTACTTAGGTATAGGCAGATATTTCAATGGACTTTGATGAGGGTCTTCCACTCTCAGCCCGGAAGTCAGTTTTATTCATTGTGGTTGATCGGTTCTCCAATTACAGTCATTTTATTTTGATGGCTCACCCCTACTCGACAGCTCGCGTGGCACAGACTTTCTTGGAGCATATTGTCCGCTTACATGGCATCCCAGAATCTATCGTCAGTGATAGGGATGCGGTTTTCATGAGTACTTTCTAGGGGGAACTATTTCGTCTGTGTGGCACGAAATTGAAATTTTCCTTCGCATATCATCCTCAGACGGATGGCCAGACCGAGGTGGTTAATCGGACCATTGAGATGTATCTCTGGTGCTTTGTGGGAGATCGATTGAAACAATGGGTTCAGTGGCTACCTTGGGCAGAATAATGTTACAATACTTCATTCCACTCAGACTTCCAGTCCTCTCCTTTCTGGGTTCTTTATGTGAGGGATCCCCACGGCTTCTCTCTTATACCAGAGGCTCCACCCGCGTGGATGCCATTGGTGAGGTGCTCATGGATCGAGATTAGGTGTTGAAGACTATTACAGACCGTCTACAAAAGGTTCAGGACCGGATGACTACTGCTTACAACAAGGGCCACCGGGATGTCTCTTACGCCATTGGGGACTTTGTTTGGCTACGCCTCCATACTACCGTCAGCACTCCCTCGCCGGGCTAGCGTGCCATAAGCTCTCCCCCATGTACTTTGGGCCCTTCACCATTGTTCGAAGCATAGGGCAGGTGGTGTATCAACTACAATTTCCGGACATAGTGAAGCTGCATGATGTGTTTCATGTCTCACTACTGAAACCTCACAAGGGGCTGACCCCTACTTTCCCACCGTTCCTTCCTCTAGTGGACAGTGGCCACATCATTCTGACACCCTATGTGGTGTTATGGGCACGTTTGACGAATGATCAGTGGGACATCCTCATGCAGTGGATCGCTACAAACCTCGAGGCAGCTACATGGGAGCAGTTAGTGACCTTCAAACAGGTCTATCCAGCTTACAAGCTTGAGTACAAGCTCTTTCTCCAAGGGGAGGCAGATGTTATGGACTGAATAGCACACCGAATCACTCAGAGGAGGAGACAATGACTCACCGAGTTACCTACTTTTACTTTTATTATTTATGTTGCTTTTAATTTCGAATTTTAGTGATTATGTAATAAGACTTGAAGGTAGGGGTATAGTTGGGTTTTATAACCCTAACCTATCTTGGAGTGAATTACACTATTTAAGGGGTAAGGAAGCAGAAATAAAGTTAGTTCAAATTTAGATTAATTTTGGGTAATTAGTCTTCCTTGTCGAGAGCCTAGTTCTGGTTCTTGGGATACGTGGTTTTCTTGGTGAAGTCCTGGTGGATCCTGTAAGAAAAGAGAGGAGATTTAATCCCCTTTCCCCAGCAAAAAGAAGGATCTTAATCTTCTCACGGAACCAGGAAGAGAGGTAGGATTGCATGATTCACTGCTGCAAGAAGAAGAACCCTTCTTCTCTCACGGAAAACCCAGAAAGGGGAAGGGGTGCGTAAACATGTTCACGAAGAAGAACCCTTCTTCCCTCACAGCAACCCCCGAAGAGAAAGAGGTTGCGTAACCCTCTTCAAGCAGAGGAGAAGGAGTTCCGAATTCTTGATTGGCGTGGTCTTCAAAGAGGTAATTCGAGACCCTATTTTCTAAGTACAGCTGATTAGAGTTTTGTTTCTTTTACCAATGTGAACAGTGATTAAATCTATACCTGAGAAAAGGAACCTTCTTTTCAAGGTAGACAAATTCATCAAGGAGAACAGATTGCTCTTGGTTAATTACAGTGCTTAAAACCTTTTAATGTGCTGGATTTAATAGTACCTCGCTGAGTTTCTAGATCCATGGCTAGGGACCATAACAATATTTCTCCCTACATTTTGTGCATTGTGCATTTCCATTTTAGATGTATACTTTTTTCTTAAATCTAAACTAGAGTTTTCACTTTCCCTTCACCTCGTAAAAAAAAAAGAGAAAAAAGGCAAATAGATCACCGCAAAATGAAAATTTTAGAGTTTATCTATAGAAAAAATTTAAAGCAATAACAAATGTATGTAAAGAAAACTTATTTTCACACACACCACAAATGAACACAAAATTTTTGTTATCCAAGTTTGGGAAATTCCACTTGTTCAACCCTAATATCTTGGAATATTATAAGAATAAATTTTTCTACACATGTTTTAAAAAATGGATAAGCATACTTGAAACATGTTAAAAATGCAAATGACCTATGGATCCAAACCTTTTAAATAGAATAATAAAAGTTCATTAAATTCTAAAGTGAACGTACGATGGGATATTTACCCGAGTCAAACAATCCATTATTTTGCCCATATACAAAAAGTTGACCTAAGGATCATAGATGAATGTAAAGTGATTTATCAAGCATAACGGGCTATATTTTTGTAAGGAGTGACTTATGGATTGGAAGTCAACAGTCAGTTAAAAATCCCTTGCCTCCCCCTTTTCCTGGCGATTGCAAAACCCAATGTATAAAAACTAAAAAGAGTTTACAATCCCTACAAGTTATGAACACTTTTTGGAATTACCTCTCTCTACATTTTTTCAATGTGCATTTCCATTTTAGATATATACATTTTTCTTAAATCAAAACTTGAGTTTTCACTTTCCCTTAATGTCGTAAAAAAAAAGAGATAAAAGGCAAATAGATCACAACAAAATGAAAATTTTAGAGTTTATGCATGAAATAATTGAAAGCAATAACAAATGTAAGTAAAGAAAATTTATTCACCCACCACAAATGAACACAAAAATTTTATTATCCAAGTTTTCAAAATTCCACTTGCTCAACCATTATATCTTTGAATTTTATATCAAAGACATTTTTCTACACATGTTTTAAAAATTGAATATGCATGCTTGAAACAAGTTAAAGAGGCAAATGACCTATGGATCGAAACCCTTTTAAAGAGAACAACAAACGCTCACTAAATTCTCAAGTGAACGTGTGGTGGGATATTTACCCGATTCAAAAAGGCCATTATTTTGCGCATTTACAAAAAGCTAACCTAACAATCATAGATGATTGTAAAATGATTTATCATGCACATCGAGCTATTTTTTTAAGGAATTACTTAGGGATTGGGAGTCAACATTCAATTAAATATCCTCCCCCCCCCCTCCCCCTTTTCCCGACTAATGCAAAACCTAATGTATAAAAACTAAAAAGAGTTTACAATCCCTAAAAGTAACAAACAATTTTTGGAATTATTTGTCTCTACATTTGGGTATTGTGCATTTCTATTGTCGATGTATACTTTTTTCTTAAATCAAAACTAGAGTTTTCACTTTCCCATCATCTCGAAAAAAAAAAATAAGGCAAATAGATCACAAAAAAATGAAAATTTTAGAGTTTATGTATGGAAAAAATTTAAAGCAATAACAAATGTAAGTAAAGAAAATTTATTCACACACCAAAAATAAACACAAAAATTATATTATCCAAGTTTTGGAAATTCCATGAGTTCAACCCTTATAGTTTCAAAATTTATATGAAAGGAATTTTTCTACACATGTTTTAAAAAATGGATATGCATGCTTGAAATATGTTAAAGATGCAAAGTGAATAACAAATGCTCACTGAATTCTCAAGTGAACGTGCGGTGGAATATTTACCCAAGTCAAAGAAGCCATTATTTTGCCCATTTACAAAGAGCTGACCAAACGAGCATAGATGATTGTAAACTGATTTATCATGCGTAACGGGCTATTTTTTTTAAGGAATGACTTATGAATTGGGATTCAACATTCAGTCAAAAATCCCCCGCCTCCCCCTTTTCCCGACGATTGCAAAACCTCATATATAAAAACTAAAAAGAGTTCACCATCCCTTTAAATTATGGACTCTCTTTGAAATTATCTCTAACTAAATTTTCGAATTGTGAATTTCCATTTTAGATGTATTCTTTTTTTCTTAAATCTAAACTTCATTTTTCACTTTCCTTCATCTCGTAAAAATAAAAGAAATAAAAGGCAAATTGATGACATTAAAATGAAACTTTTAAAGTTTATGTATGGAAAAATTTAATACAATAACAAATGTATGTAAATAAAATTTATTCACACACCACAAATGAACACAAAATTTTTGTTATCCAAGTTTGGGAAATTCCACCGAATCAACCCTAATATCTTGGAATTTTATAAGAAATGAATTTTTCTACACATGTTTTAAAAAATGAACATGCATGCTTGAAATATGTTAAAGATGTTAATGACCAATGGATCCAAACCTTTTAAAGAGAATTGCACATGCTCCCTAAATTCTCAAGTGAACGTGCGGTGGGATATTTACCCGAGTCAAACAAGCCATTATTTTGCCCGTTTACAAATACCTGACCTAACGATCATAGATGATTGCAAAGTGATTTATCCTGTGTAATAGGCTATATTTTTCTAAGGAATGACTTATGGATTGGAAGTCAACACTCAGTTAAAAATCCACCCCTCTCCTTTTCCCGACGATTGCAAAACTTAATATATAAAAATTAAGAATAATTTAAAATCCCTAAAATCTACTGAATGTTTTTGGAATTATTTCTCTCTACATTTGTGCATTGTGCATTTCCATTTCAAATGAATTATTTTTTCTTAAATCTAAACTTGAGTTTTCACTTTCCCTTCATCTCGTAAACAAAAAAGTGATAAAAGGCAAATAGAACACAACAAAATGAAAATTTTAGAGTTTATGTATGGAAAAAATTAAAAGCAATAACAAATGTAAGTAAAGAAAATTTATTCACACACCACAAATGAACACAAAATTTTTTTTATCCAAGTTTGGGAAATTCCACGAGATCAACCCTAATATCTTGGAATTTTATAAGAAATGAATTTTTCTACACGTATTTTAAAAAATGGATATGCATGCTTGAAACATGTTAAAGATGTAAATGACCAATGGATCCAAACATTTTAAGAGAATAACAAAAGCTCCCAAAATTCTCAAGTGAACATGCCGTGGGATATTTACCCGAGTCAAACAAGCCATTATTTTGCCCGTTTACAAAAACCTGATCTAACGATCATAGATGATTGTAAAGTGATTTATCATGTGTAACGGGCTATTTTTTTTAAGGAATGTCTTATGGATTGGAAGTCAACACTCAGTTAAAAATCCACCGCCTCCCCCTTTTCCCGACGATTGCAAAACCTAATATATAAAAATTAAAAATAATTTACAATCTCTAAAAACTACTGATTATTTTTGGAATTATCTCTCTCTACATTTGTGCATTGTGCATTTACTTTTTAAATGAATTATTTTTTCTTAAATCTAAACTTGAGTTTTCACTGTCCCTTTATCTCGTAAACAAAAAAGAGATAAAAGGCAAACATATCACAACAAAATGAAAATTTTAGTGTTTATGTATTCACACACCACAAATGAACACAAAAGTTTTGTTATCTAAGTATGGGAAATTCCACTAGATCAACCGTAATATCTTGGAATTTTATAAGAACGGAATTTTTCTACACATGTTTTAAAAAATGGATATGTATGCTTGAAACATGTTAAAGATAGAAATGACCTATGGATTCAAACCTTTTAAAGAGAATAACAAATGCTCATTATATTCTCAAGTGAACGTGCGGAGGATTTTTACTCGAGTCAAACAAGCCATTATTTTGCCCATTTACAAAAAGCTGAACTAACCATCATAGATGATTGTAAAGTGATTTATCATGCGTAACAAGATAGATTTTTGTAAGGAATGACTTATGGATTGGGAGTCAACCGTCAGTTTAAAATTCCCCGTCTCCCCCTTTTCCCGACAATTGCGAAATCTAATATATAAAAACTAAAAAAAGATTACAATCCCTAAAAATAACGTACACTTTTTGAATTTATCTCTCACTAAATTTGGGCATTGTGCATTTCAAATGTAGATGTATGCTTTTTTCTTAAATCAAACCTACACTTTTCACATTCCCTTCATCTCGTAAACAAAACAGAGATAAAAGACAAATAGATCACAACAAAAAGAAATCTTTTGAGTTTATGTATGGAAAAAATTTAAAGCAATAACAAATGTAAGTAAAAAAAATTTTTTCACACACCACAAATGCACACAAAAGTTTTGTTATCCAAGTTTGGGAAATTGCACTTGTTCAACCCTAATATCTTGGAATATTATAAGAAAGAATTTTTTTACGCATGTTTTAAAAAATGGATAAGCATACTTGAAACATGTTAAAGATGCAAATGACCTATGGATCCAAACCTTTTAAATGGATAAAAAAGCTCATTAAATTCTCAAGTGAACGTACAGTGGGATATTTACCCGAGTCAAACAATCCATTATTTTTCCCGTTTACAAAAAGCTGACCTAATGATAGATGATTGTAAAGTGATTTATCAAGCGTAACGGGCTATATTTTTTTAATGAGTAACTTGTGGATAGGGAGTCAATAGTTAGTTGAAAATCCCACACCTCCCCCTTTTCCAGACGATTGCAAAACCTAATGTATACAAACTAAAAAGAGTTTACCATCCCTAAAAAATACAGGCACTTTTTGGAATTATCTCTCTCTAAATTTGTGCATTGTGCATTTCCATTTTAGATGTATACTTTTTTCTTAAATCAAAACTTGAGTTTTCACTTTCCCTTCATCTTGTAAACAAAAAAGAGATAAATGGCAAATAGATCACAACGAAATGAAAATTTTAGAGTTTATGTATGGAATAATTTAAAACAATAACAAATGTAAGTATAGAAAATTTATTCACACACCACAAATGAACACAAAAGTTTTATTATCCAATTTTTGGAAATTCCACTAGTTCAACCCTTATGAACTCCAAGGTTTTGTTATCCATGTAAGGGAAATTTCACCAGTACAACCCCTAATAATTAGCTTGGTGGAATTTTATAGGAAAGGGACATCATACTGATCCAAACATGCTTTAAATGTGGTGGATATGCATGCCAGAAACATGTTGAGGATGCAAGTGTCCTAATGATGCCGAAAATTTCAAGGAGTAGAAAAAATCTTATTCTCAAGTGGGTGGATATTTACCAGAGCCAAACAACCCACTTTTTACCTATCTTTAAAAATCACAGATACTTTTTGGAATTATCTCTCACTGCATTTGTGCATTTCCCATTTTGGATGTTCAATTTTTTTTTCATATCCAAACATGAGTTTTCACTCTCCCATTTTTCTCGTAAGAAAAAAATATAAGGAAAAAAGATCGTAACAAAATGAAAATTTTAGAGTTCATGTACGCAAAAAAAATTGAAAACTATAATAAATGTAAGTGAAGAAAATTATTTCATGCACTAAAAATGAACTCTAGGTTTTGTTATCCATGTTTGGGAAATTCCACTAGTAGCCCCTAATAATTAGCTTGGTGGAATTTTATAGGAAAGGGACTTCTAACTGATCCAAACATGCTTTAAATGTGGTGGATATACATGCCAGAAACATGTAGAGGATGCAGGTGGTCTAATGATGCCAAAAATTTCAAGGAGTAGAAAAAATCAGATTCTCAAGTGGTTGGATATGTTACCAGAGCCAAACAACCCACTTTTTGCCAATCTTTAAAAATCACAGATACTTTGTGATATTATCTCTCTCAGCATTTGTGCATTTTCCATTTTGGATGTGCAAATTTTATTTCAGATCCATAGTTGAGGTTTCACTCTCCCATTTTTCCCGTAAACAAAAAAGATATAAGGGAAATAGATCGCATCAAAATGAAAATTTTAAAGTTCATGTACGCAAAAAAATTTGAAAACTATAAAAAATGTAAGTGAAGAAAATTATTTCACACACTAAAAATGAACTCAGAGGTTTTGTTATCCATGTTTGGGAAATTCCACTAGTACAACCCCTAATAATTAGCTTGGTGGAATTCTATAGGAAAGCGACTGCTAACTGATCCTAACATGATTTAAATGTGGTGGATATGCATGCCAGAAACATGTTGAGGATGCAAGTGGCCTAATGACCCCAAAAATTTCAAGGAGTAGAAAAAATCAGATTCTCAAGTGGGTGGATACTTATCAGAGCCAAACAACCCACTTTTTTCCTATCATTAAAAATCACAGATACTTTTTGGAATTATCTCCTCTGCATTTGTGCATTACCCATTTTGGATGTTCAAATTTTTTTTCAGATCCAGACTTGAGTTTTTGTTGAGGCAATTTATCGCAACAAAAAAAAAATTTCGAGTTCATGTACGCAAAAAATTTTGAAAACTATAAAAAATGTAAGTGAGGAAAATTATTTCACGCACTAAAAATGAACTCAGAGGTTTTGTTATCCATGTTTGGGAAATTCCACTAGTACAACCCCTAATAATTAGCTTGGTGGAATTTTATAGGAAACGGACTTCTAACTAATCTTAACTTGCTTTAAATGTGGTGGATTACGCATGGCAGAAACATGTCAAGGATGCAAGTGGGCTAATGATGCCAAAAACTTCAAGGAGAAGAAAAAATCAGATTCTCAAGTGGGTGGATATTTACCAGAGCCAAACAACCCACTTTTTGCCTATCCTTAAAAATCATAGATACTTTTTGGAATTATCTCTCTCTGCATTTGTGCATTTTCCATTTTGGATGTTCAAATCTTTTTTCAGATCCAAACTTGAGTTTTCGCTTTCCTAGTTTTCTCGTAAACAAAAAAGATATAAGGTTAATAGATCACATCAAAATGAAAATTTTAGAGTTCATATATGCAAAAAAATTTGAAAACTATAATAAATGTATGTGAAGAAAATTATTTCACGTACTAAAAACGAACTCCAAGGTTTTCTTGTCCATGTTTTGGAAATTCCACTAGTACAACCCCTAATAATTAGCTTGGTAGAATTTTATAGGAAAGGGACATCTAACTGATCCTAACATGCATTAAATGTGGTGGATATGCATTCCATAAACATGTTGAGGATAGTGGCCTAATGAAGTCAAAAATTTGAAGGAGTACAAAAAATCAGATTCTCAAGTGGGTGGATATTTACCAGAGCCAAACAACCTACTTTTTGCCTATCATTAAAAATCATAGATACATTTTGGAATTATCTCTCTCTGCATTTGTGCATTTCCCATTTTGGATGTTCAATTTTTTTTTCAAATCCCAACTTGAGTTTTCGCTCTACCATTTTTCTCATAAACAAAAAAGATGTAAGGCAAATAGATCGCAAAAAAATAAAAATTTAAGAGTTCATATTCGCAAAAAAATTTGAAAACTAAAATAAATGTATGTGAAGAAAATTATTTCACGTACTAAAAATGAACTCCAAGGTTATGTTATCCATGTTAGGGAAATTTCACTAGTACAACCCCTAATAATTAGCTTGGTGGAATTTTATAGGAAAGGGACATCAAACTGATCCTAACATGCTTTGAATGTGGTGGATATGCATGGCAGAAACATGTTGAGGATGCAAGTGGCCTAATGATGCCGAAAATTTCTAGGAGTAGAAAAAATCTTATTCTCAAGTGGGTGGATATTTACCAGAGCCAAATAACCCACTTTTAGCCAATCTTTAAAAAGCACAGATTCTTTTTGGAATTATCTCTCTCTGCATTTGTGCATTTCCCATTTTGGATATTCAAATTTTTTTTCAGATCCAAACATGAGTTTTCGCTCTCCCATTTTTCTCGCAAAAAAAAATATAAGGAAAAAAGATCGCAACAAAATGAAAATTTTAGAGTTCATGTACGCAAAAAAATTTGAAAACTATAATAAATGTAAGTGAAGAAAATTATTTCATGCACTAAAAATGAACTCTACGTTTTGTTATCCATGTTTGGGAAATTCCACTAGTTCAACCCCTAATAATTAGCTTGGTGGAATTTTATAGGAAAGGGACTTCTAACTTATTCGAAATTGCTTTAAATGTGGTGGATATGCATGTCATAAGAATGTAGAGGATGCAAGTGGCCTAATGATGCCAAAAATTTCAACGAGTAGAAAAAATCAGAATCTTAAGTGGTTGGATATGTTACGAGAGCCAAACAACCCACTTTTTGCCAATCCTTAAAAATCACAGATAGTTTGTGGAATTATCTATCTCAGCATTTGTGCATTTTCCATTTTGGATGTTCAAATGTTTTTTCAGATCCAAACTTGAGTTTTCGCTCTCCCATTTTCTCGTAAACAAAAAAGATATAAGGCAAATAGATCACAACAAAATAAAAATTTTAGAGTTCATATATGCAAAAAAATTTGAAAACTATAATAAATGTATGTGAAGAAAATTATTTCACGTACTAAAAATGAACTCCAAGGTTTTCTTATCCATGTTAGGAAAATTCCACTAGTACAACCCCTAATAATTAGCTTGGTGGAATTTTATAGGAAATGGACATCTAACTGATCCTAACATGCTTTAAATGTGGTGGATATGCATGCCAGAAACATGTTGAGGATGCTAGTGGCCTAATGAAGCAAAAAATTTGAAGGAGTAGAAAAGATCAGGTTCTCAAGTGGGTGGATATTTACCAGAGCCAAACAACCCACTTTTTGCCTATCATTAAAAATCATAGATACATTTTGGAATTATCTCTCTCTGCATTTGGGCATTTCCCATTTTGGATGTTCAATTTTTTTTTCAAATCCCAACTTGAGTTTTCGCTCTCCCATTTTTCTCGTAAACAAAAAAGAGGTAAGGCAAATAGATCGCAAAAAAATGAAAATTTAAGAGTTCATATACGCAAAAAAATTTGAAAACTAAAATGAATGTATGTGAAGAAAATTATTTCACGTACTAAAAATGAACTACAAGGTTTTGTTATCCATGTTAGGGAAATTCCACTGGTACAACCCCTAATAATTAGCTTGGTGGAATTTTATAGGAAAGGGACATCAAACTGATCCTAACATGCTTTAAATGTGGTGCATATGCATGGCAGAAACATGTTGAGGATGCAAGTGGCCTAATGATGCCGAAAATTTCAAGGAGTAGAAAAAATCTAATTCTCAAGTGGGTGGATATTTACCAAAGCCAAACAACCCACTTTTTCCCTATCTTTAAAAATCACAGATACTTTTTGGAATTATCTCTCTCTGCATTTGTGCATTTCCCATTTTGGATGTTCAATTTTTTTTTCAGATCCAAACATGAGTTTTCGCTCTCCCATTTTTCTCGTAAACAAAAAGGATATAAGGCAAATAGATCACAACAAAGTGAAAATTTTAGAGTTCATATACGCAAAAAAATTTGAAAACTATAATTAATGTATGTGAAGAAAATTATTTCACGTACTAAAAACGAACTCCAAGGTTTTCTTATCCATGTTTGGGAAATTCCACTAGTACAACCCCTAATAATTAGCTTGGTGGAATTTTATAGGAAAGGGACATCAAACTGATCCTAACATGCTTTAAATGTGGTGGATATGCATGCTAGAAACATGTTGAGGATGCTAGTGGCCTAATGATGCCAAAAATTTCAAGGAGTAGAAAAAATCAGATTCTCAAGTGGGTGGATATTTACCAGAGCCAAATAACCCACTTTTTGCCTTTCATTAAAAATCACAGATACTTTTTGGAATTATCTCTCTCTGCATTTGTGCATTTCCCATTTTGGATGTTCAAATTTTTTTTCAGATCCAAACATGAGTTTTCGCTCTCCCATTTTTCTCGTAAACAAAAAAGAAGTAAGGCAAATAGATCGCAACAAAATGAAAATTTAAGAGTTCATATACAAAAAAAATTTGAAAACTAAAATAAATATAAGTGAAGAAAATTATTTCATGCACTAAAAATGAACTCCACGTTTTGTTATCCATGTTTGGAAAATTCCACTAGTACAACCCCTAATAATTAGCTTGGTGGAATTTTATAGGAAAGGGACTTCTAACTTATCTTAAATTGCTTTAAATGTGGTGGATATACATGCCATAAACATGTAGAGGATGCAAGTGGCCTAATGATGCCAAAAATTTCAACGAGTAGAAAAAATCAGATTCTCAAGTGGTTGGATATATTACCAAAGCCAAACAACCCTGTTTTTGCCAATCCTTAAAAATCATAGATACTTTGTGGAATTATCTCTCTCTGCATTTGTGCATTTTCCATTTTGAATGTTCAAATTTATTTTCAGATCCAAACATGAGTTTTCGCTCTCCCATTTTTCTGGTAAACAAAAAAGATATAAGGCAAATAGATCGCAACGAAATTAAAATTTTATTGTTCATGTACGCAAAAAAATTTTAAAACTATAAAAAATGTAAGTGAAGAAAATTATTTCACGCACTTAAAATGAACTCAGAGGTTTTTTTATCCATCTTTGGGAAATTCCACTAGTACAACCCCTAATAATTAGCTTGTTGGAATTTTATAGGGAAATCACTTCTAACTGATCCTAACATGCTTTAAATGTGGTGGATATGCATGCCAGAAACATGTTGAGGATGCAAGTGGCCTAATGATGCCAAAAATTTCAAGGAGTAGAAAAAATCAGATTCTCAAGTGGGTGGATAAACCAGAGCCAAACAACCCACTTTTTTCCTATCATTAAAAATCACAGATACTTTTTGGAATTATCTCTCTCTGCATTTATGCATTTCCCATTCATGATGTTCAAATTTTTTCAGATCCAAACTTGAGTTTTTGCTAAGGCAAATTTATCGCAACAAAAAAAAAATTCGATTTCATGTACGCAAAAAAATTTGAAAACTAAAAAAATGTAAGTGAAGAAAATTATTTCTTGCACTAAAAATGAACTCAGGGGTTTTGTTATCTATGTTTAGGAAATTCCACTAGTACAACCCCAAATTATTAGCTTGGTGGAATTTTATAGGAAAGTGACTTCTAACTAATCTTAACTTGCTTTAAATGTGGTGGATTATGCATGGCAGAAACATGTAGAGGATGCAAGTGGCCCAAAAGATGCCAAAAACTTCAAGGAGAAGAAAAAATCAGATTCTCAAGTGGGTGGATATTTGCCAGAGCCAAACATCCCACTTTTTGCCTATCCTTAAAAATCATACATACTTTTTGGAATTATCTGTCTCTGCATTTGTGCATTTTCCATTTTGGATGTTCAAATCTTTTTTCAAATCCAAACTTGAGTTTTCGCTGTCCCATTTTTCTCGTAAACAAAAAAGATATAAGGTAAATAGATCACAACAAAATGAAAATTTTAGAGTACATATACGCAAAAAAATTTGAAAACTATAATTAATGTATGTGATGAAAATTATTTCACGTACTAAAAACGAACTCCAAGGTTTTCTTATACATGTTTCGGAAATTCCACTAGTATAACCCCTAATAATTAGCTTGGTGGAATTTTATAGGAAAGGGACATCAAACTGATCCTAACATGCTTTAAATGTGGTGGATATGCATGCCAGAAACATGTTGAGGATGCTAGTGGCCTATTGATGCCAAAAATTTGAAGGAGTAGAAAAAATTAGATTCTCAAGTGGGTGGACATTTACTAGAGCCAAACAACCCACTTTTTGCCTTTCATTAAAAATCACAGATAATTTTTGGAATTATCTCTCCTACCATTTGTGCATTTCCCATTTTGGATGTTCAATTTTTTTTTCAGATCCAAACTTGAGTTTTCTCTCTGCCATTTTTTTCAAAACAAAAAAGATGTAAGGCAAATAGATCGCAAAAAAATGAAAATTTAAGAGTTCATATACGCAAAAAAATTTTAAAACTAAAATAAATGTATGTGAAGAAAATTATTTCACGTACTAAAAATGAACTTCAAGATTTTGTTATCCATGTTAGGGAAATTTCACTAGTACAACCCCTAATAATTAGCTTGGTGGAATTTTATAGGAAAGGGACATCAAACTGATCCTAACTTGCTTTAAATGTGGTGGATATGCGTACCAGAAACATGTTGAGGATGCAAGTGGCCTAATCATGCCGAAAATTTCAAGGAGTAGATAAAAATCTAATTCTCAAGTGGGTGCATATTTACCAGAGCCAAACAACCCACTTTTTGCCAATCTTTAAAAATCACAGATACTTTTTGGAATTATCTCTCTCTGCATTTGTGCATTTCCCATTTTGGATGTTCAAATTTTTTTTCAGATCCAAACATGAGTTTTCGCTCTCCCATTTTTCACGTAAAAAAAAATATAAGGAAAAAAGATCACAACAAAATGATAATTTTAGAGTTCATGTTTGCAAAAAAAATTGAAAATTACAATAAATGTAAGTGAAAAAAATTATTTCATGCACTAAAAATGAACTCTAGGTTTGTTATCCATGTTTGGGAAATTCCACTAGTACAACCCCTGATAATTAGCTTGGTGGAATTTTATAGGAACGGGACTTCTAACTTTTCCTAAATTGCTTTAAAAGTGGTGGGTATGCTTGCCAGAAACATGTAGAGGATGCAAGTGGCCTAATGATGCCAAAAATTTCAACGAGTAGAAACAATCAGATTCTCAAGTGGTTTCATATGTTACCAGAGCCAAACAACCCACTTTTTGCCAATCCTTAAAAATCACAGATACTTTGTGGAATTATCTCTCTCCGCATTTGTGCATTTTCCATTTTGGATGTTCAAATTTATTTTCAGATCCAAACTTGAGTTTTCGCTCTCCCATTTTTCTCGTAAACAAAAAAGATATTAGGCACATAGATCGCAACAAACTTTAAATTTTAGTGTTCATGTACGCAAAAAAAATTTAAAAGAATAAAAAATGTAAGTGAAGAAAATTATTTCACGCACTTAAAATGAACTCAGACGTTTTGTTATCCCTGTTTAGGAAATTCCACTAGTACAACCCCTAATAATTAGCTTGGTGGAATTTTATAGGAAAGCGACTTCTAACTGATCCTAACATGCTTTAAATGTGGTGGATATGCATGCCAGAAACATTTTGAGGATGCAAGTGGCCTAATGATGCCAAAAATTTCAAGGAGTAGAAAAAATCAAATTCTCAAGTGGGTGGATATTTTACCTGAGCCAAACAACCCACTTTCTTCCTGTCATTAAAAATCACAGTACTTTTTGGATTTATCTCTGTCTGCATTTGTGCATTTCCCATTTTTGATGTTCAAATTTTTTTTCAGATCCAAACTTGAGTTTTCGCTGAGACAAATTTATCGCAACAAAAAATAAATTTCGAGTTCATGTTCGGAAAAAAATTTGAAAACTACAAAAAATGTAAGTGAAGAAAATTATTTCACGCACTAAAAATGAACTCAGAGGTTTTGTTATCCATGTTTGGGAAATTCCACTAGTACAACCCCTAAAATTTAGCTTGGTGGAATTTTATAGGAAAGGGACTTCTAACTAATCTTAACTTGCTTTAAATGTGGTGGATATATGCATGGCAGAAACATCTAGAGGATGCAAGTGGCCTAATGATATCAAAAACATCAAGGAGAAGAAAAAATCAGATTCTCTAGTGGGTGGAAATTTACCAGAGCCAAACAACCCACGTTTTGCCTATCCTTAAAAATCATAGATACTTTTTGGTATTATCTCTCTCTGCATTTGTGCATTTTCCATTTTGGATGTTCAAATCTTTTTTCAGATCCAAACTTGAGTTTTAGCTCTCCCATTTTTCTCGTAAACAAAAAATATATCAGGCAAATAAATCACAACAAAATGAAAATTTTAGAGTTCATATATGCAAAAAAATTTGAAAACTATAATAAATGTACGTGAAAAAAATTATTTCACGTACTAAAAACGAAGTCCAAGGTTTTCTTATCCATCTTTGGGAAATTCCACTAGTACAACCCCTAATAATTAGCTTGGTGGAATTTTATAGGAAAGGGACATCTAACTGATCCTAACATGCTTTAAATGTGGTGGATATGCATGCCAGAAACATGTTGAGGATGCTAGTGGCCCATTGATGCCAAAAATTTGGAGTAGAAAAATCAGATTCTCAAGTGGATGGATATTTACCAGAGCCAAACAACCCACTTTTTGCCAATAATTAAAAATCACAGATACATTTTGGAATTATCTCTCTCGGCATTTGTGCATTGCCCATTTTGGATGTTCAAATTTTTTTTCAGATCCCAACTTGAGTTTTTGCTCTCCCATTTTTCTCGTTAACAAAAAAGATGTAAGGCAAATAGATCGCAAAAAAATTAAAATTTAAGAGTTCATATACGCACAAAAATTTGAAAACTAAAATAAATGTATGTGAAGAAAATTATTTCACGTAATAAAAATGAACTCCAAGGTTTTGTTATCCATGTTAGGAAAATTGCACTAGTACAAACCCTAATAATTAGGTTGGTGGAATTTTATAGGAAAGGGACATCAAACTGATCCTAACATGCTTTAAATGTGGTGGATATGCATGCCAGAAACATGTTGAGGAAGCAAGTGGCTTAATGTTGCCGAAAATTTCAAGGAGTAGAAAAAATCTAATTCTCAAGTGGGTGGATATTTACCAGAGCCAAACAACCCACTTTTTGTCTATCTTTAAAAATCACAGATACTTTTTGGAATTATCTCTCTCTGCATTTGTGGATTTCCCATTTTCGATGTTCAAATTTTTTTTCAGATCCAAACATGAGTTTTCGCTCACCCATTTTTCTCGTAAAAAAATATAAGGAAAAATGATCGCAACAAAATGAAAATTTTAGAGTTCATGTACGCAAAAAAATTTGAAATCTATAATAAATGTATGTGAAGAAAATTCTTTGATGCACAAAAAATGAACTCTAGGTTTTGGTATCCATGTTTGTGAAATTCCACTAGTACAACCCCTAATAATTAGGTTGGTGGAATTTTATGGTAAAGGGACTTCTAACTTATCCTAACTTTCTTTAAATGTGGTGGATATGCATGCAAGAAACATGTAGAGGATGCAAGTGGCCTAATGATGCCAAAAATTTCAAGGAGTAGAAAAAATCAGATTCTCAAGTGGTTGGATATGTTACCAGTGCCGAACAACCCAGTTTTTGCCAATCCCTAAAAATCACAGATACTTTGTAAAATTATCTCTCTCATCATTTTTGCATTTTCTATTTTGGATGTTCAAATTTTTTTTCAGATCCAAACTTGTGTTTTCGCTCTCCCATTTTTCTCGTAAACAAAAAAGATATAAGGCAAATAGATCGCAACAAAATGAAAATTTTAGAGATCATGTACGCAAAAAAATTTGAAAACTATAAAAAATGTAAGTGAAGAAAATTATTTCACGCACTAAAAATGAACTCAGAGGTTTTGTTATCCATGGTTGGGAAATTCTACTAGTACAACCTCTAATAATTAGCTTGGTGGAATTTTATAGGAAAGCGACTTCTAACTGATGCTAACATGCTTTAAATGTGGTGGATACGCATGCCAGAAACATGTTGAGGATCCAAGTGCCCTAATGATGCCAAAAATTTCAAGGAGAAGAAAAAATCAGATTCTCAAGTAGGTGGCTATTTACCAGAGCCAAACAACCCCCTTTCTGACTATCCTAAAAAATCATATATACTTTTTGGAATTATGTCACTCTGCATTTGTGTATTTCCCATTTTGGATGTTCAAATTTTTTTTCAGATCCAAACAAGAGTTTTTTCTCTCCCATTTTTCTCGTAAACAAAAAAGATATAAGGCAAATAGGTCGCAACAAAAAGAAAATTTTAGAGTTTATATACGGAAAAAAATTTGAAAACTAAAAGAAATGTATGTGAAGAAAATTATTTCATGGACTAAAAATTAAATCCAAGGTTTTCTTATCCATGTTTGGGAAATTCCACTAGTACAACCCCTAATAATTAGCTTGGAGGAATTTTATAGGAAAGGGACATCTAACTGATCCTAACATGCTTTAAATGCTGGGGATATGCATGCCAGAAACATGTTGAGGATGCTAGTGGCCTAATGATGCAAAAAATTTGGAGTAGAAAAAATCTGATGCTCAAGTGGGTGGATATTTACCAGAGCCAAACAATCCATTTTTTGCCTATCATTAAAAATAACAGATACTTTTTGGAATTATCTCTCTCTGCATTTGTGCATTTTCCATTTTGGATGTTCAAAATTTTTTTCAGATCGAAACTTGAGTTTTCGCTCTCCCATTTTTCTCGTAAACAAAAAAGATATAAGGCAAATAGATCGCAACAAAATGAAAATTTTAGATTTCATATACGCAAAAAAATTTGAAAACTATAAAAAATGTAAGTGACAAAAATTATTTCACGCACTAAAAATGAACTCCAAGGTTTTCTTATCCATGTTTGGGAAATTCCACTAGTACAACCCGTAATTATTAGCTTGGTCGAATTTTATAGGAAAGGGACTTCTAACTCATCGTAACATGCTTTAAATGTGGTGGATATGCATGATAGAAACATGTTGAGGATGCGAGTGGCCTAATGATGCCGAAAATTTGAAGGAGTAGAAAAAATCAGATTCTCAAGTTGGTGGATATTTACCAGACCAAACAACCCACTTTTTGCCTATCATTAAAAATAATAGATACTTTTTGGAATTATCTCTCTCTGCAATTGTGCATTTCCCATTTTTGAGGTTCAAATTTTTTTTCAGATCCAAACTTAATTTTTCGCTCTCCCATTTTTCTCGCAAACAAAAAAGATGTTAGGAAAATAGATCGCAAAAAAATGAAATTTAAGAGCTTATATACGCAAAAAAATTTGAAAACTATAATAAATGTAAGTGATGAAAATTATTTCATGCACTAAAAATGAACTCTAGGTTTTGTTATCCATGTTTGGGAAATTCCACTAGTACAACCCCTAATAATTAGCTTGGTAGAATTTTATAGGAAAGGGACTTCTAACTTATCCTAACTTGCTTTAAATGTGGTGGATATGTATGCAAGAAACTTGTAGAGGATGCAAGTGGCCTAATGATGCCAAAAATTACAAAGAGTAGGAAAAATCAGATTCCGAAGTGGTTGGATATTTTACCAGAGCCAAACAACCCACTTTTTGCCAATCCTTAAAAATCACAGATACTTTTTGGAATTATCTCTCTCAGCATTTGTGCATTTTCCATTTTGGATGTTCAAATTTTTTTTCAGATCCAATTTTTAGATTTCGCTCTCCCATTTTTCTCGTAAACAAAAAAGATATAAGGCAAATAGATCGCAACAAAATGAAAATTTTTGAGTTCATGTACGCAAAAAAATTTGAAAACTATTAAAAATGTTAGCGAAGAAAATTATTTCACACACTAAAAATGAACTCAGAGGTTTTTGTTATCCATGTTTGGGAAATTCCAGTAGTACAACCCCTAATAATTAGCTTGCTGGAATTTTATAGGAAAGGGACTTCTAACTGATCCTGACATGCTTTAAATGTGGTGGATATGCATGCCAGAAACATGTTGTGGATGCAAGTGGCCTAATGATGCCAAAAATTTCAAGGAGTAGAAAAAATCAGATTCTCAAGTGGGTGGATATTTACCAGAGCCAAACAACCCACTTTTTTCCTTTCATTAAAAATCACAGATACTTTTTGGAATTATCTCTCTCTGCATTTGTGCATTTCCCATTGTGGAGGTACAAATTTTTTTTAGATCCAAACTTGAATTTTCGCTCCGGCAAATTTATCGCAAGAAAATGAAAATTTAAGAGTTCCAGTACGCAAAAAAATTTGAAAACTATAAAAAATGTAAGTGAAGAAAATTATTTCACGCGCTAAAAATGAACTCAAAGGTTTTGTTATCCATGTTAAGGAAATTTCACTAGTACAACCCCTAATAATTAGCTTGGTGGAATTTTATAGGAAAGGGACTTCTAACTAATCTTAACTTGCTTTAAGTGTGGTGGATATGCATGGCAGAAACAAGTAGAGGATGCAGGTGGCCTAATGATGCCAAAAACTTCAAGGAGAAGAAAAAATCAGATTCTCAAGTGGGTGGATAATTACCAGAGCCAAACAACCCACTTTTTACCTATCCTTAAAAATCATATATACTTTTTGGAATTATCTCTCTTTGCATTTCTGCATTTTCCATTTTTGATGTTCAAATTTTTTCTCATATCCAAACTTGAGTTTTCGCTCTCCCAATTTTCTCGTAAACAAAAAAGATATAAGGCAAATAGATCGCAAGAAAATGAAAATTTTTGAGTTCATGTACGCAAAAAAATTTGAAAACTTTTAAAAATGTTAGCGAAGAAAATTATTTCACGCACTAAAAATGAACTCAGAGGATCTGTTATCCATGTTTAGGAAATTCCACTAGTACAACTCCTAATAATTAGCTTGGTTGAATTTTATAGGAAAGGGACTTCTAACTGATCTTAACTTGCTTTAAATGTGGTGGATATGCATGGCAGAAACATGTAGAGGATGCAAGTGGCCTAATGATGCTAAAAACTTCAAGGAGAAGAAAAAATCAGATTCTCAAGTGGGTGGATATTTACAAGAGCCAAACAACCCACTTTTTGCCAATACTTAAAAATCACATATACTTTTTGGAATTATCTCTCTCTGCATTTGTGCATTTTCCATTTTTTATGTTCAAATTTTTTTTCAGATCCAAACTTGAGTTTTCGCTCTCCCAATTTTCTCGTAAACAAAAAAGATATAAGGCAAATAGATCGCAACAAAATGAAAATTTTTGAGTTCATGTACGCAAAAAAATTTGAAAACTATTAAAAATGTTAGCGAAGAAAATTATTTCACACACTAAAAATGAACTCAGAGGTTTTTGTTATCCATGTTTGGGAAATTCCAGTAGTACAACCCCTAATAATTAGCTTGCTGGAATTTTATAGGAAAGGGACTTCTAACTGATCCTGACATGCTTTAAATGTGGTGGATATGCATGCCAGAAACATGTTGTGGATGCAAGTGACCTAATGATACCAAAAATTTCAAGGAGTAGAAAAAATCAGATTCTCAAGTGGGTGGATATTTACCAGAGCCAAACAACCTACTTTTTGCCTATCATTAAAAATCACAGATACTTTTTGGAATTATCTCTCTTTGCATTTGTGCATTTCCCATTTTGGATGTTCAAATTTTTTTCAGATCTAAACATGAGTTTTCGCTCTCCCATTTTTTTCATAAACAAAAAAGATGTAAGGCAAATAGATCGCAACAAAATGAAAATTAAAGAGTTATTATATGAAAAAAAATTTGAAAACTATAATAAATGTAAGTGAAGAAAATTATTTCACGTGCTAAAAATGAACTCCAAGGTTTGGTTATCCATGTTAGGGAAATTCCACTAGTACAACCCCTAATAATTAGTTTGGTGGAATTTGATAGGAATGGGACATCAAACTGATCCTAACATGCTTTAAATGTGGTGGATATGCATGTCAGAAACATGTAGAGGATGCAAGTGGCCTAATCATGCGAAAAACTTCAAGGAAAAGAAAAAATCAGATTGTCAAGTGGGTGGATATTTACCCGAGCGAAACAACCCACTTTTTGCCTATCCTTAAAAATCACAGATACTTTTTGGAATTATCTCTCTCTGCATTTGAACATTTTCCATTTTGGATGATCAAATATTTTTTCAGATCCAAACTTGAGTTTTTGGCTCTCTCATTTTTCTCGTAAACAAAAAAGATATAAGGCAAATAGATCACAACAAAATAAAAATTTTAGAGTTCATATATGCACAAAAATTTGAAAAGTAAAATACATGTATGTGAATAAAATTATTTCACGGACTAAAAATGAAATCAAAGGTTTTCTTATCCATGCTTGGGAAATTCCACTAGTACAACCCCAAATAATTAGCTTGGAGGAATTTTATTGGAAAGGGACTTCTAACTGATCCTAACTTGCCTTAAATGTGGTGGATATGCATGCCAGAAACATGTAGAGGATGCAAGTGGCCTAATGTAGCCAAAAATTTCAAGGAGTAGAAAAAATCAGATTCTGAATTCGTTGGATATTTTACCAGAGCCAAACAACACACTTTTTGCCTATCCTTAAAAATCACAGATACTTTTTGAAATTATCTCTCTCAGCACTATTGCATTTTCCATTTTGGATGTTCTAATTTTATTTCAGATCCAAACTTGAGTTTTCATTCATTTTTCCCGTAAACAAAAGAGATATAAGGCAAATAGATCGCAACAAAATGACAATTTTAGAGTTCATATACGTAAAAAAATTTGAAAACTAAAATAAATGTATGTGAAGAAAATTATTTCACGTACTAAAAATGAACTCCAAGGTTTTCTTATCCATGTTTGAGAAATTCCACTAGTACAACCCCAAATAATTAGCTCTGTGGAATTTTATAGGAAAGGGACATCTAACTGATCCTAACATGCTTTAAATGTGGTGGATATGCATGCCAGAAACATGTTGAGGATGCTAGTAGCCTAATGATGCCAAAAATTTGAAGGAGTAAAAAAAATCAGATTCTCAAGTGAGTGGATATTTACCTGAGCCAAACAACCCACTTTTTGCCAATCCTTAAAAATCAAAGATACTTTTTGGAATTATCTCTCTCAGCATTTGTACATTTTCCATTTTGGATGTTCGAATTTTTTTTCAGATCCAAATTTGAGTTTTCGCTCTCCCATTTTTCTCGTAA
Source organism: Aristolochia californica (assembly GCF_029961685.1). Classification (NCBI taxonomy): domain Eukaryota; kingdom Viridiplantae; phylum Streptophyta; class Magnoliopsida; order Piperales; family Aristolochiaceae; genus Aristolochia; species Aristolochia californica. The sequence continues at coordinate 21,657,655 of NW_027182257.1, read as the reverse complement.
ACAAAAAATATATAAGGCAAATAGATCACAACAAAATGAAAATTTTAGAGTTCATATAAGCAAAAAAATTTGAAAACAAAAATAAATGTACGTGAAGAAAATTATTTCACGGACTTAAAATGAAATCCAAGGATTTCTTATCCATGTTTGGGAAATTCCAGTAGCACAACGCCTAATAATTACTTTGGTGGAATTTTATAGGAAAGGGACTTCTAACTGATCTTAACTTGCTTTAAATGTGGTGGATATGCATGCCAAAAACATGTAGAGGATGCAAGTGGCCTAATGATGCAAAAAATTTCAAGGAGTATAAAAAATCAGATTCTCAAGAGGGTGGATATTTACCACAGCCAAACAACCCACTTTTTGCCTATCTTTAATAACCACAGATACTTTTTGGAATTATCTTTCTTCATTATTGCACTTCCCATTTTGGATGTTCAAATTTTTTTTCAGATCCAAACTTGAGTTTTCGCTCTCCCATTTTTCTCGTAAAAAAAAAAAAGATATAAGGCAAATAGATCCCAACAAAATGAAAATTTTAGAGTTCATGTACCCAAAAAAATTTGAAAACTACAATAAATGTAAGTGAAGAAAATTATTTCATGCACTAAAAATGAACTCCAAGTTTTTCTGATCCATGTTTGGGAAATTCCACTAGTACAACCCCTAATAATTAGCTTAGTGGAATTTTATAGGAAAGGGACATCTAACTTATCTTAACTTGCTTTAAATGTGGTGGATATCCATGCTAGAAACATGTAGAGGATGCAACTGGCCTAATGATGCCAAGAATTTCAAGGAGTAGAAAAAATCAGATTCTCATGTGGTTGGATATTTTACCAGAGCCAAACAACCCACTTTTTGCCAATCCTAAAAAATCACAGATACTTTTTTGCATTATCTCTCTCAGCATTTGTGCATTTTCCATTTTGGATGTTCAAATTTTTTTTCAGATCCAAACTTGACTTTTCGCTCTCCCATTTTTCTCGTAAACAAAAAAGACAAAAAGCAAATAGATCACAACAAAATGAAAATTTTAGAGTTCATAGACACAAAAAAATTTGAAAAGTAAAATAAATGTATGTGAAGAAAATTATTTCACGGATTAAAAATGAAATCCAATGTTTTCTTATCCATGTTTGGGAAATTCGACTAGTACAAACCCTAATAATTATCTTGGTGGAATTTTCTAGGAAAGGGACATCAAACTGATCCTAACATGCTTTAAATGTGGTGGATATGCATGCGAGAAACATGTAGAGCATGCAAGTGGCCTAATGATGCCAAAAACTTCAAGGAGAAGAAAAATGAGATTCTCAAGTGGTTGGATATTTTAACAGAGCCAAACAATCCAATTTTTGCCTATCCTTAAAAATCACAGATACTTTTTGGAATTATCTCTCTCAGCATTTGGGCATTTTCCATTTTGGATGTTAAAATTTTTTTTCCGATCCAAACTTGAGTTTTTGCTCTCCCATTTTTCTTGTAAACAAAAAAGAAATAAGGCAAATAGATCACAAAAAAATGAAAATTTTAGAGTTCATTTACGCAAAAAAATTTGAAAACTAGAATAAATGTTTGTGAAGAAAATTATTTCACGGACTAAAAATGAAATCCAGGGTTTTCTTATCCATGTTTGGGAAATTCCACTAGTACAACCCCTTATAATTAGCTTGGTGGAATTTTATAAGAAAGGGGCATCTAACTGATCCTAACATGCTTAAAATGTGGTGGATATGCATGCCAGAAACATATTGAGGATGCAAGTGGCCTAATGATGCCAAAAATTTCAAGGAGTATAAAAAATCAGATTCTCAAGTGTGTGGATATTTACCAGAGCCAAACAACTCACTTTTTGCCTATCTTTAATAACCACAGATACTTTTTGGAATTATATCTCTATGCATTTGTGCATTACCCATTTTGGATGTTGAATTTTTTTTTCAGATCCATACTTGAGTTTTCGCTCTCCCATTTTTCTTGTAAACAAAAAAGATATAAGGCAAATAGATCCCAACAAAATGAAAATTTTAGAGTTCATGCACGCAAAAAAATTTGAAAACAATAATAAATGTAAGTGAAGAAAATTATTTCATGCACTAAAAATGAACCCCAAGGTTTTGTCATCCATGTTTGAGAAATTCCACAAGTACAACCCCTAATAATTAGCTTTGTGGAATTTTATAGGAAAGGGACATCTAACTAATCCTAACTTGCTTTAAATGTGGTGGATATGCATGCCAGAAACATGTTGAGGATGCAAGTGGCCTAATGATGCCAATAATTTCAAGGAGTATAAAAAATCAGATTCTCAAGTAGGTGGATATTTACCAGAGGCAAACAACCCACTTTTTGTCTATCCTTAATAACCAAAGATACTTTTTGGAATTATCACTCTCTACATTTGTGTATTTCCTGTTTTGGATGTTCAAATTTTTTTTCAGATCCAAACATGAGTTTTTGCTCTCCCATTTTTCTCGTAAACAAAAACGATATAAGGCAAATAGGTCCCAACAAAATGAAAATTTTAGACTTCATATAAGCAAAAAAATTTGAAAACTAAAATAAATGTTTGTGAAGAAAATTATTTCATGGACTAAAAATGAAATCCTAGGTTTTCTTATCCATGTTTGGGAAATTGCACTAGTACAACCCCTAATAATTATCTTGGTGGAATTTTATAGGAAAGTGATTTCTAATAGATCTTAACTTGCTTTAAATGTGGTGGATATGCATGTCAGAAACATGTAGAGGATGCTAGTGGCCTAATGATGCTAAATACTTCTAGCAGAAGAAAAAATCAGATCCTCAAGTGGATGGATATTTTACCAGAGCCAAACAACCCACTTTTTGCCTATCCTTAAAAATCACAGATAGTTTTTGGAATTATCTCTCTCAGCATTTGTGCATTTTCCATTTTGGATGTTCAAATTTTTTTTTAGATCCAAACTTGAGTTTTCGCTCTCCCATTTTTCTCGTAAACAAAAAAGATATAAGGCAAATAGATCGCAACAAAATGAAAATTTTAGAGTTCATGTACGCAAAAAATTTGAAAACAATAAATAATGCAAGTGAAGAAAATTATTTCATGCACTAAAAATGAACTCCAAGGTTTTCTTATCCTTGTTTTGGAAATTCCACTAGTACAACCCCTAATAATTAGCTTGGTGGAATTTCATAGGAAAGAGACTTCTAACTTATCCTAACATGCTTTAAATGTGGTGGATATGCATGCCAAAAACATGTTGAGGATGCAAGTGGCCTAACGATGTCAAAAATTCCAAGGAGTAGAAAAAACACAGATTCTGAAGTGGGTGGATATTTACCAGAGCCAAACAACTAACTTTTTTCCTATCATTAAAAATCACAGATATTTTTTGGAATTATCTCTCTCTGCATTTGTGCATTTCCCATTTTGGTTGTTCAATTTTTTTTTCAGATCCAAACTTGAGCTTTCGCTCAGGTAAATTTATCTCAACAAAATGACAATTTTAGAGTTCATGTATGCAAAAAAATTTGAAAACTATAAAAAAATGAAAGTAGAAGAAAATTATTTCACGCCCTAAAAATGAACTCAGAGGTTTTGTTATCCATGTTTGGGAAATTCCACTAGTACAACCCCTAATAATTAGTTTGGTGGAATTTTATAGGAAAGGGACTTCTAACTCATCTTAACTTTCTTTAAATGTGGTGGATATACATGGCAGAAACTTGTAGAGGATGCAAGTGGCCTAATGATGCCAAAAACTTCAAGGAGAAGAAAAAATCAGATTCTCAAGTGGGTGGATAATTACCAGAGCCAAACAACCCACTTTTTGCCTATCCTTAAAAATCATAGATACTTTTTGGAATTATCTCTCTTTGCATTTGTGCATTTTCCATTTTGGATGTTTAAATTTTTTTTCAGATCCAAACATGAGTTTTTGCACTCCCATTTTTCTCGTAAAAAAATATAAAGAAAAAAGATCACAACAAAATGAAAATTTTAGAGTTCATGTACATAAAAAAATTTGAAAACTATAATAAATGTAAGTGAAGAAAATTATTTCATGTACAAAAAATGAACTCTAGGTTTTGTTATCCATGTTTGGGAAATTCCACTTGTACGACCCCTAATAATTAGCTTGGTGGAAATTTATAGGAAAGGGACTTCTAACTTATCCTAACTTGCTTTAAATGTGGTGGATATGCATGCCAGAAACATGTAGAGGATGCAAGTGGCCTAATGATGCCAAAAATTTCGAGTTGAAAAAATCAGATTCTCAAGTTGTTGGATATTTTACCAGAGCCAAACAATCCACTTTTTGCCAACCCTTAAAAATCACAGATACTTTTTGGAATTATCTCTCTCAGCATTTGTGCATTTTCCATTTTGGATGGTCAATTTTTTTTTCAGATCCAAACTTGTGTTTTCGCTCTCCCATTTTTCTTGTAAACAAAAAAGATATGAGGCTAATAGATCGCAACAAAATTAAAATTTTAGAGTTCATGTACGTAAAAAAATTTGAAAACTATATAAAATATCAGTGAAGAAAATTATTTCACTGTACTAAAAATGAACTCAGAGGTTTTGTTATCCATGTTTGGGAAATTCCACTAGTACAACCCCTAATAATTAGCTTGGTGGAATTTTATAGGAAGGAGACTTCTAACTGATCCTAACATGCTCTAAATGTGGTGGATATACATGCCAGAAACATGTTGAGGATGCAAGTGGCCTAATGATGCCAAAAATGATGCCAAAAATTTGGAGTAGAAAAAATCAGATTCTCAAGTGGGTGGATATTTACCAGAGCCAAACAACCCACTTTTTTCCTATCATTAAAAATCACAGATACTTTTTTGAATTATCTCTCTCTGTATTTGTGCATTTCCCATTTTGGATGTTCAAATTTTTTTTCAGATCCAAACTTGAGTTTTTGCTCAGACAAATTTATCACAACAAAATGAAAATTTTAGAGTTCATGTATGCAAAAAAATTTGAAAACTATAAAAAATGAAAGTGAGGAAAATTATTTCACGCACTAAAAATGAACTCAGAGGTTTTGTTATCCATGTTTGGGAAATTGCACTAGTACATCCCCTAATAATTAGCTTGGTGGAATTTTATAGGAAAGGGACTTCTAACTGATCTGAACTTGCTTTAAATGTGGTGGATAGGCATGCCAGAAACATGTAGAGGATGCAAGTGGCCTAATGATGCCAAAAATTTCAAGGAGTAGAAAAAATCAGATTCTCAAGTGGTTGGATATTTTACCAGAGACAAACAACCTACTTTTTGCCAATCCTTAAAAATTGCAGATACTTTTTGGAATTATCTCTCTCAGCATTTGTGCATTTCCCATTTTGGATGTTCAAATTTTTTTTTCAGATCCAAACTTGAGTTTTTGCTCAGGCAAATTTATCACAACAAAATGAAAATTTTAGAGTTCATGTATGCAAAAAAATTTGAAAACTATAAAAAATGAACGTGAAGAAAATTATTTCACGCACTAAAAATGAACTCAGAGGTTTTGTTATCCATGTTTGGGAAATTCCACTAGTACAACTCCTAATAATTAGCTTGGTTGAATTTTATAGGAAAGGGACTTCTAACTGATCTTAACTTGCTTTAAATGTGGTGGATATGCATGGCAGAAACATGTAGAGGATGCAAGTGGCCTAATGATGCTAAAAACTTCAAGGAGAAGAAAAAATCAGATTCTCAAGTGGGTGGATATTTACAAGAGCCAAACAACCCACTTTTTGCCAATACTTAAAAATCACAGATACTTTTTGGAATTATCTCTCTCTGCATTTGTGCATTTTCCATTTTGGATGTTCAAATTTTTTTTCAGATCCAAACTTGAGTTTTCGCTTTCCCAATTTTCTCGTAAACAAAAAAGATATAAGGAAAATATATCGCAACAAAATGAAAATTTTAGAGTTCATGTACGTAAAAAAATTTGAAAACTATTAAAAATGTTAACGAAGAAAATTATTTCACACACTAAAAATGAACTCAGAGGTTTTGTTATCCATGTTTGGGAAATTCCAGTAGTACAACCCCTAATAATTAGCTTGCTGGAATTTTATAGGAAAGGGACTTCTAACTAATCCTGACATGCTTTAAATGTGGTGGATATGCATGCCAGAAACATGTTGAGGATGCAAGTGGCCTAATGATGCCAAAAATTTCAAGGAGTAGAAAAAATCAGATTCTCAAGTGGGTGGATATTTACCAGAGCCAAACAACCTACTTTTTGCCTATCATTAAAAATCACAGATACTTTCTGGAATTATCTCTCTTTGCATTTGTGCATGTCCCTTTTTGGATGTTCAAATTTTTTTTCAGATCCAAACATGAGTTTTCGCTCTCCCATTTTTCTCATAAACAAAAAAGATGTAAGGCAAATAGATCCCAAAAAAATGAAAATTTAAGAGTTAATATACGAAAAAAAATTTCAAAACTATAATAAATGTAAGTGAAGAAAATTATTTCGCGTACGAAAAATGAACTCCAAGGTTTGGTTATCCATGTTAGGGAAATTCCACTAGTACAACCCCTAATAATTAGCTTGCTGGAATTTTATAGGAATGGGACATCAAACTGATCCTAACATGCTTTAAATGTGGTGGATATGCATGTCAGAAACATGTAGAGGATGTAAGTGGCCTAATCATGCCAAAAACTTCAAGGAGAAGAAAAAATCTGATTCTCAAGTGGGTGGATATTTACCAGAGCGAAACAACCCACATTTTGCCTATCCTTAAAAATCACAGATACTTTTTGGAATTATCTCTCTCTGCATTTGAACATTTTCCATTTTGGATGTTCGAATATTTTTTCAGATCCAAACTTGAGCTTTTGCTCTCTCATTTTTCTCGTAAACAAAAAAGATATAAGGCAAATAGATCACAACAAAATAAAATTTTTAGAGTTCATATATGCAAAAAAATTTGAAAAGTAAAATACATGTATGTGAATAAAATTATATCACGGACTAAAAATGAAATCCAAGGTTTTCTTATCTATGCTTGGGAAATTCCACTAGTACAACCCCTAATAATTAGCTTGGAGGAATTTTATAGGAAAGCGACTTCTAACTGATCCTAACTTGCCTTAAATGTGGTGGACATGCATGCCAGAAACATGTTGAGGTTACAAGTGGCCTAATGTAGCCAAAAATTTCTAGGAGTAGAAAAAATCAGATTCTGAATTCGTTGGACATTTTACCAGAGCCAAACAACACACTTTTTGCCTATCCTTAAAAATCACAGATACTTTTTGAAATTATCTCTCTCAGCACTATTGCATTTTCCATTTTGGATATTCTAATTTTATTTCAGATCCAAACTTGAGTTTTCGTTCTCCCATTTTTCCCGTAAACAAAAAAGATAAAAGGCAAATAGATCGCAACAAAATGACAATTTTAGAGTTCATATACGTAAAAAAATTTGAAAACTAAAATAAATGTATGTGAAGAAAATTATTTCACGTACTAAAAATGAACTCCAAGGTTTTCTTATCCATGTTTGAGAAATTCCACTAGTACAACCCCAAATAATTAGATCTGTGGAATTTTATAGGAAAGGGACATCTAACTGATCCTAACATGCTTTAAATGTGGTGGATATGCATGCCAGAAATCTATTGAGGATGCTAGTAGCCTAATGATGCCAAAAATTTGAAGGAGTAAAAAACATCAGATTCTCAAGTGAGTGGATATTTACCAGAGCCAAACAACCCACTTTTTGCCAATCCTTAAAAATCAAAGATACTTTTTGGAATTATCTCTCTTAGCATTTGTACATTTTCCATTTTGGATGTTCAAATTTTTTTTCAGATCCAAATTTAAGTTTTCGCTCTCCCATTTTTCTCGTAAACAAAAAATATATAAGGCAAATAGATCACAACAAAATAAAAATTTTAGAGTTTATGTACGCAAAAAAATTTGAAAACTATAAAAAATTTAAGTGAAGAAAATTATTTCACGCACTAAAAATGAACTCAGAGGTTTTGTTATCCATGTTTGGGAAATTCCACTAGTACAACCCCTAATAATTAGCTTGGTGGAATTTCATAGGAAAGGGACATCTAACTTTTCCTAACTTGCTTTAAATGTGGTGGATATGCATGCCAGAAACATGTTGAGGATGCAAGTGGCCTAATGATGCCAAAAATTTCAAGTAGTAGTAAAAATCAGATTCTCAAGTGGGTGGATATTTTACCAGAGCCAAACAACCCACGTTTTCCTTATCCTTAAAAATCACAAATACTTTTTGGAATTATCTCTCTCCGCATTTGTGCATTTTCCATTTTGGATGTTCAAATTTTTTTTCAAATCCAAACATGAGCTTTAGCTCTCCCATTTTTCTCGTAAACAAAAAATATATAAGGCAAATAGATCACAACAAAATGAAAATTTTAGAGTTCATATAAGCAAAAAAATTTGAAAACAAAAATAAATGTACGTGATGAAAATTATTTCACAGACTAAAAATGAAATCCAAGGATTTCTTATCCATGTTTGGGAAATTCCAGTAGTGCAACGCCTAATAATTAGCTTGGTGGAATTTTATAGGAAAGGGACTTCTAACTGATCTTAACTTGCTTTAAATATGGTGGATATGCAAGCTAGAAACATGTAGAGGATGCAACTGGCCTAATGATGCCAAAAATTTCAAGGAGTAGAAAAAATCAGATTCTCATGTGGTTGGATATTTTACCAAAGCCAAACAACCCACTTTTTGCCAATCCAAAAAAATCGCAGATACTTTTTGGCATTATCTCTCTCAGCATTTGTGCATTTTCCATTTTGGATGTTCAAATTTTTTTTCAAATCCAAACTTGAGTTTTCTCTCTCCCATTTTTCTCGTAAACAAAAAACACAAAAAGCAAATAGATCACAACAAAATGAAAATTTTTGAGTTCATATACACAAAAAAATTTGAAAATTAAAATAAATGTATGTGAAGAAAATTATTTCACGGAGTAAAAATGAAATCCAATGTTTTCTTATCCATGTTTGGGAAATTCCACTAGTACAAACCCTAATAATTATCTTGGTGGAATTTTATAGGAAAGGGACATCAAACTGATCCTAACATGCTTTAAATGTGGTGGATATGCATGCGAGAAACATGTAGAGGATGCAAGTGGCCTAATGATGCCAAAAACTTCAAGGAGAAGAAAAATGAGATTCTCAAGTGGTTGGATATTTTACCAGAGCCAAACAATCCAATTTTTACCTATCCTTAAAAATCGCAGATACTTTTTGGAATTATCTCTCTCAGCATTTGGGCATTTTCCATTTTGGATGTTAAAATTTTTTTTCAGATCCAAACTTGAGTTTTTGCTCTCCCATTTTTCTCGTAAACAAAAGAGATATAAGGCAAATAGATCACAACAAAATAAAAATTTTAGAGTTCTTTTGAAAACTAAAATAAATGTTTTTGAAGAAAATTATTTCACGGACTAAAATTGAAATCCAGGGTTTTCTTATCCATGTTTGGGAAATTCCACTAGTACAACTCTTAATAATTAGCTTGGTGGAATTTTATAGGAAAGGGGCATCTAACTGATCCTAACATGCTTTAAATGTGGTGCATATGCATGCCAGAAACATGTTGAGGATGCAAGTGGCCTAATGATGCCAAAAATTTCAAGGAGTATAAAAAATCAGATTCTCAAGTGGGTGGATATTTACCAGAGCCAAACAACTCACTTTTTGCCTATCTTTAATAACCACAGATACTTTTTGGAATTATATCTCTCTGCATTTGTGCATTTCCCTTTTTGGATGTTGAAATCTTTTTTCAGATCCAAACTTGAGTTTTCGGTCTCCCATTTTTCTGGTAAACAAAAAACATATAAGGCAAATAGATCCCAGCAAAATGAAAATTTTAGAGTTCATGCACGCAAAAAAATTTGAGAACAATAATAAATGTAAGTGAAGAAAATTATTTTACGGACTAAAAATGAAATCCTAGGTTTTCTTATCCATGTTTGGGAAATTCCACAAGTACAACCCCTAATAATTAGCTTGGTGGAATTTTATAGTAAAGGGACATCTAACTAATCCTAACTTGCTTTAAATGTAGTGGATATGCATGCCAGAAACATGTTGAGGATGCAAGTGGCCTAATGATGCCAATAATTTCAAGGAGTATAAAAAATCAGATTCTCAAGTAGGTGGATATTTACCTGAGGCAAACAACCCACTTTTTGTCTATCCTTAATAACCAAAGATACTTTTTGGAATTATCTCTCTCTGCATTTGTGTATTTCCCATTTTGGATGTTCAAATTTTTTTTCAGATCCAAACATGAGTTTTTGCTCTCCCATTTTTCTCGTAAAGAAAAAAGATATAAGGCAAATAGGTCCCAACAAAATGAAAATTTTAGAGTTCATATACGCAAAAAAATTTGAAAACTAAAATAAATGTTTGTGAAGAAAATTATTTTATGGACTAAAAATGAAATCCTAGGTTTTCTTATCCATGTTTGGGAAATTCCACTAGTACAACCCCTAATAATTAGCTTGGTGGAATTTTATAGGAAAGTGACTTCTAACAGATCTTAACTTGCTTTAAATGTTGTGGATATGCATGCCAGAAACATGTAGACGATGCTAGTGGCCTAATGATGCTAAATACTTCTAGGTGAAGAAAAAATCAGATCCTTAAGTGGATGGATATTTTACCAGAGCCAAATAACCCACTTTTTGCCTATCCTTAAAAATCACAGATACTTTTTGGAATTATCTCTCTCAGCGGTTGTGCATTTTCCATTTTGGATGTTCAATTTTTTTTTCAGATCCAAACATGAGTTTTCGCTCTCCCATCTTTCTCGTAAACAAAAAAGATATAAGGCAAATAGGTCCCAACAAAATGAAAATTTTAGAGTTCATATACGCAAAAAAATTTGAAAAGTAAAATAAATGTATGTAAAGAAAATTATTTCACGGTGTAAAAATGAAATCCTAGGTTTTCGTATCCATGTTTGGGAAATTCCACTAGTACAACCCCTAATAATTAGCATGGTGGAATTTTGTTGGAAAGGGACTTTTAACTGATCTTAACTTGCTTTAAATGTTGTGGATATGCATGCCAGAAACATGTTGAGGATGCAAGTGGCCTAATGATGCCAAAAACATCATGGACAAGAAAAATAATATTCTCAAGTGGCTGGATATTTTACCAGAGCCAAACAACCCACTTTTTGCCTATCCTTAAAAATCACAGATACTTTTTGGAATTATCTCTCTAAGCATTTGCGCATTTTCCATTTTGGATGTTAAAATTTTTTTTTCAGATCCAAACTCTAGTATTCGTTCTCCCATTTTTCTCGTAATCAAAAAAGATATAAGGCAAATAGATCACAACAAAATGAAACTTTTAGAGTTCATGTACGCAAAAAAATTTGAAAACTATAAAAAATGTAAGTGAAGAAAATTATTTCACGCACTAAAAATGAACTCAGAGGTTTTGTTATCCATGTCTGGGAAATTCCACTAGTACAACCCCTAATAATTAGCTTGGTGAAATTTTAGAGGAAAGGGACTTCTAACTGATCCTAACATGCTTTAAATGTGGTGGATATGCATGCCAAAAACATGTTGAGGATGCAAGTCGCCTAATGATGCCAAAAATTTCAAGGAGTATAAAAAATCAGATTCTGAAGTGGGTGGATATTTACCAAAGCCAAACAACCCACTTTTTTCCTTTCATTAATAACCACAGATACTTTTTGGAATTATCTCTCTCTCCATTTGTGCATTTCCCATTTTGGATGTTCAAATTTTTTTTTCAGATCCAAACTTGAGTTTTCGCTCTCCCATTTTTGTGATAAATAAAAAAGATATAAGGCAAATAGATCACAACAAAATGAAAATTTTAGAGTTCATATACACAAAAAAATTTGAAAAGTAAAATAAATGTATGTGAAGAAAATTATTTCACGGACTAAAAATGAAATCCGAGGTTTTCTTATCCATGTTTGGGAAATTCCACTAGTACAACCCCTAATAATTTCCTTGGTCGAATTTTATAGGAAACGGACTTCTAACTTATCCTAACTTGCTTTAAATGTGGTGGATATGCATGCCAGAAACATGTAGAGGATGCAAGTGGCCTAATGATGGCAAAAAATTTCAAGGAGTAGAAAAAATCATATTCTCAAGTGGTTGGATAGTTTACAAGAGCCAAACAACACACTTTTTGCCAATCCTTAAAAATCACAGATACTTTTTGGAATTATCTTTCTCCCACTTTTTTCTTATTTCATGTACAAAAAATGAACACCTAGGTTTGGGAAATTCCGCCAGTACAACCCCTAATAATTAGCTCTGTGGAATTTTAAAGGAAAGGGACATCTAACTGATCCTAACATGCTTTAAATGTAGTGGATATGTATGCTAGAAACATGTAGAGGATGCTAGTGGCCTAATGATGCCTAAAATTTGAAGGAGTAGAAAAAATCAGATTCTCAAGTAGGTGGATATTTACTTGAGCCAAACAACCCACTTTTTACCTATCATTAAAAATTACAGATACTTTTTGGAATTATCTCTCTCAGCATTCGTGCATTTCCCATTTTGGATGTTCAAATTTTTTTTCAGATCCAAACTTGAATTTTCGCTCTCCCATTTTTCTCGTAAACAAAAAAGATGTAAGACAAATAGATCGCAAAAAAATGAAAAATTTAAGAGTTCATACACGCAAAAAAATTTGAAAACTAAAATAAAAGTATGTGAAGAAAATTATTTCACGTACTAAAAATGAACTCCAAGGTTTTGTTATCCATGTTAGGGAAATTCCGTTAGTACAACCCCTAATAATTAGCTTGGGGGAATTTTATAGGAAAGGCACATCAAACTGATCCTAACATGCTTTAAATGTGGTGGATATACATGCCAAAAACATGTTGAGGATGCAAGTCACCTAATGATGCCAAAAATTTCAAGGAGTAAGAAAAAATCAGATTCTCAAGTGGGTGGATATTTACCAGAGCCAAACAACCCACTTTTTGCCTATCTTTAATAACCACAAATACTTTTTGGAATTATCTCTCTCTGCATTTGTGCATTTCCCATTTTGGACGTTCAAATTTTTTTTCAGATCCAAACTTGAGTTTTCGCTCTCCCATTTTTCTCGTACAAAAAAAATATAAGGAAAAAAGATCCCAGCAAAATTAAAATTTTAGAGTTCAAGTACTCAAAAAAAATTGAAAACTATAATAAATGTAAGTGAAGAAAATTATTTCATGCACTAAAAATGAACTCTAGGTTTTGTTATCCATGTTTGGGGAATTCCACTAGTACAACCCCTAATAATTAGCTTGGTGGAATTTTATAGGAAAGGGACTTCTAACTTATCCTAACTTGCTTTAACTGTGGTGGATATGCATGCCAAACACATGTAGAGGATGCAAGTGGCCTAATGATGCCAAAACTTTCAAGGAGTAGAAATAATCTGATTCTCAAGTGGTTGGATATTTTACCAGAGCCAAACAACCCAGTTTTTGCCATTTCTTAAAAATCACAGATACTTTTTGGAATTATCTCTCTCAGCATTTGTACATTTTCCATTTTGGATGTTCAAATTTTTTTTCAGATCCAAACTTGAGTTTTCGCTCTCCCATTTTTCTCGTAAAAAAAAGATGTAAGGCAAATAGATCGCAACAAAATGAAAATTTTAGAGTTCAAATACGCAAAAAAATTTGAAAACTATAAAAAATGTAAGTGAAGAAAATTACTTCGTGCACTAAAAATGAACTCAGAGGTTTTGTTAACCATGTTTGAAAAATTCCACTAGTACAATCCCTAATAATTAGCTTGGTGGAATTTTATAGGAAAGGGACTTATAACTAATCTTAACATGCTTTAAATATGGTGGATATGCATGCCAGAAACATGTTGAGGATGCAAGTGGCCTAATGATGCCAAAAATTTCAAGGAGTAGAAAAAAATCAGATTCTCAAGTGGGTGGATATTTACCAGAGCCAAACATCCCACTTTTTTCCTATCATTAAAAATCACAGATACTTTTTAGAATTATCTCTCTCTGCATTTGTGCGTTTCCCATTTTGGATGTTTAAATTTTTTTTCAGCTTCAAACTTGAGTTTTCGCTCTCCCATTTTTCTCGTAAGCAAAAAAGATATAAGGCAAATATATCGCAACAAAAAAAAAATTTAAAGTTCATGAGCGCAAAAAAATTTGAAAACTAAAAAAAATGTAAGTGATGAAAATTATTTCATGCAGTAAAAAATGAACTCCAAGGTTTTGTTATCCATGCTTGGGAAATTCCACTAGTACAAACCCTAATAATTAGCTTGGTGGAAGTTTATAGGAAAGGGACTTCTAACTGATCCTAACTTGCTTTAAATGTGGTGGATATGCATGCCAGAAACATGTAGAGGATGCAAGTAGCCTAATGATGCCAAAAATTGCAAGGAGTAGAAAAAATCAGATTCTCAAGTGGTTGGATATTTTAGCAGAGCCAAACAACCCACTTTTTTCCTATCCTTATAAATCATAGATACTTTTTGGAGTTATCTCTCTCTGCATTTGTGCATTTTCCATTTTGGATGTTCAAATTTTTTTTCAGATCCAAACATGAGTTTTCACTCTACCATTTTTCTCGTAAACAAAAAAGATATAAGGCAAATAGATCACAACGAAATGAAAATTTTAGAGTTCATATACGCAAAAAAAATTGAAAGGTAAATTAAAATGTATGTGAAGAAAATTATTTCACGGACTAAAAATGAAATCCAAGGTTTTCTTATCCATGTTTGGGAAATTCCACTAGTACAACCCCTAATAATTAGCTTGGTGGAATTTTAGAGGAACGGGACATCTAACTGATCCTTACATGCTTTAAATGTGGTGGATATGCATGCCAGAAACATGTTGAGGATGCAAGTGGCTTAATGATTCCAATTTTATGTAGTAGAAAAAATAAGATTCGCAAGTGGTTGGATATTTACCAGAGCCAAACAACCCACTTTTTGCATATCCTTAAAAATTACAGACACTTTTTGGAATTATCTCTCTTAGCATTTGTGCAATTTCCATTTTGGATCTTCAAATTTGTTTTCAGATCCAAACTTGAGTTTTCGCGCTCCCATTTTTCTTGTAAACAAAAAAGATATAAGGCAAATAGATCAAAACGAAATGAAAATTTTAGAGTTCATATACGGAAAAAAATTTGAAAAGTAAAATAAATGTTTGTGAAGAAAATTATTTCACGGACTAAAAATGAAATCCGAGGTTTTCTTATCCATGTTTGGGAAATTCCACTAGTACAACCCCTAATTATTAGCTTGGTGGAATTTTACAGGAAAGGGACTTCTAACTGATCCTAGCTTCATTTAAATGTGGTGGATATGCATGCCAGAAACATGTAGAGGATGCAAATGGCCTAATGATGCCAAAAACTTCAAGGAGAAGGAAAATCAGATTCTCAAGTGGTTGGATATTTTACCAGAGCCAAAGAACCCACTTCTTGCCTATCCTTAAAAATCACAGATACTTTTTGGAATTAACTCTCTCAGCATTTGGCCATTTTCCATTTTGGATGTTAAAATTTTTTTTCAGATTCCAAACTTGAGTTTTCGCTCTCCCATTTTTCTAGTAAAAAAAAAGATATAAGGAAAATAGATCACAACAAAATGAAAATTTTAGAGTTCATGTAAACAAAAAAATTTTAAAAGTTAAATAAATGTATGTGATGAAAATTATTTCACGGACTAAAAATCAAATCCAAGGTTTTCTTATCCATGTTTGGGAAATTCCACTTGTACAACCCCTAATAATTAGCTTGGTGGAATTTTATAGGAAAGGGACATCTAACTGATCCTAACATGCTTTAAATGTGGTGGATATGCATGCCAGAAACATGTTGAGGATGCAAGTAGCCTAATGATGCCAAAAATTTCAAGGAGTATAAAAAATAAGATTCTCAAGTGGGTGGATATTTACCAGAGGCAAACAACCCACTTTTTGCCTATCTTTAATAAACACATATACTTTTTAGAATTATCTATCTCTGTATTTGTGAATTTCTGATTTTTAATATTCAAAATTTTTTTTTAGATCCAAACTTGATTTTTCGCTCTCCCATTTTTCTCGTAAAAAAAAAAGATATAAGGCAAATAGATCCGAACAAAAATGAAAATTTTAGAGTTCAAGTACACAAAAAAATTTGAAAACAATAATAAATGTAAGTGAAGAAAATTATTTCATGCACTGAAAATGAACTCCTAGGTTTTGCGAACCATGTTTCGGAAATTCCACAAGTACAACCCCTAATAATTAGCTTTGTGGAATTTTATAGGAAAGGGACATCTAACTTATCCTAACTTGCTTTAAATGTGGTGGATATGCATGCTTGAAACATGTTGAGGATGCAAGTGGCCTACTGATGCCAAATATTTCAAGGAGTATAAAAAATAAGATTCTCAAGTGGGTGGATATTTACCAGAGCCAAACAACCCAGTTTTTGCCTATCCTTAATAACCACTGATACTTTTTGGAATTATCTCTCTCTGCATTTGTGTATTTCCCATATTGGATGTTCAAATATTTTTTCAAATCCAAACTTGAGTTTTCGCTCTGCCTTTTTTCTCGTAAACAAAAAAGAAATAAGGCAAATAGATCCCAACAAAATGAAAATTTAAGAGTTGATGTACACAAAAAAATTTGAAAACTATAAAAAATGTAAGTGAAGAAAATTACTTCGTGCACTAAAAATGAACTCAGAGGTTTTGTTATCCATGTTTGGGAAATTCCACTAGTACAATCCCTAATAATTAGCTTGGTGGAATTTTATAGGAAAGGGACTTATAACTGATCTTAACATGCTTTAAATGTGGTGGATATGCATGCCAGAAAAATGTTGAGGATGCAAGTGGCCTAATGATGCCAAAAATTTCAAGGAGTAGAAAAAAATCAGATTCTCAAGTGGGTGGATATTTACCAGAGCCAAACATCCCACTTTTTTCCTATCATTAAAAATCACAGATACTTTTTAGAATTATCTCTCTCTGCATTTGTGCGTTTCCCATTTTGGATGTTTAAATTTTTTTTCAGCTTCAAACTTGAGTTTTCGCTCTCCCATTTTTCTCATAAACAAAAAAGATATAAGGCAAATATATCGCAACAAAAAAAAAATTTAAAGTTCATGAGCGCAAAAAAATTTGAAAACTATAAAAAATGTAAGTGATGAAAATTATTTCATGCAGTAAAAAATGAACTCCAAGGTTTTTTTATCCATGTTTGGGAAATTCCACTAGTACAAACCCTAATAATTAGCTTGGTGGAAGTTTATAGGAAAGGGACTTCTAACTGATCCTAACTTGCTTTAAATGTGGTGGATATGCATGCCAGAAACATGTAGAGGATGCAAGTAGCCTAATGATGCCAAAAATTGCAAGGAGTAGAAAAAATCAGATTCTCAAGTGGTTGGATATTTTAGCAGAGCCAAACAACCCACTTTTTTCCTATCCTTATAAATCATAGATACTTTTTGGAGTTATCTCTCTCTGCATTTGTGCATTTTCCATTTTGGATGTTCAAATTTTTTTTCAGATCCAAACATGAGTTTTCACTCTACCATTTTTCTCGTAAACAAAAAAGATATAAGGCAAATAGATCACAACGAAATGAAAATTTTAGAGTTCATATACGCAAAAAAAATTGAAAGGTAAATTAAAATGTATGTGAAGAAAATTATTTCACGGACTAAAAATGAAATCCAAGGTTTTCTTATCCATGTTTGGGAAATTCCACTAGTACAACCCCTAATAAATAGCTTGGTGGAATTTTATAGGAACGGGACATCTAACTGATCCTTACATGCTTTAAATGTGGTGGATATGAATGCCAGAAACATGTTGAGGATGCAAGTGGCTTAATGATTCCAAAAATTTTAAGTAGTTGAAAAAATCAGATTCGCAAGTGGTTGGATATTTACCATAGCCAAACAACCCACTTTTTGCATATCCTTAAAAATTACAGACACTTTTTGGAATTATCTCTCTTAGCATTTGTGCAATTTCCATTTTGGATCTTCAAATTTTTTTTCAGATCCAAACTTGAGTTTTCGCGCTCCCATTTTTCTTGTAAACAAAAAAGATATAAGGCAAATAGATCAAAACGAAATGAAAATTTTAGAGTTCATATACGGAAAAAAATTTGAAAAGTAAACTAAATGTATGTGAAGAAAATTATTTCACGGACTAAAAATGAAATCCGAGGTTTTCTTATCCATGTTTGGGAAATTCCACTAGTACAACCCCTAATAATTAGCTTGGTGGAATTTTATAGGAAAGGGACTTCAAACTGATCTTAGCTTGTTTTAAATGTGGTGGATATGCATGTCAGAAACATGTAGAGGATGCAAGTGGCCTAATGATGCCAAAAACTTCAAGGAGAGGAAAAATCAGATTCTCAAGTGGTTGGATATTTTACCAGAGCCAAACAACCCACTTTTTACGTATCCTTAAAACTCACAGATACTTTTTGGAATTATCTCTCTCAGCATTTGGGTAATTTCCATTTTGGATGTTAAAATTTGTTTTCAGATCCAAACTTGAGTTTTCGCCCTCCCATTTTTCTCGTAAAAAAAAAAAGATATAAGGCAAATAGATCACAACAAAATGAAAATTTTAGAGTTCATATACACAAAAAAATTGGAAAACTATAATAAATGTTAGAGAAGAAAATTATTTCATGCACTAAAAATGAACTCCAAGGTTTTGTGATCCATGTTTGGGAAATTCCACTAGTACAACCCCGAATAATTAGCTTGGTTGAATTTTATAGGAAAGGGACATCTAACTTCTCCTAACTTGCTTTAAATGTGGTGGATATGCATCACAGAAACATGTAGAGGATGCAAGTGGACTAATGATGCCAAAAATTTCAAGGAGTAGAAAAAATCAGATTCTCAAGTGGTTTGATATTTTAGAAGAGCCAAACAAGCCACTTTTTGCCAATCCTTAAAAATCACAAATACTTTTTGGAATTATCTCTCTCAGCATTTGTGGATTTTCCATTTTGGATGTTCAAATTTTTTTTCAGATCCAAACTTGAGTTTTCGCTCTCCCATTTTTCTCTTAAACAAAAAAGATATAAGGCAAATAGATCACAACAAAATGAAAATTTTAGAGATCATATACGAAAAAAAAATTGAAAACTAAAATAAATGTATGTGAAGAAAATTATTTCATGGACTAATAATGAAATTCAAGGTTTTCTTATCCATGTTTGGGAAATTCCACTAGTACAACCCCTAATAATTAGCTTGGTGGAAATTTATAAGAAAGGGACATCTAACTGATCCTAACATGCTTTAAATGTGGTGGATATGCATGCCAGAAACATGTTGAGGATGCAAGTGGCCTAATGATGCCAAAAATTTCAAGGAGTATAAAAAATCAGATTCTCAAGTGGGTGAATATTTACAAGAGCCAAACAGCCCACTTTTTGCCTATCTTTAATAACCACAGATACTTTTTGGAATTATCTCTCTCTACATTTGCTCATTTCCGTTTTTGGATGTTCAAATTTGTTTTCAGATCCAAACTTGAGTTTTCACTCTCTCATTTTTCTCGTAAAAAAAAAAGATATAAGGCAAGGAGATTCCAACAAAATGAAAATTTTAGAGTTCATGTACGCAAAAAAATTTGAAAACTAAAATAAATGTAACTGAAGGAAATTATTTCAAGCACGAAAAAAGAACTCCAAGGTTTTGTGATCCATGTTTGCGAAATTCCACTAGTACAACCCCTAATTATTAGCTTGGTCGAATTTTATAGGAAAGGGACATCTAACTTATCCTAACTTGCTTGAAATGTTGTGGATATGCATGCCAAAAACATGTAGAGGATGCAAGTGGCCTAATGATGCCAAAAAGTTCAAGGATTAGAAAAAATCGGATTCTCAAGTGGTTGCATATTTTACCAGAGCCAAACAACCCACTTTTTGCCAATCCTTAAAAATCACAGATACTTTTTGGAATTATCTCTCTCGGCATTTGTGCATTTTCCTTTTTGGATGTTCAAATGTTTTTTCAGATCCAAAGTTGAGTTTTCGCTCTCCCATTTTTCTAGTAAACAAAAAAGATATAAGGCAAATAGATCACAACAAAATGAAAATTTTAGATTTCATATACGAAAAAAATTTTGAAAAGTAAAATAAATGTATGTGAAGAAAATTATTTCATGTACTAAAAATGAACTCCAAGGTTTCCACTAGTACAACCCCTAATAATAAGCTTGGTGGAATTTTATAGGAAAGGGACATCTAACTGATCCTAACATGCTTTAAATGTGGTGGATATCCATGCCAGAAACATGTTGAGGATGCAAGTGGCCTAATGATGCCAAAAATTTCAAGGAGTATAAAAAATCAGATTCCCAAGTGGGTGGATATTTACCAGAGCCAAACAACCCACTTTTTGCCTATCTTTAATAACCACAGATACTTTTTGAAATTATCTCTCTCTGCATTTCTGCATTTCCCATTTTGGATGTTCAAATTTTTTTTCAGATCCAAACTTGAGTTTTCGCTCTGCCATTTTTCTCGTAAAAAAAAAATAATAGGCAAATAGATCCCGAAAAAATGAAAATTTTAGAGCTCATGTACACAAAAAAATTTGAAAACTATAATAAATGTAAGTGCTGAAAATATTTCATGCACTAAAAATGAACTCCAAGGTTTTGTGATCCATGTTTGGGAATTTCCACTAGTACAACCCCTAATAATTAGCTTGGTGGAATTTTATAGGAAAGGGATATCTAACTTATCCTAACTTGCTTTAAAAGTGGTGGATAAGCATGCCAGAAACATGTAGAGGATGCAAGTGGCCTAATGATCCCAAAAATTTCAAGGAGTAGAAAAAATCAGATTCTCAAGTGGTTGGATATTTTACTAGAGCCAAACAACCTACATTTTGTCTATCTTTAAAAATCACAGATACTTTTTGAAATTATCTTTCTCTGCATTTGTGCATTTCCCATTTTCGATGTTCAAATTTATTTTCAGATCCAAACTTGAGTTTTCACTCTCCCATTTTTCTCGTAAACAAAAAAGATATAAGGCAAATAGATCGCAACAAAATAAAAATTTAAAAGTTCATGTACGCAAAAAAATTTGAAAACTATTAAAAATGTAAGTGAAGAAAACTATTTCACGCACTAAAAATGAACTCAGAGGTTTTGTTATCCATGTTTGGGAAATTCTACTAGTACAACCCCTAATAATTAGCTTGGAGGAATTTTTTAGGAAAGGGACTTCTAACTGATCCTAACATGCTTTAAATGTGGTGGATATGCATGCCCTAAACATGTTAAGTATGCAAGTGGCCTAATGATGCCAAAAATTTCAAGGAGTATAAAAATTCAGATTCTCAAGTGGGTGGATAATTACCAGAGCCAAACAACGCACTTTTTGACTATTTTTAATAACCACAGATACTTTTTGGAATTATCACTCTCAGCATTTGGGCCTTTCCCATTTTGGATGTTCAATTTTTTTTTCAGATTCAAACTTGAGTTTTCGCTCACCCATTTTTCTCATAAAAAAAAAGATAATAGGCAAATAGATCCCAACAAAATGAAAATTTTAGAGTTCATGTACGCCAAAAATTTTGAAAACTATAATAAATGTAAGTAAAGAAAATTATTTCATGCACTAAAAAGAACTCCAAGATTTTGTTATCCATGTTTGGGAAATTTCACTAGTACAACCCCTAATAATTAGCTTGGTGGAATTTTAGACGAAAGGGACTTCTAAATGATCCTAACATGCTTTAAATGAGGTGGATATCAATGCCAGAAACATGTTGAGGATGCAAGTGGCCTAATGATGCCAAAAATTTCAAGGGGTAGAAAAAATCAGATTCTCAAGTAAGTGGATATTTACCAGAGCCAAACAACCCACTTTTTCCCATCATTAAAAATCACTGATACATTTTGGAATTATCTCTCTCTGCATTTTTTCATTTCCCTTTTTGGATTTTCAAATTTTTTTTCATATCCAAACTTGAGTTTTTGCTCTCCCTTTTTTCTCGTAAACAAAAAAGATATAAGGCAAATATATCGGAACAAAACAACAATTTTAAACTTCATGTACGCAAAAAAATTTGAAAACTATAAAAATGTAAGTGAAGAAAATTATTTCACGTACTAAAAATGAACTCCTAGGTTTTGTTATCCTTGTTAGGGAAATTCCACTAGTACAACCACTAATTATTCGCTTGGTGGAAGTTTATGGGAAAGGGACATCTAACTGATCCTAACATGCTTTAAATGTGGTGGATATGTATGCCAGAAACATGTAGAGGATGTAAGTGGCCTAATGATGCCAAAACGTACAAGGAGTAGAAAAAATCAGATTCTCAAGTGGTTGGACATTTTACCAGAGCCAAACAACCCACTTTTTGCCAATCCTTAAAAATATAAGATACTTTTTGGAATTATCTCTCTCAGCATTTGTGCATTTTCCATTTCGGATGTTCAAATTTTTTTTCAAATCCAAACTTGAGTTTTCGCTGTCCCATTTTTCTCGTAAACAAAAAAGATATAAGGCATATAGATCACAACAAAATGAAAATTTTAGAGTTCATATACGCAAAAAAAATTGAAAGGTAAAATAAATATATGTGAAGAAAATTATTTCACGGACTAAAAATGAAATCCAAGGTTTTCTTATCCATGTTTGGGAAATTCCACTAGTACAACCACTAATAATTAGCTTGGTGGAATTTTATAGGAATGGGACTTCTAACTGATCCAAACATGCTTTAAATGTGGTGGATATGCATGCCAGAAACATGTTGAGGATGCAAGTGGCCTAATGATTCCAAAAATTTTAAGTAGTAGAAAAAATCAGATTCTCAAGTGGTTGGATATTTACCAGAGCCAAACAACCCACTTTTTGCATATCCTTAAAAATTACAGACACTTTTTGGAATTATCTCTCTGAGCATTTGTGCATTTTCCATTTTGTATATTCAAATTTTTTTTCAGATCCAAACTTGAGTTTTCGCGCTCCCATTTTCACGTAAACAAAAAAGATATAAGACAAATAGATCACAACAAAATGAAAATTTTTGAGTTCATATAAGCAAAAAAATTTGAAAAGTAAAATAAATGTGTATGTGAAGAAAATTATTTCACGAACTAAAAAAGAAATCCAAGGTTTTCTTATCCATGTTTGGGAAATTCCACTAGTACAACCCCTAATAATTAGCTTGGTGGAATTTTATAGGAAAGGGACTTCTAACTGATCCTAACTTCATTTAAATGTGGTGGATATGCATGCCAGAAACATGTAGAGGATGCAAGTGGCCTAATGATGCCAAAAACTTCAAGGAGAAGAAAAATCAGATTCTCAAGTGGTTGGATATTTAACCAGAGCCAAACAACCCACTTTTTGCCTCTTCTTAAAAATCACAGATACTTTTTGGAATTATCTCTCTTACCGTTTGTGCATTTTCCATTTTGGATATTCAAATTTTTTTTCTGATCCAAACTTGAGTTTTCGCCCTCCCATTTTTTTCGTAAAAAAAAAAGATATAAGACAAATAGATCACAAAAAAATGAAAATTTTAGAGTTCATATACACAAAAAAATTTTAAAAGTAAAATAAATGTATGTGAAGAAAATTATTTCACGAACTAAAAATGAAATCAAAGGTTTTGTTATCCATGTTTGGGAAATTCCACTGGTACAACCCCTAATAATTAGCTTGGTGGAATTTTACAGGATTGGGACTTCTAACTGATCCTAACTTCATTTAAATGTGGTGGATATGCATGCCATAAACATGTAGAGGATGCAAGTGGCCTAATCATGCCAAAAACTTCAAGGAGAAGAAAAATCAGATTCTCAAGTGGTTGGATATTTAACTAGAGCCAAACAACCCACTTTTTGCCTATCCATAAAAATCACAGATACTTTTTGGAATTATCTCTCTCAGCATTTGGGCATTTTCCTTTTTGGATGTTAAAATTTTTTTTAAAATCCAAACTTGAGTTTTCGCTCTCCCATTTTTATCGTAAACAAAAAAGATATAAGGCAAATTGATCACAACAAAATGAAAATTTTAGAGTTCATATAAACAAAAAAATTTGAAAAATTAAATAAATGTATTTGAAGAAAATTATTTCACGGACTAAAAATGAAATCCAAGGTTTTCCTATCCATGTTCGGGAAATTCCACTAGTACAACCCCTAATAGTTAGCTTGGTGGAATTTTATAGGAAAGGGACATCTAACTGATCTTAACATGCTTTAAATGTGGTGGATATGCATGCTAGAAACATGTTAAGGATGCAAGTAGCCTAATGATGCCAAAAATTTCGAGTATAAAAAATCAGATTCTCAAGTGGGTGGATATTTACCAGAGCCAAACAACCCACTTTTTGCCTATCTTTAATAACCACATATACTTTTTAGAATTATCTCTCTCTCCATTTGTGCATTTCCCATTTTGGATGTTCAAATTTTTTTTCAGATCCAAACTTAAGTTTTCGCTCTCCCATTTTTCTCGTAAAAAAAAAAGATATAAGGCAAATAGATCCCAACAAAAATGAAAATTTTAGAGTTCAAGTTCGCAAAAAAATTTGAAGACAATAATAAATGTAAGTGAAGAAAATTATTTCATGCACTAAAAATGAACTACAAGGTTTTGCGATCCATGTTTCGGAAATTCCACAAGTACAACCCCTAATAAATAGCTTGGTGGAATTTTATAGGAAAGGGACATCTAACTAATCCTAACATGCTTTAAATGTGGTGGATATGCATGTCAGAAACATGTTGATGATGCAAGTGGCCTAATGATCCCAAAAATTTCAAGGAGTATAAAAAATCATGTTCGGGAAATTCCACTAGTACAACCCCTAATAGTTAGCTTGGTGGAATTTTATAGGAAAGGGACATCTAACTGATCCTAACATGCTTTAAATGTGGTGGATATGCATGCTAGAAACATGTTAAGGATGCAAGTAGCCTAATGATGCCAAAAATTTCGAGTATAAAAAATCAGATTCTCAAGTGGGTGGATATTTACCAGAGCCAAACAACCCACTTTTTGCCTATCTTTAATAACCACATATACTTTTTAGAATTATCTCTCTCTCCATTTGTGCATTTCCCATTTTGGATGTTCAAATTTTTTTTCAGATCCAAACTTAAGTTTTCGCTCTCCCATTTTTCTCGTAAAAAAAAAAGATATAAGGCAAATAGATCCCAACAAAAATGAAAATTTTAGAGTTCAAGTTCGCAAAAAAATTTGAAGACAATAATAAATGTAAGTGAAGAAAATTATTTCATGCACTAAAAATGAACTACAAGGTTTTGCGATCCATGTTTCGGAAATTCCACAAGTACAACCCCTAATAAATAGCTTGGTGGAATTTTATAGGAAAGGGACATCTAACTAATCCTAACATGCTTTAAATGTGGTGGATATGCATGTCAGAAACATGTTGATGATGCAAGTGGCCTAATGATCCCAAAAATTTCAAGGAGTATAAAAAATCATGTTCGGGAAATTCCACTAGTACAACCCCTAATAGTTAGCTTGGTGGAATTTTATAGGAAAGGGACATCTAACTGATCCTAACATGCTTTAAATGTGGTGGATATGCATGCTAGAAACATGTTAAGGATGCAAGTAGCCTAATGATGCCAAAAATTTCGAGTATAAAAAATCAGATTCTCAAGTGGGTGGATATTTACCAGAGCCAAACAACCCACTTTTTGCCTATCTTTAATAACCACATATACTTTTTAGAATTATCTCTCTCTCCATTTGTGCATTTCCCATTTTGGATGTTCAAATTTTTTTTCAGATCCAAACTTAAGTTTTCGCTCTCCCATTTTTCTCGTAAAAAAAAAAGATATAAGGCAAATAGATCCCAACAAAAATGAAAATTTTAGAGTTCAAGTTCGCAAAAAAATTTGAAGACAATAATAAATGTAAGTGAAGAAAATTATTTCATGCACTAAAAATGAACTACAAGGTTTTGCGATCCATGTTTCGGAAATTCCACAAGTACAACCCCTAATAAATAGCTTGGTGGAATTTTATAGGAAAGGGACATCTAACTTATCCTAACTTGCTTTAAATGTGGTGGATATGCATGCCAGAAACATGTTGAGGATGCAAGTGGCCTAATGATGCCAAAAATTTCAAGGAGTATATAAAATAAGATTCTCAAGTGCGTGGATATTTACCAGAGCCAAACAACCCACTTTTTGCCTACTTAATAACCAATGATACTTTTTGGAATTATCTCTCTCTGCATTTGTGTATTTCCCATTTTGGATGTTCAAATTTTTTTTCAGATCCAAACTTGAGTTTTCACTCTCCCATTTTTCTCGTAAACAAAAAAAAAATAAGGCAAATAGATCGGAACAAAATGAAAATTTCAGAGAATATATAAGCAAAAAAATTTGAAAACTAAAATAAACGTATGTGAAGAAAATTATTTCACGTACTAAAATTGAACTCCAAGGTTTTCTTATCCATGTTTGGGAAATTCCAATAGTACAACCCCTAATAATTAGCTCTGTAGAATTATATAGGAATGGGACATCTAACTGATCCTAACATGCTTTAAATGTGGTGGATATGCATGCCAGAAGCATGTTGAGGACGCTAATTCCCGAATGATGCCAAAAATTTGAAGGAGTAGAAAAAATCAGATTCTCTAGTGGGTGGATATTTACCAGAGCCTAACAACCCACTTTTTGCCTATCATTAAAAATCACATATACTTTTTGGAATTATCTCTCTCTGGATTTGGGCATTTTCCCTTTTGGGTGTTAAAATTTTTTTTTAGATCCAAACTTGAGTTTTCGTTCTCCCATTTTTCTCGTAAACAAAAAAGATATGAGGCAAATAGATCACAACAAAATGAAAATTTTAGAGTTCATATACGCAAAAAAATTAGAAAACTAAAATAAATGTATGTGAAGAAAATTATTTCACGGACTAAAAATGAAATCATAGGTTTTCTTATCCATGTTTGGGAAATTCCACTAGTACCACCCCTAATAATTAGCTTGTTGGAATTTTATAGGAAAGGGACATCTAACTGATCCTAACATGCTTTAAATGTTGTGGATATGCTTGCCAGAAACATGTTGAGGATGCAAGTGGCCTAATGATGCCAAAAATTTCAAGGAGTATAAAAAAACAGATTCTCAAGTGGGTTGATATTTACCAGAACAAAACAACCCACTTTTTGCCTATCTTTAATAACCACAAATACTTTTTGGAATTATCTCTCACTGCATTTGGGTATTTCCCATTTTGGATGTTAAAATTTTTTTTTTCAGATCCAAACTTGAGTTTTCGCTCTCCCATTTTTCTCGTAAAAAATAAGATATAAGGCAAATAGATCCCAAAAAAATGAAAATTTAAGAGTTCATGTACACAAAAAGATTTGAATACTATAATAAAAGTAAGTGAAGAAAATTATTTCATGCACTAAAAATGAACTCCAAGGTTTTGTGATCCATGTTTTGGGAAATTCCACTAGTACAACCCCTAATAATTAACTTGGTGGAATTTTATAGGAAAGGGACATCTAACTTAACCGAACTTGCTTTAAAATGTGGTGGATATGCATGCCAAAAATATGTAGAGGATGCAAGTGGCCCAATGATGCAAAAATCTCAAGGAGTAGAAAAAATAAGATTCTCAAGTGGTTGGATATTTTACCAGAGCCAAACAACACACTTTTTGCCTATCCTTAAAAATCACTAATAATTTTTGAAATTATCTCTCTCTGCACTTGTGCATTTTCCATTTTTGATGTTCAAATTTTTTTTCAGATCCAAACTTGAGTTTTTGCTCTCCCATTTTTCTCGTAAACAAAAAAGATATAAGGCTTATAGATCGCAACAAAATGAAAATTTTAGAGTTCATATACGCTAAAAAATTTGAAAACTAAAATAAATGTATGTGAAGAAAATTAATTCATGTACTAAAAATGAACTCGAGGTTTTCTTATCCATGTTTGGGAAATTCGACTAGTACAACCTCTAATAATTAGCTCTGTGGAATTTTATAAGGAGAGACATCTGATTGATCCTAACATGCTTTAAATGTGGTGGATATGCATGCCAGAAACATGTTGAGGATGCTAGTGGCCTAATAATGCCAAAAATTTCAAGGAGTATAAACAAAAAGATTCTCAAGTGGGTGGATATTTACCAGAACAAAACAACCCTCTTTTTACCTATTTTTAATAACCACAGATACTTTTTGGAATTATCTCCCTCTGCATTTGTGCATTTCCCATTTTGGATGTTCAAATTTTTTTTCAGATCCATACTTGAGTTTTCACTCTCCCATTTTTCTCGTAAAAAAAAAGCATATATGGCAAGTAGATCCCAACAAAATGAAAATTTTATAGTTCATGTACGCAAAAAAATTTGAAAACAATAAAAATGTAAGTGAAGAAAATTATTTCATGCACTAAAAAATGAACTCCAAGGTTTTGTTATCCATGTTTGGGAAATTCCACTAGTAAAACCCCTAATAATTAGCTTGGTGAAATTTTATAGGAAAGGGACTTCTAACTGATCCTAACTTTCTTTAAATGTGGTGGATATGCATGCCAGAAACATGTAGAGGATGCAAGTGGCCTAATGATGCCAAAAATTTCATGAAGTAGAAAAAATCAGATTCTCAAGTGGTTGGATATTTTACCAGAGCCAAACAACCCACTTTTTGCCTATCCTTAAAAATCACAGATACTTTTTGGAATTATCTCTCTCTGCATTTGTGCATTTTCCATTTTGGATGTTAAAATTTTTTTTAAAATCCAAACTTGAGTTTTCGCTCTCCCATTTTTATCGTAAACAAAAAAGATATAAGGCAAATTGATCACAACAAAATGAAAATTTTAGAGTTCATATAAACAAAAAAATTTGAAAAATTAAATAAATGTATTTGAAGAAAATATTTTCACGGACTAAAAATGAAATCCAAGGTTTTCCTATCTATGTTCGGGAAATTCCACTAGTACAACCCCTAATAGTTAGCTTGGTGGAATTTTATAGGAAAGGAACATCTAACTGATCCTAACATGCTTTAAATGTGGTGGATATGCATGCTAGAAACATGTTAAGGATGCAAGTAGCCTAATGATGCCAAAAATTTCGAGTATAAAAAATCAGATTCTCAAGTGGGTGGATATTTACCAGAGCCAAACAACCCACTTTTTGCCTATCTTTAATAACCACATATACTTTTTAGAATTATCTCTCTCTCCATTTGTGCATTTCCCATTTTGGATGTTCAAATTTTTTTTCAGATCCAAACTTAAGTTTTCGCTCTCCCATTTTTCTCGTAAAAAAAAAAGATATAAGGCAAATAGATCCCAACAAAAATGAAAATTTTAGAGTTCAAGTTCGCAAAAAAATTTGAAGACAATAATAAATGTAAGTGAAGAAAATTATTTCATGCACTAAAAATGAACTACAAGGTTTTGCGATCCATGTTTCGGAAATTCTACAAGTACAACCCCTAATAATTAACTTGGTGGAATTTTATAGGAAAGGAACATCTAACTTCTCCGAACTTTCTTTAAAATGTGGTGGATATGCATGCCAGAAACATGTAGAGGATGCAAGTGGCCTAATGATGCCAAAAATCTCAAGGAGTAGAAAAAATAAGATTCTCAAGTGGTTGGATATTTTACATGAGCCAAACAACACACTTTTTGCCTACCCTTAAAAATCACTGATACTTTTTGGAATTATCTCTCTCTGCACTTGTGCATTTTCCATTTCTGATGTTCAAATTTTTTTTCAGATCCAAACTTGAGTTTTCACTCTCCCATTTTTCTCATAAACAAATAAGATATAAGGCAAATAGTTTGCAACAAAATAAAAATTTTAGAGTTCATATACGCAAAAAAATTTGAAAACTAAAATAATTGTATGTGAAGAAAATCAATTCATGTACTAAAAATGAACTCCAAGGTTTTCTTATCCATGTTTGGGAAATTCCACTAGTACAACCCCTAATCATTAGCTCTGTGGAATTTTATAGGGAAGGGATATCTAACTGATCCTAACATGCTTTAAATGTGGTGGATATGCATGCCAGAAACATGTTGAGGATGCTAGTGGCCTAATGATGCCAAAAATTTCGAGTATAAAAAAAAAGATTCTCTAGTGGGTGGATATTTACCAGAACCAAACAACCCACTGTTTGCCTATCTTTAATAACCACAGATACTTTTTGGAATGATCTCTCTCTACATTTGTGCATTTCCCATTTTGGATGTTCAAATTTTTTTTCAGATCCAAACTTGACTTTTCGCTCTCCCATTTTTCTCGTAAAAAAAAAAGATAAAGGCAAATAGATCCCAACAAAATGAAAATTTTAGAGTTCATGTACGCAAAAAAATTTGAAAACTATAATAAAAGTAAGTGAAGAAAATTATTTCATGCACTAAAAATGAACTCCAAGGTTTCGTGATCCATGTTTTGGGAAATTCCACTAGTGCAACCCCTAATAATTAACTTGGTGGAATTTTATAGGAAAGGGACTTCTAACTTATCCTAACTTGCTTTAAAATGTGGTGGATATGCATGCCAGAAACATGTAGAGGATGCACGTGGCCTAATGATGCCAAAAATCTCAAGGAGTAGAAAAAATAAGATTCTCAAGTGGTTGGATATTTTACCAGAGCCAAACAACACACTTTTTGCCTATCCTTAAAAATCACTGATACTATTTGGAATTATCTCTCTCAGCACTTGTGCATTTTCGTTTTCTGATGTTCAAATTTTTTTTTAGATCCAAACTTGTGTTTTCACTCTCCCATTTTCTCGTAAACTAAAAAGATATAAGGCAAATAGATCACAACAAAAAAAAATTTAGAGTTCATGTACGCAAAAAAATTTTATAACAATAAAAATGTAAGTGAAGAAAATTATTTCATGCACTAAAAAATGAACTCAAAGGTTTTGTTATCCATGTTTGGGAAATTCACTAGTACAACCCCTAATAATTAGCTTGGTGAAATTTTCTAGGAAAGGGATTTCTAACTGATCCTAACTTGCTTTAAATATGGTGGATATGCATGCCAGAAACATGTAAGGGATGCAAGTGGCCTAATGATGCCATAAATTTCATGGAGTAAAAAAAATCAGATTCTCAAGTGGTTGGAAATTTTACCAGAGCCAAACAACCTACTTTTTGCCTATCCTTAAAAATCACAGATACTTTTTCGAATTATCTCTCTCTGCATTTGTGCATTTTCCATTTTGGATGTTTAAATTTTTTTTCAGATCCAAACATGAGTTTTCGCTCTCCCATTTTTCTCGTAAACAAAAAAGATATAAGGCAAATAGATCACAACAAAATGAAAATTTTAGAGTTCATATACGAAAAAAATTTTGAAAACTAAAATAAATGTATGTAATGAAAATTATTTCACGGACTAAAAATGAAATCCAAGGTTTTCTTATCCATGTTTGGGAAATTCCACAAGTACAACCCCTAATAATTAGCTTGGTGGAATTTTATAGGAAAGGGACCTCTAACTGATCTTAACTTGCTTTAAATGTGGTGGATATGCATGCTAGAAACATGTAGAGAATGCAAGTGGCCTAATGATGCAAAAAATTTTAAGGAGTATAAAAAATTAGATTCTCAAATGGGTGGATATTTACCACAGCCAAACAACCCATTTTTTGCCTATATTTAATAACCATAGATACTTTTTGGAATTATCTATCTCTGCATTTGTGCGTTTCTCATTTTGGATGTTCAAATTTTTTTTTAGATCAAAACTTGAGTTTTCACTCTCCCATTTTTCTCGTAAAAAAAATAGATATAAGGAAAATAGATCCCAACAAAATGAAAATTTTAGAGTTCATGTACGCAAAAAAATTTGAAAACTATAATAAATGTAAGTGAAGAAAATTATTTCATGCACTAAGGTTTTGTGATCCATGTTTGGTAAATTCCACTAGTACAACCCCTAATAATTAGCTTAGTGGAATTTTATAGGAAAAGGACATCTAACTTATCCTAACTTGCTTTAAATATGGTGGATATGCATGCCAGAAACATGTAGAGGATGCAAGTGGCCTATTGATGCAAAAAATTTCGAGTGGAAAAATAAGATTCTCAAGTGGTTGGATATTTTACCAGAGCAAAACAACCCACTTTTTGCCAATCCTTAAAAATCGCAGATATGGCATTATCTCTCTCAGCATTTGTGAATTTTTCTTTTTGGATGTTCAAATTTTTTTTCAGATCCAAACTTGAGTTTTCGCTCTCCCATTTTTCTCGTAAACAAAATAGATATATGGCAAAGAGATCACAACAAAATGAAAATTTTAGAGTTCATATACGCAAAAAAATTTGAAAAGTAAAATAAATGTATGTGAAGAAAATTATTTCACGGACTAAAAAAGAAATCCAAGGTTTTCGTCCATGTTTGGGAAATTCCACTAGTACAACCCCTAATAATTAGCTTGGTGAAATTTTATAGGAAAGGGACTTCTAACTGATCTTAACTTACTTTAAATGTGGTGGATATGCATGCCAGAAACATGAAGAGGATGCAACTGGCGTAACGATCCCAAAAACTTCAAGGACAAGAAAAATCAGATTCTCAAGTGGTTGGATATTTTACCAGAGCCAAACAACCCACGTTTTGCCTATCCTTAAAAATCACAGATACTTTTTGGAATTATCTCATTCAGCATTTGGGCATTTTCCATTTTAGATGTTAAAATTTTTTTTCAGATCCAAACTTGAGTTTTCGCTCTCCCATTTTTCTCGCAAACAAAAAAGATATAAGGCAAATAGATCACAACAAAATGAAAATTTTAGATTTCCTATACGCAAAAAAATTTGAAAACTAAAATAAATGTATGTGAAGAAAATTATTTCACGGACTAAAAATGAAATCCAAGGTTTTCTTATCCATGTTTGGGAAATTCCACTACTATAACCCCTAATAATTAGCTTGGTGGAATTTTATAGGAAAGGGACTTCTAACTGATCTTAACTTGCTTTAAATGTGGTGGATATGCATGCCAGAAACATGTAGAGGATACAAGTGGCCTAATGATGCCAAAAACTTCAAGGAGAAGAAAAAATCAGATTCTCAAGTGGTTGGATATTTAACCAGATCCAAACAACCCACTCCTTAAAAATCACAGATACTTTCTGGAATTATCTCTTTCAGCATTTGGGCATTTTCCATTTTGGAACTCCAAACTTTTTTTCAGATCGAAACTTGGGTTTTTCGCTCTCCCATTTGTCTCGTAAACAAAAAAGATATAAGGCAAATATAATGCAACCAAAAAAAATTAGAGTTTATGTACACTAAAAAATTTGAAAACTATAAAAATGTAAGGGAACAAAATTATTTCAAGCTTTAAAAAATGAACTCCAAGGTTTTGTTATCCATGTTTAGGAAATTCCACTAGTACAACCCCTAATATTTAGCTTGGTGGAATTTTTAGGAAAGGGACATCAAACTTATTCTAACATGCTTTAAATGTGGTGGATATGCATGCCAGAAACATGTTGAGGATGCAAGTGGCCTAATGATGCCAATGATTTCAAGGAGTATAAAAAATCAGATTCTCAAGTAGGTGGATATTTACCAGAGCCAAACAACCCACTTTTTGCCTATCCTTAATAACCACAGATACTTTTTGGAATTATCTCTCTCTGTATTTGTGTATTTCCCATTTTGGATGTTAAAATTTTTTTTTAGATCCAAACTTGACTTTTTGCTCTCCCATTTTTCTTGTAAACAAAAAAGATATAAGGCAAATAGGTCACAACAAAATGAAAATTTCAGAGTTCATATATGCAAAAAAATTTGAAAAGTAAAATAAATGTATGTGAAGAAAATTATTTCACGGAGTAAAAAAGAAATCCTAGGTTTTCTTATCCATGTTTGGGAAATTCCACTAGTACAACCCCTAATTATTAGCATGGTGGAATTTTGTTGGAAAGGCACTTCTAAGTGATCTTAAGTTGCTTTAAATGTGGTGGATATGCATGCCAGAAACATGTAGAGGATGCAAGTGGCCTAATGATGCCAAAAACTTCATGGACAAGAAAAATCAGATTCTCAAGTGGTTGGATATTTTACCAGAGCCAAACAACCCACTTTTTGCCTATCCTTAAAAATCACAGATACTTTTTGGAATTATCTCTATAAGCATTTGGGCATTTTCCATTTTGGTTGTTAAAATTTTTTTTCAGATCCAAACTTGTGTATTCGCTCTCCCATTTTTCTCGTAAACAAAAAAGATATAAGGCAAATAGATCACAACAAAACAAAAATTTTAGAGTTCATGTACGCAAAAAATTTTGAAAACTACAAAAAATGTAAGTGAAGAAAATTATTTCACGGACTAAAAATGAAATCCAAGGTTTTCTTATCCATGTTTGGGAAATTCCACTAGTACAACCCCTAATAATTAGCTTGGTGGAATTTTATAGTAAACGGACTTCTAACTTATCCTAACTTGCTTTAAATGTGGTGGATATGCATGCCAGAAACATGTAGAGGATGCAAGTGGCCTAATGATGCCAAAAATTCTAAGGAGTAGACAAAATCAGATTCTCAAGTGGTTGGATAATTTACAAGAGCCAAACAACACACTTTTTGTCTATCCTTAAAAATCACAGATACTTTTTGGAATTATCTTTCTCAGCACTTCTGCTTTTTCCATTTTGGATGTTCAAATTTTTTTTCAGATCCAAACTTGAGTTTTTGCTCTCCCATTTTTCTCGTAAAAAAAAGATATAAGGCAAATAGATCGCTACAAAATGAAAATTTTAGAGTTCATATACGCAAAAAAAATTTGAAAACTAAAATAAATGTATGTGAAGAAAGTTATTTCAAGTACTAAAAATGAACTACAAGGTTTTCTTATCCATGTTTGGGAAATTCCACTTGTACAACCCCTAATAATTAGCTCTGTGGAAATTTAAAGGAAAGGGACATCTAACTGATCCTAACATGCTTTAAATGTAATGGATATGCATGCTATAGACATGTAGAGGATGCTAGTGGCCTAATGATGCCTAAAATTTGAAGGAGTAGAAAAAATCAGATTCTCAAGTGGGTGGATTTATATGAGCCAAACAACCCACTTTTTACCTATCATTAAAAATAACAGATACTTTTTGGAATTATCTCTCTCTGTTTTTGTGCATTTCCCATTTTGGATGTTCAAATTTTTTTCAGATCCAAAATTGAGTTTTCGCACTCCCATTTTTCTCGAAAACAAAAAAGATGTAAGGCAAATAGATCACAAAAAAAAAGAAAAATTCAAGAGTTCTTATACGCAAAAAAATTTGAAAACTAAAATCAAAGTATGTGAAGAAAATTATTTCACGTACTAAAAACGAACTCCAAGGTTTTGTTTTCCATGTTAGGGAAATTCCACTAGTACAACCCCTAATAATTAGCTTGGTGGAATTTTATAGGAAAGGGACATCAAACTGATCCTAACAAGCTTTAAATGTGGTGGATATGCATGCCAGAAACATGTTGAGGATGCAAGTGGCCTGATGATGCCAAAAATTTCAAGGAGTAGAAAAAATCAAATTCTTAAGGTGGATATTTACCAGAGCCAAACAACCCACTTTTTGCCTATCTTTAATTACCACAAATACTTTTTGGAATTATCTCTCTCTGCATTTGTGCATTTCCCATTTTGGACGTTCAAATTTTTTTTCAGATCCAAACTTGAGTTTTCGTTCTCCCATTTTTCTCGTACAAAAAAATATATAAGGAAAAAAGATCCCAACAAAATTAAAATTTTAGAGTTCAAGTACACAAAAAAATTTGAAAACTATAATAAATGTAAGTGAAGAAAATTAGTTCATGCACTAAAAATGAACTCTAGGTTTTGTTATCCATGTTTGGGGAATTCCACTAGTACAACCCCTAATAATTAGCTTGGTGGAATTTTATAGGATAGGGACTTCTAACTTATCCTAACTTGCTTTAACTGTGGTGGATATGCATGCCAAAAACATGTAGAGGATGCAAGTGGCCTAATGATGCAAAAAATTTCAAGGAGTAGAAATAATCAGATTCTCAAGTGGTTGGATATTTTACCAGAGCCAAACAACCCACTTTTTGCCATTCCTTAAAAATAATAGATACTTTTTGGAATTATCTCTCTCAGCATTAGTGCATTTTCCATTTTGGATGTTCAAATTTTTTTTTCAGATCCAAACTTGAGTTTTCGCTATCCCATTTTTCTCGTAAAAAAAAGATATAAAGAAAAAGATCGCAACAAAATAAAAATTTTAGAGTTCAAGTGCGAAAAAAAATTTGAAAACTATAAAAAATGTAAGTGAAGAAAATTACTTTGTGCACTAAAAATGAATTCAGAGGTTTTCTTATCCATGTTTGGGAAATTCCACAAGTACAATCCCTAATAATTAGCTTGGTGGAATTTTATAGGAAAGGGACTTATAACTGATCTTAACATTCTTTAAATGTGGTGGATATACATGCCAGAAACATGTTGAGGATGCAAGTGGCCTAATGTTGCCAAAAATTTCAAGGAGTAGAAAAAAATCAAATTCTCAAGTGGGTGGATATTTACCAGAGCCAAACAACCCACTTTTTTCCTATCATTAAAAATCACAGATGCCTTTTGGAATTATCTCTCTCTGCATTTGTGCATTTCCCATTTTGGATGTTCAAATTTTTGTTCAGATCCAAACTTGAGTTTTCGCTCTCCCATTTTTCTCGTAAGCAAAAAAGATATAAGGCAAATATATCGCAACAAAAAAAAAAATTTAGAGTTCATGTATGCAAAAAAATTTGAAAACTATAAAAAATGTAAGTGAAGAAAATTATTTCATGCAGTAAAAAATGAACTCCAAGGTTTTGTTATCCATGTTTTGCAAATTCCACTAGCACAACCCCTAATAATTAGCTTGGTGGAATTTTATAGGAAAGGGACTTCTAACTGATCCTAACTTGCTTTAAATGTGGTGGATATGCATGCCAGAAACATGTAGAGGATGCAAGTGGCCTAATGATGCCAAAAATTTCAAGCAGTAGAAAAAATCAGATTCTCAAGTGGTTGGATATTTTACCTGAGCCAAACAACCCACTTTTTGCCTATCCTTATAAATCATAGATACTTTTTGGAGTTATCTCTCTCTGCATTTGTGCATTTTCCATTTTCGATGTTCAAATTTTTTTTCATATCCAAACTTGAGTTTTCACTCTCCCATTTTTCTCGCAAACAAAGAAGATATAAGGAAAATAGATCACAACGAAATGAAAATTTTAGAGTTCATATACGCAAAAAAAATTGAAAGGTAAAATAAATGTATGTGAAGAAAATTATTTCATGGACTAAATATGAAATCCAAGGTTGTCTTATCCATGTTTGGGAAATTCCAGTAGTACAACCCCTAATAATTAGCTTGGTGGAATTTTATAGGAACGGGACTTCTAACTGATCCTAACATTCTTTAAATGTCGTGGATATGCATGCCAGAAACATGTTGAGAATGCAAGTGGCCTAATGATTCCAAAAATTTTTAGTAGAAACAATCAGATTCTCAAGTGGTTGGATATTTACCAGAGCCAAACAACCCACTTTTTGCCTATCCTTAAAAATAACAGACACTTTTTGGAATTATCTCTCTTACCGTTTATGCATTTTCCATTTTGGATATTCAAATTTTTTTTCAGATCCAAACTTGAGTTTTCGCGCTCCCATTTTTCTCGTAAACAAAAAAGATATAAGACAAATAGATCACAACAAAATGAAAATTTTAGAGTTCATATACGCAAAAAAATTTTAAAAGTAAAATAAATGTATGTGAAGAAAATTATTTCACGAACTAAAAATGAAATCCAAGGTTTCTTATCCATGTTTGGGAAATTCCACTGGTACAACCCCTAATAATTAGCTTGGTGGAATTTTACAGGATTGGGACTTCTAACTGATCCTAACTTCATTGAAATGTGGTGGATATGCATGCCTGAAACATGTAGAGGATGCAAGTGGCCTAATCATGCCAAAAACTTCAAGGAGAAGAAAAATCAGATTCTCAAGTGGTTGGATATTTTACTAGAGCCAAACAACCCACTTTTTGCCTATCCTTAAAAATCACAGATACTTTTTGGAATTATCTCTCTCAGCATTTGGGCATTTTCCATTTTGGATGTTAAAATTTTTTTTAAAATCCAAACTTGAGTTTTCGCTCTCCCATTTTTATTGTAAACAAAAAAGATATAAGGCAAATAGATCACAACAAAATGAAAATTTTAGAGTTCATATAAACAAAAAAATTTGAAAAATTAAATAAATGTATTTGAATAAAATTATTTCAAGGACTAAAAATGAAATCCAAGGTTTTCCTATCCATGTTTGGGAAATTCCACTAGTACAACCCCTAATAGTTAGCTTGGTGGAATTTTATAGGAAAGGGACATCTAACTGATCCTAACATGCTTTAAATGTGGTGGATATGCATGCCAGAAACATGTTAAGGATGCAAGTAGCCTAATGATGCCAAAAATTTCGAGTATAAAAAATCAGATTCTCAAGTGGGTGGATATTTACCAGAGCCAAACAACCCACTTTTTGCCTATCTTTAATAACCACCTATACTTTTTAGAATTATCTCTCTCTCCATTTGTGCATTTCCCATTTTGGATGTTCAAATTTTTTTTCAGATCCAAACTTGAGTTTTCGCTCTCCCCTTTTTCTCGTAAAAAAAAAAAGATATAAGGCAAATAGATCGCAACAAAAATGAAAATTTTAAAGTTCAAGTTCGCAAAAAAATTTGAAGACAATAATAAATGTAAGTGAAGAAAATTATTTCATGCACTAAAAATGAACTCCAAGGTTTTGCGATCCATGTTTCGGAAATTCCACAAGTACAACCCCTAATAAATAGCTTGGTGGAATTTTATAGGAAAGGGACATCTAACTTATCCTAACTTGCTTTAAATGTGGTGGATATGCATGCCAGAAACATGTTGCGGATGCAAGTGGCCTAATGATGCCAAAATTTTCAAGGAGTATAAAAAATAAGATTCTCAAGTGGCTGGATATTTACCAGAGCCAAACAACCCACTTTTTGCCTATCCTTAATAACCAATGATACTTTTTGGAATTATCTCTCTCAGCATTTGTGTATTTCCCATTTTGGATGTTCAAATTTTTTTTCAGATCCAAACTTGAGTTTTCGCTTTCCCATTTTTCTCATAAACAAAAAAGAAATAAGGCAAATAGATCGCAACAAAATGAAAATTTTAGAGTTCATATAAACAAAAAAATTTGAAAAGTTAAATAAATGTATTTGAAGAAAATTATTTCACGGACTAATAATGAAATCCAAGGTTTTCCTATCCATGTTTGGGAAATTCCACTAGTACAACCCCTAATAGTTAGCTTGGTGGAATTTTATAGGAAAGGGACATCTAACTGATCCTAACATGCTTTAAATGTGGTGGATATGCATGCCAGAAACATGTTGAGGATGCTAGTTCCCGAATGATGCCAAAAATTTGAAGGAGTAGAAAAAATCAGATTCTCTAGTGGGTGGATATTTACCAGAGCCTAACAACCCACTTTTTGCCTATCATTAAAAATCACATATACTTTTTGGAATTATCTCTCTCTGCATTTGTGCATTTTCCATTTTGGATGTTAAAATTTTTTTTCAGATCCAAATTTGAGTTTTCGTTCTCCCATTTTTCTTGTAAACAAAAAAGATATGAGGCAAATAGATCACAACAAAATGAAAATTTTAGAGTTCATATACGCAAAAAAATTTGAAAACTAAAATAAATGTATGTGAAGAAAATTATTTCACGGACTAAAAATGAAATCAAAGGTTTTCTTATCCATGTTTGGGAAATTCCACTAGTACAACCCCTAATAATTAGGTTGTTGGAATTTTATAGGAAAGGGACATCTAACTGATCCTAACATGCTTTAAATGTTGTGGATATGCATGCCAGAAACATGTTGAGGATGCAACTGGCCTAATGATGCCAAAAATTTCAACGAGTATAAAAAAACAGATTCTCAAGTGGGTTGACATTTACCAGAACAAAACAACCCACTTTTTGCCTATCTTTAATAACCACAGATACTTTTTGGAATTATCTCTCTTTGCATTTGTGTATTTCCCATTTTGGATGTTCAAATTTTTTTTTTTCAGATCCAAACTTGAGTTTTCGCTCTCTCATTTTTCTCGTAAAAAAAAAAGATATAAGGCAAATAGATCCCAAAAAATTGAAAATTTAAGAGTTCATGTACACAAAAAGACTTGAATACTATAATAAATGTAAGTGAAGAAAATTATTTCATGCACTAAAAATGAACTCCAAGTTTTTGTGATCCATGTTTTGGGAAATTCCACTAGTACAACCCCTAATAATTAACTTGGTGGAATTTTATAGGAAAGGGACATCTAACTTAACCGAACTTGCTTTAAAATGTGGTGGATATGCATGCCAGAAACATGTAGAGGATGTTAGTGGCCCAATGATTCAAAATTCTCAGGGAGTAGAAAAAATACGATTCTCAAGTGGTTGGATATTTTACCAGAGCCAAACAACACACTTTTTGCCTATCCTTAAAAATCACTAATACTTTTTGGAATTATCTCTCTCTGCACTTGTGCATTTTCCATTTTTGATGTTCAAATTTTTTTTCAGATCCAAACTTGAGTTTCGCTCTCCCATTTTTCTCGTAAAAAAAAAAAGATATAAGGCAAATAGATTGCAACAAAATGAAAATTTTAGAGTTCATATACGCAAAAAAATTTTAAAACTAAAATAAATGTATGTGAAGAAAATTAATTCATGTACTAAAAATGAAACTCCAAGGTTTTCTTATCCATGTTTGGGAAATTCGACTAGTACAACCTCTAATAATTAGCTCTGTGGAATTTTATAGGGAAGGGACATCTGACTGATCCTAACATGCTTTTAATGTGGTGGATATGCATGCCAGAAACATGTTGAGGATGCTAGTGGCCTAATGATGCCAAAAATTTCAAGGAGTATTAAAAAAAAGATTCTCAAGTGGGTGGATATTTACCAGAACAAAAACACCCACTTTTTACCTATCATTAATAACCACAGATACTTTTTGGAATTATCTCCCTCTGTAATTTTTGCATTTCCCATTTTGGATATTCAAAATTTTTTTCAAATCCATACTTGAGTATTCACACTCCCATTTTTCCCGTAAAAAAAAGGATATAAGGCAAATAGATCCCAACAAAATGAAAATTTTAGAGTTCATGTACGCAAAAAAATTTGAAAACAATAAAAATGTAAGTGAAGAAAATTATTTCATGAACTATCAAATGAACTCCAAGGTTTTGTTATCCATGTTTGGGAAATTCCACTAGTACAACCTCTAATAATTAGCTTGGTGAAATTTTATAGGAAAGGGACTTCTAACTGATCCTAACTTTCTTTAAATGTGGTGGATATGCATGCCAGAAACATGTAGAGGATGCAAGTGGCCTAATGATGCCAAAAATTTCATGGAGTAGAAAAAATCAGATTCTCAAGTGGTTGGATATTTCACCAGAGCCAAACAACCCACTTTTTGCCTATCCTTAAAAATCACAGATACTTTTTGGAATTATCTCTCTCTGCATTTGTGCATTTTCCATTTTGGATGTTCAAATTGTTTTTTGGATCCAAACTTGAGTTTTCGCTTTCCCATTTTTCCTGTAAAGAAAAAAGATATAAGGCAAATAGATCACAACAATATGAAAATTTTAGAGTTCATATACGCAAAAAAATATGAAAAGTAAAATAAATGCATGTGAAGAAAATTATTTCACGGACTAAAAAAGAAATCCAAAGTTTTCTTATCAATGTTTGGGAAATTCCACTAGTACAACCCCTCATAATTAGCTTGGTGGAATTTTATACGAAAGGGACTTCTAACTGATCCTAACATGCTTTAAATGTGGTGGATATGCATGCCAGAAACATGATGATGATGAAAGTGGCCTAATGATGCCAAAAATTTCAAGGAGTATAAAAAATAAGATTCTGAAGTGGGTGGATATTTACCAGAGCCAAAGAACCCACTTTTTGTCTATCCTTAATAACCACTGATACTTTTTGGAATTAACTCTCTCTGCATTTGTGTATTTCCCATTTTGGATGTTCAAATTTTTTTTCAGATCCAAACTTGAGTTTTCGCTCTCCCATTTTTCTCGTAAACAAAAAAGAAATAAGGCAAATAGATCGCAACAAAATGAAAATTTCAGAAAATATATACGCAAA
The DNA here is from genome assembly GCF_029961685.1 of Aristolochia californica. Lineage (NCBI taxonomy): Eukaryota > Viridiplantae > Streptophyta > Magnoliopsida > Piperales > Aristolochiaceae > Aristolochia > Aristolochia californica. The sequence goes on along the minus strand of NW_027182257.1, from coordinate 21,615,340 downwards.
AAAATTGAAAACTAAAATAAACGTATGTGAAGAAAATTATTTCACGTACTAAAATTGAACTCCATGGTTTTCTTATCCTTGTTTGGGAAATTCCACTAGTACAACCCCTAATAATTAGCTCCGTAGAATTATATAGGAGAAGGACATCTAGCTGATCCTAACATGCGTTAAATGTGGTGGATATGCATGCCAGAAACATGTTGAGTATGCTAGTTCCCTAATGATTCCAAAAATTTGAAGGAGTAGAAAAAATCAGATTCTCTAGTGGGTGGATATTTACAAATAACAACCCTCTTTTTGTCTATCATTAAAAATCACAGAAACTTTTTGGAATTATCTCTCTTTGCATTTGTACATTTCCCATTTTGGAAGTTAAAATTTTTTTTCAGATCCAAACTGGAGTTTTTGTTCTCCCATTTTTCTCGTAAACAAAAAAGATATGAGGCAAATAGATCAAAACAAAATGAAAATTTTAGAGTTCTTATATGCAAAAAAATTTGAAAACTAAAATAAATGTATGTGAAGAAAATTATTTCACGGACTCAAAATGAAATCAAAGGTTTTCTTACCCATGTTTGGGAAATTCCACTAGTACAACCCCTAATAATTAGCTTGTTGGAATTTTATACGAAAGGGACATCTAATTGATCCTAACATGCTTTAAATGTGGTGGATATGCATGCCAGAAACATGTTGAGGATGCAAGTGGCCTAATGATGCCAAAAATTTCTAGGAGTATAAACAAACAGATTCTCAAGTGGGTGGATATTTACCAGAACCAAACAACCCACTTTTTTCCTATCTTCAATAACCACATATTCTTTTTGGAATTATCTCTTTCAGCATTTGTGCTTTTCCAACTTTAGATGTTCAAATTTTTTTTCAGATCCAAACTTTAGTTTTTGCTCTACCATTTTTCTAGTAAAAAAAATGATATAAGGCAAATAGATCCCAACAAAATGAAAATTTAAGAGTTCATTTACGTAAAAAAATTTTAATACTATAATAAATGTAAGTGAAGAAAATTATTTCATGTACTAAAAATGAACTCCACGGTTTTGTGATCCATGTTTTGGGAAATTCCACTAGTACTACCCCTAATAATTAACTTGGTGGAATTTTATAGGAAACGAACATCTAACTTATCCGAACTTGCTTTAAAATGTGGTGGATATGCATGCCAGAAACAAGTAGAGGATGCAAGTGCCTAATGATGCCAAAATTTTGAAGGAGTAGAAAAACTAAGATTCTCAAATGGTTAGATATTTTACCAGAGCCAAACAACACATTTTTTGCCTATCCTTAAAAATCACTGATACATTTTGGAATTATCTCTCTCTGCACTTATGCATTTTCTATTTCTGATGTTCAAATATTTTTTCAGATCCAAACTTGAGTTTTCGCTCTCCCATTTTTCTCGTAAACAAAAAAGATATAAGGCAAATAGATTGCAACAAAATGAAAATTTTAGAGTTCATATACGCAAAAAAATTTGAAAACTAAAATAAATGTGTGTGAAGAAAATTAATTCATGTACTAAAAATGAAGTCCAACGTTTTCTTATCCATGTTTGGGAAATTCCACTAGTACAACCCCTAATAATTAGCTCTGTGGAATTTTATAGGATAGGGACATCTAACTGATCCTAACATGCTTTAAATGTGGTGGATATGCATGCCAGAAACATGTTGAGGATGCTAGTGGCCTAATGATGCCAAAAATTTCAAGGAGTATAAAAAAAAAGATTCTCTAGTGGGTGGATATTTACCAGAGCCAAAGAACCCACTTTTTGCCTATCTTTAATAACCACAAATACTTTTTGGAATTATCTCTCTCTACATTTGTGCATTTCCCATTTTGGATGTTCAAATTTTTTTTCAGATCCAAACTTGAGATTTCGCTCTCCCATTTTTCTTGTAAAAAAAAAGATATATGGCAAATAGGTCCCAAAAAAATGAAAATTTTAGAGTTCATGTACGCAAAAAAATTTGAAAACTAAAATAAAAGTAAGTGAAGAAAATTATTTCATGCACTAAAAATGAACTCCAAGGTTTTGTGATCCATTTTTTGGGAAATTCCACTAGTACAACCCTTAATAATTAACTTGGTGGAATTTTATAGGAAAGGGACATCTAACTTATCCTAACTTGCTTTGAAATGTGGTGGATATGCATGCCAGAAACATGTAGAGGATGCAAGTGGCCTAATGATGCCAAAAATCTCAAGTGGTTGGATATTTTACCTGAGCCAAACAACACACATTTTGCCTATCCTTAAAAATCACCGATACTATTTGGAATTATCTCTCTCAGCACTTGTGCATTTTCCATTTCTGATGTTCAAATTTTTTTCAGATCCAAACTTGAGTTTTCGCTCTCCCATTTTTCTCGTAAACAAAAAAGATATAAGGCAAATAGATCACAACAAAAAAAAAAAAATTTAGAGTTCATGTACGCAAGAAAATTTGAAAACAATAAAAATGTAAGTGAAGAAAATTATTTCATGCACTAAAAAATGAACTCCAAGGTTTTGTTATCCATGTTTGGGAAATTCCACTACTACAACCCCCAATAATTAGCTTGGTGAAATTTTATAGGAAGGGACTTCTAACTGATCCTAACTTGCTTTAAATGTGGTGGATATGCATGCCAGAAACATGTAGAGGATGCAAGTGGCATAATGATGCCATAAAATTTCATGGAGTAGAAAAAATCAGATTTTCAAGTGCTTGGAAATTTTACTAGAGCCAAACAACCCACTTTTTGCCTATCCTTAAAAATCACAGATACTTTTTGGAATTATCGCTCTCTGCATTTGTGCATTTTCCATTTTGGATGTTTAAATTTTTCTTGGGATCTAAACTTGAGTTTTCGCTCTCCCATTTTTCTCGTAAATAAAAAAGATATAAGGCAAATAGATCACAACAAAATGAAAATTTTAGATTTCATATACGCAAAAAAATTTGAAAAGTAAAATAAACGTATGTGAAGAAAATTATTTCACGGACTAAAAAATAAATCCAAGGTTTGCTTATCCATGTTTGGGAAATTCCACTAGTACAACCCCTAATAATTAGCTCCGTAGAATTATATAGGAGAAGGACATCTAGCTGATCCTAACATGCGTTAAATGTGGTGGATATGCATGCCAGAAACATGTTGAGTATGCTAGTTCCCTAATGATTCCAAAAATTTGAAGGAGTAGAAAAAATCAGATTCTCTAGTGGGTGGATATTTACAAATAACAACCCTCTTTTTGTCTATCATTAAAAATCACAGAAACTTTTTGGAATTATCTCTCTTTGCATTTGTACATTTCCCATTTTGGAAGTTAAAATTTTTTTTCAGATCCAAACTGGAGTTTTTGTTCTCCCATTTTTCTCGTAAACAAAAAAGATATGAGGCAAATAGATCAAAACAAAATGAAAATTTTAGAGTTCTTATATGCAAAAAAATTTGAAAACTAAAATAAATGTATGTGAAGAAAATTATTTCACGGACTAAAAATGAAATCAAAGGTTTTCTTACCCATGTTTGGGAAATTCCACTAGTACAACCCCTAATAATTAGCTTGTTGGAATTTTATACGAAAGGGACATCTAATTGATCCTAACATGCTTTAAATGTGGTGGATATGCATGCCAGAAACATGTTGAGGATGCAAGTGGCCTAATGATGCCAAAAATTTCTAGGAGTATAAACAAACAGATTCTCAAGTGGGTGGATATTTACCAGAACCAAACAACCCACTTTTTTCCTATCTTCAATAACCACATATTCTTTTTGGAATTATCTCTTTCAGCATTTGTGCTTTTCCAACTTTAGATGTTCAAATTTTTTTTCAGATCCAAACTTTAGTTTTTGCTCTACCATTTTTCTAGTAAAAAAAATGATATAAGGCAAATAGATCCCAACAAAATGAAAATTTAAGAGTTCATTTACGTAAAAAAATTTTAATACTATAATAAATGTAAGTGAAGAAAATTATTTCATGTTCTAAAAATGAACTCCACGGTTTTGTGATCCATGTTTTGGGAAATTCCACTAGTACTACCCCTAATAATTAACTTGGTGGAATTTTATAGGAAACGAACATCTAACTTATCCGAACTTGCTTTAAAATGTGGTGGATATGCATGCCAGAAACAAGTAGAGGATGCAAGTGCCTAATGATGCCAAAATTTTGAAGGAGTAGAAAAACTAAGATTCTCAAATGGTTAGATATTTTACCAGAGCCAAACAACACATTTTTTGCCTATCCTTAAAAATCACTGATACATTTTGGAATTATCTCTCTCTGCACTTATGCATTTTCTATTTCTGATGTTCAAATATTTTTTCAGATCCAAACTTGAGTTTTCGCTCTCCCATTTTTCTCGTAAACAAAAAAGATATAAGGCAAATAGATTGCAACAAAATGAAAATTTTAGAGTTCATATACGCAAAAAAATTTGAAAACTAAAATAAATGTGTGTGAAGAAAATTAATTCATGTACTAAAAATGAAGTCCAACGTTTTCTTATCCATGTTTGGGAAATTCCACTAGTACAACCCCTAATAATTAGCTCTGTGGAATTTTATAGGATAGGGACATCTAACTGATCCTAACATGCTTTAAATGTGGTGGATATGCATGCCAGAAACATGTTGAGGATGCTAGTGGCCTAATGATGCCAAAAATTTCAAGGAGTATAAAAAAAAAGATTCTCTAGTGGGTGGATATTTACCAGAGCCAAAGAACCCACTTTTTGCCTATCTTTAATAACCACAAATACTTTTTGGAATTATCTCTCTCTACATTTGTGCATTTCCCATTTTGGATGTTCAAATTTTTTTTCAGATCCAAACTTGAGATTTCGCTCTCCCATTTTTCTTGTAAAAAAAAAGATATATGGCAAATAGGTCCCAAAAAAATGAAAATTTTAGAGTTCATGTACGCAAAAAAATTTGAAAACTAAAATAAAAGTAAGTGAAGAAAATTATTTCATGCACTAAAAATGAACTCCAAGGTTTTGTGATCCATTTTTTGGGAAATTCCACTAGTACAACCCTTAATAATTAACTTGGTGGAATTTTATAGGAAAGGGACATCTAACTTATCCTAACTTGCTTTAAAATGTGGTGGATATGCATGCCAGAAACATGTAGAGGATGCAAGTGGCCTAATGATGCCAAAAATCTCAAGTGGTTGGATATTTTACCTGAGCCAAACAACACACATTTTGCCTATCCTTAAAAATCACTGATACTATTTGGAATTATCTCTCTCAGCACTTGTGCATTTTCCATTTCTGATGTTCAAATTTTTTTCAGATCCAAACTTGAGTTTTCGCTCTCCCATTTTTCTCGTAAACAAAAAAGATATAAGGCAAATAGATCACAACAAAAAAAAAAAAATTTAGAGTTCATGTACGCAAGAAAATTTGAAAACAATAAAAATGTAAGTGAAGAAAATTATTTCATGCACTAAAAAATGAACTCCAAGGTTTTGTTATCCATGTTTGGGAAATTCCACTACTACAATCCCCAATAATTAGCTTGGTGAAATTTTATAGGAAGGGACTTCTAACTGATCCTAACTTGCTTTAAATGTGGTGGATATGCATGCCAGAAACATGTAGAGGATGCAAGTGGCATAATGATGCCATAAAATTTCATGGAGTAGAAAAAATCAGATTTTCAAGTGCTTGGAAATTTTACTAGAGCCAAACAACCTACTTTTTGCCTATCCTTAAAAATCACAGATACTTTTTGGAATTATCGCTCTCTGCATTTGTGCATTTTCCATTTTGGATGTTTAAATTTTTCTTGGGATCCAAACTTGAGTTTTCGCTCTCCCATTTTTCTCGTAAATAAAAAAGATATAAGGCAAATAGATCACAACAAAATGAAAATTTTAGATTTCATATACGCAAAAAAATTTGAAAAGTAAAATATACGTATGTGAAGAAAATTATTTCACGGACTAAAAAATAAATCCAAGGTTTGCTTATCCATGTTTGGGAAATTCCACTAGTACAACCCCTAATAATTAGCTTGGTGGAATTTTATACGAAAGGGAATTCTAGTTGATCTTATCTTGCTTTAAATGTGTTGGATATGCATGCCAAAAACATGTAGAGGATGCAAGTGCCCTAATGATGCCAAAAACTTCAAGGAGAAGAAAAAATCAGATTTTCAAGTGGTTGGATATTTTACCAGAGCCAAACAACCCACTTTTTGCCTATCCTTAATAACCACAGATACTTTTTGGAATTATCTCTCTCTGCATTTGCGTATTTCCCATTTTGGATGTTCAAATTTTTTTTCAGATCCAAACTATAGTTTTCGCTCTCCCATTTTTCTCGTAAACAAAAAAGAAATAAGGCATATAGATCGCAACAAAATGAAAATTTAAGAGTATGTATACGCAAAAAATTTTGAAAACTATAATAAATGTATGTGAAGAAAATTATTTCACGTACTAAAATTGAACTCCAAGGTTTTCTTATACTTGTTTGTTAAATTCCACTAGTACAACCCCTAATAATTAGCTCTGAGGAATTTTATAGGATAGGGACATCTAACTGATCCTAACATGCATTAAATGTGGTGGATATGCATGCCAGAAACTTGTTGAGGATGCTAGTGGCCTAATGAAGCCAAAAATTTCAAGGAGTATAAAAAAAACGATTCTCTAGTGGGTGGATATTTACCAGAACCAAAGAACCCACTTTTTGCCTGTCTTTAATAACCACAAATACTTTTTGGAATTATCTCTCTCTACATTTGTGCATTTCCCATTTTGGATGTTCAAATTTTTTTTCAGATCCAAACTTGAGATTTCGCTCTCCCATTTTTCTTGTAAAAAAAAAGATATATGGCAAATAGATCCCAACAAAATGAAAATTTTAGAGTTTATGAACGCAAAAAAATTTGAAAACTAAACTAAAAGTAAGTGAAGAAAATTATTTTATGCACTAAAAATGAACTCCAAGGTTTTGTGATCCATTTTTTGGGAAATTCCACTAGTACAACCCTTAATAATTAACTTGGTGGAATTTTATAGGAAAGGGACATCTAACTTATCCTCACTTGCTTTAAAATGTGGTGGATATGCATGCCAGAAACATGTAGAGGATGCAAGTGGCCTAATGATGCCAAAAATCTCAAGGAGAAGAAAAAATAAGATTTTCAAGTGGTTGGATATTTTACCTGACCGATACTATTTGGAATTATTTCTCTCAACACTTGTGCATTTTCCATTTCTGATGTTCAAATTTTTTTTCAGATCCAAACTTGAGTTCTCGCTCTCCCATTTTTCTCGTAAACAAAAAAGATATAAGGCAAATAGATCACAACAAAAAAAAATTTAGAGTTCATGTACGCAAGAAAATTTGAAAACAATAAAAATGTAAGTGAAGAAAATTATTTCATGCACTAAAAAATGAACTCCAAGGTTTTGTTATCCATGTTTGGGAAATTCCACTACTACAACCCCTAGTAATTAGCTTGGTGAAATTTTATAGGAAGGGACTTCTAACTGATCCTAACTTGCTTTAAATGTGGTGGATATGCATGCCAGAAACATGTAGAGGATGCAAGTGGCCTAATGGTGCCAAAAATTTCATGGAGTAGAAAAAATCAGATTTTCAAGTGCTTGGAAATTTTACTAGAGCCAAACAACCCACTTTTTGCCAATCCTTAAAAATCACAGATACTTTTTGGAATTATCGCTCTCTGCATTTGTGCATTTTCCATTTTGGATGTTTAAATTTTTCTTTGGATCCAAACTTGAGTTTTCGCTCTCCCATTTTTCTCGTAAATAAAAAAGATATAAGGCAAATAGATCACAACAAAATGAAAATTTTAGAGTTCATATATGCAAAAAAATTTGAAAAGTTATATGTATGTGAAGAAAACTATTTCAAGGACTAAAAAAGAAATCCCAGGTTTTCTTATCCTTGTTTGGGAAATTCCACTAGTACAACCCCTAATAATTAGCTTGGTGGAATTTTATACGAAAGGGACTTCTAACTAATCTTATCTTGGTTTAAATGTGTTGGATGTGCATGTCAGAAACATGTAGAGGATGCAAGTGGCCTAATGATGCCAAAAACTTCATGGAGAAGAAAAAATCAGATTCTCAAGTGGTTGGATATTTTACCAGAGCCAAACAACCCACTTTTTGCCTATCCTTAAAAATCATAGATAATTTTAGGAATTATCTCTCTCAGCATTTGGGACTTTTCCATTTTGGACGTCAAAATTTTTTTTCAGATCCAAACTTGTGTTTTCGCTCTCCCATTGTTCTCATTAATAAAAAAGAAATAAGACAAATAGATCACAACAAAATGAAAATTTTTGAGTTCATATACGCAAAAAACTTTGAAAACTAAAATAAATGTATGTGAAGAAAATTATTTCATGGACTAAAAATGAAATCCAAGGTTTTCTTATCCATGTTTGGGAAATTCCACTAGTACAACCCGTCATAATTAGCTTGATGGAATTTTATAGGAATGGGACATCTAACTGATCCTAACATGCTTTAAATGTGGTGGATATGCATGGCAAAAAAATGTTTAGGATGCAAGTGGCCTAATGGTGCCAAAAATTTCAAGGAGTATCAAGAATCAGATTCTCTAGTGGGTGGATATACCAGAGCCAAACGACCCACTTTTTGCCTATCTTTAATAACCACAGATAATTTTTGGAATTATCTCTCTTTGCATTGGTGCATTTCCAATTTATGATGTTCAAATTTTTTTTCAGATCCAAACTTGAGTTTTCGCTCTCCCATTTTTCTCGTAAAAAGACAAATAGATCCCAACAAAATGAATATTTTAGAGTTCATGTACGCAAAAAAATTTGAAAACTATAAAAAATGTAAGTGAAGAAAATTATTTCATGACTTAAAAATGAACTCCAAGGTTTTGTGATCCATGTTTGGCAAATTGCACAAGTACAACCCCTAATAATGAGCTTGGTGGAATTTTATAGGAAAAGGACATCTAACTTCTGCTAACTTGCTTTAAATGTGGTGGATATGCATGCTAGAAACATGTAGTGAATGCAAGTGGCCTAATGATGCCAAAAATTTCAAGGAGTAGAAAAAATCAGATTCTCAAGTGGTTAGATATTTTACCCGAGCCAAACAACCCACTTTTTGCCTATCCTTAAAAATCACAGATACTTTTTGGAATTATCTCTCTCAGCATTTGGGCATTTTCCATTTTGGATGTTAAAATTTTTTTTCTGATCCAAACTTGAGTTTTCGCTCTCCCATTTTTCTTGTTTACAAAAAAGATATAAGGCAAATAGATCACATCAAAATGAAAATTTTTGAGTTCATATACGAAAAAAAATTTGAAAACTAAAATAAATGTATGTGGAGAAAATTATTTCACAGACTAAAAATGAAATCCAAGGTTTTCTTATCCTTGTTTGGGAAATTCCACTAGTACAACCCCTAATAATTAGTTTGGTGGAATTTAATAGGAAAGGGACATCTAACTGATCCTAACATGCTTTAAATGTGGTGGATATTAATGCCAGAAACATGTTTAGGATGCAAGTGGCCTAATGATGCCAAAAAATTCGAGTATAAAAACTCGGATTCTCAAGTGGGTGGATATTTACTAGAGCCAAACAACCCACTTTTTGCCTATCTTTAATAACCACTGATACTTTTTGGAATAATCTCTCTCTGCATTTGTGCATTTTCCATTTTGGATGTTCAAATTTTTTTTCAGATCCAAACTTGAGTTTTCGCTCTCCCATTTTCTCAAAAAAAAAAAAAAATATAAGGCAAATAGATCCCAACAAAATAAAAATTTTAGAGTTGATGTACGCAAAAAAATTTGAAAACTATAATAAATGTAAGTGAAGAAACTTATTTCATGCACTAACAATGAACTCCAAGGTTTTGTGATCCATGTTTGGGAAATTCCACAAGTACAACCCCTAATAATTAGTTTGGTGGAATTTTATAGGAAAGGGACATCTAAGTTATCCTAACTTGCTTTAAATGTGGTGGATATGCATAACGGAAACATGTAGAGGATACAAGTGGCCTAATGAAGCCAAAAATTTCAAGTAGTAAAAATCAGATTCTCAAGTGGTTAGATATTTTACCAGAGCCAAATAATCCACTTTTTGCCAATCCTTAAAAATCATAGATACTTTTGGAATTATCTCTCTCAGCATTTGTGCATTTTCCATTTTGGATGTTCAAATTTTTTTTTCAAATCCAAACTTGTGTTTTCGCTCTCCCATTTTTCTCGTAAACAAAAAAGACATAAGGCAAATAGATCACCACAAAATAAAAATTTTAGAATTCATATACGCAAAAAAATTCTAAAAGTAAAATAAATGTATGTGAAGAAAATTATTTCACGGACTAAAAATGAAATCCAAGGTTTTCTTATCCATGTTTGGGAAACTCCACTAGTACAACCCCTAATAATTAGCTTAGTGGAATTTTATAGGAAAGGGACTTCTAGTTGATCTTAACTTGTATTAAATGTGGTGGATATCCAGGCCAGAAACATGTAGAGGATGCAAGAGGCCTAATGGTGCCAAAAACTTCAAGGAGAAGAAAAATCAGATTCTCAAGTGGTTGGATATTTTACCTGAGCCAAACAGCCCACTTTTTGCCTATCGATAAAAATCACGGATACTTTTTGGAATTATCTCGCTCAGCATTAATGCATTTTACATTTTGGATGTTAAAATTTTTTTTCAGATCCAAACTTGAGTTTTCGCTCTCCCATTTTTTTCGTAAACAAAAAAGATATAAGGGAAATAGATCACAACAAAATGAAAATTTTAAAGTTCATATACGCAAAAAAATTTGAAAACTAAAATAAATGTATGTGGAGAAAATTATTTCATGGACTAAAAATGAAATCCAAGGTTTTCTTATCCATGTTCAGGAAATTCCACTAGTACAACCCCTAATAATTAGCTTGGTGGAATTTTATAGGAAAGGGAAATCTAATTGATCCTAACATGCTTTAAATGTGGCAGAAATGCGTGCCAAAAACATGTTGAGAATGTAAGTGGCCTAATGATGCCAAAAATTTCAAGGACTATAAAAAATCAGATTCTCAAGTGGGTGGATATTTACCAGAGCCAAACAACCCATGTTTTGCCTATCTTTAATAACCACATATACTTTTCGGAATTATGTATCTCTGCATTTGTGCTTTTCCCATTTTGGATGTTCAAATATTTTTTCAGATCCAAACTTGAGTTTTCGCTCTCCCATTTTTCTCGTAAAAAAAAGATATAAGGCAAATAGTTCCCAAGAAAATTAAAATTTTAGAGTTCATGTACGCAAAACATTTGAAAACTATAATAAATGTAAGTGAAGAAAATTATATCACGCACTAAAAATAAACTCCAAGGTTTTGTGATCGATGTTTGGGAAATTCCACTAGTAAACCCCTAATAATTAGCTTGGTGGAATTTTATTGGAAAGGGACATCTAACTTAGCCTAACTTGCTTTAAATGTGGTAGATATGCATACCAGAAACATGTAGAGGATGCAAGTGGCCTAATGAAGCCAAAAATTCCGAGTAGAAAAAATAAGATTCTCAAGTGGTTAGATATTTTACCAGAGCCAAGCAACCCACTTTTTACCAATCCTTAAAAATCACAGATACTTTATGGAATTATCTCTCTCAGCATTTGTTCATTTTCCATTTTGGATGTTCAAATTTTTTTTCAGATTCAAACTTGAGTTTTCGCTCTCCAATTTTTCTCATAAACAAAAAAGATATAATGCAAATAGATCAAAACAAAATGAAAATTTTAGAGTTCATATACGGAAAAAAATTTGAAAAGTAAAATAAATGTATGTGAAGAAAATTATTTCACGGAATAAAAATGAAATCCAAGGTTTCTTATCCATGTTTGGGAAATTCCACTAGTACAACCCCTAATAATTAGCTTGTTGGAATTTTATTGGAAAGGGACTTCTAGCAGATCTTAACTTGATTTAAAGGTGGTGAATATGCTTGTCATAAACATGTAGAGGATGCAAGTGGCCTAATGATGCCAAAAACTTCAAGGAGAAGAAAAATCAGATTCTCAAGTGGTTGGATATTTTACTTGAGCCAAACCACCCACTATTTGCCTATCCATAAAAATCATAGATACTTTTTGGAATTATCTCTGTCAGCATTTGGGCATTTTCCATTTTGGATGTTAAAATTTTTTTTCAGATCCAAACTTGAGTTTTCGCTCTCCCATTTTTCTCGTAAACAAAAAAGATATAAGGCAAATAGATCCCAGCAAAATGAAAATTTTAGAGTTGATATACGCAAAAAAATTTGAAAACTAAAAGAAATGTATGTGAAGAAAATTATTTCATGGACTAAAAATTAATTCCAAGGTTTTCTTATCCATGTTTGGGAATTTCCACTAGTACAACCCCTAATAATTTGCTTGGTGGAATTTTATAGGAAAGGGACATCTAACTGATCCTAACATGCTTTAAATGTGGTGGATATATATGCCAGAAACATGTTGAAGATGCAAGTGGCCTAATGATGCAAAAAATTTCAAGCAGTATAAAAAATTAGATTCTGAAGTGGGTGGATATTTACCAGAGCCAAACAACCCATTTTTTGCCTATCTTTAAGAACCATAGATACGTTTTGGAATTATCTCACTCTTCATTTGTGCATTTCCCATTTTGGATGTTCAAATATTTTTCAAATCCAAACTTGAGTTTTTCGCTCTGCCATTTTTCTCGTAAAAAAAAAAGATATAAGGCAAATAAATCCCAACAAAATGAAAATTTCAGAGTTCATGTATGCAATAAAAATTGAAAACTATAATAAATATAAGTGAAGAAAATGATTTCACGCACTAAATATGAACTCCAAGGTTTTGTGATCCATGTTTGGGAAATTCCACTAGTACAATCCCTAATAATTAGCTTGGTTGAATTTTAGAGGAAAGGGACATCTAACTTATCCTAACTAGCTTTAAATGTGGTGGATATGCATGCCAAAAACATGCAGAGGATGCAAGTGGCCTAATGATGCCAAAAATTTCAAGGAGTAGAAAAAATCAGATTCTCAAGTGGTTGGACATTTTACCAGAGCCAAACAACCCACTTTTTGCCTATCCTTAAAAATCACAGATACTTTTTGGAATTATCTCTCTCAGCATTTGGGCATTTTCAATTTTGGATGTCAAATTTTTATTTTCAGATCCAAACTTGAGTTTTCGCTCTCCCATTTTTCTCGTAAACAAAAAATATATAAGGCAAATAGATCACAACAAAATGAAAATTTTAGAGTTCATATACACAAAAAAATTTGAAAACTAAAATAAATGTATGTGAAGAAAATTATTTCACGGACTAAAAATGAAATCCAAGGTTTTCTTATCCATGTTTGGGAAATTCCACTAGTACAACCCCTAATAATTAACTTGGTGGAATTTCATAAGAAAGGGAAATCTAACTGATCCTAACCTGTTTTTAATGTGGTGGATATGCAAGCCAAAAACATGTTGGGGATGCAAGTGGCCTAATGATGCCAAAAATTTCAAAGAATATAACAAATCAGATTCTCAAGTGGGTGGATATTTACCAGAGCCAAACAACCCACTTTTTGCCTATCTTTAATAACCACAAATACTTTTTGGAATTATCTATCTCTGCATTTGTTCATTTCCCATTTTGGATGCTCAAATTTTTTTTCAGATCCAAACTTGAGTTTTCGCTCTCCCATTTTACTCGTAAAAAAAAAAAGATAATAGGCAAATAGATCCCAACAAAATGAAAATTTTAGAGTTCATGTACACAAAAAAATTTGATAACTATAATAAATGTAAGTGAAGAAAATTATTTCATGCACTAAAAATGAACTCCAAGGTTTTGTGATCCATGTTTGGGAAATTCCACTAGTACAACCCCTAATAATTAGCTTGGTGCAATTTTATAGGAAAGGGATCTCTAACTTATCTTAACTTGCTTTAAATGTGGTGGATATGCATACCAGAATGTAGAGGATGCAAGTGGCCTAATGAAGCCAAAAATTTCAAGGAGTAGAAAAAATCAGATTCTCAAGTGGTTAGATATTTTACCAAAGCCAAAGAACCCACTTTTTGCTAATCCTTAAAAATCACAGAAACTTTTTGGAATTATCTCTCTCAGCATTAATGCATTTTCCATTTTGGATATTCAAATTTTTTTTCAGATCCAAACTTGAGTTTTCGCTCTCCCATTTTTCTTGTAAACAAAAAAGATATAAGGCAAATAGATCCCACCAAAATAAAAATTTAAGAGTTCATGTACGCAAAAAAATTTGAAAACTATAATAAATGTAAGTGAAGAAAATTATTTCATGCACTAAAAATAAACTCGAAGGTTTTGTGATCCATGTTTGGGAAATTTCACTAGTACAACCCCTAATAATTAGCTTGGTGGTATTTTATAGCAAAGGGACATCTAACTTATCCTAACTTGCTTTAAATGTGGTGGATATGCGTACTAGAAACATGTAGAGGATGCAAGTGGCCTAATGAAGCCAAAAATTTCAAGGAGTGGAAAAAATTAGATCCTCAAGTGGTTAGATATTTTACCAGAGGCAAACAACCCACTTTTTGCCAATCCTAAAAAATCACAATACTTTTTGGAATTATCTCTCTCAGCATTTGTGCATTTTCCATTTTGGATGTTCAAATTTTTTTTTAGATCCAAACTTGAGTTTTCGCTTTCCCATTTTTCTCGTAAACAAAAAAGATATAATGCAAATAGATCAGAACAAAATGAAAATTTTAGAGTTCATATACGCAAAAAAATTTGAAAAGTAAAATAAATGTATGTGAAGAAAATTATTTCACAGAGTAAAAATGAAATCCAAGGTTTTCTTATCCCTGTTTGGGAAATTCCACTAGTACAACCCCTAATAATTAGGTTGGTGGAATTTTATAGGAAAGGGACTTCTAACTGATCTTAACTTGCTTTAAATGTGGGGGATATGCATGCCGGAAACATGTAGAGGATGCAAGTAGCCTAATGATGCCAAAAATTTCAAGGAGAAGAAAAATCAGATTCTCAAGTGGGTAGATATTTACCTGAGCCAAACAACCGACTTTTTGCCTATCTTTAATAAGCATAGATACTTTTTGGAATTATCTATCTCTGCATTTGTGCATTTCCCATTTTGGATGTTCAAATTTTTTTTCATATCCAAACTTGAGTTTTCGCTCTCCCATTTTTCTCGTAAAAAAAAAGATATAAGGCAAATAGATCCCAACAAAATGAAAATTTTAGAGTTGATGTACGCAAAAAAAATTTAAAATTATAATAAATGTTAGTGAAGAAAATTATTTCATGCACAAAAAATGAACTCCAAGTTTTTGTGAATCAGGTTTGGGAAATTCCACTAGTACAACCCCTAATAATTAGCTTGGTGGAATTTTATAGGAAAGGGACATCTAACTTATCCTAACATGCTTTAAATGTGGTGGATATGCATACCAGAAACATGTAGAGGATGCAAGTGGCCTAATGAAGCCAAAAATTTCAAGGAATAAAAAAATTCAGATTCTCAAGTGGTTAGTTATTTTACCAGAGCCAAACATCCCACTTTTTGGCAATCCTTAAAAATCAAAGATACTTTTTCGAATTATCTCTCTCAGCATTTGTGCATTTTCAATTTTGGATGTTAAAATTTTTTTCAGATCCAAACCTGAGTTTTCGCTCTCCCGTTTTTCTCATAAACAAAAAAGATATCAGGCAAGTAGATCACAACAAAATGAAAATTTTAGATTTCATATACGCAAAAAAATTTGAAAACTAAAATAAATGTATGTGAAGAAAATTATTTCACGGACTAAAAATGAAATCCAAGGTTTTGAGATCCATGTTTGGGAAATTCCACTAGTACAACCCCTAATAATTAGCTTGGTGGTATTTTATAAGAAAGGGACATCTAACTGATCCTAACATGCTTTAAATGTGGTGGATATACACGCCATAAACATGTTGATGATGCAAGTGGCCTAATGATGCGAAAAATTCAAGGAGTATAAAAAATCAGATTCTCAAGTGGGTGGATATTTACTAGAGCCAAACAACCCACTTTTTGCCTATCTTTAATAACCACAGATACTTTTTGGAATTTTCTCGCTCTGCATTTGTGCATTTCCCATTTTGGATGTTAAAATTTTTTTTCAGATCCAAACTTGAGTTTTCGCTCTCCCATTTTTCTCTGAAAAAAAAAAAGGTAATAGGCAAATAGATCCGAACAAAATCAAAATTTTAGAGTTCAAGTACACAAAAAATTTCTAAAACTATAATAAATGTATGTGAAGAAAATTATTTCATGCACTAAAAATGAACTCCAAGGTTTGTGACCCATGTTTGGGAAATTCCACTAGTACAACCCCTAATAATTAGCTTGGTAGAATTTTATAGGAAAGAGACTTCTAATTGATCCTGACATGCTTTAAATGTGGTGGATATGCATGCCAAAAATAAGTTGAGGATGTAAGTGGCCTAATTATGCCAAAAATTTTAAGGAGTAGAAAAGTTCAGATTCTCAAGTGGTTGAATATTTACCAGAGCCAAACAACCCACTTTTAAGATACTTTTTTGAATTATCTCTCTCAGCATTTCTGCATTTTCCATTTTGAAAGTTCAATTTTTTTTTAAGATGCAAACTTGAGTTTTCAATCTCCCATTTTTCTCGAAAACAAAAAATATATAATGCAAATAGATCTCAACAAAATGAAAATTTTAGAGTTCATATATGTAAAAAAATTTGAAAACAGAAATAAATGTAAGTGAAAAAAATTATTTCACGAACTAAAAATGAAATCCAAGGTTTTCTTATCCATGTTTGGGAAATTACACTAGTACAAACCCTAATAATTAGCTTGGTGGAATTTTAAAGGAAAGGGAGTTCTAACTGATCTTAACTTGCTTTAAATGTGGTGGATATGCATGTCAGAAATATGTAGAGGATGCAAGTGGCCTAATGAAGCGAAAAACTGCAAGGAGAAGAAAAATCAGATCCTCAAGTGGTTGGTTATTTTACCAGAGCTAAACAACCCACTTTTTTCCTATCCTTAAAAATCACATATACTTTTTGGAATTATCACTTTTAGCATTTGGGCATTTTCCATTTTGGATTTAAAATTTTTTTTTTCATATACAAACTTCAGTTTTTGCTCTCCCATTTTTCTCGTAAACAAAAAAGATATAAGGCAAATGGATCACAACGAAATGAAAATTTAAGAGTTCAAATATGCAAAAAAAAATTGAAAACTAAAATAAATGTATGTGAAGAAAATTATTTCACGGACTAAAAATGAAATCCAAGGTTTTGAGATCCATGTTTGGGAAATTCCACTAGTACAACCCCTAATAATTAGCTTGGTGGAATTTTATAAGAAAGGGACATCTAACTGATCCTAACATGCTTTAAATGTGGTGGATATGCATGCCAGAAACATGTTGATGATGCAAGTGGCCTAATGATGCCAAAAATTTCAAGGAGTATAAAAAATCAGATTCTCAAGTGGGTGGATATTTACTAGAGCCAAACAACCCACTTTTTGCCTATCTTTAATAACCGCAGATACTTTTTGGAATTTTCTCTCTGCATTTGTGCATTTCCCATTTTGGATGTTGAAATTATTTTTCAGATCCAAACTTGAGTTTTTGCTTTCCCATTTTTCTCGTAAAAAAAAAAAGATAATAGGCAAATAGATCCCAATCAAATGAAAATTTTAGAGTTCACGTACACAAAAAATTTTGAAAACTATAATAAATGTAAGTGAAGAAAATTATTTCATGCACTAAAAATGAACTCCAAGGTTTTGTGATCCATGTTTGGGAAATTCCACTAGTACAACCCCGAATAATTACCTTGGTGGAATTTTATAGGAAAGAGACTTCTAATTGATTCTAACCTGCTTTAAATGTGGTGGATATTCATGCTAGAAACAAGTTGAGGATGGGTGTGGCCTAATGATGCCAAAAATTTCAAGGAGTAGACAAAATCAGATTCTCAAGTGGTTGGATTTTACCAGAGCCAAACAACCCACTTTTTGCCTATCCTTAAAAATCAAAGATACATTTTCGAATTATCTCTCTCAGCATTTCTGCATTTTCAATTTTGGAAGTTCAAATATTTTTTCCGATGCAAACTTGAGTTTTCACTCTCCCATTTTTCTCGTAAAAAAAAAAACATATAATGCAAATAGATCTCGACAAAATGAAAATTTAAGAGTTCATCTATGTAAAAAAATTTGAAAACAGTAATAAATGTAAGTGAAGAAAATTATTTCACAGACTAGAAATGAAATCCAAGGTTTTCTTATCCATGTTTGGAAAATTCCACTAGTACAAACCCTAATAATTAGCTTGGTGGAATTCTATAGGAAAGGGAGTTCTAACTGATCTTAACTTGCTTTAAATGTGGTGGAGATGCATGTCAGAAACATGTAGAAGATGCAAGTGGCCTAATGAAGCCAAAAACTTCAAGGAGAAGAAAAATCAGATTCTCAAGTGGTTGGTTATTTTAGCAGAGCCAAACTACCCACTTTTTGCCTATCCTTAAAAATCACAGATACTTTTTGGATTCTCTCTCAGCATTTGGGCATTTTTTATTTTGGATGTTAAAATTTTTTTTTCACATCCAAACTTGAGTTTTCGCTCACCCATTTTTCTCGTAAACCAAAAAGATATAAGGCAAATAGATCACAACGAAATGAAAATTTAAGAGTTCAAATACGCTAAAAAAATTGAAAAATAAAATAAATATATGTGAAGAAAATTATTTCACGGACTAAAAATGGAATCCAAGGTTTTGACATCCATGTTTGGGAAATTCCACTAGTACAACCCCTAATAATTAGCTTGGTGGAATTTTATAAGAAAGGGACATCTAACTGATCCTAACATGCTTTAAATGTGGTGGATATGCATGCCAAAAACATGTTGATGATGCAAGTGGCCTAATGATGCCAAAAATTTCAAGGAGTATAAAAAATCAGATTCTCAAGTGGGTGGATATTTACTAGAGCCAAACAACCCACTTTTTGCCTATCTTTAATAACCACAGATACTTTTTGGAATTATCTCTCTCTGCATTTGTGCATTTCCCATTTTGGATGTTCAAATTTTTTTTCAGATCCCAACTTGATTTTTCGCTCTCCCATTTTTCTCGTAAAAAAAAAGATAATAGGCAAATAGATCCCAACAAAATGAAAATTTTAGAGTTCATGTACACAAAAAATTTTGAAAACTATAAATAATGTAAGTGAAGAAAATTATTTCATGTACTAAAAATGAACTCCAAGGTTTTGTGATCCATGTTTGGGAAATTCCACTAGTACAACCCCTAATAATTAGCTTGGTGGAATTTTATTGGAAAGAGACTTCTAATTGATTCTAACATGCTTTAAATGTGGTGGATATTCTTGCCAGAAACAAGTTGAGGATGTGTGTGGCCTAATGATGCCAAAAATTTCAAGGAGTAGACAAAATCAGATTCTAAAGTGGTTGGATATTTTCCAGAGCCAAACAACCCACTTTTTGCCTATCCTTAAAATTCAAAGATACTTTTTCGAATTATCTCTCTCTGCATTTCTGCATTTTCCATTATGGAAGTTCAAACTTTCTTTCAGATGCAAACTTGAGTTTTCACTCTCCCATTTTTCTCGTAAACAAAAAAGAAATAAAGCAAATAAATCTCGACAAAATAAAAATTTAAGAGTTCATGTATGTAAAAAAATTTCAAAACAGTAATAAATGTAAGTGAAGAAAATTATTTCACAGATTAAAAATGAAATCAGAGGTTTTCTTATCCATGTTTGGGAAATTCCACTAGTACAAACCCTAATAATTAGCTTGGTCGAATTCTATAGGAAAGGGAGTTCTAACTGATCTTAACTTGCTTTAAATGCGGTGGATATGCATGTTAGAAACAGGTAGAGGATGCAAGTGGCCTAATGAAGCCAAAAACTTCAAGGAGAAGAAAAACCAGATTCTCAAGTGGTTGGTTATTTTACCAGAGCCAAATAACCCAGTTTTTGCCTATCCTTAAAAATCACAGATACTTTTTGGAATTATCCATTTTAGATGTTAAAAGTTCTTTTTCAGATCCAAACATGAGTTTTCACTCTCCCATTTTTCTCGTAAACAAAAAAGATATAAGGCAAATAGATCACAAAAAAATAAAAATTTAAGAGTTCAAATATGTAAAAAAATTTGAAAAATAAAATAAATGTATGTTAAGAAACTTATTTCACTGACTAAAAATGAAATCCAAGGTTTTGAGATCCATGTTTGGGAAATTCCACTAGTACAACCCCTAATAATTAGCCTGGTGGAATTTTATAAGAAAAGGACATCTAACTGATCCCAACATGCTTTAAATGTGGTGGATATGCATGGCAGAAACATGTTGATGATGCAAGTGGCCTAATGATGCCAAAAATTCGAGTATAAAAAATCAGATTCTCAAGTGGGTGGATATTTACTAGAGCCAAACAACCCACTTTTTGCCGATCTTTAATAACCACATATAGTTTTTGGAATTATCTCTCTCTGCATTTGTGCATTTCCCATTTTGGATGTTCAAATTTTTTTTTCAGATCCAAACTTGAGTTTTCGCTCTCCCATTTTTCTCTGAAAAAAAAAGGTAATAGGCAAATAGATCCGAACAAAATCAAAATTTTAGAGTTCAAGTACACAAAAAAATTCTAAAACTATAATAAATGTAAGTGAAGAAAATTATTTCATGCACTAAAAATGAACTCCAAGGTTTTGTGACCCATGTTTGGGAAATTCCCCTAGTACAACCCCCAATAATTAGCTTGGTGGAATTTTATAGGAAAGAGACTTCTAATTGATCCTAACATGGTTTAAATGTGGTGGATATGCATGGCAGAAACAAGTTGAGGATGTAAGTGGCGTAATTATGCCAAAAATTTTAAGGAGTAGCAAAAATCAGATTCTCAAGTGGTTATTTACCAGAGCCAAACAACCCAGATGCAAACTTGAGTTTTCACTCTCCCATTTTTCTCGTAAACAAAAAAGATATAATGCAAATAGATCTCGACAAAATGAAAATTTAAGAGTTCATGAATGTAAAAAAATTTGAAAACAGTAATAAATGTAAGTGAAGAAAATTATTTCACGGACTAAAAATGAAATCCAAGGTTTTCTTATCCATGTTTGGGAAATTCCACTAGTACAAACCCTAATAATTAGCTTGGTCGAATTCGATAGGAAAGGGAGTTCTAACTAATCTTAACTTGCTTTAAATGTGGTGGATATGCATGTTAGAAACATGTAGAGGATGCAAGTGGCCTAATGAAGCCAAAAACTTCAAGGAGAAGAAAAATCAGATTCTCAAGTGGTTGGTTATTTTTCCAGAGCCAAATAACCCAGTTTTTGCCTATCCTTAAAAATCACAGATACTTTTAGGAATTATCTCTCTCAGTAGTTGGGCATTTTCCATTTTGGATGTTAAATTTTTTTGTTCAGATACAAACTTGAGTTTTCGCTCTCCCATTTTTCTCGTAAACAAAAAAGATATAAGGCAAATAGATCACCACGAAATGAAAATTTAAGAGTTCAAATACGCAAAAACATTTGAAAACTAAAATGAATGTATGTGAAGAAAATTATTTCACGAACTAAAAATGAAATCCAAGGTTTTGAGATACATGTTTGGGAAATTCCACTAGTACAACCCCTAATAATTAGCTTGGTGGAATTTTATAAGAAAGGGACATCTAATTGATCCTAACATGCTTTAAATGTGGTGGATATGCATGCCAGAAACATGTTGATGATGCAAGTGGCCTAATGATGCCAAAAATTTCAAGGAGTATAAAAAATCAGATTCTCAAGTGGGTGGATATTTACTAGAGCCAAACAACCCACTTTTTGCCTATCTTTAATAACCACAGATACTTTTTGGAATTTTCTCGCTCTGCATTTGTGCATTTCCCATTTTGGATGTTCAAATTTTTTTTCAGATCCAAACTTGAGTTTTCGCTCTCCCATTTTTCTCCTAAAAAAAAAGATAATAGGCAAATAGTTCAAAAACAAAAATGAAAATTTTAGAGTTCATGTACACAAAAAATTTTGAAAACTATAAATAATGTAAGTGAAGAAAATTATTTCATGCACTAAAAATGAACTCCAAGGTTTTGTGATCCATGTTTGGGAAATTCCACCTGTACAACCCCTATTAATTTGCTTGGTGGGATTTTATAGGAAAGAGACTTCTAATTGATCCTAACATGCTTTAAATGTGGTAGATATTCATGCCAGAAACAAGTTGAGGATGTGTGTGGCCTAATGATGCCAAAAATTTCAAGGAGTAGAAAAAATCAGATTCTCAGGTGGTTGGATATTTACCAGAGCCAAACAACCCACTTTTTGCCTATCCTTAAAAATCAAAGATACTTTTTCGAATTATCTCTCTCAGCATTTCTGCATTTTCCATTTTGGAAGTTCAATTTTTTTTTTCAGTTGCAAACTTGAGTTTTCACTCTCCCATTTTTCTCGTAAACAAAAAAGATATAATGCAAATAGATCTCGACAAAATGAAAATTTAAGAGTTCATGTATGTAAAAAAATTTGAAAACAGTATTAAATGTAAGTGAAGAAAATTATTTCACGGACTAAAAATGAAATCCAAGGTTTTCTTATCCATGTTTGGGACATTCCACTAGTACAAACCCTAATAATTAGCTTGGTCGAATTCTATAGGAAAGGGAGTTCTAACTGATCTTAACTTGTTTTAAATGTGGTGGAGATGCATGTTAGAAACATGTAGAGGATGCAAGTGGCCTAATGGAGCCAAAAACTTCAACGAGAAGAAAAATCAGATTCTCAAGTGGTTGGTTATTTTACCAGAGCTAAACAACCCACTTTTTGCCTATCCTTAAAAATCACAGATACTTTTTGGAATTATATCTCTCAGCATTTGGCCATTTTCCATTTTGGATGTTAAAATTTTTTTTTTCAGATCCAAACTTGAGTTTTCGCTCTACCATTTTTCTCGTAAACAAAAAAGATATAAGGCCAATAGATCACAACGAAATGAAAATTTAAGAGTTCAAATACACAAAAAAATTTGAAAACTAAAATAAATGTATGTGAAGAAAATTATTTCACGGACTAAAAATGAAATGCAAGGTTTTGAGATCCATGTTTGGGAAATTCCACTCGTACAACCCCTAATAATTAGCTTGGTGGAATTTTATAAGAAAGGGACACCTAACTAATCCTAACATGCTTTAAATGTGGTGGATATGCATGCCAAAAACATGTTGATGATGCAAGTGGCCTAATGATGCCAAAAATTTCAAGGAGTATAAAAAATCATATTCTCAAGTGGGTGGATATTTACTAGAGCCAAAAAACCCACTTTTCGCCTATCTTTAATAACCACAGATACTTTTTGGAATTATCTCTCTCTGCATTTGTGCATTTCCCATTTTGGATGTTCAAATTTTTTTTCAGATCCAAACTTGAGTTTTCGTTCTCCCATTTTTCTCCTAAAAAAAAGGATAATAGGCAAATAGATCCCAACAAAAATGAAAATTTTAGAGTGCTTGTACACAAAAAATTTTGAAAACTATAATAAATGTAAGTGAAGAAAATTATTTCATGCACTAAAAATGAACTCCGAGGTTTTGTGATCCATGTTTGGGAAATTCCACTTGTACAACCTCTAATAATTTGCTTGGTGGAATTTTATAGGAAAGAGACTTCTAATTGATCCTAACATGCTTTAAATGTGGTGGATATTCATGCCAGAAACAAGTTGAGGATGTGTGTAGCCTAATGATGCCAAAAATTTCAAGGAGTAGAAAAAATCAGATTCTCAGGTGGTTGGATATTTACCAGAGCCAAACAACCCACTTTTTGCCTATCCTTAAAAATCAAAGATACTTTTTCGAATTATCTCTCTCAGCATTTCTCCATTTTCCATTTTGGAAGTTCAAATTTTTTTTTCAGATGCAAACTTGAGTTTTCACTCTCCCATTTTTCTCGTAAACAAAAAAGATATAATGCAAATAGATCTTGACAAAATGAAAATTTAAGAGTTCATGTATGTAAAAAAATTTGAAAACAGTAATAAATAAAAGTGCAGAAAATTATTTCACGGACTAAAAATGAAATCCAAGGTTTTCTTATCCATGTTTGGGAAATTCCACTAGTACAAACCCTAATAATTAGCTTGGTCGAATTCTATAGGAAAGGGAGTTCTAACTGATCTTAACTTGCTTTAAATGTGGTGGAGATGCATGTCAGAAACATGTAGAGGATGCAAGTGGCCTAATGAAGCCAAAAACTTCAAGGAGAAGAAAAATCAGATTCTCAAGTGGTTGGTTATTTTACCAGAGCTAAACAACCCACTTTTTGCCTATCCTTAAAAATCACAGATACTTTTTGGAATTATCTCTCTCAGCATTTGGGCATTTTCCATTTTGGAAGTTAAAATTTTTTTTTTAGATCCAAACTTGAGTTTTGGCTCTCCCATTTTTCTCGTAAACAAAAAAGATATAAGGCAAATAGATCACAACGAAATGAAAATTTAAGGATTCAAATACGCAAAAAAATTTGAAAACTAAAATAAATGTATGTGAAGAAAATTATTTCATGGACTAAAAATGAAATCCAAGGTTTTGAGATCCATGTTTGCGAAATTCCACTAGTACAACCCCTAATAATTAGCCTTGTGGAATTTTATAAGAAAGGGACATCTAACTGATCCTAACATGCTTTAAATGTGGTGGATATGCATGCCAGAAACATGTTGATGATGCAAGTGGCCTAATGATGCCAAAAATTTCAAGGAGTATAAAAAATCATATTCTCAAGTGGGTGGATATTTACTAGAGCCAAACAACCCACTTTTTGCCTATCTTTAATAACCACAGATACTTTTTGCAATTATCTCTCTTTGCATTTGTGCATTTCCTATTTTGGATGTTCAAAATTTTTTTCAGATCCTAACTTGAGTTTTCGCTCTCCCATTTTTCTCCAAAAAAAAAAAAGATAATAGGCAAATAGATCCCAACAAAAATGAAAATTTTAGAGTTCATGTACACAAAAAATTTTGAAAACTATAATAAATGTAAGTGAAGAAAATTATTTCATGCACTAAAAATGAACTCCAAGGTTTTGTGATCTATGTTTGGGAAATTCCACTAGTACAATCCCTAATAATTTCCTTGGTGGAATTTTATAGGAAAGATTTAAATGTGGTGGATATTCATGCGAGAAACAAGTTGAGGTTGTGTGTGGCCTAATGATGCCAAAAATTTCAAGGAGTAGAAAAAATCAGATTCTCAGGTGGTTGGATATTTACCAGAGCCAAACAACCCACTTTTTGCCTATCCTTAAAAATCAAAGATACTTTTTCGAATTGTCCCTCTCAGCATTTTTCCATTTTCCATTTTGGAAGTTCAAATTTTTTTTTCAGATGCCAACTTGAGTTTTCACTCTCCCATTTTTCTCGTAAACAAAAAAGATATAATGCAAATAGATCTCGACAAAATGAAAATTTAAGAGTTCATGTATGTAAAAAAATTTGAAAACAGTAATAAATGTAAGTGAAGAAAATTATTTCACAGACGAAAAATGAAATCCAAGGTTTTCTTATCCATGTTTGGGAAATTCCACTAGTACAAACCCTAATAATTAGCTTGGTTGAATTCTAAATGAAAGGGAGTTCTAACTGATCTTAACTTGCTTTAAATGTGGTGGAGATGCATGTCAGAAACATGTAGAGGATGCAAGTGGCCTAATGAAGCCAAAAACTTCAAGGTGAAGAAAAATCAGATTCTCAAGTGGTTGGTTATTTTACCAGAGCCAAACTACCCACTTTTTGCCTATCCTTAAAAATCACAGATACTTTTGGAATTATCTCTCTCAGCATTTGGGCATTTTCCATTTTGGATGTTAAAATTTTTTTTTCAGATCCAAACTTGAGTTTTGGCTCTCCCATTTTTCTCGTAAACAAAAAAGATATAAGGCAAATAGATCACAACGAAATGAAAATTTAAGGATTCAAATACGCAAAAAAATTTGAAAACTAAAATAAATGTATGTGAAGAAAATTATTTCACGGACTAAAAATGAAATCCAAGGTTTTGAGATCCATGTTTGGGAAATTCCACTAGTACAACCCCTAATAATTAGCTTGGTGGAATTTTATAAGAAAGGGACATCTAACTGATCCTAACATGCTTTAAATGTGGTGGATATGCATGTCAGAAACATGTTGATGATGCAAGTGGTCTAATGATCCCAAAAATTTCAAGGAGTATAAAAAATTATATTCTCAAGTGGGTGGTAATTTAATAGAGCCAAACAACCCACTTTTTGCCTATCTTTAATAACCACAGATACTTTTTGGAATTATCTCTCTCTGCATTTGTGCATTACCCATTTTGGATGTTAAAATTTTTTTTGCAGATCCAAACTTGAGTTTTTGCTCTCCCATTTTTCTCGGAAAAAAAAAAGGTAATAGGCAAATAGATCCGAACAAAATCAAAATTTTAGAGTTCAAGTACACAAAAAAATTCTAAAACTATAGTAAATGTAAGTAAAGAAAATTATTTCATGCACTAAAAATGAACTCCAAGGTTTTGTGATCTATGTTTGGGAAATTCCACTAGTACAATCCCTAATAATTTGCTTGGTGGAATTTTATAGGAAAGCTTTAAATGTGGTGGATATTCATGCGAGAAACAAGTTGAGGATGTGTATGGCCTAATGATGCCTAAAATTTCAAGGAGTAGAAAAAATCAGATTCTCAGGTGGTTGGATATTTACCAGAGCCAAACAACCCACTTTTTACCTATCCTTAAAAATCAAAGATACTTTTTCAAATTGTCCCTCTCAGCATTTCTCCATTTTCCATTTTGGAAGTTCAAATTTTTTTTTCAGATCCAAACTTGAGTTTTTGCTCTCCCATTTTTCTCGTAAACAAAAAAGATATAAGGCAAATAGATCACAAAAAAAAAAAAAAAATTTAAGAGTTCAAATACGCAAAAAAATTTGAAAAATAAAATAAATGTATGTGAAGAAAATTATTTCACGGACTAAAAATGAAATCCAAGGTTTTGAGATCCATGTTTGGGAAATTCCACTAGTACAACCCCTAATAATTAGCTTGGTGGAATTTTATAAGAAAGGGACATCTAACTAATCCTAACATGCTTTAAATGTGGTGGATATGCATGTCAGAAACATGTTGATGATGCAAGTGGCCTAATGATCCCAAAAATTTCAAGGAGTATAAAAAATCATATTCTCAAGTGGGTGGTAATTTACTAGAGCCAAACAACCCACTTTTTGCCTATCTTTAATAACCACAGATACTTTTTGGAATTATCTCCCTCTGCATTTGTGCATTACCCATTTTGGATGTTAAAAATTTTTTTGCAGATCCAAACTTGAGTTTTTGCTCTCCCATTTTTCTCGGAAAAAAAAGGTAATAGGCAAATAGATCCGAACAAAATCAAAATTTTAGAGTTCAAGTACACAAAAAAATTCTAAAACTATAATAAATGTAAGTGAAGAAAATTATTTCATGCACTAAAAATGAACTCCAAGGTTTTGTGACCCATGATTGGGAAATTCCACTAGTACAACCCCTAATATAGCTTGGTGGAATTTTATAGGAAAGAGACTTCTAATTGATCCTAACATGCTTTAAATGTGCTGGATATGCATGCCAGAAACAAGTTGAGGATGTAAGTGGCCTAATTATTGCAAAAATTTCAAGGAGTAGAAAAAATCAGATTCTCAAGTGGTTGGATATTTACCAGAGCCAAACAACCCACTTTTTGCCTCTCCTTAAAAATCAAAGATACTTTTTTGAATTATCTCTCTCAGCATTTCTGCATTTTCCATTTTGGAAGTTCAAATTTTTTTTCAGATGCGAACTTGAGTTTTCACTCTTCCATTTTTCGCGTAAACAAAAAATATAAAATGCAAATAGATCTCAACAAAATGAAAATTTTAGATTTCATGTATGTAAAAAAATTTGAAAACAGTAATAAATGTAGGTGAAGAAAATTATTTCACGGACTAAAAATGAAAACCAAGGTTTTCTTATCCATGTTTGGGAAATTCCACTAGTACAAACCCTAATAATTAGCTTGGTGGAATTTTATAGGAAAGGGAGTTCTAACTGATCTTAACTTGCTTTAAATGTGGTGGATATGCATGTCAGAAACATGTAGAGGATGCAAGTGGCCGAATGAAGCCAAAAACTTCAAGGAGAAGAAAAATCAGATTCTCAAGTGGTTGGTTATTTTACCAGAGCTAAACAACCCACTTTTTGCCTATCCTTAAAAATCACAGATACTTTTTGGAATTATCTCTCTCAGCATTTGGGCATTTTCCATTTTGGATGTTAAAATTTTTTTTTCAGATCCAAACTTGAGTTTTCGCTCTCCCATTTTTCTCGTAAACAAAAAAGATATATGGCAAATAGATCACAAAAAAATAAAAACTTAAGATTTCAAATACGCAAAAAAATTTGAAAAATAAAATAAATGTATGTGAAGAAAATTATTTCACGGACTAAGAATGAAATCCAAGGTTTTGAGATCCATGTTTGGGAAATTCCACTAGTACAACCCCTAATAATTAGCTTGGTGGAATTTTATAAGAAAAGGACATCTAACTGATCCTAACATGCTTTAATGTGGTGGATATGCATGCCAGAAACATGTTGATGATGCAAGTGGCCTAATGATCCCAAAAATTTCAAGGAGTATAAAAAATCATATTCTCAAGTGCGTGGTAATTTACTAGAGCCAAACAACCCACTTTTTGCCTTTCTTTAATAACCACAGATACTTTTTGGAATTATCTCTCTCTGCATTTGTGCATTTCCCATTTTGGATGTTAAATTTTTTTTTCAGATCCAAACTTGAGTTTTCGCTGTCCCATTTTTCTCGGAAAAAAAAGGTAATAGGCAAATAGATCCGAACAAAATCAAAATTTTGGAGTTCAAGTACACAAAAAAATTCTAAAACTATAATAAATGTAAGTGAAGAAAATTATTTCATGCACTAAAAATGAACTCCAAGGTTTTGTGACCCATATTTGGGAAATTCCACTAGTACAAACCCTAATAATTAGCTTGGTGGAATTTTATAGGAAAGAGACTTCTAATTGATCCTAACATGCTTTAAATGTGGTGGATATGCATGCCAGAAACAAGTTGAGGATGTAAGTGGCCTAATTATTCCAAAAATTTTAAGGAGTAGAAAAAATCAGATTCTCAAGTGGTTGGATATTTACCAGAGCCAAACAACCCACTTTTTGCCTCTCCTTAAAAATCAAAGATACTTTTTTGAATTATCTCTCTCAGCATTTCTGCATTTTCCATTTTGGATGTTCAAATTTTTTTTCAGATGCAAACTTGAGTTTTCACTCTCCCATTTTTCGCGTAAACAAAAAATATAAAATGCAAATAGATCTCAACAAAATGAAAATTTTAGAGTTCATGTATGTAAAAAAATTTGAAAACAGTAATAAATGTCGGTGAAGAAAATTATTTCACGGACTAAAAATGAAAACCAAGGTTTTCTTATCCTTGTTTGGGAAATTCCACTAGTATAAACCCTAATAATTAGCTTGGTGGAATTTTATAGGAAAGGGAGTTCTAACTGATCTTAACTTGCTTTAAATGTGGTGGATATGCATGCCAGAAACATGTTGATGATGCAAGTGGCCTAATGATGCCAAAAATTTCAAGGAGTATAAAAAATCAGATTCTCAAGTGGGTGGATATTTACCAGAGCCAAACAACCCACTTTTTCCCTATCTTTAATAACCACAGATAATTTTTGGAATTATCTCTCTCTACATTTGTGTATTTCCCTTTTTGGATGTTCAAATTTTTTTTCAGATCCAAACTTGAGTTTTTCGCTCTCCCATTTTTCTCCTAAAAAAAAAAAGATAATAGGGAAATAGATCCCAACAAAATGAAAATTTTAGAGTTCATGTACACAAAAAAATTCTAAAACTATAATAAATGTAAGTGAAGAAAATTATTCCATGAACTAAAAATGGAAACCAAGGTTTTGTGATCCATGTTTGGGAAATTCCACTAGTACAACCCCCAATAATTAGCTTGGTTCAATTTTATAGGAAAGGGACATCTAACTTATCCTAACTTGCTTTAAATGTGGTGGATATGCATGCCAGAAACATGTAGAGGATGCAAGTGGCCTAACGGTGCCAAAAAGTTCTAGGAGTAGAAAAAATCAGATTCTCAACTGGATGAAAATTTACCAGAGCCAAACAACCCACTTTTTCCCTATCGTTTATAACCACAGATACTTTTTGGAATTATCTCACTCTGCATTTGTGCATTTCCCATTTTGGATGTTCAAATTTTTTTTCAGATCCAAACTTGAGTTTTCGCTCTCCTATTTTTCTTGTAAAAAAAAAGATAATAGGCAAATAAATCCCAGCAAAATGAAAATTTTAAAGTTCATGTACACAAAAAAATTTGAAAAGTAATATAAATGTATGTGAAGAAAATTATTTCACGGACTAAAAATGAAATCTAGGGTTTTCTTATCCATGTTTATGAAATTCCACTGGTACAACCCCTAATAATTAGCTTGGTGGAATTTTATAGGAAAGGTACTTCTAACTGATCTTAACTTGCTTTAAATGTGGTTGATATGCATGTCAGAAACATGTAGAGGATGCAAGTGGCCTAATGATGCCAAAAACTTCAAGGAGAAGAAAAATCAGATTCTCAAGTGGTTGGATATTTTACGAGAGCCAAACAACCCACTTTTTGCCTATCCTTAAAAATCATAGATACTTTTTGGAATTATCTCTCTCAGCATTTGTGCATTTTCCATTTTGGATGTACAATTTTTTTTTTTTATCCAAACTTGAGTTTGTGCTCTCCCATTTTTCTCGTAAACAAAAAAGATATAAGGCAAATAGATCACAACAAAATGAAAATTTTAGAGTTCATATACGAAAAAAAATTGAAAAGTAAAATAAATGTATGTGAAGAAAATAATTTCACGTACTAAAAAGGAACTCCAAGGTTTTGTTATCCATGTTACGGAAATTCTACTAGTACCACCCCTAATAATTAGCTTGGTGGAATTTTATAGGAAAGGGACATCTAACTGATCTTAACATGCTTTAAATGTGGTGGATATGCAAGCCAGAAACTTGTTGAGGATGCAAGTGGTCTAATGAAGCCAAAAATTTCAAGGAGTAAAAAAAATCAGATTCTCAAGTGGGTGGGATACCTACCAGAGCCAAACAACCCACTTTTTGCCTATCTTTAATAACCATAGATACTTTTTGGAATTATCTATCTCTGCATTTGTGCATTTCCCATTTTGGATGTTCAAATTTTTTTTCAAATCCAAACTTGAGTTTTCGCTCTCCTTTTTTTCTCAAAAAAAAAAAGATAATAGGCAAATAGATCCCAGCAAAATGAAAATTTTAGAGTTCATGTTCACAAAAAAGTTTGAAAAGTAATATAAATGTATGTGAAGAAAATTATTTTACGGACTAAAAATGAAATCCAGGGTTTTCTTATCCTTGTTTATGAAATTCCACTAGTGAAACCCCTAATAATTAGCTTGGTGGAATTTTATAGGAAAGGGACTTCTAACTGATCTTAACTTGCTTTAAATGTGGTTGATATGCATGTCAGAAATATGTAGAGGATGCAAGTGGCCTAATGATGCCAAAAACTTCAAGGAGAAGAAAAATCAGATTCTCAAGTGGTTGGATATTTTACCAGAGCCAAACAAGCCACTTTTTGCCTATCCTTAAAAATCACAGATACTTTTTGGAATTATCTCTCTCAGCATTTGGGCATTTTCCATTTTGGATGTACAAATTTTTTTTTTTGATCCAAACTTGAGTTTGCGCTCTCCCATTTTTCTCGTAAACAAAATAGATATAAGGCAAATAGATCATAACAAAATGAAAATTTTAGAGTTCATATACGCAAAAAAAATTGAAAACTAAAAAAATGTATGTGAAGAAAATTATTTCACGGACTAAAAATGAAATCCAAGGTTTTCTTATCCATGTTTGGGAAATTCCACTAGTACAACCCCTAATAATTAGCTTGGTGGAATTTTATAAGAAAGGGAAATCTAACTGATCCTAACATGCATTAAATGTGGTGGATATGCATGCCAGAAACATGTTGAGGCTGCAAGTGGCCTATTGATGCCAAAAATTTCAAGGAGTATAAAAAATCAGATTCTCAAGTGGTTGGATATTTTACCAGAGCCAAACAACCCACTTTTTGCCTATCCTTAAAAATCACAAATACTTTTTGGAATTATCTCTATCTGCACTTGTTCATTTTCCATTTTTGTTGTTAAAATTTTTTTTCAGATCCAAATGATAGTTTTCACTCTCCCATTTTTCTTGTAAACAAAAAAGATATAAGGCAAATAAATCGCAACAAAATAAAAATTTTAGAGTTCATATACGCAAAAAAATTTGAAAAATAAAATAAATGTATGTGAAGAAAATTAATTCACATACTAAAAATGAACTCCAAGGTTTTCTTATCCATGTTTGGGAAATTCCACTAGTACAACCCCTAATAATTAGCTCTGTGGAATTTTATAAGAAAGGGACATCTAACTGGTCCGAATATGCTTTAAAAGTGGTGGATATATGCATGCCAGAAACATGTTGAGGATGCTAGTGGCCTAATGATGCCAAAAATTTAAAGGAGGAGAAAAAATGATATTCTCAAGTGGGTGGATATTTTCCAGAACCAAACAACCCACTTTTTGCCTATCATTAAAAATCACAGATGCTTTTTAGAATTATCTCTCTCTGCATTTGTGCATTTCCCATTTTGGATGTTCAAATTGTTTTTGAGATCCAAACTTGAGTTTTCGCTCACCCATTTTTCTCGTAAAAAAAAAGATAATAGGCAAATAGATCCCAACAAAATGAAAATTTTAGAGTTCATGTACACAAAAAAATTATAAAACTATAATAAATGTAACTGAAGAAAATTATTTCATGCACTAAAAATGAACTC
This sequence comes from Aristolochia californica, assembly GCF_029961685.1. Classification (NCBI taxonomy): domain Eukaryota; kingdom Viridiplantae; phylum Streptophyta; class Magnoliopsida; order Piperales; family Aristolochiaceae; genus Aristolochia; species Aristolochia californica. The sequence continues at coordinate 21,582,275 of NW_027182257.1, read as the reverse complement.
CAAGGTTTTGTGATCCATGTTTGGGAAATTGCACTAGTACAAACCTAATAATTAGCTTGGAGGAATTTTATAGGAAAGGGACATCTAACTTATCCTAACTTGCTTTAAATGTGGTGCATATGCATGCCAGAAACATGTAGAGGATGCAAGTGGCCTAATGGTGCCAAAAAGTTCTAGGAGTAGAAAAAATCAGATTCTCAACTGGATGAAAATTTACCAAAGCCAAACAACCCACTTTTTGCCTATCGTTTATAACCACAGATACTTTTTGGAATTATCTCACTCTGCATTTGTGCATTTCCCATTTTGGATGTTCAAATTTTTTTTCAGATCCAAACTTGAGTTTTCGCTCTCCTATTTTTCTTGTAAAAAAAAAAAGATAATAGGCAAATAGATCCCAGCAAAATGAAAATTTTAGAGTTCATGTACACAAAAAAATTTGAAAATTAATATAAATGTATGTGAAGAAAATTATTTCACGGACTAAAAATGAAATCTAGGGTTTTCTTATCCATGTTTATGAAATTCCACTAGTACAACCCCTAATAATTAGCTTGGTGGAATTTTATAGGAAAGGGACTTCTAACTGATCTTAACTTGCTTTAAATGTGGTTGATATGCATGTCAGAAACATGTAGAGGATGCAAGTGGCCTAATGATGCCAAAAACTTCAAGGAGAAGAAAAATCAGATTCTCAAGTGGTTGGATATTTTACGAGAGCCAAACAACCCACTTTTTGCCTATCCTTAAAAATCATAGATACTTTTTGGAATTATCTCTCTCAGCATTTGTGCATTTTCCATTTTGGATGTACAATTTTTTTTTTTTATCCAAACTTGAGTTTGTGCTCTCCCATTTTTCTCGTAAACAAAAAAGATATAAGGCAAATAGATCACAACAAAATGAAAATTTTAGAGTTCATATACGAAAAAAAATTGAAAAGTAAAATAAATGTATGTGAAGAAAATAATTTCACGTACTAAAAAGGAACTCCAAGGTTTTGTTATCCATGTTACGGAAATTCTACTAGTACCACCCCTAATAATTAGCTTGGTGGAATTTTATAGGAAAGGGACATCTAACTGATCTTAACATGCTTTAAATGTGGTGGATATGCAAGCCTGAAACTTGTTGAGGATGCAAGTGGTCTAATGAAGCCAAAAATTTCAAGGAGTAAAAAAAATCAGATTCTCAAGTGGGTGGATACCTACCAGAGCCAAACAACCCACTTTTTGCCTATCTTTAATAACCATAGATACTTTTTGGAATTATCTATCTCTGCATTTGTGCATTTCCCATTTTGGATGTTCAAATTTTTTTTCAAATCCAAACTTGAATTTTCGCTCTCCTATTTTTCTCGAAAAAAAAAAGATAATAGGCAAATAGATCCCAGCAAAATGAAAATTTTAGAGTTCATGTTCACAAAAAAGTTTGAAAAGTAATATAAATGTATGTGAAGAAAATTATTTTACGGACTAAAAATGAAATCCAGGGTTTTCTTATCCTTGTTTATGAAATTCCACTAGTGAAACCCCTAATAATTAGCTTGGTGGAATTTTATAGGAAAGGGACTTCTAACTGATCTTAACTTGCTTTAAATGTGGTTGATATGCATGTCAGAAATATGTAGAGGATGCAAGTGGCCTAATGATGCCAAAAACTTCAAGGAGAAGAAAAATCAGATTCTCAAGTGGTTGGATATTTTACCAGAGCCAAACAAGCCACTTTTTGCCTATCCTTAAAAATCACAGATACTTTTTGGAATTATCTCTCTCAGCATTTGGGCATTTTCCATTTTGGATGTACAAATTTTTTTTTTTGAACCAAACTTGAGTTTGCGCTCTCCCATTTTTCTCGTAAACAAAATAGATATAAGGCAAATAGATCATAACAAAATGAAAATTTTAGAGTTCATATACTCAAAAAAAATTGAAAACTAAAAAAATGTATGTGAAGAAAATTATTTCACGGACTAAAAACGAAATCCAAGGTTTTCTTATCCATGTTTGGGAAATTCCACTAGTACAACCCCTAATAATTAGCTTGGTGGAATTTTATAGGAAAGGGACATCTAACTGATCTTAACATGCTTTAAATGTGGTGGATATGCAAGCCTGAAACTTGTTGAGGATGCAAGTGGTCTAATGAAGCCAAAAATTTCAAGGAGTAAAAAAAATCAGATTCTCAAGTGGGTGGATACCTACCAGAGCCAAACAACCCACTTTTTGCCTATCTTTAATAACCATAGATACTTTTTGGAATTATCTATCTCTGCATTTGTGCATTTCCCATTTTGGATGTTCAAATTTTTTTTCAAATCCAAACTTGAATTTTCGCTCTCCTATTTTTCTCGAAAAAAAAAAGATAATAGGCAAATAGATCCCAGCAAAATGAAAATTTTAGAGTTCATGTTCACAAAAAAGTTTGAAAAGTAATATAAATGTATGTGAAGAAAATTATTTTACGGACTAAAAATGAAATCCAGGGTTTTCTTATCCTTGTTTATGAAATTCCACTAGTGAAACCCCTAATAATTAGCTTGGTGGAATTTTATAGGAAAGGGACTTCTAACTGATCTTAACTTGCTTTAAATGTGGTTGATATGCATGTCAGAAATATGTAGAGGATGCAAGTGGCCTAATGATGCCAAAAACTTCAAGGAGAAGAAAAATCAGATTCTCAAGTGGTTGGATATTTTACCAGAGCCAAACAAGCCACTTTTTGCCTATCCTTAAAAATCACAGATACTTTTTGGAATTATCTCTCTCAGCATTTGGGCATTTTCCATTTTGGATGTACAAATTTTTTTTTTTGAACCAAACTTGAGTTTGCGCTCTCCCATTTTTCTCGTAAACAAAATAGATATAAGGCAAATAGATCATAACAAAATGAAAATTTTAGAGTTCATATACTCAAAAAAAATTGAAAACTAAAAAAATGTATGTGAAGAAAATTATTTCACGGACTAAAAACGAAATCCAAGGTTTTCTTATCCATGTTTGGGAAATTCCACTAGTACAACCCCTAATAATTAGCTTGGTGGAATTTTATAGGAAAGGGACATCTAACTGATCTTAACATGCTTTAAATGTGGTGGATATGCAAGCCTGAAACTTGTTGAGGATGCAAGTGGTCTAATGAAGCCAAAAATTTCAAGGAGTAAAAAAAATCAGATTCTCAAGTGGGTGGATACCTACCAGAGCCAAACAACCCACTTTTTGCCTATCTTTAATAACCATAGATACTTTTTGGAATTATCTATCTCTGCATTTGTGCATTTCCCATTTTGGATGTTCAAATTTTTTTTCAAATCCAAACTTGAATTTTCGCTCTCCTATTTTTCTCGAAAAAAAAAAGATAATAGGCAAATAGATCCCAGCAAAATGAAAATTTTAGAGTTCATGTTCACAAAAAAGTTTGAAAAGTAATATAAATGTATGTGAAGAAAATTATTTTACGGACTAAAAATGAAATCCAGGGTTTTCTTATCCTTGTTTATGAAATTCCACTAGTGAAACCCCTAATAATTAGCTTGGTGGAATTTTATAGGAAAGGGACTTCTAACTGATCTTAACTTGCTTTAAATGTGGTTGATATGCATGTCAGAAATATGTAGAGGATGCAAGTGGCCTAATGATGCCAAAAACTTCAAGGAGAAGAAAAATCAGATTCTCAAGTGGTTGGATATTTTACCAGAGCCAAACAAGCCACTTTTTGCCTATCCTTAAAAATCACAGATACTTTTTGGAATTATCTCTCTCAGCATTTGGGCATTTTCCATTTTGGATGTACAAATTTTTTTTTTTGAACCAAACTTGAGTTTGCGCTCTCCCATTTTTCTCGTAAACAAAATAGATATAAGGCAAATAGATCATAACAAAATGAAAATTTTAGAGTTCATATACTCAAAAAAAATTGAAAACTAAAAAAATGTATGTGAAGAAAATTATTTCACGGACTAAAAACGAAATCCAAGGTTTTCTTATCCATGTTTGGGAAATTCCACTAGTACAACCCCTAATAATTAGCTTGGTGGAATTTTATAGGAAAGGGACATCTAACTGATCTTAACATGCTTTAAATGTGGTGGATATGCAAGCCTGAAACTTGTTGAGGATGCAAGTGGTCTAATGAAGCCAAAAATTTCAAGGAGTAAAAAAAATCAGATTCTCAAGTGGGTGGATACCTACCAGAGCCAAACAACCCACTTTTTGCCTATCTTTAATAACCATAGATACTTTTTGGAATTATCTATCTCTGCATTTGTGCATTTCCCATTTTGGATGTTCAAATTTTTTTTCAAATCCAAACTTGAATTTTCGCTCTCCTATTTTTCTCGAAAAAAAAAAGATAATAGGCAAATAGATCCCAGCAAAATGAAAATTTTAGAGTTCATGTTCACAAAAAAGTTTGAAAAGTAATATAAATGTATGTGAAGAAAATTATTTTACGGACTAAAAATGAAATCCAGGGTTTTCTTATCCTTGTTTATGAAATTCCACTAGTGAAACCCCTAATAATTAGCTTGGTGGAATTTTATAGGAAAGGGACTTCTAACTGATCTTAACTTGCTTTAAATGTGGTTGATATGCATGTCAGAAATATGTAGAGGATGCAAGTGGCCTAATGATGCCAAAAACTTCAAGGAGAAGAAAAATCAGATTCTCAAGTGGTTGGATATTTTACCAGAGCCAAACAAGCCACTTTTTGCCTATCCTTAAAAATCACAGATACTTTTTGGAATTATCTCTCTCAGCATTTGGGCATTTTCCATTTTGGATGTACAAATTTTTTTTTTTGAACCAAACTTGAGTTTGCGCTCTCCCATTTTTCTCGTAAACAAAATAGATATAAGGCAAATAGATCATAACAAAATGAAAATTTTAGAGTTCATATACTCAAAAAAAATTGAAAACTAAAAAAATGTATGTGAAGAAAATTATTTCACGGACTAAAAACGAAATCCAAGGTTTTCTTATCCATGTTTGGGAAATTCCACTAGTACAACCCCTAATAATTAGCTTGGTGGAATTTTATAAGAAAGGGAAATCTAACTGATCCTAACATGCATTAAATGTGGTGGATATGCATGCCAGAAACATGTTGAGGCTGCAAGTGGCCTATTGATGCCAAAAATTTCAAGGAGTATAAAAAATCAGATTCTCAAGTGGTTGGATATTTTACCAGAGCCAAACAACCCACTTTTTGCCTATCCTTAGAAATCACAAATACTTTTTGGAATTATCTCTATCAGCACTTGTTCATTTTCCATTTTTGTTGTTAAAATTTTTTTTCAGATCCAAATGATAGTTTTCACTCTCCCATTTTTCTTGTAAACAAAAAAGATATAAGGCAAATAAATCGCAACAAAATAAAAATTTTAGAGTTCTTATACGCAAAAAAATTTGAAAAATAAAATAAATGTATGTGAAGAAAATTAATTCACATACTAAAAATGAACTCCAAGGTTTTCTTATCCATGTTTGGGAAATTCCACTAGTACAACCCCTAATAATTAGCTCTGTGGAATTTTATAAGAAAGGGACATCTAACTGGTCCGAATATGCTTTAAATGTGGTGGATATATGCATGCCAGAAACATGTTGAGGATGCTAGTGGCCTAATGATGCCAAAAATTTAAAGGAGGAGAAAAAATGATATTCTCAAGTGGGTGGATATTTTCCAGAACCAAACAACCCACTTTTTGCCTATCATTAAAAATCACAGATGCTTTTTAGAATTATCTCTCTCTGCATTTGTGCATTTCCCATTTTGGATGTTCAAATTGTTTTTGAGATCCAAACTTGAGTTTTCGCTCACCCATTTTTCTCGTAAAAAAAAAGATAATAGGCAAATAGATCCCAACAAAATGAAAATTTTAGAGTTCATGTACACAAAAAAATTATAAAACTATAATAAATGTAACTGAAGAAAATTATTTCATGCACTAAAAATGAACTCCAAGGTTTTGTGATCCATGTTTGGGAAATTCCACTAGTACAAACCTAATAATTAGCTTGGAGGAATTTTATAGGAAAGGGACATCTAACTTATCCTAACTTGCTTTAAATGTGGTGCATATGCATGCCAGAAACATGTAGAGGATGCAAGTGGCCTAATGATGCCTAAAATTTCAAGGAGTATAAAAAATCAGATTCTCAAGTGGCTGGATATTTTGCCAGAGCCAAACAACCTACTTTTTGCCAATCCTTAAAAATCACAGATACTTTTTGGAATTATCTCTCTCCGCATTTGTCCATTTTCCATTTTGGATAGTAAAATTTATTTTCAGATCCAAACTTGAGTTTTCGCTCTCCCATTTTTCTCGTAAACAAAAAAGATATGAGACAAATAGATCACAACAAAATGAAAATTTTAGAGTTCATATGCGCAAAAAAATTTCAAAACTAAAATATATGTATGGGAAGAAAATTATTTCATGGACTAAAAATGAAATCCAAGGTTTTCATATCCTTGTTTGGGAAATTTCACTAGCACAACCCCCAATAATTAGCTTGGTGGAATTTCAAAAGAAAGGGACATCTAACTGATCCTAACATGCTTTAAATGTGGTGGATATACATGCCAGAAACATGTTGAGGATGCAAAGGGCCTAGTGATGCCAAAAATTTGAAGGAGTATAAAAAATCAGATTCTCAAGTGGGTGGATATTTACCAGATCCAAACAACCCACTTTTTGCCTATCTTTAATAACCACAGATACTTTTTAGAATTATCTCTCACTGCATTTGTGTATTTCCCATTTTGGATGTTCAAATTTTGTTTCCGATCAAAACTTGAGTTTTCGATCTCCCATTTTTCTCGTAAAAAAAAAAAAGATATAAGGCAAATAGATTCCAACAAAATGAAAATTTAAGAGTTCATGTATGCAAAAGAATTTGAAAACTATAATAAATGTAAGTGAAGAAAATTATTTCATGCACTAAAAATGAACTCCAAGGTATTGTGATCCATGTTTGGGAAATTCCACTAGTACAACCCCTAATTATTAGCTTTGTGGAATTTTATAGGAAAGGGACATCTAACTTATCCTAACTTGCTTTAAATGTGGTGGATATTTATGCCAGAAACATGTAGAGGATGCAAGTGGCCTAATTATGCCAAAAAGTTCAAGGAGTAGAAAAAATTAGATTCTCAAGTGGTTGGATATTTTACCAGAGCCAAACAACCCACTTTTTGCTAATCCTTAAAAATCACAGATACTTTTTGGAATTATCTCTCTCAGCATTTGTGCATTTTCCATTTTGGATGGTCAAATTTTTTTTCAGATCCAAACTTGAGTTTTCGCTCTCCCATTTTTCTCGTAAACAAAAACGATATAGGGCAAATAGATCACAACAAATTTAAAATTTTAGATTTCATATACAAAAAAAAAATTTGAAAAGTAAAATAAATGTATGTGAAGAAAATTATTTCACGTACTAAAAATGAACTCCAAGGTTTTGTTATCCATGTTAGGGAAATTCCACTAGTACCACCCCTAATAATTAGCTTGATGGAATTTTATAGGAAAGGGACTTCTAACTGATCTTAACTTGCTTTAAATGTGGTGGAGATGCATGTCAGAAACATGTAGACGATGCAAGTGACCTAATGATGCCAAAAATTTCAAGGAGAAGAAAAATCAGATTCTCAAGTGGTTGGATATTTTACAAGAGCCAAACAACCCACTTTTTGCCCATCCTTAAAAATCACAGATACTTTTTGGTATCTCTCTCAGCATTTGGGCATTTTCCATTTTGGATGTATAAATTTTTTTTTTATCCAAACTTGAGTTTGCGCTCTCCCTTTTTTCTCGTAAACAAAAAAGATATAAGGCAAATAGATCACAACAAAATGAAAATTTTAGAGTTCATATACGCAAAAAAAAATTGAAAAGTAAAATAAATGTATGTGAATAAAATTATTTCACGGACTAAAAATGAAATCCAAGGTTTTCTTATCCATGTTTGGGAAATTCCAGTAGTACAACCCCTAATAGTTAGCAAGGTGAAATTTTATAAGAAAGGGAAATCTAACTGATCCTAACATGCATTAAATGTGGTGGATATGCATGCCAGAAACATGTTGAGGATGCAAGTGGCCTAATTGTGCCAAAAATTTCAAGGAGTATAAAAAATCTGATTCTCAAGTGGTTGGATATTTTACCAGAGCAAAACAACCCACTTTTTGCCTATCCTTAAAAATCACAGATACTTATTGGAATTATCTCTATCAGCACTAGTGCATTTTCCATTTCTGATGTTAATATTTTGTTTCAGATCCAAATGAGTGTTTTCGCTCTCCCATTTTTCTCGTAAACAAAAAAGATATAAGGCAAATAAATCGCAACAAAATGAAAATTTTAGAGTTCATATACGCAAAAAAATTTGAAAACTAAAATAAATGTATGTGAAGAAAATTAATTCATGTACTAAAAATGAACTCCAAGGTTTTCTTATCCATGTTTGGGAAATTCCACTAGTACAACCCCTAATAATTAGCTCTGTAGAATTTTATAAGAAAGGGACATCTAACTGACCCGAATATGCTTTAAATGTGGTGGATATGCATGCCAGAAACATGTTGAGGATGCTAGTGGCCTAATGATGCCAAAAATTTGGAGGAGAAAAAATCATATACTCAAGTGGGTGGATATTTTCCAGAACCAAACAACCCACTTTTTGCCTATCGTTAAAAATCACAGATGCTTTTTGGAATTATCTCTCTCCGCATTTGTGCATTTCCCATTTTGGATGTTCAAATTTTTTTTTCAGATCCAAACTTGAGTTTTCGCTCTCCCATTTTTCTTGTAAACAAAAAAGATATAAGGCAAATAGATCGCAACAAAATGAAAATTTACGAGTTCATACACGCAAAAAAATTAGAAAACTAAAATAAATGTATGTGAAGAAAATTATGTCATGCACTAAAAATGAACTCCTAGGTTTTGTTATCCATGTTAGGGAAATTCCACTAGTACAACCCCTAGTAATTAGCTTGGTGGAATTTTATAGGAAAGGGACATCAAACTGATCCTAACATGCTTTAAATGTGGTGGATATGCATGCCAAAAACATGTTGAGGAAGCAAGTGGCCTAATGATGCCAAAAATTTCGAGTAGAAAAAATGAGATTCTCATGTGGGTGGATATTTACCAAAGCCAAACAACCTACTTTTTGTCTATCTTTAAAAATCACAGATACTTTTTGGAATTATTTTTCTCTGCATGTGTGCATTTCCCATTTTGGATGTTCAAATTTATTTTCAAATCCAAACTTGTGTTTTCGCTCTCCCATTTTTCTTGTAAACAAAAAAGATATAAGGCAAATAGATCGCAACAAAATAAAAATTTTAGAGTTCATGTACGCAAAAAAATTTGAAAATTATAAAAAATGTAATTGAAGAAATTTATTTCACGCACTAAAAATGAAGTCAGAGGTTTTGTTATCAATGTTTGGGAAATTCCACTAGTACAACCCCTAATAATTAGCTTGGTGGAATTTTATTGGAAACAGACTTCTAACTGATCCTAACATGCTTTAAATGTGTTGGATATGCATGCCAGAAACATGTTGAGGATGCAAGTGGCCTAATGATGCCAAAAATTTCAAGGGGTAGAAAAAATCAAACTCTCTAGTAAGTGGATATTTACTAGAGCCAAACAACCCACTTTTTCCCATCATTAAAAATCACTGATACTTTTTGGAATTATCTCTCTCTGCATTTGTTCATTTTCCATTTTGGATGTTCTAAATTTTTTTCAGATCCAAACTTGAGTTTTCGATCTCCCATTTTTCTCATAAACAAAAAAGATATAAGGCAAATAGATCACAACAAAATGAAAATTTTAGAGTTCATATACGAAAAAAAAATTTGAAAAGTAAAATAAAATTATGTGAAGAAAATTATTTCACGTACTAAAATTGAATTCCAAGGTTTTGTTATCCATGTTAGGGAAATTTCACTAGTACAACCCCTAATAATTAGCTTGGTGGAATTTTATAGGAAAGGGACATCTAACTGATCCTAGCATGCTTTAAATGTGGTGGATATGCATGCCAGAAAGATGTTGAGGATGAAAGTGGCCTAATGAAGCCAAATATTTCAAGGAGTATAAAAAATCAGATTCTCAAGTGGGTGGATATTTTACCAGAGCCAAACAACGAACTTTTTGCCTATCTTTAATAACCACAGATACTTTTTTGAATTATCTGTCTCTGCATTTGTGCATTTCCCATTTTGGATGTTAAATTTTTTTTTTCAGATCCAAACTTGAGTTTTCGCTCTCCCATTTTTCTCGTAAACAAAAAAGATATAAGGCAGATAGATCACAACAAAATGAAAGTTTTAGAGTTCATATACGCGAAAAAATTTGAAAACTAAAATAAATGTATGTGAAGAAAATTATTTCACTGACTAAAAATGAAATCCAAGGTTTTCTTATCCATGTTTGGGAAATTCCACTAGTACAACCCCTAATAATTAGCTTGGTGGAATTTTATAGGAAAGGGACTTCTAACTGATCTTAACTTGCTTTAAATGTGGTGGATATGCAAGCCAGAAAGATGTAGAGGATGCAAGTGGCCTAATGATGCAAAAAACTTCAAGGAGTATATAAAATCAGATTCTTAAGTGGGTGGATATTTACCAGAGCCAAACAACCCTCTTTTTGCCAATCTTTAATAACCAAAAATACTTTTTGGAATTATCTCTCTCTGCATTTGTGCATCTCCCATTTTTTATGTTAAAATTTTTTTTCAGATCCAAACTTGAGTTTTCGCTCTCCCATTTTTCTTATAAAAAAAAAGATAATAGGCAAATAGATCCGAACAAAATGAAAATTTTAGAGTTCATGTACACTAAAAAATTTGAAAACTATAATAAATGTAAGTGAATAAAATTATTTCCTGAACTAAAAATGAACTCCAAGGTTTTGTGATCCATGTTTTGGAAATTCCACTAGTACAACCCCTAATAATTAGTTTGGAGGAATTTTATAGGAAAGGGACATCTAACTTATCCTAACTTGCTTTAAATGTGGTGGATATGCATGCCAGAAATATGTAGAGGATGCAAGTGGTCTAATGATGCCAAAAATTTCAAGGAGTAGAAAAAATCAGATTCTCAAGTGGTTGGATATTTTAGCAGAGCCAAACAACCCACTTTTTGCCAATCCTTAAAAATCACAGATACTTTTTGGAAATATCTCGCTCAGCATTTGTGCATTTTCCATTTTGGAAGTTCAAATTTTTTTTCAAATCCAAACTTGAGTTTTCGCTCTCCCATTTTTCTCGTAAACAAAAAAGATATAAGGCAAATAGATCACAACAAAATGAAATTTTTAGAGTTCATATAGGCAAAAAAATTTGAAAAGTAAAATAAATGTATGTGAATAAAATTATTTCACGGACTAAAAATGAAATCCAAGGTTTTCTTATCCATTTTTGGGAAATTCCACTAGTACAAACCCTAATAATTAGCTTGGTGGAATTTTATAGGAAAGGGACTTCTAACTGATCGCAACTTGTTTTAAATGTGGTGGATATGCATGTCAGAAACATGTAGAGGATGCAAGTGGTCTAATGATGCCAAAAACTTCAAGGAGAAGAAAAATCTGATTCTCAAGTGGTTGGATATTTTACCAGAGCCAAGCAACCCACTTTTTGCCAATCCTTAAAAATCACAGATACTTTTTGGAATTATCTCTCTCAGCATATGTGCATTTTCCATTTTAGATGTTCAATTTTTTTTTCAGATCCAAACTTGAGTTTTTGCTCTCCCTTTTTTCTCGTAAACAAAAAAAAGATATAAGGCTAATAGATCACAACAAAATGAAAATTTTGGAGTTCATATAAGCAAAAAAATTTGAAAAGTAAAATAAATGTATGTGAAGAAAATTATTTCACGGACAAAATATGAAATCCAATGTTTTCTTATCCATGTTTGGGAAATTCCACTAGTACAACCCCTAATAATCAGCTTGGTGGAATTTTATAGGAAAGGGACTACTAACTGAACTGAACTTGCTTTAAATGTAGTGGATATACATGTCAGAAACATGTAGAGGATGCAAGTGGCCTAATGACGCCAAAAACTTCAAGGAGAAGAAAAATCAGATTCTCAAGTGGTTGGATATTTTACGAGAGCCAAACAATCCACTTTTTGCCTATCCTTAAAAATCACAGATACTTTTTGGAATTATCGCTCGTAGCATTTGGGCATTTTCCATTTTGGATGTTAAAATTTTTTTTCAGATCCAAACTTGAGTTTTCGTTCTCTCCCATTTTTCTCGTAAACAAAAAAGAAGTAAGGCAAATAGATCAAAACAAAATGAAAATTTTAGAGTTCATATCCACAAAAGAAATTGAAAACTAAAATAAATGTACATGAACAAAATTATTTCACGGACTGAAAATGAAATCCAAGGTTTTCTTATCCTTGTATGGGAAATTGCACTAGTACAACCCCTAATAATTAGCTTGGTGGAATTTTTTAAGAAAGGGACATCTAACTTATCCTAACATGCTTTAAATGTGGTGGATATGCATGCCAGAAACATGTTGAGGATGCAAGTGGCCTAATGATGCCAAAAATTTCAAGGAGTATAAAAAATCAGATTCTCAAGTGGGTGGATATTTACCAGAGCTAAACAACCCACTTTTTGCCTATCTTTAGTAACAACAAATACTTTTTGGAATTATCTCTCTCTGCATTTGTGAATTTCCAATTTTGGATGTTCAAATTTTTTTTCAGATCCAAACTTGAGTTTTCGCTCTCCCAATTTTCTCGTAAAAAAAAAGATATAAGGTAAATAGATCCGAACAAAATGAAAATTTTATAGTTCATGTACGCAAAAAAAATTGAAAACTATAATAAATGTAAGTGAAGAAAATTATTTCATGCACTAAAAATGAACTCTAAGGTTTTATGATCCATGTTTGGGAAAATCCACTAGTACAACCCCTAATAATTAGCTTGGTTCAATTTTATAGGAAAGGGACATCTAACTTATCCTAACTTGCTTTAAATGTGGTGGATATGCATGCCAGAAACATGTAGAGGATGCAAGTGGCCTAATGGTGCCCAAAAGTTCTAGGAGTAGAAAAAATCAGATTCTCAAGTGGTTGGATATTTTACCAGAGCCAAACAACCCACTTTTTGCCTATCCTTAAAAATCACAGATACTTTTGGGAATTATCTCTCTCAGCATTTGTCCATTTTCCATTTTGGATGTTCATATTTTTTTTCAGATCCAAACTTGAGTTTTCTCTATCCCATTTTTCTCGTAAACAAAAAAGATATAAGCCAAATAGATTCCAACAAAATGAAAATTTTAGAGTTCATATATGCAAAAAAATTTGAAAAGTAAAATAAATGTATGTGAAGAAAATTATTTCACGGAGTAAACATGAAATCCAATGTCTTCTTATCCATGTTTGGGAATTCCACTAGTACAACCCCTAATAATTAGCTTGGTGGAATTTTATAGGAAAGGGACTTCTAACTGATCTTAACTCGCTTTAAATGTGGTGGATATGCATGCAAGAAACATGTAAAAGATGCAAGTGGCCTAATGATGCGGAAAACTTCAAGGAAAAGAAAAATCATATTCTGAAGTGGTTGGATATTTTACGAGAGCCAAACAACCCACTTTTTGCCTATCCTTAGAAATCACAGATACATTTTGGAATTATCTCTCGCAGTATTTGGGCATTTTCCATTTTGGATGTTAAATTTTTTTTTCATATCCAAACTTGAGTTTTCGCTCTCCCATTGTTCTTGTAAACAAAAAAAAAAATATAAGGCAAATAGATCACAACAAAACGAAAATTTTAGAGTTCATATACGCAAAAAAATTTCAAAAGTAAAATAAATGTATGTGAAGAAAATTATTTCATGAACTAAAAATGAACTCCAAGGTTTTGTTATCCATGTTTGGGAAATTCCACTAGTACCTAATAATTAGCTTGGTGGAATTTTATAGGAAAGGGACATCTAACTGATCCTAACATGCTTTAAATGTGGTGGATATGCATGCCAGAAACATATTGAGGATGCAAGTGGCCTAATGATGCCAAAAATTTCAAGGAGTATGAAAAATCAGATTCTCAAGTGGGTGGATATTTACCAGAGCCAAACAACCCACTTTTTGCCTATCTTTAATAACCACAGATACTTTTTGGAAGTATCTCTCTCTGCATTTGTGCATTTCCCATTTTGGATGTTCAAATTTTTTTCAGATCCAAACTTGAGTTTTCGCTCTCCCATTTTTCTCATAAAAAAAAGATAATAGGCAAATAGAACCCAACAAAATGAAAATTTTAGAGTTCATGTATACAAAAAAATTTGAAAACTATAATAAATGTAAGTGAAGAAAATTATTTGATGCACTAAATATGAACTCCAAGGTTTTGTGATCCATGTTCGGGAAATTCCACTAGTACAACCCCTAATAATTAGCTTGGTGGAATTTTATAAGAAAGGGACATCTAACTTATCCTAACTTGCTTTAAATATGGTGGATATGTATGCCAGAAACATGTAGAGGATGCAAGTGGCCTAATGATGCCAAAACTTCAAGCAGTAGAAGAAATCAGATTCTCAAGTGGTTGGATATTTTACCAGAGCCAAACAACCCACTTTTTGCAAATCCTTAAAAATCACAGATACTTTTTGGAATTATCTCTCTCAGCATTTGTGCATTGTCCATTTTGGATGTTCAAATTTTTTTTCTGATCCAAACTTGAGTTTTCGCTCTCCCATTTTTCTCGTAAAAAAAAAAGATATAAGGCAAATAGATCACAACAAAATGAAAATTTTAGAGTTCATATACGCAAAAAAATTTGAAAAGGAAAATAAATGTATGAGAAGAAAATTATTTCATAGACTAAAAAATAAATCCAAGGTTTTCTTATCCATGTTTGGGAAATTCCTCTAGTACAACCCCTAATAATTAGCTTGGTGGAATTTTATAGGAAAGGGACTTCTAACTGATCTTAACTTGCTTTAAATGTGGTGGATATGCATGTCAAAATTATTTAGAGGATGCAAGTAGCCTAATTATGGCAAAAACTTCAAGGAGAAGAAAAATCAGATTCTCAAGTGGTTGGATATTTTACGAGAGCCAAACAACCCACTTTTTGCCTAACCTTAAAAACCACAGATACTTTTTGGAATTATCTCTCTCAGCATTTGGGCATTTTCCATTTTGGATGTTCAAATTTTTTTTCAGATCCAAACTTGAGTTTTCGCTCTCCCATTCTTGTCGTAAACAAAAAAGATATAAGGCAAATAGATCACAACAAAATGAAAATTTTAGAGTTCATATACGGAAAAAAAATTGAAAACTAAAATAAATGTATGTGAAGAAAATTATTTCATGGACTAAAAATGAAATTCAAGGTTTTCTTATCCATGTTTGGGAAATTCCACTAGTACAACCCCTAATAATTAGCTTGGTGGAATTTTAAAAGAAAGGGACATCTAACTGATCCTAACATGCTTTAAATGTGGTGGATATGCATGCCAGAAACATGTTGTGGATGCAAGTGGCCTAATGATGCCAAAAATTTCAAGAAGTATAAAAAATCAGATTCTCAAGTGGGTGGATATTTACCAGAGCCAAACAACCCACTTTTTGCCTATCTTTAATAACCACAGATACTTTTTGGAATTATCTCTCTCTGCATTTGTGCATTTCCCATTTTGGATTTTCAAATTTTTTTTCAGATCCAACTTTAGTTTTCGCTCTCTCATTTTTCTCGTAAAAAAAACAGATCATAGGCAAATAGATCCCAAGAAAATGAAAATTTTAGAGTTCATGTACACAAAAAAAATTTGAAAACTATAATAAATGTAAGTGAAGGAAATTATTTCACGCACTAAATATGAACTCCAAGGTTTTCTGATCCATGTTTGGGAAATTCCACTAGTACAACCCCTAATAATTAGCTTGGTGGAATTTTATAGGAAAGGGACATCTAACTTATCCTAACTTGCTTTAAATGTGGTGGATATGCATGCCAGAAAAATGTAGAGGATGCAAGTGGCCTAATGATGCCAAAAACTTCAAGGAGAGGAAAAATCAGATTCCCAAGTGGTTGGATATTTTACCAGAGCCAAACAACCCACTTTTTATGTATCCTTAAAACTCACAAATACTTTTTGGAATTATCTCTCCCAGCATTTGGGCAATTTCCATTTTGGATGTTAAAATTTGTTTTCAGATCCAAACATGAGTTTTCGCCCTCCCATTTTTCTCGTAAAAAAAAAGATATAAGGCAAATAGATCACAACAAAATGACAATTTTAGAGTTCATATACGTAAAAAAATTTGAAAACTATAATAAATGTTAGAGAAGAAAATTATTTCATGCACTAAAAATGAACTCCAAGGTTTTGTGATCCATGTTTGGGAAATTCCACTAGTACAACCCCGAATAATTAGCTTGGTTGAATTTTATAGGAAAGGGACATCTAACTTATCCTAACTTGCTTTAAATGTGGTGGATATGCATCACAGAAACATGTAGAGGATGCAAGTGGACTAATGATGCCAAAAATTTCAAGGAGTAGAAAAAATCAAATTCTAGAGTGGTTGGATATTTTACCAGAGCCAAACAACCCACTTTTTGCCAATCCTTAAAAATCACAAATACTTTATGGAATTATCTCTCTCAGTATTTGTGCATTTTCCATTTTGGATGTTCAAATTTTTTTTCAGATCCAAACTTGAGTTTTCGCTCTCCCATTTTTCTCGTAAACAAAAAAGATATAAGGCAAATAGATCACTACAAAATGAAAATTTTAAAGTTCATATACGGAAAAAAAATTGAAAACTAAAATAAATGTATGTGAAGAAAATTATTTCATGGACTAAAAATGAAATTCAAGGTTTTCTTATCCATGTTTGGGAAATTCCACTAGTACAACCCCTAATAATTAGCTTGGTGGAATTTTATAAGAAAGGGACATCTAACTGATCCTAACATGTTTTAAATGTGGTGGATATGCATGCCAAAAACATGTTGAGGATGCAAGTGGCCTAATGATGCCAAAAATTTCAAGGAGTATAAAAAATCAGATTCTCAAGTGGGTGGATATTTACCAGAGCCAAACAACCCACTTTTTTCTTATCTTTAATAACCACAGATACTTTTTGGAATTATCTCTCTCTGCATTTGCGCATTTCCCATTTTGGATGTTCAAATTTGTTTTTAGATCCAAACTTGAGTTTTCGCTCTCCCATTTTTCTCGTAAAAAAAAAAGATATATGGCAAGGAGATTCCAACAAAATGAAAATTTTAGAGTTCATGTACGCAAAAAAATTTGAAAACTAAAATAAATGTAAGTGAAGGAAATTATTTCATGCACGAAAAAAGAACTCCAAGGTTTTGTGATCCATGTTTGCGAAATTCCACTAGTACAACCCCTAATTATTTGCTTGGTCGAATTTTATAGGAAAAGGGACATCTAACTTATCCTAACTTGCTTGAAATGTGGTGGATATGCATGCCAGAAACATGTAGAGGATGCAAGTGGCCTAATGATGCCAAAAAGTTCAAGGATTAGAAAAAATCAAATTCTTAAGTGGTTGCATATTTTACCAGAGCCAAACAACCCACTTTTTGCCAATCCTTAAAAATCACAGATACTTTTTGGAATTATCTCTCTTGGCATTTGTGCATTTACCTTTTTGGATGTTCAAATTTTTTTTCAGATCCAAAGTTGAGTTTTCGCTCTCCCATTTTTCTAGTAAACCAAAAAAATATAAGGCAAATAGATAACAACAAAATCAAAATTTTAGTTTTCATATACGAAAAAAATTTTGAAAAGTAAAATAAATGTATGTGAAGAAAATTATTTCATGTACTAAAAATGAACTCCAAGGTTTCCACTAGTACAACCCCTAATAATAAGCTTGGTGGAATTTTATAGGAAAGGGACATTTAACTGATCCTAACATGCTTTAAATGTGGTGGATATGCCAGAAACATGTTGAGGATGCAAGTGGCCAAATGATGCCAAAAATTTCAAGGAGTATAGAAAATCAGATTCTCAAGTGGGTGGATATTTACCAAAGCCAAACAACCCACTTTTTGCCTATCCTTAATAACCACAGATACTTTTTGGAATTATCTCTCTCTGCATTTCTGCATTTCCCATTTTGGATGTTCAAATTCTTTTTTAGATCCAAACTTGAGTTTTCGATCTGCCATTTTTCTCGTAAAAAAATAATAATAGGCAAATAGATCCCGAAAAAATGAAAATCTTAGAACTCATGTACACAAAAAAATTTGAAAACTATAATAAATGTAAGTGCTAAAAATATTTCATGCAGTAAGAATGAACTCCAAGGTTTTGTGATCCATGTTTGGGAATTTCCACTAGTACAACCCCTAATAATTAGCTTGGTGAAATTTTATAGGAAAGGGACTTCTAATTGATCCTAACATGCTTTAAATGTGGTGGATATGCATGCCAAAAACATGTTGAGGATGCAAGTCGCCTAATGATGCCAAAATTTTCAAGGAGTAGAAAAAATCAGATTCTCAAGTGGTTGGATATTTTACTAGAGCCAAACAACCTACTTTTTATCTATCTTTAAAAATCACAGATACTTTTTGAAATTATCTTTCTCTGCATTTTTGCATTTCCCATTTTCAATGTTCAAATTTATTTTCAGATCCAAACTTGAGTTTTCGCTCTCCCATTTTTCTCGTAAACAAAAAAGATATAAGGCAAATAGATCGCAACAAAATAAAAATTTAAAAGTTCATGTACACAAAAAAATTTGAAAACTATAAAAAATGTAAGTGAAGAAAACTATTTCACGCACTAAAAATGAACTCAGAGGTTTTGTTATCCATGTTTGGGAAATTCCACTAGTACAACCCCTAATAATTAGCTTGGAGGAATTTTATAGGAAAGGGACTTCTAACTGATCCTAACATGCTTTAAATGTGGTGGACATGCATGCCCAAAACATGTTAAGGATGCAAGTGGCCTAATGATGCCAAAAATTTCAAGGAGTATAAAAATCAGATTCTCAAGTGGGTGGATATTTACCAGAGCCAAACAACGCACTTTTTGACTATTTTTAATAACCACAGATACTTTTTGGAATTATCACTCTCAGCATTTGTGCCTTTCCCATTTTGGATGTTCAATTATTTTTTTCAGATCCAAACTTGAGTTTTCGCTCACCCATTTTTCTCATAAAAAAAAAAGATAATAGGCAAATAGATCCCAAAAAAATGAAAATTTCGGAGTTCATGTACGCCAAAAATTTTGAAAACTATAATAAATGTAAGTAAAGAAAATTATTTCATGCACTAAAAACGAACTCCAAGATTTTGTTATCCATGTTTGGGAAATTTCACTAGTACAACCCCTAATAATTAGCTTGGTGGAATTTTATAGGAAAGGGACATCTAACTTATCCTAACTTGTTTTAAATGTGGTGGATATGCATGCCAGAAACATGTAGAGGATGCAAGTGGCCTAATGATGCCAAAATTTTCAAGGAGTAGAAAAAATCAGATTCTCAAGTGGGTGGATATTTACCAGAGCCAAACAACCTATTTTTTGTCTATCTTTAAAAATCACAGATACTTTTTCGAATTATCTTTCCCTGCATTTGTGCATTTCCCATTTTGGATGTTAAAATTTATTTTCAGATCCAAACTTTTCTCGTAAACAAAAAAGATATAAGGCAAATAGATCGCAACAAAATAAAAATTTTAGAGTTCATGTACGCAAAAAATTTGAAAACTATAAAAAATGTAAGTGAAGAAAATTATTTCACGCACTAAAAATGAACTCAGAGGTTTTGTTATCCATGTTTGGGAAATTCCACTAGTACAACCCCTAATAATTAGCTTGGTGGAATTTTAGACGAAAGGGACTTCTAAATGATCCTAACATGCTTTAAATGAGGTGGATATCAATGCCAGAAACTTGTTGAGGATGCAAGTGGCCTAATGATGCCAAAAATTTCAAGGGGTAGAAAAAATCAGATTCTCAAGTAAATGGATATTTACCAGAGCCAAACAACCCACTTTTTCCCATCATTAAAAATCACTGATACTTTTTGGAATTATCTCTCTCTGCATTTTTTCATTTCCCTTTTTGGATTTTCAAATTTTTTTTCATATCCAAACTTGAGTTTTTGCTCTCCCTTTTTTCTCGTAAACAAAAAAGATATAAGGCAAATATATCAGAACAAAAAACCAATTTTAGACTTCATGTACGCAAAAAAATTTGAAAACTATAAAAATGTAAGTGAAGAAAATTATTTCACGTACTAAAAATGAACTCCTAGGTTTTGTTATCCTTGTTAGGGAAATTCCACTAGTACAACCACTAATTATTCGCTTGGTGGAAGTTTATGGGAAAGGGACATCTAACTGATCCTAACATGCTTTAAATGTGGTGGATATGTATACCAGAAACATGTAGAGGATGCAAGTGGCCTAATGATGCCAAAACGTACAAGGAGTAGAAAAAATCAAATTCTCAAGTGGTTGGACATTTTACCAGAGCCAAACAACCCACATTTTGCCAATCCTTAAAAATATCAGATACTTTTTGGAATTATCTCTCTCAGCATTTGTGCATTTTCCATTTCGGATGTTCAATTTTTTTTTCAAATCCAAACTTGAGTTTTCGCTGTCCCATTTTTCTCGTAAACAAAAAAGATATAAGGCATATAGATCACAACAAAATGAAAATTTTAGAGTTCATATACGAAAAAAAATTTGAAAAGTAAAATAAATGTATGTGGAGAAAATTATTTCATGTACTAAAAATGAACTCCAAGGTTTTGCTATCCATGTTAGGGAAATTCCACTAGTACAACCCCTAATAATTAGCTTGGTGGAATTTTATAGGAAAGGGACATCTAACTGATCCTAACATGCTTTAAATATGGTGGATATGCATGCCAGAAACATGTTGAGGATGCAAGTGGCCTAATGTGGCCAAAAATTTCAAGGAGTATAAAAAATCAGATTCTCAAGTGGGTGGATATTTACCAGAGCCAAACAACCCACTTTTTGCCTATCTTTAATAACCAAAGATACTTTTTGGAATTATCTCTCTCTGCATTTGTGCATTTCCCATTTTGGATGTTCAAATTTGTTTTCAGATCCAAACTTGAGTTTTCGCTCTCCCATTTTTCTCGTAAAAAAAAAGATATAAGGCAAATAGAACCCAACAAAATGAAAATTTTAGAGTTCACGTACGTAAAAAAATTTGAAAACTATAATACATGTAAGTGAAGAAAATTATTTCATGCACTAAAAATGAACTCCAAGGTTTTGTGATCCATGTTTGGGAAATTCCACTAGTACAACCCCTAATAATTAGCTGTGTGGAATTTTATAGGAAAGGGATATCTAACTTATCCTAACTTGCTTTAAATGTGGTGGATATGCATGCCAGAAACATGTAGAGGATGCAAGTGGCCTAATGATGCCAAAAATTTCAAGGAGTAGAAACAATCAGATTCTCAAGTGGGTGGATATTTACCAGAGCCAAACAACCTACTTTTTGTCTATCTTTAAAAATCATAGATGCTTTTTGGAATTATCTTTCTCCGCATTTGTGCATTTCCTATTTTGGACGTTCAAATTTATTTTCAGATCCAAACTTGAGCTTTCGATCTCCCATTTTTATCGTAAACAAAAAGGATATAAGGCAAATAGATCGCAACAAAATAAAAAATTTAGAGTTCATGTACGTAAAAAAATTTGAAAACTATAAAAAATTTAAGTGAAGAAAATTATTTCACGCACTAAAAATGAACTCAGAGGTTTTGTTATCCATGTTTGGGAAATTCCACTAGTACAACCCCTAATAATTAGCTTGGTGGAATTTTATAGGAAAGGGACTTTTAACTGATCCTAACATGCTTTAAATGTGGTGGATATGCATGCCAGAAACATGTTGAGGATGCAAGTGGCCTAATGATGCCAAAAATTTCAAGGGGTAGAAAAAATCAGATTCTCATCTAAGTGGATATTTACCAGAGCCAAACAACCCACTTTTTCCCATCATTAAAAATCACTGATACTTTTTGGAATTATCTCTCTCTTCATTTGTTCATTTCCCATTTTGGATTTTCAAATTTTTTTTTAGATCCAAACTTGAGCTTTTGCTCTCCCTTTTTTCTCATAAACTAAAAAGATATAAGGCTAATATATCGCAACAAAAAAACAATTTTAGACTTCATGTACGGAAAAAAAATTTGAAATCTATAATAAATGTCAGTGAAGAAAATTATTTCACGCACTAAAACTGAACTCCAAGGTTTTGTGATCCATGTTTGGGTAATTCCACTAGTACAACCCCTAATAATTAGCTTGGTGGAATTTTATAGGAAAGGGCCATCTAAATTTTCCTAACTTGCTTTAAATGTGGTGGATATGCATGCCAGAAACATGTAGAGGATGCAAGTGGCCTAATGATGCCAAAAAGTTCAAGGATTAGAAAAAATCATATTCTCAAGTGGTTGGATATTTTACAAGAGCCAAACCCACTTTTTGCCAATCCTTAAAAATCACATATACTTTTTGGAATTATCTCTCTCCGCATTTGTCCATTTTCCATTTTGGATGTTCAAATTTTTTTTCAGATCCAAACTTGAGTTTTGCGCTCTCCCTTTTTTCTCGTAAACAAACAAGATATAAGGCAAATAGATCACAACAAAATGAAAATTTTAGAATTCATATTCGCAAAAAAATTTGAAAAGCAAAATAAATGTATGTGAAGAAAATTATTTCACAGACTAAAAATGAAATCCATGGTTTTCTTATCCATCTTTGGGAAATTCCACTAGTACAACCCCTAATAATTAGCTTGGTGGAATTTTATAGGAAAGGGACTTCTAACTGATCTTAACTTGCTTTAAATGTAGTGGATATGCATGCCAGAAACATGTAGAGGATGCAAGTGGCCTAATGATGCGAAAAACTTCAAGGAGAAGAAAAATCATATTTTCAAGTGGTTGGATATTATATGAGAGCCAAACAACCCACTTTATGCCTATCCTTAAAAATCACAGATACTTTTTGGAATTATCTCTCTCAGCATTTGGGCATTTTCCAATTTGGATGTTCAAATTTTTTTACAGATCCAAACTTGATTTTTCGCTCTCCCATTTTTCTCATAAACAAAAAAGATAGAAGGCAAATAGATCACAACAAAATGAAAATTTTAGAGTTCATAGACGAAAAAAAGTTTGAAAACTAAAATAAATGTATGTGAAGAAAATTATTTCACAGACTAAAAATGAAATCCATGGTTTTCTTATCCATGTTTGGGAAATTCCACTAGTACAACCCCTAATAATTACCTCTGTCGAATTTTAAAGGAAAGGGACATCAAACTGATCCTAACATGCTTGAAATGTGGTGGATATGCATGCCAAAAACAAGTTGAGGAAGCAAGTGGCCTAATGATGCCAAAAATTTCGAGTAGAAAAAATCAGATTCTCAAGTGGGTGATATTTACCAGAGCCAAACAACTCTCTTTTTGTCTATCTTTAAAAATCACAAATAATTTTTTGAATTATCTCTCTCCGCATTTGTGCATTTCCCATTTAGGATGTTCGAATTTTTTTTCAGACGCAAACTTGAGATTTGCGCTCTCCCATTTTTCTCGTAAACAAAAAAGATATAAGGCAAATAGATCAGAACAAAATGAAAATTTTAGAGTTCGTATTCGCAAAAAAATTTGAAAACTAAAATAAATGTATGTGAAGAAAATTATTTCACGGACTAAAAATGAAATCCATGGTTTTCTTATCCATGTTTGGGAAATTCCACTAGTACAACCCCTAATAATTAGCTTGGTGGAATTTTATAGGAAAGGGACTTCTAACTGATCTTAACTTGCTTTAAATGTTGTGGATATGCATGCCAGAAACATGTAGAGGATGCAAGTGGCCTAATGATGCCAAAAATTGCAAGGAGTAGAAAAAATCAGATTCTCAAGTGGTTGAATATTTTACCAGAGCCAAACAACCCACTTTTTGCCTCTCCTTAAAAATTACAGATACTTTTTTGAATTATCTTTCTCAGCATTTGGGCATTTTCCATTTTGGATGTTCAAATTTTTTTTCAGATCCAAACTTGAGTTTTCACTCTCCCATTTTTCTCGTAAACAAAAAAGATATAACGCTAATAGATCACAACAAACTGAAAATTTTAGAGTTCGTAGACGCAAAAAAATTTTAAAACTAAAATAAATGTATGTGAAGAAAATTATTTGACGGACTAAAAATGAAATCCAAGGTTTTCTCATCCATGTTTGGGAAATTCCACTAGTACAACCCCTAATAATTAGCTTGGTGGAATTTTATGAGAAAAGGACATCTAACTGATCCTAACATGTTTTAAATGCGGTGGATATGCATGCCAGAAACATGCTGAGGATGCAAGTGGCCTAATGATGCCAAAAATTTCAAGGAGTATTAAAAATCAGATTCCCAAGTGGGTGGATATTTACTAGAGCCAAACAACCCAATTTTTGCCTATCTTTAATAACCACAGATACTTTTTGGAATTATCTCTCTCTGCATTTGGGCATTTCCCATTTTGGATGTTCAAATTTTTTTTCAGCTCCAAACTTGAGTTTTCGCTCTCTCATTTTTCTCTAAAAAAAAAAAGGATATAAGGCAAATAGATCTCAACAAAATGAAAATTTTAGAGTTCATGTAGGCAAAAAAATTTGAAAACTATAATAAATGTAAGTGAAGAAAATTATTTCAAGCACTAAAAATGAACTCCAAGGTTTTGTGATCCATGTTCGGGAAATTCCACTAGTACAACCCCTAATAATTTGCTTGGTGGGATTTTATAGGAAAGGGATATCTAACTTATCCTAACTTCCTATAAAAGTGGTGGATATGCATGCCATAAACATGTAGAGGATGCAGGTGGCCTAATGATGCCAAAAATTTCAAGGAGTAGAAAAGATCAGATTTTCAAGTGGTTGGATATTTTACCAGAGCCAAACAACCCACTTTTCCAATCCTAGAAAATAAAAGATACTTTTTGGAATTATCTCTATCAGCATTTGTGCATTTTCCATTTTGGATGTTCAAATTTTTTTTCAGATCCAAACTTAAATTTTCGCTCTCCCATTTTTCTCGTAAACAAAAAATGATATAAGGCAAATAGATCACAATAAAATTAAAATATTAGAGTTCTTATACGCATAAAAATTCTACAAGTAAAATAAATGTATGTGAAGAAAATTATTTCACGGAATAAAAATGAAATCCAAGGTCTTCATATCCATGTTTGGGAAATTCCACTAGTACAACCCCTAATAATTAGCTTGGTGGAATTTTATAGGAAAGGGACATCTAACTTATTCTAACACGCTTTAAATGTGGTGGATACGCATGCCAGAAACATGTAGAGGATGCAAGTGGCCTAATGATGCCAAAAAGTTCAAGGAGTAGAAAAAATCAGATTCTCAAGTGGTTGGATATTTTACCAGAGCCAAACAACCCACTTTTTGCCAATCCTTAAAAATCACAGATACTTTTTGGAATTATCTCTTAAAGCATGTGTGCATTTTCCATTTTAGAAGTTCAAATTTTTTTCAGATCCAAACTTCAGTTTTCGCTCTCCCATTTTTCTCGTAAACAAAAAAGATATCAGGCGAATAGATCGCAACAAAATGAAAATTTTAGAGTTCATGTACACAAAAAAATTTGAAAACTATAATAAATGTAAGTGAAGAAAATTATTTCATGCACTAAAAATGAACACCAAGGTTTTGAGATCCATGTTTGGGAAATCCCACTAGTACAACCCCTAATAATTAGCTTGGTGGAATTTTGTAGGAAAGGGACATCTAAAATATCCTAACTTGCTTTAAATGTAATGGATATGCATGCCAGAAACATGTAGAGGATGCAAGTGGCCTAATGATGCCAAAAATTTCAAGGAGTAGAAAAAATCAGATTCTCAAGTGGTTGGATATTTTACCAGAGCCAAACAACCCACTTTTTGCCAATCCTTAAAAAACACAGATACTTTTTGGAATTATCACTCTCAGCATTTGTGCATTTTCCATTTTGGATGTTCAAATATTTTTTCAGATCCAAACTTGAGTTTTCGCTCTCCCATTTTTCTCGTAAACAAAAAAGATATAAGGCAAATAGATCACAACAAAATGAAAATTTTAGAGTTCATATACGCAAAAAAATTTGAAAAGTAAAATAAATGTTTGTGAAGAACATTATTTCAAGGACTAAAAATGAAATCCATGGTTTTCTTATCCATGACAAAATGAAAATTTAAGAGTTCACGTGTGCAAAAAAATTTCAAAACTATAATAAATATTAAATTATTTCACGCACTAAAAAAGAACCCCAAAATTCATGTTTAGGAAATTCTACTAGTACCACCCCCTAATAATAACTTGGTGGAATTTTATAGGAAAGAGACTTGTAACTGATCCCAACATGCTTTAAGTGTGGTGGATGTGCATGCCACAAGCATGTTGAGGATGCAAGTGGCCTAATGATCCAAAAAGTAGGGGGAGTAGAAACAATTAAATTCTCAAGTGGTTGGATATTTACCAGAGCCAAACAACCCACTTTTTGCCTTTCCTTAAATATCACAGATACTTTTTGGAATTATCTCTCTCAGCATTTGTGCATTTCCGTTTTGGATGTTCAAATTTTTTTTTTTCAGATCGAAACTCTAGTTTTCACTCACCCATTTTTCCTCATAAACCAAAAAGATATAAAGATCGCAAGAAAATAAAAACTTTAGAGTTCATGTGTGCAAAAAAATAAGAAATATATAATAAATAGAAAATTATTTCACGCACTAAAAATGAACTCCAAGATCCATGTTTGGGAAATTCCACTAGCAGAACCCCCTAATATTAGCTTGGTGAAATTTTATAGGAAAGAGACTTATAATTGATCCCAACATGCTTTAAGTGTGGTGGATGTGGATGCCACAAGCATGTTGAGGATGCAAGTGGCCTAATGATAAAAAAATTAGGGGGAGTAGAAAAAAATAAATTCTCAAGTGCTTGGATAATTACCAGTGCGAAATAACCCACTTTATGCCTATCCTCTAAAATCATAGATACTTTTTGGAATTATCTCTCTCAGCATTTGTGCATTTCCATTTTGGATGTTCAAATTTTTTTTTCAGACCCAAACTTGAGTTTTCACTCTCCCATTTTTCCTCGTAAACAAAAAACATATAAAGATCACAAAAAAATGAAAATTTTAGAGTTCATGTGTGCAAAAAAATTGGAAAAAATAATAAATCGAAAATTATTTCACGCACTAAAAATGAACCTCAAAATCCATGTTTGGGAAATTCCACTGGTACAACCCCCTAACAATAGCTTGGTGGAATTTTATAGGAAAGAGACTTCTAACTGATCCCAAAATGCTTTCAGTGTGGTGGATGTGCATGCCACAAGCATGTTGAGGTTGCAAGTTCCCTAATGATCCAAAAAATAGGGGGAGTAGAAAAACCTAAATTCTCAAGTGGTTGGATATTTAACATAGCCAAACAACCCACGTTTTGCCTATCCTTAAAAATCACTGATACTTTTTGGAATTATCTCTCTCAGCATTTGTGCATTTCCATTGTGGATGTTCAAATATTGTTTTTTGGGATCCAAACTTGAGTTTTCACTCTCCCATTTTTCCTCGTAAAGAAAAAAGATATAAAGATCGCAAAAAAATTGAAAATTTTAGAGTTCATGTGTGCAAAACAATTTGAAAACTATAATAAATAGAAAATTATTTCATGCACTAAAAATGAACCCCAAAATCCATGTTTCGGAAATTCCACTAGTACAACCCCCTAATAATAGCTTGGTGGAATTTTATAGGAAAGCCACTTCTAACTGATCCCAACATGCTTTAAGTGTGGTGGATGTGCATGCCACAAGCATGTTGAGGATGCAAGTGCCCTAATGATCCAAAAATTAGGGGGAGTAGAAAAAATTAAATTCTCAAGTGGTTGGATATTTACCAGAGCCAAACAACCCACTTTTTGCCTATCCTTAAAAATCACAGTTACTTTTTGGAATTATTTCTCTCAGCATTTGTACATTTCCATTTTGGATGTTCAAATTTTTTTTTTTTGATCCAAACTTGAGTTTTCACTCTCTCGTTTTTCCTCGTTAACAAAAAAGATGTATAGATAGCAACCAAATGAAATTTTTTTGTGTTCACGAGTGAAAAAAAATTTCAAAACTATAATAAATAGAAAATTATTTCACGAACTTAAAATGTACCCCAAAATCCATGTTTGGGAAATTCCTCTAGTACAACCCCCTAATAATAGCTTGGTGGAATTTTATAGGAAAGACACTTCTAACTGATCCCAACATGCTTTAAGTGTGGTGGATGTGTATGCCACAAGCATGTTGAGGATGCAAGTAGCCTACTGATCCAAAAATTCGGGGGAGTAGAAAAAATTAAATTCTCAAGTGGTTGGATATTTACCAGTGCCAAACAACCCACTTTTTGCCAATCCTTAAAAATCTCAGATACTTTTTGGAATTATCTCTCTCACCATTTGTGCGTTTCCATTTTGGATGTTCAAATTTTTTTTTTCACATCCAAACTTGAGTTTTCACTATCCCATTTTTCTCGTAAACAAAAAAGATATAAAGATCGCAAAAAAAAGGAAAATATTAGAGTTCACGTGTGAGAAAAAATTTGAAAACTATAATAAACACAAAATTATTTCACGCACAAAAAATGAAATCCAAAATCCATGTTTGGAAAATTCCACTAGAACAACCCCCTAATAATAGCATGGTGGAATTTTATTGGAAAGAGACTTCTAACTGATCCCAACATGCTTTAAGTGTGGTGGATGTGCAAGACAGAAGCGTGTTGAGGATGCAAGTGACCTAATGATCCAAAAATTGGGGGGTGTAGAAAAAATTAAATTCTCAAGTGGTTGGATATTTACCAGAGCCAAACAACCTACTTTTTGCCAATCCTTAAAAATCACAGATACTTTTTGGAATTATCTCTCTCAGCATTTGTGCATTTCCATTTTGGATGTTCAATTTTTTTTTTCAGATCCAAAGTTGAGTTTCCACTCTCCCATTTTTCCTCACAAGCAAAAAAGATATAAGGATCGCAACAAAATGAAAATTTTAGACTTCATGTGTGCAAAAAAATTTTAAAACTATAATAAATAAAAAATTATTTCACGCACTAAAAACAAACCCCAAAATCCATGTTTGGGAAATTCCACTAGTACAACCCTCTAATAATATCTTGGTGGAATTTAATAGGAAAGAGACTTCTAACTGATCCCAACATGCTTTAAGTGTGGTGGAAGTGCATGCCACAAGCATGTTGAGGATGCAAGTGGCCTAATGATCCAAAAATTAGGGGGAGTAAAAAATATTAAATTCTCAAGTGGTTTGATATTTACCAGAGCCAAACAACCCACTTTTTTACTATCCTTACAAATCATAGATACTTTTTGGAATTATCTCTCTCAGCATTTGTTCATTTCCATTTTGGATGTTCAAATTTTGTTTTTTCAAATCCAAACTTAAGTTTTCACTCTCCCATTTTTCCTCGTAAACAAAAAAGATATAAAGATCGCAACAAAATGAAAATTTAAGAATTCACGTGTGAGAAAAAATTGGAAAACTATAATAAACAAAAAATTATTTCACGCACTAAAAACAAACCCTAAAATCCATGTACTGTAAATTCCACTATAACAACCCCCTAATAATAGCTTGGTGGAATTTTATAGGAAAGAAACTTCTAACTGATCCCAACATGCTTTAAGTGTGGTAAAAGTTGAATTCTCAAGTGGTTGGATATTTACCAGAGCCAAACAACCCACTTTATTACTATCCTTAAAAATCACAAATACTTTTTGGAATTATCTCTCTCAGCATTTGTGCATTTCCATTTTGGATGTTCAAATTTTTTTTTCAAATCCAAACTTAAGTTTTCACTCTCCCATTTTTCCTCGTTAACAAAAAAGATTTAAAGATCGCAACAAAATGAAAATTTTAGAGTTCATGTGTGCAAAAAAATTATAAAACTATAATAAATAGAAATTTATTTCATGCAATAAAAATGAACCCCAAAAACCATGTTTGGGAAATTCCACAAGTACAACCCCCTAATAATAGTTTGGTGCAATTTTATAAGAAAGAGACTTCTAACTAATCGCGACATGCTTTAAGTGTGGTGGAAGTGCTTGCCACAAGCTTGTTGAGGATGCAAGTGGCCTAATGATCCAAAAGTTAGGGGGAGTAGAAAAAATTAAATTCTAAAGTGGTTGGATATTTACTAGAGCCAAACAACCCACTTTTTTCCTATCCTTAAAAATCATAGTTACTTTTTAGAATTATCTCTCTCAGCATTTGTGCATTTCCATTTTGGATGTTCAAATTTTTTTTTTCAGATCCAAACTTGAGTTTTCACTCTCCCATTTTTTCTCGTTAACAAAAAAGATATAAAGATCGCAACAAAATGAAAATTTTAGAGTTCACGTGTGCATAAAAATTTGAAAACTATAATAAATAGAAAATTATTTCACGCTCTAAAAATGAACCCCAAAATCCATGTTTGGGAAATTCCACTAGTACAACCCCCTAATAATAGCTTGGTGGAATTTTATAGGAAAGACACTTCTAATTGATCCCAACATGCTTTAAGTGTGGTGGATGTACATGCCACAGGCATGTTGAGCATGCAAGTGGCCTAATGAACCAAAAAGAAGGGGGAGTAGAAAAAATTAAATTCTCAAGTGGTTGGATATTTGCTGGAGCCAAACATCCCACTTTTTGCCTATGCTTAAAAATCACAGATACTTTTTGGAATTATCTCTCTTAGCATTTGTGCATTTTCATTTTGGATGTAGAAATTTTTTTTTCAGATCCAAACTTCAATTTGCACTCTCCCGTTTTTCCTCGTAAACAAAAAAGATATAAAGATAGCAACCAAATGAAAATTTAGAGTTCACGTGTGCAAAAAAATTTGAAAACTATAATACGTAGAAAATTATTTCACGCACTAAAAAAGAACCCCAAAATCCATGTTTGGGAAATTCCACTAGTACAACCCCCAAATAATAACTTGGTGGAATTTTATAGGAAATAGACTTCTAACTGATCCCAACAAGCTTTAAGTGTGGTGGATGTGCATGCCACAAGCATGTTGAGGATGCAAGTGGCCTAATGATCCAAAAATTAGGGGGAGTAGAAAAAATTAAATTTTCAAGTGGTTGGATATTTACCAAAGCAAAATATCCCACTTTTTGCCTACGCCTAAAAATCACATATACTTTTTGGAAATATCTCTCTCAGCATTTGTGCGTTTCCATTTTGGATGTTCAAATTTTTTTTTCACATCCAAACTTTAGTTTTTACTCTCCCATTTTTCCTCGTAAAAAAAAGATATAAAGATCGCAAGAAAATGAAAATTTTAGATTTCATGTGTGAGAAAAAATTTGTAAACTATAATAAATAAAAAATTATTTCACGCACTAAAAATGAACCCCAAAATCCATGTTTGGCAAATTCCACTAGATGAACCCCCTATTAATAGCTTGGTGGAATTTTAAAGGAAAGAGACTTCTAACTGATCCCAACATGCTTTAAGTGTGGTGGATGTGTAAGACAAAAACATGTTGAGGATCCAAGTGGCCTAATGATCAGAAAATTGGGGGGAGTAGAAAAAATTAAATTCTGAAGGGGTTGGATATTTACCAGAGCCAAACAACCCTCTTTTTGCCTATCCTTAAAAATCACAGATACTTTTTGGAATTATCTCTCTCAGCATTTGTGCATTTCAATTTTGGATGTACAAATTTTATTTTTCAGATCCAAACTTGAGTTTTCACTCTCCCATTTTTCCTCGTAAACCAAAAAACTATAAAGATCGCAACAAAATGAAAATTTTAGAGTTCATGTGTGCAAAAAAATATGAAAACTATAATAAATAGAAAATTATTTCACGCACTAAAAATGATCCCCAAAATCCATGTTTGGGAAATTCCACTAGTAGAACCCCCTAATAATAGCTTGGTGAAATTTTATAGGAAAGAGACTTCTAACAGATCCCAACATGCTTTAAGTGTAGTGGATGTGGATGTCACAAGCATGTTGAGGATGCAAGTGGCCTAATGATAAAAAATTTAGGGGGAGTAGAAAAAATTAAATTCTCAAGTGGTTGGATATTTACCAGTGCAAAACAACCCACTTTATTCCTATCCTCTAAAGTCATAGATACTTTTTGGAATTATCTTTCTCAGCATTTGTGCATTTCCATTTTGGATGTTCAAATTTTTTTTTTCAGACCCAAACTTGAGTTTTCACTCTCCCATTTTTCCTCGTAAACAAAAAAGATATAAAGATCGCAACAAAATGAAAATTTAAGAGTTCACGTGTGCAAAAAAATTGGAAACTATAATCAATAGAAAATTATTTCACGTTCTAAAAATGACCCTCAAAATCCATGTTTGGGAAATTCCACTAGTACAACCCCCTAATAATAGCTTGGTGGAATTTTATAGGAAAGAGACTTCTAACTGATCCCAACATGCTTTAAGTGTGGTGGATGTGCATGCCACAAGCATGTTGAGGATGCAAGTGCCCTAATGATCCAAAAAATAGGGGGAGTAGAAAAACATAAATTCTCAAGTGGTTGGATATTTAACATAGCCAAACAACCCACGTTTTGCTTATACTTAAAAATCACAGATACTTTTTGGAATTATCTCTCTCAGCATTTGTGTATTTCCATTTTGGATGTTCAAATTTTTTTTCAGATCCAAACTTGAGTTTTCACTCTCCCATTTGTCTCCGTAAACAAGAAAGATATGAATATCGCAACAAATTGAATATTTTAGAGTTCATGTGTGCAAAAAAATTTGAAAAAAATAATAAATAGAAAATTATTTCACGCACTAATAATGTACCCCAAAATCCATGTTTGGAAAATTCCACTAGTACAACCCCCTAATAATAGATTGATGGAATTTTATAGGAAAGAGATTTCTAACTGATCCCAACAAGTGTGGTGGATGTGCATGCCACAAGCATGTTGAGGATGCAAGTGGCCTAATGATCCAAAAATAAGGGGGAGTAGAAAAAATTAAATTCTCAAGTGGTTGGATATTTACAAGAGCCAAACAACCCACTTTTTGCCTATCCTTAAAAATCACAGATACTTTTTGGAATTATGTCTATCAGTATTTGTGCATTTCCATTTTGGATGTTCAAATTTTATTTTATTTTCAGATCCAAACTTGACTTTTCACTCTCCCATTTTTCCTCGTAAATAAAAAAGATATAAAATCGCAACAAAATGAAAATTTTAACGTTCATGGGTGCAAAAAAATTGGAAAACTATAATAAATAGAAAATTATTTCACGCACTAAAAATGAACACCAAAATCCATGTCTGGGAAATTCCACTAGTACAATTCCCTAATAATAGTTTGGTGGAATTTTATAGGAAAGAGACTTCTAACTGATCCCAACATGCTTTAAGTGTGGTGGATGTGCATGCCACAAGTATGTCGAGGAGGCAAGTGGCCTAATGATCCAAAAATTAGGGGAAGTAGAAAAAATTAAATTCTCAACTGGTGGGATATTTAATAGAGCCAAACAACCCACTTTTCGCCTATCCTTAAAAATCAGAGATATTTTTTGGAATTATCTCTCTCAGCATTTGTTCATTTCCATTTTGGATGTTCAATTTTTTTTTCAGATCCAAACATGAGTTTTCACTCTTCCATTTTTCCTCGTAAACAAAGAAGATGTAAAGATCGCAACAAAATGAAAATTTTAGAGTTCACGTGCGCAAAAAAATTTCAAAACTATAATAAATAGTAAATTATTTCACGCACAAAAAATAAACACCAAAATCCATGTTTGGGAAATTCCACTAGTACAACCCCCTAATAATAGCTTGGTGGAATTTTATAGGAAAGAGACTTCTAACTGATCCCAACATGCTTTAAGTATGGTGGATGTGCATGCCGCAAGCATGTTGATGATGCGAGTGGCCTAATGATCCAAAAATTAGGGGGAATAGAAAAAATTAAATTCTCAAGTGGTTGGATATTTACCAGAGCCAAACAACCCACTTTTTGCCTATCCTTAAAAATCACAGATACTTTTTGGAATTATCTCTCTTAGCATTTCTGCATTTCTATTTTGATTGTTCAAATTTATTTTTTTCAAGTCCAAACTCATGAGTTTTCACTCTTCCTTTTTTCCTCGTAAACAAAAAAGATATAGGATCGCATCAAAATAAAAAATTTTAGAGTTCATGTGTACAAAAAAATTTTAAAACTATAATATATAGAAAATTATTTCACGCACTAAAAATGAACCCCAAAATCCATGTTTGGGAAATTCCACTAGTACAACCCCCTAATAATAGGTTGGTGGAATTTTATAGGAAAGAGACTTCTAACTGATCCCAACATGCTTTAAGTGTGGTGATTGTGCTTGCCACAAGCATGTTGAGGATGCAAGTGGCCTAATGATCCAAAAATTAGGGGGAGTAGAAAAAATTTAATTCTGAACTGGTTGGATATTTACTTGAGCCAAACAACCCACTTTTTGCCTATCCTTAAAAATCACAGATACTTTTTGGAATTATCTCTCCCGGCATTTGTGCATTTCCATTTTGGATGTTGAATTTTTTTTTTCAGAGCCAAACTCGAGTTTTCACTCTCCCATTTTTCCTCGTAAACAAAAAAGATATAAAGATCGCAACAAAATGAAAATTTTAAAGTTCATGTGTGCAAAAAAATTTGAAAACTATAAAAAAAATAATTATTTCACGCACTAAAAATGAAACTCAAAATCCATGTTTTCGAATTTCCACTAGTACAACCCCCTAATAATAGCTTGTTGGAATTTCATAGGAAAGAGACTTCTAACTGATCCCAACAAGCTTTAAGTGTGGTGGATGTGCATGCTAGCAAGTTGAGGATGCAAGTGGCCTAATGATCCAAAAATTAGGGGGAGTACAAAAACTTAAATTCTCAAGTGGTTGGATATTTAAAAGAGCCAAACAACCCACTTTTTGCCTATCCTTAAAAATCACTGATACTTTTTGGAATTATCTCTCTCAACAATTGTGCATTTCCATTTTGGTTGTTCAAATATTTTTTTTTTTATCCAAACTTGAGTTTTCACTCTAGTATTTTTCCACATAACTAAAAAAGATATAAAGATCGCTACAAAATGAAAATTTTTGAGTTCATGTGTGCAAAAAAATTTTCATACTAAAATAAATAGAAATTTATTTCTCGCACTAAAAATGAACCCCAATATCCATGTTTGGGAAATTCCACTAGTACAACCCCCTAATAATAGCTTGGTGGAATTTTATAGAAAAGAGACTTCTAACTGATCCCAGCATGCTTTAACTGTGGTGGATATGCATGCCACAAGCATGTTGACGATGAAAGTGGCCTAACGATCCAAAATTTAGGGGTAGTAGAAAAAATTAAATTCTCCAGTGGTTGGATATTTACCAGAGCCAAACAACACACTTTTTTCCTATCTTTAAAAATCACAGATACTTTTTTGAATTATCTCTCTCAGCATTTGTGCATTTCCATTTTGGATGTTCAATTTTTTTTCAGATCCAAACTTGATTTTTCACTCTCCCATTTTTCCTCGTAAACAAAAAAGATATGAAAATCGTGACAAAAAGAAAATTTTAGAGTTAATGTGTGCCAAAAAATTTGAAAACTATAATAAATAGAAATTTATTTCACGCAATAAAAATGAACCCAAAATCATGTTTCGTAAATTCCACTTGTACAACCCCCTAATAATAGCTTGGTGGAATTTTATAGGAAAGAGGATTCTAACTGATCGCAACATGCTTTAAGTGTGGTGGAAGTGCATGCCACAAGCATGTTGAGGAGCAAGTGGCCTAATGATCCAAAAATTAGGGGGAGTAGAAAAAATTAAATTCTCAAGTGGTTGGATATTTACCAGAGCCAAACCACCCACTTTTTGCCTATCCTTAAAAATCACAAATACTTTTTGGCATTATCTCTCTCAGCATTTGTGCATTTCCATTTTGGATGTTCAAATTTTTTTTTTCAGATCCAAACTTGAGTTTTCACTCTCCCATTTTTCCTCGTAAATAAAAAAGATATAAAAATCGCAACAAAATGAAAATATTATAGTTCAAGTGTGGAAAAAAATTTGAAGACTATAATAAATAGAAAATTATTTCACGCACTCAAAATGAACCCCAAAATCCATGTTAGGGAAATTCCACTAGTACAACCCCCTAATAATAGCTTGGTGGAATTTTATAGGAAAGAGACTTCTAACTGATCCCAACATGCTTTAAGTGTGGTGGATGTGCATGCCATAAAAGCATGTTGAGGATGCAAGTAGCCTAATGATTCAAAAATTAGGTGGAATAGAAAAAATTAAATTCTCAAGTGGTTGGATATTTACCAGAGCCAAACAACCCACTTTTTTCCTAACCTTATAAATCAGAGATACTTTTTAGAATTATCTCTCTTAGCATTTGTGCATTTCCATTTTGGATGTTCAAATTTTTTTTTTCAGATCCAAATTTGAGTTTTAACTCTCCCGTTTTCCCTCGTTAACAAAAAAGATAGAAAGATCGCAACAAAATAAAAATTTTAGAGTTCACGTGTGCAAAAAAATTTGAAAACTATTATAAATTGAAAATTATTTCACGCACTAAAAATGAACCCAAAAATTCATGTTTGGGAAATTCCACTAGTACAACTCCCTAATAATAGCTTGGTAGAATTTTATCGGAAAGAAACTTCTAACTGATCCCAACATGCTTTAAGTGTGGTGGATGTGCATGCCACAAGCATGTTGAGGAAGCAAGTGGCCTAATGATCCAAAAATTAGGGGGAGTAGAAAAAATTAAATTCTAGTGTGGTTGGATATTTACCGGAGCCAAACAACCCACTTTTTGCCTATCCTTAAAAACCACAGATACTTTTTGGAACTATCTCTCTCAGCATTTGGGCATTTCCATTTTGGATGTTAAAATTTTTTTTTTTTCAGATCAAAACAAGAGTTTTCATTCTACCATTTTTCCTCGTAAACAAAAAAGATATAAAGATCGCAACAAAATGAAAATTTTAGATTTCATGTTTGCAAAAAAATTTGAAAACTATAATAAAAAGAAAATGATTTCACGCACTAAAAATGAACCCCAAAATCCATGTTTGGGAAATTCCACTAGTACAACCCCCAAATAATAGCTTGGTGGAATTTTACAGGAAAGAGATTTCTAAGAGATCCTAACATGCTTTAAGTGTGGTGGATGTGCATTCCACAAGCATGTTGAGGATGCAAGTGGCCTAATGATCCAAAAATTAGGGGGAGTAGAAAAAATTAAATTCTCAGGTGGTTGGATATTTACCAAATCCAAACAACCCACTTTTTGCCTATCCTTAAAAATCACAGTTAATTTTTGGAATTATCTCTCTCAGCATTTGAGCATTTCCATTTTGGATGTTCAAATTTTTTGTTTCAGATCCAAACTTGAGTTTTCACTCTCCCATTTTTCCTCGTTAACAAAAAAGATATAGGATCGCAACAAAATGAAAAATTTTAGAGTTCAGGTGTGCAAAAAAATTTTAGAACTATAATAAATAGAAAATTATTTCACGCACTAAAAATAAACCCCAAAATCGATGTTTGGGAAATTCCACTAGTACAACCCCCTAATAATAGCTTGGTGGAATTTTATAGGAAAGAGACTTCGTACTGATCCCAACATGCTTTAAGTGTGGTGGATGTGCATGGCACAAGCATGTTGAGGATGCAAGTGGTCCTATGATCCAAAAATTAGGGGGAGTACAAAAAAATAAATTTTCAAGTGGGTAGAGATTTTCCAGAGCCAAACAACCCACTTTTTGCCTATCCTTAAAAATCACTGATACTTTTTGGAATTTTTCTGTTCCAAACTTGAGTTTTCAATCTCCCATTTTTCCTCGTAAACAAAAATGATATGAATATCGTAACAAAAAGAAAATTTTAGAGTTAATGTTTGCAAAAAAATTTGAAAACTAAAATAAATTAAAAATTATTTCTCGCACTAACAATGAGCCCCAAAATCCATGTTTTGGAAATTCCACTAGTACAACCCCCTAATAATAGATTGATGGAATTTTATAGGAAAGAGACTTCTAACTGATCCCAACATTCTTTAGGT
Source organism: Aristolochia californica (assembly GCF_029961685.1). NCBI lineage: Eukaryota > Viridiplantae > Streptophyta > Magnoliopsida > Piperales > Aristolochiaceae > Aristolochia > Aristolochia californica. Next base: position 21,544,039 of record NW_027182257.1, on the reverse strand, counting down.
GTGGTGGATGTGCATGCCACAAGCATGTTGAGGATGCAAGTGGCCTAATGATCCAAAAATTAGGGGTAGTAGAAAGAATTAAATTCTCAAGTGGTTGGATATTTACCAGAGCCAAACAACCCACATTTTGCCTATCCTTAAAAATTGCAGATACTTTTTGGAATTATCTCTCTCTGTATTTGTGCATTTCCATTTTGGTTGTTCAAATATTTTTTTTCAGATCCAAACTTGAGTTTACACTCTCCCATTTTTCCTTGTAAACAAGAAAGATATAAGATCGCAACAAAAAAAAAATTTTAGAGTTCATGTGTGCAAAAAAATTAGAAAACTATAATAAATAGAAAGTTATTTGACGCACTAAAAATAAACCCTAAAATCCATGTTTGGGAAATTCCACTAGAACAACTCGCTAATAATAACTTGGTGGAATTTTATAGGACAAAAACTAGTAACTGATCCCAACATGCTTTAAGTGTGGTTGATGTGCATGCCACATACATGTTGATTATGCAAGTAGCCAAATGATCCAAAAATTATGGGGAGTAGAAAAAAAAAATTCTCAAGTGGTGGGATATTTACCAGAGCCAAACAACCCACTTTTTACTTATCCTTAAAAATCAAAGATACTTTTTGGAATTATCTCTCTCAGCATTTGTGCATTTCCATTTTATAAATTCAAATTTTTTTTTTCAGATCCAAACTTGAGTTTTCACTCTCCCATTTTTCATCGTAAACAAAGAAGAAGCAAAGATCGCAACAAAATGAAACTTTTAGAGTTCACGTGTGCAAAAAAATTTGAAAACTATAATAAATAGAAAATTATTTCACGCACTAAAAATGAACCCCAAAGTCCCTGTTTGGGAAATTCTACTAGTACAACCACCTAATAATAGCTTGCTAAAATTTTATAGGAAAGAGACTTCTAACTGATCCCAACATGCTTTAAGTGTGGTGGATGTGCATGCTACAAGCATGTTGAGGATGCGTGTGGCCTAATGTCCCAAAAATTAGGGGGAGTGGAAAAAATTAAATTCTCATATGGTTGGATATTTACCAGAGCCAAACAACCCACTTTTTGCCTATACTTAAAAATCACAGATACGTTTTGGAATTATCTCTCTCAGCATTTGGGCATTTCCATTTTGGATGTTGAAAATTTTTTTTTCAAGTCCAAACTCTTGAGTTTTCACTCTCCCATTTTTCCTCAAAAACAAAAAAGATATAGGATCGCAACAAAATGAAAAATTTTAGAGTTCATGTGTACAAAAAAAATTTAAAACTATAATAAATAGAAAATTATTTCACGCACTAAAAATAAACCCCAAAATCGATGTTTGGGAAATTCCACTAGTACAACCCTCTAATAATAGCTTGGTGGAATTTTATAGGAAAGAGACTTCGAACTGATCCCAACATGCTTTAAGTGTGGTGGATGTGCATGCCACAAGCATGTTGAGGATGCAAGTGGCCTAATGATCCAAAAATTAGGGGGAGTAGAAAAAATTAAATTCTCAAGTGGTTAGATATTTACCAGAGCCAAACAACCCACTTTTTGCCTATCCTTAAAAATCACAGACACTTTTTGGAATTATCTCTCCCAGCATTTGTGCATTTCCATTTTGGATGTTCAATTTTTTTTTTTAGATCCAAACTTGAGGCTTCACACTCCCATTTTTCCTCGTAAACAAAAAAGATAGAAGATAGCAACAAAATGAAAATTTTAGAGTTCATATGTGCAAAAACATTTGAAAGCTATAATAAATAGAAAATTATTTAACACACTAAAAATGAACCCCAAAATCCATGTTTGGGAAATTCCACTGGTGCAACCCCCTAATAATGGCTTGGTGGAATTTTATAGGAAAGAGACTTCCAACTGATCCCAAGATGCTTTAAGTGTGGTGGATGTGCATGCCACAAGCATGTTGAGGATTCTAGTGGCCTAATGATCCAAAAATTTGGGGGAGTAGAAAAAATTGAATTCTCAAGTGGTGGGATATTTACAAGAGCCAAACAACCTATTTTTTGCCTATCCATAAAATTCACAGATACTTTTTTGAATTATCTCTCTCAGCATTTGTGCATTTCCATTTTGGATGTTCATTTTTTTTTCGTATCCAAACTTGAGTTTTCACTCTCCCATTTTTCCTCATAAACAACAAAGATATAAAGATCGCTACAAAATGAAAATTTTAGTGTTCACATGTGCAAAAGAAATTGCATATTAAAATAAATAGAAAATTATTTCATGCACTAAAAATGAACCTCAAAATCCATGTTTGGGAAATTCCACTAGTACAACCCCCAAATAATAGCTTGGTGGAATTTTGATAGGAAAGAGACTTCTAAATGATCCCAACATGCTTTAAGTGTGGTGGATGTGCATGCCACAAGCATGTTGAGGATGCAAGTGGCCTAATGATCCAAAAATTAGGGGGAGTTGAAAACTTAAATTCTCAAGTGGTTGGATATTTAATAGAGCCAAACAACCCACTTTTTTCCTATCCTTAAAAATCATTGATACTTTTTGGAATTATCTCTCTCAGCATTTGTGCATTTCCATTTTGGTTGTTCAAATATTTTTTTTTCCGTTCCAAACTTTGGTTTTCACTCTCCCATTTTTCCTCATAACTCAAAAAGATATAAAGATCGCTACAAAATGAAAATTTTAGTGTTCACATGTGCAAAAGAAATTGCATATTAAAATAAATAGAAAATTATTTCACGCACAAAAAATGAACCCCAAAATCCATATTTGAGAAATTTCACCTGTACAACCCCCTAATTATGGCTTAGTGGAATTTTATAGGAAAGAGACTTCTAACTGATCCCAACAGGCTTTGAGTGTGGTGGATGTGCGTGGCACAAGCATGTTGAGGATGAAAGTGGCCTTATGATTTAAAATTAGGGGAAGTAGAAAAAATAAAATTCACAAGTGGTTGGATATTTACAAGAGCCAAACAACCCACTTAAGCCTATCCTTAAAAATCACAGATACTTTTTGGAATTATCTTTCACAGCCATTGTGCATTTCCATTTTGGATGTTCATTTTTTTTTCTGATCCAAACTTGAGTTTTCACTCTCCCATTTTTCATTGTAAAGAAAAAAGATATAAAGATCGCAAAAAATTGAAAATTTTAGAGTTCATGTGTGCAAAAAAATTTGAAAACTATAATAAATAGAAAATTATTTCATGCACTAAAAATGAACCCCAAAATCCATGTTTCGGAAATTCCACTAGTACAACCCCTTAATAATAGCTTGGTGGAATTTTATAGGAAAGAGACTTCTAACTGATCCCAACATGCTTTAAGTGTGGTGGATGTGCATTCCACAAGCATGTTGAGGATGCAAGTGGCCTAATGATCCAAAAATTAGGGGGAGTAGAAAAAATTAAATTCTCAGGTGGTTGGATATTTACCAAATCCAAAAAACCCACTTTTTGCCTATCCTTAAAAATCACAGTTACTTTTTGGAATTATCTCTCTCAGCATTTGAGCATTTCCATTTTGGATGTTCAAATTTTTTGTTTCAGATCCAAACTTGAGTTTTCACTCTCCCATTTTTCCTCGTTAACAAAAAAGATATAGGATCGCAACAAAATGAAAAATTTTAGAGTTCAGGTGTGCAAAAAAATTTTAGAACTATAATAAATAGAAAATTATTTCACGCACTAAAAATAAACCCCAAAATCGATGTTTGGGAAATTCCACTAGTACAACCCCCTAATAATAGCTTGGTGGAATTTTATAGGAAAGAGACTTCGAACTGATCCCAACATGCTTTAAGTGTGGTGGATGTGCATGGAACAAGCATGTTGAGGATGCAAGTGGTCCTATGATCCAAAAATTAGGGGGAGTACAAAAAAATAAATTTTCAAGTGGGTAGAGATTTTCCAGAGCCAAACAACCCACTTTTTGCCTATCCTTAAAAATCACTGATACTTTTTGGAATTTTTCTGTTCCAAACTTGAGTTTTCACTCTCCCATTTTTCCTCGTAAACAAAAATGATATGAATATCGTAACAAAAAGAAAATTTTAGAGTTAATGTTTGCAAAAAAATTTGAAAACTAAAATAAATTAAAAATTATTTCTCGCACTAACAATGAGCCCCAAAATCCATGTTTTGGAAATTCCACTAGTACAACCCCCTAATAATAGATTGATGGAATTTTATAGGAAAGAGACTTCTAACTGATCCCAACATTCTTTAGGTGTGGTGGATGTGCATGCCACAAGCATGTTGAGGATGCAAGTGGCCTAATGATCCAAAAATTAGGGGTAGTAGAAAGAATTAAATTCTCAAGTGGTTGGATATTTACCAGAGCCAAACAACCCACATTTTGCCTATCCTTAAAAATCGCAGATACTTTTTGGAATTATCTCTCTCTGTATTTGTGCATTTCCATTTTGGTTGTTCAAATATTTTTTTTCAGATCCAAACTTGAGTTTTCACTCTCCCATTTTTCCTTGTAAACAAGAAAGATATAAGATCGCAACAAAAAAAAAATTTTAGAGTTCATGTGTGCAAAAAAATTAGAAAACTATAATAAATAGAAAGTTATTTGACGCACGAAAAATAAACCCTAAAATCCATGTTTGGGAAATTCCACTAGAACAACTCGCTAATAATAACTTGGTGGAATTTTATAGGACAAAAACTAGTAACTGATCCCAACATGCTTTAAGTGTGGTTGATGTGCATGCCACATACATGTTGATTATGCAAGTAGCCAAATGATCCAAAAATTATGGGGAGTAGAAAAAAAAAATTCTCAAGTGGTGGGATATTTACCAGAGCCAAACAACCCACTTTTTGGTTATCCTTAAAAATCAAAGATACTTTTTGGAATTATCTCTCTCAGCATTTGTGCATTTCCATTTTAGAAATTCAAATTTTTTTTTTCAGATCCAAACTTGAGTTTTCACTCTCCCATTTTTCATCGTAAACAAAGAAGAAGCAAAGATCGCAACAAAATGAAACTTTTAGAGTTCACGTGTGCAAAAAAATTTGAAAACTATAATAAATAGAAAATTATTTCACGCACTAAAAATGAACCCCAAAGTCCCTGTTTGGGAAATTCTACTAGTACAACCCACCTAATAATAGCTTGCTAAAATTTTATAGGAAAGAGACTTCTAACTGATCCCAACATGCTTTAAGTGTGGTGGATGTGCATGCTACAAGCATGTTGAGGATGCGTGTGGCCTAATGTCCCAAAAATTAGGGGGAGTGGGAAAAATTAAATTCTCATATGGTTGGATATTTACCAGAGCCAAACAACCCACTTTTTGCCTATACTTAAAAATCACAGATACGTTTTGGAATTATCTCTCTCAGCATTTGGGCATTTCCATTTTGGATGTTGAAAATTTGTTTTTCAAGTCCAAACTCTTGAGTTTTCACTCTCCCATTTTTCCTCAAAAACAAAAAAGATATAGGATCGCAACAAAATGAAAAATTTTAGAGTTCATGTGTACAAAAAAAATTTAAAACTATAATAAATAGAAAATTATTTCACGCACTAAAAATAAACCCCAAAATCGATGTTTGGGAAATTCCACTAGTACAACCCTCTAATAATAGCTTGGTGGAATTTTATAGGAAAGAGACTTCGAACTGATCCCAACATGCTTTAAGTGTGGTGGATGTGCATGCCACAAGCATGTTGAGGATGCAAGTGGCCTAATGATCCAAAAATTAGGGGGAGTAGAAAAAATTAAATTCTCAAGTGGTTAGATATTTACCAGAGCCAAACAACCCACTTTTTGTCTATCCTTAAAAATCACAGACACTTTTTGGAATTATCTCTCCCAGCATTTGTGCATTTCCATTTTGGATGTTCAATTTTTTTTTTTAGATCCAAACTTGAGGCTTCACTCTCCCATTTTTCCTCGTAAACAAAAAAGATAGAAGATAGCAACAAAATGAAAATTTTAGAGTTCATATGTGCAAAAACATTTGAAAGCTATAATAAATAGAAAATTATTTAACACACTAAAAATGAACCCCAAAATCCATGTTTGGGAAATTCCACTGGTGCAACCCCCTAATAATGGCTTGGTGGAATTTTATAGGAAAGAGACTTCCAACTGATCCCAAGATGCTTTAAGTGTGGTGGATGTGCATGCCACAAGCATGTTGAGGATTCTAGTGGCCTAATGATCCAAAAATTTGGGGGAGTAGAAAAAATTGAATTCTCAAGTGGTGGGATATTTACAAGAGCCAAACAACCTATTTTTTGCCTATCCATAAAATTCACAGATACTTTTTTGAATTATCTCTCTCAGCATTTGTGCATTTCCATTTTGGATGTTCATTTTTTTTTCGTATCCAAACTTGAGTTTTCACTCTCCCATTTTTCCTCATAAACAACAAAGATATAAAGATCGCTACAAAATGAAAATTTTAGTGTTCACATGTGCAAAAGAAATTGCATATTAAAATAAATAGAAAATTATTTCATGCACTAAAAATGAACCTCAAAATCCATGTTTGGGAAATTCCACTAGTACAACCCCCAAATAATAGCTTGGTGGAATTTTGATAGGAAAGAGACTTCTAAATGATCCCAACATGCTTTAAGTGTGGTGGATGTGCATGCCACAAGCATGTTGAGGATGCAAGTGGCCTAATGATCCAAAAATTAGGTGGAGTTGAAAACTTAAATTCTCAAGTGGTTGGATATTTAATAGAGCCAAACAACCCACTTTTTTCCTATCCTTAAAAATCACTGATACTTTTTGGAATTATCTCTCTCAGCATTTGTGCATTTCCATTTTGGTTGTTCAAATATTTTTTTTTCCGTTCCAAACTTTGGTTTTCACTCTCCCATTTTTCCTCATAACTCAAAAAGATATAAAGATCGCTACAAAATGAAAATTTTAGTGTTCACATGTGCAAAAGAAATTGCATATTAAAATAAATAGAAAATTATTTCACGCACAAAAAATGAACCCCAAAATCCATATTTGAGAAATTCCACCTGTACAACCCCCTAATTATGGCTTAGTGGAATTTTATAGGAAAGAGACTTCTAACTGATCCCAACAGGCTTTGAGTGTGGTGGATGTGCGTGGCACAAGCATGTTGAGGATGAAAGTGGCCTTATGATTTAAAATTAGGGGAAGTAGAAAAAATAAAATTCACAAGTGGTTGGATATTTACAAGAGCCAAACAACCCACTTAAGCCTATCCTTAAAAATCACAGATACTTTTTGGAATTATCTTTCACAGCCATTGTGCATTTCCATTTTGGATGTTCATTTTTTTTTCTGATCCAAACTTGAGTTTTCACTCTCCCATTTTTCATTGTAAAGAAAAAAGATATAAAGATTGCAAAAAATTGAAAATTTTAGAGTTCATGTGTGCAAAAAAATTTGAAAACTATAATAAATAGAAAATTATTTCATGCACTAAAAATGAACCCCAAAATCCATGTTTCGGAAATTCCACTAGTACAACCCCTGAATAATAGCTTGGTGGAATTTTATAGGAAAGAGACTTCTAACTGATCCCAACATGCTTTAAGTGTGGAGGATGTGCATGCCACAAGCATGTTGAGGATGCAAGTGGCCTAATGATCCAAAAATTAGGGGGAGTAGAAAAAATCAAATTCTCAAGTGGTTGGATATTTACCAACCCACTTTTTGCCTATACTTAAAAATCACAGATACATTTTGGAATTACTTCTCTCAGCATTTGCGCATTTCCATTTTGTATGTTCAAATATTTTTTTTTTATCCAAACTTGAGTTTTCACTCTCCCAATTTTCCTCGTCAACAAAAAAGATATGACGGTCGCAAAAAAAAAGATAATTCTAGAGTTCATGTGTGCAAAAAAAATTGAAAACTAAAATAAATAGAAAATTATTCCACGCAAGAAAAATGAACCCAAAAATCCATGTTTGGGTATTTACCAGAGCCAAACAACCCACTTTTTGCCTTTCCTAAAAAATCACAGATAATTTTTGGAATTAACACTCTCAGCATTTGCGAATTTCCATTTTGGATGTTCAAAATTTTTTTTTCAGATCCAAACATGAGTTTTCACTCTCTCGTTTTTCCTCACAAACAAAAAAGATATGAGGATCGCAACAAAATAAAAATTTTAGAGTTCAAGTGTGCAAATAAATTTTAAAACTGTAATAAATAAAAAATTATTTCATGCACTAAAAATGAACCCAAAAATCCATGTTTGGGAAATTCCACTAGTACAATCCCCTAATAAGAGCTTGGTGGAATTTTAAAGGAAAGAGACTTCTAACTGAACCCAACATGGTTTAAGTGTGGAGGATGTGCATGCCACAAGCAAGTTGAGGATGCAAGTGGCCTAATGATCCAAAAATTAGGCGGACTAGAAAAAATTAAATTCTCAAGTGGTTGGATATTTACCAGAGCCAAACAACCCGGTTTTTCCCTATCCTCAAAAATCTCTGATACTTTTTGGAATTATCTCTCTCTGCATTTGTACATTTCCATTTTTGATGTTCAAATTTTTTTTTCATATCCAAACTTGAGTTTTGACTCTCCCATTTTTCCTCATAAACAAAAAAGATATAAAGATAGCAACAAAATGAAAATTTTAGAGTTCAAGTGTGCAAAAAAATTTGAAAACTATCATAAATACAAAATTATTTCACACACTAAAAAAGAACCCCAAAATCCATGTTTGGGAAATCCCACTTGTACAGCCCCCTAATAATAGCTTGGTGGAATTTTATAGGAAAGACACTTCTAACTGATCCAAACATGCTTTAAATTTGGTGGATGTGCATGCCACAAGCATGTTGAGGATGCAAGTGGCCTAATGATCCAAAAATTAGGGGAAGTAGAAAAAATTAAATTCTCAAGTGGTTGGATATTTACCAAAGCCAAACAACCCACTTTTTGCCTATCCTTAAAAATCACAGATACTTTTTGGAATTATCTCTCTCAACATTTGCGCATTTCCATTTTGGATGTTCAAATATTTTTTTTTAAGATCCAAACTTGAGTTTTCACTCTCCCATTTCTCCTCGTAAACAAAAAAGATATGAAGATCGCAACAAAATGAAAATTTTAGAGTTCATGTGTGCAAAAAAAATTGAATACTATAATAAAAAGAAAATTATTTCACGCTCTAAAAATGAACCCCAAAATCCATGTTTGGGAAATTGCACTAGTACAACCCCCTAATAATAGCTTGGTGGAATTTTATAGGAAAGAGACTTCTAACTGATCCCAACATGCTTTAAGTGTGGTGGATGTGCATGCCACAAGCATGTTGAGGATTCAAGTGGCCTAATGATCCAACAATTAGGGGGAGTAGAAAAAATTAAATTCGCAAGTGGTTGGATATTTACCAGAACCAAACAACCCACTTTTTGCCTATCCCTAAAAATCACAAATACTTTTTCGAATTATCTCCCTCAGCATTTGCGCATTTCCATTTTGGATTGTCAAAATTTTTTTTTTTTACGATCCAAACTTGAGTTTTCACTCTGATATCTTTCCTCGTAAACAAAAAAGATATAAAGATTGCAACAAAATGAAAATTTTAGAGTTCATGTGTGCAAAAAAATTTGAAAACTATAATAAATAGAAAATTATTTCATGCACTAAAAATGAACCCCAAAATCCATGTTTGGAAAATTCCACTAGTACAACCCCCTAATAATAGCTTGGTGGAATTTTATAGGAAAGAGACTTGTAACTGATCCCAACATGTTTTAAGTGTGGAGGATGTGCATGCCACAAGCATGTTGAGGATGCAAGTGGCCTAATGATCCAAAAATTCGGGGGAGTGAAAAAAATTAAATTCTCAAGTGGTTGGATATTTACCAGAGCCAAACAACCCACTTTTTTCCTATCCTTAAAAATCACAGATACTTTTAGGTATTATCTCTCTCAGCCATTGTGCATTTCCATTTTGGATGTTCATTGTTTTTTTTAGATCCAAACTTGAGTTTTGACTCTCCAATTTTTCACTGTAAACAAAAAAGATATAAAGATCGCAACAAAATGAAAATTTTAGAGTTTATGTGTTCAAAAAAAATTGAAAACTATAATAAATAGAAAATTATATCATGCACTAAAAATGAACCCCCAAATCCATGTTTGGGAAATTGCACTAGTACAACCCCCTAATAATAGCTTGGTGGAATTTTATAGGAAAGAGACTTCTAACTGATCCCAACATGCTTTAAGTGTGATGGATGTGCATGCCACAAGCATGTTGAGGATGCAAGTGGCCTAATGATCCAAAAATTATATTCTCAAGTGGTTGGATATTTACCAGAGCCAAACAACCCACTTTTTCCTTATCCTTAAAAATCACAGATACTTTTTGGAATTATCTCTCTTAGCATTTGTGCATGTCCATTTTGGATGTTCAAAATTTTTTTTTTCAGATCCAAACTTGAGTTTTTGCTCTTCCATTTTACCTCGTAAAGAAAAAAGATATAAAGATCGCAACAAAATAAAAATTTTAGAGTTCATGTGTGCAAAAAAATTTGTAAACACTAAAAAATAGAAAATTATTTCACGCACTTAAAATGAACCCCAAAATCCATATTTGGGAAATTCCACTAGTACAAGCCCCTAATAATAGCTTGGTGGAATTTTATAGGAAAGAGACTTCTAACTGATGCCAACATGCTTTAAGTGTGGTGGATGTGCATGCCACAAGCATGTTGAGGATGCAAGTGGCCTAATGATCCCAAAATTAGGCGGAGTAGAAAAAAATAAATTCTCAAGTGGTTGGATAATTACCAAAGCCAAACAATCTACTTTTTGCCTATCCTTTAAAATCACTGATATTTTTCTGAATTATCTCTCTTAGCATTTGCGCATTTCCATTTTGGATGTTCAAATTTTTTTTTTTTCAGATCCAAACTTGAGTTCTCACTCTCCCATTTTTCCTCGTAAACAAAAAAGATATCAATATCGCAACGAATTGAAAATTTTAGAGTTCATGAGTACAAAAAAAATTGTAAACTATAATAAATAGAAAATTATTCCACGCACTAAAAATGAACCCCAAAATCCATGATTGGGAAATTCCACTAGTACAACCCCCTAATAATAGCTTGGTGGAATTTTATAGGAAAGAGACTTCTAACTGATCCCAACATGCTTTAAGTGTGGTGGATGTGCATGCCACAAGCATGTTGAGGATGCAAATGGCCTAATGACCCAAAAATTAAGGGGAGTAGAAAAAAATTAAATTCTCAAGTGGTTGGATAATTACCAGAGCCAAACAACCCACTTTTTGCCTATCCTTAAAAATCACAGATACTTTTTGAAATTATCTCTCTCAGCATTTGTGCATGTCCATTTTGAATGTTCAAATTTTTTTTTTTTTCAGATCCATCCTTGAGTTTTCACTGTCCCATTTTTCCACGTAAACAAAAAAGATATTAGATCGCAACAAAATGAAAATTTTAGAGTTCATGTTGCAAAAATAATTTGAAAACTATATAATAAAAAGAAAATTATTTCACGCACTAAAAATGAACCCCAAAATCCTTGTTTGGGAAATTCCACTTGTACAACCCCCTAATAATTGCTTGGTGGAATTTTATAGGAAAGAGAATTCTGACTGATGCCAACATGCTTTAAGTGTGGTGGATGTGCATGCCACAAGCATGTTGAGGATGCAAATGGCCTAATGATCCCAAAATTAGGCGGAGTAGAAAAAATTAAATTCTCAAGTGGTTGGATAATTACCAGAGCCAAACAATCCACTTTTTGCCTATCCTTTAAAATCACAGATACTTTTCTGAATTATCTCTCTCAGCATTTGCGCATTTCCATTTTGGATGTTCAATTTTTCTTTTTTTCAGATCCAAACTTGAGTTTTCACTTTCCCATTTTTCCTCGTAAACAAAAAAGATATGAATATCGTAACAAAATGAAAATTTTAGAGTTCATGAGAACAAAAAAAAATTGTAAACTATAATAAATGGAAAATTATTCCACGCACTAAAAATGAACCCCAAAATCCATGTTTGGGAAATTCCACTAGTACAACCCCCTAATAATACCTTGGTGGAATTTTATAAGAAAGAGACTTCTAACTCATCCCAACATGCTTTAAGTGTGGTGGATGTGCATGCCACAAGCATGTTGAGGATGCAAGTGGACTAATGATCCAAAAATTAAATTCTCAAGTGGTTCGATATTTACTAGAGCCAAACAACCCACTTTTTGCCTATCCATAAAAATCACAGATACTTTTTGGAATTATCTCTCTCAGCATTTTTGCTTGTCCATTTTGGATGTTCAAATTTGTTTTTTTCAGATCCGAACTTGAGTATTCACTCTCCCAATTTCCCTCGTAAACAAAAAAGATATAAAGATCGCAACAAAACGAAAATTTTAGAGGTCATGTGAGCAAAAAAATTTGAAAACTATAATAAATAGAAAATTATTTCACGCACTAAAAATGAACCCCAAAATCCATGTTTGGGAAATTCCACTAGTACAACCCCCTAGTAATAGCTTGGTGGAATTTTATAGGAAAGAGACTTCTAAATGATCCCAACATGCTTTAAGTGTTGTGGATGTGCATGCCACAAGCATATTGAGGATGCAAGTGACCTAATGATCCCAAAATTACGCGGAGTAGAAAAAATTTAATTCTCAAGTGGTTGGATATTTACCAGAGCCAAACAATCCACTTTTTGCCTATCCTTTAAAATCACAGATACTTTTCTGAATTATCTCTCTCAGCATTTGCGCATTTCCATTTTAGATGTTCAATTTTTCTTTTTTTCAGATCCAAACTTGAGTTTTCACTCTCCCATTTTTGCTCGTAAACAAAAAAGATATGAAGATCGCATTAAAATGAAAATTTAAGAGTTCATGTGTGAAAAAAAATTTGAAACTAAAATAAATAGAAAATTATTCAACGCACTAAAAATGAACCCCAAAATCCATGTTTGGGAAATTCCACTAGTACAACCCCCTAATAATGGCTTGGTGGAATTTTATAGGAAAGAGAGTTCTAACTGATCCCAACAGGCTTTTAAGTGTGGTGGATGTGCATGCCACAAGCATGTTGAGGATGCACGTGGCCTAATGATTCAAAAATTCGGGGGAGTAGAAAAAATTAAATTCTCAAGTGGTTGGATACCAGAGCCAAACAACCCACTTTTTGCCTATCCTTGAAAATCACAGATACTTTTTGGAATCACTCCCTTAGCATTTGTGCAATTCCATTTTGGATGTTCAAATTTTTTTTTTCAGATCCAAACTTGAGGTTTCACTCTCCCATTTTTCCTCGTAAACAAAAAACATATAAAGATTGCAACAAAATGAAAATTTTAGAGTTCACGTGTGCAAAAAAATTTGAAAAGTATAATAAATAGAAAATTATTTCACGCACTAAAAATGAACCCCAAAATCCATGTTTGGGAAATTCCACTAGTACAACCCCCTAAAAATAGCTCGGTGGAATTTTATAGGAAAGAGACTTGTAACTGATCCCAACATGCTTTAAGTGTGATGGATGTGTAGGCCACAAGCATGTTGAGGATGCAAGTGGCCTAATGATCCAAAAATTTAGGGGAGTAGAAAAAATTAAATTCTCAAGTGATTGGATATTTACCAGAGCCAAACAAGCCACTTTTTGCCTATCCTTAAAAATCACAGATTTTTTTTGGAATTATCTCTCTCAGCATTTGTGCGTTTCCATTTTGGATGTTCAAATTTTTTTTTCAGATCCAAACTTGAGTTATCACTCCCCTTTTTTCCTCGTAAACAAAAAAGATATAAAGATCACAACAAAATGAAAATTCTAGAGTTCATGTTTGCACAAAAATTTGAAAACTATAAAAAATAGAAAATTATTTCACGCACTAAAAATGAACCCCAAAATCCTTGTTTGGGAAATTCCACTAGTACAACACCCTAATAATAGCTTGCTGGAATTTTATAGGAAAGTGACTTCTAACTGATCCCAACATGATTTAAGTGCGGTGGATGTGCATGCTACAAGCATGTTGAGGGTGCAAGTGGCCTGATGATCCAAAAATTAGGGGAGTAGAAAAAATTAGAATCCCAAGTGGTTGCATATTTACAAGAGCCAAACAACCCACTTTTTGCCTATCCTTAAAAATCACAGATACTTTTTGGAATTATCTCTCTCAGCATTTGTGCATTTCCATTTTGAATGTTCAAATTTTTTTTTCAGATCCAAACTTGAGTTTTCACTCCCCCTTTTTTCCTCAGAAAATAAAAAGATATCAAGATCGCAACAAAATTAAAATTTTAGAGTCCTTTTGTGCTAAAAAATTTGAAAACTATAATAAATAGAAAATTATTTCACACACTAAAAATGAACCCCAAAATCCAGGATTGGGAAATTCCACTTATACAACCCCCTAATAATAGCTTGGTGAAATTTCATAGGAAAGAGACTTCTAACAGATCCCAATATGCTTTAAGTGTCATGGATGTGCATGCCACAAGCATGTCGAGGATGCAAGTGGCCTAGTGATCGAAAAATTTGGGGGAGTAGAAAAAATTTAATTCTCAAGTGGTTGGATATTTACCTTATCCAAGGAACCCACTTTTTGCCTATCCTTAAAATTCACAGATACTTTTTGGAGTTGTCTCTCTCAGCATTTGTCCATTTTCATTTTGGATGTTCAAATTTTTTTTTTTCAGATCCAAACTTGAGTTTTCACTCTCCCATTTTTCCTCGTAAACAAAAATGATATAAAGATCGCAACAAAATTAAAATTTTAGAGTTCATGTGTGGAAAGAAATTTAAAAACTATAATAAATAGAAAATTATTTCACACACTAAAAATGAACCCAAAAATCCTTGTTTGGGAAATTCCACTAGTACAACCCCCTAAAAATAGCTTGGTGGAATTTTATAGGAAAGAGACTTCTAACTGATCCCAACATGCATTAAGTGTGATGGATGTGCATGCCACAAGCATGTCGAGGATGCAAGTGGCCTAATAATCCAAAAATTAGGGGGAGAAGAAAAAATTAAATTCAAAAGTGGTTGGATAATTACAAGAGTCAAACAACCCACATTTTGCCTATCCTTCAAAATCACAGATACTTTTTGGAATTTTCTCGCTCAGCATTTGTGCATTTCCATTTTGGATGTTCAAATTTTTTTTTTCAGATCCAAACTTGAGTATTCACTCTCCCGTTTTTCCTCGTAAACAAAAACGATATAAAGATCGCAACAAAATGAAAATTTTAGAGTTCAAGTGTGGAAAAAAATTTTAAAACTATTATAAATAGAAAATTATTTCACGCACTAAAAATGAACCCCAAAATCCATGTTTGGGAAATTCCACTAGTACAACCTCCTAAAAATAGCTTGGTGAAAATTTTATAGGAAAGAGACTTCTAACTGATCCCAACATGCTTTAAGTATGATGGATGTGCATGCCACAAGCATGTAGAGGCTGCAAGTGGCCTAATGATCCAAAAATTTGGGGGAGTAGAAAAAATTAAATTTTCAAGTGGGTGGATATTTACCAGAGCCAAACAACCCACTTTTTGCCTATCCTTAAAAATCACATATAATTTTTGGAATTATCTCTCTCAGCATTTGTTCATTTCCATTTTGAATGTTAATATTTTTTTTTTCAGATCCAAACACTAGTTTTCAATCTCCCATTTTTCCTCGAAAACAAAAAACATATAAAGATCGCAATAAAATAAAAATTTTAGAGTTCAAGTGTGCAAAAAAATTTAAAACTATAATAAATAGAAAATTATTTCACACACTAAAAATGAACCCCAAAATCCATGTTTGGGAAATTCCACTTGTACAACCCCCTAATAATAGCTTGGTGGAATTTTATAGGAAAGAGACTTCTAACTGATCCCAATATGCATTAAGTGTGGTGGATGTGCATGGCACAAGCTTGTTGACGATTCAAGTGGCCTAATGATCCAAAAATTTGGGGGTGTAGAAAAAATTAAATTCTCAAGTGGTTGGATATTTTCACTCTCCCATTTTTCCTCATTAACAAAAAAGATATGAAGATCGCAACAAAATAAAAATTTTTGAGTTCATGCGTGCAAAAAAATTTGTAAACTATAATAAATAGAAAATTATTCCACGCACTAAAAATGAACCCCACAATCCATGTTTGGGAAATTCCACTAGTACAACCCCCTAATAACAGCTTGGTGGAATTTTATAGGAATGAGACTTCTAACTGATCCCAACATGCTTTAAGTGTGGTGGATGTGCATGCCAAAAGCATGTTGAGCATGCAAGTGGCCTAATGATCCAAAAAATAAATTTTCAAGTGGTTGGATATTTACCAGAGCCAAACAACCCACTTTTTGCCTATCCTTAAAAATCACAGATACTTTTTGGAATTATCTCTTACAGCATTTGAGCATGTCCATTTTGGATGCTCAAATTTTTTTTTTCTGATCCAAACTTAAGTTTTCACTTTCCATTTTTCCTCGTGAACAAAATAGATATAAAGATCGCAACAAAAAGATAATTTTAGAGTTCATGTGTGCAAAAAAATTTCAAAACTTTAATAAATATAAAATTATTTCATTCACTTAAAATGAACGCCAAAATCCATGTTTGAAAAATTCTACTTGGTCAACCCCCTAATATTAGCTTGGTGGAATTTTATAGGAAAGAGACTTCTAACTAATCCCCACATGCTTTAAGTGTGGTGGATGTGCATGCCGCAAGCATGTTGAGGATGCAAGTGGCCTAATGATCCAAAAATTCGGGGGAGTGAAAAAAATTAAATTCTCAAGTGGTTGGATATTTACCAGAGCCAAACAACCCACTTTTTTTCTATCCTTAAAAATCACAGATACTTTTGGGAATTATCTCGCTCAGCATTTGTACATTTCCATTTTGGATGTTCAAATTTTTTTTCTTCAGATCCAAACTTGAGTTTTCACTCTCCCGTTATTCCTCGTAAAGAAAAAAGATATAAAGATCGCAACAAAATGAAAATTTTAGAGTTCATGTGTGCAAAAAAATTTGAAAACTATAATAAAAAGAAAATTATTTCATGCACTAAAAATGAACCCCAAAATCCATGTTTGGGAAATTCCACTTGTACAACCCCCTAAAAATAGATTGGTGGAATTTTATAGGAAAGAGACTTCTAACTGATCCCAACATGCTTTAAGTGTGAAGGATGTGCATGCCACAAGCATGTCGAGGATGCAAGTGGCCTAATGATCTAAAAATTTGGGGGAGTAGAAAAAATTAAATTCTGAAGTGGTTGGATATTTACCAGATCCAAACAACCCACTTTTTGCCTATCCTTAAAAATCACAGATACTTTTTGGAATTATCTCTCTCAGCATTTGTGCATTTCCATTTAGGATGTTCAATTTTTTTTTTTCAGATCCAAAGTTGAGTTTTCACTCT
This sequence comes from Aristolochia californica, assembly GCF_029961685.1. Classification (NCBI taxonomy): domain Eukaryota; kingdom Viridiplantae; phylum Streptophyta; class Magnoliopsida; order Piperales; family Aristolochiaceae; genus Aristolochia; species Aristolochia californica. The sequence goes on along the minus strand of NW_027182257.1, from coordinate 21,526,664 downwards.
CCCATTTTTCCTCATAAACAAAAAAGACATAAAGATCGCAACAAATTGATAATTTTAGAGTTCATGTGTGCAGAAAAATTTGAAAACTATAATAAATAGAAAATTATTTCACGCACTAAAAACGAACTCCAAAATCCATGTTTGGGAAATTCCACTAGTTCAACCCCCTAATAATAGCTTGGTGAAATTATATAGGAAAGAGACTTCTAACTGATTCCAACATACTTTAAGTGTGGTGGATGTGCATGCCACAAGCAAGTTGAGGAAGCAAGTGGCCTAATGATCCAAAAATTTGGGGGAGAAGAAAAAATTAAATTCTCAAGTTGTTGGATACTTACCAGAGCCTAACTACCCACTTTTTGCCTATCCTTCAAAATCATAGATACTTTTGGAATTACCTCTCTCAGCATTTGTGCATTTCCATTTTGGATATGCAATGTTTTTGTTTTCAGATCCAAACTTGAGTTTTCGCTCTCCCATTTTTCTCGTAAAAAAAAAAGATATAAGGCAAATAGATCCCAACAAAATGAAAATTTTACAGTTCACGTACGCAAAAAAATTTGAAAACTATAATACATGTAAGTGAAGAAAATTATTTCTTGCACTAAAAATGAACTCCAAGGTTTTGTGATCCATGTTTGGGAAATTCCACTAGTACAACCCCTAATAATTAGCTGTGTGGAATTTTATAGGAAAGGGATATGTAACTTATCCTAACTTGCTTTAAATGTGGTGGATATGCATGCTAGAAACATGTAGAGGATGCAAGTGGCCTAATGATGCCAAAAATTTCAAGGAGTAGAAAAAATCAGATTCTCAAGTGGGTGGATATTTACCAGAGCCAAACAACCCACTTTTTGCCTCTCCTTAAAAATCAAAGATACTTTTTTGAATTATCTCTCTCGGCATTTCTGCATTTTCCATTTTGGAAGTTCAAATTTTTTTTCAGATGCAAACTTGAGTTTTCACTCTCCCACTTTTCGCGTAAACAAAAAATATAAAATGCAAATAGATCTCGACAAAATGAAAATTTTAGATATCAAGTATGTAAAAAAATTTGAAAACAGTAATAAATGTAGGTGAAGAAAACTATTTCACGGACTAAAAATGAAAACCAAGGTTTTCTTATCCATGTTTGGGAAATTCCACTAGTACAAACCCTAATAATTAGCTTGGTGGAATTTTATAGGAAAGGGAGTTCTAACTGATCTTAACTTGCTTTAAATGTGGTGGATATGCATGTCAGAAACATGTAGAGGATGCAAGTGGCCTAATGAAGCCAAAAACTTCAAGGAGAAGAAAAATCAGATTCTCAAGTGGTTGGTTATTTTACCAGAGCTAAACAACCCACTTTTTGCCTATCCTTAAAAATCACAGATACTTTTTGGAATTATCTCTCTCAGCATTTGGGCATTTACCATTTTTGATGTACAAATTTTTTTTTTGATCCAAACATGAGTTTGCGCTCTCCCATATTTCTCGTAAACAAAAAAGATATAAGGCAAATAGATCACAACAAAATGAAAATTTTAGAGTTCATATACGCAAAAAAAATTGAAAACTAAAAAAATGTATGTGAAGAAAATTATTTCCCGTACTAAAAATGAAATCCAAGGTTTTCTTATCCATGTTTGGGAAATTCCACTAGTACAACCCCTAATAATTAGCTTGGTGGAATTTTATAAGAAAGGGAAATCTAACTGATCCTAACATGCATTAAATGTGGTGGATATGCATGCCAGAAACATGTTGAGGTTGCAAGTGGCCTATTGATGCCAAAAATTTCAAGGAGTATAAAAAATCAGATTCTCAAGTGGTTTGACATTTTACCAGAGCCAAACAACCCACTTTTTGCCTATCCTTAAAAATCACAGATACTTTTTGGAATTATCTCTATCAGCACTTGTTCAATTTCCATTTTTGTTGTTAAATTTTTTTTTTCAGATCCAAATGATAGTTTTCTCTCTCCCATTTTTCTTGTAAACAAAAAAGATATAAGGCAAATAAATCGCAACAAAATGAAAATTTTAGAGTTCATATACGCAAAAAAATTTGAAAAATAAAATAAATGTATGTGAAGAAAATTAATTCACATACTAAAAATGAACTCCAAGGTTTTCTTATCCATGTTTGGGAAATTCCACTAGTACAACCCCTAATAATTAGCTCTGTGGAATTTTATAAGAAAGGGACATCTAACTGGTCCGAATATGTTTTAAATGTGGTGGATATATGCATGCCAGAAACATGTTGAGGATGCTTGTGGCCTAATGATGCCAAAAATTAAAAGGAGGAGAAAAAATCATATTCTCAAGTGGGTGGATATTTTCCAGAACCAAACAACCCACTTTTTGCCTATCATTAAAAATCACAGATGCTTTTTGGAATTATCTCTCTCTTCATTTGTGCATTTCCCATTTTGGATGTTCAAATTTTTTTTGAGATCCAAACTTGAGTTTTCGCTCACCCATTTTTCTCGTAAAAAAAAAGATAATAGGCAAATAGATCCCAACAAAATGAAAATTTTAGAGTTCATGTACACAAAAAAATTAAAAAACTATAATAAATGTAACTGAAGAAAATTATTTTATGCACTAAAAATGAACTCCAAGGTTTTGTGATCCATGTTTGGGAAATTCCACTAGTACAAACCTAATAATTAGCTTGGTGGAATTTTATAGGAAAGGGACATCTAACTTATCCTAACTTGCTTTAAATGTGGTGCATATGCATGCCAGAAAAATGTAGAGGATGCAAGTGGCCTAATGATGCCAAAAATTTCAAGGAGTATAAAAAATCAGATTCTCAAGTGGCTGGATATTTTAACAGAGCCAAACAACCTACTTTTTGCCAATCCTTAAAAATCACAGATACTTTTTGGAATTATCTCTCTCCGCATTTGTCCATTTTCCATTTTGGATATTAAAATTTATTTTCAGATCCAAACTTGAGTTTTCGCTCTCCCATTTTTCTCGTAAACAAAAAAGATATGAGACAAATAGATCACAACAAAATGAAAATTTTAGAGTTGTTATGCGCAAATAAATTTCAAAACTAAAATATATGTATGTGAAGAAAATTATTTCATGGACTAAAAATGAAATCCAAGGTTTTCATATCCTTGTTTGGGAAATTTCACTAGCACAACCCCCAATAATTAGCTTGGTGGAATTTCAAAAGAAAGGGACATCTAACTGATCCTAACATGCTTTAAATGTGGTGGATATACATGCCAGAAACATGTTGAGGATGCAAAGGGCCTAATGATGCCAAAAATTTGAAGGTGTATAAAAAATCAGATTCTCAACTGGGTGGATATTTACCAGAGCCAAACAACCCACTTTTTGCCTATCTTTAATAACCACAGATACTTTTTAGAATTACCTCTCACTGCATTTGTGCATTTCCCATTTTGGATGTTCAAATTTTGTTTCTGATCCAAACTTGAGTTTTCCCTCTCCCATTTTTCTCGTAAAAAAAAAAAGATATAAGGCAAATAGATCCCAACAAAATGAAAATTTAAGAGTTCATGTATGCAAAAAAATTTGAAAACTATAATAAATGTAAGTGAAGAAAATTATTTCATGCACTAAAAATGAACTCCAAGGTTTTGTGATCCATGTTTGGGAAATTCCACTAGTACAACCCCTAATTATTAGCTTGGTGGAATTTTATAGGAAAGGGACATCTAACTTATCCTAACTTGCTTTAAATGTGGTGGATATTTATGCCAGAAACATGTAGAGGATGCAAGTGGCCTAATTATGCCAAAAAGTTCAAGGAGTGGAAAAAATTAGATTCTCAAGTGGTTGGATATTTTACCAGAGCCAAACAACCCACTTTTTGCCAATCCTTAAAAATCACAGATACATTTTGGAATTATCTCTCTCAGCATTTGTGCATTTTCCATTTTGGATGGTCAAATTTTTTTTCAGATCCAAACTTGAGTTTTCGCTCTCACTTTTTTCTTGTAAACAAAAACGATATAGGGCAAATAGATCACAACAAATTTAAAATTTTAGATTTCATATATGGAAAAAAAATTGAAAAGTAAAATAAATGTATGTGAAAAAAATTATTTCACGTACTAAAAATGAACTCCAAGGTTTTGTTATCCATGTTAGGGAAATTCCACTAGTACCACCCCTAATAATTAGCATGGTGGAATTTTATAGGAAAGGGACATCTAACTTATCCTAACATACTTTAAATGTGGTGGATATGCAAGCCAGAAACATGTTGAGGATGCAAGTGGCCTAATGAAGCGAAAAATTTCAAGGAGTATAAAAAATCTGATTCTCAAGTGGGTGGATACTTACCAGAGCCAAACAACCCAGTTTTGGCCTATCTTTAATAACCACAGTTACTTTTTGGAATTATCTCTCTCTGCATTTCTGCATTTTCCATTTTGAATGTTAAAATTTTTTTTTAGATCCAAACTTGAGTTTTCGCTCTCCTATTTTTCTCGTAAAAAAAAAAAGATAACAAGCAAATAGATCCCAACAAAATGAAAATTTTAGAGTTCATGTACACAAAAAATTTGAAAAGTAATATAAATGTATAAGAAGAAAATTATTTCACGGATTAAAAATGAAATCCAGGGTTTTCTTATCCATGTTTATGAAATTCCACTAGTACAACCCCTAATAATTAGCTTGGTGGAATTTTATAGGAAAGGGACTTCTAACTGATCTTAACTTGCTTTAAATGTGGTGGATATGCATGTCAGAAACATGTAGATGATGCAAGTGACCTAATGATGCCAAAAATTTCAAGGAGAAGAAAAATTCAATTCTCAAGTGGTTGGATATTTTACCACAGCCAAACAACCCACTTTTTGCCCATCCTTAAAAATCACAGATACTTTTTGGTATCTCTCTCAGCATTTGGGCATTTTCCATTTTGGATGTACAAATTTTTTTTTTACCCAAACTTGAGTTTGCACTCTCCCTTTTTTCTCGTAAACAAAAAAGATATAAGGCAAATAGATCACAACAAAATGAAAATTTTAGAGTTCATATATGCAAAATAAATTGAAAAGTAAAATAAATGTATGTGAATAAAATTATTTCACGGACTAAAAATGAAATCCAAGGTTTTCTTATCCATGTTTGGGAAATTCCACTAGTACAACCCCTAATAGTTAGCTTGGTGGAATTTTATAAGAAAGGGAAATCTAACTGATCCTAACATGCATTAAATGTGGTCGATATGCATGCCAGAAACATGTTGAGGATGCAAGTGGCCTAACTGTGCCAAAAATTTCAAGGAGTATAAAAAATCTGATTCTCAAGTGGTTGGATATTTTACCAGAGCCAAACAACCCACTTTTTCCCTATCCTTAAAAATCACAGAGACTTTTTGGAATTATCTCTAACAATACTTGTGCATTTTCCATTTCTGATGTTAATATTTTTTTTCATATCCAAATGAGTGTTTTCGCTCTCCCATTTTTGTCGTAAACAAAAAAGATATAAGACAAATAAATCGCAACAAAATGAAAATTTTAGAGTTCATATACACAAAAAATTTGAAAACTAAAATAAATGTATGTGAAGAAAATTAATTCATGTACTAAAAATGAACTTCAAGGTTTTCTTATCCATGTTTGGGAAATTCCACTAGTACAACCCCTAATAATTAGCTCTGTAGAATTTTATAAGAAAGGGACATCTAACTGATCCGAATATGCTTTAAATGTGGTGGATATGCATGCCAAAAACATGTTGAGGATGCTAGTGGCCTAATGATGCCAAAAATTTGGAGGAGAAAAAATCATATACTCAAGTGGGTGGATATTTTCCAGAACCAAACAACCCACTTTTTGCCTATCATTAAAAATCACATATGCTTTTTGGAATTATCTCTCTCTGCATTTATTCATTTCCCATTTTGGATGTTCAAATTTATTTTTCAGATCCAAACTTGAGTTTTCGCTCTCCCATTTTTCTCGTAAACAAAAAAGATATAAGGCAAATAGATCGCAACAAAATGAAAATTTACGAGTTCACATACGCAAAAAAATTAGAAAACTAAAATAAATGTATGTGAAGAAAATTATGTCATGCACTAAAAATGAACTCCTAGGTTTTGTTATCCATGTTAGGGAAATTCCACTAGTACAACCCCTAGTAATTAGCTTGGTGGAATTTTATAGGAAAGGGACATCAAACTGATCCTAACATGCTTTAAATGTGGTGGATATGCATGCCAAAAACATGTTGAGGAAGCAAGTGGCCTAATGATGCCAAAATTTTCAAGGAGTAGAAAAAATCAGATTCTCAAGTGGGTGGATATTTACCAGAGCCAAACAACCTACTTTTTGTCTATCTTTAAAAATCATAGATACTTTATGGAATTATTTTTCTCTGCATGTGTGCATTTCCCATTTTGGATGTTCAAATTTATTTTCAAATCCAAACTTGTGTTTTCGCTCTCCCATTTTTCTTGTAAACAAAAAAGATATAAGGCAAATAGATCGCAACAAAATAAAAATTTTAGAGTTCATGTACGCAAAAAAATTTGAGAATTATAAAAAATGTAATTGAAGAAAATTATTTCACGCACTAAAAATGAAGTCAGAGGTTTTGTTATCAATGTTTGGGAAATTCCACTAGTACAACCCCTAATAATTAGCTTGGTGGAATTTTATTGGAAACAGACTTCTAACTGATCCTAACATGCTTTAAAAGTGTTGGATATGCATGCCAGAAACATGTTGAGGATGCAAGTGGCCTAATGATGCCAAAAATTTCAAGGGGTAGAAAAAATCAAATTCTCAAGTAAGTGGATATTTACTAGAGCCAAACAACCCACTTTTTCCCACCATTAAAAATCACTGATACTTTTTGGAATTATCTCTCTCTGCATTTGTTCATTTTCCATTTTGGATGTTCTAAATTTTTTTCAGATCCAAACTTGAGTTTTCGATCTCCCATTTTTCTCATAAAAAAAAAAGATATAAGGCAAATAGATCACAACAAAATAAAAATTTTAGAGTTCATATACGAACAAAAATTTGAAAAGTAAAATAAAATTATGTGAAGAAAATTATTTCACGTACTAAAAATGAATTCCAAGGTTTTGTTATCCATGTTAGGGAAATTTCACTAGTACAATCCCAAATAATTAGCTTGGTGGAATTTTATAGGAAAGGGACATCTAACTGATCCTAGCATGCTTTAAATGTGGTGGATATGCATGCCAGAAAGATGTTGAGGATGAAAGTGGCCTAATGAAGCCAAATATTTCAAGGAGTATAAAAAATCAGATTCTCAAGTGGGTGGATATTTTACCAGAGCCAAACAACGGACTTTTTGCCTATCTTTAATAACCACAGATACTTTTTTGAATTATCTGTCTCTGCATTTGTGCATTTCCCATTTTGGATGTTAAATTTTTTTTTCAGATCCAAACTTGAGTTTTAGCTCTCCCATTTTTCTCGTAAACAAAAAAGATATAAGGCAAATAGATCACAACAAAATGAAAGTTTTAGAGTTCATATACGCAAAAAAAATTGAAAACCTAAATAAATGTATGTGAAGAAAATTATTTCACTGACTAAAAATGAAATCCAAGGTTTTCTTATCCATGTTTGGGAAATTCCACTAGTACAACCCCTAATAATTAGCTTGGTGGAATTTTATAGGAAAGGGACTTCTAACTGATCTTAACTTGCTTTAAATGTGGTGGATATGCATGCCAGAAACATGTAGAGGATGCAAGTGGCCTAATAATGCAAAAAACTTCGAGGAGTATATAAAATCAGATTCTCAAGTGGGTGGATATTTACCAGAGCCAAACAACCCTCTTTTTGCCTATCTTTAATAACCAAAAATACTTTTTGGAATTATCTCTCTCTGCATTTGTGCATCTCCCATTTTTTATGTTAAAATTTTTTTTCAGATCCAAACTTGAGTTTTCGCTCTCCCATTTTTCTTATAAAAAAAAAGATAATAGGTAAATAGATCCAAAAAAAATGAAAATTTTAGAGTTCATGTACACTAAAAAATTTGAAAACTATAATAAATGTAAGTGAAGAAAATTATTTCATGAACTAAAAATGAACCCAAGGTTTTGTGATCCATGTTTTGGGAAATTCCACTAGTACAAACCCTAATAATTAGCTTGGTGGAATTTTATAGGAAAGGGACTTCTAACTGATCTCAACTTGTTTTAAATGTGGTGGATATGCATGTCAGAAACATGTAGAGGATGCAAGTGGTCTAATGATGCCAAAAACTTCAAGGAGAAGAAAAATCTAATTCTCAAGTGGTTGGATATTTTACCAGAGCCAAGCAACCCACTTTTTGCCTATCCTTAAAAATCACAGATACTTTTTGGAATTATCTCTCTCAGTATCTGTGCATTTTCCATTTTAGATGTTCAAATTTTTTTTCAGATCCAAACTTGAGTTTTTGCTCTCCCTTTTTTCTCGTAAACAAAAAAAAGATATAAGGCAAATAGATCACAACAAAATGAAATTTTTGGAGGTCATATAAGCAAAAAAATTTGAAAAGTAAAATAAATGTATGTGAAGAAAATTATTTCACGGACAAAATATGAAATCCAATGTTTTCTTATCCATGTTTGGAAATTCCACTAGTACAACCCCTAATAATCAGCTTGGTGGAATTTTATAGGAAAGGGACTACTAACTGAACTGAACTTGCTTTAAATGTAGTGGATATACATGTCAGAAACATGTAGAGGATGCAAGTGGCCTAATGACGCCAAAAACTTCAAGGAGAAGAAAAATCAGATTCCCAAGTGGTTGGATATTTTACGAGAGCCAAACAATCCACTTTTTGCCTATCCTTAAAAATCACAGATACGTTTTGGAATTATCTCTCCTAGACTTTGGGCATTTTCCATTTTGGATGTTAAAATTTTTTTTCATATCCAAACTTGAGTTTTCATTCTCTCCCATTTTTCTCGTAAACAAAAAAGATATAAGGCAAATAGATCAAAACAAAATGAAAATTTTAGAGTTCATATCTGCAAAAAAAATTGAAAACTAAAATAAATGTACGTGAACAAAATTATTTCACGGACTGAAAATGAAATCCAAGGTTTTCTTATCCTTGTATGGGAAATTGCACTAGTACAACCCCTAATAATTAGCTTGGTGGAATTTTTTAAGAAAGGGACATCTAACTTATCCTAACATGCTTTAAATGTGGTGGATATGCATGCCAGAAACATGTTGAGGATGCAAGTGGCCTAATGTTGCCAAAAATTTCAAGGAGTATAAAAAATCAGATTTTCAAGTGGGTGGATATTTACCAGAGCTAAACAACCCACTTTTTGCCTATCTTTAGTAACAACAAATACTTTTTGGAATTATCTCTCTCTGCATTTGTGAATTTCCAATTTTGGATGTTCAAATTTTTTTTCAGATCCAAACTTGAGTTTTCGCTCTCCCTTTTTTCTCGTAAAAAAAAGATATAACGTAAATAGATCCGAACAAAATGAAAATTTTAGAGTTCATGTACGCAAAAAAAATTGAAAACTATAATAAAAGTAAGTGAAGAAAATTATTTCATGCACTAAAAATGAACTCCAAGGTTTTATGATCCATGTTTGGGAAATTCTACTAGTACAACCCCTAATAATTAGCTTGGTTCAATTTTATAGGAAAGGGACATCTAACTTATCCTAACTTGCTTTAAATGTGGTGGATATGCATGCCAGAAACATGTAGAGGATGCAAGTGGCCTAATGGTGCCCAAAAGTTCTAGGAGTAGAAAAAATCAGATTCTCAAGTGGTTGGATATTTTACCAGAGCCAAACAACCCACTTTTTGCCTATCCTTAAAAATCACAGATACTTTTGGGAATTATCTCTCTCAGCATTTGTCCATTTGACATTTTGGATGTTCATATTTTTTTTTAGATCCAAACTTGAGTTTTCTCTCTCCCATTTTTCTCGAAAACAAAAAAGATATAAGCCAAATATATTCCAACAAAATGAAAATTTTAGAGTTCATATACGCAAAAAAATTTGAAAAGTAAAATAAATGTATGTGAAAAAAATTATTTTACGGACTAAACATGAAATCCAATGTTTTCTTATCCATGTTTGGGAAATTCCACTAGTACAACCCCTAATAATTAGCTTGGTGGAATTTTATAGGAAAGGGACTTCTAACTGATCTTAACTCGCTTTAAATGTGGTGGATATGCATGCAAGAAACATGTAAAAGATGCAAGTGGCCTAATGATGCGGAAAACTTCAAGGAAAAGAAAAATCAGATTCTGAAGTGGTTGGATATTTTACGAGAGCCAAACAACCCACTTTTTGCCTATCCTTAGAAATCACAGATACATTTTGGAATTATCTCTCGCAGTATTTGGGCATTTTCCATTTTGGATGTTAAAATTTTTTTTCATATCCAAACTTGAGTTTTCGCTCTGCCATTTTTCTCGTAAACAAAAAAAATATAAGGCAAATAGATCACAACAAAACGAAAATTTTAGAGTTCATATACGCAAAAAAAATTGAAAAGTAAAATAAATGTATGTGAAGAAAATTATTTCACGTACTAAAAATGAACTCCAAGGTTTTGTTATCCATGTTTGGGAAATTCCACTAGTACAACCCCTAATAATTAGCATGGTGGAATTTTATAGGAAAGGGACATCTAACTGATCCTAACATGCTTTAAATGTGATGGATGTGCATGCCAGAAACATATTGAGGATGCAAGTGGCTTAATGATGCCAAAAATTTCAAGGAGTATGAAAAATCAGATTCTCAAGTGGGTGGATATTTACCAGAGCCAAACAACCCACTTTTTGCCTATCTTTAATAACCACAGATACTTTTTGGAAGTATCTCTCTCTGCATTTGTGCATTTCCCATTTTGGATGTTCAAATTTTTTTCAGATCCAAACTTGAGTTTTCGCTCTCCCATTTTTCTCATAAAAAAAAGATAATAGGCAAATAGAACCCAACAAAATGAAAATTTTAGAGTTCATGTATACAAAAAAAATTGAAAACTATAATAAATGTAAGTGAAGAAAATTATTTTATGCACTAAAAATGAACTCCAAGGTTTTGTGATCCATGTTTGGGAAATTCCACTAGTACAACCCCTAATAATTAGCTTGGTGGAATTTTATAAGAAAGGGACATCTAACTTATCCTAACTTGCTTTAAATGTGGTGGATATGGATTCCAGAAACATGTAGAGGATGCAAGTGGCCTAATGATGCCAAAACTTCAAGCAATAGAAGAAATCAGATTCTCAAGTGGTTGGATATTTTACCAGAGCCAAACAACCCACTTTTTGCAAATCCTTAAAAATCACAGATACTTTTTGGAATTATCTCTCTCAGCATTTGTGCATTGTCCATTTTGGATGTTCAAATTTTTTTTCTGGTCCAAACTTGAGTTTTCGCTCTCCCATTTTTGTCGTAAAAAAAAAAAGATATAAGGCAAATAGATCACAACAAAATGAAAATTTTAGAGTTCATATACGCAAAAAAATTTGAAAAGGAAAATAAATGTATGAGAAGAAAATTATTTCACAGACTAAAAATGAAATCCAAGGTTTTCTTATCCATGTTTGGGAAATTCCTCTAGTACAACCCCTAATAATTAGCTTGGTGGAATTTTATAGGAAAGGGACTTCTAACTGATCTTAACTTGCTTTAAATGTGGTGGATATGCATGTCAAAATTATGTAGAGGATGCAAGTAGCCTAATGATGGCAAAAACTTCAAGGAGAAGAAAAATCAGATTCTCAAGTGGTTGGATATTTTACGAGAGCCAAACAACCCACTTTTTGCCTAACCTTAAAAATCACAGATACTTTTTGGAATTATCTCTCTCAGCATTTGGGCATTTTCCATTTTGGATGTTCAAATTTTTTTTCAGATCCAAACTTGAGTTTTCACTCTCCCATTCTTCTCGTAAACAAAAAAGATATAAGGCAAATAGATCACAACAAAATGAAAATTTTAGAGTTCATATACGGAAAAAAAATTGAAAACTAAAATAAATGTATGTGAAGAAAATTATTTCATGGACTAAAAATGAAATTCAAGGTTTTCTTATCCATGTTTGGGAAATTCCACTAGTACAACCCGTAATAATTACCTTGGTGGAATTTTATAAGAAAGGGACATCTAACTTATCCTAACATGCTTTAAATGTGGTGGATATGCATGCCAGAAACATGTTGAGGATGCAAGTGGCCTAATGATGCCAAAAATTTCAAGGAGTATAAAAAATCAGATTCTCAAGTGGGTGGATATTTACCAGAGCCAAACAACCCACTTTTTGCCTATCTTTAATAACCACAAATACTTTTTGGAATTATCTCTCTCTGCATTTGTGCATTTCGCATTTTGGATTTTCAAATTTTTTTTCAGATCCAACTTGAGTTTTCGCTCTCCCATTTTTCTCGTAAAAAAACAGATCATAGGCAAATAGATCCCAAGAAAATGAAAATTTTAGAGTTCAAGTACACAAAAAAAATTTGAAAACTATAATAAATGTAAGTGAAGGAAATTATTTCACGCACTAAATATGAACTCCAAGGTTTTGTGATTCATGTTTGGGAAATTCCACTAGTACAACCCCTAATAATTAGCTTGGTGGAATTTTATAGGAAAGGGACATCTAACTTGTCCTAACTTGCTTTAAATGTGGTGGATATGCATGCCAAAAAAATGTAGAGGATGCAAGTGGCCTAATGATGCCAAAAAGTTCAAGGATTAGATAAAATCAGATTTTAGAGTGGTTGGATATTTTACCAGAGCCAAACAACCCACTTTTTGCCAATCCTTAAAAATCATAGATACTTTTTGGAATCATCTCCCTCAGCATTTGTGCATTTTCCATTTTGGATATTCAAATTTTTTTTCAGATCCAAACTTGAGTTTTCGCTCACCCATTTTTTTAGTAAACAAATAAGATATAAGGCAGCTAGATCACAACAAAATGAAAATTTAAGAGTTCATATACGAAAAAAAATTTGAAAAGTAAAATAAATGTATGTGAAGAAAATTATTTCACGTACTCAAAATGAACTCCAAGGTGTTGCTATCCATGTTTGGGAAATTCCACTAGTACAACCCCTAATAATTAGCTTGGTGGAATTTTATAGGAAAGGGACTTCTAACTCATCTTAACTTGTTTTAAATGTGGTGGATATGCATGTCAGAAACATGTAGAGGATGCAAGTGGCTTAATGATGCCAAAAACTTCAAGGAGAGGAAAAATCAGATTCTCAAGTGGTTGGATATTTTACCAGAGCCAAACAACCCACTTTTTACGTATCCTTAAAACTCACAGATACTTTTTGGAATTATCTCTCTCAGCATTTGGGCAATTTCCATTTTGGATGTTAAAATTTGTTTTAAGATCCAAACTTGAGTTTTCGCCCTCCCATTTTTCTCGTAAAAAAAAAGATATAAGGCAAATAGATCACAACAAAATGAAAAATTTAGAGTTCATATTCGAAAAAAAATTTGAAAACTATAATAAATGTTAGAGAAGAAAATTATTTCATGCACTAAAAATGAACTCCAAGGTTTTGTGATCCATGTTTGGGAAATTCCACTAGTACAACCCCGAATAATTAGCTTGGTTGAATTTTATAGGAAAGGGACATCTAACTTATCCTAACTTGCTTTAAATGTGGTGGATATGCATCACAGAAACATGTAGAGGATGCACGTGGACTAATGATGCCAAAAATTTCAAGGAGTAGAAAAAATCAGATTCTCAAGTGGTTTGATATTTTAGAAGAGCCAAACAAGCCACTTTTTGCCAATCCTTAAAAATCACAAATACTTTTTGGAATTATCTCTCTCAGCATTTGTGCATTTTCCATTTTCGATGTTCAAATTTTTTTTCAGATCCAAACATGAGTTTTCTCTCTCCCATTTTTCTCGTAAACAAAAAAGATATAAGGCAAATAGATCACAACAAAATGAAAATTTTAGAGTTCATATACGGAAAAAAAATAGAAAACTAAAATAAATGTATGTGAAGAAAATTATTTCATGGACTAAAAATGAAATTCAAGGTTTTCTTATCCATGTTTGGGAAATTCCACTAGTACAACCCCTAATAATTACCTTGGTGGAATTTTATAAGAAAGGGACATCTAACTGATCCTAACATGCTTTAAATGTGGTGGATATGCATGCCAGAAACATGTTGAGGATGCAAGTGGCCTAATGATGCCAAAAATTTCAAGGAGTATAAAAAATCAGATTCTCAAGTGGGTGGATATTTACCAGAGCCAAACAACCCACTTTTTGCCTATCTTTAATAACCACAGATAATTTTTGGAATTATCTCTCTCTGCATTTGCGCATTTCCCATTTTGGATGTTCAAATTTGTTTTCAGATCCAAACTTGACTTTTCACTCTCCCATTTTTCTCGTAAAAAAAATAGATATAAGGCAAGGAGATTCCAACAAAATGAAAATTTTAGAGTTCATGTACGCAAAAAAATTTGAAAACTAAAATAAATGTAAGTGAAGGAAATTATTTCATGCACGAAAAAAGAACTCCAAGGTTTTGTAATCCATGTTTGCGAAATTCCACTAGTACAACCCCTAATTATTAGCTTGGTCGAATTTTATAGGAAAGGGACATCTAACTTATCCTAACTTGCTTAAATGTGGTGGATATGCATGCCAGAAACATGTAGAGGATGCAAGTGGCCTAATGATGCCAAAAAGTTCAAGGATTAGAAAAAATCAGATTCTCAAGTGGTTGCATATTTTACCAGAGCCAAACAACCCACTTTTTGCCAATCCTTAAAAATCACAGATACTTTTTGGAATTATCTCTCTTGGCATTTGTGCATTTTCCTTTTTGGATGTTCAAATTTTTTTTTAGATCCAAAGTTGAGTTTTCGCTCTCCCATTTTTCTAGTAAACAAAAAAGATATAAGGCAAATAGATAACAACAAAATCAAAATTTTAGATTTCATATAGGAAATATTTTTTGAAAAGTAAAATAAATGTATGCGAAGAAAATTATTTCATGTACTAATAATGAACTCCAAGGTTTCCACTAGTACAACCCCTAATAATAAGCTTGGTGGAATTTTATAGGAAAGGGACATCTAACTGATCCTAACATGCTTTAAATGTGGTGGATATCCAAGCCAGAAACATGTTGAGGATGCAAGTGGCCTAATGATGCCAAATATTCCAAGGAGTATAAAAAATCAGATTCTCAAGTGGGTGGATATTTACCAGAGCCAAACAACCCACTTTTTGCCTATCTTTAATAACCACATATACTTTTTGGAATTATCTCTCTCTGCATTTCTGCATTTCCCATTTTGGATGTTCAAATTTTTTTTCAGATCCAAACTTGAGTTTTCGCTCTGCCATTTTTCTCGTAAAAAAAAAATAATAGGCAAATAGATCCCGACAAAATGAAAATTTTAGAGCTCATGTACACAAAAAAATTTGAAAACTATAATAAATGTAAGTGCTGAAAATATTTCATGCACTAAGAATGAACTCCAAGGTTTTGTGATCCATGTTTGGGAATTTCCACTAGTACAACCCCTAATAATTAGCTTGGTGGAATTTTATGGGAAAGGGATATCTAACTTATCCTAACTTGCTTTAAAAGTTGTGGATAAGCATGCCAGAAACATGTAGAGGATGCAAGTGGCCTAATGATCCCAAAAATTTCAAGGAGTAGAAAAAATCATATTCTCAAGTGGTTGGATATTTTACTAGAGCCAAACAACCTACTTTTTGTCTATCTTTAAAAATCACAGATACTTTTTGAAATTATCTTTCTCTGCATTTGTGCATTTCCCATTTTCGATGTTCAAATTTATTTTCAGATCCAAACTTGAGTTTTCGCTCTCCCATTTTTCTCGTAAACAAAAAAGATATAAGGCAAATAGATCGCAACAAAATAAAAATTTAAAAGTTCATGTACGCAAAAAAATTTGAAAACTATAAAAAATGTAAGTAAAGAAAACTATTTCACGCACTAAAAATGAACTCAGAGGTTTTGTTATCCATGTTTGGGAAATTCCACTAGTACAACCCCTAATAATTAGCTTGGAGGAATTTTATAGGAAAGGGACTTCTAACTGATCCTAACATGCTTTAAATGTGGTGGGTATGCATGCCCGAAACATGTTAAGGATGCAAGTGGCCTAATGATGCCAAAAATTTCAAGGAGTATAAAAAATCAGATTCTCAAGTGGGTGGATATTTACCAGAGCCAAACAACGCACTTTTTGACTATTTTTAATAACCACAGATACTTTTTGGAATTATCACTCTCAGCATTTGTGCCTTTCCCATTTTGGATGTTCAATTTTTTTTTTTCAGATCCAAACTTGAGTTTTCGCTCACCCATTTTTTTCATAAAAAAAAAAGATAATAGGCAAATAGATCCCAACAAAATGAAAATTTTAGAGTTCATGTACGCAAAAAATTTTGAAAACTATAATAAATGTATGTAAAGAAAATTATTTGATGCACTAAAAACGAACTCCAAGATTTTGTTATCCATGTTTGGGAAATTTCACTAGTACAACCCCTAATAATTAGCTTGGTAGAATTTTATAGGAAAGGGACATCTAACTTATCCTAACTTGTTTTAAATGTGGTGGATATGCATGCCAGAAACATGTAGAGGATGCAAGTGGCCTAATGATGCCAAAATTTTCAAGGAGTAGAAAAAATCAGATTCTCAAGTGGGTGGATATTTACCAGAGCCAAACAACCTACTTTTTGGAATTATCTTTCTCTGCATTTGTGCATTTCCCATTTTGGATGTTAAAATTTATTTTCAGATCCAAACTTGAGTTTTCGCTCTCCCATTTTTCTCGACAACAAAAAGGATATAAGGGAAATAGATCGCAACAAAATAAAAATTTTAGAGTTCATGTACGCAAAAAATTTTACAAACTATAAAAAATGTAAGTGAAGAAAATTATTTCACGCACTAAAAATGAACTCAGAGGTTTTGTTATCCATGTTTGGGAAATTTCACTAGTACAACCCCTAATAATTAGCTTGGTGGAATTTTAGACGAAAGGGACTTCTAAATGATCCTAACATACATTAAATGAGGTGGATATCAATGCCAGAAACATGTTGAGGATGCAAGTGGCCTAATGATGCCAAAAATTTCAAGGGGTAGAAAAAATCAGATTCTCAAGTAAGTGGATATTTACTAGAGCCAAACAACCCACTTTTTCCCATCATTAAAAATCACTGGTACTTTTTGGAATTATCTCTCTCTGCATTTTTTCATTTCCCTTTTTGGATTTTCAAATTTTTTTTCATATCCAAACTTGAGTTTTTGCTCTCCCTTTTTTCTCATAAACAAAAAAGATATAAGGCAAATATATCGGAACAAAAAAACAATTTTAGACTTCATGTACGCAAAAAAATTTGAAAACTATAAAAATGTAAGTGAAGAAAATTATTTCACGTACTAAAAATGAACTCCTAGGTTTAGTTATCCTTGTTAGGGAAATTCCACTAGTACAACCACTAATTATTCGCTTGGAGGAAGTTTATGGGAAAGGGACATCTAACTGATCCTAACATGCTTTAAATGTGGTGGATATGTATGCCAGAAACATGTAGAGGATGCAAGTGGCCTAATGATGCCAAAACGTACGAGTAGAAAAAATCAGATTCTCAAGTGGTTGGACATTTTACCAGAGCCAAACAACCCACTTTTTGCCAATCCTTAAAAATATCAGATACTTTTTGGAATTATCTCTCTCAGCATTTGTGCATTTTCCATTTCGGATGTTCAAATTTTTTTTCAAATCCAAACTTGAGTTTTCGCTGTCCCATTTTTCTCGTAAACAAAAAAGATATAAGGCATATATATCACAACAAAATGAAAATTTTAGAGTTCATATACGAAAAAAAATTTGAAAAGTAAAATAAATGTATGTGGAGAAAATTATTTCATGTACTAAAAATGAACTCCAAGGTTTTGCTATCCATGTTAGGGAAATTCCACTAGTACAACCCCAAATAATTAGCTTGGTGGAATTTTATAGGAAAGGGACATCTAACTGATCCTAACATGCTTTAAATATGGTGGATATGCATGCCAGAAACATGTTGAGGATGCAAGTGGCCTAATGTGGCCAAAAATTTCAAGGAGTATAAAAAATCAGATTCTCAAGTGGGTGGATATTTACCAGAGCCAAACAACCCACTTTTTGCCTATCTTTAATAACCACAGATACTTTTTGGAATTATCTCTCTCTGCATTTGTGCATTTCCCATTTTGGATGTTCAAATTTGTTTTCAGATCCAAACTTGAGTTTTCGCTCTCCCATTTTTCTAGTAAAAAAAAAAGATATAAGGCAAATAGATCCCAACAAAATAAAAATTTTAGAGTTCACGTACGCAAAAAAATTTGAAAACTATAATACATGTAAGTGAAGAAAATTATTTCTTGCACTAAAAATGAACTCCAAGGTTTTGTGATCCATGTTTGGGAAATTCCACTAGTACAACCCCTAATAATTAGCTGTGTGGAATTTTATAGGAAAGGGATATGTAACTTATCCTAACTTGCTTTAAATGTGGTGGATATGCATGCTAGAAACATGTAGAGGATGCAAGTGGCCTAATGATGCCAAAAATTTCAAGGAGTAGAAAAAATCAGATTCTCAAGTGGGTGGATATTTACCAGAGCCAAACAACCCACTTTTTGCCTCTCCTTAAAAATCAAAGATACTTTTTTGAATTATCTCTCTCGGCATTTCTGCATTTTCCATTTTGGAAGTTCAAATTTTTTTTCAGATGCAAACTTGAGCTTTCGATCTCCCATTTTTATCGTAAACAAAAAGGATATAAGGCAAAGAGATCGCAACAAAATAAAAATTTTAGAGTTCATGTACGTAAAAAAATTTGAAAACTATAAAAAATTTAAGTGAAGAAAATTATTTCATGCACTAAAAATGAACTCAGAGGTTTTGTTATCCATGTTTGAGAAATTCCACTAGTACAACCCCTAATAATTAGCTTGGTGGAATTTTATAGGAAAGGGACTTTTAACTGATCCTAACATGCTTTAAATGTGGTGGATATGCATGCCAGAAACATGTTGAGGATGCAAGTGGCCTAATGATGCCAAAAATTTCAAGGGGTAGAAAAAATCAAATTCTCATCTAAGTGGATATTTACCAGAGCCAAACAACCCACTTTTTCCCATCATTAAAAATCACTGATACTTTTTGGAATTATCTCTCTCTTCATTTGTTCATTTCCCATTTTGGATTTTCAAATTTTTTTTTAGATCCAAACTTGAGTTTTTGCTCTCCCTTTTTTCTCATAAACAAAAAAGATATAAGGCTAATATATCGCAACAAAAAAACAATTTTAGACTTCATGTACGAAAAAAAAATTTGAAATCTATAATAAATGTCAGTGAAGAAAATTATTTCACGCACTAAAACTGAACTCCAAGGTTTTGTGATCCATTTTTGGGAAATTCCACTAGTACAACCCCTAATAATTAGCTTGGTGGAATTTTATAGGAAAAGGACATCTAACTTTTCCTAACTTGCTTTAAATGTGGTGGATATACATGCCAGAAACATGTAGAGGATGCAAGTCGTCTAATGATGCCAAAAAGTTCAAGGATTAGAAAAAATCATATTCTCAAGTGGTTGGATATTTTACAAGAGCCAAACCCACTTTTTGCCAATCCTTAAAAATCACATATACTTTTTGGAATTATCTCTCTCCGCATTTGTCCATTTTCCATTTTGGATGTTCAAATTTTTTTTCTGATCCAAACTTGAGTTTTGCGCTCTCCCTTTTTTCTCGTAAACAAACAAGATATAAGGCAAATAGATCACAACAAAATGAAAATTTTAGAATTCATATTCGCAAAAAAATTTGAAAAGTAAAATAAATGTATGTGAAGAAAATTATTTCACAGACTAAAAATGAAATCCATGGTTTTCTTATCCATCTTTGGGAAATTCCACTAGTACAACCCCTAGTAATTAGCTTGGTGGAATTTTATAGGAAAGGGACTTCTAACTGATCTTAACTTGCTTTAAATGTAGTGGATATGCATGCCAGAAACATGTAGAGGATGCAAGTGTCCTAATGATGCGAAAAACTTCAAGGAGAAGAAAAATCATATTCTCAAGTGGTTGGATATTTTACGAGAGCCAAACAACCCACTTTATGCCTATCCTTAAAAATCACAGATACTTTTTGGAATTATCTCTCTCAGCATTTGGGCATTTTCCAATTTGGATGTTCAAATTTTTTTACAGATCCAAACTTGAGTTTTTGCTCTCCCATTTTTCTCGTAAACAAAAAAGATATAAGGCAAATAGATCACAACAAAATGAAAATTTTAGAGTTCATATACGCAAAAGAATTTGAAAACTAAAATAAATGTTTGTGAAGAACATTATTTCAAGGACTAAAAATGAAATTCAAGGTTTTCTTATACATGACAAAATGAAATTTTAGAGTTCATGTGTGCAAAAAAATTTGAAAACTATAAATAATAGAAAATTATTTTACGCACTAAAAATGAACCTCAAAATCCATGTTTGGGAAATTCCACTAGTACAACCCCCTAATAATAGCTTGGTGGAATTTTGTTGGAAAGTGACTTCTAACTGATCCCAACATGCTTTAAGTGTGGTGGATGTGCATGCCACAAGCATTTTGAGGATACAAGTGGCCTAATGATCCAAAAATTAGGGGGACTAGAAAAAATTAAATTTTCATGTGGTTGGATATTTAACAGAGCCAAACAACCCACTTTTTGCCTATCCTTAAAAATCACTGATACTTTTTGGTATTATCTCTCTCAGCATTTGTGCATTTCCATTTTGGATGTTCCAATATTTTTTTTTTAGATCCAAACTTGATTTTTCACTCCCCCATTTTTCCTCGTAAAAAAAAAGATATAAAGATCACAAAAAAATGAAAATTTTAGAGTTCACGTGTACAAAAAAATTTGAAAACTATAATAAAAAGAAAATTATTTCACGCACTAAAAATGAACCACAAAATCCATGTTTAGGAAATTCCACTAGTATAACCCCCTAATAATAGCTTGGTGGAATTTTATAGGAAAGGGAGTTCTAACTGATCCCAACATGCTTTAAGTGTGGTGGATGTGCATGCCACAAGCATGTTGAGGATGCAAGTGGCCTAATGATCCAAAAATTTGGGGGAGTAGAAAAAATTAAATTCTCAAGTGGTTGGATATTTACCAGACCCAAACAACACACTTTTTTCCTATCCTTAAAAATCACATATACTTTTCTGAATTATCTCTCTCAGCATTTGGGCATTTCCATTTTGGATGTTCAAATTTTTTTTTCAGATCCAAACTTGATTTTTCACGCTCCCATTTTTCCTCGTAAATAAAAAAGATATGAAAATCACAACAAAAAGAAAATTTTAGAGCTAATGTGTGCCAAAAAATTTGAAAACTATAATAAACAGAAATTTATTTCACGCAATAAAAATGAACCCTAAATCATGTTTCGTAAATTCCACTTGTACAACCCCCTAATAATAGCTTGGTGGAATTTTATAGGAAAGAGGATTCTAACTGATCGCAACATACTTTAAGTGTGGTGGAAGTGCATGCCACAAGCATGTTGAGGATGCAAGTAGCCAAATGATCCAAAAATTAGGGGGAGTAGAAAAAATTAAATTCTCAAGTGGTTAGATATTTACCAGAGCCAAACAACCCACTTTTTGCCTATCCTTAAAAATCATAGATACTTTTTGGCATTATCTCTCTCAGCATTTGTGCATTTCCATTTTGGATGTTCAAATTTTTTTTTCAGATCCAAACTTGAGTTTTCACTCTCCCATTTTTCCTCGTAAACAAAAACGATATAAAGATCGCAAAAAAATGAAAATTTTAGAGTTCATGTGTGCAAAAAAAATTGAAGACTATAAGAAATAGGAAATTATTTCACGCACTAAAAATGAACCCCAAAATCCATGTTTGGGAAATTCCACTAGTACAACCCCCTAATAATAGCTTGGTGGAATTTTTTAGGAAAGAGACTTCTAACTGATCCCAACATGCTTTAAGTGAGGTGGATGTGCATGCCACAAGCACCAGAGCCAAATAACCCACTTTTTGCCTATCCTTAAATGTCACAGATTCTTTTTTGAATTATCTCTCTCAACATTTGTGCATTTCCATTTTGGATGTCCAAATTTTTTTTTCAGGTCCAAACTTGTGAGTTTTCACTCTCCCATTTTTCCACGTAAACAAAAAAGATATAAGATCACAACAAAGTGAAAAATTTTAGAGTTCATGTGTGCAAAAACATTTGAAAACTATATTAAATTGAAAATTATTTCACGCACTAAAAATGAACCCCAAAATCCATGTTTGGGAAATTCCTCTTGTACAACCCCCTAATAATAGCTTGGTGGAATTTTATCGGAAAGAGACTTCTGACTGATCCCAACATGCTTTAAGTGTGGTGGATGTGCATGCCACAAGCATGTTGACGATGTAAGTGGCCTAATGATCCAAAAATTAGGGGGAGTAGAAAAAATTAAATTCTCAAGTGGTTGGATATTTACCAGAGCCAAACAACCCACTTTTTGCCTATCCTTAAAAATCACAAATACTATTTGGAATTATCTCTCTCAGCTTTTGTGCATTTCCATTTTGGATGTTCAATTTTTGTTTTTCAGGTCCAAACTTGTGAGTTTTCACTCTCACATTTTTCCTCGTAAAAAAAAAAAGATGTATGATATCACCAAAATGAAAATTTTAGAGTGCATGTGTGCAAAAAAAATTGAAAACTATAGTAAATAGAAAATTATTTTACGCACTAAAAATGAAGCCATCAATCCATGTTTGGGAAATTCCACTAGTACAACACCCTAATAATATCTTGGTGGAATTTTATAGGAAAGAGACTTCTAACTGATCCCAACATGCTTTAAGTGTGCTGGATGTGCATGCCACAAGCATGTTAAGGATGCAAGTGGCCTAATGATCCAAAAATTAGGGGGAGTAGAAAAAATTAAATTCTCAAGTGGTTCGATATTTACCAATGCCAAACAACCCACTTTTTGCCTATCCTTACAAGTCACAGATACTTTTTGGAATTATCTCTCTCTTCATTTTGTCATTTTTTTTTTGGTCCAAACTTGTGAGTTTTCACTCCCCCATTTTCCCTCGTAAACAAAAAAGATATAAGATCGCAACAAAATAAAAAATTTAGAGTTCAAGTATGCAAAATAATTTGGAAACTATATTAAATAGAAAATTATTTCACGCACTAAAGATGAACCCCAAAATCCATGTTTGGGAAATTCCACTAGTACAACCCCCTAATAATAGCTTGGTGGAATTTTATAGGAAAGAGACTTCTAACTGATCCCAACATGCTTTAAGTGTAGTGGATGTGCATGCCACAAGCAGGTTGAGGATGCAAGTGGCCTAACGATCGAAAAATTAGGGGGAGTAGAAAAAATTAAATTCTCAAGTGGTTGGATATTTACCAGTGCAAAACAACCCACTTTTTGCCTATCCTTAAAAATCACAGATACTTTTTGGAATTATCTCTCTGGGCAATTGTGCATTTCCATTTTGGATGTTCAAATATTTTTTTTTCAGGTCCAAACTTGTGAGTTTTCACTCACCCATTTTTCCTTGTAAAAAAAAAAGATATAAAATAGCACAAAAATGAAAATTTTAGAGTGCAAGTGTGCAAAAAAATTTGAAAACTATAGTAAATAGAAAATTATTTTACGCACTAAAAATGAAGCCATCAATCCATGTTTGGGAAATTCCACTAGTGCAACCCCCAAATAATAGCTTGGTGGAATTTTATAGGAAAAATACTTCTAACAGATCACAACATGCTTTAAGTGTGGTGGATGTGCGTGCCACAAGCATATTGAAGATGCAAGTGGCCTAATGATCGAAAAATTAGGGCGAGTAGAAAAAATTAAATTCTCAAGTGGTTGGAAATTTACCAGATCCAAACAACCCACTTTTTGCCTATCCTTAAAAGTCACAGATACTTTTTGGAATTATCTCCCTCAGCATTTGTTCATTTCCATTTTGGATGTTCAAATTTTTTTTTTAGGTCCAAACTAGTGAGTTTTCACTCTCCCTTTTTTCCTCGTAAACAAAAACGATATAAGATCGCTACAAAATGAACATTTTAGACTTCCTGTGTGCAAAATAATTTGAAGACTATATTAAAAAGAAAATTATTTCATGCACTAAAGATGAACCCCAAAATCCATGTTTGGGAAATTCCACTAGTACCCCCTAATAATAGCTTGGTGGAATTTTATAGGAAAGAGACTTCTAAGTGATCCCAACATGCTTTAAGTGTGGTGGATGTGCATACCAGAGGCATGTTGAGGATTCAAGTGGCCTAATGATGCAAAAATTAGGGGGAGTAGAAAAAATTAAATTCTCAAGTGGTTGGATATTTACCCGAGCAAAACAACCCACTTTTTGCCTATCCTTAAAAATCACAGACACTTTTTGGAATTATCACTCTCTGCATTTGTGTATTTTCATTTCGAATGTTCAAATTTTTTATTTCAAGTCGAAACTTGTGAGTTTTCACTCTCCTATTTTGCCTCGTAAACAAAAAAGATATAAGATCGCAACAAAATGTAATATTTTAGAGTTCATGTGTGCAAAAAAATTAGAAAGCTCTAATCAATAGAAAATTATTTCACGCACTAAAAATGAACCCCAAAATCCATGTTAGGGAAATTCCACTTGTACAACCCCCTAATAATAGCTTGATTGAATTTTATAGGAAAGAGACTTCTATTTGATCCCAACATGTTTTAAGAGTGGTGGATGTGCATGCCACAAGCATCTTGAACATGCAAGTGGCCTAATGATCCAAAAATTAGGGGGAGTAGAAAAAATTAATGTCTCAAGTGGTTGGATATTTATCAGAGCCAAACAACCCACTTTTTGCCTATCCTTAAAAATCACAGATACTTTTTGTAA
Source organism: Aristolochia californica (assembly GCF_029961685.1). NCBI lineage: Eukaryota > Viridiplantae > Streptophyta > Magnoliopsida > Piperales > Aristolochiaceae > Aristolochia > Aristolochia californica. Next base: position 21,501,680 of record NW_027182257.1, on the reverse strand, counting down.
TTATCTCTCTCATCATTTCTTCATTTCCATTTTGGATGTTCAAATTTTTTTTAGGTCCAAACTTGTGAGTTTTCACTCTCTCATTTTTCCTCGTAAACCAAAAAGAAATAAGATCGAAACAAAATAAAAATTTTAGAGTTCCAGAATGAAAAATAATTTGAAAACTATATTAAATAGAAAATTATTTCACGCACTAAAGATGAACCCCAAAATCCATGTTTGGGAAATTCCACTAGTACAACCCCCTAATAATAGCTTGGTGGAATTTTATAGGAATGAGACTTCTAACTGATCCCAACATGCTTTAAGTGTGGTGGATGTGCGTTCCACAAGCATGTTGAGGATTCAAGTGGCCTAACGATCGAAAAATTAGGGGGAGTAGAAAAAATTATATTCTCAAGTGGTTGGATTTACCAGAGCAAAACAACCCACTTTTTGCCTATCCTTAAAAATCGCAGATACTTTTTGAAATTATCTCTCTCAGCAATTGTGCATTTCCATTTTGGATGTTCAATTTTTTTTTTCAGGTCCGAACTTGAGAGGTTTCACTCTCTCATTTTTTCTCGCAATCAAAAAAGATATAAGATCGCAACAAAATGAAAAATTTTAGAGTTCTTGTGTGCAAAAAAATTTGAAAATGATAATAAAAAGAAAATGCTTTCACGCACTAAAAATGAACCTAAAAATCCATGTTTGGGAAATTCCACTAGTACAACCCCCTAATAATAGCTTGGTGGAAATTTATCGGAAACAGACTTCTAACTGATCCCAACATGCTTTAAGTGTGGTGGATAAGCATGCCACAAGCATGTTGAGGATGCAAGTGGCCTAATGATCCAAAATTTAGGGGGAGTAGAAAAAATTAAATTCTCAAGTGGTTGGATATTTACCAGAGCCAAACAACCCACTTTTTGCCTATCCTTAAAAATCACAGATACTTTTTGGAATAATCTCTCTCAGCATTTGTGCATTTCCATTTTTGATGTTCAATTTTTTTCTTCAGGTCCAAACTTGTGAGTTTTCAATCGTCCATTTTTCCTCATTAAAAAAAAGATATTAGATCACAATAAAATGAAAAATTTTAGAGATCATGTGTGCAAAAAAATTTGAAAACTATAATACATAGAAAACATTTTCACGCACTAAAAATGAACCCCAAAATCCATGTTTGGGAAATTCCACTAGTACAACCCCCTAATAATAGCTAGGAGGAATTTTATTGGAAAGAGACATCTAACTGATCCCAACATGCTTTAAGTGTGGTGGATGTGCATGCCACAAGCATGTTGAGGATGCAAGTGGCCTAATGATCCAAAAATTAGGGGGAGTAGAAAAAGTTAAATTCTCAAGTGGTAGGATATTTACCAGAGACAAACAGCCCACTTTTTGCCTTTTGTAAAAAATCACAAACATTTTTTGGAATTATCTCTCTTAGCATTTTTGCAATTCCATTTTAGATGTCCAATTTTTTTTCAGGTCCAAACTTGTGAGTTTTCACTCTTCCATTTTTCCTCGTAAACAAAAAAGATATAAGATCGCAACAAAATGAAAATTTTAGAGTTCATATGTGCAAAAATTTTGAAAAATTTAATAATTAGAAAATTATTTCACGCAATAAAATTGAACCCCAAAATCCATGTTTGGGAAATTCTACTAGTACAACCCCCTGACAATAGCTTGGTGGAATTTTATAGGAAAGAGACTTCTAACTGATCCCAACATGCCTTAAGTGTGGTGGATGTGCATGCCACAAGCATGTTGAGGTTGCAAGTGGCCTAGTGATCCAAAATTAAAGGGGAGGAGAAAAAATTAAATTCCAAAGTTTTTGGATATTTACCAGGGCCAAACTGCCCACTTTTTGCCTATCCGTTAAAATCACAAATACTTTTTGAAATTATCTCTCTCAGCATTTGTGCATTTCCATTTTGGATGTTCAAATTTTTTTGTTCAGGTCCAAACCTCTGAGTTTTCACTCTCCCATTTTTCCTCATAAACAAAAAAGATATAATATTGCAACAAAATGAAAATTTTGGAGTTCATGTGTGCAAAAAAATTTGAAAACTATAATAAGTAGAAAATTATTTCACGCACTAAAAATGATCCCCAAAATCCATGTTTGGGAAATTCCACTAGTACAACCCCCTAATAATAGCTTGCTGGAATTTTATAGGAAAGAGACTTCTAACTGATCCCAACATGGTTTAAGTGTGGTGGATGTGCATGCCAAATGCTTGTTGCGGATGCAAGTGGCCTAATGATCCAAAATTAGGGGGAGTAGAAAAAATTAAATTCTCAAGTGGTTGGATATTTACCAGAGCAAAACAGCCCACTTTTTGCCTATCCTTAAAAATCACAGATACTTTTTGGAATTATCTCTCTCAGTATTTGTGCATTTCATTTTTTATGTTCAAATTTTTTTTTCAGATCCAAACCTTAGAGTTTTCACTCTCCCATTTTTTCCTCGCAAGAAAATGAAAATTTTAGAGTTCATGTGGGCAAACAAATTTGAAAACTATTATAAATAGAAAATTATTTCACGCACTAAAAATGAACCCCAAAATCCATGTTTGGGAAATTCCACTAGTACAACACCCTAATAATAGCTTGGTGGAATTTTATAGGAAAGAGACGTCTAACTGATCCCAACATTGTTTAAGTGTGGCATGTTGTGCATACCACAAGCATGTTGAGGATGCAAGTGGCCTAATGTTCCAAAAATTTTGGGGCATAGAAAAAATTAAATTCTCAAGTGGTTGGATATTTATCACAGCCAAACCGCTCATTTTTTGCCCCTCTTTAAAAATCACAGATACTTTTTGGAATTATCTCTCTCAGCTTTTGTGCATTTCTATTTTGGATGTCAAATTCTTTTTTTCAGGTCCAAACTTGTCAGTTTTCACTCTCCCATTTTTCCTCGTAAACAAAAAAGATATAAGTTCGCAACAAAATGAAAATTTTGGAGTTCATGTGTAAAAAAAAATTGAAAACTATAATAAATAGAAAATTATTTCATGCACTAAAAATAAACCCCAAAGTCCATGTTTGGGAAATTCCACTAGTACAACCCCCTAATAATAACTTGGTGAAATTTTATAGGAAAGAGACTTCTAACGGATCCCAACATGCTTTAAGTGTGGTGGATGTACATGCCACAAGCTTGTTGCGGATGCAAGTGGCCTAATGATCCAAACATTAGGGGGAGTAGAAAAAAATAAATTCTCAAGTGGTTGGATATTTACCAGAGCCAAACAGCCCACTTTTTGCCTATCCTTAAAAATCACAGATACTTTTTGGAATTATCTCTCTCAGCATTTGTTCATTTCCATTATGGATGTTCAAATTTTTTTTTCAGGTCCAAACTTGTGAGTTTTCACTCTCCCATTTTTCCTCGTAAACAAAAAAGATATTAGATCGCAATAAAATGAAAATTTTGGAGTTCATGTGTGCAAAAAACTTTGAAAACTATAATAAATAGAAAATTATTGCACGCACTAAAAATGAAACCCAAAATCCATGATTGGGAAATTCCACTAATACAACCCCCTAATAATGGCTTGGTGGAAATTTATAGGAAATAGACTTCTAACTGATCCCAACATGCTTTAAGTGTGGTGGATGTGCATGCCACAAGCATATTGAGGATGCAAGTGGCCTAACGATAAAAAAATTAGGGGGAGTCGAAAAAATTAAATTCTCAATTGGTTGGATATTTACCAGAACCAAACAACCCACTTTTTGCCTATCGTTAAAAATCACAGATACTTTTTGAAATTATCTCTCTAAGCATTTGCGCATTTCCATTTTGGATGTTCAAATTTTTTTTTTCAGGTCCAAACTTGTGAGTTTTCACTATTCCATTTTTCCTCGTAAACAAAAAAGATATAAGATCGCAACAAAATGAAAATTTTAGAGTTCATGTGTGCAAAAAAAATTTGAAAACTATAAAAAATTGAAAATTATTTCACGCACTAAAAATGAACCCCAAATCCATGTTTGTGAAATTCCACTAGTACAACCCCCTAATAATAGCTTGGTGGAATTTTATGGGAAAGAGACTTCTAACTGATCCATACATGCTTTAAGTGTGGTGGATGTGCATGCCACAAGCATGTTGAGGATGCAAGCGGCCAAATGTTCCAAAAATTAGGGGGAGTAGAAAAAATTAAATTCTCAAGGGGTTGGATATTTACCCGAGCCAAACAGCCCATTTTTTTCCTACCCGTAAAAATCACAGATACTTTTTTGAATTATTTCTCCCTGCATTTGTGCATTTCCATTTTGGATGTTCAAATTTTTTTTTTTTCAGGTTCAAACTTGTGAGTTTTCACTCTCCCATTTTTCCTCGTAAACATAAAAGATATAAGATCGCAACAAAATGAAAATTTTAGAGTTCATATGTGCAAAAAAATTTGAAAACTATAATAAATAGAAAATTATTTCACGCACTAAAAATACACCCGAAAATCCATGTTTGGGAAATTCCACTAGTACAATCCCTTAATAATAGCTAGGTGGAATTTTAAAAGAAAGAGACTTCTAAATGATCCCAACATGCTTTAAGTGTGGTGGATGTACATGCCACAAGAATGTTGAGGATGCAAGTGGCCTAATGACCCAAAATTTAGGGGGTGTAGAAATAATTAAATTCTCAAGTGGTAGGATATTTACCAGAGCCAAACAGCCCACTTTTTGCCTATCCTTAAAACTCACAGATATTTTTTGGAATTATCTCTCTCAGCATTTGATCATTTCCATTTTAGATGTTCAAATTTTTTTTTACTGGTCCAAACTTGTGAGTTTTCACTCTCCCATTTTTCCTCGTAAAAAAAAAAGATATAAGAACGCAACAAAATGAAAATTTTGGAGTTCATTGTGCAAGAAAATTTGAAAACTATAATAAATAGAAAATTATTTCACACTTTAAAAATGAATCCCAAAATCCATGTTTGGGAAATTCCACTAGTACAACCGCCTAATAATAGCTTGGTAGAATTTTATAGGAAAGAGACTTCTAAATGATCCCAACATGCTTTAAGTGTGGCGGATGTGCATGTCACAAGCGTGATGAGGATGCAAGTGGCCTACTGAACCAAAATTTAGGGGGAGTAGAAAAAATTAAATTCCATAGAGGTTGGATATTAACCAGAGCCAAACAGCCCACTTTTTGCCTATCCTTAAAGATCACAGATACTTTTTGGAATTATCTCTCTCAGCATTTGTGCATTTCCATTTTGGATGTTAAAATTTTTTTTTCACGTCCAAACTTGTGATTTTTCACTCTTCCATTTTTCCTCATAAACAAAAAAGATATAAGATCGCAACAAAATGAAAATTTTGGAGTTCATGTGTGCAAAAAAATTTGAAAACTATAATAAATAGAAAATTATTTCACGCACTAAAAATGAACCCCAAAATTCATGATTAGGAAATTCCTCTAGTACATGCCCCTAATAATAGCTTGGAGGAATTTTATAGGAAAGAGACTTCTAACTGATCCCGACATGCTTTAAGTGTGGTGGATGTGCATGCCACAAGCATGTTGAGGATGGAAGTGGCCTAATGATCCAAAAATTAGGGGGAGTAGAAAGAATTAAATTCTCAAGTGGTTGGATATTTACCAGAGCCAAACAGCCCAATTTTTGCCTTTCCTTAAAAATCACAGATACTTTTTGGAATTTTCTCTCTCAGCATTTGTACATTTCCATTTTGGATGTTCAATTTTTTTTTCGGTCCAAACTTGTGTGTTTTCACTCTCCCATTTTTCCTCGTTAACAAAAAAGATATAAGATCGGAAAAAAATGAAAATTTTAGAATTCATGTGTGCAAAAAAATTTGGAACGTATAATAAATAGAAAATTATTTCAGCCACTAAAAATGAATCCCAAAATCCTTGTTTGGGAAATTCCACTAGTAGAACGCCCTAATCATAGCTTGGTAGAATTTTAAAGGAAAGAGACTTCTAACTGATCCCAACATGCTTTAAGTGTGGTGGATGTGCATGCCACAAGCATGTTGAGGATGCAAGTGGCCTAATGATCCAAAATTTAGGGGGAGTAGAAAAAATTAAATTACCATGTGGTTGGATATTTACCTGAGCCAAACAGCCCACTTTTTGCCTATCCTTAAAAATCAGTGATACTTTTTGGAATTATCTCTCTTAGCATTTCTACATTTCCATTTTGGATATGCAAATTTTTTTTTAGGTCCAAACTTGTGATTTTTCACTCTCCCACTTTTCCTCTTAAAAAAAAAGATATAAGATTGCAACAAAATGAAAATTTTAGAGTTCATGTGTGCAAAAAAATTTCAAAACTATAATAAATAGAAAATTATTTCACGGATTAAAAATGAACCCGAAAATCCATCGTTGGGAAACTCCACTAGTACAACCCCCTAATAATAGATTGGTGGAGTTTTATAGGAAAGAGACTTCTAACTGATCCCAACATGCTTTAAGTGTGGTGGATGTGCAATCCACAAGCATGTTGAGGATGCAAGTGGCCTAATGATCCAAAAATTAGGGGGAGTAGAAAGAATTAAATTCTCAAGTGGTTGGATATTTACCAAAGCCAAAAACCCACTTTTTCCATATCCTTAAAAATCACAGATACTTTTTGGAATTATCTCTCTCAGCATTTGTGCATTTCCATTTTGGATGTTCATTTTTTTTTTCAGGTCCAAACTTGTGAGTTTTCACTCTCCCATTTTTCCTCGTAAAAAAAAGATATAAGAGAACAACAAAATGAAAATTTTAGAGTTCATGTGTGCAAAAAAAATTGAAAACTAAAATAAATAGAAAATTATTTCACGCAGTAAAAATGAACCCCAAAATCCATGTTTGGGAAATTCCACTAGTACAACCCCCTAATAATAGCTTGGTGGAATTTTATAGGAAAGAGACTTCTAACTGTTCCCAACATGGTTTAAGTGTGGTGGATGTGCATGCCACAAGCATGTTGAGGATGCAATTGGCCTAATGATCCAAAAGTTATGGGTAGTAGAAAGAATTAAATTCTCAAGTGGTTGGATATTTACCCGATCCAAACAACCCAATTTTTGCCTATCCTTAAAAATCACAGATACTTTTTGGAATTATCTCGCTCAGCATTTGTGCATTTCAATTTTGGATGTTCAAATTTTTTTTTTCAGGTCCAAATTGGTGGGTTTTCACTCTCCCATTTTTCCTCTTAAAAAAATGATAAAAGATCGCTACAAAATGAAAATTTTAGAGTTTAAGTGTGCAAAAAAATTTGTAAACTATAATAAATAGAAAATTATTTCACGCACTAAAAATGAACCCCAAAATCCATGTTTGGGAAATTTCACTAGTACAACCCCCTAATAATATCTTGGTGGAATTTTATAGGAAAGAGATTTCTAACTGATCCCAACTTGCTTTAATTGTGGTGGATGTGCATTCCACAATCATGTTGAGGATGCAAGTGGCCTAATGATCCAAAAATTAGGGGGAGTAGAAAGAATTAAATTCTCAAGTGGTTGGATATTTACCAGAGCCAAACAAGCCACCTTTTTCGTATCCTTAAAAATCACAGATACTTTTTGGAATTATCTCTCTTAGCATTTGTGCATTTCCATTTTGGAGGTTCAAATTTTTTTTTCAGATCCAAACTTGTGACTTTTCTCTCTACCTTTTTTCCTCGTAAAAAAAAAAAAAGATATAAGATCGCAACAAAATGAAAATAGTAGAGTTCATATGTGCAAAAAAATTTGAAAACTATAATAAATTGAAAATTATTTCACCCACTAAAAATGAACCCCAAAATCCATGTTTGGGAAATTCCACTAGTACAACCCCCTAATAATAGCTTGGTGGAATTTTATAGGAAAGAGACTTCTAACTGATCCCAACATACTTTAAGTGTGGTGGATGTGCATGCCACAAGGATGTTGAGGATGCAAGTGGCCTAATGATCCAAAAATTAGGGGTAGGAGAAAGAATAATATTCTGAAGTTGTTGGATATTTTACCAGAGCCAAACAACCCACTTTTTGCCTATCGTTAAAAATCAAAGATACCTTTTGGAATTATCTCTCTCATCATTTATGCATTTCCTTTTTGGATGTTCAATTTTTTATTTTCAGGTCCAAACTTGTGAGTTTTCAGTCTCCCATTTTTCCTTTTAAAAAAAATGATAAAAGATCGCTACAAAATCAAAATTTTAGACTTCATGTGTGCAAAAAAATTTGAAAACTATAATAAATAGAAAATTATTTCACGCGCTAAAAATGAACCCCAAAATCCATGTTTGGGAATTTCCACTATTACAACCCCCTAATAATAGCTTGATGGAATTTGATAGGAAAGAGACTTCTAACTGATCCCAACATGCTTTAAGTGTGGTGGATGTGCATGCCACAAGCATGTTGAGGATGCAAGTGGCTTAATGATCCAAACATTAGGGGGAGTAGAAAGAATTAAATTCTCAAGTGGTTGGATAATTACGAGAGCCAAACAGCCCACTTTTTGCCTATCGATAAAAATCACAGATACTTTTTGGAATTATCTCTCTCAGCATTTGTGCATTTCCATTTTGGATGTTCAAATTTTTTTTTTTCAGGTCCAAACTTGTGAGTTTTCATTCTCCCATTTTTCCTCGTAAACAAAAAAGATATAAGATCGCAACAAAATGAAAATTTTAGAGGTCATGTGTGCAAAAAAATTTGAAACTATAATAAATAGAAAATTATTTCACGCGCTAAAAATGAACCCCAAAATCCATGTTTGGGAAAGTCCTCTAGTACAATCCCCTAATAATAGCTTGGTGGAATTTTATAGGAAAGAGACTTGTAATTGATCCCAACATGCTTTAAGTGTGGTGGATGTGCATGCCACAAACATGTTGAGGATGCAAGTGGCCTAATAATCCAAAAATTAGGGGGAGTAGAAAGAATAATATTCAGAAGTTGTTGGATACTTACGAGAGCCAAACAACCCACTTTTTGCCTATCGTTAAAAATCACAGATACTTTTTGGAATTATCTCTCTCAGCATTTGCGCATTTCCTTTTTGGAAGTTCAAATTTTTTTTTTCAGGTCCAAACTTGTGAGTTTTCACTCTCCCATTTTTCCTAGTAAAAAAAAAAGATATAAGATTGCAACAAAATGAAAATTTTAGAGTTGATGTATGCAAAAAAATTTGAAAACAATAATAAATTGAAAATTATTTCACGCACTAAAAATAAACCCCAAAATCCATGTTTGGGAATTTCCACTAGTACAACACCCTAATAATAGCTTGGTGGAATTGTATAGGAAAGAGACTTCTAACTGATCCCAACATGCTTTGAGTGTGGTGGATGTGCTTGCCACAAGCATGTTGAGGATGCAAGTGGCCTAATGATCCAAAAATTACAGGGAGTAGAAAAAATTAAATTCTATAGTGTTTGGATATTTACCAGAGCCAAACAACCCTCTTTTTGCCTATCCATAATAATCACAGATACTTTTTTGAATTATCTCTCTTAGCATTTGTACATTTCCAATTTGGTTGTTCAAATTTTTATTTTTATTTTCAGGTCCAAAATTGTGTGTTATCACTCTCCCATTTTTCCTCGTAAACAAAAAAGATATAAGATCGGAACAAAATGAAAATTTTAGAGTTCATGTGTGCAAAGAAAATTTGAAAACTATAATAAATAGAAAATTATTTCACGCACTAAAAATGAACCCCAAAATCCATGTTTGGGAAATTCCACTAGTGCAACCCCCTAATAATAGCTTGGTGGAATTTTATAGGAAAGAGACTTCTAACTGATCCTAACATACTTTAAGTGTGGTGGATGTACATGCCACAAGCATGTTTAGGATGCAAGTAGCCTAATGATCCAGAAATTAGCGGGAGTAGAAAAAATTAAATTCTCAAGTGGTTGGACATTTACCAGAGCCAAACAACCCACTTTTTGCCTATCCTTAAAAATCACAGTTACTTTTTTGAATTATCTCTCTGAGCATTTGTGTATTTACTTTTTCGATGTTCAAATTTTTTTTGCAGGTCCACACCTATGAGGTTTTACTCTCCCATTTTTCCTCCTAAATAGAAAAGATATAAGATCGCAACACAATGAAAATTTTAGAGTTCATGTGTGCAAAAAAATTTGAAAACTATAATAAATAGAAAATTATTTTACTCAGTAAAAATGAACCCCAAAATCCATGTTTTGGAAATTCCACTAGTACAACCCCCTAATAATAGCTTGGTGGAATTTTATAGGAAAGAGACTTATAACTGATCCCAACATGCTTTAAGTGTGGTGGATGTGCATGTCACATGCATGTTGAGGATGCAAGTGGCCTAATAATCCAAAAATTAGGGGGAGTGGAAAAAATTAAATTCTCAAGTGGTTGGATATTTACCAGAGCCAAACAACCCACTTGTTGCCTATCCTTGAAAATCAAAGATACTTTTTGGAATTATCTCTCTCAGCGTTTGTGCTTTTCCATTTTGGATGTTCAAATTTTTCTTTTCAAGTCCAAACCTATGAGTTTTCACTCTCCCATTTATGCTCGTAAACAGAAAAGATATTAAGATTGCAACAAAATGAAAAATTTAGAGTTCATGTGTGCAAAAAAATTTGCAAACTATAATAAATAGAAAATTATTTCACGCACTAAAAATGAACCCCAAAATCCATGTTTAGGAAATTCCACTAGTACCACCCCCTAATAATAGCTTGGTGGAATTTTATTGGAAAGTGACTTCTAACTTTTAAGTGTGGTGGATGTGCATGCCACAAGCATGTTGAGGATGCAAGTGGCCTAATGATCCAAAAATTAGGGGGAGTAGAAAAAATTAAATTCTCAAGTGGTTGGATATTTACCAGAGCCAACAACCCACTTTTTGCCTATCCTTAAAAATCACAGATTCTTTTAGGAATTATCTCTCTCAGCGTTTGTGCATTTCCTTTTTGGATGTTCAAATTTTTTTTTCAAGTCCAAATTTGTGAGTTTTCACTCTCCCATTTTTCCTCGTAGACAAAAAAGATATAAGATCGCATCAAAATGAAAATTTTAGAGTTCGTGTCTGCAAAAAAAATTGAAAACTATAATAAATAGAAAATTATTTCATGCACTAAAAATGAACCCCAAAATCCATGTTTGGGAAATTCCTCTAGTACAACCCCCTAATAATAGCTTCATGGAATTTTATAGGAAAGAGACTTCTAACTGATCCTAGCATCCTTTAAAGTTGGTGGATGTGCATGCCACAAGAATGTAGAGGATGGAAGTGGCCTAATGATCCAAAAAATAGGGGGAGTAGAAAAAATTCAATTCTCAAGTGGTTGGATATTTACCAGATCCAAACAACCCACTTTTTACCTATCCTTAAAAATCACAGATACTTTTTGGAATTATCTCTCTCAGCGTTCGTGCATTTCCATTTTGGATGTTCAAATTTTTTTTTCTGGTCCAAACCTGTGAGTTTTCACTCTCCCATTTTTCCTCATAAACAGAAAAGATATAAGTTCGCAACAATATGAAAATTTTAGAGTTCATGTGTGCAAAAAATTTTGAAAATTATAATAAATAGAAAATTATTTCACGCAACTAAAAATGAACCCCAAAATCCATATTTAGGAAATTCCACTAGTACAACCCCCTAATATTAGCTTGGTGGAATTTTATAGGAAGAGACTTCTAACTGATCCCAACATGCTTTAAGTGTGCTGGATGTGCATGCCACAAGCATGTTGAGGAGGCAAGCGGCCTAATGATAAAAAAATTAGGGGGAGTAGAAAAAATTAAATTCTCAAGTGGTTGGATATTTGCGAGAGCCAAACAACCCACTTTTTGCCTATCCTTAAAAAGCACAGATAGTTTTTGGAATTATCTCTCTCAGCGTTTGTGCTTGTCCTTTTTAGACGTTGAAATTTTTTTTTTCAGATCCAAACTTGTGTTTTCACACTCCCATTTTTCCTCGTAAACAAAAAAGCTATAAGATCGCAACAAAATGAAAATTTTAGAGTTCATGTGTGCAAAAAATTTTGAAAACTATAATAAATAGAAAATTATTTCACCCACTAAAAATGAACCCCAAAATCCATGTTTGGGAAATTCCACTAGTACAACCCCCTAATAATAGCTTAGTGGAATTTTATAGGAAAGAGATTTCTAACTGATCCGAATATGCTTTAAGTGTAGTGGATGTGCATGCCAAAAGCATCTTGAGGATGCAAGTGGTGTAATGATCCAAAAATTAGGGGAGCAGAAAAAATTAAATTCTCAACTGGTTGGATATTTAAAAGAACCAAACAACCCACTTTTGGCCTATCCTTAAAAATCACAAATACATTTTGGAATTATCTCTCTCAGCGTTTGTGCATTTCCATTTTGGATGTTCAAATTTTTTTTTTTCAGGTCCAAACTTTTGAGTTTTCACTCTCCCATTTTTCCTCATAAACAAAAAAGATATAAGATCGCAACAAAATGAAAATTTTAGAGTTCATGCGTGCAAAAAAATTTGGAAACTATAATAAATAGAAAATTATTTGACACACTAAAAATGAACCCCAAAATCCCTGTTTGTGAAATTCCACTAGTACAACCCCTTAATATAAGCTTGGTGGAATTTTATAGGAAAGAGACTTCTAACTGATCCCAACATGCTTTAAGTGTGGTGGATGTGCATGCCACAAGCATGTTGAGGATGCAAGTGGCCTAATGATCAGAAAATTAGGGGGAGTAGAAAAAATTAAATTCTCAAGTGGTTGGATATTTACCAGAGCCAAACAACCCACTTTTTGCCTATCCCTAAAAATCACAGATACTTTTCGGAATTATCTCTCTCAGCATTTGTGCATTTCCATTTCGGATGTTCAAATTTTTTTTTCTGGTCCAAACTTGTGAGTTTTCACTCACCCATTTTCTTCGTAAACAGAAAAGACGTAAGATCGCAACAAAATGAAAATTTTTGAGTTCATGTGTGCAAAAAAATTTGAAAACTTTAATAAATAGAAAATTATTTCACGCACAAGATATGAACCCCAAAATCCATGTTTCGGGAAACTCCACTAGTACAACCCCCTAATAATAGCTTGGTGGAATTTTATTGGAAAGACTCTTCTAACTGATCCCAACATGCTTTAAGTGTGGTGGATGTGCATGCAAAAAGCATGTTGAGGATGCAAGTGGGCTAATGATCCAAAAATAAGGGGGAGTAGAAAAAATTAAATTCTCAAGTGGTTGGATATTTAACAGAGCCAAACAACCCACTTTTTGCCTATCCCTAAAAATCACAAATACATTTTGGAATTATCTCTCTCAGCGTTTGTGCATTTCCATTTTGGATGTTCAAATTTTTTTTTTCAGGTTCAAACTTTTGAGTTTTCACTCTCCCATTTTTCCTCGTAAATAAAAAAGATATATGATGGCTACCTAATGAAAATTTTTGAGTTCATGTGTGCAAAAAAATTTGAAAACTATAATAAATCGAAAATTATTTCATGCACTAAAAATGAACCCCAAAATCCATGTTTGGGAAATTCCACTAGTACAACCCCCTAATAATAGCTTGGTGGAATTTTATAGGAAATTGACTTCTAACTGATCCCAACATGCTTTAAGTGTGGTGGATGTGCATGCCACAAGCATGTTGAGGATGCAAGTGGCCTAATGATCAAAAAATTAGGGCGAGTAGAAAAAATTAAATTCTCAAGTGGTTGGATATTTACCAGAGCCAAACAACCCACTTTTTGCCTATCCTTAAAAATCATAGATAGTTTTAGGAATTATCTCTCTCAGCGTTTGTGCATTTCCATTTTGGATGTTCAAATTTTTTTTTTCAGGTCCAAACTTTTCAGTTTTCACTCTCCCATTTTTCCTCGTAAAAAAAAAAAGATATAAGATCTCAACAAAAAGAAAATTTTAGAGTTCATGTGTGCAAAGAAATTTGGAAACTATCATAAATAGAAAATTATTTCACGCACTAAAAATGAACCCCAAAATCCATGTTTGGGAAATTCCACTAGTACAACCACCTAATAATAGCTTGGTGGAATTTTATAGGAAAGAGACTTCTAACTGATGCCAACATGCTTTAAGTGTGGTGGATGTGCATGCCACAAGCATGTTGAGGTTGCAAGTGGCCTAATGATCCTAAAATTAGGGGGAGGGGAAAAAATTAAATTCTCAAGTGGTTGGATATTTACCAGAGCCAAACAACCCACTTTTTGCCAATCCTTGAAAATCACAGATACTTTTTGGAATTATATCTCTCAGCCTTTGTGCATTTCCATTTTGGATGTTCAGATTTTTTTTTTTCAGGTCCAAACTTGTGACTTTTCAGTCCCCTATTTTTCCTCGTAAATTGAAAAGATGTAAGATCGCAAAAAAAGAAAATTTTCGAGTTCAATGTGTGCAAAAAAATTGGAAAACTATAATAAATAGAAAATTATTTCACGCACTAAAAATGAACCCGAAAATCAATGTTTGGGAAATTCCACTAGTACAACCCCCTAATAAGAGCTTGGTGGAATTTTATAGGAAACTGACTTCTATCTGATCCCAACATGCTTTAAGTGTGGTGGATGTACATGCCACAAGCATGTTTAGGATGTTAATAGCCTAATGATCCAAAAATTAGGGGGAGTACAAAAAATTAAATTCTCAAGTGGTTGGATATTTACCAGAGCCAAACAACCCACTTTTTGCCTATCCTTAAAAATCACAGATACTTTTTGGAATTATCTCCCTCAGCGTTTGCGCATTTCCATTTTGGATGTTCAAATCTTTTTTTTTCAGGTCCAAACCTATGAGTTTTCACTCTCCCATTTTTTTCTCGTAAAAAGAAAAGGTATTAAGATTGCAACAAAAAGAAAATTTTAGAGTTTGATATTAAGATTGCAACAAAATGAAAATTTTAGAGTTCATGTGTGCAAAAAAATTGGAAACTATAATAAATAGAAAATTATTTCATGCACTAAAAATGAACCCCAAAATCTATGTTTAGGAAATTCCACTAGTACCACCCCCTAATAATAGCTTGGTGGAATTTTATAGGAAAGAGAGTTCTAACTGATCCCAACATGCTTTAAGTGTGCTGGAAGAGCATGCCACAAGCATGTTGAGGAGGCAAGCGGCCTAATGATAAAAAAATTAGGGGGAGTAGAAAAAATTAACTTCTCAAGTGGTTGGATATTTGCCAGAGCCAAACAACCCACTTTTTGCCTATCCTTAAAAACCACAGATAGTTTTTGGAATTATCTCTCTCAGCATTTGTACTTTTTATTTTTAGACGTTGAAATTTTTTTTTTCAGATCCAAACTTGTGTTTTCACACTCCCATATTTCCTCGTAAACAAAAAAGATATAAGATCGCAACAAAATGAAAATTTTAGAGTTCATGTGTGCAAAAAAACTTGAAAACTATAGTAAATAGAAAATTATTTCACGCTCTAAAAATGAACCCCAAAATCCATGTTTGGGAAATTCCACTAGTACAACCCCCTAATAATAGCTTAGTGGAATTTTATAGGAAAGAGATTTCTAACTGATCCGAATATGCTTTAAGTGTAGTGGATGTGCATGCCAAAAGCATCTTGAGGATGCAAGTTGCCTAATGATCCAAAAATTAGGGGGAGCAGAAAAAATTAAATTCTCAAGTGGTTGGATATTTAAAAGAACCGAACAACCCTCTTTTTGCCTATCCTTAAAAATCACAAATACATTTTTGAATTATCTCTCTCAGCGTTTGTGCATTTCCCTTTTGGATGTTCAAATTTTTTTTTTCAGGTCCAAACTTTTGAGTTTTCACTCTCCCATTTTTCCTCGTAAACAAAAAAGATATAAGATCGCAACAAAATGGAAATTTTAGAGTTCATGTGTGCAAAAAAATTTTGAAACTATAATAAATAGAAAATTATTTCACGCACTAAAAATGAACCCCAAAATCCCTGTTTGTGAAATTCCACAAATACAACCCCCTAATATAAGCTTGGCGGAATTTTATAGGAAAGAGACTTCTAACTGATCCCAACATGCTTTAAATGTGGTGGATGTGCATGCCACAAGCATGTTGAGGATGCAAGTGGCCTAATGATCAGAAAATTAGGGGGAGTAGAAAAAATTAAATTCTCAAGTGGTTGGATATTTACCAGAGCCAAATAACCCACTTTTTGCCTATCCTTAAAAATCACAGATACTTTTCGGAATTATCTCCCTCAGCATTTGGGCATTTCCATTTCGGATGTTCAAATTTTTTTTTCTGGTCCAAACTTGTGAGTTTTCACCCACCCATTTTCTTCGTAAACAGAAAAGACGTAAGATCGCAACAAAATGAAAATTTTTGAGTTCATGTGTGAAAAAAAATTCGAAAACTATAATAAATAGAAAATTATTTCACACACTAAAAATGAACCATAAAATCCATGTTTGGGAAATTCCACGAGTACAACCCCCTAATAATAGCTTGGTGGAATTTTATTGGAAAGACACTTCTAACTGATCCCAACATGCTTTAAGTGTGGTGGATGTGCATGCAAAAAGCATGTTGAGGATGCAAGGGGCGTAATGATCCAAAAATTAGGGGGCGTAGAAAAAATTAAATTCTCAAGTGGTTGCATATTTAATAGAGCCAAACAACCCAATTTTCGCCTATCCTTAAAAATCACAAATACATTTTGGAATTATCTCTCTCAGCGTTTGTGCATTTCCATTTTGGATGTTCAAATTTTTTTTTTTTGGTCCAAACTTTTGAGTTTTCACTCTCCCATTTTTCCTCGTAAACAAAAAAGATATAAGATCGCTACATAATGAAAATTTTTGAGTTCTTGTGTGCAAAAAAATTTGCAAACTATAATAAATCAAAAATTATTTCACGCACTAAAAATGAACCCCAAAATCCATGTTTGGGAAATTCCACTAGTACAACCCCCTAATAATAGCTTGGTGGAATTTTATAAGAAAGAGACTTCTAACTGATCCCAACATGCTTTAAGTGTGGTGGATGTACATGCCACAAGCATGTTGAGGATGCAAGTGGCCTAATGATCAGAAAATTAGGGGGAGTAGAAAAAATTAAATTCTCAAGTGGTTGGATATTTACCAGAGCCAAACAACCCACTTTTTGCCTATCCTTAAAAATCATAGATAGTTTTAGGAATTATCTCTCTCAGCGTTTGTGCATTTCCATTTTGGATGTTCAAATTTTTTTTTCAAGTCCAAACTTTTCAGTTTTCACTCTCCCATTTTTCCTCGTAAACAAAAAAGATATAAGATCGCAACAAAATGAAAATTTTAGAGTTCATGTGTGCAAGGAAATTTGGAAACTATAATAAATAGAAAATTATTTCACGCACTAAAAATGAAACCAAAAATCCATGTTTGGGAAATTCCACTATTACAACCCCCTAATAATAGCTTGGTGGAATTTTATAGGAAAGAGACTTCTAACTGATCCCAACATGCTTTAAGTGTGGTGGATGTGCATGCCCCAAGCATGTTGAGGATGCAAGCGGCCTAATGATCCAAAAATTAGGGGGAGTGGAAAAAATTAAATTCTCAAGTGATTGGATATTTACCAGAGCCAAACAACCCAATTTTTGCCTATGCTTGAAAATCACATATACTTTTTGGAATTATCTCTCTCAGCATTTGTGCATTTCTATTTTGGATGTTCAAAGTTTTCTTTTCAAGTCCAAACCTGTGAGTTTTCACTCTCCAAATTTTCAAGTTCATGTGTGCAAAAAAACAGAAAACTATAATAAATAGAAAATTATTTCACGCACTAAAAATGAACCCCAAAATCAAAGTTTGGGAAATTCCTCTAGTACAACCCCCTAATAAGCGCTTGGTGGAATTTTATAGGAAAGAAACTTCTAACTGATCCCAACATGCTTTAAGTGTGGTGGATGTGCATGCCACAAGAATGTTTAGGATGCAAGTGGCCTAATGATACAAAAATTAGGGGGAGTAGAAAAAATTAAATTCTCAAGTGGTTCGATATTTACCAGAGCCAAACTACTCACTTTTTTCCTATCCTTAAAAATCACAGATACTATTTGGAATTATCTCTCTCAGCGTTTGAGCATTTCCATTTTGGATGTTTTTTTCCGGTCCAAACCTGTGAGTTTTCACTCTCCCATTTTACCTCATAAACAGAAAAGATATTAAGATTGCAACAAAATGAAAATTTTAGAGTTCGTGTGCAAAAAAACTTGAAAACTATAAAAAATAGAAAATTATTTCAAGCACTAAAAATGAACCCCAAAATCCACTTTTGGGAAATTCCTCTAGTACAACCCCCTAATAATAGCTTGGTGAAATTTTATATGAAAGAGACATCTAACTGATCCCAACATGTTTTAAGTGTGGTGTATGTGCATGCCACAAGAATGTTTAGGATGCAAGTGGCCTAATGATCCAAAAATTAGGGGGAGTAGAAAAAATTAAATTCTCAAGTGGTTGGATATTTACTAGAGACAAACAACCCAGTTTTTACCTATCATTAAAAATCACAGATACTTTTTGGAATTATCTCTCTCAGCGTTTGTGCATTTCCATTTTGGATGTTCAAAATTTTTTTTTCAGGTCCAAACCTGTGAGTTTTAACTCTCCCTTTTTTCCTCGTAAACAGAAAAGATATAAGATCGCAACAAAATGAAAATTTTAGGGTTCATGTGTGCAAAAGAATTGGAAAACTTTAATAAATAGAAAATTATTTCACGCATTAAAAATGAACCCCAAAATCCATGTTTGGCAAATTCCACTAGTACAACCCCTGATAATAGCTTGGTGGAATTTTATAGGAAAGAGACTTCCAACTGATCCCAACATGCTTTAAGTGTGGTGGATGGGCATGCCACAAGCATGTTGAGGAAGCAAGTGGCCTAATGATCCAAAAATTAGGGGGAGTAGAAAAAATTAAATTCTCAAGTGGTTGGATATTTACGAGAGCTAAACAACCCACTTTTTGCTTATCCTTAAAAATCGCAGATACTTTTGGGAATTATCTCTCTCACCGTTTGGGCATTTCCTTTTTGGATGTTCAAATTTTTTTTTCAGGTCCAAACTTGTGAGCTTTCACTCTCCCATTTTTCCTCGTAGACAGAATAGATATAAGATTGCAACAAAATGAAAATTTTAGAGTTCGTGTGTGCAAAAAAATATGAAAACTATAATAAATAGAAAATTATTTCAAGTACTAAAATTGAACCACAAAATCCATGTTTGGGAAATTTCTCTAGTACAACCCCCTAATAATAGCTTGGTAGAATTTTATGGGAAAGAGACTTCTAACTGATCCCAACATGCTTTAAGTGTGGTGGATGTGCATGCCACAAGCATTTTTAGGATGCAAGTGGCCTAATGATCCAAAAAATAGGAGGAGTAGAAAAAATTAAATTCTCAAGTGGTTGGATATTTACTAGTGCCAAACAACCCAATTTTTGCCTATCTTTAAAAATCCCAGATACTTTTTTGAATTATCTCTCTCAGCGTTTGTGTATTTCCTTTTTGGATGTTCAAATTTTTTTTTCAGGTGCAAACCTGGGAGTTTTCACTCTCCCATTTTTCCTCCTAAACAAAAAAGATATAAGATCGCAACAAAATGAAAGTTTTAGAGTTCTTGTGTGCAAAAAAATTTGAAAACTATAATAAATAGAAAATTATTTTACTCACTAAAAATGAACCCCAAAATCAATGTTTTGGAAATTCCACTAGTACAACCCCCTAATAATAGCTTGGTGGAATTTTAGAGGAAAGAGACTTCTAACTGATCCCAACATCCTTTAAGTGTGGTGGATGTGCATGCGACAAGCATGATGAGGGTGCAAGTGGCCTAATGACCCAAAAATTAGGGGGAGTGGAAAAAATTAAATTTTCATGTGGCTGGATATTTACCAGAGCCAAACAACCCACTTTTGCCTATCCTTGAAAATCACAGCTACTTTTTAGAATTATCTCTCTCAGTATTTGTGCATTTCCATTTTGGATGTTCAATGTTTTCTTTTCAGGTCCAAACCTGTGAGTTTTCACTCTCCCAATTTTCCTCGTAAATTGAAAAGATATAAGACCGCAACAAAATGAAAATTTTCAAGTTCATGTGTGCAAAAAAAAAAGAAAACTTAAATAAATAGAAAATTATTTCACGCACTAAAAATGAACCCCAAAATCAATGTTTGGGAAATTCCTCTAGTACAACCCCCTAATAAGAGCTTGGTGGAATTTTATAGGAAAGAGACTTCTAACTAATGCCAACATGCTTTAAGTGTGGTGGATGTGCATGCCACAAGAATGTTTAGGATGCAAGTGGCCTAATGATACAAAAATTAGGGGGAGTAGAAACAATTAAATTCTCAAGTGGTTCGATATTTACCAGAGCCAAACAACTCACTTTTTTCCTATCCTTAAAAATCACAGATACTATTTGGAATTATCTCTCTCAGCGTTTGAGCATTTCCATTTTGGATGTTTTTTTCCGGTCCAAACCTGTGAGTTTTCACTCTCCATTTTCCCTCGTAAACAGAAAAGATATTAAGATTGCAACAAAATGAAAATTTTAGAGTTCGGTGCAAAAAAATTTGAAAACTATAATAAATAGAAAATTATTTCAAGCACTAAAAATGAACCCCAAAATCCACTTTTGGGAAATTCCTCTAGTACAACCCCCTAATAATAGCTTGGTGGAATTTTATAGGAAAGAGACTTCCAACTGATCCCAACAAGCTTTAAGTGTGGTGGATGGGCATGCCACAAGCATGTTGAGGAAGCAAGTGGCCTAATGATCCAAAAATTAGGGGGAGTAGAAAAAATTAAATTCTCAAGTGGTTGGATATTTACGAGAGCTAAACAACCCACTTTTTGCTTATCCTTAAAAATCGCAGATACTTTTGGGAATTATCCCTCTCACCGTTTGGGCATTTCCTTTTTGGATGTTCAAATTTTTTTTTCAGGTCCAAACCTGTGAGCTTTCACTCTCCCATTTTTCCTCGTAGACAGAATAGATATAAGATTGCAACAAAATGAAAATTTTAGAGTTCGTGTGTGCAAAAAAATATGAAAACTATAATAAATAGAAAATTATTTCAAGCACTAAAATTGAACCATAAAATCCATGTTTGGGAAATTTCTCTAGTACAACCCCCTAATAATAGCTTGGTAGAATTTTATGGGAAAGAGACTTCTAACTGATCCCAACATGCTTTAAGTGTGGTGGATGTGCATGCCACAAGCATTTTTAGGATGCAAGTGGCCTAATGATCCAAAAAATAGGAGTAGAAAAAATTAAATTCTCAAGTGGTTGGATATTTACTAGTGCCAAACAACCCAATTTTTGCCTATCTTTAAAAATCCCAGATACTTTTTTGAATTATCTCTCTCAGCGTTTGTGTATTTCCTTTTTGGATGTTCAAATTTTTTTTTCAGGTGCAAACCTGGGAGTTTTCACTCTCCCATTTTTCCTCCTAAGCAAAAAAGATATAAGATCCCAACAAAATGAAAGTTTTAGAGTTCATGTGTGCAAAAAAATTTGAAAACTATAATAAATAGAAAATTATTTTACTCACTAAAAATGAACCCCAAAATCAATGTTTTGGAAATTCCACTAGTACAACCCCCTAATAATAGCTTGGTGGAATTTTAGAGGAAAGAGACTTCTAACTGATCCCAGCATCCTTTAAGTGTGGTGGATGTGCATGCGACAAGCATGATGAGGGTGCAAGTGGCCTAATGACCCAAAAATTAGGGGGAGTGGAAAAAATTAAATTTTCATGTGGTTGGATATTTACCAGAGCCAAACAACCAACTTTTTGCCTATCCTTGAAAATCACAGATACTTTTTAGAATTATATCTCTCAGCATTTGTGCATTTCCATTTTGGATGTTCAAAGTTTTCTTTTCAGGTCCAAACCTGTGAGTTTTCACTCTCCCAATTTTCCTCGTAAATTGAAAAGATATAAGACCGCAACAAAGTGAAAATTTTCAAGTTCATGTGTGCAAAAAAAAAAAAAACTATAATAAATAGAAAATTATTTCACGCACTAAAAATGAACCCCAAAATAAATGTTTGGGAAATTCCTCTAGTACAACCCCCTAATAAGAGCTTGGTGGAATTTTATAGGAAAGAGACTTCTAACTGATGCCAACATGCTTTAAGTGTGGTGGATGTGCATGCCACAAGAATGTTTAGGATGCTAGTGGCCTAATGATACAAAAATTAGGGGGAGTAGAAAAAATTAAATTCTCAAGTGGTTCGATATTTTACCAGAGCCGAACAACTCACTTTTTTCCTATCCTTAAAAATCACAGATACTATTTGGAATTATCTCTCTCAGCGTTTGAGCATTTCCATTTTGGATGTTTTTTTCCGGTCCAAACCTGTGAGTTTTCACTCTCCCATTTTCCCTCGTAAACAGAAAAGATATTAAGATTGCAACAAAATGAAAATTTTAGAGTTCGTGTGCAAAAAAATTTGAAAACTATAATAAATAGAAAATTATTTCAAGCACTAAAAATGAACCCCAAAATCCACTTTTGGGAAATTCCTCTAGTACAACCCCCTAATAATAGCTTGGTGGAATTTTATAGGAAAGAGACTTCCAACTGATCCCAACATGCTTTAAGTGTGGTGGATGGGCATGCCACAAGCATGTTGAGGAAGCAAGTGGCCTAATGATCCAAAAATTAGGGGGAGTAGAAAAAATTAAATTCTCAAGTGGTTGGATATTTACGAGAGCTAAACAACCCACTTTTTGCTTATCCTTAAAAATCGCAGATACTTTTGGGAATTATCTCTCTCACCGTTTGGGCATTTCCTTTTTGGATGTTCAAATTTTTTTTTCAGGTCCAAACCTGTGAGCTTTCACTCTCCCATTTTTCCTCGTAGACAGAATAGATATAAGATTGCAACAAAATGAAAATTTTAGAGTTCGTGTGTGCAAAAAAATATGAAAACTATAATAAATAGAAAATTATTTCAAGCACTAAAATTGAACCACAAAATCCATGTTTGGGAAATTTCTCTAGTACAACCCCCTAATAATAGCTTGGTAGAATTTTATGGGAAAGAGACTTCTAACTGATCCCAACATGCTTTAAGTGTGGTGGATGTGCATGCCACAAGCATTTTTAGGATGCAAGTGGCCTAATGATCCAAAAAATAGGAGGAGTAGAAAAAATTAAATTCTCAAGTGGTTGGATATTTACCAGAGCCAAACAACCCACTTTTTGCCTATCCTTAAAAATCATAGATAGTTTTAGGAATTATCTCTCTCAGCGTTTGTGCATTTCCATTTTGGATGTTCAAATTTTTTTTTCAAGTCCAAACTTTTCAGTTTTCACTCTCCCATTTTTCCTCGTAAACAAAAAAGATATAAGATCGCAACAAAATGAAAATTTTAGAGTTCATGTGTGCAAGGAAATTTGGAAACTATAATAAATAGAAAATTATTTCACGCACTAAAAATGAAACCAAAAATCCATGTTTGGGAAATTCCACTATTACAACCCCCTAATAATAGCTTGGTGGAATTTTATAGGAAAGAGACTTCTAACTGATCCCAACATGCTTTAAGTGTGGTGGATGTGCATGCCCCAAGCATGTTGAGGATGCAAGCGGCCTAATGATCCAAAAATTAGGGGGAGTGGAAAAAATTAAATTCTCAAGTGATTGGATATTTACCAGAGCCAAACAACCCAATTTTTGCCTATGCTTGAAAATCACATATACTTTTTGGAATTATCTCTCTCAGCATTTGTGCATTTCTATTTTGGATGTTCAAAGTTTTCTTTTCAAGTCCAAACCTGTGAGTTTTCACTCTCCAAATTTTCAAGTTCATGTGTGCAAAAAAACAGAAAACTATAATAAATAGAAAATTATTTCACGCACTAAAAATGAACCCCAAAATCAAAGTTTGGGAAATTCCTCTAGTACAACCCCCTAATAAGCGCTTGGTGGAATTTTATAGGAAAGAAACTTCTAACTGATCCCAACATGCTTTAAGTGTGGTGGATGTGCATGCCACAAGAATGTTTAGGATGCAAGTGGCCTAATGATACAAAAATTAGGGGGAGTAGAAAAAATTAAATTCTCAAGTGGTTCGATATTTACCAGAGCCAAACTACTCACTTTTTTCCTATCCTTAAAAATCACAGATACTATTTGGAATTATCTCTCTCAGCGTTTGAGCATTTCCATTTTGGATGTTTTTTTCCGGTCCAAACCTGTGAGTTTTCACTCTCCCATTTTACCTCATAAACAGAAAAGATATTAAGATTGCAACAAAATGAAAATTTTAGAGTTCGTGTGCAAAAAAACTTGAAAACTATAAGAAATAGAAAATTATTTCAAGCACTAAAAATGAACCCCAAAATCCACTTTTGGGAAATTCCTCTAGTACAACCCCCTAATAATAGCTTGGTGAAATTTTATATGAAAGAGACATCTAACTGATCCCAACATGTTTTAAGTGTGGTGTATGTGCATGCCACAAGAATGTTTAGGATGCAAGTGGCCTAATGATCCAAAAATTAGGGGGAGTAGAAAAAATTAAATTCTCAAGTGGTTGGATATTTACTAGAGACAAACAACCCAGTTTTTACCTATCATTAAAAATCACAGATACTTTTTGGAATTATCTCTCTCAGCGTTTGTGCATTTCCATTTTGGATGTTCAAAATTTTTTTTTCAGGTCCAAACCTGTGAGTTTTAACTCTCCCTTTTTTCCTCGTAAACAGAAAAGATATAAGATCGCAACAAAATGAAAATTTTAGGGTTCATGTGTGCAAAAGAATTGGAAAACTTTAATAAATAGAAAATTATTTCACGCATTAAAAATGAACCCCAAAATCCATGTTTGGCAAATTCCACTAGTACAACCCCTGATAATAGCTTGGTGGAATTTTATAGGAAAGAGACTTCCAACTGATCCCAACATGCTTTAAGTGTGGTGGATGGGCATGCCACAAGCATGTTGAGGAAGCAAGTGGCCTAATGATCCAAAAATTAGGGGGAGTAGAAAAAATTAAATTCTCAAGTGGTTGGATATTTACGAGAGCTAAACAACCCACTTTTTGCTTATCCTTAAAAATCGCAGATACTTTTGGGAATTATCTCTCTCACCGTTTGGGCATTTCCTTTTTGGATGTTCAAATTTTTTTTTCAGGTCCAAACTTGTGAGCTTTCACTCTCCCATTTTTCCTCGTAGACAGAATAGATATAAGATTGCAACAAAATGAAAATTTTAGAGTTCGTGTGTGCAAAAAAATATGAAAACTATAATAAATAGAAAATTATTTCAAGTACTAAAATTGAACCACAAAATCCATGTTTGGGAAATTTCTCTAGTACAACCCCCTAATAATAGCTTGGTAGAATTTTATGGGAAAGAGACTTCTAACTGATCCCAACATGCTTTAAGTGTGGTGGATGTGCATGCCACAAGCATTTTTAGGATGCAAGTGGCCTAATGATCCAAAAAATAGGAGGAGTAGAAAAAATTAAATTCTCAAGTGGTTGGATATTTACTAGTGCCAAACAACCCAATTTTTGCCTATCTTTAAAAATCCCAGATACTTTTTTGAATTATCTCTCTCAGCGTTTGTGTATTTCCTTTTTGGATGTTCAAATTTTTTTTTCAGGTGCAAACCTGGGAGTTTTCACTCTCCCATTTTTCCTCCTAAACAAAAAAGATATAAGATCGCAACAAAATGAAAGTTTTAGAGTTCTTGTGTGCAAAAAAATTTGAAAACTATAATAAATAGAAAATTATTTTACTCACTAAAAATGAACCCCAAAATCAATGTTTTGGAAATTCCACTAGTACAACCCCCTAATAATAGCTTGGTGGAATTTTAGAGGAAAGAGACTTCTAACTGATCCCAACATCCTTTAAGTGTGGTGGATGTGCATGCGACAAGCATGATGAGGGTGCAAGTGGCCTAATGACCCAAAAATTAGGGGGAGTGGAAAAAATTAAATTTTCATGTGGCTGGATATTTACCAGAGCCAAACAACCCACTTTTGCCTATCCTTGAAAATCACAGCTACTTTTTAGAATTATCTCTCTCAGTATTTGTGCATTTCCATTTTGGATGTTCAATGTTTTCTTTTCAGGTCCAAACCTGTGAGTTTTCACTCTCCCAATTTTCCTCGTAAATTGAAAAGATATAAGACCGCAACAAAATGAAAATTTTCAAGTTCATGTGTGCAAAAAAAAAAGAAAACTTAAATAAATAGAAAATTATTTCACGCACTAAAAATGAACCCCAAAATCAATGTTTGGGAAATTCCTCTAGTACAACCCCCTAATAAGAGCTTGGTGGAATTTTATAGGAAAGAGACTTCTAACTAATGCCAACATGCTTTAAGTGTGGTGGATGTGCATGCCACAAGAATGTTTAGGATGCAAGTGGCCTAATGATACAAAAATTAGGGGGAGTAGAAACAATTAAATTCTCAAGTGGTTCGATATTTACCAGAGCCAAACAACTCACTTTTTTCCTATCCTTAAAAATCACAGATACTATTTGGAATTATCTCTCTCAGCGTTTGAGCATTTCCATTTTGGATGTTTTTTTCCGGTCCAAACCTGTGAGTTTTCACTCTCCATTTTCCCTCGTAAACAGAAAAGATATTAAGATTGCAACAAAATGAAAATTTTAGAGTTCGGTGCAAAAAAATTTGAAAACTATAATAAATAGAAAATTATTTCAAGCACTAAAAATGAACCCCAAAATCCACTTTTGGGAAATTCCTCTAGTACAACCCCCTAATAATAGCTTGGTGGAATTTTATAGGAAAGAGACTTCCAACTGATCCCAACAAGCTTTAAGTGTGGTGGATGGGCATGCCACAAGCATGTTGAGGAAGCAAGTGGCCTAATGATCCAAAAATTAGGGGGAGTAGAAAAAATTAAATTCTCAAGTGGTTGGATATTTACGAGAGCTAAACAACCCACTTTTTGCTTATCCTTAAAAATCGCAGATACTTTTGGGAATTATCCCTCTCACCGTTTGGGCATTTCCTTTTTGGATGTTCAAATTTTTTTTTCAGGTCCAAACCTGTGAGCTTTCACTCTCCCATTTTTCCTCGTAGACAGAATAGATATAAGATTGCAACAAAATGAAAATTTTAGAGTTCGTGTGTGCAAAAAAATATGAAAACTATAATAAATAGAAAATTATTTCAAGCACTAAAATTGAACCATAAAATCCATGTTTGGGAAATTTCTCTAGTACAACCCCCTAATAATAGCTTGGTAGAATTTTATGGGAAAGAGACTTCTAACTGATCCCAACATGCTTTAAGTGTGGTGGATGTGCATGCCACAAGCATTTTTAGGATGCAAGTGGCCTAATGATCCAAAAAATAGGAGTAGAAAAAATTAAATTCTCAAGTGGTTGGATATTTACTAGTGCCAAACAACCCAATTTTTGCCTATCTTTAAAAATCCCAGATACTTTTTTGAATTATCTCTCTCAGCGTTTGTGTATTTCCTTTTTGGATGTTCAAATTTTTTTTTCAGGTGCAAACCTGGGAGTTTTCACTCTCCCATTTTTCCTCCTAAGCAAAAAAGATATAAGATCCCAACAAAATGAAAGTTTTAGAGTTCATGTGTGCAAAAAAATTTGAAAACTATAATAAATAGAAAATTATTTTACTCACTAAAAATGAACCCCAAAATCAATGTTTTGGAAATTCCACTAGTACAACCCCCTAATAATAGCTTGGTGGAATTTTAGAGGAAAGAGACTTCTAACTGATCCCAGCATCCTTTAAGTGTGGTGGATGTGCATGCGACAAGCATGATGAGGGTGCAAGTGGCCTAATGACCCAAAAATTAGGGGGAGTGGAAAAAATTAAATTTTCATGTGGTTGGATATTTACCAGAGCCAAACAACCAACTTTTTGCCTATCCTTGAAAATCACAGATACTTTTTAGAATTATATCTCTCAGCATTTGTGCATTTCCATTTTGGATGTTCAAAGTTTTCTTTTCAGGTCCAAACCTGTGAGTTTTCACTCTCCCAATTTTCCTCGTAAATTGAAAAGATATAAGACCGCAACAAAGTGAAAATTTTCAAGTTCATGTGTGCAAAAAAAAAAAAAACTATAATAAATAGAAAATTATTTCACGCACTAAAAATGAACCCCAAAATAAATGTTTGGGAAATTCCTCTAGTACAACCCCCTAATAAGAGCTTGGTGGAATTTTATAGGAAAGAGACTTCTAACTGATGCCAACATGCTTTAAGTGTGGTGGATGTGCATGCCACAAGAATGTTTAGGATGCTAGTGGCCTAATGATACAAAAATTAGGGGGAGTAGAAAAAATTAAATTCTCAAGTGGTTCGATATTTTACCAGAGCCGAACAACTCACTTTTTTCCTATCCTTAAAAATCACAGATACTATTTGGAATTATCTCTCTCAGCGTTTGAGCATTTCCATTTTGGATGTTTTTTTCCGGTCCAAACCTGTGAGTTTTCACTCTCCCATTTTCCCTCGTAAACAGAAAAGATATTAAGATTGCAACAAAATGAAAATTTTAGAGTTCGTGTGCAAAAAAATTTGAAAACTATAATAAATAGAAAATTATTTCAAGCACTAAAAATGAACCCCAAAATCCACTTTTGGGAAATTCCTCTAGTACAACCCCCTAATAATAGCTTGGTGGAATTTTATAGGAAAGAGACTTCCAACTGATCCCAACATGCTTTAAGTGTGGTGGATGGGCATGCCACAAGCATGTTGAGGAAGCAAGTGGCCTAATGATCCAAAAATTAGGGGGAGTAGAAAAAATTAAATTCTCAAGTGGTTGGATATTTACGAGAGCTAAACAACCCACTTTTTGCTTATCCTTAAAAATCGCAGATACTTTTGGGAATTATCTCTCTCACCGTTTGGGCATTTCCTTTTTGGATGTTCAAATTTTTTTTTCAGGTCCAAACCTGTGAGCTTTCACTCTCCCATTTTTCCTCGTAGACAGAATAGATATAAGATTGCAACAAAATGAAAATTTTAGAGTTCGTGTGTGCAAAAAAATATGAAAACTATAATAAATAGAAAATTATTTCAAGCACTAAAATTGAACCACAAAATCCATGTTTGGGAAATTTCTCTAGTACAACCCCCTAATAATAGCTTGGTAGAATTTTATGGGAAAGAGACTTCTAACTGATCCCAACATGCTTTAAGTGTGGTGGATGTGCATGCCACAAGCATTTTTAGGATGCAAGTGGCCTAATGATCCAAAAAATAGGAGGAGTAGAAAAAATTAAATTCTCAAGTGGTTGGATATTTACTAGTGCCAAACAACCCAATTTTTGCCTATCTTTAAAAATCCCAGATACTTTTTTGAATTATCTCTCTCAGCGTTTGTGTATTTCCTTTTTGGATGTTCAAATTTTTTTTTCAGGTGCAAACCTGGGAGTTTTCACTCTCCCATTTTTCCTCCTAAACAAAAAAGATATAAGATCCCAACAAAATGAAAGTTTTAGAGTTCATGTGTGCAAAAAAATTTGAAAACTATAATAAATAGAAAATTATTTTACTCACTAAAAATGAACCCCAAAATCAATGTTTTGGAAATTCCACTAGTACAACCCCCTAATAATAGCTTGGTGGAATTTTAGAGGAAAGAGACTTCTAACTGATCCCAACATCCTTTAAGTGTGGTGGATGTGCATGCGACAAGCATGATGAGGGTGCAAGTGGCCTAATGACCCAAAAATTAGGGGGAGTGGAAAAAATTAAATTTTCATGTGGTTGGATATTTACCAGAGCCAAACAACCAACTTTTTGCCTATCCTTGAAAATCACAGATACTTTTTAGAATTATCTCTCTCAGCATTTGTGCATTTCCATTTTGGATGTTCAAAGTTTTCTTTTCAGGTCCAAACCTGTGAGTTTTCACTCTCCCAATTTTCCTCGTAAATTGAAAAGATATAAGACCGCAACAAAGTGAAAATTTTCAAGTTCATGTGTGCAAAAAAAAAAAAAAACTATAATAAATAGAAAATTATTTCACGCACTAAAAATGAACCCCAAAATAAATGTTTGGGAAATTCCTCTAGTACAACCCCCTAATAAGAGCTTGGTGGAATTTTATAGGAAAGAGACTTCTAACTGATGCCAACATGCTTTAAGTGTGGTGGATGTGCATGCCACAAGAATGTTTAGGATGCTAGTGGCCTAATGATACAAAAATTAGGGGGAGTAGAAAAAATTAAATTCTCAAGTGGTTCGATATTTTACCAGAGCCAAACAACTCACTTTTTTCCTATCCTTAAAAATCACAGATACTATTTGGAATTATCTCTCTCAGCGTTTGAGCATTTCCATTTTGGATGTTTTTTTCCGGTCCAAACCTGTGAGTTTTCACTCTCCCATTTTCCCTCGTAAACAGAAAAGATATTAAGATTGCAACAAAATGAAAATTTTAGAGTTCGTGTGCAAAAAAATTTGAAAACTATAATAAATAGAAAATTATTTCAAGCACTAAAAATGAACCCCAAAATCCACTTTTGGGAAATTCCTCTAGTACAACCCCCTAATAATAGCTTGGTGGAATTTTATAGGAAAGAGACTTCCAACTGATCCCAACATGCTTTAAGTGTGGTGGATGGGCATGCCACAAGCATGTTGAGGAAGCAAGTGGCCTAATGATCCAAAAATTAGGGGGAGTAGAAAAAATTAAATTCTCAAGTGGTTGGATATTTACGAGAGCTAAACAACCCACTTTTTGCTTATCCTTAAAAATCGCAGATACTTTTGGGAATTATCTCTCTCACCGTTTGGGCATTTCCTTTTTGGATGTTCAAATTTTTTTTTCAGGTCCAAACCTGTGAGCTTTCACTCTCCCATTTTTCCTCGTAGACAGAATAGATATAAGATTGCAACAAAATGAAAATTTTAGAGTTCGTGTGTGCAAAAAAATATGAAAACTATAATAAATAGAAAATTATTTCAAGCACTAAAATTGAACCACAAAATCCATGTTTGGGAAATTTCTCTAGTACAACCCCCTAATAATAGCTTGGTAGAATTTTATGGGAAAGAGACTTCTAACTGATCCCAACATGCTTTAAGTGTGGTGGATGTGCATGCCACAAGCATTTTTAGGATGCAAGTGGCCTAATGATCCAAAAAATAGGAGGAGTAGAAAAAATTAAATTCTCAAGTGGTTGGATATTTACTAGTGCCAAACAACCCAATTTTTGCCTATCTTTAAAAATCCCAGATACTTTTTTGAATTATCTCTCTCAGCGTTTGTGTATTTCCTTTTTGGATGTTGAAATTTTTTTTTCAGGTGCAAACCTGGGAGTTTTCACTCTCCCATTTTTCCTCCTAAACAAAAAAGATATAAGATCCCAACAAAATGAAAGTTTTAGAGTTCATGTGTGCAAAAAAATTTGAAAACTATAATAAATAGAAAATTATTTTACTCACTAAAAATGAACCCCAAAATCAATGTTTTGGAAATTCCACTAGTACAACCCCCTAATAATAGCTTGGTGGAATTTTAGAGGAAAGAGACTTCTAACTGATCCCAACATCCTTTAAGTGTGGTGGATGTGCATGCGACAAGCATGATGAGGGTGCAAGTGGCCTAATGACCCAAAAATTAGGGGGAGTGGAAAAAATTAAATTTTCATGTGGTTGGATATTTACCAGAGCCAAACAACCAACTTTTTGCCTATCCTTGAAAATCACAGATACTTTTTAGAATTATCTCTCTCAGCATTTGTGCATTTCCATTTTGGATGTTCAAAGTTTTCTTTTCAGGTCCAAACCTGTGAGTTTTCACTCTCCCAATTTTCCTCGTAAATTGAAAAGATATAAGACCGCAACAAAGTGAAAATTTTCAAGTTCATGTGTGCAAAAAAAAAAAAACTATAATAAATAGAAAATTATTTCGCGCACTAAAAATGAACCCCAAAATAAATGTTTGGGAAATTCCTCTAGTACAACCCCCTAATAAGAGCTTGGTGGAATTTTATAGGAAAGAGACTTCTAACTGATGCCAACATGCTTTAAGTGTGGTGGATGTGCATGCCACAAGAATGTTTAGGATGCTAGTGGCCTAATGATACAAAAATTAGGGGGAGTAGAAAAAATTAAATTCTCAAGTGGTTCGATATTTTACCAGAGCCAAACAACTCACTTTTTTCCTATCCTTAAAAATCACAGATACTATTTGGAATTATCTCTCTCAGCGTTTGAGCATTTCCATTTTGGATGTTTTTTTCCGGTCCAAACCTGTGAGTTTTCACTGTCCCATTTTCCCTCGTAAACAGAAAAGATATTAAGATTGCAATAAAATGAAAATTTTAGAGTTCGTGTGCAAAAAAATTTGAAAACTATAATAAATAGAAAATTATTTCAAGCACTAAAAATGAACCCCAAAATCCACTTTTGGGAAATTCCTCTAGTACAACCCCCTAATAATAGCTTGGTGGAATTTTATAGGAAAGAGACTTCCAACTGATCCCAACATGCTTTAAGTGTGGTGGATGGGCATGCCACAAGCATGTTGAGGAAGCAAGTGGCCTAATGATCCAAAAATTAGGGGGAGTAGAAAAAATTAAATTCTCAAGTGGTTGGATATTTACGAGAGCTAAACAACCCACTTTTTGCTTATCCTTAAAAATCGCAGATACTTTTGGGAATTATCTCTCTCACCGTTTGGGCATTTCCTTTTTGGATGTTCAAATTTTTTTTTCAGGTCCAAACCTGTGAGCTTTCACTCTCCCATTTTTCCTCGTAGACAGAATAGATATAAGATTGCAACAAAAAGAAAATTTTAGAGTTCGTGTGTGCAAAAAAATATGAAAACTATAATAAATAGAAAATTATTTCAAGCACTAAAATTGAACCACAAAATCCATGTTTGGGAAATTTCTCTAGTACAACCCCCTAATAATAGCTTGGTAGAATTTTATGGGAAAGAGACTTCTAACTGATCCCAACATGCTTTAAGTGTGGTGGATGTGCGTGCCACAAGCATTTTTAGGATGCAAGTGGCCTAATGATCCAAAAAATAGGAGGAGTAGAAAAAATTAAATTCTCAAGTGGTTGGATATTTACTAGTGCCAAACAACCCAATTTTTGCCTATCTTTAAAAATCCCTGATACTTTTTTGAATTATCTCTCTCAGCGTTTGTGTATTTCCTTTTTGGATGTTCAAATTTTTTTTTCCAGTGCAAACCTGGTAGTTTTCACTCTCCCATTTTTCCTCCTAAACAAAAAAGATATAAGATCCCAACAAAATGAAAGTTTTAGAGTTCATGTGTGCAAAAAAATTTGAAAACTATAATAAATAGAAAATTATTTTACTCACTAAAAATGAACCCCAAAATCAATGTTTTGGAAATTCCACTAGTACAACCCCCTAATAATAGCTTGGTGGAATTTTAGAGGAAAGAGACTTCTAACTGATCCCAACATCCTTTAAGTGTGGTGGATGTGCATGCGACAAGCATGATGAGGGTGCAAGTGGCCTAATGACCCAAAAATTAGGGGGAGTGGAAAAAATTAAATTTTCATGTGGTTGGATATTTACCAGAGCCAAACAACCCACTTTTTGCCTATCCTTGAAAATCACAGATACTTTTTAGAATTATCTCTCTCAGCATTTGTGCATTTCCATTTTGGATGTTCAAAGTTTTCTTTTCAGGTCCAAACCTGTGAGTTTTCACTCTCCCAATTTTCCTCGTAAATTGAAAAGATATAAGACCGCAACAAAGTGAAAATTTTTAAGTTCATGTGTGCAAAAAAAAAAGAAAACTATAATAAATAGAAAATTATTTCACGCACTAAAAATGAACCCCAAAATCAATGTTTGGGAAATTCCTCTAGTACAACCCCCTAATTAGAGCTTGGTGGAATTTTATAGGAAAGAGACTTCTAACTGATGCCAACATGCTTTAAGTGTGGTGGATGTGCATGCCACAAGAATGTTTAGGATGCAAGTGGCCTAATGATACAAAAATTAGGGGGAGTAGAAAAAATTAAATTCTCAAGTGGTTCGATATTTTACCAGAGCCAAACAACTCACTTTTTTCCTATCCTTAAAAATCACAGATACTATTTGGAATTATCTCTCTCAGCGTTTGAGCATTTCCATTTTGGATGTTTTTTTCTAGTCCAAACCTGTGAGTTTTCACTCTCCCATTTTCCCTCGTAAACAGAAAAGATATTAAGATTGCAACAAAATGAAAATTTTAGAGTTCGTGTGCAAAAAAACTTGAAAACTATAATAAATAGAAAATTATTTCAAGCACTAAAAATGAACCCCAAAATCCACTTTTGGGAAATTCCTCTAGTACAACCCCCTAATAATAGCTTGGTGAAATTTTATATGAAAGAGACATCTAACTGATCCCAACATGCTTTAAGTGTGGTGTATGTGCATGCCACAAGAATGTTTAGGATGCAAGTGGCCTAATGATCCAAAAATTAGGGGGAGTAGAAAAAATTAAATTCTCAAGTGGTTGGATATTTACTAGAGACAAACAACCCAGTTTTTACCTATCATTAAAAATCACAGATACTTTTTGGAATTATCTCTCTCAGCGTTTGTGCATTTCCATTTTGGATGTTCAAAATTTTTTTTTCAGGTCCAAACCTGTGAGTTTTAACTCT
Source organism: Aristolochia californica (assembly GCF_029961685.1). NCBI lineage: Eukaryota > Viridiplantae > Streptophyta > Magnoliopsida > Piperales > Aristolochiaceae > Aristolochia > Aristolochia californica. Next base: position 21,467,086 of record NW_027182257.1, on the reverse strand, counting down.
CCCATTTTTCCTCGTAAACAGAAAAGATATAAGATCGCAACACAATGAAAATTTTAGGGTTCATGTGTGCAAAAGAATTGGAAAACTTTAATAAATAGAAAATTGTTTCACGCATTAAAAATGAACCCCAAAATCCATGTTTGGGAAATTCCACTAGTACAACCCCCTAATAATAGCTTGGTGGAATTTTATAGGAAAGAGACTTCTAACTGATCCCAACATGTTTTAAGTGTGGTGGATGTACATGCCACAAGCATTTTTAGGATGCAAGTGGCCTAATGATCCAAAAATTAGGGGGAGTAGAAAAAATTAAATTCTCAAGTAGTTGGATATTTACTAGAGCCAAACCACCCACTTTTTGGCTATCCTTTAATATCACAGATACTTTTTTGAATTATCTCTCTCAGCGTTTGGGCATTTCGATTTTGGATGTTCAATTTTTTTTCAGGTTCAAACCAGTGTGTTTTTTCACTCTCCCATTTTTCCTCGGAAATAGAAAAGATATAAGATCGCAACAAAATGAAAATTTTAGGGTTCATGTGTGCAAAAAAATTAGAAAACTATAATAAATAGAAAATTATTTCACGCACTAAAAATGAACCCCAAAATCCATGTTTGGAAATTCCACTAGTACAACCCCCTAATAATAACTTGGCGGAATTTTATTGGAAAGAGACTTCTAACTGATCCCAACATGCTTTAAGTGTGGTGGATGTGCATGCCACAAGCATGTTGTGGAAGTAAGAGGCCTAATGATCCAAATATTAGAGGGAGTAGAAAAAATTAAATTCTCCAGTGGTTGCATATTTACCAGAGCCAAACAACCCACTTTTTGCCTATCCTTAAAAATCACAGATACTTTTTGGAATTATCTCTTTCTGCGTTTGTGCATTTCCATTTTGGATGTTCAATTTTTTTTTTGGTCCAAACCTGTGAATTTTCACTCTCCCATTTTTCGTCGGAAACAGAAAAGATATAAGATCGCAAGAAAATGAAAATTTTCGAGTTCATGTGTGCAAAAAAATTTGAAAACTATAATAAAAAGAAAATTATTTCTCACACTAAAAATCACCCCAAAATCCATGTCTGGGAAATTCCACTAGTACAACCCCCAAATAATAGCTTGGTGGAATTTTTAAGGAAAGAGACTTCTAAATGATCCCAACATGCTTTAAGTGTGGTGAATGTGCATGCCACAAGCATGTTTAGGATACACGTGGCCTAATGATCCAAAAATTTGGGGGAGTAGAAAAAATTAAATTCTCAAGTGGTTGGATATTTACCAGAGCCAAACAACCCACATTTTGCCTATCCTTAAAAATCACAGATACTTTTTGGAATTATCTCTCTCAGCGTTTTTGCATTTCCATTTTGGATGTTCAAATTTTTTTTTTGCAGGTACAAACCTGTGAGTTTTCACTCTCCCATTTTTCCTCGTTAACAAAAAAGATATAAGATCGCAACAAAATGAAAATTTTAGAGTTCATGTGTGCAAAAAAATTTGAAACCTATAATAAATAAAAAATTATTTCACGCACTAAAAATGAACCCGAAAATCCATGTTTGGGAAATTCCACTAGTACAACCCCCAAATAATAGCTTGGTGGACTTCTAAATGATCCCAACATGCTTTAAGTGTGGTGAATGTGCATGCCACAAGCATGTTTAGGATGCAAGTGGCCTAATGATCCAAAAATTAGGGGGAGTAGAAAAAATTAAATTCTCAAGTGGTTGGATATTTACCAGAGCCAAACAACCCACTTTTTGCCAGTCCTGAAAAATGACAGATACTTTTTGGAATTATCTCTCTCAGCGTTTGTACATTTCCATTTTGGAAGTTCAAAATTTTTTTTTCTGGTCCAAACCTGTGAGTTTTCACTCTCCCAGTTTTCCTCGTGAACAGCAAAGATATAAGATCGCAACAAAATGAAAACTTAAGAGTTCAAGTGTGAAAAAAAATTTGAAAACTATAATAAATAGAAAATTATTTCACACACTAAAAATGAACCCCAAAATCCATGTTTGGGAAATTCCACTAGTACAACCCCCTAATAATTGCTTGGTGGAATTTTATAGGAAAGAGACTTCTAACTGATCCCAACATGCTTTAAGTGTAGTGGATGTGCATGCCACAAGCATGTTGAGGATGCAAGTGGCCCAATCATCCAAAAATTAGGGGGTGTAGAAAAAAATAAATTATCAAGTGCTTGGATATTTACCAAAGCCAAACAACCCACTTTTTGCCTATCCTTAAAAATCTCAGACACTTTTTGGAATTATCTGTCTCAGCGTTTGCGCATTTCCATTTTGGATGTTAAAATGTTTTTTTTCAGTTCCAAACCTCTTAGTTTTCACTCTCTCATTTTTCCTCGTAAATAGAAAAGATATAATATCACAACAAAATGAAAATTTAGAGTTCATGTGTGCATAAAAATTTGAAAAATATAATAAAAAGAAAATTATTTTACGCACTAAAAATGAACCCCAAAATTCATGTTTGGGAAATTCCACTAGTACAACTCCCCTAATAATAGCTTGGTGGAATTTTATAGGGAAGAGACTTCTAACTGATCCCAACATGCTTTAAATGTGGTGGATGTGCATGCCACAAGCATGTTTAGGATGCAAGTGGCCTAATGATCAAAAAATTAGGGGGATTAGAAAAAATTAAATTCTCAAGTGGTTGGATATTTGCTAGAGCCAAAGAACACACTTTTTGCCTATCCTTAAAAATCACTGATACTTTTTGGAATTATCTCTCTCAGCGTTTGTGAATTTCCATTTTGGATGTTCAAATTTTTTTTTCAAGTCCAAACTTGTGAGTTTTCACTCTCCCATTTTTCCTCGTTAACAAAAAAGATATAAGATCGCAACAAAATGAAAATTTTAGAGTTCATGTGTGCAAAAAAATTTGAAACCTATAATAAATAAAAAATTATTTGACGCACTAAAAATGAACCCCAAAATCCATGTTTGGGAAATTCCACTAGTACAACCCCTAATAATAGCTTGGTGGAATTTTATAGGAAAGTGACTTCTAACTGATCCCAACATGCTTTAAGTGTGGAGGAGGTGCATGCCACAAGCATGTTGAGGATGAAAGTAGCCAAATGATCCAAAAATTAGGGGGAGTGGAAAAAATTAAATTCTCAAGTGGTTGGATATTTACCAGAGCCAAACAACCCACTTTTGGCCTGTCCTTGAAAATCACAGATACTTTTTGGAATTATCTCTCTCTGCGTTTGTTCATTTCCATTTTGGATGTTCAATTTTTTGTTTTTAAGTCTAAACCTGTGAGCTTTCACTCTACCATTTTTCCTCAGAAACAGAAAAGATATAAGATCGCAACAAAATCAAAATTTTAGAGTTCATCTGTGCAAAAAAATTTTAAAACTATAATAAATAGAAAATTATTTCACGCACTAAAAATCAACCCCAAAATCCATGTTTGGGAAATTCCACTAGTACAACCCCCAAATAATAGCTTGGAGGAATTTTTAAGGAAAGAGACTTCTAAATGATCCCAAGATGCTTTAAGTGTGGTGAATGTGCATGCCACAAGCATGTTTAGGATGCAAGTGGCCTAATGATCCAAAAATTAGGGGGAGTAGAAAAAATTAAATTCTCAAGTGGTTGGATATTCACCAGAGCCAAACAACCCACTTTTTGCCAGTCCTGAAAAATGACAGATACTTTTTGGAATTATCTCTCTCAGTGTTTGTACATTTCCATTTTGGAAGTTCAAATTTTTTTTTCAGGTCCAAACCTGTGAGTTTTTACTCTCCCAGTTTTCCTCGTAAACAGAAAAGATATAAGATCGCAACAAAATGAAAACTTTAGAGTTCAAGTGTGCAAAAAAATTTGAAAACTATAATAAATAGAAAATTATTTCACACACTAAAAATGAACTGCAAAATCCATGTTTGGGAAATTCCACTAGTACAACCCCCTAACAATAGCTTGGTGGAATTTTATAGGAAAGTGATTTCTAACTGATCCCAACATGCTTTAAGTATGGTGGATGTGCATGCCACAAGCATGTTGAGGGTGCAAGTGGCCCAATGATCCAAAAATTTGGGGGAGTAGAAAAAATTAAATTCTCATGAGGTTGGATATTTACCAGAGCCAAACAACCCACTTTTTGCCTATCCTTAAAAATCATAGATTCTTTTTGGAATTATCTCTCTCAGCGTTTGTGCATTTCCATTCTAGATGTTCAAATGATTTTTTTCAGGTCCAAACCTCTGAGTTTTCACTCCTTTTTTCCTTGTAAACAGAAAAGATATAAGATCACAACAAAATGAAAATTTAGAGTTCAAGCGTGCAAAAAATTATGAAAACTATAATAAATAAAAAATTATTTTAAGCACTAAAAATAAACCCAAAAATCCATGTTCGGGAAATTCCACTAGTAGAACCCCCTAATAATAGCTTGGTGGAATTTTATAAGAAAGAGACTTCTAACTGATCCCAACATGCTTTAATTGTGGTGGATGTGCATGCCACAAGCATGCTGAGGATGCAAGTGGCCTAATGATCCAAAAATTAGGGGGAGTAGAAAAAATTAAATTCTCAAGTAGTGTCATATTTACTAGAGCCAAACAACCCACTTTTTGCCTGTCCTTCAATATCACAAATACTTTTTGGAAATATCTCTCTCAACATTTGTGCATTTCCACTTTGGATGTTCAAATTTTTTTTGTTTTAGGTCCAAACTTGTGAATTTTCACTCTCCCATTTTTCCTCGTTAACAAAAAAGATATAAGATCGCAACAAAATGAAAATTTTAGAGTTCAAGTGTGCAAAAAAATTTGAAAACTATAATAAATAGAAAATTATTTCACGCACTAAAAATGAACCCCAAAATCCATATTTTGGAAATTCCACTAGTACAAACCCCTAATAAGAGCTTGGTGGAATTTTACAGAAAAGAGATTTCTAACAGATCCCAACATGCTTTAAGTGTGGTGGATGTGCATGCCACAAGAATGTTGAGGATGCAAGTGGCCCAATGATCCAAAAATTAGGGGCAGTAGAAAAAATTAAATTCTCAACAGGTTGGATATTTACCAGAGCCAAACAACCTACTTTTTGCCTATCCTTAAAAATCACAGATACTTTTTGGAATTATCTCTCTCAGCGTTTGTGCATTTCCATTTTGGATGTTAAAATGATTTTTTTCAATTCCAAACCTCTGCGTTTTCACTCTCTCATTTTTTCTCGTAAATAGAAAAGATAAAATATCACAAGAAAATGAAAATTTAGAGTTCATGTGTGCAAAAAAAATTGAAAAAAATAATAAATAGAAAATTATTTTATGCACTAAAAATGAACCCCAAAATACATGTTTGGGAAATTCCACTAGTACAACCCCCTAATAATAGCTTGGTGGAATTTTATAGGAAAGAGACTTCTAACTGATCCCAACATGCTTTAATTGTGGTGGATGTGCATGCCACAAGCACGTTGAGGATGTAACTGGCCGAATGATCCAAAAATTAGGGGGAGTTGAAAAAATTAAATTCTCATGTAGTTGGATATTTACCAGAGCCAAATAACCCACTTTTAGCCTGTCCTTAGAAATCACAAATACTTTTTGGAATTATCTCTCTCAGCATTTGTGCATTTCCATTTGGGATGTTCAAATTTTTTTTTTTCAGGTCTGAACCTGTGAGTTTTCGCTCTGCCATTTTTCCTCGTAAAAAAAAACAAATAAGATCGCACCAAAATGAAAATTTTAGAGTTCATGTGTGCAAAATAATTTGAAAACTAAAATAAATAGTAAATTATTTCACGCACTAAACATGAACCCCAAAATCCATGTTTGGGAAATTCCACTAGTACAACCCCCTAATAATAGCTTGGTGGAATTTTATAGGAAAGAGACTTCTAACTGATCCCAACATGCTTTAAGTGTGGTGGATGTGCATGCCACAAGCATTTTGAGGATGCAAGTGGCCTAATGATCCAAAAATTAGGGGAAGTAGAAAAAATGAAATTCTCAAGTGCCAGGATATTTACCAGAGCCAAACAACCCACTTTTAGCCTATCCTTAAAAATTACAGATACATTTTGGAATTATCTCTCTCAGCATTGCGCATTTCCATTTCGGATGTTCAAATAGTTTTTTTTTCAGGTCCAATCTTGTGAGTTTTCACTCTCCTATTTTCCCACGTTAACAAAAAAGATAATAGATCGCATCAAAATGAAAATTTTAGAGTTCATGTGTGCAAAAAAATATGAAGATTATAATAAGTAGAAAATTATTTCACGCACTAAAAATAAACCACAAAATCCGTGTTTGGGAAATTCCACTAGCACAACCCCCTAATAATAGCTTAGTGGAATTTTATAGGAAAGAGACTTTCTAACTGATCCCAACATGCTTTAAGTGTGGTGGAAGTGCATGCCACAAGCATGTTGAGGATGCAAGTGGTGTAATGATCCAAAAATATGGGGGAGTAGAAAAAAATAAATTATCAAGTGGTTGGATATTTACCAAAGCCAAACAACCCACTTTTTGCCTATCCTTAAAAATCACAGATACTTTTTGGAATTATCTCTCTCAGCATTTTTGTATTTCAATTTTGGATGTTCAATTTTTTTTTCAGGTCCAAACCTGTGAGTTATCTCTCTCCCATTTTTCCTCGTACACAGAAAAGATATAAGATCGCAACAAAATGAAAATTTTAGAGTTCGTGTGTGCAAAAAAAATTGAATACTATAATAAAAAGAAAATTATATCAAGCACTAAAAATGAACCCCAAAATCCATGTTTGGGAAATTCCTCTAGAACAACCCCCTAATAATAGCTTGGTGGAATTTTATAGGAAATAGATTTCTAACTGATCCCAACATGCTTTAAGTGTGGTGGATGTGCATGCCACAAGCATGTTGAGGATGCAAGTGGCCTAATGATCCAAAAATTAGGGGGAGTAGAAAAAATTAAATTCTCAAGTGGTTGGATATTTACGAGAGCCAAACAACCCACTTCTTGCCTATCCTTAAAAATCACAGATACTTTTTGGAATTATCTCTCTCAGCGTTTGAGCATTTCCTTTTTGGATGTTCAAATTTTTTTTTCAAGTGCAAATCTGTGAGTTTTGACTCTCCCATTTTTCCTTGTACACAGAAAAGATATAAGATCGCAAAAAAATAAAAATTTTAGAGTTCTTGTGTGAAAAAAAATTTGGAAACTATAATAAATAGAAAATTATTTCAAGCACTAAAAATGAACCGCAAAAAACATGTTTGGGAAATTCCTCTAGTACAACCCCCTAATAATAGCTTGGTGGAATTTTATAGGAAATAGACTTCTAACTGATCCCAACATGCTTTAAGTGTGGTGGATGTGCATGCCAGAAGAATGTAGAGGATGCAAGTGGCCTAATGATCAAAAAATTAGATGGAGTAGAAAAAATTAAATTCTGAAGTGGTTGGATATTTACCAGAGCCAAACAACTCACTTTCTACCTATCCTTAAAATTCACAGATACTTTTTGGAATTATCTCTCTCAGCGTTTGTGCATTTCCATTTTGGATGTTAAATTTTTTTTCAGGTCCAAACCTGTGAGTTTCACTTTCCCATTTTTCCTCGTAAACAGAAAAGATATAAGATCGCAACAAAATGAAAATTTTAGAGTTCATATGTGCAAAAAAATTTGAAAACTATAATAAATAGAAAATTATTTCATGCACTAAAAATGAACCCCAAAATCCATGTTTGGGAAATTCCACTAGTACAACCCCCTAATAATAGCTAGGTGGAATTTTATAGAGAAGAGACTTCTAACTGATCCCAACATGCTTCAAGTGTGGTAGATGTGCATGCCACAAGCATGTTGAGGATGCAAGTGGCCTACTGATCCAAAAATTAGGGGGAGTAGAAAAAATTAAATTCTCAAGTGGTTCGATATTTACCAGAGCCAAACAACCCACTTTTTGCCTATTCTTAAACATCACAGATACTTTTTTGAATTATCTCTCTCAGCGTTTGTGTATTTCCTTTTTCGATGTTCAAATTTTTTTTTCTTGTCCAAACCTGTGAGTTTTCACTCTCCCATTTTTCCTCATAAACAGAAAAGATATAAGATTGCAACAAAATGAAAATTTTAGAGTCCATGTGTGCAAAAAATTTTGAAAACTACAATAAATAGAAAATTATTTTACTCACTAAAAATGAACCCCAAAATCCATGTTTTGGAAATTCCACTAGTACAACCCCCTAATAATAACTTGGTGGAATTTTATAGGAAAGTGACTTCTAGCTGATCCCAACACGCTATATGTGTGGTGGATGTGCATGCCACAAGCATGTTCAGGATGCAAGTGGCCTAATGATCCCAAAATTAGGGGGAGTAGAAAAAATTATATTCTCAAGGGGATGGACATTTACCAGAGCCAAACAACCCACTTTTTGCCTATACTTAAAAATCACAGATACTTTTTGGAATTATCTCTCTCAGCGTTTGTGCATTTCGATTTTGGATGTTCAATTTTTTTTTTCAGGTCCAAACCAGTGAGTTTTTCACTCTCCCATTTTTCCTCGTAAATAAAAAACATATAAGATCGTAACAAAATGAAAATTTTAGAGTTCATGTGTGGGAAAAAATTTGAAAACAATAACAAATAGAAAATTATTTCACGCATTAAAAATGAACCCCAAAATCCATGTTCGGGAAATTCCACTAGTACAACCTCCAAATAATAGCTTGGTGGAATTTTATAGGAAAGAGACTTCTAGATGATCCCAACATACTTTAAGTGTGGTGGATGTGCATGCCACAAGCATGTTGAGGAAGCAAGTGGCCAAATGATCCAAAAATTAGAGGGAGTAGGAAAAATTAAATTCTCAAGTGGTTGGATATTTACCAGAGCCAAATACCCACTTTTTACCAATCCTTAAAAATCACAGATACATTTGGAATTATCTCTCTCTGTGTTTGTTCATTTCCATTTTGGATGTTCAATTTTTTTTTTCAGGTCCAAACCTTTGAGTTTTCACTCTCCCATTTTTCCTCGTAAACAGAAAAGACATAAGATCGCAACAAAATGAAAATTTTAGAGTTCAAGTGTGAAAAAAAATTTGAAAACTTTAATAAATAGAAAATTATTTCATGCACTAAAAATGAACCCCAAAATCCATGTTTTGGAAATTCCACTAGTACAACCCCCTAATAATTGCTTGGTGGAATTTTATAGAAAAGAGATTTCTAACTGATCCCAACATGCTTTAAGTGTGGTGGATGTGCATGCCACAAGCATGTTGGGGATGTAAGTGGCCCAATGATCCAAAAATTAGGGGGAGTAGAAAAAATTAAATTTTCAAGAGGTTGGATATTTACCAGAGCAAAACAACCTACTTTTTGCCTATCCTTAAAAATCATAGATACTTTTTTGAATTATCTCTCTCAGCGTTTGTGCATTTCCATTTTGGATGTTAAAATGATTTTTTTCAGTTCCAAACCTCTGAGTTTTCACTCTCTCATTTTTTCTCGTAAACAGAAAAGATAAAATATCATAAGAAAATGAAAATTTAGAGTTCATGTGTGCAAAAAAAATTGAAAAATAAGATAAATAGAAAATTATTTTACGCACTAAAAATGAACCCCAAAATCCATGTTTGGAAAATTTCACTAGTTCAACCCCCTAATAATCGCTTGGTGGAATTTTATAGGGAAGAGACTTCTAATTGTTCCCAACATGCTTTAATTGTGGTGGATGTGCATGCCACAAGCATGTTGAGGATGCAAGTGGCCTAATGATCCAAAAATTAGGGGGAGGACAAAAAATTAAATTCTCAAGGGGTTGGATATTTACCAGAGCCAAACAACCCACTTTTTGCCTATCCTTAAAAATTGCAGATACTTTTTGGAATTATCTCTCTCAACTTTTTGTGTATTACCTTTTTGGATGTTCCAATTTTTTTTTTAGGTCCCAACCTGTGAGTTTTCACTCTCCCATTTTTCCTCGTATTAAAAAAAGATATAAGATCGCAACAAAATGAAAATTTTAGAGTTCATATGTGCAAAAAAATTTGAACACTATAATAAATAGAAAATTATTTCATGCACTAAAAATGAACTCCAAAATCCATGTTCGGGAAGTTCTACTAGTACAACCCCCGAATAATAGCTTGGTGCAATTTTATAGGAAAGAAACTTCTAACTAATGCCAACAAGCATGTTGAGGATGCAAATTGCCTAATGATCAGAAAATTAGGGGGAGTAGAAAAAATTAAATTCTTACGTGGTTGTATATTTACCAGAGCCAAACAACCCACTTTTTGTCAATCCTTTAAAATCACAGATACTTTTTGGAATTATAAGTCTCAGCATTTGTGCATTTCCATTTTGGATGTTCAAAACTTTTTTTTCATGTCCAAACTTGTGAGTTTTCACTCCGCCATTTTTCCTCGTAAATTGAAAAGATAAAAGATCGAATAAATTAAAAATTTTAGAGTTGATGTGTGCAAAAGAATTTTAAAACTATAATAAATAGAAAATTATTTCACGCACTAAAAATGAACCCCAAAATCTATATTTGGGAAATTCCACAAGTACAACCCCTTAATAATAGCTTGGTGGAATTTTAAAGGAAAGAGACTTCTAATTGATCCCAACATGCTTTAAGTGTGGTGGATGTGCATGCCACAAGCATGTTGAGGATGCAAGTTGGCTAATGATCCAATAATTAGGGGGAGTAGAAAGAATTAAATTCTCAAGTGGTTGGATATTTACCAGAGCCAAACAACCAACTTTTTGCCTATCCTTAAAAATCACAGATACTTTTTGGAATTATCTCTCTCAGGATTTGTGCATTTCCATTTTGGATGTTCAAAATTTTTTTTTTAGGTCCAAGCAAGTGAGTTTTCACTCTCCCATTTTTCTTCGTAAACAAAAATGATATAAGCACACAACAAAATTAAAATTTTATAGTTAATGTGTGCAAAAAAATTTGAAAACTAAAATAAATAGAAAATTATTTCACGCACTAAAAATGAACCCCAAAACCATGTTTGGGAAATACCAATAGTACAACCCCCTAATAATAGCTTGGTGGAATTTTATAGGAAAGAGACTTCTGACTGATCCCAACATGCTTTAAGTGTGGCGGATGTGCATGCCACAAGCTTGTTGAGGATGCAAGTGGCCTAATGATCCAAAAATTAAAGGGAGTAGAAAAAATAAATTTTCAAGTGGTTGGAAATTTACTAGAGCCAAACAACCCAGTTTTTACCAATGCTTAAAAATAATAGATACTTTTTGGAATTATCTCTCTCAGCAGTTTTGCATTTCCATTTTGGATGTTCAAATTTTTTTTTTCAGGTCCAAACTTGTGAGTTTTCACTCCCCCATTTTCCTCGTAAATTGAAAAGATAAAAGATCGCAATAAAACAAAAAATTTAGAACTATAATAAATAGAAAATTATTTCACGCACTAAAAATGAACCCCAAAATCTATATTTGGGAAATTCCACAAGTACAACCCCCTAATAATAGCTTGGTGGAATTTTAAAGGAAAGAGACTTCTAACTGATCCCAACATGCTTTAAGTGTGATGGATGTGCATGCCACAAGCATGTTGAGGATGCAAGTTGGCTAATGATCCAATAATTAGGGGGAGTAGAAAGAATTAAATTCTCAAGTGGTTGGATATTTACCAGAGCCAAACAACCAACTTTTTGCCTATCCTTAAAAATCACAGATACTTTTTGGAATTATCTCTCTCAGGATTTGTGCATTTCCATTTTGGATGTTCAAATTTTTTTTTTTAGGTCCAAACAAGTGAGTTTTCACTCTCCCATTTTTCTTCGTAAACAAAAATGATATAAGCACACAACAAAATTAAAATTTTATAGTTAATGTGTGCAAAAAAATTTGAAAACTAAAATAAATAGAAAATTATTTCACGCACTAAAAATGAACCCCAAAACCATGTTTGGGAAATACCAATAGTACAACCCCCTAATAATAGCTTGGTGGAATTTTATAGGAAAGAGACTTCTGACTGATCCCAACATGCTTTAAGTGTGGCGGATGTGCATGCCACAAGCTTGTTGAGGATGCAAGTGGCCTAATGATCCAAAAATTAAAAGGAGTAGAAAAAATAAATTTTCAAGTGGTTGGAAATTTACTAGAGCCAAACAACCCAGTTTTTACCAATGCTTAAAAATGACAGATACTTTTTGGAATTATCTCTCTCAGCAGTTTTGCATTTCCATTTTGGATGTTCAAATTTTTTTTTTCAGGTCCAAACTTGTGAGTTTTCACTCCCCCATTTTTCCTCGTAAATTGAAAAGATAAAAGATCGCAATAAAACAAAAAATTTAGAACTATAATAAATAGAAAATTATTTCACGCACTAAAAATGAACCCCAAAATCTATATTTGGGAAATTCCACAAGTACAACCCCCTAATAATTGCTTGGTGGAATTTTAATGGAAAGAGACTTCTAACTGATCCCAACATGCTTTAAGTGTGGTGGATGTGCATGCCACAAGCATGTTGAGGATGCAAGTTGGCTAATGATCCAATAATTAGGGGGAGTAGAAAGAATTAAATTGTCAAGTGGTTGGATATTTACCAGAGCCAAACGATCCACTTTTTTCCTATACTTAAAAATTACAGATACTTTTTGGAATTATCTCTCTCAACGTTTGTGCATATCCATTTTGGATGTTCAAATTTTTTTTTCAGGTCCAAACTTTTGATTTTTCACTCTCCCATTTTACCTCGTATACAATAAAGATATAAGATCGCAACAAAATGAAAATTTTAGAGTTCATGTGTGCAAAAAAAATTGAAAACTAAAATAAATAGAAAATTATTTCACGCACTAAAAATGAACCCCAAAACCATGTTTGGGAAATACCAATAGTACAACCCCCTAATAATAGCTTGGTGGAATTTTATAGGAAAGAGACTTCTGACTGATCCCAACATGCTTTAAGTGTGGTGGATGTGCATGCCGCAAGCTTGTTGAGGATACAAGTGGCCTAAAGATCCAAAAATTAGGGGGAGTAGAAAAAATAAATTTTCAAGTGGTTGGAAATTTACCAGAGCCAAACAACCCACTTTTTGCCAATGCTTAAAAATGACAGATACTTTTTGGAATTATCTCTCTCATCATTTTTGTTTTTCCATTTTGGATGTTCAAATTTTTTTTTTCAGGTCCAAACTTGTGAGTTTTCACTCCCCCATTTTTCCACGTAAAGAAAAAAGACATAAGATCGCAACAAAATGAAATTTTTGGAGTCCATGTGTGCAAAAAAATTAGAAAACTATAATAAATGGAAAATTATTTCACGTGCTAAAAACGAATCCCAAAATCCATGTTTAGGAAATTCCACTAGTACAACCTCCTAATAATAGCTTGGTGGAATTTTAAAGGAAAGAGACTTCTAATAGATCCCAACATGCTTTCAGTGTGGTGGATGTGCATGCCACAAGCATGTTGAGGATAAAATTAGGGTGAGTAGAAAAAATTAAATTCTCAAGTGGTTGGATATTTACCAGAGCCAAACGACCCACTTTTTTCCTATACTTAAAAATTACAGATACTTTTTGGAATTATCTCTCTCAACGTTTGTGCATATCCATTTTGGATGTTCATTTTTTTTTTTCAGGTCAAAACTTTTTATTTTTCACTCTCCCATTTTACCCCGTATACCATAAAGATATAAGATCGCAACAAAATGAAAATTTTAGAGTTCATGTGTGCAAAAAAAATTGAAAACTATAATAAATAGAAAATTATTACACGCACTAAAAATGAACCCCAAAATCCATGTTTGGGAAATTCCACTAGTACAACCCCCTAATAATAGCTTGGTAGAATATTATAGGAAAGAGACTTCTAACTAATCCCAACATGCTTTAAGTGTGGTGGATGTGCATGCCACAAGCATGTTGAGGATGCAAGTAGCCTAATGATCCAAAAATTCGGGGGAGTAGAAAAAATTAAATTCTCAATGGTTGGATATTTACCAGAGCCAAACAACCCACTTTTTGCCTATCCTTATAAATCATAGATTCTTTTTGGAATTATCTCTCTCAGCATTTGTGCATTTCCATTCTAGATGTTCAAATTTTTTTTTTCATGTCCAAACCTATGAGTTTTCACTCCTTTTTTCCTTGTAAATAGAAAAGATATAAGATCACAACAAAATGAAAATTTAGAGTTCAAGCGTGCAAAAAATTATGAAAAATATAATAAATAAAAAATTATTTTAAGCACTAAAAATAAACCCAAAAATCCATGTTTGGGAAATTCCACTAGTAGAACCCCCTAATAATAGCTTGGTGGAATTTTATAGGAAAGAGACTTCTAACTGATCCCAACATGCTTTAATTGTGGTGGATGTGCATGCCACAAGCATGCTGAGGATGCAAGTGGCCTAATGATCCAAAAATTAGGGGGAGTAGAAAAAATTAAATTCTCAAGTAGTGTGATATTTACTAGAGCCAAACAACCCACTTTTTGCAAATCCTTCAATATCACAGATACTTTTTGGAAATATCTCTCTCAACATTTGTGCATTTCCACTTTGGATGTTCAAATTTTTTTTGTTTTAGGTCCAAACTTGTGAATTTTCACTCTCCCATTTTTCCTCGTAAACAAAAAAGATATAAGATCGCAACAAAATGAAAATTTTAGAGTTCATGTGTGCAAAAAAAATTGAAAACTATAATAAATAGAAAATTATTTCACGCACTAAAAATGAACCCCAAAATCCATGTTTGGGAAATTCAACTAGTACAACCCCCTAATAATTGGTGGAATTTTATAGGAAAGACACTTCTAACTAATCCCAAAATGATTTAAGTATGGTGGATGTGCATGCCACAAGCATGTTGAGGATGCAAGTGGCCTAATGATCTAAAAATTAGGGGGAGGAGAAAAAATTCAATTCTCAAGTTGTTGGATATTTACCAGAGCCAAACAACCCACTTTTTGCCTATCCTTAAAAATCACAGATACTTTTTTGAATTATCTCTCTTAGCATTTGTGCATTTCCATTTTGGATGTTCAATTTTATTTTTTCAGGTCCAAACTTGTCTGTTTTCACTCTCCCTTTTTTCCTCGTAAACAAAAAAGATATAAGATCGCAACAAAATTAAAATTTTAGAGTTCATGTGTGCAAAAAAATTAAAAAACTCTAATAAATAGAAAATAATTTCACACACCAAAAATGAACCCCAAAATCCATGTTTGGGAAATTCCACTAGAACAACCCTTTAATAATAGCTTGGAGGAATTATTTAGGAAAGAGACTTCTAACTGATCCGAACTGCTTTATGTGTGGTGGATGTGCATGCCACAAGCATGTCGAGGATGCAAGTGGCCAAATGATACAAAAATTAGGGGGAGTAGAAAAAATTACATTCACAAGTGGTTGGATGTTTACCAAAGCCAAACAACCCACTTTTTGCCTATCCTTAAAAATCACAGATACTTTTTGGAATTATCTCTCTCAGCATTTGTGCATTTCCTTTTTGGATGTTCAAATTTTTTTTTCTGGTCCAAACTTGTGAGTTTTCACTCTCCAATTTTTCCACGTAAACAAAAAAGATATAAGATCGCAACAAAATAAAAATTTTAGAGTTCATGTGTGAACACAAATTTGAAAACTATAATAAAAATAAAATTATTTAACGCACTAAAAATGAACCCCAAAATCCATTTTTGGGAAATTCCACTACTACAACCCCCTAATAATAGCTTGGTGGAATTTTATAGGAAAGAGATTTCTAACTGATCCCAACATGCTTTAGGTGTCGTGGATGTGCATGCCACAAGCATGTTGAGTAAGCAAGTGGCCTGATGATCCAAAAATTAGGAGGAGTAGAAAAAATTAAATGCTCAAATGGGTTGATATTTACCAGAGCCAAACATCCCACTTTTTGCCTATCCTTAAAAATCACTAATACATTTTGGAATTACCTCTCTCAGCGTTTTTGCATTTCCATTTTGGATGTTCAATTTTTTTTTCAGGTCCAAACTTGTGAGTTTTCACTCTCCAATTTTTCCTCATAAACAAAAAAGATATAAGATCGCAACAAAATGAAAATTTTAGAGTTCATGTGTGCAAAAAAATTTGAAAACTATAATAAATAGAAAATTATTTCACGCACTAAAAATGAACCCCAAAATCCATGTTTGGGAAATTCCACTAGTACAACCCCCTAATAATAGCTTGTGGAATTTTATAGGAAAGAGACTTCTAGCTAATGCCGATATGCTTTAAGTGTGGTGGATGTGCATGCCACAAGCATGTTGAGGATGCAAGTGGCCTAATGATCCAAAAATAAGGGGGAGTAGAAAAAATTAAATTCTCAAGTGGTTGGATATTTACCAGAGCCAAACAACCCACTCTTTGCCTATCCTTAAAAATCATAGATTATTTTTGGAATTATCTCTCTCAGCATTTGTGCATTTCCATTCTAGATGTTCAAATTTTCTTTTTCATGTCCATAGCTCTGATTTTTCGCTCCTTCTTTTTTCCTTGTAAACAGAAAAGATATAAGATCACAACAAAATGAAAATTTAGAGTTCAAGTGTGCAAAAAATTATGAAAACTATAATAAATAAAAAATTATTTTACGCACTAAAAATAAAACCAAAAATCCATGTTTGGGAAATTCCACTAGTAGAACCCCCTAATAATAGCTTGGTGGAATTTTATAGGAAAGAGACTTCTAACTGATCCCAACATGCTTTAATTGTGGTGGATGTGCATGCCACAAGCATGCTGAGGATGCAAGTGGCCTAATGATCCAAAAATTAGGGGGAGTAGAAAAAATTAAATTCTCAAGTAGTGTGATATTTACTAGAGCAAAACAACCCACTTTTTGCCTATCCTTCAATATCACAGATACTTTTTGGAATTATCTCTCTCAACATTTGTGCATTTCCATTTTGGATGTTCAAAATTTTTTTTCTGGTCCAAACTTGTGAGTTTTCACTCTCCAATTTTTCCTCGTAAACAAAAAAGATATAAGATCGCAACAAAATAAAAAATTTAGAGTTCATGTGTGAACACAAATTTGAAAACTATAATAAAAATAAAATTATTTAACGCACTGAAAATGAACCCCAAAATCCATTTTTTGGAAATTCCACTACTACAATCCCCTAATAATAGCTTGGTGGAATTTTATAGGAAAGAGATTTCTAACTGATCCCAACATGCTTTAGGTGTGGTGGTTGTGCATGCCACAAGCATGTTGAGGAAGCAAGTGGCCTGATGATCCAAAAATTAGTAGTAGAAAAAATTAAATGCTCAAATGGGTTGATATTTACCAGAGCCAAACATCCCACTTTTTGCCTATCCTTAAAAATCACAAATAAATTTTGGAATTACCTCTCTCAGCGTTTGTGCATTACCATTTTGGATGTTCAATTTTTTTTTTCAGGTCCAAACTTGTGAGTTTTCACTCTCCAGTTTTTCCTCGTAAACAAAAAAGATATAAGATCGTAACAAAATGAAAATTTTAGAGTTCATGTGTGCAAAAAAAATTGAAAACTATAATAAATAGAAAATTATTTCACGCACTAAAAATGAACCCCAAAATCCATGTTTGGGAAATTCCACTAGTACAACCCCCTAATAATAGCTTGTGGAATTTTATTGGAACGAGACTTCTAGCTAATGCCGACATGCTTTAAGTGTGGTAGATGTGCATGCCACAAGCATGTTGAGGATGCAAGTGGCCTAATGATCCAAAAAATGGGGGAGTAGAAAAAATTAAATTCTCAAGTGGTTGGATATTTACCAGAGCCAAACAACCCACTTTTTGCCTATCCTTAAAAATCACAGATACTTTTTTGAATTATCTCTCTCTGCATTTCCATTTTGGATGGTCAAATTTTTTTTTTCATGTCGAAACCTGTGAGTTTTCTCTCTCCCATTTTTGCTCGTAAAAAAAAAAGATATAAGATCGCAACAGAAAGAAAATTTTAGAATTAATGTGTGCAAAAAAATTTGAAAACTTAAATAAATAGAAAATTATTTCACGCACTAAAAATGAACCCCAAAATCCATGTTTGGGAATTTCCACAAGGACAACCCCTTAATAATAGCTTGGTGGAATTTTATAGGAAAGAGACTTCTAACTGATTCCAACATGCTTTAAGTGTGGTGGATGTGCATGCCACAAGCTTGTTGAGGATGCAAGTGGCCTATTGAACCAAAAATTAGGGGGAGTAGAAAAAATTAAAGTCTCAAGTGGTTGGATATTTACTAGAGCCAAACAACCCACTTTTTTCCTATCCTTAAAAATCACAGATACTTTTTGGAATTATCTTTCTCAGCATTTGTGCATTTCCATTTTGGATGTTCAAATTTTTTTTTCCAGGTCCAAACCTGGGACTTTTCACTCTCCCATTTTTTCTCATAAAAAAAAAGATATAAGATCGCAACAGAATGAAAATTTAAGAGTTAATAAGGGCAAAAAAAATTGCAAAAATAAAATAAATAGAAAATTAATTCACGCACTAAAAAGGAACCCCAAAATCCATGTTTTGGAAATTCCACTAGTACTACCCCCAAATAATAGCTTGGTGGAGTTTTTTAGGAAAGAGACTTCTAAATGATCCCAACATGCTTGAAGTGTGGTGAATGTGCATCCCACAAGCTTGTTTAGGATGCAAGTCGCCTAATGATAAAAAATTAGGGGGAGAAGAAAAAATAAATTCTCACGTGGTTGGATAATTACCAGAGCCAACAACCCACATTTTACCTATCCTTAAAAATCACAGATACTTTTTGGAATTATCTCTCTCAGCATTTGTGCATTTCCATTTTGGATGTTCAAATGTTTTTTTTTTTAGGTCCAAACTTGTGAGCTTTCACTCTCCCATTTTTCCTAGTAAACAAAAAAGATATAAGATCGCAACAAAATGAAAATTTTCGAGTTCAATTGTTCAAACGATTTTGAATTTTATTAACTAGAAAATTATTTCACTCACTAAAAATGATCCCCAAAATCCATGTTTGGGAAATTCCTCTAGTAAAACCCCCTAATAATAGCATGGTGGAATTTTATAGGAAAGAGACTTCTAACTGATCCCAACATACTTTAAGCGTGGTGGATGTGCATGCCACAAGCATATTGAGGATGCAAGTCGCCTAATGATCCAAAAATTAGGGGGAGTAGAAAATATTAAATTCCAAACTGGTCGGATATTTACCAGAGCCAAACAACTCACTTTTTGCCTATCCTTAAAAATCACAGACACTTTTTGGAATATTCTATCTCAGCATTTGTGCATTTCCATTTTGGATGTTCAAATTTTTTTTTTCAGGTCCAAACTTGCGAGTTTTCACTCTCGCATTTTTCCTCGTAAACAAAAGAGATATAAAATCGCATTAAATGAAAATTTTAGAGTTCATATGTGCAAAAAAATTTAAAAACTATAATAAATAGAAAATTATTTCACGCACTAAAAATGAACCCCAAAATCCATATTTGGGAAATTCCACTAGTATAACCCCCTAATAATAGCTTGGTGGAATTTTATAGGAAAGAGACTTCTAACTAATCCCAACATGCTTTAAGTGTGGTGGATGTGCATGCCACATGCATGACGAGGATGCAAGTGGCCTATTGATCCAAAAATTAGGGGGAGTAGAAAAAATAAAATTCGCAAGTGGCTGGATATTTACCAGAGCCAAACAACCCACTTTTTGCCTATCCTTAAAAATCACATATACTTTTTGGAATTACCTTTCTCAGAATTTTTGTGCATTTCCATTTTGGATGATCAAATTTTTTTTTTCGGATCCAAACTTGTGAGTTTTCACTCTACCATTTTTCCCCGCAAACGAAAAAGATATAGGATCGCAACAAAATAAAAATTTTAGAGTTCATGTGTACAAAAAAATTTGAAAACTATAATAAATAGAAAATTATTTCACGCATTAAAAATAAACCCCAAAATCCATGTTTGGGAAATTCCACTAGTTCAACCCCCTAATAATAGCTTGGTGGAATTTTATAGGAAAGAGACTTCTAACTGATCCCAACATCCTTTAAGTGTGGTGGATGTGCATGCCACACGCATGTTGAGGATGCAAGTGGCCTAATGATCCAAAAATTAGGGGGAGTAGAAAAAATTATTTTCTCAAGTGGATGGATATTTACCAGAACCAAACAACCCACTTTTTTCCTATACTTAAAAATCACAGATACTTTTTTGAATTATCTCTCTCAGCGTTTGTGCATTTCCATTTTGGATGTTCAAATTTTTTTTTTCAGGTGCAAACCTATTAGTTTTCAATCTCCGATTTTTCCTCGTAAAATGAAAAGATATAAGATCACAACAAAATGAAAATTTTAAAGTTCATGTGTGAAAAAAAATTGGAAAACTATAATAAATAGAAATTTATTTCATCCACTAAAAATGAACTTCAAAATCAATGTTTGGGAAATTCCACTAGTACAACCCCCAAATAATAGCTTGGTGGAATTTTTTAGGAAAGAGACTTCTAACTGATCCCAACATGCATTAAGTGTGGTGGATGTGCATGCCACAAGCATGTTGAGGATGCAATTGGCCTAATGATCCAAAAATTAGGGGGAGTAGAAAAAATTAAATTCTGAAGTGGTTCCATATTTACCAGAGCCAATAAACCCACTTTTTGCGTATCCATCAAAATCACAAATAATTTTTGGAATTATCTCTCTCAGCATTTGTGTTTTTCCATTTTGGATGTTCCAATTTTTTTTTCAGATCCAAACATGAGTTTTCACTCTCCTTTTTTCCTCGTAAACAATAAAGATATAAGATCGCAACAAAATGAAAATTTTAGAGTTCATGTGTGCAAAAAAATTTGAAAACTATAATAAATAGAAAATTATTTCACGCACTAAAATTGAACCCCAAAATCCATGTTTGGGAAATTCCACTAGTACAACCCCCTAATAATAGCTTGGTGGAATTTTTTAGGAAAGAGACTTCTAAGTGATCCCAACATGCTTTAAGTGTGGTGAATGTGCATGCCACAAGCATGTTTAGGATGCAAGTAGCCTAATGATCCAAAAATTAGAGGGAGAAGAAAAAATTAAATTCTCAATTGGTTGGATATTTACATGAGCCAAACAACCCACATTTTGCCTATCCTTAAAAATCATAGATACTTTTTGGAATTATCTCTCCCAGCGTTTGTGCATTTCCATTTTGGGTGTTCAATTTTTTTTTTCAGGTCCAAACCTGTGAGTTTTCACTCTCCCATTTTTTTCTCGTAAAGAAAAAAAACAAAAAAGATCGCAACAAAATGAAAATTTTAGAGTTCATTTGTGCAAAAAAATTTGAAAACTATAATAAATTGAAAATTATTTCACGCACTAAAAATGAAACCCAAAATCCATGTTTGGGAAATTCCACTAGTACAACCCCCTCATAATAGCTTGGTGGAATTTTATAGGAAAGAGATTTCTAACTGATCCCAACATGCTTTAAGTGTGGTGGATGTGCATGCCACAAGAATGTTGAGGATGCAAGTTGCTTAATGATAAAAAAATTAGCGGGAGGAGAAAAAATTAAATTCTCAAGTGGTTGGATATTAACTAGAGCCGAACAACGCACTTTTTGGAATTATCTCTCTCAGCTTTTTATGTAATTCCTTTTTGGATGTTCAATTTTTTTTTTCAGGTTCAAACCAGTGAGTTTTCACTCTCCCATTTTTCCTCGTAAACAAAAAAGATATAAGATCACAACAAAATGAAAATTTTAGAGTTCATGTGTACAAAAAATTTGAAAACTATAATAAATAGAAATTTTTTTTACGCACTAAAAATCAACCCAAAATCCATGTGTGGGAAATTGCACTAGTACAACCCCCCAATAATAAGTTGGTGGAATTTTATAGGAAAGAGACTTCTAGCTGATCCCAACATGCTAAAAGTGTGGTGGATGTGCATGCCACAAGCATGTTGAGGATGCAAGTGGCCAAATGATCCAAAAATTAGGGGGAGTAGAAAAAATTATTTTCTCAAGTGGATGGATATTTACCAGAGCCAAACAACCCACTTTTTGCCTATACTTAAAAATCACAGATACTTTTTGGAATTATCTCTCTCAGTGTTTGTGTATTTCCATTTTGGATGTTCAAATTTTTTTTTTTGAGGTGAAAACCTGTGAGTTTTCAATCTCTGATTTGTCCTCGTATACAGAAAAGATAAAAGATCGCAACAAAATGAAACATTTAGAGTTCATGTGTGAAAAAAAATTGGAAAACTATAATAAATAGAAATTTATTTCATGCACTAAATATGAAGCCCAAAATCCATGTTTGGGAAATTCCACTAGTAGAACCCCCAAATAATAGTTTGGTGAAATTTTATAGGAAAGAGATGTCCAACTGATCCCAACATGCTTTAAGTGTGGTGGATGGGCATGCCACAAGCATGTTGAGGAAGCAAGTGGCCTAATGATCCAAAAATTAGGGGGAGTAGAAAAAATTAAATTCTCAAGTGGTTGGATATTTACTAGAGCCAAACAACCCACTTTTTGCCTATCCTTAAAAATCACAGATACTTTTTGGAATTATCTCTCTCAGCGTTTGTGCATTTCCATTTTGGATTATCAATTTTTTTTCAATGTCCAAACCTGTGAGTTTTCACTCTCCCATTTTTCCTCATAAATGAAAAAGATATAAGATCGCAACAAAATGAAATTTTAGAGTTCATGTGTGCAAAAAAATTTGAAAACTATAATAAATAGAAAATTATTTCACGCACTAATATTGAACCCCAAAATCCATGTTTTGGAAATTCCACTAGTACAACCACCTAATAATAGCTTGGTGGAATTTTTTAGGAAAGAGACTTCTAAATGATCCCAACATGCTTTAAGTGTGGTGAATGTGCATGCCACAAGCATGTTTAGGATGCAAGTGGCCTAATGATCCAAAAATTAGGGGGAGAAGAAAAAATTAAATTCTCAAGTGGTTGGATATTTACAAGAGCCAAACAACCCACATTTTGCCTATCCTTAAAAATCACAGATACTTTTTGGAATTATCTCTCTCAGCGTTTGTGCATTTCCATTTTGGATGTTCAATTTTTTTTTTCAGGTCCAAACCTGTGAGTTTTCACTCTCCCTTTTTTTTCTCGTAAACAAAAAAAAATATAAGATCGCAACAAATTGAAAATTTTAGAATTCATGTGTGCAAAAAAATTTGAAAAATATAATAAATAGAAAATTATTTAACGCACTAAAAATGAACCCCAAAATCCATGTTTTGGAAATTCCACTAGTACAACCCCCAAATAATAGCTTGGTGGAATTTTAAAGGAAAGAGATTTCTAACTGATCCCAACATGCTTTAAGTGTGGTGGATGTGCATGCCACAAGCATGTTGAGGAGGCAAGTGGCCTAATGATCCAAAAATTAGGGGGAGTAGAAAAAATTAAATTCTCAAGTGGTTGGATATTTACCAGAGCCAAACAACCCACTTTTTGCCTATCTTTAAAAATCACACATACATTTTGGAATTATCTCTCTCCGCATTTGTGCATTCCCACTTTGGATGTTCAAATTTTTTTTTCAGGTTGAAACATGTGAGTTTTCACTCTCCCATTTTTCCTCGTAAACAAAAAAGATATAAGATCGCAACAGAAAGAAAATTTTAGAGTTAAAGTGTGCAAAAAATTTTGAAAACTAAAATAAATGGAAAATTATTTCACGCACTAAAAATGAACCCCAAAATCCATGTTTGGGAAATTCCACTAGGACAACCCATTAATAATAGCTTGGTGGAATTTTAAAGGAAAGAGACTTCTAACTGATCCCCACATGCTTTAAGTGTGGTGGATGTGCATGCCACAAACTGGTAGAGGATGCAAGTGGCCTATTGAACCAAAAATTAGGGGGAGTAGAAAAAATTAAATTCTCTAGTAGATGGATATTTACCAGAGCCAAACAACCCACTTTCTTCCTATCCTTAAAAATCACAGATACTTTTTGGAATTATCTTTCTCAGCATTTGTGCATTTCCATTTTGGATGTTCAAATTTTTGTTTTCAAGTCTAAACCTGTGAGTTTTCACTCTCCCATTTTTCCTAGTAAACAAAAAAGATATAAGATCGCAACAAAATGAAAATTTTCGAGTTCATGTGTGCAAAAAAAATTGAAATTTTATTAAATAGAAAATTATTTCACGCACTAAAAATGATCCCCAAAATCCATGTTTGAGAAATTCCACTAGTACAACCCCCTAATAATAGCTTGGTGGAATTTTGTAGGAAAGAGACTTCTAACTGATCCCAACATACTTTAAGTGTGGTGGATGTACATGCCACAAGCATGTTGAGGATGCAAGTGGCCTAATGATCCAAAAATTAGGGGGAGTAGAAAATATTAAATTCTCAACTGGTTGGATATTTGCCAGAGCCACACAACCCACTTTTTGCCTATCCTTAAAAATCACAGATACTTTTTCGAATTATCTCTCTCAGCTTTTGTGCATTTCCATTTTGGATGTTCAATTTTTTTTTTCTTGTCTAAACTTTTTAGTTTTCACTGTCCCATTTTTCCTAGTAAATAGAAAAAATATAAGATCGCAAAAAAATGAAAATTTTAGAGTTCATGTGTGCAAAAAAATTTGAAAACTATAATAAATAGAAAATTATTACACACACTAAAATTGAACCCCTAATCCATGTTTGGGAAATTCCACTAGTACAACCCCCTCATAATAGTTTGGTGGAATTTTTTAGGAAAGAGACTTCTAAATGATCCCAACATGCTTTAAGTGCGGTGAATGTGCATGCCACAAGCATGTTTAGGATGCATGTGGCCTAATGATCCAAAAATTAGGGGGAGAAGAAAAAATTAAATTCTCAAGTGGTTGGATATTTAAAACAGCCAAACAACCCACATTTTGCCAATCCTTAAAAATGACAGATACTTTTTGGAATTATCTCTCTCAGCATTTGTGCATTTCCATTTTGGATGTTCAATTTTTTTTCAGGTCCAAACCTGTGAGTTTTCACTCTCCCATTTTTTTCTCGTAAACAAAAAAAAATATAAGATCACAACAAAATGAAAATTTTAGAGTTCATGTGTGCAAAAAATTTGAAAACTATAATAAATAGAAAATTATTTAACGCACAAAAAATGAACCCCAAAATCCATGTTTGGGAAATTCCACTTGTACAACCCCCTAACAATAGCTTGGTGGAATTTTATAGGAAAGAGACTTCTAGCTGATGCCGACATGCTTTAAGTGTGGCAGATGTGCATGCCACAAGCATGTTGAGGATGCAAGTGGCCTAATGATCCAAAAATTAGGGGGAGTAGAAAAAATTAAATTCTCAAGTGGTTGGATATTTACCAGAGCCATACAACCCACTTTTTGCCTATCCTTAAAATTCACAGATACTTTTTGGAATTATCTCTCTCAGCGTGTGTGCATTTCCATTTTGGATGTTCAATTTTTTTTTCAGGTCCAAACTTGTGAGTTTTCACTCTCTCATTTTTCCTTGTAAACAAAAAAGAAATATGATCGCAACAAAATGAAAATTTAGAGTTCATGTGTGTAAAAATATCTGAAAACCATAATAAATATAAAATAATTTCACGCACTAAAAATGAACCCAAAAATCCATGTTTGAAAAATTCCACTAGTACTACCCCCAAATAATATCTTGGTGGAATTTTATAGGAAAGAGACTTCTAATTGATCCCAACATGCTTTAAGTGTGGTGGATGTGCTTGCCACAAGCATGTTGAGGATGCAAGTGGCCTAATGATCCAAAAATTAGGGGGATTAGAGAAATTTAAATTCTCAAGTGGTTGGATATTTACCAGAGCCAAACAACCCACTTTTTGCCTATCCTTAAAAATCACAGATACTTTTTGGAATTATCTCTCTCAGCGTTTGTGCATTTCCATTTGGGATGTTAATTTTTTTTTTTCAGGTCCAAACTTGTCAGTTTTCACACTCCCATTTTTCCTCGTAAACAAAAAAGAAATAAGATCGCAACAAAATGAAAATTTTAGAGTTCATGTGTGCAAAAAAATCTGAATACCATAATAAATATAAAATAATTTCACGCACTAAAAATGAACCCAAAAGTCCATGTTTGAGAAATTCCACTAGTACTACCCCCAAATAATAGCTTAATGGAATTTTATAGGAAAGAGACTTCTAATTGATCCCAACATGCTTTAAGTGTGGTGGATGAGTTTGCCACAAGCATGTTGAGGATGCACGTGGCCTAATGATCCAAAAATTAGGGGGAGTAGAAAAAATAAAATTCTCAAGAGGCTGGATATTTACCAGAGCCAAACAACCCACTTTTTGCCTATCCTTAAAAATCACATACACTTTTTCGAATTATCTCTCTCAGCATTTGTGCATTTCCATTTTGGATGATCAATTTTTATTTTTTTTCGGATCCAAACTTGTGAGTTTTCACTCTACCATTTTTCCTCGTGAACGAAAAAAATATAGGATCGCAACAAAATGAAAATTTTAGAGTTAATGTGTACAAAAAAATTTGAAAACTATAATAAATAGAAAATTATTTTTCGCACTAAAAATGAACCCCAAAATCCATGTTTGGCAAATTCCACTAGTTCAACCCCCTAATAATAGCTTGGTGGAATTTTATAGGAAAGAGACTTCTAACTGATCTCAACATCCTTTAAGTGTGGTGGATGTGCATGCCACACGCATGTTGAGGATGCAAGTGGCCTACTGATCCAAAAATTAGGGGGAGTAGAAAAAATTATTTTCTCAAGTGGATGGATATTTACCAGAGCCAATAAACCCACTTTTTGCCTATCCTTCAAAATCACAGATACTTTTTGGAATTATCTCTCTCAGCATTTGTCCATTTCCATTTTGGATGTTCCAATTTTTTTTTTCAGATCCAAAAATGAGTTTTCACTCTCCCTTTTTTCCTCGTAAACAATAAAGATATAAGATCGCAACAAAATGAAAATTTTAGAGTTCAAGTGTGCAAACAAATTTGAAAACTATAATAAATAGAAAATTATTTCACGCTCTAAAATTGAACCCCAAAATCCATGTTTGGGAAATTCCACTAGTACAACCCCCTAATAATAACTTGGTGGAATTTTTTAGGAAAGAGACTTCTAAATGATCCCAACATGCTTGAATGTGCATGCCACAAGCATGTTTAGGATGCAAGTGGCCTAATGATCCAAAAATTAGAGGGAGAAGAAAAAATTAAATTCTCAAGTGGTTGGATATTTACAAGAGCCACACAACCCACATTTTGCCTATCCTTAAAAATCACTGATACTTTTTGGAATTTTCTCTCTCAGCGTTTGTGCATTTCCATTTTGGATGTTCAATTTTTTTTTTCAGGTCCAAACCTGTGAGTTTTCACTCTCCCATTTTTTTCTCGTAAAATAAAAAAAAAAATTCACAACAAAATGAAAATTTTAGAGTTCATTTGGGCAAAAAAAATTGAAAACTATAATAAATAGAAAATTATTTCACGCACTAAAAATGAACCCTAAAATCCATGTTTGGGAAATTTCACTAGTACAACCCCCTCATAATTGCTTGGTGGAATTTTATAGGAAAGAGACTTCTGACTGATCCCAACATGTTTTAAGTGTGGTGGATGTGCATGCCACAAGAATGTTGAGAATGCAAGTTGCCTAATGATAAAAAAACAACATGTTTTAAGTGTGGTGGATGTGCATGCCACAAGAATGTTGAGAATGCAAGTTGCCTAATGATCAAAAAATTAGGGGGAGGAGAAAAAATTAAATTCGCTAGTGGTTGGATATTTACCAGAGCCGAACAACCCACTTTTTGGAATTATCTCTCTCAGCTTTTTGTGTGATTCCTTTTTGGATGTTCAATTTTTTTTTTCAGGTTCAAACCAGTGAGTTTTCACTCTCCCATTTTTCCTCGTAAACAGAAAAGATATTAGATCGCAACAAAATGAAAATTTTAGAGTTCATGTGTGCAAAAAATTTGAAAACTATAATAAATAGAATTTTTTTTCCGCACTAAAAATGAACCCCAAAATCAATGTTTGGGAAATTGCACTAGTACAACCCCCCAATAATTACTTGGTAGAATTTTATAGGAAAGAAATTTCTAGCTGATCCCAACATGCTATAAGTGTGGTGGATGCGCATACCACAAGCATGTTGAGGATGCAAGTGGCCAAATGATCCAAAAATTAGGGGGAGTAGAAAAAATTATTTTCTCAAGTAGATTGATATTTACAAGAGCCAAACAACCCACTTTTTGCCTATACTTAAAAATCACAGATTCTTTTTGGAATTATCTCCCTCAGTGTTTGTGCATTTCCATTTTGGATGTTCAAATTTTTTTTTTTAGGTGCAAACCTGTGAGTTTTCAATCTCTGATTTTTCCTCGTAAACAGAAAAGATATAAGATCGCAGCAAAATGAAAAATTTAGAGTTCATGTGTGAAAAAAAATTGGAAAACTATAATAAATAGAAATTTATTTCATGCACTAAAAATGAAGCCCAAAATCCATGTTTGGGAAATTCCACTAGTACAACCCCCAAATAATAGCTTGGTGAAATTTTATAGGAAAGAGACTTCTAACTGATCCCAACATGCTTTAAGTGTGGTGGATGTGCATGCCACAAGCATGTTGAGGAAGCAAGTGGCCTAATGATCCAAAAATTAGGGGGAGTAGAAAAAATTAAATTCTCAAGTGGTTGGATATTTACTAGAGCCAAACAACCCACTTTTTGCCTATCCTAAAAAATCACAGATACTTTTTGGAATTATCTCTCTCAGCGTTTGTGCATTTCCATTTTGGATTATCAAATTATTTTCAGGTCTAATCTTGTGAGTTTTCACTCTCCCATTTTTCCTCATAAACAGAAAAGATATAAGATCGCAACAAAATGAAAATTTTAGTGTTCATGTGTGCAAAAAAAATTGAAAACTATAATAAATAGAATATTATTTCACGCACTAAAATTGAACCCCAAAATCCATGTTTGGGAAATTCCACTAGTACAACCCCCTAATAATAGCTTGGTGGAATTTTTTAGGAAACAGACTTCTAAATGATCCCAACATGCTTAAAGTGTGGTGAATGTGCATGCCACAAGCATGTTTAGGATGCAAGTGGCCTAATGATCCAAAAATTAGCGGGAGAAGAAAAAATTAAATTCTCAAGTGGTTGGATATTTACAAGAGCCAAACAACCCACATTTTGCCTATCCTTAAAACTCACAGATACTTTTCTGAATTATCTCTCTCAGCGTTTGTGCATTTCCATTTTGGATGTTCAATTTTTTTTTTCAGGTCCAAACCTGTAAGTTTTTACTCTCCCATTTTTTTCTAGTAAATAAAAAAAAATATAAGACCGCAACAAAATGAAAATTTTAGAGTTCATGTGTGCAAAAAAATTTGAAAACTATAATAAATAGAAAATTATTTCACGCACTAAAAATGAACCCCAAAATCCATATACGGGAAATTCCACTAGTACAACCCCCTAATAATAGCTTGGTGGAATTTTATAGGACAGAGACTTCTAACTGATCACAACATGCTTTAAGTGTGGTGGATGTGCATGCCACAAGCATGTTGAGGATGAAAGTGGTCTCATGATCCAAAACTTAGGGGGAGTAGAAAAAATAAAATTCTCAAGTGGCTGGATATTTACCAGAGCCAAACAACCCACTTTTTGCCTATCCTTAAAAATCACAGATACTTTTTGGAATTATCTCTCGCAGCGTTTGTGCATTTCCTTTTTGGATGTTCAAATTTTTTTTCATGTCCAAACCCGTGAGTTTTCACTCTCCCATTTTTCTCATAAACAAAAAAGAAATAAGATAGCAACAAAATGAAAATTTTAGTGTTCATGTGTGCAAAAAAATCTGAAAACCATAATAAATATAAAATAATTTCACGCACTAAAAATGAACCCCAAAATCCTTGTTTGAGAAATTCCACTAGTACATCCGCCAAATAATAGCTTGACGGAATTTTATAGGAAAGAGACTTCTAACTGATCCCAACATGCTTTAAGTGTGGTGGATGTGCTTGCCACAAGCATGTTGAGGAGGCAAGTGGCCTAATGATCCAAAAATTAGGGGAGTAGAAAAAATTAAATTCTCAAGTGGTTGGATAATTACCAGAGCCAAACAACCCACTTTTTGCCTATCCTTAAAAATCACACATACATTTTGGAATTATCTCTCTCCGCATTGTTCCATTTCCACTTCGGATGTTCAAATTTTTTCTTTCAAGTTGAAACATGTGAGTTTTCACTCTCCCATTTTTCCTCGAAAACAAAAAAGATATAAAATCGCAACATAAAGAAAATTTTAGAGTTAAAGTGTGCAAAAAATTTTGAAAACTAAAATAAATAGAAAATTATTTCACGCACTAAAAATGAACCCCAAAATCCATGTTTGGGAAATTCCACTAGGTCAGCCCCTTAATAATAGCTTGGTGGAATTTTACAGGAAAGAGACTTCTAACTGATCCCAACATGCTTTAAGTGTGCTGGATGAGCATGCCACAAGCTTGTTGAGGATGCAAGTGGTCTATTGAACCAAAACTTTGGGGGAGTACAAAAAATTAAATTCTCAAGTAGTTGGATATTTACCAGAGAAAACAACCCACTTTTTGCCTATGCTTAAAAATCACAGATACTTTTTGGAATTATCTTTCTCAGCATTTGTGCATTTCCTTTTTTGATGTTCAAATTTTTTTTTCCAAGTCTAAACCTGTGAGATTTCACTCTCCCATTTTTCCTAGTAAACAAAAAAGATATAAGATCGAAACAAAATGAAAATTTTCGAGGTCAAGTGTGCAAAAAAATTGGAAATTTTATTAAATAGAAAATTATTTCACGCACTAAAAATGATCCCCAAAATCCATGTTTGGGAAATTCCACTAGTACAACCCCCTAATAATAGCTTGGTGGAATTTTGTAGGAAAGAGACTTCTAACTGATCCCAACATACTTTAAGTGTGGTGGATGTGCATGCCACAAGGATATTGAGGATGCAAGTGGCCTAATAATCCAAAAATTAGGGGGAGTAGAAAAAATTAAATTTTGAACTGGTTGGATATTTACCAGAGCCTCACAACCCACTTTTTGCCTATCCTTAAAAATCACAGACACTTTTTGGAATTATCTCTCTCAGCATTTGTGCATTTCCATTTTGAATGTTCAAATTTTTTTTTTCAGGTCCAAACTTGTGAGTTTTCACTCTCCCATTTTTCCTCGTAAACAAAAGAGACATAAGATCGCAATAAAATGAAAATTTTAGAGTTCATGTGTGCAAAAAAATTTAAAAACTGTATTAAATAGAAAATTATT
This sequence comes from Aristolochia californica, assembly GCF_029961685.1. Classification (NCBI taxonomy): domain Eukaryota; kingdom Viridiplantae; phylum Streptophyta; class Magnoliopsida; order Piperales; family Aristolochiaceae; genus Aristolochia; species Aristolochia californica. The sequence continues at coordinate 21,435,766 of NW_027182257.1, read as the reverse complement.
TCACGCACTCAAAATGAACCCCAAAATCCATGTTTGGGAAATTCCACTAGTATAGCCCCTACTAATAGCTTGGTGGAATTTTGTAGGAAAGAGACTTCTAATTAATCCCAACATGCTTTAAGTGTGGTCGATGTGCATGCCACAAGCATGTTGAGGATGCAAGTGGCCTAATCATCCAAAAATTAGGGGGAATAGAAAAAATTAAATTCTCAAGTGGTTGAATATTTACCAAAGCCAAAAAACCCACTTTTTGCCTATCCTTAAAAATCACATATACTTTTTGGAATTATCTCTCTCAGCATTTGTGCATTTCCATTTTGGATGATCAAATTTTTTTTTCGGATCCAAACTTGTGAGTTTTCACTCTCCCGTTTTTCCTCGTAAACGAAAAAGATATAATATCGCAACAAAATGAAAATTTTTGAGTTCATGTATACAAAAAAATACGAAAACTATAATAAATAAAAAATTATTTCACGCACTAAAAATGAACCCAAAAATCAATGCTTGGGAAATTCTACTACTACAACCCCCTAATAATAATTTGGTGGAATCTTATAGGAAAGAGACTTCTAACTGATCCCAACATGCATTAAGTATGGTGGATGTCCATGGAACAAGCATGTTGAGGATACAAGTGGCCTAATGATCCTAAAATTAGGGGGAGTAGAAAAAATTAAATTCTCAAGTGGTTGGATAATTACCAAAGCCAAACAACCCACTTTTTGCCTATCCTTAAAAATCAAAGATACTTTTTGGAATTATCTCTCTCAGCATTTGTGCATTTCCATTTTGGATGTTCAAATTTTTTTTTTCAGGTCCAATCTTGTGAGTTTTCACTCTCCCAGTTTTCCTCGTAAACAAAAAAGAAATAAGATGGCAACAAAATGAAAATTTTAGAGTTCGTGTGTGCAAAAAAATTTGAAAACTATAATAAATAGAAAATTATTTCACGCACTAAAAATGAACCGCAAAATCCATGTTTGGGAAATTCCACTAGTACAACACCCTAATAATAGCATGGTGGAATTGTATAGGGAAGAGACTTCTAACTGATCCCAACATGCTTTAAGTGTGGTGGATGTGCACGCCACAAGCATGTTGAGGATGCAAGTGGCCGAATGATCCAAAAATAAGGGGTAGTAGAAAAAATAAAATTCTCCACTAGCGTGATATTTACCAGAGCCAAACAACCCACTTTTTGCCTATCTTTAAAAATCACATATACTTTTTGGAATTATCTCCCTCAGCATTTGTGCATTTCCATTTTGGATGATCAAAATTTTTTTTCGGATCCAAACTTGTGAGTTTTCACTCTCCCATTTTTCCTCGTAAATGAAAAAGTTATAAGATCGCAACAAAATGAAAATTTTAGAGTTCATTTGTACAAAAAAATTTGAAAACTATTAAAAATAGAAAATTATTTCACGCACTAAAAATGAACCCCAAAATCAATGTTTGGGAAATTCCACTAGTACAACCCCCTAATAATAGCTTGGAGGAATTTTACAGGAAAGAGACTTCTAACTGATCCCAACATGCATTAAGTGTGGTGGATGTGCATGCCACAAGCATGTTGAGGATGCAATTGGCCTAATGATCCAAAAATTAGGGGAGTACAAAAAATTAAATTCTCGAGTGGTTGGATATTTCCCAGAGCCAAGCAACCCACTTTTTGCTTATCCTTAAAAATCACAGATACTTTTTGGAATTATCTCTCTTAGCATTTGTGCATTTCCATTTTGTATCTTCAAATTTTTTTTCAGGTCCAAACTTTTGAGTTTTCTCTCTCCCATTTTTCCTCGTAAAAAAAAGATATCAGATCGTAACAAAATGAAAATGTTAGAGTTCAAGTCTGCAAAAAAATTTGAAAACTATAATAAATAGATAAATAGAAAATTATTTCATGCACTAAAAATGAACCCCAAAATCCATGTTTGGGAAATTCCACTAGTCCAACCCCCTAATAAATGCTTGGAGGAATTTTATAGGAAAGAGATTTGTAACTGATCCCAACATGCTTTAAGTGTGGTGGATGTGCATGCCACAAGCATGTTGAGGATGCAAGTGGCCTAATGATTCAAAAATTAGGGGGATTAGAAAAAATTAAATTCTTAAGTGGTTGGATAATTACCATAGCCAAACACCCCACTTTTTGCGTATCCTTAAAAATCACAGATACTTTTTGGAATTTTCTCTCTCAGCGTTTGTGCATTTCCATTTTGGATGTTCAAATTTTTTTTTTTTCAGGTCCAAACTTGTGAGTTTTCACTCTTCCATTTTTCCTGGTAAATGAAAAAGACATCAGATCGCAACAAAATGAAAATTTTCGAGTTCATGTGAGCAAAAAAAATTGAAATTTTATTAAATACAAAATTATTTCACGCACTAAAAATGAACCCGACAATCCATGTTTGGGAAATTCCACTAGTACAACCACCAAATAACAGCTTGGTGGAATTTTAGAGGAAAGAGACTTCTAACTAATACCAACATGCATTAAGTATGGTGGATGTGCATGCCACAAGCATGTTGAGGATGCAATTGGCCTAATGCTCCAAAAATTAGGGGGAGTAGAAAAAATTAAATTCCCAAGTGGATGGATATTTACCAGAGCCAAACATCCCACTTTTTGCCTATCCCTAAAAATCACAGATACTTCTCTGAATTATCACTCTTAGCATTTGTGAATTTCCATTTTCGATGCTCAAATTTTTTTTTCAGGTCCAAATTGTCAGTTTTCACTCTCCTATTTTCCTCGTAAAAAAATGATATAAGATAGCAAAAAAATGAAAATTTTAGAGTTCATGGGTGCAAAAAAAATAGAAAACTATAATAAATAGAAAATTATTTCACGCACTAAAAATGAACCCCAAAATCAATGTTTGGGAATTTCCTCTAGTACAACCTCCTAATAATAGCTTGGTGGAATTTTATGGGAAAGAGAGTTTTAACTGATCCCAACATGCTTTAATTGTGCTGGATGTGCATGCCACAAGCATGTTGAGCATGCAAGTGGCCTAATGATCCAAAAATTAGGGGGAGTAGAAAAAATTAAATTCTCAAGTGCTTGGATATTTACCAGAGCCAAACAACCCACTTTTTGCCAATCCTTAAAAATCACAGATACTTTTTAGAATTATCTCTCTCAGAATTTGTGCATTTGCATTTTGGATGTTCAAAATTTTTTTTTTCAGGTCCAAACTTGTGAGTTTTCACTCTCCCATTTTTCCACATCAACAAAAGAGATATAAGATCGCAACAAAATGAAAATCTTAGAGTTCATGTGTGAAATTTTTTTTGAAAACTATAAGAAATAGAAAACTATTTCACGCAATAAAAATGAACCCCAAAATCCATGTTTGGGAAATTCCACTAGTATAACCCTCTAATAATAGCTTGGTGGAATTTATAGGAAAGAGACTTCTAACTGATCCCAACATGCTTTAAGTGTGGTGGATGTGCATGCCACAAGCATGTTGAGGATGCAAGTGGCCTAATAAACCAAAAATTAGGGGGAGTAGAAAAAATTAATTTCTCTAGTGGCCGGATATTTACTGGAGCCAAACAACCCACTTTTTGCCTATTCTTAAAAATCACATATACTTTTTGGAATTATCTCTATCAGCATTTGTGCATTTCCATTTTCGATGATCAATTTTATTTTTTTTCGGATCCAAACTTGTGAGTTTTCACTCTCCCATTTTTCCTCATAAGCGAAAAATATATAAGATCACAACAAACTGAAAATTTTAGACTTCATGGGTAAAAAAAAATTTGAAAACTATAATAAATAGAAATTTATTTCACGCACTAAAAATGAACCCCAAAATCCATGTTTTGGAAATTCCACTAGTACAACCCCCTAATAATAGGTTGGTGGAATTTTATAGGAAAGAGACTTCTAAATGATCCCAACATTGTTTAAGTGTGGTGGATGTGCATACCTTAACCATGTTGAGGATGCAATTGGCCTCATGATCAAAAAATTAGGGGGAGTAGAAAAAATTAAATTCTCAAGTGGTTGGATAATTACCAGAGCCAAACAACCCACTTTTTACCTATCGTTATAAATCACTGATACTTTTTGGAATTATCTCTCTCAGCATTTGTGCATTTCCTTTTTGGATGTTCAAATTTTTTTTTCAGGTCCAAACTTGTGAGTTTTCACTCTCCCATTTTTCATCGTAAACAAAAAAGATATAAGATCGCAACAAATTTAAAATTTTAGAGTTCATGTGTGCAAAAAAATTTGAAAACTATAATAAATAGAAAATTATTTCACGCACGAAAATGAACCCCCAAATCCATGTTTGGGAAATTCCAATAGTACAACCCCCAAATAAAAGCTTGGTTGATTTTTTTGGGAAAGAGACTTCTAACTGATCCCAACATGCTTTAAGTGTGGTGGATGTGCATGTCACAAGCATGTTGAGGATGCAAGTGGCCTATTGATCCAAAAATTAGGGGGAGTAGAAAAATTAAATTCTCAAGTGGTTGGATATAACAGGAGCCAAACATCCCACTTTTTGCCTATCCTTAAAAATCACAGGTACTTTTTGGAATTTTCTCTCTCAACATCTGTGGATGTTCAAATTTTTTTTTTTCAGGTCCGATCTTGAGAATTTTCACTCTCCCATTTTTCCGGGTAAACAAAAAGGATATATGATAGAAACAAAATGAAAATTTGAGAGTTCATGTGTGCAAAAAAATTCTAAAACTATAACAAATAGAAATTATTTCATGCGCTAAAAATGAACCCAAAAATCCATGTTTGGGAAATTCCACTAGTACAACCCCCTAATAATAGCTTGGTGGAATTTTATAGGAAAGAGACTTCTAACTGATCCCCATATGCTTTAAGTGTGGTGGATGTTCATGCCACAAGCATGTTGAGGATGCAAGTGGCCTAATGCTCCAAAAATTAGGGGGAGTAGAAAAAATTAAATTCTCAAGTGGTTGGATATTTACGAGAGCCGAACAACCTACTTTTTGCCTATCCTTAAAAATCATAGATTCTTTTTGGAATTATCTCTCTCAGCATTTGTGCCTTTCCATTCTGGATATTCAAATTTTTTTTTCATGTCCAAACTTTTGAGTTTTCTCTCCCCCATTTTTCTTCGTAAAAATAAAAGATATAAGATTGCAACAAAATGAAAATTTTGAAGTTCATGTGTGAAAAAAAAATTTAAAACTATAATAAATAGAAAATTATTTCGTGCACTAAAAATGAACCCCAAAATCCATGTTTGGGTAACTCCACTAGTACAACCCCCTATTAATAGCTTGGTGGAATTTTATAGGAAAAAGACTTCTAACTGATCCCAACATGCTTTAAGTGTGGTGGATGTGCAAGCCACAAGCATGTTGAGGATGCAAGTGGCCTAATGATCCAAAAATTAGGGGGAGTAGAAAATATTAAATTCTCAAGTGGTTGGATATTTACTAGAGACAAACATCCCACTTTTTGCCTATCTTTAAAAATCACAGATACTTTTTGGAATTATCTCTCTCAGCATTTGTGCATTTCCATTTTGGATGTTCAAATTGTTTTTTTTCAGGTCCAAACTTGTGAGTTTTCATTCTCCCATTTTTCCTCGTAAACAAAAAAGATATAAGATAGCAAGAAAATGAAAATTTTAGAGTTCATGTGTGCAAAAAAATTTGAAAACTATAATAAATATCAAATTATTTCACGCACTAAAAATGAACCCCAAAATCCATGTTTTGGAAATTCCACTAGTACAACCTCCTAATGATAGCTTGGTGGAATTTTATAGGAAAGAGACTTCTAATTGATCCAAACATGCTTTAAGTGTGGCGGATGTGCATGCCACAAGCATGTTGAGGATGCAAGTGGCCTAATGATCCAAAAATTAGGGGGAGTAGAAAAAATTAAATTCTCAAGTGGTTGTATATTTACCAGAGCCAAACAACCCACTTTTTTCCTATCCTTAAAAATCACAGATACTTTTTGGAATTATCTTTCTCAGCATTTGTGCATTTCCATTTTGAATCTTCAAATTTTTTTTCAGGTCCAAACTTGTGAGTTTTCACTCTCCCATTTTTCCTCGTAAACAAAAAAGATATAAGATCGCAAAAAAATGAAAATTTTAGAGTTCATGTGTGCAAAAAAATTTGAAAACTATAATAAATAGAAAATTATTTCATGCACAAAAAATGAACCCCAAAATCCATGTTTGGGAAATTCCACTAGTAGAACCCCTAATAAAAGCTTGGTGGAATTTTACAGGAAAGAGACTTCTAACTAATCCCAACATGCTTTAAGTGTGGTAGATGTGCATGCCACAAGCATGTTGGGGATGCAAGTGGCCTAATGATCCAAAAAGCAATAACAAATGTATGTGAAGAAAATTTATTCACACACCTCAAATGAACACAAAAGTTTTGTTTTCCAAGTTATGGAAATTCCACTAGTTCAACCCTAATAGCTTGGAGTTTTATAAGAAAGAGATTTTTCTACACATGTTTTAAAAAATTTGATATGCATGCTTGAAACATGTTAAAGATGCAAATGACCTATGGATCCAAATCTTTTAAAGAGAATAAGAAATGTTCATTAAATTCTCAAGTGAATGTGCGGTGGGATATTTACTCGAGTCAAACAAACCATTATTTAGCCCATTTGCAAAAAGTTGTCCTGACGATCATAGATGATTGTAAAGTGATATATAATGTGTAATGGGCTATATGTTTATAAGGTATGATTTATGGGTTGGGTGTCAATACTCGGTTAAAAATCACCCACCTCCCCCTTTTCTGATGATTGAAAAACCTAATCTATAAAAACAAAAAATAGTTTACATTCCCTAAAAATTACAAACACCTTTTAGAATTATCGCTCTCTACATTTTTGCATTGTGCATTTCTTTTTTTATAAGTATACTTTGTTTTTAAATCAAAACTTGAGTTTTCACTTTACTTTCTTCTCGTAAACAAAAAAGAGATAAAAGGCAAACAGATCACAACAAAATGAAAATTTTAGAGTTTATGTATAGAAGAAATTTAAAGCAATAACAAATGTTAGTAAAAAAAACTTATTTGCACACCACAAATGAACACAAAAGTTTTTCTTTCCAAGTTTGCGGAATTCCACTAATTCAACCCTAATAGCTTGGAATTTTTTAGGAAGAGATTTTCCTATACATGTTATAAAAAATAGATATGCATTCTTGAAACATGTTTAAGATGCAAATGACCTATGGATCCAAACCTTTTAAAGAGAATAACAAACGTTCATTAAATTCTCAAGTGCACGTGTGGTGGGATATTTACCCGAGTCAAACAAGCCATTATTTTGCACATTTACAAAAACCTGAGTTGACGATCATAGATGAATGTGAAGTGATTTATCATGCTTAATAGGCAATATTATTGTAAGGAATGACTGATGGATGTGGATTCAACACTCAGTTAAAAATTCCCCTCCTCCCCCTTTCCCGACGATTACAAACCCTCATATATAAAAACTAAAAAGAGTTTAAAATCCCTAAAAATAAAAGACACTTTTTGGAATGATCTCTCTCTATATTTGTGCGTCATTTCCATTTTAGATGTATACATTTTTCTAAAATCAAAACTTGAGTTTTCACTTTCCCTTCATCTCGTAAACAAAAAAGAGATAAAAGGCAAATAGATCACAACGAAATGAAAATTTTAGAATTTATATATGGAAAAAATTTAAAGCCATAACAAATATAAGTAAAGAAAATTTATTCATACACCACAAATAAACACAAAATTTTTGTAATCCAAGTTTGGTAAATTCCACTATCTCAACCCTCATAGCTTGGAATTTTATAAGAAAGAGATTTTTCTACACATGTTGTAAAAAATGGACATGCATGCTTGAAACATGTTAAAGATGTAAATGGCATCTGGATCCAAACCATTTAAAGAGAAACACTAACGCTCATTAAATTCTCAAGTGAACATGTGGTGGGATATTTACCCGAGTAAAACAAGCCCCTATTTTTCCCATTTACAAAAAACTGATCTAACGATCATATATGATTGTAAAGTGATTTATCATGCATAACAGGCTATATTTTTCTAAGGAATGACTTATGGATTGGGAGTCAACACTCAGTTAAAAATCCCCTGCCTCCCCCTTTTCCCAACGATTGCAAAACCTAATATATAAAAACTAAAAAGAGTTTACAATCCCTAAAAATTACAGTCTTTTTGGAGTTATCTCTCTCTACATTTGTGCATTGTGTCATTCCATTTTATATGTATACTTTTTTCTTAAATCAGAACTTGAGTTTTCACTTTCCCTTCTTCTTGTAAACAAAAAAGAGATAAAAGGCAAATAGATCACTACAAAATGAAAATTTTAGAGTTTTTGTTTGGAAAAAATTTAAAGCAATAACAAATGTAAGTAAATAAAATCTATTCACACACCACAAATGAATACAAAAGGTTTTTTATCCAAGTTATGGAAATTCCACTAGTTCAGCCCTAATTGCTTGGAGTTTTATAAGGAAGAGATTTTTCTACCATGTTTTAAAAAATGGATATGCATGCTTGTAACATGTTAAAGATGAAAATGACCTATGGATCCAAACCTTTTAAAGAGACTAAAAAACGCTCATTAAATTCTCAGCGGAATGTGCGGTGGGATATTTACCTGAGTCAAAGAAGCCTTTATTTTGCCAAATAACAAAAAACTCACATGACGATCATAGATGGTTGTAAAGTGATTTTTCATACATAACGGACTATATTTTTGTAAGGAATGCCTTGTGGATTGGCAGTCAACACTCAGTTAAAAATCTTCTGCCTGCCCCTTTTCCCGACGATTGCAAAACCTAATATAGTCCCAAAAATAAAAAACGTTAACAATCCCTAAAAATTACAAACGCTTTTTGGAATTATGTCTCTCTACATTGTGCATTGTGCATTTCCATTTTAAAGATGCAAATGATGTATGGATCCAAACTTTTTAAAGAGAATAACAATCGCTCATTAAATTCTCAAGTGAACGTGTGGTGGGATTTTTACCCGAGTCAAACAAGTCATTATTTTGCCCATTTACAAAAAGTTGGCATGACGATCATAGATGATTGTAAGGTAATTTATCATGCGTAATGGGCTATATTTTTGTAAGGAATGACCTGCCTCCCCCTATTCCCAACGATTTCAAAACACTAAATAAAAACTAAAAAGTGTTTAGAATCCATTAAAATTACAAATACTTTTTGGAATTATCTCTCTAAGTAAAAATTCCCTGCCTCTCCCTATCCCAACGATTGCAAAACACTAAATAAAAACTAAAATGTGTTTAGAATCCATTAAAATTATAGACACTTTTTGGAATTACCTCTCTACATTTGGTCATTGTGCATTTCAATTTTAGAAGTATACTTTTTTCTTAAAGAAAAACATGAATTTTCACTTTCCCTTCATCTCACACAAAAAGAGATAAAAGCCAAATAGATCACAAGAAATTAAAATTTTAGAGTTTATGTTTGGAAAAAATGTTAAGCAATAACAAATGTAAGTAAAGAAATTTTTTTCAAACCCCACAAATGAACACAAAAGTTTTTTTAGCCAAGTTTGGGAAATTCCACTACTTCAACTGTAATTGCTTGGAGTTTTATAAGAAAGAGATTTTTCTACACATGTTTTAAAAAATGGATATGCATACTTGAAACATGTTAAAGATGCAAATGGTCTATGGATCCAAACCTTTGAAAGAGAATAACAAACCCTCATTAGATTCTCAAGTGAACTTGCGGTGGTATATTTACCGAGTAAAACAAGCCATTACTTAGTCCATTTACAAAAAACTGACCTAACGATCATAAAGGATTGTAAAGTAATTTATCATGCATAACGGGCTATATTTTTTTAAGGATTGACTTGTGGATTGGGAGTCAAAAGTCAGTTAAAATTCCCACACCTCCCCGTTTTCCCTATGATTACAAAACATAATATATAAAAACTAAAAAGAATTTACAATCCCTAAAAATTACAGACACTTGTTGAAATTATTTCTCTCTACATTTGTGCATTGTACATTTCCAATTTACATGTACTATTTTCATAAATCTAAACTTGAGTTTTCACTTTCCCTTCATCTTGTAAACAATAAAGAGATAAAAGGCAAATAGATCACAACAAAATGAAAAATTTCGAGTTTATATATGGAAAAAATTTAAAGCAATAACAAATGTTTGTAAAGAAAATTTATTCACATACCACAAATGAACTCAAAAGTTTTGTTATCCAAGTTTGGGAAATTCCACTAGCTCAACACTAATAGCTTGGAGTTTTTTATATGAAAGAGATTTTTCTTCACATGTTTTAAAAAACTGGATATGTGATAGATGCCATATTCTGACATGAGAACTATGTTAATTATAATAGAATAACCTTTATAATTGTGTTATAGGTGTTACTTATCGGTTTTCAAATGAAATGAGCATTTATTGAATTTGGCATTAATCACTGTCGATATTGCATATTTCTCTCTCCTGAATTATATTTCATTATTTTTTAGTTTTATTTCTTCCTGAAATGCTTTTTATAGATTCAATTATGGAATTTCAGGAGAATTTGGGTGGAGAAGAAGATATTTACCAAAATGCCCTTAGTGAAATGGAGGTAATTTCTAGGGCAAATCGTTTTAAAATAAGAAAAATCATATTTAAAGGAAAGGGAGGCGTCGAATGAAGGGGGTGGGAGGCGTCAAATGAAGGGGGTGGAAGGCCGCGTGAAGAAAAACAGAAACGGAGACCAAAACAGAGGTTTTTTTACCAGAAATAGGGGAGGACCCGAGAGGAGTTCCCCACCGTCGTTCGCCGGGCCAATACCTTCTGCCGCGCCACCGTCGTCCACCGTCGTCCACCACCGTCCACTGCCGTCCAGCAACTGAGAACAAACCCGAGGAGAGCTCGAGAGAGTCTCTGTCGAGGTGAGTTCGACAGTCATCGCTCGCCAGACCGAGAAGTGATCCGAGAGGGCTTCTTCGGTGCAACTTCCGCTTTCCGACCATCCTCCGGCGTCGGTTACGTATTTCCGACCATTCCCAGAGCTATTCCGACTCCAACCAAGACTCGAGAGAGCCGGTTAGAGAATGTCAGCTCTGTTTCATTCTTCGCCGGACGTTCCCTCCATCCGTCGGCTTCCAACCATCATCGCCGGCGTCGTCTCTACCTCCGGCCACTCACTCTTGCCAACCCGAAGCCATTGATTTCGGGAAATTGCAGCACCCGTGAGAACGAGTTGCTGCCCGAGCGAGAGGAGGAAGAAGGGGAGTAATTCGTCATTATTGAATTAATTTTTATATGGTTTGAACTTAGGTTTTGAACGTTAATTGAATCTGATTTGATAATTAATATTTATTTAAGATTTGTTTTCTGGATATTTGATTAAATTAGCTAATTAGGGTAGGATTATAATTGAGGTTGGATTTTGGTATTTTAATCCGATTTCTGTCTTTCACTCTATGCGCCCGAGAGGGGATAGATGCAAGGATTGAGAAATCGGATTCGTGATTACGTGGCGCTCGAGAGAGGCATGAATCACGGTAAAATCCAGAGTTGATAATTTTAGCATCATCACAATAGGAAATTGATTCTCTGCATTCTATTGTAATTCGCTCTTTGTCATTAACTCTAGGCGCCCGAGAGGGGCTAGACGCAAGGATTGAGAATCCGGATTTGTGGTTACGTGGCGCTCGAGAGAGGCACGAATCACGGTAAAATCCAAAGTTGACGTTTCCTGTTGTGCAAGTAGTTAATTAGACTATTGCTTGATAATTTAGGATATAATTAGTGTTTAGTTCAGATTAATTTATCATATTTGGTTAGGCTAGTTGACTGAAGAATACACAGAATTCAATCCTCCCTGTGGATATGACCCTCGCTTACTGCTAGATTACATGAACGATTCGTACGCTTGCGAGGTATTAAAGCCGATGTAACTAAAATTATACATCAAGTTTTTGGCGCCGCTGTCAGGGAGGCACGTATTAAGTGTATTTCTTTGTTCTCCATAGTCTTAGGTTAGATTTTTTTATTTTATTTTATTTTTATTTTATTTTTATTTTTATTTTTATTTTTATTTTTATTTTTTTCATAATTTTAGTTTGGTATTTTTTTTTTGGAATTATTTTTATATCTTCTAGTTAGTTCATATTTTTAGTAGTGAGTTTGTTAGCTTAATTTGATAGTTTATTTTGTTTCTTTTTGTGTTTTTATGCACGGGCACCGCTCCCTAGGTGGACCATTAGCTCCCTTTGTTGAAGAGGTAGAACATATTTGTCGGAAAAACACCCGAAGTCAAGTTAGGAGCTACCATGGCCAATCAGGGTGAACCATTACAGTTACCTGGAGCAGGTGACCGTAGAGCCCTGAGGGATTATTCTATCCCATCCCACTTCACATCACCTTCTTGCATTATATTGCCACCCACTACTGTCGCCAGTTATGAGTTGAAACCAGGTGTGATCCAACTCCTCCCTACATTCTATGGGTTGGAGAAGGTGGACCCATATTACCACATCAAGGAATTCTTAGATATTTGTACAACTTTTAAATTCCAGAATTTCTAAGACTTTATCCGGTTAAGACTTTTTCCATTTTCACTTAAGGATAAGGCCAAGTCTTGGCTTAATTCCTTTGAGGTGGGCAGCATTACTTCATGGGACACATTAGTCACGAAATTTTTATCCAAGTACTTTCCCATTCAGAGAACTACAGCCCTCAGGAGAGAAATCTCCAACTTTATGCAGTAGGAGGGTGAACACTTTTATGAGGCTTGGGAGAAATGGAAGGATTTGATCTGTAGGTGTCCGCATCATGGGTTTGAGAAATGGCATTTAGTGCAATACTTTTATCAAGGTCTTACACCTCAGGTTAGATCCATGGTAGATGCAACGAGTGGTGGGAGTTTGATGGGTAAGAGTGCTAGTGAGGCGTGGGACTTCTTTGAAACGTTGAGTGATCAATCTCAGCAATGGGGTTCATCATTTAATGTTGATAGGAGATCCCACAAAGCCAAAAGAGGGGGTCTTTATGAGGTTAGTGAAACACCCATGCTCATGGCCAAGATTGAAGGGTTGACTAGAAAAATTGATGCCCTTATGGTGTCCAAGAGTTCACCTTCTCCTAACCCATCTACTGTCTGTGCCATATGCTCTGGTTCATCTCATCCCACACAAATGTGTCCATCTAGTTCATCCTACCCAGAGCTCATTGAGGACTTGAATGCAGTCCAGAATTTTCATAGACCGAACCGGAACGATCCTTTTTCAGAAACATATAATCCGGGTTGGGCTAGGCACCCAAATTTCTCATGGTCCAAGGGTCCACAGGTTGGGGGTCCTCCAGGGTTTACTCAACCCCAAGCTCCGCACCCACACTTCACTCAACAACCATTGATTCCACAAAAACCTTCACTTGAGGATACACTTCAATTATTCATGCAGAATACACAGTCCTCCATTGCTAAACTCGAAATGCAAGTGAGTCAGTTGGCCAGCCACATGAGTGAACAAGCACAAAATAGACTCCCGAGTCAAACCATTCCTAACCCCAAAAGCACACATGAGGGTGAGTTGAGTTCCAAACCCCACCATGAGCAAGCCAAAGCCATAACCACCCTTAGGAGTGGTCGTGAGTTGAACAATGGGGTAGGGACCACTAAGTCTAAGGAGTCAAAGGATGACAATGGGGACACATCATTGAGTGAAGAACCTCCAAGTTCTCCACCAACAGCCAAGCAGATCCCTAACCAAGTCCCATTAGCTCCTTATCCGCAGAGGTTATCGGGCCCACCTAGGAAAGGAGATAGCATGCATGAAACAATGGAATTGTTTAGTAAGGTCCACATTAACATTCCACTTCTTGATGCTATTAGGCAAGTGCCTGCCTATGCCCGATTTTTGAAAGACCTTTGTACACAGAAGAGAAAACAACATGTTAACAAAAAGGTCTTTCTTACTGAGAATGTAAGCTCAATTCTGAAGCATAACACTCCTCCTAAAGTTAAAGATCCTGGATGTCCCACAATTTCTTGTGTCATTGGTGAACATACCATCCAGAGAGCTCTTCTTGACTTAGGGGCAAGTGTGAATTTGCTTCCTTTCTTTGTGTACCAGCAATTAGGTTTGGGGGAATTGAAGCCTACTCCCATCACACTTCAACTAGCTGACCGTTCTATCAAGATACCATGAGGACTAGTTGAAGATGTTTTGATAAAAGTGGACAAATTTCTGTTCCCGGTTGATTTCATTGTTCTTGATACAGAACCAGTAGTCAATGTGACCAACCAAATTCCTGTCATCCTAGGACGTCCCTTCTTAGCCACATCTAATGCTATCATTCATTGTAAAAGTGGTGAGTTGGAGTTGTCTTTTGGAAATTTTAAGTCTCATTGAATGTATTTAATGCCAGGCACCACCCACTTGAGTCTGATGATCTAAGTCCTGCATTTAATATAGAAACTGTTATGCTTGATAACGAATCCACTCTTGAATCTTTTGAGTCTTGCATAACATCTTTAGACATGGACTATTTTGATGAGGAAACATATTTCCGAGAGGTTAATTCTTTACTCAATTATGTACCTCTGTTGGAGGAAGCTTTATGGGCCTATCGAACCGCTTATAGGACTCCTATTGGGATGTCTCCATTTCGCCTAGTGTTCAGCAAAGCATGTCATCTACCTGTTGAGCTTGAGCATAGAGCTTATTGGGCCATTAAGGCTTTAAATTTTGATTTAACACAAGCGGGTGAGGAGAGAAAGTTGCAATTGAATGAGTTGGAGGAGATACGTCATGACGCTTATGAGAATGCCAAACTGTATAAGGAGCGAACAAAGCTTTACATGATAAATCTATTTTTTGCAAGTCTTTTACTGTTGGGAAAAATGTTTTACTTTATAACTCACGATTGCATTTGTTTCCAGGGAAGCTAAGATCCAGGTGGTCCGGTCCATTTGAAGTTACACAGGTGTTTCCTCATGGCGCTATTGAGATCCGCAATCACGGAGATGGGTCGATCTTCAAAGTTAACGGTCAGAGGCTCAAACCGTATCTTGAGAATATCCCCACACTGGAGGAGGTGATGGTGATTTTCTTGGAGGAACCTGTCATTTTCATCTTGAATGCGTCAGAGTCTTGCTTACGACTATAAACTTAGCACATTGTGGGCAATCCCCACGTTTCTATCCCTTTGTACATTACAGTTTTATTTTTATTTTATTTATTTTTGGTTTATTCATACTCTCTTCCGACTGAGAGCATAAATGGTTCTGGTAGTCGATGACCAGACTTTTGGTCCCTAGTTTGAGAGGTCTGTACTCAAACAACCGTTTTGGGATTGACCAGTTCGATCTTGAAGTATTGAATGAAAACCTTATGGTGAGTAACTTAAGGACTTGTGTTCAGCGCGTGATTCCTGCTGCCTTCAGTGGCCAGTCACATGGAGATTTCTTCAAAGTGTGATGTGGGATAGCGGTTTCATCTACGGATGATTACCTATGGGTACGGCTGATACGAGTAAACCTTCTTCGAGGGAGACTATGTATCATTCCTGGGGGTCTTTATTATTCTTTTTTTTTTTTTTTTTTGTAGTCGTTATAGTGTTTTAACTTTTCCCCATTGAGGACAATGTCAGGTTTAGGTTTGGGGGGGGGGGGGGGGGGGGGGGGGGGGAACGACTCTTTTATGTCTTAGCAATAATTTTCGTTCGATTTTTGTTCATGGTTTTCAAATTACTCCTCTTAGTATGTGGTTAACATTAGTAGAGTTAAAATAAGTTGCTCAAATGTGTTTCAAAAATGATCGTAAAACTGTGTAGAATATGCCTATTAGAAATCTGATATCATTTGTTGTGATCCATGAGAATTCAATGGGATAACTTATTATTGCATTAGACTTAGAACTTAGTTGCAAAAGAGAACATGTAAATCTAGTGTTGATCTATGTTAGTCTGAATAGTCTTGTATGCCTGTTTGAACTCATTCCTTTTTATACCTCAATGAAATTCCTTGTTGTAATGTATGAATGCAAATGGAAATGCTCTTGATTGCAAAAGACAGATAACTTCAGAAACAGCCTGGCCAAACCCAGGGACATGCACCGGAACAGTCGGTTACTTAAAAATAAGTGCATGTGCAGTGAAGACGAATACAAAATGGTGGTAATACCAAAAGTATTCAGTGAAACAAAAATTACTCTGGTAATAGCAAAAGTGCGCTGGTAATAGCGTAAAATGGTTTTAAATCTGGAAGCAATGATGTTTCTTTAACTTTAATGATGAATTGTAATTTGAAAGAAGTTGCAAGTCAAGATTGAAATTAGTATATTTCTTTTGTGAGATTGTAAGACAACAGACTTACTTTACTATTTTCTCTTAATTGTGATGTGACCAGGATTTTATTGTTATCTGCTGCCTCTTTGTTCTGTTGAAGTAATAGCTTGTGGGTCACATTGGTTCAGGTGAAGTAACAATGAGTGCTTTTGGATTGATAATAGGCTATATTTTACACAAGTTTTAATATTTCGCAAGATCTCATATGAATTTCATATATTTTACGATACTAAGTGTTAGTCATATGCTAATGAGGAGTAAATTTTCTTCAGTTTTTCTTTTTAAATTATTGATTTAGATGAATTTTGTGGGTAAATTCCATGCAAACCCTCACGAGACATAACTCATCAACTATTGTAGAGTAAGGGTTTAACGGCTTGTTGCATGCGCTAAATGCAATCGTGCTCCCTACGAAAGTGGCATTTTGTTTTCCTAGGCTTAATTTTGGTTCGATTGTTGTTTTGCTAGGGACTAGCAAAGATTTAGGTTTGGGGGTGTGATAGGTGCCATATTCTGACATGAGAACTAGGTTAATTATAATAGAATAACCTTTATAATTGTGTTATAGGTGGTTACTTATCGGTTTTCAAATGAAATGAGCATTTATTGAATTTGGCATTAATCACTGTCGATATTGCATATTTCTCTCTCCTGAATTATATTTCATTATTTTTTAGTTTTATTTCTTCCTGAAATGCTTTTTATAGATTCAATTATGGAATTTCAGGAGAATTTGGGTGGAGAAGAAGATATTTACCAAAATACCCTTAGTGAAATGGAGGTAATTTCTAGGGCAAATCGTTTTAAAATAAGAAAAAACATATTTAAAGGAAAAATAGGCATCGAACGAAGGGGGTGGAAGGCAGCATGAAGAGAAACAGAAACAGAGACCAAAACAGAGGTTTTTTGACCGAAAAAAGGGGAGGACCCAAGAGGAGTTCCCCACCGTCGTTCGCCGGGCCAATACCTTCCGCCACGCCACCGTCGTCCACCGCCGTCCACTGCCGTCCAGCAACCGAGAACAAACCCGAGGAGAGCTCGCGAGAGTCTCCGTCGAGGTGAGTTCGACAATCATCGCTCACCAAACCGAGAAGTGATATGAGAGGACTTCTCCGGTGCAACTTCCGCTTTCCGACCATCCTCCGACGTCGGTTACGTATTTTCGACCATTCCCGGAGCTATTCCGACTCCAACCGAGACTCGAGAGAGCCGGTTAGAGAACGTCAGCTCTGTTTCATTCTTCGCCGGACGTTCCCTTCATCCATCGGCTTCCAACCTTCGTCGCCGGCATCGTCTCTACCTCCGGCCACTCACTCTTGCCAACCCGAAGCCATTGATTTCGGGAAATTGCAGCACCCATGAGAACGAGTTGCAGCCCGAGTGAGAGGAGGAAGAAGGGGAGTAATTCATCATTATTGAATTTAGTTTTTATATGATTTGAACTTAGGTTTTGAACGTTAATTGAATCTGATTTGATAATTAATATTTATTTAAGATTTGTTTTCTGGATATTTGACTAAATTAGCTAATTAGGGTAGGATTATAATTGAGGTTGGATTTTGGTATTTTAATCCGATTTCTGTCTTTCACTCTATGCGCCCGAGAGGGGATAGACGCAAGGATTGAGAAATCGGATTCGTGATTACGTGGCGCTCGAGAGAGGCATGAATCACGATAAAATCCAGAGTTGATAATTTTAGCATCATCACAATAGGAAATTGATTCTCTGCATTCTATTGTAATTTGCTCTTTGTCATTAACTCTAGGCGCCCGAGAAGGGCTAGACGCAAGGATTGAGAATCCGGATTCGTGGTTACGTGGCGCTCGAGAGAGGCACGAATCACGGTAAAATCCAGAGTTGACATTTCCTGTTGTGCAAGTAGTTAATTAGATTATTGCTTGATAATTTAGGATATAATTAGTGTTTAGTTCAGATTAATTCATCATTTTTGGTTAGGCTAGTTGACTGAAGAATACACAGAATTCAATCCTCCCTGTGGATATGACCCTCGCTTACTGCTAGATTACATGAACAATTCGTACGCTTGCGAGGTATTAAAGCCGATGTAACTAAAATTATACATAAATTTGCATGTTTGAAACATGTTAAAGATACAAATGACCCGTGGATCCAAACCTTTTAAAGAGAATAAAAAATGCTCATTAAATTCTCAAGTGAACGTGCGGTGGGAAATTTACCTGAGTCACACAAGCCATTATTTTGTCCATTTAGGAAAAGCTGACCTGACGATCATAGATGATTTATCATGCGTAATGGGATATATAATTTGTAAGGAATGACTTATGGATTGGGAGTCAACACTCAGTTAAAAATCCCTTGCCTACCCCTTTTCCCGACAATTACAAAACCTAATATATAAAAACTAAAAAGAGTTTACAATCCCTAAAAATTACAAACACTTTTTGGAATTATCTCTATCTACATTTGTGCACTGTGCATTTCCAGTTTAGATGTATAATTTTTTGAAAATCAAAAGTTGAGTATTCAATTTCCATTCATCTCGTCAACTAAAAAGAGATAAAAGGCAAATACATCACAAAAAAATCAAAATTTTAGACTTTATGTATGGAAAAAAATTTAAAGCAATAAGAAATGTAAGTAAAGAAAATTTATTCACACACCACAAATGAACACAATAGTTTTGTTATCCAATTTTGGAAATTCCACAAGTTGTACCCCTATATCTTCAAGTTTTATAAAAATGATATTTTTCTACACAAGTTTTAAAAAAGGGGATATGCATGCTTGAAACATGTTAAAGATGCAAATTTCCTATGGATCCGAACCTTTTAAAGAGAATAACAAATGGTCATTAAATTCTCAAGTAAACGCACGGTGGGATATTTACCTGAGTCAAACAAGCCATTATTTTGCCTATTTACAAAAAGCTGACCTGGCGATCATAAATGATTTTAAAGTTATTTATCAAGAGTAATAGACTATATTTGGTAAGGAATGACTTAAGGATAAGGAGTCAACACTCAGTTAAAAATTCCCCACCTCCCCCTTTTTCCCGAAAATTATAAAATCTAATATATAATAACTAAAACGAGTTTATAATCTCTCTCCACATTTGTGCATTGTGAATTTTCCTTTTTTATGTATACTTTTTTCTTAAATCAAAACTTGAGGTTTCACTTTCCCGTCATCTCTTAAACAAAAAAGAGATAAAAGGCAAAAAGATCACAACAAAATGAAAATTTTAGAGTTTATGTATGGAAAAAATTTAAAGAAATAAAAAATGTAAGTAAAGAAAAATTTCCACACACCACAAATGAACACCAAAGTTTTGTTATCCAAGTTTTGGAAATTCCACTAGTTCAACCCTCATAGCTTAGAATTTTGTAAGAAAGAGATTTTTCTACACATGTTTTAAAAAATGGATGTGCATGCTTGAAACATGTTAAAGATGCAAATTTCCTATGGATCCAAACCTTTTAAAGAGAATAACTAACGCTCATTAAATTTTCAAGTGAATGTGTGGTGGGTTATTTACTCGAGTCAAACAATCCATTATTTACCCCATTCACAAAAAGCTAACCTGACGATCATATATGATTGTAAAGTGATTTATCATGCATAACGGGCTATATTTTTGTAAGGTATGATTTATGGGTTGGGTGTCAACACTCAGTTAAAAATCACCCACCTCCCCCTTTTTCGATGATTGAAAAACCTAATCTATAAAAACTAAAAATAGTTTACATTCCCTAAATATTACAAACACCTTTTGGAACTATATATTTTTACATTGTGCATTTCTATTTTAGAAGTATACTTTGTATTTAAATCAAAACTTGAGTTTTCATTTTCCTTTCTTTATGTAATCAAAAAAGAGATAAAAGGCAAACAGATCACAACAAAATGAAAATTTTAGAGTCTATATAAAGAAGAAATTTAATGCAATAACAAATGAAAGTACATAAAATTTATTCGCACATCACAAATGAACACAAAAGTATTGTTTTCCAAGTTTGGGGCATTCCACTAGTTCCACCCTAATAGCTTGGAATTTAATTAGGACGAGATATTTCAATACATGTTATAAAAAATGGATACGCATTCTTGAAACATGTTTAAGATGCAAATGACCTATGGATCCAAACCTTTTAAAGAGAATAACAAACGCTCATTAAATTCTCAAGTGAACGTGCAGTGGGATATTTACTTGAGTCAAACTAGCCATTATTTTGCCCATTTAGGAAAAGCTGACCTGACGATCATAAATGATTGTCAAGTGATTTATCATGTGTAACGGCCTACATTTTTGCAAGGAATGACTTATGGATTGGGAGTCAACACTCAGTTAAAAATCCCCTGCCTCCCCCTTTTCCCAACGATTGCAAAACCTAATATATAAAAACTAAAAAGAGTTTACAATCCCTAATAATTACAGTCTTTTTGGAATTATCTCTCTCTACATTTGTGGATTGTGTAATTCCATTTTTTATGTATACTTTTTTCTTAAATCAGAACTTGAGTTTTCACTTTCCCTTCTTCTCGTAAAAAAAAAGGAGATAAAAGGCAAATAGATCACAACAAAATGAAAATTTTAGAGTTTTTGCTTGGAAAAAATTTAAAGCAATAACAAATGTAAGTAAAGAAAATTTCTTCACATACCACAAATGAACACAAAAGTTTTGTTATCCAAGTTATGGAAATTCCACTAGTTCAACCCTAATTGCTTGGAGTTTTATAAGAAAGAGATTTTTCTACACATGTTTTAAAAAATTGGATATGCATGCTTGAAACATGTTAAAGATGCAAATGACCTATGATCCAAACCTTTTAAAGAGAATAAGAAACGTTCATTAAATTCTCAAGTGAACGTGAGGTGGGATATTTACCAGAGTCAAACAAGCCATTATTTAGCCCATCTACAAAAAGTTGACCTGAAGATGATAGATGATTGTAAAGTGATTTATCATGCATAACGGGCTATATTTTTGTTAGGTATGATTATGGGTTGGGAGTCAACACTCAGTTACAAATCGCCCACCTCCCCCATTTCCCAAAGATTGCAAAACCTAATCTTTAAAAACTAAAAATAGTTTACAATCCCTAAAAATTACAAACACCTTTTTAAACTATCGCTCTTTACATTTGTGCATTGTGCATTTATTTTTTAGATGTATACTTTGTTTTTAAATCAAAACTTGAGTTTTCATTTTCCTTTCATCTCGTAAACAAAAAAGAGATAAAAGGCAAACATATCACAACAAAATGAAAATTTTAGAGTTTATGTATAGAAGAAATTTAAAGCAATAACAAATGTAAGTAAAGAAAATTTATTTGCACACCACAAATGAACTCAAAAGTTTTGTTATCCGAGTTTTGGGAATTCCACTAGTTCAACCCTAATTGCTTGGAATTTTGTTAGGAAGAGATTATTCTACACATGTTTTAAAAAATGGATATGCATGCTTGACACATGTTAAAGATGCAAATGACCTATGGATCCAAACCTTTTAAAGAGACTAACAAACGCTCATTAAATATTCAGGTGAACGTGCGGTGGGATATTTACTCGAGTCAAACAATCCATTATTTTGCACATTTACAAAAAGTTGACCTGACGATCATAGAAGATTGTAAAGTAATTTATCATGCA
The DNA here is from genome assembly GCF_029961685.1 of Aristolochia californica. Taxonomy (NCBI): domain Eukaryota; kingdom Viridiplantae; phylum Streptophyta; class Magnoliopsida; order Piperales; family Aristolochiaceae; genus Aristolochia; species Aristolochia californica. Next base: position 21,413,790 of record NW_027182257.1, on the reverse strand, counting down.
TAACGGGCAATATTTTTGTAAGGAATGTCTTATGGATGTAGATTCAACATTCAATTAAAAATTCCCTGCCTCCCCCTTTTCCCGACGATTGCAAAACCTAATATATAAAAACTAAAAAGAGTTTAGAATCCCTAAAAATTAAAGACACTTTTTGGACTGATCTCTCTCTACATTTGTGCGTTGTGCATTTCCCTTTTAGATGTACACTTTTTTCTTAAATCAGAACTGGAGTTTTCACTTTCCTTTCATCTTGTAAACAAAACAGAGATAAAAGCCAAATAGATCACAACAAAATGAAAATTTCAGAGTTTTTGTATGGAAAAAATTTAAAGTAATAACAAATGTAAGTAAAGAAAATTTATTCACACACCACAAATGAACAAAAAAGTTTTGTCATCCAAGTTTGGGAAATTCCACTAGTTCAACCCTCATAGCTTGGAATTTTATCAGAACGAGATTTTTCTACACTTGTTTTAAAAAATGGATATGCATGCTTGAAACATGTTAACGATACAAATGTCATCCGGATCCAAACCTTTTAAAGAGAATAACAAACACTCATTAAATTCTCAAGTGAAAGTGTGCTGGGATATTTACCCGAATCAAACTAGCTATTATTTTGCCCATTTACAAAAAATTGACCTGAAGATCATAGATGATTGTAAAGTGATTTATCATACGTAACGAGCTATATTTATTTTAGAAATGACTTATGGATTGGGAGTCCACACTCAGTTAAAAATCCCTTGCCTCTCCCTTATCCCGACGATCGCAAAACCTAATATATAAAAACTAAAAAGAGTTTACAATCTGTTAAGCACCTAGCCAAACTACCCAAAAGACTGGCCTGTTAGGAGCGGAAGACATAGGTACTTAACCCAGGGCCATAACTAGGATGTCTCATAACATCAGACCCCCCTTCGCGAGCCGACGACCACGGCGGCGCAATGACATAGGCCCGACCTGGGTTTTTATCCTACGGCCTACCTGTATTTTAATCCAGCCTTTGCGCTCGACGCAGCGACACTGGCCCGACCCAGGTTTTTATCCTACGGCCTACCAATATTTAAATCCAGCCTCTACACCGTTGCCGGGAATCGAACTTGCGACCAAGGATCGGCTCTGATACCAAATGTTAAGCACCTTGCCAATACTACCCAAAAGACCGGCCTGTTAGGAGTAGAAGACATAGGTACTTAACCCAAGCCCATAACCAAGATGTCCCATAACACAATCCCTATAAATTAGAGACACTTATTGGAATTATTTGTCTCTACATTCGTGCATTATGCATTTTCTTTTTAGATGTATACTTTTTTCTTAAATCAAAACTTGATTTTTCACTTTCCCTTCATCTTGTAAACAAAAACGAGATAAAAACCAAATAAATCACAATAAAATGAAAATTTTAGAGTTTATGAATGGAAAAAATTTAAAGCAATAAGAAATGTAAGTAAAGAAAATTTATTCACACACCACAAATGAGTACAAATGTTTTGTTATCCAAGTTTGGGAAATTCCACTAGTTGAAGCCGCGTAGCTTGGAATTTTATAAGAAAGAGATTTTTCTACACATGCTTTACAAAATGGATATGCATGCTTGAAACATGCTTAAGATACAAATGACATATGGATCGAAACCATTTAAAGAGAATAACAAACGCTTATTAAATTATCAAGTGAACGTGCGGCGGGATATTTACCCTAGTAAAACAAGCCACTATTTTTCCAATTTACAAAAAGCTGATCTAACGATCATATATGATTGTAAAGTGATTTATCATGCATAACGGGCTATATTTTTATAAGGAATGACTTATGGATTCGGAGTCAACACTCAGTTAAAAATCCCCTGCCTGCCCCTTTTCCCGATTATTGCAAAACCTAATATATAAAAACTAAAAAGAGTTTACTATTCCTAAAAATTACAGACACTTTTCGGAATTATCTCTCTCTACATTTTTACTTTGTGCATTTCCATTTTAGATGTATACTTTTTTCTTAAATTAAAGCTTGAGTTTTTACTCTCCCTTCATCTCGTAAACAAAAACGAGATAAAATCCAAATAGATCACAACAAAATAAAAAATTTAGAATTTATGTATAGAAAAAATTTAAAGCAATAACAAAGGTATGTAAAGAAAATTTATTCAGACACCACAAATGAACACAAAAGTTTTGTTATCCGAGTATCGGAAATTCCACTAGTTCTACCAAAATAGCTTGGAGTTTTATAAGAAAGAGATTTTTCTACACATATTTTAAAAAATTGATATGCATGCTTGAAACATGTAAAAGATGGGAATGACCTGTGGATCCAAACCTTTTAAAGAGAATAAAAAATGCTCATTAAATTCTCAGGTGAACGAGTGGTAGGATATTTACCCGAGATAAACTAGCCATTTTTTGCCCAACTACAGAAAGATGACCTAACGATCGTAGATGATTGTAAAGTAATTTATCATCCGTAATGGGCTATATTTTTTTTAATGACTTATGGATTGTGAGTCAACACTTAGTTAAAAATCCACTGCCTCTCCCTTTTCCCGACGATTGCAAAACCTAATTTATAAAACTAAAAAGAGTTTACAATCCCTTAAAATTAAAGACACTTTTTGGAATTATTTCTCTCTACATTTGTGCATTGTGAATTTCCATTTTAGATGTATACTTTTTTCTTAAATCAAAACTTGTGTTTTCACTTTTCCATCATCTCGTAAACAAAAACAACATAGGAAGCAAATAGATCACAACAAAAAGAGAATTTTAGTGTTTATGATCGGAAAAAATTTAAAGCAATAACAAATGTAATTAAAGAAAATTTATTCACACACCACAAATGAACACAAAAGTTTTCTTATCCAAGTTTGGGCAATTCCACTGCTTCAACACTCATAGCTTGGAATTTTATAAGAGAGATTTTTCTAGACATGTTTTAAAAAATGGATATGCATGCTTAAAACATGTTAAGGATTCAAATGACCTATGGATCCAAATCTTTTAAAGAGAATGACAAACGTTTCTCAAGTGAACTTGCGGTGGGATATTTACCCGAGTCAAACAAGTCATTATTTATCCCATTCACAAAAAGCTGACCTCATGATCATAGATGATTGTAAAGTGATTTTTTATGCGTAACGGGAATTTTTTTTTAAGGAATGACTTATGAATTGGGAGTCAACACTCAGTTCAAAATCCCCGGCCTCCCCCTTTTCCCCACGATTGCAAAACCTAATATATCAAAACTAAAAAAGTTTACAATCCCTAAAAATTACAAAGACTTTTTGGAATTATCTCCCTCTACATTTGTGCATTGTGCATTTCCATTTTAGATGTTTTCATTTTTCTTAAATCAAAACTTGAGTTTTCACTTTCCCTTCATCTCGTCAACCAAAAAGAGATAAAAGGCAAATAGATCACAACAAAATGAAAATTTTAGAGTTTAAGTGTGGAAAAAATTTAAAACAATAAAAAATATAAGTAAATAAAATTTATTTAGACACCCCAAAAGAACACAAAAGTTTTGTTATCCAAGTTTTGGAAATTCCACTAGTTCAACCCTTATAGCTTGGAGTGTTATAAGAAAGAGATGTTTTTTCTAGACAAGTTTGAAAAACTGGATATGCATGTTTGAGACACGTTGAAGATCCAAATGACCTATGGATACAAACCTGTTAAAGAAAATAACAAACGCTCATTAAATTCTTTAGTTAACATGCGATGGGATATTTACCCGAGTCAAACAAGCCATTATTTTGCCCATTTACAAAAGTTGACCTGACGATCATTTATGATTATAAAGTGATTTATCATGCGTAACGGGCTATATTTTTGTAAGGAATGACTTATGGATGTGGAGTCAATACTGAGTTAAAAATCCCACGCCACCTCGTTTTCCCGACAATTGCAAAACCTTATATATAAAAACTAAACAAAGTTTACAATCCCTAAAAATTACAGACACTTTTGAGAATTATCTCTATCTACATTTTTGCGTTGTGCATTTACATTTAATATGTATACTTTTTTCTTAAATCAAAACTTGAGTTTTCCCTTTCCCTTCATCTCATAAACAAAAAAGAGATAAAAGGCAAATAGATCACAACAAAATGAAAATTTAAGAGTTTACGTATGGAAAAAATTTAAATCAATAACAAATATAAGTAAAGAAAATTTATTCACACACCACAAATGAACACAACAGTTTTATTATCCAAGTTTGGGAAATTCCAGTTGTTCAACCCAAAAAGCTTGGTGTTGTACAAGAAGGAGATTTTTCTACACATGTTTTACAAAATGGATATGCATGCTTGAAACATGTTCAAGATGCAAATGACCTATGGATCCAAACCTTTTAAAGAGAATAACAAACCCTCATTAAAATCTCAAGTGAACGTGCAGTGGGATATTTACCAGAGTCAAACAAGCCATTATTTAGCCCTTTTAAGAAAAGCTGACCTGACGATCATATTAGATTGTAAAGTGATTTATCATGTGTAACAAGCTATAGTTTTGTAAGGAATAACTGTTGGATTGGGAATCAACACTCAGTTAAAAATCCCCCGCCTCCCCCTTTTCCCGATAATTGCAAAACCTAATATATAAAAACTAAAAAGAGTTTACAATCCCAAAAAATTTAAGACACTTTTTGGAATTATCTCTCTCTACATTTGTGCATAGTGCATTTCCATTTTAGATGTATACCTTTTTCTAAAACCAAAACTTGAGTTTTCATTTTCCCTTCATCTCGTAAACAAAAAAGAGAGAAAAGGCAAATAGATCACATCAAAATGAAAATTTTAGAGTGTATTGTATGAAAAAAAATTAAAGCAACAAAAAAATGTAAGAAAAAAAAATTTATTCACACACCACAAATGAACACAAAAGTTTTGTTCACCAAGTTTAGGAAATTCCACTAGTTCAACCCAAATAGCTTGAAGTTTTATAAGAAAGATATTTTTCCACACATCTTTTAAAAAGTGGAATTGCATGCTTGAAACATGTTAAAGATGCAAATGACCTATGGATCCAAACCTTTTAAATAGAATAACAAGCATTCATTAAATTCTCAAGTGAACATCCGGTGGGATATTTACCCGAGTTAAACAAGACAATATTTTGCCCATTTAATAAAAGCTAATCTGACAATCATAGATGATTGTAAAGTGATTTATCATGTGTAACGGGCTATATTTTTGTAAGGAATGACTTATGGATTGAGACTCAAAACTCAGTTAAAAATCCCCCACCTCCAAGTTTTCTCAATGATTGCAAAACCTAATATATAAAAAATAAAAAGAATTTACTATCCCAAAATATTACAGACAATTTTTGGAATTATCTCTCTCTACATGTGTGCATTGTGAATTTTCATTTTAGATGTATACTTTTTTCTTAAATCAAAACTTGAGTTTTCACTTTCCCTTCATCTAGTAAAGAAAAAAGAGATAAAAGGAAAATAGATCTCATTAAAATGAAAATTTTAGTGTTTATGTATAGAAAAAATTTAAAGCAATAACAAATTTAAGTAAATAAAATTTATTCGCACACCACAAATGAGCACAAAATTTTTGTTGTCCAAGTTTGGGAAATTTCACTAGTTCAAGCCTTGTCGCTTGGAATTTTATAAGAAAGAGATTTTTCTACACATGTTTTACAAAATGGATATGCATACTTGAAACATGTTAAATATGCAAATGACCTAAGGATCCAAACCATTTAAAGAGAATAACAAACGCTCATTAAATTCTCAAGTGAACGTTCGGTGGGATATTTACCCGAGTAAAACAAGCCACTATTTTTCCCATTTACAAAAAGCTGATCTAACGATTATATATGATTGTAAAGTGATTTATCATGCGTAACGGGCTATATTTTTGTAAGCAATGACTTATGGATTGGGAGTCAACACTCCGTTAAAAATCCCTTGCCTGCCCCTTTTCCTGATCATTGCAAAACCTAATATATAAAAACTAAAAAGAGTTTACAATACATAAAAATTAAAGAAACTTTTTAGAATTATCTCTGTCTACGTTTGTGCATTGGGCATTTCAATTTTAGATGTGTACTATTTCTTAAGTCATAACTTGAGTTTTCACATTCCCATCATCTTGTAAACAAAAAAAGATAAAAGCCAAATAGATCACAACAAAATGAAAATTTTAGAATTTATCTATAGAAAAAATTTAAAGCAATAACAAATGTAAGTAAAGAAAATTTATTCAGACACCACAAATGAACACAAAAGTTTTGTTATCCGAGTTTGGGAAATTCCACTAGTTCTACCTAAATAGCTTGGAGTTTTATAAGAAAGATATTTTTCTGCACATGTTTTAAAAAATTGATATGCCTGCTTGAAACATGTAAAAGATGGGAATGACCTATGGATCCAAATCTTTTAAAGAGAATAAAAATGATCATTAAATTCTCAGGTGAACGTGCGATAAGATATTTACCGTGATAAACTCGTCATTATTTAGCCCAATTACAAAAAGATGACCTAATGATCGTAGATGATTTTAAAGTGATTTATCATCCATAACAGCTATATTTTTGTAAGGAATGACTTATGGTTTGAGAATCAACACTTAGTTACAACTCCATTGCCTCCCCCTTTTCCCAACAATTGCAAAACCTAATTTATAAAACTAAAAAGAGTTTACAATCCCAAAAAATTACAGATACTTTTTGGAATTATTTCTCTCTACATTTCTGCATTGTGAATTTTAATTTTAGACGTTTACTTTTTTCTTAAATCAAAACTTGCGTTTTCACTTTCCCATCATCTCGTAAACAAAAAAAACTAAAAAGGAAAATAGATCACAATAAAAAGAGAATTTTAGAGTTTATGTTTAGAAAAAATTTAAAGCAATAACAAATGTAATTAAAGAAAATTTTTCACATACCACAAATGAACACAAAAATTTTGTTAGCCAAGTTTGGGAAATTCTACTAGTTCAACCATCATAGCTTGGAATTTTATAAGAGAGAGATTTTTCTACACATGTTTTAAAAAATGGATATGCATGTTTGAAACAAGTTAAATATTCAAATGACCTATGGATCCAAACCTTTTAAAGAGAATACCAAACGTTCATTAAATTCTCAAGTGAACGTGTGGTGGGATATTTACTCGAGTCAAACAAGTCATTATTTATCCCATTCACAAAAAGCTGACCTCATAATCATAGACAATTATAAAGTGATTTATCATGCGTAACAAGAATTATTTTTTTAAGGAATGACTTATGAATTGGGAGTCAACACTCAGTTCAAAATCCCTCGCCTCCCCCTTTTATCGACGATTGCAAAACCTCATATATCAAAAAAAAAAAAAAGTTTACAATCCCTAAAAATTTCAAACACCTTTTGGAATTATCTCCCTCTACATTTGTGCAATGTGCATTTCCATTTATATGTTTTCTTTTTTTTAAATCAAAACTTGAGTTTTCACTTTCCCTTCATCTCGTCAACAAAAAAGAGATAAAAGGCAAATAAATCACAACAAAATGAAAATTTTAGAGTTTATGTGTGGAAAAAATTGAAAGCAATAACAAATGTAAGTAAATAAAATTTATTCAGACACCACAAAATAACACAAAAGTTTTTTTATCCAATTTTTGGAAATTCCACTAGTTCAACCCTAATAGCTTGGAGTTTTATAAGAAAGAGATGTTTCTACACAAGTTTTAAAAACTGGATTTGCATGTTTGAGACATGTTAAAGATGCAAATGACCAATGGATCCAAACCTTTTAAAGAGAATAACAAACATCATTAAATTATTTAGTGAACGTGCGGTGGGATATTTACCCGAGTCAAATAAGCCATTATTTTGCCCATTTACGAAAAGCTGACTTGAAGATCATTGATGATTGTAAATTGATTTATCATGTGTAACAGACTATATTTTTGTAAGGAATGACATTATGGATGTGGAGTCAATACTAAGTTAAAAATCCCGTGCATCCACATTTTCCCAAGGATTGAAAAACTTTATATATAAAAACTAAACAGAGTTTACAATCCCTAATAATTACAGACACTTATGCATTCTTTTTTCTTAAATCAAAACTTCAGTTTTCCCTTTCCCTTCATCTCGTAAACAAAAAAGAGATAAAAAACAAATAGATCACAACAAAATGAAAATTTAAGAGTTTATGCATGGAAAAAATTTAAATCAATAATAAATGTTAATAAAGAAAATTTATTCACACACCACAAATGAACACAACAGTTTTGTTATCCAAGTTTGGAAAATTCCACTTGTTCAACCCAAAAATCTTGGTGTTTTATAAGAAGGAGATTTTTCTACGCATGTTTTAAAAAATGGATATGCATGCTGGAAACATGTTCTAGATGCAAATGACCTATGGATCCAAACCTTTTAAAGAAAATAAAAAACGCTCATTAAACTCTCAAGTGAACGTGCGGTGGGATATTTACCCGAGTCAAACAAGCCATTATTTTTCCCTTTTAAGAAAAACTGACCTGACGATCATAGATGATTGTAAAGTGATTTAGCATGAGTAACAAGCTATATTTTTGCAAGGAATAACTATTGGATTGGGAATCAACACTCAGTTAAAAAATCCCCTGCCTCCCCCTTTTCCTGACGATTGCAAAACCTTATATATACAAACTAAAAAGTGTTTACAATCCCTAAAAATTATAGACACTTTTTAGAATTATCTCTCTCAACATTTGTCCATAGTGCATCTCCATTTTAGATGTATACTTTTTTCTAAAAACAAAAATTGAGTTTCACTTTCCCTTCATCTCGTAAACAAAAAAGAGAGGAAAGGCAAATAGATCACAACAAAATGAAAATTTTAGAGTATATTGTATGGAAAAATATTAAAGCGACAAATAAATGTAAGAAAAAAAAATTATTCACACACCACAAATGAACACGAAAGTTTTGTTCACAAAGTTTGGGAAATTCCACTAGTTCAACCCAAATGGCTTGGACTTGTATAAGAAAGATATTTTTCTATACATCTTTTAAAAAATGGAAATCCAAGCTTGAAACATGTTAAAGATGCAAATGACCTATGGATCCAAACCTTTTAAAGATATTAACAAGCATTCATTAAATTCTCAAGTGAACATCCGGTGGGATATTTACCAAAGTTAAACAAGCCATTATTTTGCCCATTTAAGGAAAGATGACCTGACAATCATAGATCATTGTAAAGTGATTTATGATGCGTAACGGGCTATATTTTTGTTAGAAATGACTTATGGATTGGGAGTCAAAACTCAGTTAAAAATCCCCTGCCTCCCCGTTTTCTCGATGATTGCAAAACCTAATATATAAAAACTAAACAGAGTTCTATCCCTAAATATTTCAGACACTTTTTGGAATTATCTTTCTCTACATTTGTGCATTGTGAATTTCCATTTTAGATGTAGAATTTTTTCTTAAATCAAAACTTGAGTTTAACTTTCCCTTCATCTCGTAAACAAAAAAGAGATGAAAGGAAAATAGATCTCAACAAAATGAAAATTTTAGAGTTTATGTATAGAAAAAATTTAAAGCAATAAAAAATGTAAGTAAAAAAAATTTATTCACACACCTCAAATGAGCACAAAATTTTTGTTATCCAAGTTTGGGAAATTCCACTACTTCAACCCTTATAGCTTGGAGTTTTATAAGAAAGAGATTTTTCTACACAAGTTTTAAAAAATGGATATGCATGCTTGAAATATGTTAAAGATGCAAATGATCTATGGATCCAAACCATATAAATAGAATAACAAACACTCATTAAATTCTCAAGTGAATGTGCAGTGTGATATTTACCCGAGTCAAAGAAGCCATTATTTTTCCCATTTACCAAAAGTAGACCAAAAGAACATAGATAATTGTAAAGTGATTTATCGTGCGTAATGGGCTATATTTTTGTAAGGAATGACTTATGGATTCGGAGTCAACACTCAGTTAAAAATCCCCCGCCTCCCCCGTTTCTCGACGATTGTAAAACCTAATATCTAAAAACCAAAAAGAGTTTACAATCCCTAAAAATTAAAGATACTTTTTGGAATTATCTCTCTCTACATTTGTGCATTGTGCATTTCCATTTTAGATGTATACTTTTTTCTTAAATCAAAACTTGATTTTTCACTTTCCCATCATCTCGTAAACAAAAAAGAGATAAAAGGCAAATAGATCACAACAAAATGAAAATTTTAGAGTTTACTTCGGGAAAAAAATTAAAGCAAAAGCAAATGTAAGAAAAGAAAATTTATTCATACAACACAGATGAACACAAAGTTTTGTTATGCAAGTTTGGGAAATTCCAGTTGTTCAAACCTAATAGCTTGGACTTTTATAAGAAAGAGATTTTTCTAAAAAAGTTTCAAAAAATGGGTATGTATGCTTGAAACATGTTAAAGATGTTAATGACCTATGGATCCAAACCTTTTAAAGTGAATAAAAAATGCTCATTAAATTCTCAAGTGAACTTACGGTGGGATATTTAACCGAGTCAAACAAACCATTATTTTACCCGAGTCAAACAAGCCATTATTTTACCCGTTAACAAACAGCTGACCTGATAATCATAGATGATTGTAAAGTGATTTACAAGTGTAACAGGCTATATATTTTTACGGAATGACTTATGGACTGGGAGTCAACACTTAGTTAAAAATCCCCGACCTCCCACTTTACCCGACTATTGCAAAACCTAATATATAAAAACTAAAAAGAGTTTACAATACCTAAAAATTACAAACACTTTTTGTAATTATCTCTCTCTACATTTTTGCATTATCCATTTCCATTTGAGATGTATACTTTTTTCTTCAATCAAAACCTACGTTTTCACTTTCCCTTCATCTCGTAAAAAAAATGGATAAAAGGCCAATAAATCACAACAAAATGTAAATTTTAGAGTTTATGTATAGAAAAAATTTAAAACAATAATGAAAATTTATTCACACACCACAAATGCACACAAAAGTTTTGCTATCCAAGTTTGGGAAATTCCACTAGTTAAACCCTAATAGCTTGGAGTATTATAAGAAAGAGATTTTTCTACACATGTTTTAAAAAATGGATATGCATGCTTGAAACATGTTATAGATGCAAATGGCCTATGGATCCAAACCTTTCAAGAGAATAACAAACGCTCATTAAATTCTTAAGTGAACGTGGGGTGGGATATTTACTCGAGTCAAACAAGCCATTATTTTGCCCCTTTACAAATAGCTGACCTGATGATCATAGATGATTGTAAAGTTATTTATCATGCATAATGGGCTATAGTTTTTTAAGGAATGACTTATGGATGTGGAGTCAACACTATATTAAAAATCCCACTCCTCCCCGTTTTCCAGACGATTGAAAAACCTAATAAATAAAAACTAAAATGAGTTTACAATCCCTAAAAATTATAGACACATTTTGGAATTATCTCTCTCTATATTTGTGCATTGTGAATTTCCATTTTAGATGTATACTTTTTTCTTAAATCAAAACACGAGTTTTCACTTTCCCTTCATCTTGTAAACAAAAAAAAGATTAAAGACAAATTGATCACAACAAAATGCAAATATAAGAGTTTATGTATGGAAATAATTTAAATCAATAAAAAATTTAACCAAAGAAAATTTACTCACACACCATAAATGAAAACAAAAGTTTTGTTATCCAAGTTGTGGAAAATCCACTAGTTCAACCCTAATAGCTTGGACTTTTATAAGAAAGAGAATTTTTGACACGTGTTTTAAAAAATGAATATGCATGCTTGAAACATGTTAAAGATGCAAATAACCTAGGGATCCAAACCTTTGTAAGAGAATAACAAACGGTCATTAAATTCTGAAGTGAACGTGTGGTGTGACATTTACTCGAGCCAAACAAGCCATTATTTTGCCCTTTTAAGAAAAGGTGACCTGACGATCATAGATGATTGTTAAGTGATTTATCATACATTATGGACGACAATATTTTTGTAAGGAATGACTTATGGATTTGGAGTCAACACTCAGTTAAAAATCCCCCGCCTCCCCCTTTTCCCGACGATTGGAAAACCTAATATATAAAAACTAAAAATATTTTACAATCCCTAAAAACTACATACACTTTTTCGAATTATCTTCCTCTACATTTTTGCATTGTGCATTTCCATTTTAGATGTATACTTTTTTCTTAAATCAAAACTTTAGTTTTCACTTTCCCTTCATCTCGTCAACAAAAAAGAGATAAATGGAAAATCGGTCACAACAAAATGAAAATTTTAGAGTTTATGTATGGAAAAATATTTAAAGCAATAACAAATGTAAGTAAAAAAATTTATTCACACACCCCAAATGAACACCAAAGTTTTGTCATCCAAGGTTAGGAAATTCCACTAGTTAAACTCGAATAGCTTGGAGTTTAATAAGAAAGAGATATTTCTACACATGTTATAAGAAATGGATATGCATGCTTGAAGCATGTTAAAGATGCAAAAGACCTAAGGATTCAAATCTTTTAAAGGGAATAACAAACACTAATTAAATTATCATGCGAACGTGCGGTGGGATATTTACCAAAGTCAAACAAGCCATTATTTTGCCATTTTACAAAAAGCTGACCTGTCGATCATAGATGATTGTAAAGTGATTTATCATGCATAAGGGGCTATATTTTTTTAAGGAATGACTTCTAGATGTAGAGTCAACACTCAGTTAAAAATCCCCAACCTCCTCGTTTTCCCGATGATTGAAAAACCTAATATATAAAAACTAAAAGGAGTTTACAATCCCAAAAAATTATAGACACTTTTTGGAATTATCTCTTTACATTTCTGCAATGTGCATTTCCATTTTAGATGTTTACTTTTTTCTTAAATCAAAACTTGATTTTTCACTTTCCCTTCATCTCAAATACAAAAAAGAGAAGAAAGGCAAATAGATCACAACAAAATGAAAATTTAAGAGTCTATGTATGAAAAAAATTTAAATCAATAACAAAGGTAAATAAAGAAAATTTATTCACCCACCACAAATGAACACAAAAGTTTTGTTATCCAAGTTTGGGAAATTCCTCTAGTTCAACCAAAATAGCTTGGTTTTTTATAAGAAGGAGATTTTTCTTCGCATGTTTTAAAAAATGGATATGCATGCTTGAAACATGTTAAAGATGCAAATGACCTATGAATCCAAACCTTTTAAAGATAATAACAAACACTCATTAAATTCTCAAGTAAACGTGCGGTGGGATATTTACTCGAGTCAAACATGCCATTATTTTGGCCATTTACAAAAAGTTGACCTGATGATCATATTTGACTGTAAAGTGATATATCAGGCGTAACGGGATGCATTATTCTAAAGAATGACTTATGGATGTGGAGTCAACACTTATTAAAAAAATCCCCCGCCTCCCCATTTTCTTGACGATTGCAAAATATAATATATAAAAACTAGAAAGAGTTACAATCCCTAAAAATTATAGACACTTTTTGGAATTATCTCTCTCTACATTCATGCGTTGTGTATTTCCATTTTGGATGTATATTTTTTTCTTAAATTGAAACTTGAGATTTCTCTTTCCCTTCATCTCGTAAGGAAAACAGAGATAAAAGACAAATAGATCACAATAACATGAAAATTTAAGAGTTTATCTATGCAAAAAATTTAAATCAATAACAAATGTAAGTAAAGAAAATTTATTCACACACAACAAATGAACTCGAAAGTTTTGTTATTCAAGTTTGGGAAATTCCACTAGTTCAACCCAAACATCTTGGAGTTTTATAAGAAAGATATTTTTCTACACATATTTTAAAAAATGGATATGCATGTTGGAAACATGTTAAAGATGCAAATGACCTATGGATTCAAACCTTTTTAAAGAGAATAACAAACGGTCATTAAATTCTCAAGTGAACATGCGGTGGGATCTTTACCTGAGTCAAACAAGCCATTATTTAGCCCTTTAAAGAAAAGCTGACCTGACGATCATAGATGATTGAAAAGTGATTTATCATGCATAACGGGCTAAATGTTTGTAAGGAATGACTTATGGATTGGGAGTCAACAGTCAGTTAAAATTCCCTCGCCTCCCCCTTTTCTCGACAATTGCAAAACCTAATATATAAAAACTAAAAAGAATTTACAATCCCTAAAAATTACAGACACTTTTTTGAATTATTTCTCTCTACATTTTTGAATTGTGCATTTCAATTTTATACGTATACCTTTTTCTTAAATCAAAACTTGAATTTTAACTTTCCCTTCAACTCGTAAACAAAAAAGAGATAAAATAAAAATAGATCACAAAATAAGTAAAATTTTAGAGTTTAATTATGGAAAAAATTTAAAGCAATAAAAAATGTAAGTAAAGGATATTTATTCACACTCCAAAAATGAACACAAAAGTTTTTTCATCCAAGTTTGGGAAATTCCACTAGTTCAACCCTAATAGCTTTGAGTTTTATAAGAAAGAGATTTTTTTACACATGTTTTAAAAACTGGATATGCATGCTTGAAACATGTTAGAGATGCAAATGAACTATGGATCCAAACCTTTTAAAGAGAATAAAAAACACTCATTAAATTCTCAAGCGAACGTGTGGTGGGATATTTACCAGAGTCAAACAAGCCATTATTTTGCCCATTTACAAAAAGCTGACCTAATGATCATAGATGATTGTAAAGTGAGTTATCATGCGTAACGGGCTATATTTTTCTAAGGAATGAATTATGAATGTGGAGTCAACACTCAGTTAAAAATCCCCAACCTCCCTGTTTTCCCTACCATTGCAAAACCTAATATATAAAAACTAAAAAGTCCAAAAAAATTACAGACACTTTTTGGAATTATCTCTCTCTACATTTGTGCATTGTGCATTTCTATTTTAGATGTATACTTTTTTCTTAAATCAAAACTTGAGTTTTCACTTTCCCTTCAACTCGGAAACAAAAAAGAGATAAAAGGTAAATAGATCACAACAAGATGAATATTTTAGAGTTTATTTATGTGAAAAATTTAAATCAATAACAAATGTATGTAAATAAGATTTATTCACACACCACAAATGAACACAAAAGTTTTGTTATCGAAGTTTGGGAAATTATTCTAGTTCAACCCTAATAGCTTGAAATTTTATAAGAAAGAGATTTTTCTTCACATGTTTTAAAAAATGGAAATGCATGCTTGAAACATCTTAAAGATGCAAATGAGCTATGGATCCAAACCTTTTAAAGAGAATTACAAACACTCATTAAATTATCAAGTGAACTGCGGTGGGATATTTACCCGAGGCAAACAAGCCATTATTTTGCCCATTTACAAAAAGTTGACCTGACGATTATAAATGATTTTAAAGTGATTTATCAAGCGTCATGGGCTATATTTTTGTAAAGAATGACTTATGGATGTGGAGTCAACACTCAGTTAAAAATCCCCCGTCTCCCTGTTTTCCCGACAATTGCAAAACCTAATGTATAAAAACTAGAAAGAGTTTACAATCCCTAAAAATTACAGACACTTTTTGGAATTAACTCTCTCCACATTTGTGCGTTGTGCATTTCCATTTTAGATGTATACTTTTTTCTTAAATCAAAAGTTGAGTTTTCACTTTCCCTTCATCTCGTAAACAAAAAAGAGATAAAAGACAAATAGATCACCACAACATGAAAGTTGAAGAGTTTATCTATGGAACAATTTAAATCATTGGAAAATGTTGGTAAAGAAAATTTATTCACACACAACAAATGAATATAAAAGTTTTGTTATCCAAGTTTGGGAAATTCCACTAGTTTAACCCTAACAGCTTGGAGTTTTATAAAAAAGAGATTTTGCTACACATGTTTTAAAAAATGGATATGCATCTTGTAACATGTTAAAGATGCAAATGACCTATGGATCCAAACCTTTTAAAAAGAACAACAAACGGTCATTAAATTATCAAGTGAACCTGAGGAGGGATCTTTAACCGGGTGAAACAAGCCATTATTTTTCCCATTTACAAAAAGGAGACCTAACGATCATAGATGATTTAAAACTGATTTATCATGCGTAACAGGCAGTATTTTTGTAAGGAATGACTTATGGATGTGGAGTCAACACTCAGTTAAAAATCCCCTGCCTCCCCCTTTTCTCGACGATTACAAAACCTAATATATAAAAAGTAAAAAGAGTTTACAATCCCTAAAAATTACAGATATTTTTGGAATTATCTCTCTCTTCATATTTGAATTGTCCATTTCCATTTTACATGTATACTTTTTTCTTAAATCTAAAGTTGAGTTTTCACTTTCGTAAACAAAAAAGAGATTAAAGGCAAATAGATCACAACAAAAGTAAAATTTATGTATGGAAAAAATTTAAAGCAATACCAAATGTTAGTAAAGAAAATTTATTCACACACCACAAATGAACACAAAAGATTTTTCATCCAAGTTTGTGAAATACCACAAGTTCAACCCTATTAGTTTTTAGTTTTATAAGAAAGAGATTTTTCTACACATGTTTTAAAAAAATGGATATGCATGCTTGAAACATGTTAAAGATGCAAATTACCTATGGATCCAAACCTTTTAAAGAGAATAGAAAACGCTCATTAAATTCTCATGCGAACGTGCAGTGGAATATTTACCTGAGTCAAACAAGCCATTATTTTCCCATTTAAAAAAAGTTGACCTGACGATCATTGATGATTGTAAAGTAATTTATCATGCGTAACAGGCTATATTTTTGTATCGAATGACTTATAGATGTGGAATCAACACTCAGTTAAAAATCCCCAACCTCCCCGTTTTCCCTAAGATTGCAAAACCTAATTTAAAAAAACTAAAAAGAGTTTACAATCACAAAAAATTACAGACACTTTTTGGAATTATCTCTCTCTACATTTGTGCATTGTGCATTTCAATTTTAGATGTATATTTTTTTCTTCATTCAAAACTTGAGTTTTTCAGTTTTCCTTCATCTCATAAACAAAAAAGAAATAAAAGGCTAATAGATCAGAACAAGATGAATATTTAAGAGTTTATATAAGAAAAATTTTAAATCAATAACAAATGTACGTGAAGAAAATTTAGTCACACAACACAAATGAACACAAAAGTTTTGTTATCGAAGTTTGGGAAATTCCACTAGTTTGACCCTAATAGCTTGGAATTTTTTAAGAAAGAGATTTTTCTACACAAGTTTTAAAAAATGGATATGCTTGCTTGAAACATGTTAATGATACAAATGACCTATGGATCCAAAAATTTTAAAGAGAATAACAAACGCTCATTAAATTCCCAAGTGAACGTGTGGTGGGATATTTACCCGAGTCAAACAAGCCATTATTTTGCTCTTTACAATATGCTAACCTGATGATCATAGATGATTGTAAAGTGATTTATCATGCGTAATGGGCGTTATTTTTGTAACGAATGACTTATGGATGTGGAGTTAACACACAAAATTTTATAAGAAAGAGATTTTTCTACACATGTTTTAAAAAATGGATATGCTTGCTTGAAACATGTTAATGATGGAAATGACCTATGGATCCAAAACTTTTAAAGAGAATAACAAATGCTCATTAAATTCTCAAGTGAACGTGAGGTGGGATATTTACCCGAGTCAAACAAGCTATTATTTTTCTCTTTACAATAAGCTGACATGACAATCATAGATGATTGTAAAGTGATTTATCAAGCGTAACGGGCTATATTTTTGTAACGAATGACTTATGGATGTGGAGTTAACACACAAAATTTTATAAGAAAGAGATTTTTCTACACAAGTTTTAAAAAATGGATATGTATGCTTAAAGATGCAAATGACCTATGGATCCAAACCTTTTAAAGAGAATAACAAACGGTCATTAAATTTTCAAGTAAACGTGCGGTGAGATATTTACTCGAGTCAAACAAGCCATTATTTTGCCCATTTACAAAAAGCTGACCTGACAATCATAGATGATTGTAAATTTATTTATCATGCGTAACGGGCTATATTTTTTTTAAGGAATGATTTTTGGACTGGGAGTCAAGACTCAGTTAAAAATCCCCCACCCCCACTTTTCCTGACGATTGTGAAACCTAATATATAAAATATGAAAAGAGTTTACAATCCCTAAAAATTACAGACACTTTTTGGAATTATCTCTCTCTACATTTGTGCATTGTGCATTTCCATTTTAGATGTATACTTTTTTCTTAAATCGAAACATGAGTTTTCACTTTCCCTTCATCTCCTAAACAAAAAAGAGATAAAAACCAAATAGATCTCAAAAAAAAGAAAATTTTAATGTTTATGTATTGAAAAACTTTAATGCAATAAAAAATGTAAATAAAGAAAATTTATTTACCCACAACAAATGAACACAAAAGTTTTTTTATCCAAGTTTGTGAAATTCCACTAGTTCAACCCTAATAGCTTGGAATTTTATAAGAAAGAGATTTTTCAACACAAGTTGTAAAAAATGCATATGCATGCTTGAAACATGTTAAAGATGCAATTGACCTATGGATCCAAACCTTTTCAAGAGAAAAACAAACACTTAATAAATTCTCAAGTGAACGTGCGGTGAGATATTTGCCCGAGTCCAACAAGTCATTGTTTTCCCAATTACAAAAGCTGACCTAACGATTATAGATAAATTTAAAGTGATTTATCTTCCGTAACAACTTTATTTTTTTTAGGAATGGCCTATGGATTGGGAGTCAACACTCAAATAAAAATCCCCTGCCTCCCCTTTTTCCAGAAGATTGCGAAACCTAATATATAAAAACTAAAAGGAGTTTACACTCCCTATAAATTATAGACACTTTTTAGAATTATCACTCTCAACATTTGAGCGTTGTGCATTTCCATTTTAGATGTATCCTTTTTGCCTTAAATCAGAACTTGAGTTTTCACTTTGCCTTCATCTTGTGAACAAAAAAGAGATAAAAGGCAAATAGATAACTAAAAAAAGAAAATTTTAGATTTTGTGTATAGAAAAATATTTAAAGCAATAATAAAAGTTAATAAAGAAAATTTATTGACACACCACAAATGAACACAAAAGTTTTGTTATCCAAGTTTGGGTAATTCGACTAGTTCAACCCTAATAGCTTGGAATTATATAAGACATAGATTTTTCTACACATGTGTTCAAAAATGGATCTGCATGCTTGAAATATGTCAAAGATACAAATGACCTATGGAACAAAACCATTTAAAGAGAAAAACAAACGCTCATGAAATTCTCAAGTGAACATGCGGTGGGATATTTCCCCGAGTCAAACAAACCATTATTTTACCCATTTACAAAAAGCTGACCTGACAATCATAGATGATTGTAAAGTGATTTATCGTGATTAACGTGCTATATTTTTGTAAGGAATGACTTATGGATTGGGAGTCAACACTCAGTTAAAATTCCCATGCCTCCTCTTTTTCCCGACAATTACAAAACCTAATATATAAAAACTAAAAAGAGTTTAAAATCCCTAAAAATTACAAACACTTTTTAGAATTATCTCTCTCTACATTTGTGCATTGTGCATTTCCATTTTAGATTTGTACTTTTTCTTAAATCAGTGCTTGAGTTTTCACTTTCCCTTCATCTCGTAAACAAAAAAGAGATAAAAGACAAATCGATCACAACAAACTGAAAATATAAGAGATTATGTATGGAAAAAATTTAAATCAATAAAAAATGTAGGTAAAGAAAATTTATTCACACACCACAAATGAACACAAAAGTTTTGTTATCCAAGTTTGGGAAATTCCACTAGTTCAACCCTAATAGCTTGGTGTTTTATATGAAAGAGATTTTCTACACATGTTTTAGAAAATGGATATTCATGCTTCAAACATGTTAAAGATGCATAGGACCTGTGGATCCAAACCTTTTAAAGAGAATAACAAACAATCAATAAAATTTTAATTGAACGTGTGGTGGGAGATTTACCTGAGTCAAACAAGCCATTATTTTGCGCTTTTAAGAAAAGCTGACCTGACGATCATAGATGACTGTAAAGGGATTTAACATGCGTAACGAGCTATATTTTTTTAAGGAATGACTTATGGATTTGGATTAAGCACTCAGTTAAAAATCCCATGCGTCCCCCTTTTCCCGACGATTGCAAAACATAATATATAAAAACTAAAAAGAGTTTACTTTCCCTAAAAATTACAGACCCTTTTTGGAATTAAATCTCTCTAAATTTATGCATTGTGTTTTCCATTTTAGATGTATACTTTTTTCTTAAATAAAAACTTGAGTTTTCACTTTCCTTTCATCCTGTAAACAAAAAAGAGATAAAAGGAAAATAGATCATAATAAAATGTAAATTTTAGAGTTTATGTATGGAAAAATATTTAAAGCAATAAAAAATGTAAGTAAATAAAATTTATTCATCACCACAAATGAACACAAAAGTTTTGACTTCCGAGTTTGCGAAATTCACTAGTTCGACCTAATAGCTTGGAGTTTTATAAGAAAGATATTTTTGTACACATGTTTTATAAAATCGATATGCATGCTTGAAACATGTTAAAGATGCAAATGTCCTATGGAGGCAAACCTTTTAAAGAGAATAACAAACGCTCATTAAATTCTCATGCGAACGTGCGGTGGGATATTTATGAGAGTCAAACAAGCCATTATTTTGCCCATTTACAAAAAGTTGACTTGACTATCATAGATGATTGGAAAGTTTATCATGCCTAATGAGCTATATTTTTGTAAGGAATGACTTATGGATGTGGAGTCAACACTCAGTTTAAAATCCTCAACCTCCCCATTTTCCTAACGATTGCAAAGCCTAATATATAAAAACTAAAACGAGTTTACAATCTCGAAAAATTACAGACACTTTTTGAAATTATCCCTCTCTTAATTTTTGCATTGTGCATTTACATTTTACAAATAAACTTTTTTCATCAATAAAAACTTTGAGTTTTCACTTTCCTTTCATCTCGTAAACAAAAAAGAGATCAAAGGCAAATAGATCACAACAAAATGAAAATTTAATAGTTTAAGTGTGGAAAAAATTTAAATCAATAACAAATGTAAGTAAAGAAAATTTATTCACACACCACAAATGAACACAAAAGTTTTGTTATCCAAGTTTGGGAAATTCCAGTAGTTCAACCCTAATAGCTTGGTGTTTTATAAGAAGGAGATTTTTCTGCACATGTTTTAAAAAAATGGATAAGCATGCTTGAAATATGTTAAAGATGCAAATGACCTATGGATCCAAACATTTAAAAAAAAAAAGAAACGCTCATTAAATTCTCAAGTGAACGTGCGGTGGGATATTTACCCGTTTCAAACAAGCCATTATTTTGACCATTTAAAAAAAGTTGTCGTGACAAAATGATTGGTCAATTTTAACGAGCTTTATTTTTGGATGGAATGACTTATGGATTGGGAGTCAACTCTCGGTTAAAAATCCCCTGCTTCCTACTTTTCCCGACGATTGTAAAACCTAATATATAAAAACTAAAAAGAGTTTACAATCCCAAAAAATTGCAGACACTTTTGGGAATTTTCTCTCTCTACTTTTTTGCATAGTGCATTTTAATTTTTGTTGTATAATTTTTTCTTAAATAAAAACTTGAGTTTTCACTTTCCCTTCATCTTGTAAAAAAAAAGAGATAAAGGCAAATAGATCACAACAAAAGTAAAATTATAGAGTTTATGTGTGGAAAAAATTTAATTCAATCCCAAATGGAAGTAAAGAAAATTTATTCACACACCACATATGAACACGAAAGTCTTATCATCCAAGTTTGGTAAATTCCACTAGTTCAACCCTAATAGCTTCGAGTTTCATAAGAAAGAGATTTTTCTACACATGTTTTAAAAAATGGATAAGCATGCTTGAAACATGTTAAAGATGCAAATGACCTATGGATCCAAACATGTTAAAGAGAATAACAAATGCTCATTAAATTCTCATGCGAACGTGCGGTGGGATATTTACCAGAGTCAAACAAGCCATTATTTTGCCCATTTACAAAAAGCTGACCTGACGATCATAGATGATTGTAGAGTGATTTATCATGCATAATGGGCTATATTTTTATAAGGAATGACTTATGGATGTGTAGTCAACAATAGGTTAAAAAACCCCAACCTCCCCATTTTCCCGACGATTGCAAAACCTTATATATATGAACTAAAAAGAGTTTACAATCCAAAAAAATTACAAACATTTTTTGGAATTATCTCTCTCTACATTTGTGCATTGTGAATTTCCATTTTAGATGTATACTTTTTTCTTATCTCGTAAACAAAAAGGAGATAAAAGGCAAATAGATCACATCAAAATGAAAATTTTGGAGTTTATGTATGGAAAAAATTTAAATCAATAACAAATGTAAGTAAAAAAAATTTATTCACACACCACAAATGAACACAAAATTTTTGTTATCCAAGTTCCGGAAATTCACTAGTTCAACCCTAATAGCTTGGAGTTTTATAAGAAGGAGATTTTTCTACACATGTTTTAAAAAATGGATACGCATTCTTGAAACATGTTAAAGATGCAAATGACCTATCGATGCAAACATTTTAAAGAGCATAATAAAAGCTCATTAAATTCTCAAGTCAACGTGCGGTGGGATATTTACCCGAGTCAAACAAACTATTATTTTGCCCTTTTAAAAAAAGCTGACCTGACGATCATAGATGATTGTAAAGTGATTTATTATGTGTAACGGGCTATATTTTTGTAAGGAATGACTTATGGATTGGGAGTCAACACTCAGTTCAAAATCCCCCGTCTCCCCCTTTTCTCAATGATTGCAAAACCTAATATATAAAAACTAAAAAGAGTTTAAAATCCCTAAAAATTACTGACACTTTTAGGAATTATCTCTCTCTACATTTGTGCATTGTGCATTTCCATTTTAGATGTATACTTTTCTCTTAAATCGAAACTTGAGTTTTCACTTTCACTTCATCTTGTAAACAAAAAAGAGATAAAAGGCAAATTGATCAGAACAAAATGAAAATTTTAGAGTTTATGTAAGGAAAAAATTTAATTAAATAACAAATGTAACTAAAGAAAATTTATTCACACACCACAAATGAACACAAACGTTTTTTTATCCTTGTTTGGGAAATTCCACCAGTACAACCCTAATAGCTTGAAATTTTATAAGAAAATGATTTTTCTGGACATGTTTTAAAAAAAGGATATGCATGTTTGAAACATGTTAAAGATGAAAATGACCTATAGATCCAAACCTTTTAAAGAGAATAACAAACACTCATTAAATTCTCAAGTGAACGTGCAGTGGGATATTTACCCAAGTCACACAAGCCATTATTTTTCCCATTTACAAAAAGCTGACCTAACAATCATATATGATTGTAAAGTGATTTATCATGCGTAAAAGGTTATATTTTTTGTATGAAATCACTTATGGATTGGGAGTCAACACTCAGTTAAAAATCCCCCGCTTCCCCCTTTTCCTGATGAATGCAAAACCTAATATACAAAAATAAAAAAAAGTGTACAATCCCTATAAATTACGTACTCTTTTTGGAATTATCTCTCTCTTCATTTGTGCATTGTGAATTTCCATTTTAGATGTATACTTTTTCCTTAAATAATAACTTGAGTTTTCACTTTCCCTTCATCTTGTAAACAAAAAAGAGATAAAAGGCAAATACATCACAACAAAAATAAAATTTTAGAGTTTATGTATGGAAAAAATTTAAAGCAATAACAAATATAAGTAAAGTTTTGTTATTCAAGTTCGGAAAATTCCACTAGTACAACCCTTAATAGCTTGGAATTTTATAAGAAAGAGATTTTTCTGCACATGTTTTAAAAATTGGATATGCGTGCTTGAAACATGTTAAAGATACAAATAACCTATGGGTCCAAACATTTTAAAGAGAATAAAAAATGGTCAATAAATTCTCAAGTGAACGTGCGGAGGGGTATTTACCTGAGTCAATCAAGCCATTATTTTGCCTATTTACAAAAAGGTGACCTAACGATCATAGATGATTGTAAAGTGATTTGTCATACGTAACAGGCCATATTTTTGTAAGGAATTCCTTATGGATAGGGAGTCAATACTCAGTTAAAAATCCCCCACCTCCCTCTTTTCCCGACGATTGCAAAACCTATTATATAAAAACTAAAAAGAGTTAACAATCCCTTAAAATTACATAAAATTTTTGGAATTATGTCTCTCTAAATTTGTTCATTGTGCATAATCATTTTAGATGTCTACTTTTTTCTTAAATAAAAACTTGAGTTTTCACTTTCCCTTCATCTCGTAAACAAAAAAGAGATAAAAGGCAAAATAGATCAGAACAAAATGAAAATTTTAGAGTTTATGTAGGGAAAAAATTTAAAGCAAAAAAAAATGTAAGTAAAGAAAATTTATTCACACACCACAAATGAACACAAAAGTTTTTTTATCCTTATTTGGGAAATTCCATTTGTTCAACCCTTATAGCATGGAATTTTATAAGAAAAATATTTTTCAGCACATGTTTTAAAAAATAGATATGCATACTTGAAGCATGTTAAAGATGAAAATGACCTATGGATCCAAACCTTTTAAAGAGAATAAGAAATACTCATTAAATCCTCAAGTGAACGTGCAGTGGGATATTTACGCAAGTCAAACAAGCCATCATTTTGCCCATTTACAAAAAGCTGACCTAACAATCATAGATGATTGTAAAGTGATTTATCATGCGAAAAGGGCTATATTTTTTTAAAAAATGACTTATGGATTGGGAGTCAACATTCAGTTAAAAATCCCCCGCCTCCCCCTTTTCCTGATGATTGCAAAACCTAATTTATAAAAACGAAAAAAGTATACAATCCCTAAAAATTACATACACTTTTTGGAATTATCTCTCTCTAAATTTGTGAATTGTGAATTTCAATTTTAGATGTATACTTTTTTATTTAATCAAAACTTGAGTTTTCACTTTCCCTTCATCTCGTAAACAAAAAAGAGATAAAAGGAAAATAGATAACAACAAAATGAAAATTCTAGAGTTTATGTGTAGAAGAAATTTAAAACAATAACAAATGTAAGTAAAGAAAATTTTTTCACACACCACAAATGAATACAAAAGTTTTGTTATCCAAGTTTTGGAATTTCCACTACTTATCTACATAACTCCCGAAGTTACCAACCGTGCCACCGGTCGGTTCCCTCTTTTCTACTTAGACATTATGGCTGTTAAGCACATACCGTGCTTTTAAGGAACTTGTCAGAGGATGCTCGTCGGAAATCTCCTTCTTTTCTTATTCTTCAAAAGAGTGTTTTTTGAATGTCCGTCAGTTTTCGAATCAGTTAATGCTTTTCCGGTTTTTGAATCAGCTAATGCTTCTCCGGTTTTCGAATGTCTTAACCTCTGGAGGAGCTTCAAATTTATAGCTGAAGATCTTTCATGTCTTCCGCTTTTACCATTAATTGAAAGGTGTGAGTTTAAAGACGAAGGGTAACTTTTGTGTTTTTGGCTTTTCATTTTTGCCCTTGCATTATTGCCTTTCGGCACCGAAAGCAGAGGTAGAAATGTCTTTTCCTCTTGTGACATCATGATGCTGACGTACAAGAATCTTTTGTAGCCACCATTGTTGACTTGGTGTAGCCACCTTTGATGACTTTTGTAGCTGACTTTGCGGAATTTTTAGCCACTTTTTCTGACTTTGATTTCGTCTTGGGCCTTAATGGCTGCTGACCTGTCTGCTGACATAGCTACTAACCCCTCATTTGGACAACTGCCTTTCTGTGCACAATCTATAGGTGTGCTCCTTTGGAAAAGTCTTTTTGGCCGTCTGGCAGAAGCTTTTCTTGGTTTCTTTGCTGAAGGGGTTATTTCCTCTGAGGAATTTCTTCAGCGTTGCTTCGGGACTGGTCTGGATAGGTGCCGTAGTCTCTTTTTAGCTCTCCGAGATTGTCAGTGGGACAGAGGTCTTGTACACAAAAAGGAATATGCCTAGTTGGCCAGACTGCTTATGGGCATGACTTGACTTTTTGAACATGTCTGGGATCATATTCCATCTTCGCATCACCTTCTTTGATGCCTTCAAGTGTCACAATAGAAATGCTCAGAAACATCGTTGTGTCAGTAACAATTTCAGCAATGCAGGAAATGATATGAAGTCGAATTCCTTTACTCTTTGTTATGGAGATGAAACTTTTACAAGCCTCCATAATCTCTTTTGGCATTTTCTCCAAAACTTATAAGTTGGTGGAGTAAAGTACCATCTATTTTATGAATCCATATGAATAAAGCATGGATGCATATTTTGAGTCTATTTCATGACTCAGCCTCACTTGATTCCAACTGTTGTTAGACTCAGTGGTGAAGAAGGGAGTGTTCATCCATTGTCCAATTTGTTCATTCCATCTCTGGAATTGAACAGTATGATCGGATTCAATCTTTTAACGAACGTTGTCCACCTTTTGAGGGCGTAGCGAGGGTTCCTCAGACATAATGTCTGAAAGTTTTAAAGGTTTAAATTTCTTTAAACACTCAAACTCATTAAAACTTGTTTTATTTGGTTTATTTAGGCTTTTCAACCTTGTAAACTCAGACGGGGTAACCATTTTTGTCTCGAATGATTTCTCATTACTAGACAAGTCCATTTCGATTAGGGATGGATCCATTAAGACTTCGTTTTCAGCTCGAGACTGACAGGTAGAAGTCCCTTATTCCGATTTCATCGAAATCGTTAAGGTTTCCTTTCTACCTCTAGACTGGCAGGTAGAAATCCCTGATTCCCCTATCTTTAAAGAAGACTAGGTTGTGATTTCCTTCTCATGCCTGGCATGACCGGTAGAAATCCCGAGTTGACCTGTGTTTATCAAAACACTAAAGTCATCCGTCTGCTGATTAGCTGATGTTGTGGCTTCCTTTTCTCGCGATGGAGATCCGGTAGAAGTCCAGGAGGAGCTTGGCATATCATGCCGCTTGGTGAGTTCTTTTAACTCTTCGGTTAATTCCTTAACCTTGAGTTGTAAGAGTTCTCCACTTAACTCATATCGGGCAAAATTCTCATGTATGTCTCCTCGTTCTGAGAGAACTAAAAGACTGTTGAATTGTGACTATAGGGTTGAGAACAATACCGTGAGTGTGGCAATTACTGCTGCTAGGTCCGTCAGGGTGCTACTAAGGGGATCCATTTTACCTGTCTGTAACACAAGAAAATTCTCGAGTAAGAGTACCAGGTAAATAATTTTTGTCTCCTTTAATGTGTTCAACAATAAAAGAGAATTGGAAGAACCATTGCTACCAACGGAGTAATCTATCGCAACAATGTGAATCTTCTAAATTTCTTGTCATAAAATCGACAAAATTTTTATAGTCAGTTCTTACAAGAAATTCTTTGGGATCAAGATAAATATAAAACTTTTTTATCCCATTTTTTACTACTAAAATTTCTTTTTTATAAGAATGATAGTTTGTTTCAACAAGATGAAAATGTTCGTGACGTATATTTTCATATTCTCTCAGAATCATTGATTTTGCATTTTAGGACTGCTGCCCAAGTATGATCTGAGGCGTCTGTTTCTAAAATTAGTTTTGCATCTAGATCTGGTAGAGTTAACACCAGGAGGTGTTTCATCATTTGTTTGATCTTGATTACATCTAGACTATCATTGGGTGTCCATTCCCATTTGACGTCTTTCTTTAGTTTCTTTTGAAAGGGTTTCCTAATTTCTGCTAAATTCTTT
The DNA here is from genome assembly GCF_029961685.1 of Aristolochia californica. Lineage (NCBI taxonomy): Eukaryota > Viridiplantae > Streptophyta > Magnoliopsida > Piperales > Aristolochiaceae > Aristolochia > Aristolochia californica. Next base: position 21,386,137 of record NW_027182257.1, on the reverse strand, counting down.
ATGAATTGTTCAGCATATGTTAGGCATCCTAAGAAACATTGAAGTTGTTTTATATCTCCAATTTCATTCGGAAAAGCTGTTTGTTTTTCCAAAATATGATTTTGGAGGATGATTTCTCCTTTTGAGATGTTTAGACCTAAGAAATTTATCTTGGTTTTAAACAACTCCAATTTCTTTTTGCTAAGTGCTATCCCAGCCTTTTTTAAGGTATTTAATACCTTCAAGTAATTGCTCTTTATGTTGATCCTTGGTTCCTGAAAAGACTAGGATGTCATCGACATAAACTAAGCAAAATTTAAAGAATGGTTTGAGGATATCGTCCATTCTTCTTTGAAATATGTTGGATGCTTGTTTTAACCCGAAGGGCATTACAAGCCACTCATAATGTCTTGAAGGAAAGCTGAATGCAGTAAGGGGAATAGCTCGAATAGCTCTTTCGGTTAGACGAATTTGCCAAAACCCGGATTTGCAATCAAATTTAGAAAGCCATTGTTTTCCTCTGATGGCAGCTATTAATCTTTCTTTGTTAGGAAGATAGTAGCCATCCATTTTTGTGGCTTCATTAACCTTTTTATAGTTAATGACCATTCTAGCTTTTCCACATTTTATCTCTGCATGATTCCAAACCAGGAAAATAGGAGATGTATGTGGAGAATAACTTGCACGGATTAAACCTTGAGTGAGCAAGTCATTTATCTATGTTGAGAATTCTTGAACATCAGAAGGAGTGTGAACCATAGGTTTTTCTAGGATTTCTTTTTAAGGATCAAGAAGTTCGAGGTCAGCATATGGTTTTTGTTTATTCCACCATTCTAAGGCTTTCTCAGAACAAGTGGATTCTAGAAGCTACTGAACTTCAGATTCCCAGGATTCAGCGAGGAGTAGAGTTTCTAAGGGAAGAATCTCATCACCATGCTTGCTGCGTTTTTTGAAGACCTGATGGAGAACATCTCCATTGCCAGAAATGGCATAGGCTTCAATGGGTTTTACTGCATAAACAAATACAGCGGAATTATCGATTTGCGTCGACTGCAACATCGAAGTTTATAGTAGGCTGGTGTTTGCTCTACAGGGCATGGAACATGAGCCATTCATTTTTGAGGACTAAATCTGGTCCTGAGTTTATGTTTGGCCCTAAACTAATGAGTTTTGGGATCATAAAATTTTCACCTCCAATGTCAAGATGAATGGTTCAGGCTTCTGCAGGAAGAGATATATTCTCTTGAGCCGACTGTTATTTGAAGGGGTACTTCAAGTGGTATCCATAGATCCGTGGGAAGTAGATTTTGTTTGGCTGCGCAACAAGAACTTCCTATATGTACGAGAGCGTGTATGTGGAATTTGATATATCTGGGTAGTTTAAGCATGACCGTGATATAAGAATTTCCAGAAGCTACATGCTCTGCATTTATGCGGATACTCATTCAGAGAAGGTCCCTGAAGAGTCCGACATGTTCTCTGAATTTTCCGAGGAGGAGGACTCAGTTTCTAGATGAAGTTCATGTACTTCATCTTCTGACTGGATGTCATCATAATGGATGATTTCCAATTCATTTTCTTGGGCTAGTAACATATAAGTACTGTACTTCTGTTGTTGTTTATCATTTGGACAATCTTTTACAAAATATCCTTCTTTCTGGCCTATCCAGCATTTGCATTTGCATAAGGTTTTCCCCTTTGGGCAATGCCAGAAACATGTTGAGGATGTAAGTGGCCTAATGATGCCAAAAATTTCAAGGATTAGAAAAAATCAAATTTTCAAGTGGTTGGATATTTACCAGAGCCAAACAACCCACTTTTTGCCTATCCTTAAAAATCACAAATACTTTTTGGAATTATCTCTCTCAGCATTTGTGCGATTTCCATTTTGGATGTTCAAATTTTTTTCAGATCCAAACTTGAGTTTTCGTTCTCCCATTTTTCTCGTAAACAAAAAAATATAACGCAAATAAATAGCAACAAAATAAAAATTTTAGAGTTCATGAACGCAAAAAAATTAGAAAACTATAATAAATGTAAGTGAAGAAAATTATATCACGCACTAAAAATTAACTCCAAGGTTTTTGTTATCCTTGTTTGGGAAATTCCACTAGTACAACACTTAATAATTAGCTTGGTGGAATTGTATAGGAAAGGGACCTCTAACTGATCCTAACATGCTTTAAACGTGGTGGATATACATGCCAGAAACATGTTGAGGATGTAAGTGGCCTAATGATGCCAAAAATTTCGAGTAGAAAAAATCGGATTCTCAAGTGGTTGGATATTTACCAGAGCCAAACAACCCACTTTTTGCCTATCCTAAAAAATCACCGATACTTTTTGGAATTATCCCTCTTAGCATTTACACGATTTCCATTTTGGTTGTTCAATTTTTTTTTCAGATTCAAACTAGAATTTTCGCTCTCCCATTTTTTTCGTAAACAAAAAAGATAAAAGGCAAATAGATCGCAACAAAATGAAAATTTTAGAGTTCATGTATGCAAAAGAAATTGAAACTACAATAAATGAAAGTGAAGAAAATTATTTCACGCACTAAAAATGAACTCCATGGTTTTTGTTATCCATGTTTGGGAAATTCCACTAGTACAACCCCAGATAATTAGTTTAGTGAAATTTTATAGGAAATGGACTTCTAAATGATCCTAACATGCTTTAAATGTGGTGGATATGCATGCCAGAAACATGTTGAGGATGCAAGTGGCCTAATGATGCCAAAAATTTCAAGGAGTAAAAAAAATCAGATTCTCAAGTGGGTGGATATTTACCAGAGCCTAACAACCCACTTTTTGCCTATCCTTAAAAATCACCGATACTTTTTGGAATTATCTCTCTAAGCATTTGTACGATTTCCATTTTGATTGTTAAAATTTTTTTTCAGATCCAAACTTGAGTTTTCGCTCTCTTATTTTTCTCGTAAACAAAAAAGATATAAGGCAAATAGATCGCAACAAAATAAAAATTTTAGAGTTCGTGTTTGCAAAAATATTTGAAAACTATAATAAATGTAAGTGAAGAAAATTATATCACTCACTAAAAATTAAATCCAATGTTTTTGTTATCCATGTTTGGGAAATTCCACTAGTACAACCCTTAATAATTAGCTTGGTGGAATTTTATAGGAAATGGACTTCTAACTGATCTTTAAATGTGGTGGATATGCATGCCAGAAACATGTTGAGGATGCAAGTGGCCTAATGATGCCAAAAATTTCAAGGAGTAGAAAAAATCAGATTCTCAAGTGGTTGGATATTTACCAGAGCCAAACAACCCACTTTTTGCCTATCCTTAAGAATCACCGATACTTTTTGGAATTATCTCTCTCAGCATTTGTGCGGCTTCCATTTTGGTTGTTCAAATTTTTTTTCAGAGCCAAACTTGAGTTTTCACTCTCCCATTTTTCTCGTAAATAAAAAAGATATAAGGCAAATAGATCGCAACAAAATGAAAATTTTAGAGTTCATGTATGCAAAAAAAATTGAAATTACAATAAATGTAAGTGAAGAAAATTATTTCACGCACTAAAAATAAACTCCAAAGTTTTTGTTATCCATGTTTGGGAAATTCCACTAGTACAACCTCTAATAATTAGCTTGGTGAAATGTGGTGGATATGCATGCAAGAAACATGTTGAGGATGCAAGTGGCCTAATGATGCCAAAAATTTCTAGGTGAAGAAAAAATCAGATTCCCAAGTGGGTGGATATTTACCAGAGCCTAACAACCCACTTTTTGCCTATCCTTAAAAAACGCAGATACTTTTTGGAATTATCTCTCTCAGCATTTGTGCATTTTGCATTTTGGATATTCAATTTTTTTTCAGATCCAAACTTGAGTTTTCACTCTCTTATTTTTCTCGTAAACAAAAAAGATATAAGGTATATAGATCGCAACAAAATGAAAATTCTAGAGTTCATGCATGCAAAAAATTTTGAAAACTACAATAAATGTAAGTGATGAAAATTATTTCACGAACTAAAAATGAACTCCAAGGTATTGTTATCCTTGTTTGGGAAATTCAACTTGTACAACCTCTAATAATTAGCTTGGTGGAATTTTATAGGAAAGGGACTTCTAACTGATCCTAACATGCTTTCAATGTGGTGGATATGCATGCCAGAAACATGTTGAGGATGCAAGTGGCCTAATGATGCCAAAAATTTCAAGGATTAGAAAAAATCACATTTTCAAGTGGTTGGATATTTACCAGAGCCAAACAACCCACTTTTTGCCTATCCTTAAAAAACACCAATACTTTTTGGAATTATCTCTCTCAGCATTTGTGCTAGTTCCATTTTGGTTGTTCAAATTTTTCTTCAGATCGTAACTTGAGTTTTCGCTCTCCCATTTTTCTCGTAAACAAAAAAGATATAAGGCAAATAGATCGCAACAAAATAAAAAATTTAGAGTTCATGTATGCAAAAAAAATTGAAACTACAATAAATGTAAGTGAAGAAAATTATTTCACACACTAAAAATGAACTCCAATGTTTTTGTTATCCATGTTTGGGAAATTCCACTAGTACAACCCCTAATAATTAGCTTGGTGGAATTTTATATGAAAGGGACTTCTAACTGATCCTAACATGCTTTAAATGTGGTGGATATGCATTCCAGAAACATGTTGAGGATGCAAGTGGGCTAATGATGCCAAAATTTTCAAGGAGTAGAAAAAATCAGATTCTCAAGTGGGTGGATATTTACCAGAGCCAAACAACCCACTTTTTGCCTATCCTTAAAAATCACAGATACTTTTTGGAATTATCTCTCTTAGCATTTATGCATTTTCCATTTTTGATGTTCAATTTTTTTTTTCAGATCCCAACTTGAGTTTTCGCTCTCTCATTTTTCTCGTAAACAAAAAAATATAAGGCAAATAAATCGCAACAAAATAAAAATTTTAGAGTTCATGTACGCAAAAAAATTAGAAAACTATATAAAATGTAAGTGAAGAAAATTATATCATGCACTATGAATTAACTCCAAGATTTTTGTTATCCTTGTTTGGGAAATTCCACTAGTACAACCCTTAATAATTAGCTTGGTGGAATATTATAGGAAAGGGACTTGTAACTGATCCTAACATGCTTTAAACGTGGTGGATATGCATGCCAGAAACATGTTGAGGATGCAAGTGGTCTAATGATGCCAAAAATTTCGAGTAGAAAAAATTAGATTCTCAAGTGTTTGGATATTTACCAGAGCCAAACAACCAACTTTTTGCCTATCCTTAAAAATCAACGATACTTTTTGGAATTATCCTTCTCACCATTTATGCGATTTCTATGTTGGTTGTTCAAATTTTTTTTCATATCCAAACTTGAGTTTTCGCTCTCCCATTTTTTCCATAAACAAAAAAGATATAAGGCAAATAGATCGCAACAAAATGAAAATTTTAGAGTTCATGTATGCAAAAAAAAATTGAAACTACAATAAATGTAAGTGAAGAAAATTATTTCACGCACTAAAAATGAACTCCAAGGTTTCTGTTATCCATGTTTGGGAAATTCCACTAGTACAACCCCTGATAATTAGCTTGGTAAAATTTTATAGGAAAGGGTCTTCTAACTGATCCTAACATGCTTTAAATGTGGTGGATATACATGCCAGAAACATGTAGAGGATGCAAGTGGCCTAATGATGCCAAAAATTTCGAGTAGAAAAAATCAGATTTTCAAATGGGTGGATATTTACCAGAGCCAAACAACCCACTTTTTGCCTATCCTTAAAAATCACCGATACTTTTTGGAATTATCTCTCTAAGCATTTGTGCGATTTCCATTTTGGTTGTTAAAATTGTTTTTCATATCCAAACTTGAGTTTTCGCTCTCTTATTTTTCTCGTAAACAAAAAAGATGTCAGGCAAATAGATCGCAACAAAATAAAAATTTTAGAGTTCGTGTATGCAAAAATATTTGAAAACTATAATAAATGTAAGTGAAGAAAATTATATCACGCACTAAAAATTAACTCCAATGTTTTTGTTATCCATGTTTGGGAAATTCCACTAGTACAACCCTTAAAAATTAGCTTGGTAGAATTTTATAGGAAAGGGACATCTAACTGATCCTAACAAGCTTTAAATGTGGTGGATATGCATGCCAGAAACATGATGAGGATGCAAGTGGCCTAATGATGCCAAAAATTTCAAGGAGTAGAAAAAAACAAATTCTCAAGTGGTTGGATATTTACCAGAGCCAAACAACCCACTTTTTGCCTATCCTTAAAAATCACCGATACTTTTTGGAATTATCACTCTCAGCATTTGTGCGATTTCCATTTTGGTTGTTCAATTTTTTTTTCAGAGCCAAACTTGAGTTTTCGCTCTCCTATTTTTCTTGTAAACAAATAAGATATAAGGCAAATAGATCGCAACAAAATGAAAATTTTAGAGTTCATGTATGCAAAAAAAATTGAAATTACAATAAATGTAAGTGAAGAAAATTATTTCACACACTAAAAATAAACTCCAAGGTTTTTGTTATCCATGTTTGGGAAATTCCACTAGTACAACCTCTAATAATTAGCTTGGTGGAATTTTATTGGAAAGGGACTTCTAAATTATCCTAACAAGCATTAAATGTGGTGGATATGCATGCAAGAAACATGTTGAGGATCCAAGTGGCCTAATGATGCCAAAAATTTCTAGGTGAAGAAAAAATCAGATTCCCAAGTGGGTGGATATTTACCAGAGCGTAACACTGACAGATACTTTTAGGAATTATCTCTCTCATCATTTGTGCATTTTCCATTTTGGATGTTCAAATTTATTTTCAGATCCAAATTTGAGTTTTCGCTCTCTCGTTATTCTCGTAAACAAAAAAGATATAAGGCAAATAGATCGCAACAAAATGAAAATTTTAGAGTTCATGTACGCAAAAAAAATTGAAACTACAATAAATGTAAGAGAAGAAAATTATTTCACGCACCAAGAATGAACTCCAAGGTTTTTGTTATCCATGTTTGGGAAATTCAGCTAGTACAACCCCTAATAATTAGCTTGGTGGATTTTTATAGGAAAGGGACTTCTTTGTTATCCTAACATGATTTAAATGAGGTGGATATGCAAGCCAGAAACATGTTGAGGATGCAAGTGGCCTAATGATGCCAAAAATTTCAAGGAGTAGAAAAAATCAGATTCTCAAGTGGTTGGATATTTACCAGAGCCAAACAACCCACTTTTTACCTATCCTTAAAAATCACAGATAATTTTTGGAATTATCTCCCTCAGCATTGTGCATTTTCCATTTTGGTTTTTCAAATTTTTTTTCAGATCCAAACTTGAGTTTTCGCACTCCCGTTTTTCTCGTAAACAAAAAAGATATAAGGCAAATAGATCGCAACAAAATGAAAATTTTAGAGTTCATGTATGCAAAAAAAATTGAAACTACAATAAACGTAAGTGAAGAAAATTATTTCACGCACCAAGAATCAACTCCAAGGTTTTTGTTATCCATGTTTGGGAAATTCCACTAGTACAACCCCTAATAATTAGCTTGGTGGAATTTTTATAGGAAAGGCACTTCTAATTGATCCTAACATGCTTTAAATGTGATGGATGTGCATGCAAGAAACATGTTGAGGATGCAAGTGGCCTAATGATGCCAAAATTTTCAAGGAGTAGAAAAAATCAGATTCTCAAGTGGTTGGATATTTACCTAAGCCAAACAACCCACTTTTTGCCAATCCTTAAAAAACGTCGATACTTTTTGGAATTATCTCTCTCAGCATTAGTGAGATTTCTACTTCGGTTGTTCAAATTTTTTTCAAATCCAAACTTGAGTTTTCGCTCTCCCATTTTTCTTGTAAACAAAAAAGATATAAGGCAAATAGATCGCACCAAAAAGAAAATTTTACAGTTCATGTATGCAAAAAAAATTGAAACTACAATAAATGTAAGTGAAGAAAATTATTTCACTCACTAAAAATGAACTCCAAGGTTTTTGTTATCCATGTTTGGAAAATTCCACTAGTACAACCTCAAATAATTAGCTTGGTGGAATTTTAAGAGAAAGGGACTTCTAACTGATCCTAACATGCTTTAAATGTGGTGGATATGCATGCCAGAAACATGTTGAGGATGCAAGTGGGCTAATGATGCCAAAATTTTCATGGAGTAGAAAAAATCAGATTCTCAAGTGGTTGGATTTATTAAGGGGTTGTACTGGTGGAATTTCCCAAACAAGGATTTTGGGGTTCATTTTTAGTGTGTGAAATAATTTTCTATTTATTATAGTTTCAAATTTTTTTTGCACACAAGAACTCTAAAATTTTCGTTTTGTTGCGATCTTATATCTTTTTTGTTTACGAGGAAAAATGGGAGAGTACAAGTTTGGACCTGAAAAAAAAAATTTGCACATCCAAAATGGAAATGCACAAATGCTGAGAGAGATAATTCAACAAAGTATTTGTGATTTTTAAGGATAGGCAAAAAGAGGGTTGTTTGGCTCTGGTAAATATCCAACCACTTGAGAATTTAATTTTTTCTACTCCCCCTAATTTTTGGATCATTGGGCCACTTGCATCCTCAACATGCTAGTGGCATGCACATCCACCACACATAAAGCATGTTGGGATAAGTTAGAAGTATCTCTCCTATAAAATCCCACCGAGCTATTATTAGGGGGTTGTACTAGTGGAATTTCCCAAACATGGATTTTTGGGTTCATTTTTAGTGCGTGAAATAATTTTCTATTTATTATAGTTTTCAATTTTTTTTTACACACATGAACTCTAACATTTTCGTTTTGTTATGATCTTATATCTTTTTTGTTTACAAGGAAAAATGGGAGAGTACAAGTTTGGACCTGAAAAAAAAAAATTGAACATCCAAAATGGAAATGCACAAATGCTAAGAGAGATAATTCCAAAAAGTATTTGTAGTTTTTAAGGATACGCAAAAAGTGGGTTGTTTGGCTCTTGTAAATACCCAACCACTTGTGAATTTAATTTTTTCTACTCCCCCTAATTTTTAGATCATTGGGCCACTTGCATCCTCAACATGCTCGTGGCATGCATATCCACCACACTTAAAGCATGTTGGGATCAGTTAGACGTCTCTTTCCTATAAAATCCCACCGAGCTATTATTAGGGGTTTGTACTAGTGGAATTTCCCAAACATGGATCTTGGGGTTCATTTTTAGTGAGTGAAATAATTTTCTATATATTATAGTTTCAAATGTTTTTTACACACATGAACTCTAACATTTTCGTTTGTTATGATCTTATATCTTTTTTGTTTACGACGAAAAATGGGAGAGAACAAGTTTGGACCTGAAAAAAAAAAATTTGAACATCCAAAATGGAAATGCACAAATGGTGAGAGAGATAATTCAACAAAGTATCGGTGATTTTTAAGGATAGGCAAAAAGTGGGTTGTTTGGCTCTTGTAAATATCCAACCACTTGAGAATTTAATTTTTTCTACTCCCCCAAATTTTTGGATCATTGGGCCACTTGCATCCTCAACATGCTTGTGGCATGCACATCCACCACACTTAAAGCTTGTTGGAATCAGTTAGAAGTCACTTTCCTATAAAATCCCACCAAGCTCTTATTAGGGGGTTGCACTGGTGGAATTTCCCAAACATGGATTTTGGGGTTCATTTTTAGTGCTTGAAATAATTTTCTATTTATTATAGTTTTCAAATTTTTTTTTCACACATGAACTCTAAAATGTTCGTTTTGTTGCGATCTTATATCTTTTTTGTTTACGAGGAAAAATGGGAGAGTACAAGTTTGGACCTGAAAAAAAAATTGAATATCCAAAATGGAAATGCACAAATGCTAATCGAGATAATTCCAAAAAGTATCTGTAGTTTTTAAGGATAGGCAAAAAGTGGGTTGTTTGGCTCTGGTAAATATCCACCCACTTGAGAATTTAATTTTTTCTTCTCCCCCTAATTTTTGGATCATTGGGCCACTTGCATCCTCAACATGCTTGTGGCATGCACATCCACCACACTTAAAGCATGTTGGGATCAGTTAGAAGTCTATTTCCTATGAAATCCCACCAAGCTATTATTAGGGGGTTGTACTAGTGGAATTTCCCAAACATGTATTTTGGGGTTCATTTTTAGTGCGTGAAATAATTTTCTCTCTATTATAGTTTTCTAATTTTATTTACACACATGAACTCTAACATTTTCGTTTTGTTATGATCTTATATCTTTTTTTTTTACAAGGAAAAAAGGGTGAGTACAAGTTTGGACCTGAAAAAAAAAATAGAACATCCAAAATGGAAATGCACAAATGCTGAGAGAGATAATTCCAAAAAGTATCTGTGATTTTTAAGGATAGGCAAAAAGTGGGTTGTTTGGCTCTGGTAAATATCCAACCACATGAGAACTTAATTTTTTCTACTCCCCCTAATTTTTGGATCATTGGGCCACTTGCATCCTCAACATGCTTGTGGCATGCACATCCACCACACATAAAGCTTGTTGGGATCAGTTAGAAGTCTCTTTCCTATAAAATCCCACCGAGCTATTTTGAGGGGGTTGTATTAGTGGAATTTCCCAAACATGGATTTTGGGGTTCATTTTTAGTGCGTGAAATAATTTTCTATTTATTATAGTTTTCAAAATTTTTTTACACACATGAACTCTAACATTTTCGTTTTGTTATGATCTTATATCTTTTTTGTTTACAAGGAAAATTGGGAGAGAACAAGTTTGGACCTGAAAAAAAAAATTTCAACATCGAAAATGGAAATGCCCAAATGCTGAGAGAGATAATTCCAAAGAGTATCTGTGATTTTTAAGGACAAGCAAAAAGTTGGTTGTTTGGCTCTGGTAAATATCCAACCACTGGAGAATATAATTTTTTCTACTCCCCCTAATTTTTGGATCATTGGGCCACTTCCATCCTCAACATGCTTGTGGCATGCACATCCACCACACTTAAAGCATGTTGGGATCAGTTAGATGTCTCTTTCCTATAAAATTCCACCAAGCTACTATTAGGGGGTTGTACTAGTGGAATTTCTCAGACATGGATTTTTGGGTTCAGTTTTAGTGCATGAAATAATTTTATTTTTATTATAGCTTTCAATTTTTTTTTGGTCACATAAACTCTAAAATTTTCATTTTGTTGCGATCTTATATCTTTTTTGTTTACTTGAAAAAATGGGAGAGTACAAGTTTGGACCTGAAAAGAAAAATTTGAACATCGAAAATGGAAATGCACAAACGCTGAGAGAGATAATTCCAAAAAGTATCTATTATTTTTAAGGATAGGCAAAAAGTGGGTTGTTTGGCTCTGGTAAATATTTTACTTGAGAATATAACTTTTTCTTCTCCCCCTAATTTTTGGATCATTCGGCCACTTGCATCCTCAACATGCTAGTGGCATGCACATCCACCAGACTTAAAGCTTGTTGGGATCAGTTAGAAGTCTCTTTCCTATAAAATCCCACCAAGCTATTATTAGGGGGATGTACTATGGAATTTCCAAAACATGCATTTTGGGGTTCATTTTTAGTGCGTGAAATAATTTTCTATTTATTATAGTTTTCAAATTTTTTTTGCACACGTGAACTCTAAAATTTTCGTTTTGTTGCGATCTTATATCTTTTTTGTTTACATGGAAAAATTGGAGAGAAAAAGTTTGGACCTTAAAAAAAAATTTGAACATCCAAAATAAAAATGCACAAGTGCTGAGAGAGATAATTCCAAAAAGTATCTGAGATTTTTAAGGATAGGCAAAAAGTGGGTTGTTTGCCTCTGGTAATTATCCAACCACTTGAGAATTTAATTTTTTCTACTCCCCCTAATTTTTGGATCATTAGGCCACTTGCATCCTCAACATGCTAGTGGCATGCACATCCACCAAACTTAATGCATGTTGGGATCAGTTAGAAGTATCCTTCCTATAAAATCCCACCAAGCTATTATTATTAGGGGGTTGTACTAGTGGAATTTCCCAAACATGGATTTTGGGGTTCATTTTTAGAGCGTGAAATAATTTTCTTTTCATTATAGTTTTCAAATTTTTTTTGCACACATGAACACTAAAATTTTCGTTTTGTTGCGATCTTATATTTTTTTTGTTTACGAGGAAAAATAGGAGAGTGAAAACTCAAGTTTGGATCTGAAAAAAAAAAATTGAACATCCAAAATGCAAAAGCACAAATGCTGAGAGAGATAATTCCAAAAAGTATATGTGATTTTTAAGGAAAGGCAAAAATTAAGTTGTTTGGCTCTGGTAAATATCCAATCACTTGAGAATTTAATTTTTTCTACTCCCCCTAATTTTACGATCATTAGGCCACTTGCATCCTCAACATGCTTGGGGCATGCATATACACCACACTTCAAGCATGTTGGGATCAGTTAGAAGTCTTTTTCCTATAAGATTCCACCATACCATTATTAGGGGGTTGTACTAGTGGAATTTCCCAAACTTGGATTTTGGTGTTCATTTTTAGTTCGTGAAATAATTTTCTATTTATTGTAGTTTTCATTTTTTTTTTTGCACACATGAACTCTAAAATTTTCATTTTGTTGCGATCTTATTTCTTTTTTGTTTACGAGGAAAAATGGGAGAGCAAAACTCAAGTTTGGATATGAAAAAAAAAATTGAACATCAAATATTGAAATGCACATATGCTGAGAGAGATAATTCAAAAAAGTTTCTGTGATTTTTAAGGACAGGCAAAAAGTGGGTTGTTTGGCTCTGGTAAACATCCAACCACTTGAGAATTTAATTTTTTCTACTCCCCTTAATTTTTGATTCATTGGGCCACTTGGATCCTCAACATGCTTGTGGCATGCCCATCCACCACACTTAAAGAATGTTGGGATCAGTTAGAAGTCTCTTTCCTGTAAAATTCCACCAAGCTATTATTAGGGGGTTGTACTAGTGGAATTTCCCAAACTTGGATTTTGGGGTTCATTTTTAGTGCGTGAAATAATTTTCTATTTATTATAGTTTTCAAATTTTTTTTGCACACTTGAACTCTAAAACTTTTCGTTTCATTGCGATCTTATATCTTTTTTTTTTACGAGGAAAAATGGGAGAGTACAAGTTTGGACCTGAAAATAAAAATTGAATATCCAAAATGGAAATGCACAAATGCTGAGAGAGATAATTCCAAAAAGTATCTGTGATTTTTAAGGATAGGCAAAAAGTGGGTTCTTTGGCTCTGGTAAATATCCAACCACTAGAGAAATTATTTTTTTCTACTCCCCCTAATTTTTGGATTAGTGGTCCCCTTGCATCCTCAATTTGCTTGTGGCATGCACATCCACCACACTTAAAGCATGTTGGGATCTGTTAGAAGGCTCATTCCTATAAAATCCCACCAAGCTATTATTATGGGGTTGTACTAGTGGAATTTCCCAAACATGTATTGTGGGGTTCATTTTTAGAGCGTGAAATAATTTTCTACTTATTATAGTTTTCAAATTTTTTTTGCACACTTCAACTCTAAAACTTTTCGTTTCATTGCGATCTTATATCTTTTTTGTTTACGTGGAAAAATGGGAGAGTACAAGTTTGGACCTGAAAAGAAAAATTGAACATCCAAAATGTAAATGCACAAATGCTGAGAGAGATAATTCCAAAAAGTATCTGTGATTTTTAAGGATAGGCAAAAAGTGGGTTCTTTGGCTCTGGTAAATATCCAACCACTTGAGAAATTAATTTTTTCTACTCCCCCTAATTTTTGGATTAGTGGGCCCCTTGCATCCTCAATTTGCTTGTGGCATGCACATCCACCACACTTAAAGCATGTTGGGATCTGTTACAAGGCTCTTTCCTATAAAATCCCACCAAGCTATTATTATGGGGTTGTACTAGTGGAATTTCCCAAACATGTATTGTGGGGTTCATTTTTAGAGAGTGAAATAATTTTCTATTTATTATAGTTTTCAAATTTTTTTTGAACACATGAACTCTAAAATTTTTCGTTTTGTTGCGATCTTATATCTTTTTTGTTTACGAGGAAAAATGGGAGAGTACAAGTTTGGACCAGAAAAAAAAATTGAACATCCAAAATGGAAATGCACAAATTGTAAGAGAGATAATTCCAAAAAGTTTCTGTGATTTTTAAGGATAGGCAAAAAGTGGGTAGTTTGGCTCTGGTAAATATCCTACCACTTCAGAATTTAATTTTTTCTACACCCCCTAATTTTTGATTCATTGGGCCACTTGCATCCTCAACATGCTTGTGGCATGCCCATCCACCACACTTAAAGCATGTTGGGATCAGTTAGAAGTCTCTTTCCTATAAAATCCCACCAAGCTATTATTAGGGGGTTGTACTAGTGGAATTTCCAAAACATGGATTTTGGGGTTCATTTTTAGTGCGTGAAATAATTTTCAATTTATTATAGTTTTCAAATTTGTTTTTGCACACATGAAATCTAAAATTTTCGTTTTGTTGTGATCTTATATCTTTTTTGTTTACGAGGAAAAATGGGAGAGTACAATTTTTGACCTGAAAAAAAAATTTGAACATCCAAAATGGAAATGCACAAATGCTTACAGAGATAATTCCAAAAAGTATCTGTGATTTTTAAGGATTGGCAAAAAGTGGGTTGTTTGGCTCTGGTAAATATCCAACCACTTGAGAATTTAATTTTTTCTACTCCCCCTAATTTTTGGATTAGTGGGCCCCTTGCGTCCTCAATTTGCTTGTGGCATGCACATCCACCACACTTAAAGCATGTTGGGATCAGTTAGAAGTCTCTTTCCTATAAAATCCCAACAAGCTATTATTATGGGGTTGTACTAGTGGAATTTCCCAAACATGTATTGTGGGGTTCATTTTTAGAGCGTGAAATAATTTTCTATTTATTATAGCTTTCAAAATTTTTTTGCACACATGAACTCTAAGATTTTTCGTCTTGTTGCGATCTTATATCTTTTTTGTTTACGAAGAAAAATGGGAGAGTACAACTTTGGGCCTGAAAAAAAAAATTGAACATCCAAAAATGGAAATGCACAAATGCTAAGAGAGATAATTCCAAAAAGTATCTGTGGTTTTTAAGGATAGGAAAGAAGGGGATATTTGGCTCTGGTAAATATCCACCCACTTGAGAATTTAATTTTTTCTGCTCCCCCTAATTTTTGGATCATTGGGCCACTTGCATCCTCAACATGCTTGTGGCATGCACATCCACCACACTTAAAGCTTGTTGGGATCAGTTAGAAGTCTCTTTCCTATAGAATCCCACCAAGCTATTATTAGGGGGTTGTACTAGTGGAATTTCCCATACATGGATTTTGTGGTTAATTTTTAGTGCGTGAAATAATTTTCTATTTATTATAGTTTTCAAATTTTTTTTGCACACATGAACTCTAATATTTTTCTTTAGTTGCGGTCTTATATCTATTTTGTTTACGAGGAAAAATGGGAGAGTACAATTTTGGACCTGAAAAAAAAATTTGAACATCCAAAATTGAAATGCACAAATGCTGAGAGAGATAATTCCAAAAAGTATCTGTGATTTTTAAGGATAGGCAAAAAAGTGGGTTGTTTGGCTCTGGTAAATATCCAACCACTTGAGAATTTTATTTTTTCTACACCCCGTAATTTTTGGATCATTGGGCCACTTGCATCCTCAACATGCTTGTGGCATTCACATCCACCACACTTAAAGCATGTTGGGATCAGTTAGAAGTCCCTTTCCTATAAAATTCCACCAAGCTATTATTAGGGGGTTGTACTAGTAGAACTTCCCAAACATGGATTTTGGGTTTCATTTTTTGTGCGTCAAATAATTTTCTATTTATGATAGTTTTCAAAATTTTTTGGCACACATGAACTCTAAAAATTTCGTTTTGTTGAGATCTTATATCTTGTTTGATTAAGAGGAAAAATGGGAGAGTACAAGTTTGGACCTGAAAAAAAAAAATTGAACATCCAAAATGGAAATGCACAAATGCTGAGAGAGATAATTCGAAGAAGTATCTGTGATTTTAAAGGATAGCCAAAAAGTGGGTTGTTTGGCTTCGGTAAATATCCAACCACTAGAGAATTTAATTTTTTCTGCTCGCCCTAATTATTGGATGATTGGGCCACTTGCATCCTCAACATGCTTGTGGCACGCCCATCCACCACACTTAAAACATGTTGGGATCAGTTAGAAGTCGCTTTCCTATAAAATTCCACCAAGCTACTATTAGGGGGTTGTACTAGTGGAATTTCCCAAACATGGATTTTGGGGTTTATTTTTAGTGCGTGAAATAATTTTCCATTTATTATAGTTTTCAATTTTTTTTTCCACACACGAACTCTAAAATTTTCGTTTTGTTGCGATCTTATATCTTTTTTGTTTACGAGGAAAAATGGGAGAGAACAAGTTTGGACCTGAAAAAAAAAAATTTGGACCTGAAAAAAAAAATTTGAACCTGAAAAAAAAAATTTGGACCTGAAAAAAAAATTTGAACATCCAAAATGGAAGTGCACAAATGTTGAGAGAGATAATTCCAAAAAGTATCTGTGATTTTTAAGGATAGGCAAAAAGTGGGTTGTTTGGCTCTGGTAAATATCCAACCACTTGATAATTTAATTTTTTCTACTCCCCCGAATTTTTGGATCATTGGGCAGCTTGCATCCTCAACATGCTTATGGCATGCACATCCACCACACTTAAAGCATGTTGGGATCAGTTAAAAGTCTCTTTCATATAAAATCCAACCAAGCTATTATTAGGGGGTTTTACTAGTGGAATTTCCCAAACATGGATTTTATTTTCATTTTTAGTGCGTCAAATAATTTTCTATTTATTATAGTTTTCAAATTTTTTTTGCACACATGAACTCTAAAATTTTTGTTTTGTAGCGATCTTATATCGTTTTTGTTTACGAGGAAAAATGGGAGAGTACAAGTTTGGACCTGGAAAAAAAAATTTGAACATCCAAAATGGAAATGCACAAATGCAGAGAGAGATAATTCCAAAAAGTATCTGTAATTTTTAAGGATAGGGAAAAAGTGGGTTGTTTGGCTCAGGTAAATATCCAACCACTTGAGAATTTAATTTTTTCTACTCTCCCTAATTTTTGGATCATTGGGCCACTTGCATCCTCAACATCATTGTGGCATGCACATCCACCACACTTAAAGCATGTTGGGATCAGTTAGAAGTCTCTTTCCTATAAAATTCCACCAAGCTATTATTTGGGGGTTGTACTAGTGGAATTTCCCAAACATAGATTTTGGGGTTCATTTTTGGTGCGTGAAACAATTTTTTATTTATTATTGTTTTCAAAATTTTTTTGCACACATGAACTCTAAAATTTTCGTTTTGTTGCGATCTTATATCCTTTATGTTTAGGAGGAAAAATCGGAGAGTACAAGTTGGGACTTGAAAAAAAAAATTTGAACATCCAAATTGGAAATGCACAAATGCTGAGAGAGATAATTTCAAAAAGTATCTGTGATTTTTAAGGAAAGGCAAAAAGTGGGTTGTTTGGCTCTGGTAATTATCCAACCACTTGAGAATTTAATTTTTTCTACTCCCACGAATTTTTGGATCATTGTACCACTTGCATCCTCAACATGCTTGTGGCATGCACATCCACCACACTTAAAGCAGGTTGGGATCAGTTAGAAGTCTCTTTCCTTTAAAATTCCACCAAGCTATTATTAAGGGGTTGTACTAGTAGAATTTCCCAAACATGGATTTTGGTGTTCATTTTTAGTGGGTGAAATAATTTTCTATTTATTACAGGTTTCAAATTTTTTTTGCACACATGTACTCAAAAATTTTCCTTTTGTTGTGATCTTATATCTTTTTTGTTTACGAGGAAAAATGGGAGAGTACAAGTTTGGACCTGAAAAAATAATTTTGAACATCAAAAATGGAAATGCACAAATGCAGAGAGAGATAATTCCAAAAAGTATCTTTGATTTTTAAGGATAGGCAAAAAGTGGGTTGTTTGGCTCTGGTAATTATCCAACAACTTAAGAAATTAATTTTTTGCTACTCCTCCTAATTTTTGGATCATTGGGCCACTTGCATCCTCAACATGCTTGTGGCATGCACTTCCACCACACTTATAGCATGTTGGGATCAGTTAGAAGTCTCTTTCCTATAAAATCCCACCAAGCAATTATTTGGGGGTTGTACTAGTGGAATTTCCCATACATGGATTTTGGGGTTCATTTTAAGTGCTTGAAATAATTTTCTATTTATTATAGTTTTCAAAATTTTCTTGCACACATGAACTCTAAAATTTTCGTTTTCTTGCGATCTTATATTTTTATTTTTTACGAGTAAAAATGGCAGAGTGGAAACTAAAGTTTGGATCTGAAAAAAAAAAATTGAACATCCAAAATGCAATAGCACAAATGCTGAGAGAGATAATTCCAAAAAGTATTTGTGATTTTTAAGGATAGGCAAAAAGTGGTTGTTTGGCTCTGGTAAATATCCAACCACTTGAAAATTTTATTTTTTCTACTCTCCCTAGTTTTACGATCATTAGGCCACAAGCATCCTCAACATGCTTGGGGCATGCATATCGACCACACTAAAGCATCTTGTGATCAGTTAGAAGTCTCTTTCCTATAAAATTCCACCAAGCTATTATTAGGGGGTTGTACTAGTGGAATTTCCCAACCTGTATTTTGGAGTTCATTTTTAGTGCATGAAATAATTTTCTATTTATTATAGTTTTCAAATTTTTTTGCACACATGAACTCTAAAATTTTCATTTTGTTGCGATCTTATTTCTTTTTTGTTTACGAGGAAAAATGGGAGAGTGAAAACTCAAGATTGGATATGAAAAAAAAAAATTTAACATCCAAAATTGAAATGCACAAATGCTTTCAGAGATAATTCAAAAAAGTATCTGTGATTTTTAAGGATAGGAAAAAAGTGGGTTGTTTGATTCTAGTAAATATCCAACCACTTGAGAATTTGATTTTTTCTACTCCCCCTAAGTTTTGGATCATTAGGCCACTTGCATCCTCAACATGCTTGTGGCATGCACATCCACCACACTTAAAGCATGTTGGGATCAGTTAGAAGTCTCTTTCCTATAAAATTCCACCAAGCTATTATTAGGGGGTTGTACTAGTAGAATTTCCCAAACATGGATTTTTGAGTTCAATTTTATTGCGAGATATAATTTTCTATTTATTATAGTTTTCAAATTTTTTGTTGTTATGAACTCTAAAATTTTCATTTTGTTGCGATCTTATATCTTTTTTGTTTAAGAGGAAAAATGGGAGAGTGAAAACTCAAGCTTGGATCTGAAAAAAAAAATTTTGAACATCCAAAATGGAAATGTACAGATGCTGACAGATATAATTCCAAAAAGTTTCTGTGATTTTTAAGGATAAGCAAAGAGTGGGTTGTTTGGCTCTGGTAAATATCCAACCACTTGAGAATTTAATTTTTTCTACACCCCTAATTTTTGGATCATTAAGCCACTTGCATCCTCAACATGCATGTGGCATGCATATCCACCACACTTAAAGCATGTTGGGGTCAGTTACAAGTCTCTTTCCTAGAATATTCCACCAAGCTATTATGAGGGGTTTGTACTAATGGAATTTCCCAAACATGGATTTTGGAGTTCATTTTTAGTGCGTGAATTAATGTTCTATTTATTATAGTTTTCAAATTTTTTTGCACACATTAACTCTGAAATTTTCATTTTGTTGCGATCTTATAACTTTTTTGTTTACGAGGAAAAATGGGAGAGTGAAAACTCAAGTTTGGATCTGAAAAAAAAAAAAATTGAACATCCAAAATGGAAATGCACAAATGCTAAGAGAAATAATTCCAAAAAGTATCGGTGATTTTTAAGGATAGGCAAAAAGTGGGTTGTTTGGCTCTGGTAAATATCCAACCACTTGAGAATTTAATTTTTTCTACTCCCCTTAATTTTTGGATCATTAGGCCACTTGCATCCTCAACATGCTTGTGGCATGCATATCCACCACACTTAAAGCATGTTGGGCTCAGTTAAAAGTCTCTTTCCGATAAAATCCCACCAAGCTATTATTAGGGGGTTGTACAAGTGGAATTTCCCAAACATGGATTTTGGGGTTCTTTTTTAGTGCGGGAAATAATTTTCTTTTTATTATAGTTTTCAAATTTTTTTTGCACACATGAACTCTAAAATTTTCGTTTTGTTGCGATCTTATATCTTTTTTGTTTACGAGGAAAAATGGGAGAGTACAAGTTTGGACCTGAAAAAAAAAACTTGAACATCCAAAATGGAAATGCACAAATGCTGAGAGAGATAATTCCAAAAAGTATCTGTGATTTTTAAGGATAGGCAAAAAGTGGGTTGTTTGGCTCTGGTAAATATCCAACCACTTGAGAATTTAATTATTTCTACTCCCCCTAATTTTGGGATCATTGGGCCACTTGCATCCTCAACATGCTTGTGGCATGCACATCCACCACGCTTAAAGCTTGTTCGGATCAGTTGGAAGTCTCTTTCCTATAAAATTCCACCAAGCTATTATTAGGGGGTTGTACTAGTGGAATTTCCTAAACATGGATTTTGGGGTTCATTTTTAGTGAGTGAAATAATTTTCTATTTATTATAGTTTTCAAAATTTTCTTGCACACATGAACTCTAAAATTTTCGTTTTGTTGCGATCTTACATCTTTTTTGTTTAGGAGGAAAAATGGGAGAGTACAAGTTTGGACCAGAAAAAAAAAATTTGAACATCCAAATTGGAAATGCACAAATGCTGAGAGAGATAATTCCAAAAAGTATCTGTGATTTTTAAGGATAGGGAAAAAGTGGGTTGTTTGGCTCTCTTAAATATCCAACCACTTGATAATTTAATTTTTTCTACACCCCCGAATTTTTGGATCATTGGGCCACTTGCATCCTCAACATGCTTGTGGCATGCACATCCACCACACTTAAAGCATGTTGGGATCAGTTAAAAGTCTCTTTCATATAAAATCCCACCAAGCTATTATTAGGGGGTTGTACTAGTGGAATTTACCAAACATGGATTTTGGTTTTCATTTTTAGTGTGTGAAATAATTTTCTATTTATTATAGTTTTCAAATTTTTTTTGCACACATGAACTCTAAAATTTTTGTTTTTTTGCAATCTTATATCGTTTTTGTGTACGAGGAAAAATGGGAGAGTACAAGTTTGGACTTGGAAAAAAAAATTTGAACATCCAAAATGGAAATGCACAAATGCAGAGAGAGATAATTCCAAAAAGTATCTGTGATTTATAAGGATAGGCAAAAAGTGGGTTGTTTGGCTATGGTAAATATCCAACCACTTGAGAATTTAATTTTTTCTACTCCCCCTAATTTTTGGATCATTAGGCCACTTGCATCCTCAACATGCTTGTGGCATGCATATCCACCACACTTAAAGCATGTTGGGATCAGTTAGAAGTCTCTTTCCTATAAAATCCCACGAAGCTATTATTAGGGGTTTGTACTAGAGGAATTTCCCTAACATGGATTTTGGTGTTCATTTTTAGTGCATGAAATAATTTTTTATTTATTATAGTTTTCAAATTTTTTTTGCACACATGAACTCTAAAATTTTCGTTTTGTTGCGATCTTATATTTTTTTTTGTTTATGAGGAAAAATGAGAGAGTACAAGTTTGGACCTGAAAAAAAAATTTGAACATCCAAAATGGAAATGCAGAAATGCAGAGAGAGATATTTCCAAAAAATATCTGTGATTTTTAGGGATCGGCAAAAAGTGGGTTGTTTGGCTCTGGTAAATATCCAACCACACCAGAATTTAATTTTTTCTACTCCCCCTAATTTTTGGATCATTGGGCCACTTGCATCCTCAACATGCTTGTGGCATGCACATCCACCACACTTAAAGCATGTATGGATCAATTAGAAGTCTCTTTCCTATAAAATACCACCAAGCAATTATTAGGGGGTTGTACTAGTCGAATTTCCCAAACATGGATTTTGGGGTTCATTTTTGGTGCGTGAAATAATTTTCTATTTATTATAGTTTTCAAATTTTTTTTGCACACATGAACTCTAAAATTTTTATTTTGTTGCGATTTTATATCCTTTTTGTTTACGAGAATAAATGGGAGATTACAAGTTTGGATTTGAAAAAAAAATATGAACATCGAAAATGGAAAATGCACAAATGCTGAGAGAGATAATTCCAAAACGTATCTGTGACTTTTAAGGATAGGCAAAAAGTGGGTTATTTGGCTCTGGTAAATATCCAACCACTCGAGAATTTAATTTTTTCTACTCGCCCTAATTTTTGGATCATTGGGCCACTTGCATCCTCAACATGCTTGTGGCATGCACATCCACCACACGTAAAACATGTTGGGATCAATTAGAAGTCTCTTTCCTATAAAATTCCACCAAGCTATTATTTGGGGGTTGTACAAGTTGAATTTCCCAAACATGGATTTTGGGGTTCATTTTTCGAGCGTGAAATAATTTTCTTTTTATTATAGTTTTCAATTTTTTTTGCACACATGAACTCTAAAATTTTCATTTTGTTGCGATCTTATATCATTTTTGTTTATGAGGAAAAATGGGAGAGTACAAGTTTGGACCTGAAAAAAAAAATTTGACCAGCCAAAATGGAAATGCACAAATGCAGAGAGATATAATTCCAAAAAGTATCTGTGATATTTAAGGATAGGAAAAAAGTGGGTTGTTTGGCTTTGGTAAATATCCAACCACTCGAGAATTTAATTTTTTCTACTCGCCCTAATTTTTGGATCATTGGGCCACTTGCATCCTCAACATGCTTGTGGCATGCACATCCACCACACGTAAAACATGTTGGGATCAGTTAGAAGTCTCTTTCCTATAAAATTCCACCAAGCTATTATTTGGGGGTTGTACAAGTTGAATTTCCCAAACATGGATTTTGGGGTTCATTTTTCGAGCGTGAAATAATTTTCTTTTTATTATAGTTTTCAATTTTTTTTGCACACATGCACTATAAAATTTTCGTTTTGTTGCGATCTTATATCTTTTTTGTTTACGAGGAAAAATGGGAGAGAACAAGTTTGGACCTGAAAAAAAAAATTTGAACATCCAAAATGGAAATGCACAAATGCTGAGAGAGATAATTCCAAAAAGTATCATTGATTTTTAAGGATAGGCAAAAAGTGGGTTGTTTGGCTCTGGTAACTATCCAACCACTTGAGAATTTAATTATTTCTACTCCCCCTAATTTTGGGATCATTGGGCCACTTGCATCCTCAACATGCTTGTGGCATGCACATCCACCACACTTAAAGCTTGTTCGGATGAGTTGCAAGTCTCTTTCCAAAAAAATTCCACCAAGCTGTTATTAGGGGGTTGTACTAGTGGAATTTCCTAAACATGGATTTGGGGGTTCAATTTTAGTGAGTGAAATAATTTTCTATTTATTATAGATTTCAAAATTTTCTTGCGCACATGAACTCTAAAATTTTCGTTTTGTTGCAATCTTATATCTTTTTTGTTTAGGAGGAAAAATGGGAGAGAAGAACTTTGGACCTGAAAAAAAAATTTGAACATCCAAATTGGAAATGCACAAATGCTGAGAGAGATAATTCCAAAAAGTATCTGTGATTTTTAAGGACAGGCAAAAAGTGGGTTGTTTGGCTCTGGTAAATATCCAACCACTTGAAAATTTTATTTTTTCTACTCTCCCTAATTTTACAATCATTAGGCCACAAGCATCCTCAACATGCTTGGGGCACGCATATCGACCACACTAAAGCATGTTGGGATCAGTTAGAAGTCTCATTCCTATAAAATTCTACCAAGCTATTATTAGGTGGTTGTACTAGTGGAATTTCCCAACCTTTATTTTGGAGTTCATTTTTAGTGCGTGAAATAATTTTCTATTTATTATAGTTTTCCAATTTTTTTGCACACATGAACTCTAAAATTTTCATTTTGTTTTGATCTTATTTCTTTTTTGTTTACGAGGAAAAATGGGAGAGTGAAAACTCAGGTTTGGATATGAAAAAAAAAAAATTTAACATCCGAAATTGAAATGCACAAATGCATTGAGAGATAATTCCAAAAAGTATCTGTGATTTTTAAGGATAGGCAAAAAGTTGGTTGTTTGGCTCAGGTAAATATCCAACCTCATGAGAATTTAATTTTTTTCTACTCCATCTAATTTTTGGATCATTAGGCCACTTGCATCCCCAAAATGCTTGTGCCATGCATATCCACCACACTAAAGCATGTTGGGATCAGCTAGAAGTCCCTTTCCTATAAAATTTGACCAAGCTATTATTAGGGGGTTGTACTAGTGGAATTTCCCAAACATGGATTTTTGAGTTCAATTTTATTGCGAGATATAATTTTCTATTTATTATAGTTTTCAAATTTTTTGTTGTTATGAACTCTAAAATTTTCATTTTGTTGCGATCTTATATCTTTTTTGTTTAAGAGGAAAAATGGGAGAGTGAAAACTCAAGTTTGGATCTGAAAAAAAAAAATTTTCAACATCCAACATGGAAATGTACAGATGCTGACAAATATAATTCCAAAAAGTATCTGTGATTTTCAAGGATAAGCAAAGAGTGGGTTGTTTGGCTCTGGTAAATATCCAACCACTTGAGAATTTAATTTTTTCTACACCCCTAATTTTTGGATCATTAGGCCACTTGCATCCTCAACATGCTTGTGGCATGCATATCGACCACACTTAAAGCATGTTGGGGTCAGTTAGAAGTCTCTTTCCTATAAAATTCCTCCAAGCTATTATTAGGGGTTTGTACTAATGGAATTTCCCAAACATGGATTTTGGAGTTCATTTTTAGTGCGTGAAATAATTTTCTATTTATTATAGTTTTCAAATTTTTTTGCACACATTAACTCTGAAATTTTCATTTTGTTGCGATCTTATAACTTTTTTGTTTACGAGGAAAAATGGGAGAGTGAAAACTCAAGTTTGGATCTGAAAAAAAAAAAAAATTGAACATCCAAAATGGAAATGCAAAAATGCTAAGAGAAATAATTCCAAAAAGTTTCTGTGACTTTTAAGGATAGGCAAAAAGTGGATTGTTTGGCTCTTGTAAATATCCAACCACTTGCGAATTTAATTTTTTCTACTCCCCCAAATTTTTGGACCATTAGGCCACTTGCATGCTCAACATGCTTGAGGTATGCATATCCACCACACTTAAAACATGTTGGGATCAGTTAGAAGTCTCTTTCCTATAAAAGTCCACCAAGCTATTATTAGGCGGTTGTACTAGTGGAATTTCCCTAACATGGATTTTAGAGTTCATTTTAAGTGCGTGAAATAATTTTCTATTTATTATAGTTTTCAATTTTTTTTGCACACACGAACTCTAAATTTTTTTTTTATTGCGATCTTATATCTTTTTTGTTTACGTGGAAAAATGGGAGAGAGAAAACTCAAGTTTGGAACTGAAAAAAAAAATTTTGAACATCCGAAATAAAAATGCACATATGGTGAGAGAGATAATTCCAAAAAGTATCTGTGATTTTTAAGGATTGGCAAAAAGTGGGTTCTCTGGCTCATGTAAATATCCAACCACTTGAGAATTTAATTTTTTCTACTCCCCCTAATTTTTGGATCATTGGGCCACTTGCATACTCAACATGCTTGTGGCATGCACATCCACCACATAAGTCATGTTGGGATAAGTTAGAAGTCTCTTTCCTATAAAATCCCACCAAGCTATTATTAGGGGGTTGTATACGTGGAATTTCCCAAACATGGATTTTGGGGCTCATTTTTAGCGCGTGAAATGATTTTATTTTTATTAAAGTTTTCAAATTTTTTTTACACACATGAACTCTAAAATTTTCGTTTTGTTGCAATCTTATATCTTTTTTGTTTACGAGGAAAAATGGGAGAGTACAAGTTTGGACCGAAAAAAAAAATTTTGAACATCCAAAATGGAAATGCACAAATGCTAAGAGAGATAATTCCAAAATCGAAATGAACAAAAGTATCTGCGATTTTTAAAGATAGGTAAAAAGTGGATTGTTTGGTTCTAGTAAATAGCCAACCACTTGAGAATTTAATTTTTTTCTACTCCCCTTATTTTTGCATCATTAGGCCACTTGAATCCTCAACATGCTTGTGACATGCATATCCACCACACTTAAAGCATGTTGGGATCAGTTAGCAGTCCCTTTCCTATAAAATTCCACCAAGCTTTTTTATTAGGGTGTTTTACTAGTGGAATTTCCCAAACCTGGATTTTGGAGTTCATTTTTAATGCGTGAAATAATTTTCTATTTATTACAGTTTTTAATATTTTTTGCACACATGAAATCCAAAATTTTATTTTGTTGCGATCTTACATCTTTTTTGTTTACGAGGAAAAATGGGAGAGTCAAAACTAATGTTTGGATCTGAAAAAAAAAATTTGAACATCCAAAATGGAAATGCACAAAAGCTGAGAGAGATAATTCCAAAAAGTATCTGTGATTTTTAAGGATAGGCAAAAGGTGGATTGTTTGGCTCTGGTAAATATCCAACCATTTGAGAATTTAATTTTTTCTCCTCCCCATAATTATTGGATCATTAGGCCACAAACATCCTCAACATGCTTGTGGCATGCATATCCACCACACTTAAAGCATGTTGGGATCAGTTAGGAGTCTCTTTCCTATAAAATTGCACCAAGCTATTATTAGGGAGTTGTACTAGTGGAATTTCCAAAACATGGATTTTGGAGTTCATTTTTAGTGCGTGAAATAATTTTCTATTTATTATTGTTTTCAATTTTTTTTGCACACAAGAACTCTAAAATTTTCTTTTTATTGCGATCTTATATCTTTTTTGTTTACGAGGAAAAATGGGAGAGAGAAAACTGATGTTTGGATTTGAAAAAAAAAAATTTTGCACATCCGAAATAAAAATGCACATATGGTGAGAGAGATAATTCCAAAAAGTATCTGTGATTTTTAAGGATTGGCAAAAAGTGGGTTGTTTGGGTCATGTACATATCCAACCACTTGAGAATTTAATTTTTTCTACTCCCCCTAATTTTTGGATCATTGGGCCACTTGCATCCTCAACATGCTTGTGGCATACACAACCACCACACTTAAGTCATGTCGGGATCAGTTAGAAATCTCTTTCCTATAAAATCCCACCAAGCTATTATTAGGGGGTTGTATAAGTGGAATTTCCCAAACATGAATTTTGGGGTTCATTTTTAGCGCGTGAAATAATTTTCTTTTTATAATAGTTTTCAAATTTTTTTTGCACACATGAACTCTAAAATTTTCGTTTTGTTGCGATCTTATATCTTTTTTGTTTACGAGGAAAAATGGGAGAGTACAAGTTTGGATCTCAAAAAAAAAATTTGAACATCGAAAATGGAAATGCACAAAAGCTGAGAGAGATAATTCCAAAAAGTATCTTTGATTTTTAAGGATAGGCAAAAAGTGGGTTGTTTGGTTCTGGTAAATATCGCACCACTTGAGAATTTAATTTTTTCTACTCCCCCTAATTTTTGGATCATTGGGCCACTTGCATCCTCAACATGCTTGTGGCATGCACATCCACCACACGTAAAACATGTTGGGATCAGTTAGAAGTCTCTTTCCTATAAAATTCCCCCAAGCTATTATTTGGGGGTCGTACAAGTGGAATTTCCCAAACATGGATTTTGGGGTTCACTTTTTGCGCGTGAAATAATTTTCTTTTTATTAAAGTTTTCAAATTTTTTTTGCACACATGAACTCTAAATTTTTCATTTTGTTGCGATCTTATATTTTTTTTGTTTACGAAGATAAATGGGAGAGAACAAGTTTGGACCTGAAAAAAAAATATTTGAACGTCCAAAATGGAAATGCACAAATGCTGAGAGAGATAATTCCAAAAAGTATCTTTGATTTTTAAGGATAGTCAAAAAGTGGGTTGTTTGGCTCTGGTAAATATCCAACCACTTGAGAATTTAATTAGTTCTACTCCCCCTAATTTTGGGGTCATTGGGCCACTTGCATCCTCAACATGCTCGTGGCATGCACATCCACCACACTTAAAGCTTGTTCGGATGAGTTGCAAGTCTCTTTCCTATAACATTCCACCAAGCTGTTATTAGGGGGTTGTACTAGTGGAATTTCCTAAACATGGATTTGGGGGTTCATTTTTAGTGAGTGAAATAATTTTCTATTTATTATAGATTTCAAAATTTTCTTGCGCACATGAACTCTAAAATTTTCGTTTTGTTGCAATCTTATATCTTTTTTGTTTAGGAGGAAAAATGGGAGAGAAGAACTTTGGACCTGAAAAAAAAATTTGAACATCCAAATTGGAAATGCACAAATGCTGAGAGAGATAATTCCAAAAAGTATCTCTGATTTTTAAGGATGGGCAAAAAGTGGGTTGTTTGGCTCTTGTAAATATCCAACCACTTGATAATTTAATTTTTTCTACTCCCCCGAATTTTTGGATCATTGGGCGACTTGCATCCTCAACATACTTGTGGCATGCACATCCACCACACTTATAGCATGCTGGGATCAGTTAGAACTCTCTTTCATATAAAATCCCACCAAGCTATTATTAGGGGGTTGTACTAGTGGAATTTCCCAAACATGCATTTTGGTTTTCATTTTTAGTGTGTGAAATAATTTTCTATCTATTATAGTTTTCAAATTTTTTTTGCACACATGAACTCTAAAATTTTTGTTTTGTTGTGATCTTATATCATTTTTGTTTACGAGGAAAAATGGGAGAGTACAAGTTTGGACCAGGAAAAAAAAATTTGTTCATCCAAAATGGAAATGCACAAATGCAGAGAGAGATATTTCCAAAAGTATCCGTGATTTTTAAGGATAAGCAAAAAGTGGGTTGTTTGGCTTTGGTAAATATCACACCACTAGAGAATTTAATTTTTTCTACTCCCCCTAATTTTTGGATCATTGGGCCACTTGCATCCTCAACATGCTTGTGGCATGCACATGCACCACACTTAAAGCATGTTGGGATCAGTTAGAAGTCTCTTTCCTATAAAATTCCACCAAACTATTATTTGGGGGTTGTACTAGTGGAATTTCCCAAACGTAGATTTTGGGGTTCATTTTTGGTGTGTGAAATAATTTTCTATTTATTATAGTTTTCAAATTTTCTTTGCACACATGAACTCTAAAATTTTCAATTTGTTGCGATCTTATATCTTTTTTGTTTAGGAAGAAAAATCGGAGAGTACAAGTTTGGACCTGAAAAAAAAATTTTGAACATCCAAAATGGAAATGCACAAATGTTGAGAGAGATAATTCCAAAAAGTATCTGTGATTTTTAAGGATAGGCAAAAAGTGGGTTGTTTGGCTTTGGTAAATATCCAACCACTTGAGAATTTAATTTTTTCTACTCCACGAATTTTTGGATCATTGGACCACTTGCATCCTCAACATGCTTGTGGCTTGCACATCCACCACACTTAAAGCAGGTTGGGATCAATTAGAAGTCTCTTTCCTATAAAATCCCACCAAGCTATTATTAGGGGGTTGTACTAGTGGAATTTCCCATACATGGATTTTGGTGTTCATTTTTAGTGCGTGAAATAATTTTCCATTTATTACAGTTTTCAAATTTTTTTTGCACACATGTACTCTAAAATTTTCATTTTGTTGCGATCCTATATCTTTTTTGTTTACGAGGAAAAATGGGAGAGAACAAGTGTATACCTGAAAAAAAAATTTGAACATCCAAAATGGAAATGCACAAATGCAGAGAGAGATAATTCCAAAAAGTATCTATGATGTTCAATGATAGGCAAAAAGTGGGTTGTTTCGCTCTGGTAAATATCCAACCACTTAAGAATTTAATTTTTTCTACTCCCTCTAATTTTTGGATCTTTGGGCCTCTTGCATCCTCAACATGCTTGTGGCATGCACATCCACCACACTTAATGCTTGTTGGGTTCAGTAAGAAGTCTCTTTCCTATAAAATTCCACCAAGCTATTATTTGGGGGTCGTACTTGTGGAATTTCCCAAACATGGATTTTGGGGTTCATTTTTGGTGCGTAAAATAATTTTTATTTTATTACAGTTTTCAAAATTTTTTTACACACATGAACTCTAAAATTTTCGTTTTGTTGCGATCTTATATCTTTTTTGTTTAGGAGGAAAAATGGGAGAGTACAAGTTTGGACATGAAAAAAAAAATTGAACATCCAAAATGGAAATGCACAAATGCTGAGAGAGATAGTTCCAAAAAGTATCTGTGATTTTTAAGGATAGGCAAAAAGTGGGTTGTTTGGCTCTAGTAAATATCCAACCACTTGATAATTTAATTTTTTCTACTCCCCCAAAAATTTGGATCATTGGGCCACTTGCATCCTCAACATGCTTGTGGCATGCACATCCACCACACTTAAAGCATGTTGGGATCAGTTAGAAGTCTCTTTCATATAAAATCCCACCAAGCTATTATTAGGGGGTTGTTCTAGTGGCATTTCCCAAATATGGATTTTGGTGTTCATTTTTAGTGCGTATAATAATTTTCTATTTATTAGAGTTTTCAAATTTTTTTTGAAACACATGAACTCTATAATTTTTGTTTTGTTGTGATCTTATATCTTTTTTGTTTACGAGGAAAAATGGGAGAGTACAAGTTTGGACCTGGAAAAAAAATTTGAACATCCAAAATGGAAATGCACAAATGCGGAGAGACATAAATCCAAAAAGTATCTGTGATTTTTAAGGATAGGCAAAAAGTGGGTTGTTTGGCTCCGGTAAATATCCAACCACTTGAGAATTTAATTTTTTCTACTCCCCCTAATTTTTGGATCATTGGGCCACTTGCATCCTCAACATGCTTGTGGCATGCACATCCACCACACTTAAAGCATGTTGGGATCAGTTAGAAGTCTCTTTCCTATAAAATTCCACCAAGCTATTATTTGGGGGTTGTACTTGTGGAATTTCCCAAACATGGATTTTGGGGTTCATTTTTGGTGCGTGAAATAATTTTCTATTTATTATAGTTTTCAAATTATTTTTGCACACATGAACTCTAAAATTTTTCGTTTGGTTGCGATCTTATATCTATTTTTTTTACGAGAAAAATGGGAGACTACAAGTTTGGACCTGAAAAAAAAAATTTGAACATCCAAAATGGAATTGCACAAATGCTTAGAGAGATAATTCCAAAAAGTATCTGTGATTTTTTAGGATAGGTAAAAAGTGGGTTGTGTCGTTCTGGTAAATATCCAACCACTTGAGAATTTAATTTATTCTACTCCCCCGAATTTTTGGATCATTGGGCCACTTGCATCCTCAACATGTTTGTGGCATACACATCCAGCACACTTAAAGCATGTTGGGATCAGTTAGAAGTCTCTTTCCTACAAAATCCCACCAAGCTATTATTAGGGGGTTGTACTAGAGGAATTTCCCAAACATGGATTTTTGTTTTCATTTTTAGTGCGTGAAATAATTTTTTCTTTATTATAGTTTTCAAATTTTTTTTGCACACATGAACTCTAAAATTTTCATTTTGTTGCGATCTTATATCTTTTTTGTTTACGAGGAAAAATGGGAGAGTCCAAGTTTGGACCTGGAAAAAAAAATTTGAACATCCAAAATGAAAATGCACAAATGCAGAGAGAGATAATTCCAAAAAGTATCTGTGATTTTTAAGGATAGGCAAAAAGTGGGTTGTTTGGCTCATGTAAATATCCAACAACTTGAGAAATTAATTTTTTCTTCTCCTCCTAATTTTTGGATCATTGGGCCACTTGCATCCTCAACATGCTTGTGGAATGCACATCCACCACACTTATAGCATGTTGGGATCAGTTAGAAGTCTCTTTCCTATAAAATCCCACCAAGCAATTATTAGGGGGTTGTACTAGTGGAATTTCCCACACATGGATTTTGGGGTTCATTTTTAGTGCATGAAATAATTTTCTTTTTATTAAATTTTTCAAAATTTTCTTGAACACATGAACTCTAAAATTTTCGTTTTGTTGCGATCTTATATTTTTTTTTGTTAACGAGTAAAAATGGGAGAGTGAAAACTAAAGTTTGGATCTGGAAAAAAAAAATTTGAACATCCAAAATGCAAAAGCACAAATGCTGAGAGAGATAATTCCAAAAAGTATCTGTGATTTTTAAGGATAGGCAAAAAGTGGGTTGTTTGGCTCTGGTAAATATCCAACCACTTGAAAATTTTATTTTTTCTACTGTCTCTAATTTTACGATCATTAGGCCACAAGAATCCTCAACATCCTTGGGGCATGCATATCGACCACTCTAAAGCATGTTGGGATCAGTTAGAAGTCCCTTTCCTATAAAATTCCACCAAGCTATTATTTGGGGGTTGTACTAGTGAAATTTACTAAAGATAGATTTTATGGTTCATTTTTGGTGCGTGAAATAATTTTCTATTTATTATAGTTTTCAATTTTTTTTGCACACATGAACTCTAAAATTTTCGTTTTGTTGTGATCTTATATCTTTTTTGTTTTGGAGGAAAAATGGGAGAGTACAAGTTGGGACCTTAAAAAAAAAATTTGAACATCCAAAATGGAAATGCACAAATGCTGAGAGAGATAATTCCAAAAAGTATCTGTGATTTTTAAGGATAGGCAAAAAGTGGGTTGTTTGGCTCTGGTAAATATCCAACCACTTGAGAATTTAATTTTTTCTACTCCCACGAATTTTTGGATCATTGGACCACTTGCATCCTCAACATGCTTGTCGCATGCACATCCACCACACTTATAGCATGTTGGGATCAGTTAGAAGTCTCTTTCCTATAAAATCCCACCAAGCAATTATTTGGGTGTTGTACTAGTGGAATTTCCCGAACATGGGTTTTGGGGTTCATTTTTAGTGCATAAAATAATTTTCTATTTATTATAGTTTTCAAAATGTTCTTGCACACTTGAACTCTAAAATTTTCGTTTTGTTGCAATCTTATATTTTTTTTTTTTACGAGTAAAAATGGGAGAGTGAAAACTAATGTTTGGATCTGAAAAAAAAAAAATTGAACATCCAAAATACAAAAGCACAAATGCTGAGAGAGATAATTCCAAAAAGTATCTGTGATTTTTAAGGACAAGCAAAAAGTGGGCTGTTTGGCTCTGGTAAATATCCAACCACTTGAAAATTTTTTTTTTTCTACTCTCCCTAATTTTACGATCATTAGGCCACAAGCATCCTCAACATGCTTGGGGCACGCATATCGACCACACTAAAGCATGTTGGGATCAGTTAGAAGTCTCATTCCTATAAAATTCTACCAAGCTATTATTAGGTGGTTGTACTAGTGGAATTTCCCAACCTTTATTTTGGAGTTCATTTTTAGTGCGTGAAATAATTTTCTATTTATTATAGTTTTCAAATTTTTTTGCACACATGAACTCTAAAATTTTCATTTTGTTTTGATCTTATTTCTTTTTTGTTTACGAGGAAAAATGGGAGAGTAAAAACTCAAGTTTGGATATGAAAAAAAAAAAATTTAACATCCGAAATTGAAATGCACAAATGCATTGAGAGATAATTCCAAAAAGTATCTGTGATTTTTAAGGATTGGCAAAAAGTTGGTTTTTTGGCTCAGGTAAATATCCAACATCATGAGAATTTAATTTTTTTCTACACCATCTAATTTTTGGATCATTAGGCCACTTGCATCCCCAAAATGCTTGTGGCATGCATATCCACCACACTAAAGCATGTTGGGATCAGCTAGAAGTCCCTTTCCCATAAAATTTGACCAAGCTATTATTAGGGGGTTGTACTAGTGGAATTTCCCAAACATGGATTTTTGAGTTCAATTTTATTGCGAGATATAATTTTCTATTTATTATAGTTTTCAAATTTTTTGTAGTTTTGAACTCTAAAATTTTCATTTTGTTGCGATCTTATATCTTTTTTGTTTAAGAGGAAAAATGGGAGAGTGAAAACTCAAGTTTGGATCTGAAAAAAAAAAATTTTCAACATCCAAAATGGAAATGTACAGATGCTGACAAATATAATTCCAAAAAGTATCTGTGATTTTCAAGGATAAGCAAAGAGTGGGTTGTTTGGCTCTGGTAAATATCCAACCACTTGAGAATTTAATTTTTTCTACACCCCTAATTTTTGGATCATTAGGCCACTTGCATCCTCAACATGCTTGTGGCATGCATATCGACCACACTTAAAGCATGTTGGGGTCAGTTAGAAGTCTCTTTCCTATAAAATTCCTCCAAGCTATTATTAGGGGTTTGTACTAATGGAATTTCCCAAACATGGATTTTGGAGTTCATTTTTAGTGCGTGAAATAATTTTCTATTTATTATAGTTTTCAAATTTTTTTGCACACATTAACTCTGAAATTTTCATTTTGTTGCGATCTTATAACTTTTTTGCTTACGAGGAAAAATGGGAGAGTGAAAACTCAAGTTTGGATCTGAAAAAAAAAAAAATTGAACATCCAAAATGGAAATGCAAAAATGCTAAGAGAAATAATTCCAAAAAGTTTCTGTGACTTTTAAGGATAGGCAAAAAGTGGATTGTTTGGCTCTTGTAAATATCCAACCACTTGCGAATTTAATTTTTTCTACTCCCCCAAATTTTTGGACCATTAGGCCACTTGCATGCTCAACATGCTTGAGGCATGCATATCCACCACACTTAAAACATGTTGGGATCAGTTAGAAGTCTCTTTCCTATAAAAGTCCACCAAGCTATTATTAGGCGGTTGTACTAGTGGAATTTCCCTAACATGGATTTTAGATTTCATTTTAAGTGCGTGAAATAATTTTCTATTTATTATAGTTTTCAATTTTTTTTGCACACATGAACTCTAAAATTTTCTTTTTATTGCGATCTTATATCTTTTTTGTTTACGAGGAAAAATGGGAGAGAGAAAACTCAAGTTTGGAACTGAAAAAAAAAATTTTGAACATCCGAAATAAAAATGCACATATGGTGAGAGAGATAATTCCAAAAAGTATCTGTGATTTTTAAGGATTGGCAAAAAGTGGGTTCTCTGGTTCATGTAAATATCCAACCACTTGAGAATTTAATTTTTTCTACTCCCCCTAATTTTTGGATCATTGGGCCACTTGCATACTCAACATGCTTGTGGCATGCACATCCACCACACTTAAGTCATGTTGGGATCAGTTAGAAGTCTCTTTCCTATAAAATCCCACCAAGCTATTATTAGGGGGTTGTATACGTGGAATTTCCCAAACATGGATTTTGGGGCTCATTTTTAGCGCGTGAAATGATTTTCTTTTTATTATAGTTTTCAAATTTTTTTTGCACACATGAACTCTAAAATTTTCGTTTTGTTGCGATCTTATATCTTTTTTGTTTACGAGGAAAAATGGGAGAGTACAAGTTTGGACCGAAAAGAAAAATTTTGAACATCCAAAATGGAAATGCACAAATGCTAAGAGAGATAATTCCAAAATCGAAATGAACAAAAGTATCTGCGATTTTTAAAGATAGGCAAAAAGTGGATTGTTTGGTTCTAGTAAATAGCCAACCACTTGAGAATTTAATTTTTTTCTACTCCCCCTTATTTTTGCATCATTAGGCCACTTGAATCCTCAACATGCTTGTGACATGCATATCCACCACACTTAAAGCATGTTGGGATCAGTTAGCAGTCCCTTTCCTATAAAATTCCACCAAGCTTTTTTATTAGGGTGTTTTACTAGTGGAATTTCCCAAACCTGGATTTTGGAGTTCATTTTTAATGCGTGAAATAATTTTCTATTTATTATAGTTTTTAATATTTTTTGCACACATGAAATCCAAAATTTTATTTTGTTGCGATCTTACATCTTTTTTGTTTACGAGGAAAAATGGGAGAGTCAAAACTAATGTTTGGATCTGAAAAAAAAAATTTGAACATCCAAAATGGAAATGAACAAAAGCTGAGAGAGATAATTCCAAAAAGTATCTGTGATTTTTAAGGATAGGCAAAAGGTGGATTGTTTTGCTCTGGTAAATATCCAACCACTTGAGAATTTAATTTTTTCTCCTCCCCCTAATTATTGGATCATTAGGCCACAAACATCCTCAACATGCTTGTGGCATGCATATCCACCACACTTAAAGCATGTTGGGATCAGTTAGGAGTCTTTTTCCTATAAAATTGCACCAAGCTATTATTAGGGAGTTGTACTAGTGGAATTTCCAAAACATGGATTTTGGAGTTCATTTTTAGTGCGTGAAATAATTTTCTATTTATTATTGTTTTCAATTTTTTTTGCACACATGAACTCTAAAATTTTCTTTTTATTGCGATCTTATATCTTTTTTGTTTACGAGGAAAAATCGGAGAGAGAAAACTGATGTTTGGATCTGAAAAAAAAAAATTTTGAACATCCGAAATAAAAATGCACATATGGTGAGAGAGATAATTCCAAAAAGTATCTGTGATTTTTAAGGATTGGCAAAAAGTGGGTTGTTTGGGTCATGTACATATCCAACCACTTGAGAATTTAATTTTTTCTACTCCCCCTAATTTTTGGATCATTGGGCCACTTGCATCCTCAACATGCTTGTGGCATGCACATCCACCACACTTAAGTCATGTCGGGATCAGTTAGAAATCTCTTTCCTATAAAATCCCACCAAGCTATTATTAGGGGGTTGTATAAGTGGAATTTCCCAAACATGGATTTTGGGGTTCATTTTTAGCGCGTGAAATAATTTTCTTTTTATAATAG
This sequence comes from Aristolochia californica, assembly GCF_029961685.1. Taxonomy (NCBI): domain Eukaryota; kingdom Viridiplantae; phylum Streptophyta; class Magnoliopsida; order Piperales; family Aristolochiaceae; genus Aristolochia; species Aristolochia californica. The sequence continues at coordinate 21,349,577 of NW_027182257.1, read as the reverse complement.
TTTTCAAATTTTTTTTTGCACACATGAACTCTAAAATTTTCGTTTTGTTGCGATCTTATATCTTTTTTGTTTACAAGGAAAAATGGGAGAGTACAAGTTTGGATCTCAAAAAAAAAATTTGAACATCGAAATTGGAAATGCACAAATGCTGAGAGAGATAATTCCAAAAAGTATCTCTGATTTTTAAGGATGGGCAAAAAGTGGGTTGTTTGGCTCTTGTAAATATCCAACCACTTGATAATTTAATTTTTTCTACTCCCCCGAATTTTTGGATCATTGGGCGACTTGCATCCTCAACATACTTGTGGCATGCACATCCACCACACTTATAGCATGCTGGGATCAGTTAGAACTCTCTTTCATATAAAATCCCACCAAGCTATTATTAGGGGGTTGTACTAGTGGAATTTCCCAAACATGCATTTTGGTTTTCATTTTTAGTGTGTGAAATAATTTTCTATCTATTATAGTTTTCAAATTTTTTTTGCACACATGAACTCTAAAATTTTCGTTTTGTTGCAATCTTATATCATTTTTGTTTACGAGGAAAAATGGGAGAGAACAAGTTTGGACCTGAAAAAAAAAAATTTCAACATCCATAATGGAAATGCACAAACTCTGAGAGAGATAATTCCAAAAAGTATGTGTGATTTTTAAGGATAGGAAAAAAGTGGGTTGTTTGGCTTTGGTAAATATCACACCACTAGAGAATTTAATTTTTTCTACTCCCCCTAATTTTTGGATCATTGGGCCACTTGCATCCTCAACATGCTTGTGGCATGCACATGCACCACACTTAAAGCATGTTGGGATCAGTTAGAAGTCTCTTTCCTATAAAATTCCACCAAACTATTAATTGGGGGTTGTACTAGTGGAATTTCCCAAACGTAGATTTTGGGGTTCATTTTTGGTGTGTGAAATAATTTTCTATTTATTATAGTTTTCAAATTTTCTTTGCACACATGAACTCTAAAATTTTCGTTTTGTTGCGATCTTATATCTTTTTTGTTTAGGAAGAAAAATCGGAGAGTACAAGTTTGGACCTGAAAAAAAAATTTTGAACATCCAAAATGGAAATGCACAAATGCTGAGAGAGATAATTCCAAAAAGTATCTGTGATGTTTAAGGATAGGCAAAAAGTGGGTTGTTTGGCTCTGGTAAATATCCAACCACTTGAGAATTTAATTTTTTCTACTCCACGAATTTTTGGATCATTGGACCACTTGCATCCTCAACATGCTTGTGGCTTGCACATCCACCACACTTAAAGCAGGTTGGGATCAGTTAGAAGTCTCTTTCCTATAAAATCCCACCAAGCTATTATTAGGGGGTTGTACTAGTGGAATTTCCCATACATGGATTTTGGTGTTCATTTTTAGTGCGTGAAATAATTTTCCATTTATTACAGTTTTCAAATTTTTTTTGCACACATGTACTCTAAAATTTTCATTTTGTTGCGATCCTATATCTTTTTTGTTTACGAGGAAAAATGGGAGAGAACAAGTTTATACCTGAAAAAAAAATTTGAACATCCAAAATGGAAATGCACAAATGCAGAGAGAGATAATTCCAAAAAGTATCTATGATGTTCAATGATAGGCAAAAAGTGGGTTGTTTGGCTCTGGTAAATATCCAACCACTTAAGAATTTAATTTTTTCTACTCCCTCTAATTTTTGGATCATTGGGCCTCTTGCATCCTCAACATGCTTGTGGCATGCACATCCACCACACTTAATGCATGTTGGGTTCAGTAAGAAGTCTCTTTCCTATAAAATTCCACCAAGCTATTATTTGGGGGTCGTACTTGTGGAATTTCCCAAACATGGATTTTGGGGTTCATTTTTGGTGCGTAAAATAATTTTTATTTTATTACAGTTTCAAAATTCTTTTACACACATGAACTCTAAAATTTTCGTTCTGTTGCGATCTTATATCTTTTTTGTTTAGGAGGAAAAATGGGAGAGTACAAGTTTGGACATGAAAAAAAAAATTGAACATCCAAAATGGAAATGCACAAATGCTGAGAGAGATAGTTCCAAAAAGTATCTGTGATTTTTAAGGATAGGCAAAAAGTGGGTTGTTTGGCTCTAGTAAATATCCAACCACTTGATAATTTAATTTTTTCTACTCCCCCGAATATTTGGATCATTGGGCCACTTGCATCCTCAACATGCTTGTGGCATGCACATCCACCACACTTAAAGCATGTTGGGATCAGTTAGAAGTCTCTTTCATATAAAATACCACCAAGCTATTATTAGGGGGTTGTTCTAGTGGCAATTCCCATACATGGATTTTAGTGTTCATTTTTAGTGCGTATAATAATTTTCAATTTATTATAGTTTTCAAATTTTTTTTGAAACACATGAACTCTATAATTTTTGTTTTGTTGTGATCTTATATCTTTTTTGTTTACGAGGAAAAATGGGAGAGTACAAGTTTGGACCTGGAAAAAAAATTTGAACATCCAAAATGGAAATGCACAAATACGAGAGACATAAATCCAAAAAGTATCTGTGATTTTTAAGGATAGGCAAAAAATGGGTTGTTTGGCTCCGGTAAATATCCAACCACTAGAGAATTTAATTTTTTCTACTCCCCCTAATTTTTGGATCATTGGGCCACTTGCATCCTCAACATGCTTGTGGCATGCACATCCACCACACTTAAAGCATGTTGGGATCAGTTAGAAGTCTCTTTCCTATAAAATTCCTCCAAGCTATTATTTCGGGGTTGTACTTGTGGAATTTCCCAAACATGGATTTTGGGGTTCATTTTTGGTGCGTGAAATAATTTTCTATTTATTATAGTTTTCAAATTTTTTTTGCACACATGAACTCTAAAATTTTTCGTTTTGGTTGCGATCTTATATCTATTTTTTTTACGAGGAAAAATGGGAGACTACAAGTTTGGACCTGAAAAAAAAATTTGAACATCCAAAATGGAAATGCACAAATGCTTAGAGAGATAATTCCAAAAAGTATCTGTGATTTTTTAGGATAGGTAAAAAGTGGGTTGTGTCGTTCTGGTAAATATCCAACCACTTGAGAATTTAATTTATTCCACTCCCCCGAATTTTTGGATCATTGGGCCACTTGCATCCTCAACATTTTTGTGACATACACATCCAGCACACTTAAAGCATGTTGGGATCAGTTAGAAGTCTCTTTCCTACAAAATCCCACCAAGCTATTATTAGGGGGTTGTACTAGAGGAATTTCCCAAACAAGGTTTTTTGTTTTCATTTTTAGTGCGTGAAATAATTTTTTCTTTATTATAGTTTTCAAATTTTTTTTGCACACATGAACTCTAAAATTTTCATTTTGTTGCGATCTTATATCTTTTTTGTTTACGAGGAAAAATGGGAGAGTCCAAGTTTGGACCTGGAAAAAAAAATTTGAACATCCAAAATGAAAATGCACAAATGCAGAGAGAGATAATTCCAAAAAGTATCTGTGATTTTTAAGGATAGGCAAAAAGTGGGTTGTTTGGCTCATGTAAATATCCAACAACTTGAGAAATTAATTTTTTCTTCTCCTCCTAATTTTTGGATCATTGGGCCACTTGCATCCTCAACATGCTTGTGGCATGCACATCCACCACACTTATAGCATGTTGGGATCAGTTAGAAGTCTCTTTCCTATAAAATCCCACCAAGCAATTATTAGGGGGTTGTACTAGTGGAATTTCCCACACATGGATTTTGGGGTTCATTTTTAGTGCGTGAAATAATTTTCTTTTTATTAAATTTTTCAAAATTTTCTTGCACACATGAACTCTAAAATTTTCGTTTTGTTGCGATCTTATATTTTTTTTTCTTAACGAGTAAAAATGGGAGAGTGAAAACTAAAGTTTGGATCTGGAAAAAAAAAAATTTGGACATCCAAAATGCAAAAGCACAAATGCTAAGAGAGATAATTCCAAAAAGTATCTGTGATTTTTAAGGATAGGCAAAAAGTGGGTTGTTTGGCTCTGGTAAATATCCAACCACTTGAAAATTTTATTTTTTCTACTGTCTCTAATTTTACGATCATTAGGCCACAAGAATCCTCAACATCCTTGGGGCATGCATATCGACCACTCTAAAGCATGTTGGGATCAGTTAGAAGTCCCTTTCCTATAAAATTCCACCAAGCTATTATTAGGGGGTTGTACTAGTGGAATTTCCCAACCTGGATTTTGGAGTTCATTTTTAGTGCTTGAAATAATTTTCTATTTATTATAGTTTTCAAATTTTTTTGCACACATGAACTCTAAAATTTTCATTTTTTTGCGATCTTATTTCTTTTTTGTTTATAAGGAAAAATGGGAGAGTGAAAACTCAAGTTTGGATATGAAAAAAAAAAAATTTAACATCCAAAATTGAAATGCACAAATGCTTTGAGACATAATTCAAAAAAGTATCTGTGATTTTTAAGGATAGGCAAAAAGTGGGTTGTTTGGCTCTGGTAAATATCCAACCACTTGAGAATTTAATTTTTTCTTCTCCCCCTAATTTTTGGATCATTAGGCCACTTGCATCCTCAACATGCTTGTGGCATGCATATCCACCATACCTAAAGCATGTTGGGATCAGTTAGAAGTCTCTTTCCTATAAAATTCCACCAAGCTATTATTAGGGGGTTGTACTAGTGGAATTTCACAAATATGGATTTTGGAGTTCATTTTTAGTGCGTGAAATAATTTTATATTTATTATAGTTTTCAAATTTTTTTGCACACATGAACTCTAAAATTTTCATTTTGTTCCAATCTTATATCTTTTTAGTTTACGAGGAAAATGGGAGAGTGAAAACTCAAGTTTGGATCTAAAAAAAAATAAAAATTGAACTTCCAAAATGGTGATGCACAAATGCTAAGAGACATAATTCCTAAAAGTATCTGTGATTTTTAAGGATGGCCAAAAAGTTGGTTGTTTGGCTCAGGTAAATATCCAACCTCATGAGAATTTAATTTTTTCTACTCCCCCTAATTTTTGGATCATTGGGCCACTTGCATCCTCAAAATGCTTGTGGCATGCATATCCACCACACTTAAAGCATGTTGGGATCAGCTAGAAGTCTCTTTCCTATAAAATTTTACCAAGCTATTATTAGGGGGTTGTACTAGTGGAATTTCCCAAACATGGATTTTTGAGTTCAATTATATTGCGAGATATAAATTTCTATTTATTATAGTTTTCAACTTTTTTGTAGTTATGAACTCTAAAATTTTCATTTTGTTACGATCTTATACCTTTTTTGTTTAAGAGGAAAAATGGGAGAGTGAAAACTCAAGTTTGGATCTGAAAAAAAAAAATTTGAACATCCAAAATAGAAATGTACAGATGCTGACAGCTATAATTCTAAAAAGTATCTGTGATTTTTAAGGATAGGCAAAGAGTGGGTTGTTTGGCTCTGGTAAATATCCAACCACTTGAGAATTTAATTTTTTCTACTCCCCCTAATTTTCTGATCATTAGGCCACTTGCATCCTCAACATGCTTGTGGCATGCATATCCACCAGACTTAAAGCATGTTGGGGTCAGTAAGAAGTCTCTTTCCTATAAAATTCCACCAAGCTATTATTAGGGGTTTGTACTAATGGAATTTCCCAAACATGGATTTTGGAGTTCATTTTTAGTGCGTGAAATAATTTTCTAATTATTATAGTTTTCAATTTTTTTTGCACACATTAACTCTGAAATTTTCATTTTGTTGCGATCTTATATCTCTTTTGTTTACGACGAAAAATGGGAGAGTGAAAACTCAAGTTTGGATCTGAAAAAAAAAATTTGAACATCCAAAATGGAAATGCACAAATGCCAAGAGAAATAATTCCAAAAAGTATCGGTGACTTTTAAGGATAGGGAAAAATTGGGTTGTTTGGCTCTGGTAAATATCCAACCACTTGAGAATTTAATTTTTTCTATTCCCCCTAATTTTTGGATCATTAGGCCACTTGCATCCTCAACATGCTTGTGGCATGCATATCCACCACACTTAAAGCATGTTGGGATCAGTTAGAAGTCTCTTTTCTATAAAATTCCACCAAGCTATTATTAGGGGGTTGTACTTGTGGAATTTCCCAAACATGGATTTTGGAGTTCATTTTAAGTGCGTGAAATAATTTTCTATTTATTATAGTTTTCAAATTTTTTTGCATAGATGAACTCTTAAATTTCCAGTTTGTTGCGATCTTATATCTTTTTTGTTTATGAGGAAAAATGGGAGAGTGAAAACTCAAGTTTGGATAAAAAAAAAAATTTGAACATCCAAAATGGAAATGCACAAATGCTATGAGAGATAATTCCAAAAAGTATCTGTGATTTTTAAGGATAGGCAAAAAGTGGATTGTTTGGCTCTTGCAAATATCCAACCACTTGAGAATTTAATTTTTTCTACTCCCCCAAATTTTTGGATCATTAGGCCACTTGCATCCTCAACATGCTTGAGGCATGCATATCCACCACACTTAAAGCATGTTGGGTTCAGTTAGAAGTTTCTTTGCTAAAAAATTCCTCCAAGCTATTATTAGGCGGTTGTACTAGTGGAATTTCCCAAACATGGATTTTAGAGTTCATTTTAAGTGCGTGAAATAATTTTCTATTTATTATAGTTTTCAATTTTTTTTGCACACATGAACTCTAAAATTTTCAGTTTGTTGCAATCTTATATCCTTTTTGTTTACGAGGAAAAATGAGAGAGTGAAAACTCATGTTTGGATCTAAAAAAAAAAAATTTGAACATCCAAAATGGAAATGCACAAATGCTAAGAGAGATAATTCCAAAAGGTATCTGTGATTTTTAAGGATAGGAAAAAAGTGGGTTCTTTGGCTCTGGTAAATATCCAACCACTCAAGAATTTAATTTTTTCTACTCCCCCTAATTTTTGGACAATCGGGCCACTTGCATCTTCAACATGCTTGTGGCATGCACATCCACCACACTTAAAACATGTTGGGATCAGTTAGAAGTCCCTTTCCTATAAAATTCCACCAAGCTATTATTTCGGGGTTGTGCAAGTGGAATTTCCCTAACATGGATTTTGGGGTTCATTTTTAGCGCGTCAAAATAATTTTCTTTTTATAATAGTTTTCAAATTTTTTTTGCACACATGAATTCTAAAATTTTGGTTTTGTTGCGATCTTATATCTTTTTTTTTTTTTACAAGGAAAAATGAGAGTGTACAAGTTTGGACCTGAAAAAAATAAATTTGAACATCCAAAATGGAAATGCAAAAATGCTGAGGGAGATAATTCCAAAAAGTATCTGTGATTTTTAAGGATAGGCAAAAAGTGGGTTGTTTGGCTCTGGTAAATATCCAACCACTTGAGAATTTAATTTTTTCTGCTCCCCCTAATTTTTGGATCATTGGGCCACTTGCATCCTCAACATGTTTGTGGCATGCACATCCACCACAATTAAAGCATGTTGGGATCAGTTAGAAGTCACTTTCCTATAAAATTCCACCAAGCTACTATTAGGGGGTTGTACTATTGGAATTTCGCAAACATGGATTTTGGGGTACATTTTTAGTGCGTGAAATAATTTTCTTTTTTTATAGTTTTCAAATATTTTTTGCACACCTGAACTCTAAAATTTTTGTTTTGTTGCGATCTTATATCTTTTTTGTTTACGAGGAAAAATGGGAGAGTACAAGTTTGGCCCTGAAAAAAAGAATTTGAACATCCAAAATGGAAATGCACAAATGCTGAGAGAGATAATTCCAAAAAAGTAGCTTTGATTTTTAAGGATAGGGAAAAGTGAGTTGTTTGGCTCTTGTAAATATCCAACCACTTGAGAATTTAATTATTTCTACTCCCCCATATTGGGATCATTGGGCCACTTCCATCCTCAACATGCTTGTGGCATGCACATCCACCACACTTAAAGCTTGTTGGGATCAGTTAGAAGGGTCTTTCCTATAAAATTCCACCAAGCTATTATTAGGGGGTTGTACCATTGGAATTTCCCAAACATTGATTTTGGGGTTCATTTTTAGTTCGTGAAATAATTTTCTATTTATTATAGTTTTCAAAATTTTTTTGCACTTATGAACTCTAAAATTTTCGTTTTATTGCGGTCTTATATCTTTTTTGTTGACGAGGAAAAAATTGGAGAGTACAAGTTTGGACCTGAAAAAAAAAATTTGAACATCCAAAATGGAAATGCACAAATGCTGAGAGAGATAATTCCAAAAAGTATCTGTGATATTTAAGGATAGGCAAAAAGTGGGGTGTTTGGCTTTGGTAAATATCCAACCAGTTTAGAATTTAAATTTTCTACTCCCCCTCATTTTTGGATCATTGGGCCACTTGCATCCTCAACATGCTTGCGGCATGCACATCCACCACACTTAAAGCATGTTGGGATCAGTTAGAAGTCTCTTTCATATAAAATCCCACCATGCTATTATTAGGGGGTTGTACTAGTGGAATTTCCCAAACATGGATTTTGGTTTTCTTTTTTAGTGCGTGAAATAATTTTCTATTTATTATAGTTTTCAAATTTTTTTTCCCCACATGAACTCTAAAATTTTCGTTTTGTTGCGATCTTATATCTTTTTTATTTACGAGAAAAAATGGGAGAGAACAAGTTTGGACCTGGAAAAAAAAATTTGACCATCAAAAATGGAAATGCACAAATGCAAAGAGAGAAAATTCAGAAAAGTATCTGTGATTTTTAAGGATAGGCAAAAAGTGGGTTGTTTGGCTCTGGTAAATATCCAACCACTTCATAATTTAATTTTTTCTACTCCCACGAATTTTTGGATCATTGGGCCACTTGCATCCTCAACATGTTTGTGGCATGCACATCCACCACACTTAAAGCATGTTGGGATCAGTTAGAAGTCTCTTTAATATCAAGTCCCACCAAGCTACTATTAGGGGGTTGTACTAGTGGAATCTCCCAAACATGGATTTTGGTGTTCATTTTTAGTGCGTATAATAATTTTCTATTTATTATAGTTTTAAAATTTTTTTTGCACACATGAACTCTAAAATTTTCGTTTTGTTGCGATCTTATATCTTTTTTGTTTACAAGGAAAAATGGGAGAGTACAAGTTTGGACCTGGAAAAAAAAACTTGAACATCAAAAATGGAAATGCACAAATGCGGAGAGACATAATTCCAAAAAGTATCTGTGATTTTTAAGGATAGGCAAAAAGTGGGTTGTTTGGCTCTGGTAAATATCCAACCACTTGAGAATTTAATTTTTCTACTCCCCCTAATTTTTGGATGATTGGGCCACTTGCATCCTCAACATGCTTGTGGCATGCACATCCACTACACTTAAAGCATGTTGGGATCAGTTAGAAGTCTCTTTCCTATAAAATCCCACCAAGCTATTATTAGGGTTTTGTACTAGAGGAATTTCCCTAACATGGATTTTGGTGTTCATTTTTAGTGCCTGAAATAATTTTTTATTTATTATAGTTTTCAAACTTTTTTTGCACACATGAACTCTAAAATTTTTGTTTTGTTGCGATCTTATATTTTTTTATGTTTATGAGGAAAAATGGTAGAGTACAAGTTTGGACCTGAAAAAAAAAATTTGAACATCCAGAATAGAAACGCACAAATGCAGAGAGAAATATTTCCAAGAAATATATGTGATTTTTAAGGGTAGGCAAAAAGTGGGTTGTTTGGCTCTGGTAAATATCCAACCACACCAGAATTTAATTTTTTCTACTCCCCCTAATTTTTGGATCATTGGGCCACTTGCATCCTCAACATGCTTGTGGCATGCACATCCACCACACTTAAAGCATGTTGGGATCAATTAGAAGTCTCTTTCCTATAAAATACCACCAAGCAATTATTAGGGGGTTGTACTAGTGGAATTTCCCAAACATGGATTTTGGGGTTCATTTTTGGTGCGTGAAATAATTTTCTATTTATTATAGATTTCAAATTTTTTTTGCCTACTGGAACTCTAAAATTTTCATTTTGTTGCGATTTTATATCTTTTTTGTTTACGAGAATAAATGGGAGATAACAAGTTTGGACCTGGAAAAAAAAATATGAACATCCAAAATGGAAATGCACAAATGCAGAGAGAGATAATTCCAAAACGTATCTGTGACTTTTAAGGATAGGCAAAAAGTGGGTTGTTTGGCTCTGGTAAATATCCAACAACTTGAGAATTTAATTTTATCTACTCCCCAGAATTTTTGGATCATTGGGCCACTTGCATCAACAACGTGCTTGTGGCATGCACATCCACCACACTTAAAGCATGTTGGGATCAGTTAGAAGTCTCTTTCCAATAAAATTCCACCAAGCTATTATTAGGGGGTTGTACTGGTTCCCAAACATGGATTTTGGGGTTCATTTTTAGTGCGTGAAATAATTTTCTATTTATTACAGCTTTCAATTTTTTTTTGCACACATGAACTCTAAAATTTTCGTTTTTTTGCGATCTTATATCTTTTTTTTTTACGAGGAAAAATGGGAGAGTACAAGTTTGGACCTGAAGAAAAAAATTTGAACATCCAAAATGGAAATGCACGAATGCTGAGAGAGATAATTCCAAGAAGTATCTGTGATTTTAAAGGATAGGCAAAAAGTGGGTTGTTTGGCTCCGGTAAATATCCAACTACTAGAGAATTTAATTTTTTCTACTCGCCCTAATTATTGGGTGATTGGGCCACTTGCATCCTCAACATGCTTGTGGCACGCCCATCCACCACACTTAAAGCATGTTGGGATCAGTTAGAAGTCTCTTTCCTATTAAATTCCACCAAGCTACTATTAGGGGGTTGTACTAGTGGAATTTTACAAATATGGATTTTGGGGTTCATTTTTAGTGCGTGAAATAATTTTCTATTTATTATAGTTTTCAAAATTTTATTGCACACATGAACTCTCAAATTTTCGTTTTGTTGCGATCTTATATCTTTTTTGTTTACGAGGAAAAATGGGAGGGTAGTAGTTTGGACCTGCAAAAAAAAAATTGAACATCCAAATTGGAAATGCACAAATGCTGGGTGAGATTATTCCAAAAAGTATTTGTGATTTTTAAGGATAGGAAAAAAGTGGGTTGTTCGGCTCTGGTAAATATCCAACAACTTCAGAATTTAATTTTTACTGCTCGCCCTAATTTTTGGATCATTGGGCCACTTGTATCCTCAACATGCTTGGGGCATGCATATCCACCACACTTAAAGCCTGTTGGGATCAGTTAGAAGTCCCTTTCCTATAAAATTTCACCAAGCTATTAGTAGGGGGTTGTACTAGTGGAATTTCCCAAACATGGATTTCGGGGTTCATTTTTATTGGCTGAAATAATTTTCTATTTATTATAGTTTTAAAATTTTTTTTGCACACTTGAAATCTTAAATTTTTGTTTTGTTGCGATCTTATATATTTTTTTTTTTCGAGGAAAAGTGGAATAGTACAAGTTTGGACCTGAAAAAAAAAAATTTGAACATCCAAAATGGAAATGGACAATGCTGAGAGAGATAATTCCAAAAAGTATCAGTGATTTTTAAGGATAGGCAAAAAGTGGGTTGTTTGGCTCCTGTAAATATCCAACCACTTGAGAATTTAATTTTTCCTACTCCCCCTAATTTTTTGATCATTGGGCCATTTGCGTCCTCAACATGTTTCTGGCATGCACATCCACCACACTTCAAGCATGTTGGGATCAGTTAGAAGTCCCTTTCCTATAAAATTCCACCAAGCTATTATTAGGGGGTTGTACTAGTGGAATTTCCCAAACATGGATTTTGGGTTCATATTTAGTGCATGAAGTAATTTTCTATTTATTAGAGTTTTCAATTTTTTTTTGCACACATGAACTCAAAAATTTTCGTTTTGTTGCGATATTATGTCTTTTTTCTTTACGAGGAAAAAAGGGAGAGTACATGTTTGGACTTGAAAAAACAAATTTGAACATCCAAAATGGAAATGCACAAATGCTGAGAGAGATAATTCCAAAAAGTATCTGTGATTTTTAAGGATAGGCAAAAAGTGGGTTGTTTGGCTCTGGTAAATATCCAACATCTTGAGAATTTAATTTTTTCTACTCCCCCTAATTTTTGGATCATTGGGCCACTTGCATCCTCAACATGCTTGTGGCATGCCCATCCACCACACTTCAAGCATGTTGGGATCAATTAGAAGTCTTTTTCCTATAAAATTCTACCAAGCTATTATTAGGGGGTTGTACTAGTGGAATTTCCCAAACATGGATTTTGGGGTTCATTTTTAGTGCCTGAAATAATTTTCTATTTATTATAGTTTTCAAATTTTTTTTGCACACATGAACTCTAAAATTTTAGTTTTGTTGCGATCTTACATTTTTTTTTTTTTGTTTATGAGGAAAACTGGGAAAGTACAAGTTTGGACCTGAACAAAAAAAAATTTGAACATCCAAAATGGAAATGCACAAATGCATAGAGAGATATTTCCAAGAAATATCTGTGATTTTTAAGGGTAGGCAAAAAGTGGGTTGTTTAGCTCTGGTAAATATCCAACCACACCAGAATTTAATTTTTTCTACTCCCCATAATTTTTGGATCATTGGGCCACTTGCATCCTCAACATGCTTGTGGCATGCGCATCCACCACACTTAAAGCATGTTGGGATAAATTAGAAGTCCCTTTCCTATAAAATACCACCAAGCAATTATTAGGGGGTTGTACTAGTGGAATTTCCCAAACATGGATTTTGGGGTTCATTTTTGGTGCGTGAAATAATTTTCTATTGATTATAGTTTTCAAATTTTTTTTACACAAATGAATTGTAAAATTTTCATTTTGTTGCGATTTTATATCTTTTTTGTTTACAAGAATAAATGGGAGATTACAAGTTTGGACATGGAAAAAAATATATGAACATCCAAAATGGAAATGCACAAATGCAGAGAGACATAATTCCAAAACGTATCTTTGACTTTTAAGGATAGGCAAAAAGTGGGTTGTTTGGCTCTGGTAAATATCCAACAACTTGAGAATTTAATTTTATCTACTCCCCCGAATTTTTGGATCATTGGGCCACTTGCATCCACAACGTGCTTGTGGCATGCACATCCACCACACTTAAAGCATGTTGGGATCAGTTAGAAGTCTCTTTCCAATAAAATTCCACCAAGCTATTATTTCGGGGTTGTGCAAGTGGAATTTCCCTAACATGGATTTTGGGGTTCATTTTTAGCGCGTCAAAATAATTTTCTTTTTATAATAGTTTTCAAATTTTTTTTGCACACATGAATTCTAAAATTTTGGTTTTGTTGCGATCTTATATCTTTTTTTTTTTTTACAAGGAAAAATGAGAGTGTACAAGTTTGGACCTGAAAAAATAAAATTTGAACATCCAAAATGGAAATGTACAAATGCTGAGAGAGATAATTCCAAGAAGTATCTGTGATTTTAAAGGATAGGCAAAAAGTGGGTTGTTTGGCTCTGGTAAATATCCAACCACTTGAGAATTTAATTTTTTCTGCTCCCCCTAATTTTTGGATCATTGGGCCACTTGCATCCTCAACATGCTTGTGGCATGCACATCCACCACAATTAAAGCATGTTGGGATCAGTTAGAAGTCACTTTCCTATAAAATTCCACCAAGCTACTATTAGGGGGTTGTACTATTGGAATTTCCCAAACATGGATTTTGGGGTTCATTTTTAGTTCGTGAAATAATTTTCTATTTATTACAGTTTTCAATTTTTTTTTGCACACATGAACTCTAAAATTATCGTTTTGTTGGGATCTTATATCTTTTTTGTTTACGAGGAAAAATGGGAGAGTACATGTTTGGACCTAAAAAAATAAAATTTGAACATCGAAAATGGAAATGCACAAATGCTGAGAGAGATAATTCCAAGAAGTATCTGTGATTTTAAAGGATAGGCAAAAAGTGGGTTGTTTGGCTCTGGTAAATATCCAACCACTTGAGAATTTAATTTTTTCTGCTCCCCCTAATTTTTGGATCATTGGGCCACTTGCATCCTCAACATGCTTGTGGCATGCACATCCACCACAATTAAAGCATGTTGGGATCAGTTAGAAGTCACTTTCCTATAAAATTCCACCAAGCTACTATTAGGGGGTTGTACTATTGGAATTTCGCAAACATGGATTTTGGGGTACATTTTTAGTGCGTGAAATAATTTTCTTTTTTTATAGTTTTCAAATATTTTTTGCACACCTGAACTCTAAAATTTTTGTTTTGTTGCGATCTTATATCTTTTTTGTTTACGAGGAAAAATGGGAGAGTACAAGTTTGGCCCTGAAAAAAAGAATTTGAACATCCAAAATGGAAATGCACAAATGCTGAGAGAGATAATTCCAAAAAAGTAGCTTTGATTTTTAAGGATAGGGAAAAGTGAGTTGTTTGGCTCTTGTAAATATCCAACCACTTGAGAATTTAATTATTTCTACTCCCCCATATTGGGATCATTGGGCCACTTGCATCCTCAACATGCTTGTGGCATGCACATCCACCACACTTAAAGCTTGTTGGGATCAGTTAGAAGGGTCTTTCCTATAAAATTCCACCAAGCTATTATTAGGGGGTTGTACCATTGGAATTTCCCAAACATTGATTTTGGGGTTCATTTTTAGTTCGTGAAATAATTTTCTATTTATTATAGTTTTCAAAATTTTCTTGCACTTATGAACTCTAAAATTTTCGTTTTATTGCGATCTTATATCTTTTTTGTTGACGAGGAAAAAATTGGAGAGTACAAGTTTGGACCTGAAAAAAAAAATTTGAACATCCAAAATGGAAATACACAAATGCTGAGAGAGATAATTCCAAAAAGTATCTGTGATATTTAAGGATAGGCAAAAAGTGGGGTGTTTGGCTTTGGTAAATATCCAACCAGTTTAGAATTTAAATTTTCTACTCCCCCTCATTTTTGGATCATTGGGCCACTTGCATCCTCAACATGCTTGCGGCATGCACATCCACCACACTTAAAGCATGTTGGGATCAGTTAGAAGTCCCTTTCATATAAAATCCCACCATGCTATTATTAGGGGGTTGTACTAGTGGTATTTCCCAAACATGGATTTTGGTTTTCTTTTTTAGTGCGTGAAATAATTTTCTATTTATTATAGTTTTCAAATTTTTTTTCCCCACATGAACTCTAAAATTTTCGTTTTGTTGCGATCTTATATCTTTTTTATTTACGAGAAAAAATGGGAGAGAACAAGTTTGGACCTGGAAAAAAAAATTTGACCATCGAAAATGGAAATGCACAAATGCAAAGAGAGAAAATTCAGAAAAGTATCTGTGATTTTTAAGGATAGGCAAAAAGTGGGTTGTTTGGCTCTGGTAAATATCCAACCACTTCATAATTTAATTTTTTCTACTCCCACGAATTTTTGGATCATTGGGCCACTTGCATCCTCAACATGTTTGTGGGATGCACATCCACCACACTTAAAGCATGTTGGGATCAGTTAGAAGTCTCTTTAATATAAAATCCCACCAAGCTACTATTAGGGGGTTGTACTAGTGGAATCTCCCAAACATGGATTTTGGTGTTCATTTTTCGTGCGTATAATAATTTTCTATTTATTATAGTTTTAAAATTTTTTTTGCACACATGAACTCTAAAATTTTCGTTTTGTTGCGATCTTATATCTTTTTTGTTTACGAGGAAAAATGGGAGAGTACAAGTTTGGACCTGGAAAAAAAATTTGAACATCCAGAATAGAAACGCACAAATGCAGAGAGAGATATTTCCAAGAAATATATGTGATTTTTAAGGGTAGGCAAAAAGTGGGTTGTTTGGCTCTGGTAAATACCCAACCACACCAGAATTTAATTTTTTCTACTCCCCCTAATTTTTGGATCATTGGGCCACTTGCATCCTCAACATGCTTGTGGCATGCACATCCACCACACTTAAAGCATGTTGGGATCAATTAGAAGTCTCTTTCCTATAAAATACCACCAAGCAATTATTAGGGGGTTGTACTAGTGGAATTTCCCAAACATGGATTTTGGGGTTCATTTTTGGTGCGTGAAATAATTTTCTATTTATTATAGTTTTCAAATTTTTTTTGCCTACAGGAACTCTAAAATTTTCATTTTGTTGCGATTTTATATCTTTTTTGTTTACGAGAATAAATGGGAGATTACAAGTTTGGACCTGGAAAAAAAAATATGAACATCCAAAATGGAAATGCACAAATGCAGAGAGAGATAATTCCAAAACGTATCTGTGACTTTTAAGGATAGGCAAAAAGTGGGTTGTTTGGCTCTGGTAAATATCCAACAACTTGAGAATTTAATTTTATCTACTCCCCAGAATTTTTGGATCATTGGGCCACTTGCATCAACAACGTGCTTGTGGCATGCACATCCACCACACTTAAAGCATGTTGGGATCAGTTAGAAGTCTCTTTCCAATAAAATTCCACCAAGCTATTATTAGGGGGTTGTACTGGTTCCCAAACATGGATTTTGGGGTTCATTTTTAGTGCGTGAAATAATTTTCTATTTATTACAGTTTTCAATTTTTTTTTGCACACATGAACTCTAAAATTTTCGTTTTGTTGCGATCTTATATCTTTTTTTTTTACGAGGAAAAATGGGAGAGTACAAGTTTGGACCTGAAGAAAAAAATTTGAACATCCAAAATGGAAATGCACGAATGCTGAGAGAGATAATTCCAAGAAGTATCTGTGATTTTAAAGGATAGGCAAAAAGTGGGTTGTTTGGCTCCGGTAAATATCCAACTACTAGAGAATTTAATTTTTTCTACTCGCCCTAATTATTGGGTGATTGGGCCACTTGCATCCTCAACATGCTTGTGGCACGCCCATCCACCACACTTAAAGCATGTTGGGATCAGTTAGAAGTCTCTTTCCTATTAAATTCCACCAAGCTACTATTTGGGGGTTGTACTAGTGGAATTTCCCAAATATGGATTTTGGGGTTCATTTTTAGTGCGTGAAATAATTTTCTTTTTATTATAGTTTTCAAAATTTTATTGCACACATGAACTTTCAAATTTTCGTTTTGTTGCGATCTTATATCTTTTTTGTTTACGAGGAAAAATGGGAGGGTAGTAGTTTGGACCTGCAAAAAAAAAATTGAACATCCAAATTGGAAATGCACAAATGCTGGGTGAGATTATTCCAAAAAGTATTTGTGATTTTTAAGGATAGGAAAAAAGTGGGTTGTTCGGCTCTGGTAAATATCCAACAACTTCAGAATTTAATTTTTACTGCTCGCCCTAATTTTTGGATCATTGGGCCACTTGTATGCTCAACATGCTTGGGGCATGCATATCCACCACACTTAAAGCCTGTTGGGATCAGTTAGAAGTCCCTTTCCTATGAAATTTCACCAAGCTATTAGTAGGGGGTTGTACTAGTGGAATTTCCCAAACATGGATTTCGGGGTTCATTTTTATTGGCTGAAATAATTTTCTATTTATTATAGTCTTCAAATTTTTTTTGCACACTTGAAATCTTAAATTTTTGTTTTGTTGCGATCTTATATATTTTTTTTTTTCGAGGAAAAGTGGAATAGTACAAGTTTGGACCTGAAAAAAAAAATTTGAACATCCAAAATGGAAATGGACAATGCTGAGAGAGATAATTTCAAAAAGTATCAGTGATTTTTAAGGATAGGCAAAAAGTGGGTTGTTTGGCTCCTGTAAATATCCAACCACTTGAGAATTTAATTTTTTCTACTCCCCCTAATTTTTTGATCATTGGGCCATTTGCGTCCTCAACATGTTTCTGGCATGCACATCCACCACACTTCAAGCATGTTGGGATCAGTTAGAAGTCCCTTTCCTATAAAATTCCACCAAGCTATTATTAGGGGGTTGTACTAGTGGAATTTCCCAAACATGGATTTTGGGTTCATATTTAGTGCATGAAGTAATTTTCTATTTATTAGAGTTTTCAATTTTTTTTTGCACACATGAACTCAAAAATTTTCGTTTTGTTGCGATATTATATCTTTTTTCTTTACGAGGAAAAAAGGGAGAGTACATGTTTGGACTTGAAAAAACAAATTTGAACATCCAAAATGGAAATGCACAATTGCTGAGAGAGATAATTCCAAAAAGTATCTGTGATTTTTAAGGATAGGCAAAAAGTGGGTTGTTTGGCTATGGTAAATATCCAACATCTTGAGAATTTAATTTTTTCTACTCCCCCTAATTTTTGGATCATTGGGCCACTTGCATCCTCAACATGCTTGTGGCATGCCCATCCACCACACTTCAAGCATGTTGGGATCAATTAGAAGTCTTTTTCCTATAAAATTCTACCAAGCTATTATTAGGGGGTTGTACTAGTGGAATTTCCCAAACATGGATTTTGGGGTTCATTTTTAGTGCCTGAAATAATTTTCTATTTATTATAGTTTTCAAATTTTTTTTGCACACATGAACTCTAAAATTTTAGTTTTGTTGCGATTTTACATTTTTTTTTTTTGTTTATGAGGAAAACTGGGAGAGTACAAGTTTGGACCTGAACAAAAAAAAATTTGAACATCCAAAATGGAAATGCACAAATGCATAGAGAGATATTTCGAAGAAATATCTGTGATTTTTAAGGGTAGGCAAAAAGTGGGTTGTTTAGCTCTGGTAAATATCCAACCACACCAGAATTTAATTTTTTCTACTCCCCATAATTTTTGGATCATTGGGCCACTTGCATCCTCAACATGCTTGTGGCATGCGCATCCACCACACTTAAAGCATGTTGGGATAAATTAGAAGTCCCTTTCCTATAAAATACCACCAAGCAATTATTAGGGGGTTGTACTAGTGGAATTTCCCAAACATGGATTTTGGGGTTCATTTTTGGTGCGTGAAATAATTTTCTATTGATTATAGTTTTCAAATTTTTTTTGCACACATGAATTGTAAAATTTTCATTTTGTTGCGATTTTATATCTTTTTTGTTTACGAGAATAAATGGGAGATTACAAGTTTGAACATGGAAAAAAATATATGAACATCCAAAATGGAAATGCACAAATGCAGAGAGAGATAATTCCAAAACGTATCTGTGACTTTTAAGGATAGGCAAAAAGTGGGTTGTTTGGCTCTGGTAAATATCCAACAACTTGAGAATTTAATTTTATCTACTCCCCCGAATTTTTGGATCATTGGGCCACTTGCATCCACAACGTGCTTGTGGCATGCACATCCACCACACTTAAAGCATGTTGGGATCAGTTAGAAGTCTCTTTCCAATAAAATTCCACCAAGCTATTATTAGGGGGTTGTACTAGTGGTTCCCAAACATGGATTTTGGGGTTCATTTTTAGTGCGTGAAATAATTTTCTATTTATTACAGTTTTCAATTTTTTTTTGCACACATGAACTCTAAAATTATCGTTTTGTTGCGATCTTATATCTTTTTTGTTTACGAGGAAAATTGGGAGAGTACAAGTTTGGACCTAAAAAAATAAAATTTGAACATCGAAAATGGAAATGCACAAATGCTGAGAGAGATAATTCCAAGAAGTATCTGTGATTTTAAAGGATAGGCAAAAAGTGGGTTGTTTGGCTCTGGTAAATATCCAACCACTTGAGAATTTAATTTTTTCTGCTCCCCCTAATTTTTGGATCATTGGGCCACTTGCATCCTCAACATGCTTGTGGCATGCACATCCACCACAATTAAAGCATGTTGGGATCAGTTAGAAGTCACTTTCCTATAAAATTCTACCAAGCTACTATTAGGGGGTTGTACTATTGGAATTTCGCAAACATGGATTTTGGGGTACATTTTTAGTGCGTGAAATAATTTTCTTTTTTTATAGTTTTCAAATATTTTTTGCACACCTGAACTCTAAAATTTTTGTTTTGTTGCGATCTTATATCTTTTTTGTTTACGAGGAAAAATGGGAGAGTACAAGTTTGGCCCTGAAAAAAAGAATTTGAACATCCAAAATGGAAATGCACAAATGCTGAGAGAGATAATTCCAAAAAAGTAGCTTTGATTTTTAAGGATAGGGAAAAGTGAGTTGTTTGGCTCTTGTAAATATCCAACCACTTGAGAATTTAATTATTTCTACTCCCCCATATTGGGATCATTGGGCCACTTGCATCCTCAACATGCTTGTGGCATGCACATCCACCACACTTAAAGCTTGTTGGGATCAGTTAGAAGGGTCTTTCCTATAAAATTCCACCAAGCTATTATTAGGGGGTTGTACCATTGGAATTTCCCAAACATTGATTTTGGGGTTCATTTTTAGTTCGTGAAATAATTTTCTATTTATTATAGTTTTCAAAATTTTCTTGCACTTATGAACTCTAAAATTTTCGTTTTATTGCGATCTTATATCTTTTTTGTTGACGAGGAAAAAATTGGAGAGTACAAGTTTGGACCTGAAAAAAAAAATTTGAACATCCAAAATGGAAATGCACAAATGCTGAGAGAGATAATTCCAAAAAGTATCTGTGATATTTAAGGATAGGCAAAAAGTGGGGTGTTTGGCTTTGGTAAATATCCAACCAGTTTAGAATTTAAATTTTCTACTCCCCCTCATTTTTGGATCATTGGGCCACTTGCATCCTCAACATGCTTGCGGCATGCACATCCACCACACTTAAAGCATGTTGGGATCAGTTAGAAGTCTCTTTCATATAAAATCCCACCATGCTATTATTAGGGGGTTGTACTAGTGGAATTTCCCAAACATGGATTTTGGTTTTCTTTTTTAGTGCGTGAAATAATTTTCTATTTATTATAGTTTTCAAATTTTTTTTCCCCACATGAACTCTAAAATTTTCGTTTTGTTGCGATCTTATATCTTTTTTATTTACGAGAAAAAATGGGAGAGAACAAGTTTGGACCTGGAAAAAAAAATTTGACCATCGAAAATGGAAATGCACAAATGCAAAGAGAGAAAATTCAGAAAAGTATCTGTGATTTTTAAGGATAGGCAAAAAGTGGGTTGTTTGGCTCTGGTAAATATCCAACCACTTCATAATTTAATTTTTTCTACTCCCACGAATTTTTGGATCATTGGGCCACTTGCATCCTCAACATGTTTGTGGCATGCACATCCACCACACTTAAAGCATGTTGGGATCAGTTAGAAGTCTCTTTAATATAAAATCCCACCAAGCTACTATTAGGGGGTTGTACTAGTGGAATCTCCCAAACATGGATTTTGGTGTTCATTTTTAGTGCGTATAATAATTTTCTATTTATTATAGTTTTAAAATTTTTTTTGCACACATGAACTCTAAAATTTTCGTTTTGTTGCGATCTTATATCTTTTTTGTTTACGAGGAAAAATGGGAGAGTACAAGTTTGGACCTGGAAAAAAAAACTTGAACATCCAAAATGGAAATGCACAAATGCGGAGAGACATAATTCCAAAAAGTATCTGTGATTTTTAAGGATAGGCAAAAAGTGGGTTGTTTGGCTCTGGTAAATATCCAACCACTTGAGAATTTAATTTTTTCTACTCCCCCTAATTTTTGGATGATTGGGCCACTTGCATCCTCAACATGCTTGTGGCATGCACATCCACTACACTTAAAGCTTGTTTTCCTATAAAATCCCACCAAGCTATTATTAGGGGTTTGTACTAGAGGAATTTCCCTAACATGGATTTTGGTGTTCATTTTTAGTGCCTGAAATAATTTTTTATTTATTATAGTTTTCAAATTTTTTTTGCACACATGAACTCTAAAATTTTTGTTTTGTTGCAATCTTATATTTTTTTATGTTTATGAGGAAAAATGGTAGAGTACAAGTTTGGACCTGAAAAAAAAAATTTGAACATCCAGAATAGAAACGCACAAATGCAGAGAGAGATATTTCCAAGAAATATATGTGATTTTTAAGGGTAGGCAAAAAGTGGGTTGTTTGGCTCTGGTAAATATCCAACCACACCAGAATTTAATTTTTTCTACTCCCCCTAATTTTTGGATCATTGGGCCACTTGCATCCTCAACATGCTTGTGGCATGCACATCCACCACACTTAAAGCATGTTGGGATCAATTAGAAGTCTCTTTCCTATAAAATACCACCAAGCAATTATTAGGGGGTTGTACTAGTGGAATTTCCCAAACATGGATTTTGGGGTTCATTTTTGGTGCGTGAAATAATTTTCTATTTATTATAGTTTTCAAAATTTTTTTGCCTACAGGAACTCTAAAATTTTCATTTTGTTGCGATTTTATATCTTTTTTGTTTACGAGAATAAATGGGAGATTACAAGTTTGGACCTGGAAAAAAAAATATGAACATCCAAAATGGAAATGCACAAATGCAGAGAGAGATAATTCCAAAACGTATCTGTGACTTTTAAGGATAGGCAAAAAGTGGGTTGTTTGGCTCTGGTAAATATCCAACAACTTGAGAATTTAATTTTATCTACTCCCCAGAATTTTTGGATCATTGGGCCACTTGCATCAACAACGTGCTTGTGGCATGCACATCCACCACACTTAAAGCATGTTGGGATCAGTTAGAAGTCTCTTTCCAATAAAATTCCACCAAGCTATTATTAGGGGGTTGTACTGGTTCCCAAACATGGATTTTGGGGTTCATTTTTAGTGCGTGAAATAATTTTCTATTTCTTACAGTTTTCAATTTTTTTTTGCACACATGAACTCTAAAATTTTCGTTTTGTTGCGATCTTATATCTTTTTTTTTTACGAGGAAAAATGGGAGAGTACAAGTTTGGACCTGAAGAAAAAAATTTGAACATCCAAAATGGAAATGCACGAATGCTGAGAGAGATAATTCCAAGAAGTATCTGTGATTTTAAAGGATAGGCAAAAAGTGGGTTGTTTGGCTCCGGTAAATATCCAACTACTAGAGAATTTAATTTTTTCTACTCTCCCTAATTATTGGGTGATTGGGCCACTTGCATCCTCAACATGCTTGTGGCACGCCCATCCACCACACTTAAAGCATGTTGGGATCAGTTAGAAGTCTCTTTCCTATTAAATTCCACCAAGCTACTATTAGGGGGTTGTACTAGTGGAATTTCCCAAATATGGATTTTGGGGTTCATTTTTAGTGCGTGAAATAATTTTCTATTTATTATAGTTTTCAAAATTTTATTGCACACATGAACTCTCAAATTTTCGTTTTGTTGCGATCTTATATCTTTTTTGTTTACGAGGAAAAATGGGAGGGTAGTAGTTTGGACCTGCAAAAAAAAAATTGACCGTCCAAATTGGAAATGCACAAATGCTGGGTGAGATTATTCCAAAAAGTATTTGTGATTTTTAAGGATAGGAAAAAAGTGGGTTGTTCGGCTCTGGTAAATATCCAACAACTTCAGAATTTAATTTTTACTGCTCGCCCTAATTTTTCGATCATTGGGCCACTTGTATCCTCAACATGCTTGGGGCATGCATATCCACCACACTTAAAGCCTGTTGGGATCAGTTAGAAGTCCCTTTCCTATGAAATTTCACCAAGCTATTAGTAGGGGGTTGTACTAGTGGAATTTCCCAAACATGGATTTCGGGGTTCATTTTTATTGGCTGAAATAATTTTTTATTTATTATAGTTTTCAAATTTTTTTTGCACACTTGAAATCTTAAATTTTTGTTTTGTTGCGATCTTATATATTTTTTTTTTCGAGGAAAAGTGGAATAGTACAAGTTTGGACCTGAAAAAAAAAATTTGAACATCCAAAATGGAAATGGACAATGCTGAGAGAGATAATTCCAAAAAGTATCAGTGATTTTTAAGGATAGGCAAAAAGTGGGTTGTTTGGCTCCTGTAAATATCCAACCACTTGAGAATTTAATTTTTTCTACTCCCCCTAATTTTTTGATCATTGGGCCATTTGCGTCCTCAACATGTTTCTGGCATGCACATCCACCACACTTCAAGCATGTTGGGATCAGTTAGAAGTCCCTTTCCTATAAAATTCCACCAAGCTATTATTAGGGGGTTGTACTAGTGGAATTTCCCAAACATGGATTTTGGGTTCATATTTAGTGCATGAAGTAATTTTCTATTTATTAGAGTTTTCAATTTTTTTTTGCACACATGAACTCAAAAATTTTCGTTTTGTTGCGATATTATATCTTTTTTCTTTACGAGGAAAAAAGGGAGAGTACATGTTTGGACTTGAAAAAACAAATTTGAACATCCAAAATGGAAATGCACAAATGCTGAGAGAGATAATTCCAAAAAGTATCTGTGATTTTTAAGGATAGGTAAAAAGTGGGTTGTTTGGCTCTGGTAAATATCCAACATCTTGAGAATTTAATTTTTTCTACTCCCCCTAATTTTTGGATCATTGGGCCACTTGCATCCTCAACATGCTTGTGGCATGCCCATCCACCACACTTCAAGCATGTTGGGATCAATTAGAAGTCTTTTTCCTATAAAATTCTACCAAGCTATTATTAGGGGGTTGTACTAGTGGAATTTCCCAAACATGGATTTTGGGGTTCATTTTTAGTGCCTGAAATAATTTTCTATTTATTATAGTTTTCAAATTTTTTTTGCACACATGAACTCTAAAATTTTAGTTTTGTTGCGATTTTACATTTTTTTTTTTTTGTTTATGAGGAAAACTGGGAGAGTACAAGTTTGGACCTGAACAAAAAAAAATTTGAACATCCAAAATGGAAATGCACAAATGCATAGAGAGATATTTCGAAGAAATATCTGTGATTTTTAAGGGTAGGCAAAAAGTGGGTTGTTTAGCTCTGGTAAATATCCAACCACACCAGAATTTAATTTTTTCTACTCCCCATAATTTTTGGATCATTGGGCCACTTGCATCCTCAACATGCTTGTGGCATGCGCATCCACCACACTTAAAGCATGTTGGGATAAATTAGAAGTCCCTTTCCTATAAAATACCACCAAGCAATTATTAGGGGGTTGTACTAGTGGAATTTCCCAAACATGGATTTTGGGGTTCATTTTTGGTGCGTGAAATAATTTTCTATTGATTATAGTTTTCAAATTTTTTTTGCACACATGAATTGTAAAATTTTCATTTTGTTGCGATTTTATATCTTTTTTGTTTACGAGAATAAATGGGAGATTACAAGTTTGAACATGGAAAAAAATATATGAACATCCAAAATGGAAATGCACAAATGCAGAGAGAGATAATTCCAAAACGTATCTGTGACTTTTAAGGATAGGCAAAAAGTGGGTTGTTTGGCTCTGGTAAATATCCAACAACTTGAGAATTTAATTTTATCTACTCCCCCGAATTTTTGGATCATTGGGCCACTTGCATCCACAACGTGCTTGTGGCATGCACATCCACCACACTTAAAGCATGTTGGGATCAGTTAGAAGTCTCTTTCCAATAAAATTCCACCAAGCTATTATTAGGGGGTTGTACTAGTGGTTCCCAAACATGGATTTTGGGGTTCATTTTTAGTGCGTGAAATAATTTTCTATTTATTACAGTTTTCAATTTTTTTTTGCACACATGAACTCTAAAATTATCGTTTTGTTGCGATCTTATATCTTTTTTGTTTACGAGGAAAAATGGGAGAGTACAAGTTTGGACCTAAAAAAATAAAATTTGAACATCGAAAATGGAAATGCACAAATGCTGAGAGAGATAATTCCAAGAAGTATCTGTGATTTTAAAGGATAGGCAAAAAGTGGGTTGTTTGGCTCTGGTAAATATCCAACCACTTGAGAATTTAATTTTTTCTGCTCCCCCTAATTTTTGGATCACTGGGCCACTTGCATCCTCAACATGCTTGTGGCATGCACATCCACCACAATTAAAGCATGTTGGGATCAGTTAGAAGTCACTTTCCTATAAAATTCTACCAAGCTACTATTAGGGGGTTGTACTATTGGAATTTCGCAAACATGGATTTTGGGGTACATTTTTAGTGCGTGAAATAATTTTCTTTTTTTATAGTTTTCAAATATTTTTTGCACACCTGAACTCTAAAATTTTTGTTTTGTTGCGATCTTATATCTTTTTTGTTTACGAGGAAAAATGGGAGAGTACAAGTTTGGCCCTGAAAAAAAGAATTTGAACATCCAAAATGGAAATGCACAAATGCTGAGAGAGATAATTCCAAAAAAGTAGCTTTGATTTTTAAGGATAGGGAAAAGTGAGTTGTTTGGCTCTTGTAAATATCCAACCACTTGAGAATTTAATTATTTCTACTCCCCCATATTGGGATCATTGGGCCACTTGCATCCTCAACATGCTTGTGGCATGCACATCCACCACACTTAAAGCTTGTTGGGATCAGTTAGAAGGGTCTTTCCTATAAAATTCCACCAAGCTGTTATTAGGGGGTTGTACCATTGGAATTTCCCAAACATTGATTTTGGGGTTCATTTTTAGTTCGTGAAATAATTTTCTATTTATTATAGTTTTCAAAATTTTCTTGCACTTATGAACTCTAAAATTTTCGTTTTATTGCGATCTTATATCTTTTTTGTTGACGAGGAAAAAATTGGAGAGTACAAGTTTGGACCTGAAAAAAAAAATTTGAACATCCAAAATGGAAATGCACAAATGCTGAGAGAGATAATTCCAAAAAGTATCTGTGATATTTAAGGATAGGCAAAAAGTGGGGTGTTTGGCTTTGGTAAATATCCAACCAGTTTAGAATTTAAATTTTCTACTCCCCCTCATTTTTGGATCATTGGGCCACTTGCATCCTCAACATGCTTGCGGCATGCACATCCACCACACTTAAAGCATGTTGGGATCAGTTAGAAGTCTCTTTCATATAAAATCCCACCATGCTATTATTAGGGGGTTGTACTAGTGGAATTTCCCAAACATGGATTTTGGTTTTCTTTTTTAGTGCGTGAAATAATTTTCTATTTATTATAGTTTTCAAATTTTTTTTCCCCACATGAACTCTAAAATTTTCGTTTTGTTGCGATCTTATATCTTTTTTATTTACGAGAAAAAATGGGAGAGAACAAGTTTGGACCTAGAAAAAAAAATTTGACCATCGAAAATGGAAATGCACAAATGCAAAGAGAGAAAATTCAGAAAAGTATCTGTGATTTTTAAGGATAGGCAAAAAGTGGGTTGTTTGGCTCTGGTAAATATCCAACCACTTCATAATTTAATTTTTTCTACTCCCACGAATTTTTGGATCATTGGGCCACTTGCATCCTCAACATGTTTGTGGCATGCACATCCACCACACTTAAAGCATGTTGGGATCAGTTAGAAGTCTCTTTAATATAAAATCCCACCAAGCTACTATTAGGGGGTTGTACTAGTGGAATCTCCCAAACATGGATTTTGGTGTTCATTTTTAGTGCGTATAATAATTTTCTATTTATTATAGTTTTAAAATTTTTTTTGCACACATGAACTCTAAAATTTTCGTTTTGTTGCGATCTTATATCTTTTTTGTTTACGAGGAAAAATGGGAGAGTACAAGTTTGGACCTGGAAAAAAAAACTTGAACATCCAAAATGGAAATGCACAAATGCGGAGAGACATAATTCCAAAAAGTATCTGTGATTTTTAAGGATAGGCAAAAAGTGGGTTGTTTGGCTCTGGTAAATATCCAACCACTTGAGAATTTAATTTTTTCTACTCCCCCTAATTTTTGGATGATTGGGCCACTTGCATCCTCAACATGCTTGTGGCATGCACATCCACTACACTTAAAGCATGTTGGGATCAGTTAGAAGTCTCTTTCCTATAAAATCCCACCAAGCTATTATTAGGGGTTTGTACTAGAGGAATTTCCCTAACATGGATTTTGGTGTTCATTTTTAGTGCCTGAAATAATTT
This sequence comes from Aristolochia californica, assembly GCF_029961685.1. Taxonomy (NCBI): domain Eukaryota; kingdom Viridiplantae; phylum Streptophyta; class Magnoliopsida; order Piperales; family Aristolochiaceae; genus Aristolochia; species Aristolochia californica. The sequence goes on along the minus strand of NW_027182257.1, from coordinate 21,321,912 downwards.
TTTATTTATTATAGTTTTCAAATTTTTTTTGCACACATGAACTCTAAAATTTTTGTTTTGTTGCGATCTTATATTTTTTTATGTTTATGAGGAAAAATGGTAGAGTACAAGTTTGGACCTGAAAAAAAAAATTTGAACATCCAGAATAGAAACGCACAAATGCAGAGAGAGATATTTCCAAGAAATATATGTGATTTTTAAGGGTAGGCAAAAAGTGGGTTGTTTGGCTCTGGTAAATATCCAACCACACCAGAATTTAATTTTTTCTACTCCCCCTAATTTTTGGATCATTGGGCCACTTGCATCCTCAACATGCTTGTGGCATGCACATCCACCACACTTAAAGCATGTTGGGATCAATTAGAAGTCTCTTTCCTATAAAATACCACCAAGCAATTATTAGGGGGTTGTACTAGTGGAATTTCCCAAACATGGATTTTGGGGTTCATTTTTGGTGCGTGAAATAATTTTCTATTTATTATAGTTTTCAAATTTTTTTGCCTACAGGAACTCTAAAATTTTCATTTTGTTGCTATTTTATATCTTTTTTGTTTACGAGAATAAATGGGAGATTACAAGTTTGGACCTGGAAAAAAAAATATGAACATCCAAAATGGAAATGCACAAATGCAGAGAGAGATAATTCCAAAACGTATCTGTGACTTTTAAGGATAGGCAAAAAGTGGGTTGTTTGGCTCTGGTAAATATCCAACAACTTGAGAATTTAATTTTATCTACTCCCCAGAATTTTTGGATCATTGGGCCACTTGCATCAACAACGTGCTTGTGGCATGCACATCCACCACACTTAAAGCATGTTGGGATCAGTTAGAAGTCTCTTTCCAATAAAATTCCACCAAGCTATTATTAGGGGGTTGTACTGGTTCCCAAACATGGATTTTGGGGTTCATTTTTAGTGCGTGAAATAATTTTCTATTTATTACAGTTTTCAATTTTTTTTTGCACACATGAACTCTAAAATTTTCGTTTTGTTGCGATCTTATATCTTTTTTTTTTACGAGGAAAAATGGGAGAGTACAAGTTTGGACCTGAAGAAAAAAATTTGAACATCCAAAATGGAAATGCACGAATGCTGAGAGAGATAATTCCAAGAAGTATCTGTGATTTTAAAGGATAGGCAAAAAGTGGGTTGTTTGGCTCCGGTAAATATCCAACTACTAGAGAATTTAATTTTTTCTACTCGCCCTAATTATTGGGTGATTGGGTCACTTGCATCCTCAACATGCTTGTGGCACGCCCATCCACCACACTTAAAGCATGTTGGGATCAGTTAGAAGTCTCTTTCCTATTAAATTCCACCAAGCTACTATTAGGGGGTTGTACTAGTGGAATTTCCCAAATATGGATTTTGGGGTTCATTTTTAGTGCGTGAAATAATTTTCTATTTATTATAGTTTTCAAAATTTTATTGCACACATGAACTCTCAAATTTTCGTTTTGTTGCGATCTTATATCTTTTTTGTTTACGAGGAAAAATGGGAGGGTAGTAGTTTGGACCTGGAAAAAAAAAATTGAACATCCAAATTGGAAATGCACAAATGCTGGGTGAGATTATTCCAAAAAGTATTTGTGATTTTTAAGGATAGGAAAAAAGTGGGTTGTTCGGCTCGGTAAATATCCAACAACTTCAGAATTTAATTTGTACTGCTCGCCCTAATTTTTGGATCATTGGGCCACTTGTATCCTCAACATGCTTGGGGCATGCATATCCACCACACTTAAAGCCTGTTGGGATCAGTTAGAAGTCCCTTTCCTATAAAATTTCACCAAGCTATTAGTAGGGGGTTGTACTAGTGGAATTTCCCAAACATGGATTTCGGGGTTCATTTTTATTGGCTGAAATAATTTTCTATTTATTATAGTTTTCAAATTTTTTTTGCACACTTGAAATCTTAAATTTTTGTTTTGTTGCGATCTTATATATTTTTTTTTTTCGAGGAAAAGTGGAATAGTACAAGTTTGGACCTGAAAAAAAAAATTTGAACATCCAAAATGGAAATGGACAATGCTGAGAGAGATAATTCCAAAAAGTATCAGTGATTTTTAAGGATAGGCAAAAAGTGGGTTGTTTGGCTCCTGTAAATATCCAACCTCTTGAGAATTTAATTTTTTCTACTCCCCCTAATTTTTTGATCATTGGGCCATTTGCGTCCTCAACATGTTTCTGGCATGCACATCCACCACACTTCAAGCATGTTGGGATCAGTTAGAAGTCCCTTTCCTATAAAATTCCACCAAGCTATTATTAGGGGGTTGTACTAGAGGAATTTCCCAAACATGGATTTTGGGTTCATATTTAGTGCATGAAGTAATTTTCTATTTATTAGAGTTTTCAATTTTTTTTTGCACACATGAACTCAAAAATTTTCGTTTTGTTGCGATATTATATCTTTTTTCTTTACGAGGAAAAAAGGGAGAGTACATGTTTGGACTTGAAAAAACAAATTTGAACATCCAAAATGGAAATGCACAAATGCTGAGAGAGATAATTCCAAAAAGTATTTGTGATTTTTAAGGATAGGCAAAAAGTGGGTTGTTTGGCTATGGTAAATATCCAACATCTTGAGAATTTAATTTTTTCTACTCCCCCTAATTTTTGGATCATTGGGCCACTTGCATCCTCAACATGCTTGTGGCATGCCCATCCACCACACTTCAAGCATGTTGGGATCAATTAGAAGTCTTTTTCCTATAAAATTCTACCAAGCTATTATTAGGGGGTTGTACTAGTGGAATTTCCCAAACATGGATTTTGGGGTTCATTTTTAGTGCCTGAAATAATTTTCTATTTATTATAGTTTTCAAATTTTTTTTGCACACATGAACTCTAAAATTTTAGTTTTGTTGCGATCTTACTTTTTTTTTTTTTTTTGTTTATGAGGAAAACTGGGAGAGTACAAGTTTGGACCTGAACAAAAAAAAATTTGAACATCCAAAATGGAAATGCACAAATGCATAGAGAGATATTTCGAAGAAATATCTGTGATTTTTAAGGGTAGGCAAAAAGTGGGTTGTTTAGCTCTGGTAAATATCCAACCACACCAGAATTTAATTTTTTCTACTCCCCATAATTTTTGGATCATTGGGCCACTTGCATCCTCAACATGCTTGTGGCATGCGCATCCACCACACTTAAAGCATGTTGGGATAAATTAGAAGTCCCTTTCCTATAAAATACCACCAAGCAATTATTAGGGGGTTGTACTAGTGGAATTTCCCAAACATGGATTTTGGGGTTCATTTTTGGTGCGTGAAATAATTTTCTATTGATTATAGTTTTCAAATTTTTTTTGCACACATGAATTGTAAAATTTTCATTTTGTTACGATTTTATATCTTTTTTGTTTACGAGAATAAATGGGAGATTACAAGTTTGGACATGGAAAAAAATATATGAACATCCAAAATGGAAATGCACAAATTCAGAGAGAGATAATTCCAAAACGTATCTGTGACTTTTAAGGATAGGCAAAAAGTGGGTTGTTTCGCTCTGGTAAATATCCAACAACTTGAGAATTTAATTTTATCTACTCCCCCGAATTTTTGGATCATTGGGCCACTTGCATCCACAACGTGCTTGTGGCATGCACATCCACCACACTTAAAGCATGTTGGGATCAGTTAGAAGTCTCTTTCCAATAAAATTCCACCAAGCTATTATTAGGGGGTTGTACTAGTGGTTCCCAAACATGGATTTTGGGGTTCATTTTTAGTGCGTGAAATAATTTTCTATTTATTACAGTTTTCAAATTTTTTTTGCACACATGAACTCTAAAATTATCGTTTTGTTGCGATCTTATATCTTTTTTGTTTACGAGGAAAAATGGGAGAGTACAAGTTTGGACCTAAAAAAATAAAATTTTAACATCGAAAATGGAAATGCACAAATGCTGAGAGAGATAATTCCAAGAAGTATCTGTGATTTTAAAGGATAGGCAAAAAGTGGGTTGTTTGGCTTCGGTAAATATCCAACCACTAGAGAATTTAATTTTTTCTACTCGCCCTAATTATTGGGTGATTGGGCCACTTGCATCCTCAACATGCTTGTGGCACGCCCATCCACCACACTTAAAGCATGTTGGGATCAGTTAGAAGTCTCTTTCCTATAAAATTCCCCCAAGCTACTATTAGGGGGTTGTACTAGTGGAATTTCCCAAATATGGATTTTGGGGTTCATTTTTAGTGCGTGAAATAATTTTCTATTTATTATAGTTTTCAAAATTTTCTTGCACACATGAACTCTCAAATTTTCGTTTTGTTGCGATCTTATATCTTTTTTGTTTACAAGGAAAAATGGGAGGGTAGTAGTTTGGACTTGCAAAAAAAAATTTGAACATCCAAAATAGAAATGCACAAATGCTGGGAGAGATTATTCCAAACAGTATCTGTGATTTTTAAGGATAGGAAAAAAGTGGGTTGTTCGGCTCTAGTAAATATCCAACAACTTCAGAATTTAATTTTTACTGCTCGCCCTAATTTTTGGATCATTGGGCCACTTGTATCCTCAACATGCTTGGGGCATGCATATCCACCACACTTAAAGCCTGTTGGAATCAATTAGAAGTCCCTTTCCTATAAAATTTCACCAAGCTATTATTAGGGGGTTGTACTAGTGAAATTTCCAAAACATGGATTTCGGGGTTCATTTTTGTTGGCTGAAATAATTTTCTATTTATTATAGTTTTCAAATTTTTTTTGCACACATGAAATCTTAAATTTTTGTTTTGTTGCGATCTTATATATTTTTTGTTTTCGAGGAAAAGTGGAACAGTACAAGTTTGGACCTGAAAAAAAAAATTTGAACATCCAAAATGGAAATGGACAAATGCAGAGAGAGATATTTCCAAAAAGTATCAGTGATTTTTAAGGATAGGCAAAAAGTGGGTTGTTTGGCTCCTGTAAATATCCAACCACTTGAGAATTTAATTTTTTCTACTCCCCCTAATTTTTTGATCATTGGGCCACTTGCGTCCTCAACATGCTTGTGGCATGCCCATCCACCACACTTAAAGCATGTTGGGATCAGTTAGAAGTCTCTTTCCTATAAAATTCCACCAAGCTACTATTAGGGGGTTGTACTAGTGGAATTTCCCAAATATGGATTTTGGGGTTCATTTTTAGTGCGTGAAATAATTTTCTATTTATTATAGTTTTCAAAATTTTCTTGCACACATGAACTCTCAAATTTTTGTTTTGTTGCGATCTTATATCTTTTTTGTTTACGAGGAAAAATGGGAGGGTAGTAGTTTGGACCTGCAAAAAAAAATTTGAACATCCAAATTGGAAATGCACAAATGCTGGGAGAGATTATTCCAAAAAGTATCTGTGATTTTTAAGGAGAGGAAAAAAGTGGGTTGTTCGGCTCTGGTAAATATCCAACAACTTCAGAATTTAATTTTTACTGCTCGCACTAATTTTTGGATCATTGGGCCACTTGTATCCTCAACATGCTTGGGGCATGCATATCCACCACACTTAAAGCCTGTTGGAATCAGTTAGAAGTCCCTTTCCTATAAAATTTCACCAAGCTATTATTAGGGGGTTGCACTAGTGGAATTTCCCAAACATGGATTTCGGGGTTCATTTTTATTGGCTGAAATAATTTTCTATATATTATAGTTTTCAAATTTTTTTTGCACACTTGAAATCTTAAATTTTCGTTTTGTTGAGATCTTATATATTTTTTGTTTTCGAGGAAAAGTGGAACAGTACAAGTTTGGACCTGAAAAAAAAAATTTGAACATCCAAAATGGAAATGGACAAATGCTGAGAGAGATAATTCCAAAAAGTATCAGTGATTTTTAAGGATAGGCAAAAAGTGGGTTGTTTGGCTCCTGTAAATATCCAACCACTTGAGAATTTAATTTTTTCTACTCCCCCTAATTTTTTGATCATTGGGCCACTTGCGTCCGCAACATGCTTCTGGCATGCACATCCACCACACTTCAAGCATGTTGGGATCAGTTAGAAGTCCCTTTCCTATAAAATTCCACCAAGCTTGTACTAGTGGAATTTCCCAAACATGGATTTTGGGTTCATGTTTAGTGCATGAAGTAATTTTCTATTTATTATAGTTTTCAAATTTTTTTTGCACACATGAACTCAAAAATTTTCGTTTTGTTGCGATATTATATCTTTTTTCTTTACGAGGAAAAATGGGAGAGGGCATGTTTGGACTTGAAAAAACAAATTTGAACATCCAAAATGGAAATGCACAAATGCTGAGAGAGATAATTCCAAAAAGTATCTATGATTTTTAAGGATAGGCAAAAAGTGGGTTGTTTGGCTCTGGTAAATATCCAACCACTTGAGAATTTAATTTTTTCTACTCCCCCTAATTTTTGGATGATTGGGCCACTTGCATCCTCAACATGCTTGTGGCATGCACATCCACCACACTTCAAGCATGTTGGGATCAGTTAGAAGTCTCATTCTTATAAAATTCCACCAAGATATTATTAGGAGGTTGTACTAGTGGAATTTCCCAAACATGGATTTTGGGTTTCATTTTTAGTGCGTGATGTAATTTTCTATATATTATAGTTTTCAAAATTTTTTTGTACACATGAACTCTAAAATTTTCTCTTTGTTGCGATCTTATATCTTTTTTGTTTAGGAGGAAAAATGGGCGAGTACAAGTTTGGACCTGAAAAAGAAAATTTGAACATCCAAAATGGAAATGCACAAATGTTGAGAGAGATAATTCCAAAAATTATCTGTGATTTTTAAGGATAAGCAAAAAGTGGGTTGTTTGGCTCTGGTAAATATTCAACCACTTGAGAATTTAATTTTTCCTACTCTCCCAAATTTTTGGATCATTGGGCCACTTGCATCATCATGCGCATCCACCACACTTAAAGCATGTTGGGATCAGTTAGAAGTCTCTTTCCTATAAAATCCCGCCAAGCTATTATTAGGGGGTTGTACTAGAGTAATTTCCCAAACATGGATTTTGGTGTTCATTTTTAGTGCCTGAAATCATTTTTTATTTATTATAGTTTTCAAATTTTTTTTGCACACATGAACTCTAAAATTTTTCGTTTTGTTGCGATCTTATTTTTTTTTGTTGACGAGGAAAAATGGGAGAGTACAAGTTTGGACCTAAAAAAAAAAATTTGAACATCCAAAATGGAAATGCACAAATGCAGATAGAGATAATTCTAAAAAATATCTGTGATTTTTAAGGATAGGCAAAAAGTGGGTTGCTTGGCTCTGGTAAATATCCAACCACACTAGAATTTAATTTTTTCTACTCCCCCTAATTTTTGGATCATTGGGCCACTTGCATCCTCAACATGCTTGTGGCATGCACATCCACTACACTTAAAGCATGTTGGGATCAGTTAGATGTCTCTTTAAAATCTAATAGCTTGGTGGAATTTTATAAGAAAGAGATTTCTAATTGATCCTAACATGTTTTAAATGTGGTGGGTATGCATGCCTGAAACATGTTGAAGATGCAAAAGACCTAATGATTCAAAAATTTCAAGGAGTAGAAAATATTAAATTCTCAAGTTAACGTGTGGTTGGATATTTACCAGAGCCAAACAACCCACTTTTTGACTATGTTTCAAAATCGGAGATACTTTTTGGAATTAACTCTCTCAGCATTTTTGCATTTCCATTTTTGATGTTCAATTTTTGTTCTAATCCAAAATTTTCTCGTAAACGAAATGAAAATTTTAGAGTTCATGTATGCAAAATAATTTGAAAACTATAATAAATGTAAGTGAAGAAAATTATTTCACGCACTAAAAATGTACTCCAAAGTTTTGTTATCCATGTTTGGGAAATTCCACTAGGACAACCCCTAATAGCTTGGTGGAATTTTATAAGAAAGAGATTTCTAATTGATCCTAACATGTTTTAAATTTGGTGGGTATGCATGCCAGAAACATGTTGAAGATGCAAATGACCTAATGATCCAAACATTTTTAGGAGTAGAAAAAATTAAATTCTCAAGTTAACGTGTGGTTGGATATTCACCAGGACCAAACAACCTACTTGTTGCCTATCCTTCAAAATCAAAGATACTTTTTGGAATTATCTCTTTCCACATTTGTGCATTTACATTTTGGACGTTCAATTTTTATTCAAATCCAAACTTTTCTCGTAAAAGAAATGAAAATTTTAGAGTTCAAGGACGTATGCCAGAAACATGTTGAAGATGCAAATCACCTAATGATCCAAAAATTTCAAGGAGTAGAAAAAATTAAATTCTCAAGTAAACATGTTGTTGGATATTTACCAGAGCCAAACAACTTACTTTTTCCCTATCCTTAAAAATCAAAGATTTTTTTTGGAATTATGTCTCTCAGCATTTGTGCATTTCCATTTTTGAATATTCAATTTTTTAGCAAATGCAAACTTTTCTCGTTAACAAAATGAAAATTTAAGAGTCCATCTATGCAAAAATAATTGAAAAATATAATAAATGTAAGTGAAGAAAATTATTCCACGCACTAAAAATGAACTCAAATGTTTTGTTATCCATGTTAGGAAAATTCCACAAGTACAACACCTAATAGCTTGGTGGAATTTTATAAGAAAGAGATTTCTAAGTGATCCTAATATGTTTTAAATGTGGTGGGTATGCATGCCAGAAACATGATGAAGATGCAAATGAGCTAATGATCCAAAAATTTTAAAGAGTAGAAAAAATTAAATTCTCAAGTTGACGTGTGGTTGGATATTTTCCAGAGCCGTACAACCCACTTTTTGCCCATGCTTCAAAATCAGAGATACTTTTTGAAATTATCTCTCTCAGCATTTGTGGATTTCCATTTTGGATGTTCAATTCTTTTTTATAATCCAAACTTTTAATGTAAAAAAAATGATAATTTTAGAGTTCATGTATGCAAAAAAATTGGAGAACTATAATAAATGTAAGTGAAGAAAATTATTTGACGCACTAAAAATGAACTCCAAAGTTTTGTTATCCATGTTTGGGAAATTCCACGAGTACAACCCCTAATAGCTTTGTGGAATTTTATAAGAAAGAGATTTCTAATTGGTCCTAACATGTTTTAAATGTGGTGGGTATCCATGCCCAAAACATGTTGAAGATTCAAATGACCTAATGATCAAAAAAATTTCAAAGAGTAGAAAAAATTAAATTCTCAAGTTAACGTGTGATTGGATATTTAGCCAAGCCAAACAACCCAATTTTTGCCTATCCTTCAAAATCAGAGATACTTTTTGGAATTATCTCTCTCAAAATTTGTGTATTTCCATTTGGGTTGTTCAATTTTTTTTCAAATCCAAACTTTTCTCGTAAACAAAATAAAAATTTTAGAGTTCATTTATGCAAAAAAATTTGAACACTATAATAAATGTGAGTGAAGAAAATTATTTCACGCACTAAAAATGAACTCCAAAGTTTTGTTATCCATGTTTGGGAAATTCCACTAGTACAAACCTAATAGCTTGGTGGAATTTTATAAGAAAGAGATTTCTAATTGATCCTAACATGTTTTAAATATGGTGGGTATGCATGCCAGAAACATGTTGAAGATAGAAATGACCCAATGATACAAAAATTTCGAGTAGAAAAAATTAAATTCTCCAGTTAACGTGTGGTTGGATATTCACTAGAGTCAAACAACCTACTATTTGCCTATCGTTCAAAATCAGATATACATTTTTGAATTATATCTCCCAGCATTTCTGCATTTCCATTTTGGATGTTCAATTTTTTTTCAAATACTAAATTTTCTCGTAAACAAAATGAAAATTTTAGAGTTCATGTATGCAAAAATATTTGAAAACAATATTAAATGTAAGTGAAGAAAATCATTTCACGCCCTGAAAATGAACTCCAAAGTTTTGTTATCCATGTTTGGGAAAAGTCCACTAGTACAACCCCTAATGGCTTGGTGGAATTTTATAAGAAAGAGATTTGTAATTGATCCTAACTTGTTTTAAATGTGGTGGGAATGCCAGAAACAAGTTGAAAATGCAAATGACCTAATGATCCAAAAACATTCGAGGAGTAGAAAAAATTAAATTCTCAAGTTAATGTGTGGTTGGATATTTACCAGAGCCTAACAACCCACTTTTTGCCTATCCTTCAATATCAGATATACTTTTTGGAATTATCTCTCTCTGTATTTGTGCATTTCCTTTTTGGATGTTCAATTTTTTGTCAAATCCAAACTTTTCTCATAAGCAAAATGAAAATTTTAGAGTTCATGTATGCAAAACAATTTATAAACAATATTAAATGTAAGTGAAGAAAATTATTTCACGCACTAAAAATGAACTCTAAAGTTTTTTTATCCATGTTTGGGAAAGTCCACTAGTACAACCCCTAATAGCTTTGTAGAATTTTATAAGAAAGATATTTCTAATTGATCCTAACTTGTTTTAAATGTGGTGGGAATGCATGCCAGAAACATGTTGAAAATGCAAATGACCAAATGATCCAAAAACTTTCGAGGAGTAGAAAAAATTAAATTCTCAAGTTAACGTGTGGTTGGATATTTACCAGAGCCAAACAACCTACTTTTTTTCCTATCCTTCAATATTCGAGATACTTTTTGGAATTATCTCTCTCTGCATTTGTGCATTTCCAATTTGGATGTTCAATTTTTTTTCAAATCCAAACTTTTCTCGTAAACAAAATGAAAATTTTAGAGTTCATGTATGCAAAAAAACATGAAAACTATAATAAATGTATGTGAAGAAAATTATTTCACAGACTAAAAATGAACTCCACAGTTTTGTTATCCATGTTTGGAAAATTCCACTAGTACAACCCCTAATAGCTTGGTGGAATTTTATAAGAAAGAGATTTTTAATTGATCCTAATGTTTTAAATGTTGTGGGTATGCATACCAAAAAGTTGTTGAAGATGCAAATGACCTAATGGTCCAAATATTTCGAGTAGAAAAAATTAAATTCTCAAGTTAACGTGTGGTTGGATATTTACCAGAGCCAAACAACCCTCTTTTTGCCTATCCTTTCAAAATAAGAGATACTTTTTGGAATTATCCCTCTCAGTATTTGTGCATTTCAATTTTAGATGTTCAATATTTTTTCAAATCATAACTTTTCTCGTAAACAAATAAAAATTTTAGGGTTCGTGTATGCAAAAAACTTTGAAAACTATAATAAATGTAATTGAAGAAAATAATTTCACGTACTAAAAATGAACTCCAAAGTTTTGTTATCCATGTTTGGGAAATTCCACGAGTATAACCCCTAATAGCTTGGTGGAATATTAATAGAAAGAGATTTCTAATTGATCCTACCATGTTTTAAATGGGGTGGGTGTGCATGCAAGAAACATGTTGAAGATGCAAATGACCTAATGATCAAAAAAATTTCAAAGAGTAGAAAATATTAAATTCTCATGTTAACGTGTGATTGGATATTTACCAGATTCAAACAACCCACTTTTTGCCTATCCTTCAAAATCAGAAATACTTTTGGGAATTATCTCTCTCAGCATTTGTGCATTTCCATTTTGGATGTTCAATTTTTTTTCAAATTCTAACTTTTCTCGTAAACAAAATGAAAATTTTAGAGTTCATGTATGCAAAAAAATTTGAAAACTATAATAAATGTAAATGAAGAAAATTATTTCACCCTCTAAAAATGAACTCCAAAGTTTTTTTATCCATGTTTGGAAAATTCCATGAGTTAAACCCCTAATAGTTTGGTGGAATTTTATAAGAATTAGAATTCTAATAGGTCCTAACATGTTTTAAATTTGGTGGGTATACATGTGAGAAAAATGTTGAAGATTTAAATGTCCTAATGATTAAAAAAATTTCAAAGAGTAGAAAAAATTAAATTCTCAAGTTAACCTATGAATGGATATTTAACTGAGCCAAACAACCTACTTTTGGCCTATCCTTCAAAATCGGAGATACTTTTTGGAATTATCACACTAAGCATTTGTGGATTTCCATTGTGGATGTTCAATTTTTTTTCAAATCCAAACTTTTCTCATAAAAAAATTAAAATTTTAGTGTTCATGTATGAAAAAAATTTAGAAAACTATAATAAATGTAAGTGAAGAAAATTATTTCACGCACTAAAAATGAACTCCAAAGTTTTCTTATCCATGTTTGGGAAATTCCACTAGTACAACCCTAATAGTTCGGTGGAATTTTATATGAAAGAGATTTCTAATTGATCCTAACATGTTTTAAATGTGGTGGGTATGCATGCCAGAAACATGTTGAAGATTCAAATGACCTAATGATCCAAAAATTTCAAGGAGTAGAAAAAATTAAATTCTCAAGTTAACGTGTGGTTGGATATTTACCAGAGCCTAACAACCTACTGTTTGCCTATCCTTCAAAATCTGAGATACTTTTTAGAATTATCTCTCCCAGCATTTGAGCATTTCCATTTGGGAAGTTCAATTTTTTTTCAATCCAAACTTTACTCGTAAACAAAATGAAAATTTTAGAGTTCATGTTTGCAAAAAAAATTATTTCACGCACTAAAAATGAACTCCAAAGTTTTGTTATCCATGTTTAGGAAATTCCACTAGAACAACCCTTAATAGTTTGGTAGAATTTTATAAGAAAGAGATTTCTAATTGATCCAAACATGTTTTAAATGTGGTGGGTATGCATGCCAGAAACATGTTGGAGAAGCAAATGACCCAATGATCCAAAAATTTAAAGGAGTAGAACAAATTAAATTCTCAAGTTAACGTGTGGTTGGAAATTTATCGGAACCAAACAACCCACTTTTTGCCACTCCTTCTAAATCAGAGATACTTTTTGGAATTATCTCTCTCAGATTTTATGCATTTCCATTTTGGATGTACAATTATTTTTCAAATCCAACCTTTTCTCGTAAACAAAATGAAAATTTTAGAGTTCATGTAGGCAAAAAAATTTGAAAACTATAATAAATGTAAGTGAAGAAAATTATTTCACGAACAAAAAATGAATTCCAAAGTTTTGTTATCCATGTTTGGGAAATTCCACTAGTACAAACCCTAATAGCATGGTGGAATTTTATATTAAAGAAATTTCGAATTGATCCTAACATGTTTTAAATGTGGTGGGTATGCATGCCAGAAATATGTTGAAGATGCAAATGACCTAAAGATCAAAAAAATTTCTAAGAGTAGAAAAAATTAAATTTTCAAGTTAACGTGTGATTGGATGTTTAACAGAGCCAAACAAACCACTTTTTGCCTATCCTTCAAAATCAGAGATACTTTTTCGAATTTTCTATCTCAGCATTTTGTGCATTTCCATTTTGGATATTCAATTTTTTTTGAAATTCACACTTTTCTAGTAAACAAAATGCAAATTATAAAGTTTCTGTATGCAAAAAAATTTGAAAACTATACTAAATGTAAGTGAAGAAAATTATTTCATGCACTAAAAATGAACTCCAAAGTTTTATTATCCATGTTTGGGAAATTCCACTAGTACAACCCCTAATATCTTGGTCGAATTTTATAAGAAAGATTTCTAATTGATCCTAACATGTTTTAAATGTGGTGGGTATGCATGCCAGAAACATGTTGAAGATGTAAATGACCTAATGATCCAAAAATTTCAAGGTGTAGAGAAAATTAAATTGTCAAGTTAACGTGTGGTCTGATATTTACCAAAGCCAAACAACCCACTTTTTGCCTATCATTCAAAATCAGAGATTATTTTTGGAATTATCCTTCTCTGAATTTGCGCATTTCCAGTTTGGATGTTCAATTTTTTTTCAAATCCAAACATTTCTCGTAAACAAAATGAAAATTTTAAAGTTCATGTATGCAAAAAACTTTGAAAACTATAATAAATGTAAGTCAAGAAAATTATTTTACGCACTAAAAATGATCTCCAAAGTTTTGTTATCCATGTTTGGGAAATTCCTCTAGTACAACCCCCAATAGCTTGGTGGAATTTTATAAGAAAGATTTTTAATTGACCCTAACATGTTTTAAATGTGCTGGGTATGCATGCAGAAACATGTTGAAGATGCAAATGACCAAATGATCCAAAAATTTCAAGGAGTGGAAAAAATAAAATTCTCAAGTTAACGTGTGGTTGGATGTTTACCAGAGCCAAACAACCTACTTTTTGCCTATCCTTCAAAATCAGAGATACTTTTTGAAATTATCTCTCTCAGCATTTGTGCATTTCCATTTTGGAAGTTCAATTTTTTTTCAAATCCAAACTTTTCTTGTAAACAAAATAAAAATTTTAGAGTTCATGTATGCGAAAAATTAAAAAACTACAATAAATGTAAGTGAAAAAAATTATTTCACGCACTAAAAATGAACTTCAATGTTTTATTATCCATATTTGGGAATTTCCACTAGTGCAACCCCTAACAGCTTGGTGGAATTTTCTAAGAAAGAGATTTCAAATTTATCCTAACATGTTTAAAATGTGGTGGGTAAGCTTGCCAGTAACATGTTGAAGATGCAAATGACCTAATGATCCAAAAATTTCAAGGAGTAAAAAAAATTAAATTCTCAAGTTAACGTGTGGTTGGATATTTACCAAAGCCAAAAAACCCACTTTTTGTTTACTCTTCAAAATCTGAGATAATTTTTGGAATTATCTCTCTCTGCATTTGGGCATTTCCATTTTGGATGTTCAATTGTTTTTCAATTCCAAACTTTTCTCATAAACAAAATGAAAATTTTATAGTTCATGTATGCAAAAAAATTTGAAAACTATAATAAATGAAAAAGAAGAAAATTATTTCAAAATTTTTCGTTTTGTTGCGATCTTATATCTTTTTTGTTTTCGAGGAAAAATGGGAGAGTACAAGTTTGGACCTGAAAAAAAAATTTGAACATCCAAAATGGAAATGCACAAATGCTGTGAGAGATAATTCCAAAAAGTATATGTGATTTTTAAGGATAGGCAAAAAGTGGGTTGTTTGGCTCTGGTAAACATCCAACCACTTGAGAATTTAATTTTATCTACTCCCCCTAATTTTTGGATCATTGGGCCTCTTGCATCCTCAACATGCTGGTGGCATGCACATCCACCACACTTAAAGAATGTTGGGATCAGTTAGAAGTCTCTTTCCTATAAAATTCCACCAAGCTATTATTAGGGGGTTGTACCAGTGGAATTTCCCAAACATGGATTTTGGGATTCATTTTTGGTGTGTGAAATAATTTTCTATTTATTATAGTTTTCAAATTTTTTTTGGACACATAAACTCTAAAAATTTTGTTTTGTTGCGATCATATATCTTTTTTGTTTACAAGGAAAAATGGGAGAGTACAAGTTTGGATCTGAAAAAAAAAAAATTGAACATCCAAAATGGAAATGCACAAATGCTGAGAGAGATAATTCCAAAAAGTATCTCTGATTTTTAAGGATTGGCAAAAAGTGGGTTGTTTTGCTCAGGTTAATATCACACCACTTGAGAATTTAATTTTTTCTACTCCTCCTAATTTTTAAATCACAGGGCCACTTGGATCCTCAACATGCTTGTGGCTCGCACATCCACCACACTTCAGGCATGTTGGGATCAGTTAGAAGCCTCTTTCCTATAAAATTCCACCAAGCTATTATTAGGGGGTTGTACTAGTGGAATTTCCCAAACATGGATTTTGGGGTTCATTTTTCGTGCGTGAAGTAATTTTCTATTTATTATAGTTTTCAAATTTTTTTTGCACACAAGAACTCAAAAATTTTCGTTATGTTGCGATACTATATCTTTTTTGTTTACAAAGAAAAATGGGAGAGTGCAAGTTTGGACTTGAAAAAAAAAATTTGAACATCCAAAATGGAAATGCACAAATGCAGAGAGAGATAATTCCAAAAAGTATCTGTGATTTTTAAGGATAGGCAAAAAGTGGTTTGTTTGGCGCTGGTAAATATCCAACCACATGAGAATTTAATTTTTTCTACTTCCCCTAATTTTTGGATCATTGGGCCACATGCATCCTCAACAAGCTTGTGGCATGCATATCCACCACACTTCAAGCATGTTGGGATCAGTTAGAAGTCTCTTTCCTATAAAATTCCACCAAGCTATTATTAGGGGGTTGTACTAGTGGAATTTCCCAAGCAAGGATTTTGGGGTTCTCTTTTAGCGCGTGAAGTAATTTTCCTTTTATTATAGTTTTCAAATTTTTTTTGCACACACGAAATCTAAAATTTTCATTTTGTTGTGATCTTATATCTTTTTTGTTTTTGAGGAAAAGTGGGAGAGTACAAGTTTGGACCTGAAAAAAAAAATTGAACATCAAAAATGGAAATGCACAAATGCTGAGAGAGATAATTCCAAAAAGTATCTGTGATTTTTAAGGATAGGCAAAAAGTGGGTTGTTTGGCTCTAGTAAATACCCAACCACTTGAGACTTTAATTTTTTCTACTCCCCCTAATTTTTGGATCATTAGGCCACTTGCATCGTCAACATGCTTGTTGCATGCACATCCCCCACACATAAAGCATGTTGGGATCAGTTAGAAGTACCTTTCCTATAAAATTCCACCAAGCTATTATTAGGGGGTTGTACTTGTGGAATTTCCCAAACAAGGATTTCGGGGTTCATTTTAAGTGCCTGAAATAATTTTCTATTTATTACAGTTTTCAAATATTTTTTGCACACCTGAACTCTTGAAATTTTCATTTTGTTGCGATCTTATATCGTATTTGTTTACGAGGAAAAATGGGAGAGTACAAGTTTGGACCTGAAAAAAAAAATGTGAACATCCAAAATGGAAATTCACAAATGCTGAGAGAGATAATTCTAAGAAGTATCTGTGATTTTTAAGGAGAGGCAAAAAGTGGGTTGTTTGGCTCTGGTAAATATCCAACCACTTGAGAATTAAATTTTTTCTACTCCCCCTAAATTTTTGGATCATTGGGCCACTTGCATGCTCAACATGCTTGTGGCATGCACATCCACCACACTAAAAGCATGTTGGGATCAGTTAGAAGTCTCTTTCGTATAAAATCCCACCAAGCTATTATTAGGGGGTTGTACTAGTGGAATTTCCCAAACATGGATTTTGAGGTTCATTTTTGGTGCGTGAAATAATTTTCTATATATTATAGTTTTCAAATTTTTTTTGCACTTATAAACTCTAAAAATTTCGTTTTGTTGCGATCTCATATCTTTTTTGGTTTATGAGGAAAAATGGGAGAGTACAAGTTTGGACCTGAAAAAAAAAATTTGAACATCCAAAATGGAAATGCACAAATGACGAGAGAGATAATTCCAAAAAGTATCTGTGATTTTTAAGGATAGGCAAAACGTGGGTTGTTTGGCTTTGGTAAATATCCAACCACTTGAGAATTTAATTTTTTCTACTCCCCCTAATTTTTGGCTCATTGGGCCACTTGCATCCTCAACATGCTTGTGGCATGCACATCTACCACACTTAAAGCATGTTGGGATCAGTTAGAAGTCTCTTTTCTATAAAATACCACCAAGCTATTATTAGGGGGTTGTACTAGTGGAATTTCCCAAACATGGATTTTGGGATTCATATTTGGTGCATGAAATAATTTTCTATTTATTATAGTTTTCAAAATTTTTTTGCACACATGAACTCTAAAATTTTCGTGTTGTTGCGATCTTATATCTTTTTTGTTTACGAGGAAAAATGGCAGAGAACAAGTTTGGACCTGAAAAAAAAAATTTGAGCATCCAAAATTAAAATGCACAAATTCTGAGAGAGATAATTCCAAAAAGTATCTGTCATTTTTCAGGATAGGCAAAAAGTGGGTTGTTTGGTTCTGGTAAATATCCAACCAATTGAGAATTTAATTTTTTCTACTCCCCCTAATTTTTGGATCATTGGGCCACTTGCATCCTCAACATGCTTGTGGCATGCACATCCACCACACTTAAAGCATGTTGGGATCAGTTAGAAGTCTCTTTCCTATAAAATCCCACCAAGCTATTTTTAGGGGGTTGTAATAGTGGAATTTCCCAAACATGGATTTTGGGGTTCATTTTTCGTGCGTGAAATAATTTACTATTCATTATAGTTTTCAAATTTTTTTTGCACACATAAACTCTAAAAATTTCGTTTTGTTGCGATCTTATATCATTTTTCTTTATGAGGAAAAATGGGAGAGTACAAGTTTGGACTTGAAAAAAAAAATTTTGAGCATCAAAAATGGAAATGCACAAATGCAGAGAGAGATAATTCCAAAAAGTATCTGTGATTCTTAAGGATAGGCAAAAAGTGGGTTGTTTGCCCTGGTAAATATCCAACCACCTGAGAATTTAATTTTGTGTACTCCCCCTAATTTTTGGATCATAGGACCACTTGCATCCCCAACATGCTTGTGGCATCCACATCCACCACACTTAAAGCATGATTGGATCAGTTAGAAGTCCCTTTCCTATAAAATTCTACCAAGCTACTATTACAGGGTTGTACTTGTGGAATTTCGCAAACATGAATTTTGGGGTTCATTTTTAGTGCATGAAATAATTTTCTATTTATTATAATTTTCAAAATTTTCTTGCACACATGAACTCTAAAATTTTCATTTTGTTGCGATCTTATATCTTTTTAATTTACGAGGAAAAATGGGTGTGCAGAAGATTGGACCTGAAAAAAAAAAAATTTGAACATCCAAAATGGAAATGCACAAATGTTGAGAGAGATTATTCCAAAAAGTATCTGTGATTTTTAAGGATAGGCAAAAAGTGGGTTGTTTGGCTCTTGTAAATATCCAACCACTTGAGAATTTAATTTTTTCTACTCCCCCTAATTTTTTTATCATTGGGCCACTTGCTTCCTCAACATGCTTCTGGCATTCACATCCACCACACTTCAAGCATGTTGGGATCATTTAGAAGTCTTTTTCCTATAAAATTCCACCAAGCTATTATTAGGCGGTTGTACTAGTGGAATTTCCCAAACATGGATTTTGGGGTTCCTTTTTAATGCGTGAAGTAATTTTCTATTTATTATAGTTTTCAAATTTTATTTGCACACATGAACTCAAAAATTTTCTTTTTGTTGTGATATTATATCTTTTTTGTTTACAAGGAAAAATGGGAGAGTGCAAGTTTGGACTTGAAAAAAAAAATTTGAACATCCAAAATGGAAATGCACAAATTCTGAGAGAGATCATTCCAAAAAGTATCTGTGATTTTTAAGGATAGGCAAAAAGTGGGTTGTTTGGCTCTGGTAAATATCCAACCACTTGAGAATTTCATTTTTTCTACTCCCCCTAATTTTTGGATCATTGGGCCACTTGCATCCTCAACATGCTTGTGGCATGCACATCCACCACACTTCAAGCATGTTGGGATCAGCTAGAAGTCTCTTTCCTATAAAATTCCACCAAGCTATTATTAGGGGGTTGTACTAGTGGAATTTCCCAAACAAGGATTTTGGGGTTCTTTTTTAGTGCGTGAAGTAATTTTCCATTTATTATAGTTTTAAAATTTTTTTTGCACACATGAAATCTAAAATTTTAATTTTGTTGCGATCTTATATCTTTTTTGTTTTCGAGGAAAAGTGGGAGAGTACATGTTTGGACCTGAAAAGAAAAAATTGAACATCCAAAATCGAAACGTACAAATGCTGAGAGAAATAATTCCTAAAAGTGTCTGTGACTTTTAAGGATATGAAAAAAGTGGGTTGTTAGGCTCTGGTAAATATGCAACCAATTGAGACTTTAATTTTTTCTACTCCCCCTAATTTTTGGATCATTGGGCCACTTGCATCCTCAATATGCTTGTTGCATGCACATCCCCGACACATAAAGCATGTTGGGATCAGTTAGAAGTCTCCGTCCTATAAAATTCCACCAGGCTCTTATTAGTGGGTTGTACTAGTGGAATTTCCCATACATGGATTTTGGGGTTCATTTTTAGTGCCTGAAATAATTTCCTATTTATTATAGTTTTCAAAAATTTATTGCACACATTAACTCTAAATTTTTCTTTTTATTATGATCTTATAACTTTTTTGTTTACGAGAAAAAATGGGAGAGTACAAGTTTGGACCTGAAAAAAAAAATTTGAACATCCAAAATGGAAATGCACAAATGCTGAGAGAGATAATTCTAAAAAGTATCTGTGATTTTTAAGCATAGTCAAAAAGTGGGTTGTTTGGCTTTCATAAATATCCAACCACTTGAGAATTTAATTTTTTCTACTCCCCCTAATTTTTGGATCATTGGGCCACTTGCATCCTCAACATTCTTGTGGAGTGCACATCCACCACACTTAAAGCATGTTGGGATCAGTTAGAAGTCTCTTTCCAATAAAATCCCACCAAGCTATTATTAGGGGGTTGTACAAGTGGAATTTCCCAAACATGGAATTTGGGGTTCATTTTTGGTGCGTGAAATAATTTTCTATTTATTAGAGTTTTCAAAATTTTTTTGCACACATTAACTCTAAAAATTTCGTTTTGTTGCGATCTTATTTCTTTTTTGTTTACGAGGAAAAATGGGAGAGTACAAGTTTGGACCTGAAAAAAAAAACTTGAACATCCAAAATGGAAATGCATAAATGCTGAGAGAGATAATTCCAAAAAGTATCTGTCATTTTTAAGGATAGGCAAAAACTGGGTTGTTTGGCTCTAGTTTATATCCAACCACTTGAGAATTTAATTTTTTCTACTCCCCATAAATTTTTGGATCATTGGGCCACTTGCATCCTCAACATGCTTGTGGCATGCACATCCACCACACTTCAAGCATGTTGGGATCAATTAGAAGTCTTTTTCCTATAAAATTCCACCAAGCTATTATCAGTGGGTTGTACTAGAGGAATTTCCCAAACATGGATTTTCGGATTCATATTTAGTGCGTGAAGTAATTTTCTATTTATTATAGTTTTCAAATCTTTTTTTGCACACATCAACTCTAAAATTTTTGTTTTGTTGCGATCTTATATTTTTTTTGTTTGCAAGGAAAAATGGGAGTGTACAAGTTTGGGCCTGGAAAAAAAATTGAACATCCAAAATGGAAATGCACAAATGCCGAGAGAGATAATTCCAAAAAGTATCTGTGATTTTTACGGATAGGAAAAAAGTGGGTTGTTTGGCTCTGGTAAATATCCAAGCACTTGAGAATTTAATTTTATCTACTCCCCCTAATTTTTGGATCATTGGGCCTCTTGCATCCTCAACATGCTGGTGGCATGCACATCCACCACACTTAAAGCATGTTGGGATCAGTTAGAAGTCTTTTTCCTATAAAATTCCACCAAGCTATTATTAGGCGGTTGTACTAGTGGAATTTCCCAAACATGGATTTTGGGGTTCCTTTTTAGTGCGTGAAGTAATTTTCTATTTATTATAGTTTTCAAATTTTTTTTACACACATGAACTCAAAAATTTTCTTTTTGTTGTGATATTATAGCTTTTTTGTTTACACGGAAAAATGGGAGAGTGCAAGTTTGGACTTGAAAAAAAAAATTTGAACATCCAAAATGGAAATGCACAAATTCTGAGAGAGATAATTCCAAAAAGTATCTGTGATTTTTAAGGATACGCAAAAAGTGGGTAGTTTGGCTCTGGTAAATATCCAACCACTTGAGAATTTAATTTTTTCTACTCCCCCTAATTTTTGGATCATTGGGCCATTTGCATCCTCAACATGCTTGTGGCATGCACATCCACCACACTTCAAGCATGTTGGGATCAGCTAGAAGCCTCTTTCCTATAAAACTCCACCAAGCTATTATTCGGGGGTTGTACTAGTGGAATTTCAAAAACATGGATTTTGGGGTTCATTTTTAGTGTGTGAAGTAATTTTCCATTTATTTTAGTTTTCAAATTTTTTTTGCACACATGAAATCTAAAATTTTAGTGTCGTTGCGATCTTATATCTTTTTTGTTTTCAAGGAAAAGAGGGAGAGTACATGTTTGGACCTGAAAAGAAAAAATTGAACATCCAAAATGGAAATGCACAAATGCTGAGAGAGATAATTCCTTAAAGTATCTGTGATTTTTGAGGATAGGAAAAAAGTGGGTTGTTTGGCTTTGGTAAATATCCAACCTCTTGAGACTTTAATTTTTTCTACTCCCCCTAATTTTTGGATCATTGGGCCAGTTGCATCCACAATATGCTTTGTGCATGCACATCCCCGACAAATAAAGCATGTTGGGATCAGTTAGAAGTCTCCTTCCTATAAAATTCCACCAAGCTCTTATTAGGGGGTTGTACTTGTGGAAAATCCCAAACATGGATTTTGGGGTTCATTTTTAGTGCCTGAAATAATTTCTTATTTATTATAGTTTTCTAATTTTTTATGCACACATGAACTCTAAATTTTTCGTTTTGTTGCGATCTTATAACTTTTTTTTTACGTGGAAAAATGGGAGAGTACAATTTTGGACCTGAAAAAAAAAAAAATTGAACATCCAAAATGGAAATGCACAAATGCTAAGAGAGATAATTCTAAAAAGTATCTGCGATTTTTAAGGATAGTCAAAAAGTGGGTTGTTTGGCTTTCGGAAATATCCAACCACTTGAGAATTTAATTTTTTCTACTCCCCCTAATTTTTGGATCATTGGGCCACTTGCATCCTCAACATGCTTGTGGCATGCACATCCACCACACTTAAAGCATGTTGGGATCAGTTAGAAGTCTCTTTCCAATAAAATCCCACCAAGCTATTATTAGGGGGTTGTACAAGTGGAATTTCCCAAACATGGAATTTGGGGTTCATTATTGGTGCGTGAAATAATTTTCTATTTCTTATAGTTTTCAAAAAAATTTTGCACACATAAATTCAAAAAATTTCGGTTTGTTGCGATCTTATATCTTTTTTGTTTACGAGGAAAAATGGGTGATTACAAGTTTGGACTTGAAAAAAAAAAATTTGAACATCCAAAATGGAAATGCATAAATGTGAGAGAGATAATTCCAAAAAGTATCTGTGATTTTTAAGGATAGGCAAAAAGTGGGTTGTTTGGCTCTAGTACATATCCAACCACTTGAGAATTTAATTTTTTCTACTCCCCCTAAATTTTTGGATCATTGGGCCACTTGCATCCTCAACATGCTTGTGGCATGCACATCCACCACACTTAAAGCATGTTGGGATCAGTTAGAAGTCTCTTTCCTATAAAATCCCACCATGCTATTAGTAGGGGGTTGAACTCGTAGAATTTCCCAAACAAGGATTTTTGGGTTCTATTTTAGTGCGTGAAATAATTTTCTATTTATTATAATTTTCAAATTTTTTTTGCACACATGAACTCTAAAATTTTCAATTTGTTGCAATCTTATGTCTTTTTTGTTTACGAGAAAAAATGGGTGGGTAGAAGTTTGGACTTGAAAAAAAAATTTGAACATCCAAAATGGAAATGCACAAATGCTAAGAGAGATAATTCCAAAAAGTATCTGTGATTTTTAAGGTTAGGCAAAAAGTGGGTTGGTTGGCTCTGGTAAATATCACACCACTTGAGAATTTAATTTTTTCTACTCCCCCTAATTTTTTGATCATTGGGCCACTTGCATCCTCAACATGCTTGTGGCGTGCACATCCACCACACTTCAAGCATGTTGGGATCAGTTAGAAGTCTCTTTCCTATAAAATTCCACCAAGCTATTATTAGGGGGTTGTACTAGTGGAATTTCCCAAACATGGATTTTGGGGTTCATTTTTAGTGCGTGAAATAATTTTCTATTTATTATAGTTTTCAAATATTTTTTGCACACTTGAACCCTAAAATTTTCGTTTTGTTGCGATCTTATATCTTTTTTGTTTACGAGGAAAAATGGGAGAGTATAAGTTTGGACCTGAAAAAAAATTTTGAACATCCAAAATGGAAATGCACAAATGCTGAGAGAGATAATTCCAAAAAGTATCTGTGATTTTTAAGAATAGGCAAAAAGTGGGTTGTTTAGCTTTGGTAAATATCCAACCACATGAGAATTTAATTTTTTCTACTCCCCCTAATTTTTGGATCATTGGGCCACTTGCATCCTCAACATGCTTGAGGCATGCACTTCCACCACACTTCAAACATGTTGGGATCAGTTAGAAGTCTCTTTCCTGTAAAATTCCAGCAAGCTATTATCAGTGGGTTGTACTAGAGGAATTTCCCAAACATGGATTTTCGGATTCATTTTTAGTGCGTGAAGTAATTTTCTATTTATTATAGTTTTCAAATTTTTTTTTGCACACATCAAATCTAAAATTTTTGTTTTGTTGCGATCTTATATCTTTTATTTTTCGAGGAAAAATGGGAGTGTACAGGTTTGGACCTGGAAAAAAAATTGAACATCCAACATGGAAATGCACAAATGCCGAGAGAGATAATTTCAAAAAGTATCTGTGATTTTTAAGGATAGGAAAAAAGTGGGTTGTTTGGCTCTGGTAAATATCCAAGCACTTGAGAATTTAATTTTTTCTACTCCCCTTAATTTTTGGATCATTGGGCCACTTGCATCCCCAACATGCTTGTGGCATGCACATCCACCACACTTAAAGCATGTTGGGATCAGTTAGAAGTCTCTTTCCTATAAAATTCCACCAAGCTGGTTGTACTAGTGGAATTTCCCAAACATGAATTTTGGGGTTCATTTTTAGTGCATGAAATAAATTTCTATTTATTATAATTTTTAAAATTTTCTTGCACACATGAACTCTAAAATATTCATTTTGTTGTGATCTTATATCTTTTTAATTTATGAGGAAAAATGGCTGTGTAGAAGTTTGGACCTGAAAAAAAAAATTTGAACATCCAAAATGGAAATGCACAAATGCTGAGAGAGATTATTCCAAAAAGTATCTGTGATTTTTAAGGATAGGCAAAATGTTGGTTGTTTGGCTCTGGTAAATATCCAACAACTTGAGAATTTAATTTTTTCTACTCCCCTAATTTTTTTATCATTGGGCCACTTGCTTCCTCAACATGTTTCTGGCATGCCCATCCACCACACTTCAAGCATGTTGGGATCAGTTAGAAGTCTCTTTCCTATAAAATTCCACCAAGCTGGTTGTACTAGTGGAATTTCCCAAACATGAATTTTGGGGTTCATTTTTAGTGCATGAAATAATTTTCTATTTATTATAATTTTTAAAATTTTCTTGCACACATGAACTCTAAAATATTCATTTTGTTGTGATCTTATATCTTTTTAATTTATGAGGAAAAATGGCTGTGTAGAAGTTTGGACCTGAAAAAAAAAATTTGAACACCCAAAATGGAAATGCACAAATGCTGAGAGAGATTATTCCAAAATGTATCTGTGATTTTTAAGGATAGGCAAAATGTTGGTTGTTTGGCTCTGGTAAATATCCAACAACTTGAGAATTTAATTTTTTCTACTCCCCTAATTTTTTTATCATTGGGCCACTTGCTTCCTCAACATGTTTCTGGCATGCACATCCACCACACTTCAAGCATGTTGGGATCATTTAGAAGTCTTTTTCCTATAAAATTCCTCCAAGCTATTATTAGGCGGTTGTACTAGTGGAATTTCCCAAACATGGATTTTGGGGTTCCTTTTTAGTGCGTGAAGTAATTTTCTATTTATTATAATTTTCAAATTTTTTTTGCACACATGAACTCAAAAATTTTCTTTTTGTTGTGATATTATATCTTTTTTGTTTACAAGGAAAAATGGGAGAGTGCAAGTTTGGACTTGAAAAAAAAAATTATAACATCCAAAATGGAAATGCACAAATTCTGAGAGAGATAATTCCTAAAAGTATCTGTGATTTTTAAGGATAGGCAAAAAGTGGGTAGTTTGGCTCTGGTAAATATCCAACCACTTGAGAATTTAATTTTTTCTACTCCCCCTAATTTTTGGATCATTGGGCCACTTGCATCCTCAACATGCTTGTGGCATGCACATCCACCACACTTCAAGCATGTTGGGATCAGCTAGAAGCCTCTTTCCTATAAAACTCCACCAAGCTATTATTCGGGGGTTGTACTAGTGGAATTTCAAAAACATGGATTTTGGGCTTCATTTTTAGTGCGTGAAGTAATTTTCCATTTATTTTAGTTTTCAAATTTTTTTTGCACACATGAAATCTAAAATTTTAATGTCGTTGCGATCTTATATCTTTTTTGTTTGCAAGGAAAAGAGGGAGAGTACATGTTTGGACCCGAAAAGAAAAAATTGAACATCCAAAATCGTAATGCACAAATGCTGAGAGAGATAATTCCTAAAAGTATCTGTGACTTTTGAGGATAGGAAAAAAGTGGGTTGTTTGGCTCTGGTAAATATCCAACCACTTGAGACTTTAATTTTTTCTACTCCCCCTAATTTTTGGATCATTGGGCCAGTTGCATCCACAATATGCTTTGTGCATGCACATCCACGACACATAAAGCATGTTGGGATCAGTTAGAAGTCTCCTTCCTATAAAATTCCCCCAAGCTCTTATTAGGGGGTTGTACTTGTGGAATTTCCCTAACATGGATTTT
The DNA here is from genome assembly GCF_029961685.1 of Aristolochia californica. Lineage (NCBI taxonomy): Eukaryota > Viridiplantae > Streptophyta > Magnoliopsida > Piperales > Aristolochiaceae > Aristolochia > Aristolochia californica. Next base: position 21,295,575 of record NW_027182257.1, on the reverse strand, counting down.
GGGGTTCATTTTTAGTGCCTGAAATAATTTCCTATTTATTATAGTTTTCTAATTTTTTTTGCACACATGAACTCTAAATTTTCCGTTTTGCTGCGATCTTAGAACTTTTTTTTTACGAGGAAAAATGGGAGAGTACAAGTTTGGACCTGAAAAAAAAAAATTTGAACATCCAAAATGGAAATGCACAAATGCTAAAAGAGATAATTCTAAAAAGTATCTGTGATTTTTAAGGATAGTCAAAAAGTGGGTTGTTTGGCTTTCGTAAATATCAAACCACTTGAGAATTTAATTTTTTCAACTCCCCCTAATTTTTGGATCATTAGGCCACTTGCACCCTCAACATGCTTGTGGCATGCACATCCACCACACTTAAAGCATGTTAGAAGTCTCTTTCCAATAAAATCCCACCAAGCTATTATTAGGGGGTTGTACAAGTGGAATTTCCCAAACATGGAATTTGGGGTTCATTTTTGGTGCGTGAAAAAATTTTCTATTTCTTATAGTTTTCAAAATTTTTTTGCACACATAAATTCAAAAAATTTCGGTTTGTTGTGATCTTATATCTTTTTTGTTTACGAGGAAAAATGGGTGATTACAAGTTTGGACCTGAAAAAAAAAATTTGAACATCCAAAATGGAAATGCATAAATGCTGAGAGAGATAATTCCAAAAAGTATCTGTGATTTTTAAGGATAGGCAAAAAATGAGTTTATTGGCTCTAGTACATATCCAACCACTTGAGAATTTAATTTTTTCTACTCCCCCTAAATTTTTGGATCATTGGGCCACTTGCATCCTCAACATGCTTGTGGCATGCACATCCACCACACTTAAAGCATGTTGGGATCAGTTAGAAGTCTATTTCCTATAAAATCCCACCATGCTATTATTAGGGGGTTGAACTCGTAGAATTTCCCAAACAAGGATTTTTGGGTTCTATTTTTGTGCGTGAAATAATTTTCTATTTATTATAATTTTCAAATTTTTTTTTTGCACACATGAACTCTAAAATTTTCATTTTGTTGCGATCTTATATCTTTTTTGTTTACTAGGAAAAATGGGTGGGTAGAAGTTTGGACTTGAAACAAAAATTTGAACATCCAAAATGGAAATGCACAAGTGCTAAGAGAGATAATTCCAAAAAGTATCTGTGATTTTTAAGGTTAGGCAAAAAGTGGGATGGTTGGCTCTGGTAAATATCACACCACTTGAGAATTTAATTTTTTCTACTCCCCCTAATTTTTTGATCATTGGGCCACTTGCATCGTCAACATGCTTGAGGCATGCACATCCACCACACTTCAAGCATGTTGGGATCAGTTAGAAGTCTCTTTCCTATAAAATTCCACCAAGCTATTATTAGGGGGTTGTACTAGTGGAATTTCCCAAACATGGATTTTGGGGTTCATTTTTAGTGCGTGAAATAATTTTCAATTTATTATAGTTTTCAAATTTTTTTTGCACACATGAACCCTATAATTTTTGTTTTGTTGCGATCTTATATCTTTTTTTTTTTTTACTAGGAAAAATGGGAGCGTATAAGTTTGGACCTGAAAAAAAAATTTGAACATCCAAAATGGAAATGCACAAATGCTGAGAGAGATAATGCCAAAAATTATCTGTGATTTTTAAGGATAGGAAAAAAGTGGGTTGTTTGGCTTTGGTAAATATCCAACAACTTGAGAATTTAAATTTTTCTACTCCCCCTAATTTTTGGATCATTGGGCCACTTGCATCCTCAACATGCTTGAGGCATGCACTTCCACCACAGTTCAAGCATGTTGGGATCAGTTAGAAGTCTCTTTCCTGTAAAATTCCACCAAGCTATCAGTGGGTTGTACTAGAGGAATTTCCCAAACATGGATTTTCGGATTCATTTTTAGTGCCTGAAGTAATTTTCTATTTATTATAGTTTTCAAATTTTTTTTTTCACACATCAACTCTAAAATTTTTGTTTTGTTGCGATCTTATATCTTTTTTGTTTTCAAGGAAAAATGGGAGTGTACAAGTTTGGACCTAGAAAAAAAAATTGAACATCCAAAATGGAAACGCACAAATACCGAGAGAGATAATTCCAAAAAGTATCTGTGATTTTTAAGGATAGGAAAAAAGTGGGTTGTTTGGCTCTGGTAAATATCCAACCACTTGAGAATTTAAGCTTTTCTACTCCCCCTAATTTTTGGATCATTGGGCCAGTTGCATCTCCAACATGCTTGTGGCATGCACATCCACCACACTTAAAGCATGTTGGGATCAGTTAGAAGTCTCTTTCCTATAAAATTCCACCAAGCTATTATTAGGGGGTTGTACTAGTGGAATTTCCCAAACATGGATTTAGGGGTTCATTTTTAGTGCGTGAAGTAATTTTCTATTTATTATAGTTTTCAAAATTTTTTTGCACACATGAACTCTAAAATTTTTTTTTGTTGCGATCTTATATCTTTTTTGTTTACGAGAATAAATGCGGGAGTACAAGTTTGGACATGAAAAAAAAAAATTTGAACATCCAAAATGACAATGCACAGATGCTGAGAGAGATAATTCCAAAAAGAATCTGTGATTTTTATGGATAGGAAAAAAGTGGGTTGTTTGGCTCTGGTAAATATCCAACCACTTGAGAATTTATTTTTTTCTACTCCCCCTAATTTTTTGATCATTGGGCCACTTGCATCCCCAACATGCTTGTGGCATGCACATCCACCACACTTAGAGCATGTTGGGATCAGTTAGAAGTCTCTTTCTTATAAAATCCCACCAAGCCATTATTAGGGGCTTGTACTAGTGGAATTTCCCAAACATGGATTTTGGGATTCATTTTTAGTGTGTGAAGTAATTTTCTATTTTTTCCAAATTTTTTTTGCACTCATGAACTCTAAAATTTTTATTTTGTTGCGATCTTATATCTTTTTTGTTTGCGAGGAAAAATGGGAGAGAACAAGTTTGGACTAGAAAAAAAAATTTTGAACATCCAAATAGAAAATACACAAATGCTGAGAGAGATAAATCCAAAAAGTATCTGTGATTTTTAAGGATAGGCAGAAAGTGGGTTGTTTGGCTCTGGTAAATATCACACCACTTGAGAATTTAATTTTTTCTACTCCCCCTAATTTTTGGATCATTGGGCCACTTGCATCCTCAACATGCTTGAGGCAAGCACTTCCACCACACTTCAAGCATGTTGGGATCAGTTAGAAGTCCCTTTCCTGTAAAATTACACCAAGCTATTATCAGTGGGTTGTACTAGAGGAATTTCCCAAACATGGATTTTCGGATTCATTTTTAGTGTGTGAAGTAATTTTCTATTTATTATAGTTTTCAAATTTTTTTTGCACACATGAACTCTAAAATTTTCGTTTTGTTGCAATCTTATATCTTTTTTTTTTCGAGGAAAAATGGAAGAGTACAAGTTTGGACCTGAAAAAAAAAATTGAGCATCCAAAATGGAAATCCACAAATGCTAAGAGTGATAATTCCAAAAAGTGTCTGTGATTTTGAAGGATAGGCAAAAAGTGGGTTGTTTGGCTCTGGTAAATATCCAACCACTTGAGAATTTAATGTTTTCTAGTCCCCCTAATGTTTGGATCATTGGGCCACTTGCATCCTCAACATCCTTGTGGCATGCACATCCACCACACATCAAGCATGTTGGGATCAGTTAGAAGTCTCTTTCCTATAAAATTCCACCAAGCTATTATTAGGGGGTTGTACTAGTGGAATTTCCCAAATATGGATTTTGGGGTTCATTTTTAGTGTGTGAAGTAATATTCTATTTATTATAGTTTTCAAATTTTTTTCCACACTTGAACTCTAAAATTTTCGTTTTGTTACGATCATATATCTTTTTTGTTTTCGAGGAAAAATGGGAGAGTACATGTTTGGACCTGAAAAAAAAAATTGAACATCCCAAATGGAAATGCACAAATGCTGAGAGAGATAATACCAAAAAGTATCTGTGATTTTTAAGGATAGGCAAAAAGTGGGTTGTTTGGCTCTGGTAAATATCCAACCACTTGGGACTTTAATTTTTTCTACTCCCCCTAATTTTTGGATCATTGGGCCACTTGCATCCTCAACATGTTTGTGGCATGCACATCCACCACACTTAAAGCATGTTGGGATCAGTTAGAAGTCTCTTTCTTATAAAATTCCACCAAGCTATTATTAGGGGGTTGTACTAGTGGAATTTCCCAAACATGGATTTTGGTGTTCATTTTTAGTGCGTGAAATATTTTTCTATTTATTACAGTTTTCAAATTTTTTTTGCACTTGTGAACTCTAAAATTTTCGTTTTGTTACGATCTTATATCTTTTTTGTTTACGAGGAAAAATGGGAGGGTGGTAGTTTGGACGTGAAAAAAAAAAATTTGAACATCCAAAATGGAAATGCACAAATGCTGAGTGAGATAATTCCAAAAAGTATCTGTGATTTTTAAGGATAGGAAAAAAGTGGGTTGTTTGGCTCTGATAAATATCACACCACTTGAGAATTTAATTTTTTTTACACCCCCTAATTTTTGGATCATTGGGCTACTTGCATCCTCAACATGTTTCTGGCATGCACATCCACCACACTTCTAGCATGTTGGGATCAGTTAGAAGTCTCTTTCCTCTAAAATCCCACCAAGCTATTATTAGGGGGTTGTACTAGTGGAATTTCCCAAACATGGATTTTGGGGTTCATTTTTAGTGCGTGATGTAATTTTCTATTAATTATAGTTCTCAAATTTTTTTTCCACACATGAACTCTAAAATTTTCACTTTATTGCGATCTTATATCTTTTTTGTTTACGAGGAAAAATGGGAGAGTACATGTTTGGACGTAAAAAAAAAAAAATTTTGAACATCCAAAATGGAAATCCACAAATGCTGAGAGAAATAATTGCAAAAAGTATCTATGATTTTTAAGGATACGCAAAAAGTGGGTGGTTTGGTTCTGGTAAATATCCAACCACTTCAGAATTTAATGTTTTCTACTCCCCCTAATTTTTGGATCATTGGGCCACTTGCATCTTCAACATGCTTGTGGCATGCACATCCACCACACTTCAAGCATGTTAGGATCAGTTAGAAGTCTCTTTCCTATAAAATCCCACCAAGCTATTATTAGGGGGTTGTACTAGTGGAATTTCCCAAACATGGATTATGGGGTTCATTTTTAGTGCGTTAAATAATTTTCTATTTATTACATTTTTCAAATGTTTTTTGCACACATGAACTCTAAAATTTTCGTTTTGTTGCAATCTTATATCTTTTTTGGTTACGAGGAAAAACGGGAGAGTACAAGTTTGGATCTGAAAAAAAACTTTTTAGCATCCAAAATGGAAATGCACAAATGTTGAGAGAGATAATTCCAAAAAGTATCTGTGATTTTTAAGGATAGGCAAAAAGTGGGTTGTTTGGCTCAGGTAAATATCACAGCACTTGAGAATTTAATTTTTTCTACTCCCCCTAATTTTTGGATCATTGGGCCACTTGCATCCTCAACATGCTTGTGGCATGCACATCCACCACACTTCAAGCATGTTAGTGTCAGTTAGAAGTCTCTTTCCGATAAAATTCCACCAAGCTATTATTAGGGGGTTGTACTAGTGGAATTTCCCAAACATGGATTATGGGGTTCATTTTTCGAGCGTGTAATAATTTTCTACTTATTATAGTTTTCAATTTTTTTTTGCACACATGAACTCTAAAATTTTCGATTTGTTGCAATCTTATATCTTTTTTGTTTTCGAGGAAAAATGGGAGAGTACAAGTTTCGACCGGAAAAAAAATATTTGAGCATCCAAAATGGAAATGCGCAAATGCTGAGAAAGATAAATCCTTAAAAGTATCTGTGATTTTTAAGGATAGGCAAAAAGTGGGTTGTTTGGCTCTTGTAAATATCCAACCACTTCAGAATTTAATTTTTTCTACTCCCCCTAATTTTTGGATCATTGGGCCACTTGCATCCTCAACATGCTTCTGGCATGCATGTCCACCACACTTCAAGCATGTTGGGATCAGTTAGAAGTTTCTTTCCTATAAAATTCCACCAAGCTATTATTAGGGGATTGTACTAGTGGAATTCCCCAAACATGGATTTTGGTGTTCATTTTTAGTGCGTGAAATATTTTTCTATTTATTATAGTTTTCAAATTATTTTTATACTCATGAACTCTAAAATTTTCATTTTGTTACGATCTTATATCTTTTTTTTTTACGAGGAAAAATGGGAGGTTAGTAGTTTGGACCTGAAAATAAAAATTTGAACATCCAAAATGGAAATGCACAAATGCTGAGAGAGATAAATCCTTATAAGTATCTGTGATTTTTAAGGATAGGCAAAAAGTGGGTTGTTTGGCTCTGGTAAATATCCAACCACTACAGAATCTAATTTTTTCTACTCCTCGTAATTTTTGGATCATTGGGCCACTTGCATCCTGAACATGCTTCTGGCATGCACATCCACCACACTTCAAGCATGTTGGGATCAGTTAGAAGTTTCTTTCCTATAAAATTCCACCAAGCTTTTATTAGGGGATTGTACTAGTGGAATTCCCCAAACATGGATTTTGGTGTTCATTTTTAGTGCGTGAAGTATTTTTCTATTTATTATAGTTTTCAAATTTTTTTCGCACTCATGAACTCTAAAATTTTCGTTTTGTTACGATCTTATATCTTTTTTGTTTACGAGGAAAAATGGGAGGGTGGTAGTTTGGACGTGAAAAAAAAAAATTGAACATACAAAATGGAAATGCACAAATGCTGAGAGAGATAATTCCAAAAAGTATCTGTGATTTTTAAGGATAGGAAAAAATGGGTTGTTTGGCTCTGGTAAATATCACACCACTTGAGAATTTAATTTTTTCTACACCCCCTAATTTTTGGATCATTGGGCTACTTGCATCCTCAACATGTTTCTGGCATGCACATTCACCACACTTCTAGCATGTTGGGATCAGTTAGAAGTCTCTTTCCTCTAAAATCCCACCAAGCTATTGTTAGGGGGTTGTACTAGTGGAATTTCCCAAACATGGATTTTGGGGTTCATTTTTAGTGCGTGATGTAATTTTCTATTAATTATAGTTCTCAAATTTTTTTCCACACATGAACTCTAAAATTTTCGTTTTGTTGCGATCTTATATCTTTTTTGTTTACGAGGAAAAATGGGAGAGTACATGTTTGGACGTAAAAAAAAAAAATTTTGAACATCCAAAATGGAAATCCACAAATGCTGAGAGAAATAATTCCAAAAAGTATCTATGATATTTAAGGATAGGCAAAAAGTGGGTGGTTTGGTTCTGGTAAATATCCAACCACTTCAGAATTTAATGTTTTCTACTCCCCCTAATTTTTGGATCATTGGGCCACTTGCATCTTCAACATGGTTGTGGCATGCACATCCACCACACTTAAAGCATGTTGGGATCAATTAAAAGTCTCTTTCCTATAAAATTTCACAAGCTATTATCAGGGGGTTGTACTAGTGGAATTTCCCAAACATGGATTTTGGGGATCATTTTTAGTGCGTGAAGTAATTTTCTATTTATTATAGTTTTCAATTTTTTTTTTGCACACGTGAACTATAAAATTTTCGTTTTGTTACGGTCTTATTTCTTTTTTGTTTTTGTGGAAAAATGGGAGTGTACAAGTTGTGACCTGAAAAAAAAAATTGAACATCCCAAATGGAAATGCACAAATTCCGAGAGAGATAATTCCAAAAAGTATCTGTGATTTTTAAGGATAGGCAAAAAGTGTTTTGGCTCTAGTAAATATTCAACCACTTGAGACTTTAATTTTTTCTACTCCCCGTAATTTTTGGATCATTGGGCCACTTGCATCCTCAACATGCTTGTGGCATGCACATCCACCACACTTAAATCATGTTGGGATCAGTTAGAAGTCTCTTTCCTATAAAATTCCACCAAGCAATTATTAGGGGGTTGTACTTGTGGAATTTCCCAAACAGGGATTTTGGGGTTCATGTTTAGTGCGTGAAATAATTTTCTATTTATTATAGTTTTCAATTTTTTTTTGCACACATGAACTCTAAAATTTTCTTTTTGTTATGATCTTATATCTTTTTTGTTTACGATTAAAAATCGGAGAGTACAAGTTTGGACCTGAAAAAAAAATTTGAACATCCAAAATGGAAATGCACAAATGCTGAGAGAGATATTTCCAAAAAGTATCTGTGATTTTTATGGATAGGGAAAACGTGGGTTGTTTAACTCTGGTTAATATCCAACCACTTGAGAATTTAATTTTTTCTACTCCCCCTAATTTTTGGATCATTGGGACACTTGCATCCTCGACATACTTGTGGCATGCACATCCACCACACTTCAAGCAAGTTGGGATCAGTTTGAAGTCACTTTCCTATAAAATTCCACCAAGCTATTATTAGGGAGTTGTACTAGTGGAATTTCCCAAACATGGATTTTGGGATTCTTTTTTGGTGCGTGAAATAATTTTCTGTTTATTATAGTTTTCAAATTTTTTTGCACACATGAACTCTAACATTTTCGTTTTGTTGCAATCTTATATCTTTTTTGTTTACGAGGAAAAATGGGAGAGTACAAGTTTGGACCTGAAAAAGAAATTTTGAGCATCCAAAAAGGAAATGCACAAATGCTGAGAGAGAAAATTCTAAAAGTATCTGCGATTTTTAAGGATCGGCAAAAAGAGGGTTGTTTGGCTCTGGTAAATATCCAACCACTTCAGAATTTAATTTTTTTGATTCCCTCAAATTTTTGGATCATTGGGCCTCTTGCATCCTCAACATGCTTCTGGCATGCACATCCACCACACTTAAAACATGTTGGGATCAGTTAGAAGTCTCTTTCTTATAAAATTCCACCAAGCTATTATTAGGGGGTTGTACTAGTGGAATTTCCCAAACATGGATTTTGGGGTTCATTTTTCTTGCGTGAAATAATTTTCCATTTATTATAGTTTTCAAATTTTTTTTGCACACTTGAACTCTAAATTTTCGTTTTGTTGCAATCTTATATCTTTTTTGTTTACGAGGAAAAATGGGTGAGTACAAGTTTGGACCTGAAAAAAATAATTTGAACATCCAAAATGGAAATGCACCAATGCTGAGAGATATAATTCCAAGAAGTATCTATGATTTTTAGGGATAGGAAAAAAGTGGGTTGTTTGGCTCTTGTAAATATCCAACCACTTGAGACTTTAATTGTTTCTACCCCCCCTAATTTTTGTATCTTTGGGCCACTTGCATCCTCAACATGCTTGTGGCATGCACATCCACCACACTTCAAGCATGTTGGGATCAGTTAGAAGTCTCTTTCCCATAAAATTCCACTGAGCTATTATTAGGGGGTTGTACTAGTGGAATTTCCCAAACATGGATTTTGGGGTTCATTTTTAGTGCAAGAAATAATTTTCTATTTATTATAGTTTTCTACTTTTTTTTAACACATGAACCCTAAAATTTTCGTTTTTGTTGCGATCTTATATCTTTTTTGTTTACGAGGAAAAATGGGAGAGTACAAGTTTGGACCTGAAAAAAAAAAATTTGAACATCCAAAATGGAAATTGACAAATGCTGAGAGAGATAATTCCAAACAGTATCTGTGATTTTTTAGGATAGGAACAAAGTGGGTTGTTTGGCTTTGGTAAACATCCAACCACTTGAGAATTTAATTTTTTCTAATCCCCCTAATTTTAGGATCATTGGGCCACTTGCATCCTCAACATGGTTGTGGCATGCACATTCACCACACTTCAAGCATATTAGGATCAGTTAGAAGTCTCTTTCCTATAAAATTCCACCAAGCTATTATCAGGGGGTTGTACTAGTCGAATTTCCCAAACATGGATTTTCGGATTCATTTTTAGTGCGTGAAGTAATTTTCAATTTGTTATAGTTTTCAAATTTTTTTTTGCACACATGAACTCTAAAATTTTTGTTTTGTTACGATCTTATATCTTTTTTTTTTTTTTGAGGAAAAATGGGAGTGTACTAGTTTGGACCTGGGAAAAAAAATTGATCATCCAAAATGGAAATGGAAAAATGCCGAGAGAGATAATTCCAAAAAGTATCTTTGATTTTTAAGGATAGTAAAAAAGTGGGTTGTTTGGCTCTGGTAAATATCCAACCACTTGAGAATTTAATTTTTTCTACTCCCCCTAATTTTTGGATCATTGGGCCACTTGCATCCCCAACATGCTTGTGGCTTGCACATCCACCACACTTAAAGCATGTTGGGGTCAATTAGAAGTCTCTTTCCTATAAAATTCCACCAAGCTATTATTAGGGGGTTGTACTAGTGGAATTTCCCAAACATGGATTTTGGGGTTCATTTTTAGTGCGGGAAGTAATTTTCTATTTATTATAGTTTTCAAAGTTTTTTTGCACACATGAACTCTTAAATTTTCATTTTGTTGCGATCTTATATTTTTTTGTTTACGAGGAAAAATTGGAGAGTACAAGTTTGGACGTGAATAAAAAATTTGAACATCCAAAATGGAAATGAACAAATACTAAGAGAGATAATTTCAAAAAGTATCTGTGATTTTTAAGGATAGGCAAAAAGTGGGTTGTTTGGCTCTGGTAAATATCCAAGCACTTCAGAATTTAATGTTTTTGACACCCCCTTCTTTTTGGATCACTGGGCCACTTGCATCCTCAACATGCTAGTGGCTTGGACATCCACCACACTTAAAGCATGTTTGGATCAGTTAGAAGTCTCTTTCCTATAAAATCCCACCAAGCCATTATTAGGGGGTTGTACTAGTCGAATTTCCCAAACAGGGATTTTGGTTTTCAATTTTAGTGCGTGAAATAATTTTCTATTTATTATAGTTTTCAAATTTTTTTTCCACACATGAACTCTAACATTTTCGTTCTGCTGCAATCTTATATCGTTTTTGTTTACGAGGAAAAATGGGATTGTACAAGTTTGGACCTGAAAAAAAAAATTTGAGCATCCAAAATGGAAATGCACAAATGCTGAGAGAGACAAATCCTTAAAAGTATCTGTGATTTTAAGGATAGGCAAAAATTGGATTGTTTGGCTCTGGTAAATATCCAACCACTTCAGAATTTAATTTTTTCAACTCCCCCTAATTTTTGGATCGTTGGGCCACTTGCATCCTTAACATGCTTGTGGCATGCACATCCACCACACTTCAAGCATGTTGGGATTAGTTAGAAGTCTCTTTCCTATAAAATTCCACCAAGCTATTATTAGGGGGTTGTACTAGTGGAATTTCCCAAACATGGATTTTGGGGGTTTTTAGTGGGTGAAATTTTTTTCTATTTATTATAGTTTTCAAATTTTATTTGCACTCATGAACTCCAAAATTTTCATTTTGTTGCGATCTTATATCTTTTTTGTTTGCGAGGAAAAATGGGAGAGTACAAGTTTGGACCTGAAAAAAAAATTTTGAACATCCAAAATGGAAATGCAAAAATGCTGAGAGAGATAATTCCAAAAAGTATCTATCATTTTTAAGGATAGGCAAAAAGTGGGTTGTTTGGCTCACGTAAATCTCACACCACTTCAGAATTAAATTTTTTCTACTCCACCTGATTTTTGGATCATTGGGCCACTTCCATCCTCAACATGCTTATGGCATTCACATCCACCACACTTCAAGCATGTTGGGTTGAGTTTGAAGTCTCTTTCCTATAAAATCCCACCAAGCTATTATTAGGGGGTTGTAGTAGTGGAATTTCCCAAACATGGATTTTAGTGTTCATTTTTAGTGCGTGAAATATTTTTCTATTTATTAAAGTTTTCAAATTTTTTTTGCACTCATGCACTCTAAATTTTTTGTTTTGCTATGATCTTATATCTTTTTTGTTTACGAGGAAAAATGGGAGGGTAGTAGTTTGGACCTGAAAAAAAAAAATTTGAACATCCAAAATGGAAATGCACAAATGTTGAGAGAGATAATTCCAAAAAGTATCGGGTAAATATCACACCACTTCAGAATTAATTTTTTCTACTCCCCCTAATTTTTGGATCATTGGGCCACTTGCATCCTCAACATGCTTCTGCCATGCATATCCACCACACTTCAAGCATGTTGGGATCAGTTAGATGTCTCTTTCCTATAAAATCCCAACAAGTTATTATTAGTGGGATGTACTAGTGGAATTTCCCAAACATGGATTTTGGGGTTCATTTTTAGTGCGTGATGTAATTTTCTATTTATTATAGTTTTCAAATTTTTTTTGCACACATGAACTCTAAAATTTTTGTTCTGTTGCGATCTTATATCTTTTTTGTTTACGAGGAAAAATGGCAGTGTAGAAGTTTGGACCTGAAAAAAAAAATTTTGAACATCCAAAATGGAAATGAATAAATGCTGAGAGAGATAATTCCAAAATGTATCTGTGATTTTTAAGGATAGGCAAAAAGTGGGTTGTTTGGCTCTGGTAACTGTCCAACCACTTGAGAATTTAACTTTTTCTACTCCCCCTAATTTTTGGATCATTGGGCCACTTGCATCCTCAACATGCATGTGGAATGCACATCCACCTCACTTCAAGCATGATGGGATCAGTTAGAAGTCTCTTTCCAATAAAATTCGACCAAGCTATTATTAGGGGGTAGTACTAGCGGAATTTCCCAAACATGGATTTTGGGGTTCATTTTTAGTGCGTGAAGTAATTTTCTATTTCTTATAGTTTTCAAAAAAAATTTCCACACATGAACTCTAAAATTTTCGTTTTGTTGCGATCTAATTTCTTTTTTGTTTTCGAGGAAAAATTGGAGAGTACAAGTTTGGACCTGAAAAAAAAAATTGAACATCCCAAATGGAAATGCACAAATGCTGAGAGAGATAATTCCAAAAAGTATCTGTGATTTTTAAGGATAGGCAAAAAGTGGGTTGTTTGGCTCTCGTAAATATCCAACGACTTGAGTCTTTAATTTTTTCTAGTCCCCCTAATTTTTGGATCATTGGGCCACTTGCATCCTCACATTCTTGTCGCATGCACATCCACAACACTTCACGCTTGTTGGGATCAGTTAGAAGTCTCTTTCCTATAAATTTCCACGTGGCTATTATTAGGGGGTTGTACTAGTGGAATTTCCCAAACATGGATTTTGGGATTCATTTTTAGTGCTTGAAGTAATTTTCTATTTATTATAGTTTTCAAATTCTTTTTGCACACATGAACTCTAAAATTTTCGTTTTGTTGCAATCTTATAGCTTTTTTGTTTACGAGGAAAAAAAGGGAGAGTACACGTTTGGTCCGGAAAAAAAAATTTTGAGCATCCAAAATGGAAATGCACAAATGCTGAGAGAGATAATTCCAAAAAGTATCTGTGATTTTTAAGGAAAGGCAAAAAGTGGGTTGTTTGGCTCTTGTAAATATCCAACCACTTCAGAAATTAATTTTTTCGATTCCCCCTAATTTTTGGATCATTGGGCCACTTGCATGCTCAAAATGCTTGTGGCATGCACATCCACCACACTTAAAGCATGTTGGGATCAGTTAGAAATCTCTTTCCTATAAAATCCCACCAAGCTATTATTAGGGGGTTGTACTAGTGGAATTTCCCAAACAGGGATTTTGGTTTTCATTTTTAGTGCGTGAAATAATTTTCTATTTATCAAAGTTTTCAAAAAAAATTTTGCACACATAAACTCTAAAATTTTTGTTTTGTTGCAATCTTATATCTTTTTTGTTTTCGAGGAAAAATGGGAGTGAACAAGTTTGGACTTGGAAAAAAACATTGAACAACCAAAATGGAAATGCACAAATGCTGAGAGAGATAATTCCAAAAAGTATCTGTGATTATTAAGGATAGACAAAAAGTGGGTGGTTTGGCTCTGGTAAATATCCAACCACTTGAGAATTTAATTTTTTCTACTCCTCCTAATTTTTGGATCATTGGGCCACTTGCATCCCCAACATGTTTGCTGCATGCACATACACCACACTTAAAGCATGTTGGGATCAGTTAGAAGTCTCTTTCCTATAAAATTCCACCAAGCTATTTTTAGGGGGTTGTACTAGTGCAATTTCCCAAACATGGATTTTGGGGTTCATTTTTAGTGCGTGAAGGAATTTTCTATTTATTATAGTTTTCAAAGTTTTTTTGCACACATGAACTCTAAAATTTTCGTTTTGTTGCGATCTTGTATCTTTTTTGTTTACGAGGAAAAATGGGAGAGTACAAGTTTGGACCTGAAAAAAAAAATTTGAACAACCAAAATGGCAATGCACAAATGCTGATAGAGATCATTCCAAACAGTATCTGTGATTTTTAAGGATAGGCAAAAAGTGGGTTGTTTGGCTCTAGTAAATATCCAACCACTTCAGAATTTAATTTTTTCGACTCCCCCTTATTTTTTGATCATTGGGCCACTTGCATCCTCAACATGCTAGTGGCATGGACATCCACCACACTTAAAGCATGTTGGGATCAGTTAGAAGTCTCTTTCCTATAAAATCCCACCAAGCTATTATTAGCGGGTTGTACTAGTGGAATTTCCCAAACAGGGATTTTGGTTTTCATTTTTAGTGCTAGAAATAATTTCCTATTTATTTTGGTTTTCAATTTTTTTTAGCACACATGAACTCTAAAATTTTCGTTTTGTTGCAATCTTATATCTTTTTTGTTTACGAGAAAAAATGGGAGAGTAAAAGTTTCGACCTGAAAAAAAAATTTGAGCGTCCAAAATGGAAATGCACAAATGCTGAGAGAGATAAATCCTTAAAAGTATCTATGATTTTTAAGGATAGGGAAAAACCGAGTTGTTTGGCTCTGGTAAATATCCATCCACTTGAGAATTTAATTTTTTCTACTCCCCCAAATTTTTTGATGATTGGTCCACTTGCATCCTCAACATACTTGTGGCATGCACATCCACCACACTTAAAGCATGTTGGGATAAGTTAGAAGTCTCTTTCCTATAAAATCCCACCAAGCTATTATTAGGGGGTTGTACAAGTGGAATTTCCCAAAAAATGGATTTTGGTTTTCATTTTTAGTGCATGAAATAATTTTCTATTTATTACAGTTTTCAATTTTTTTTTTACACACTTGAACTCTGAAATTTTCGTTTTGTTGCAATCTTATATCTTTTTTGTTTACGAGGAAAAATGAGAGAGGACAAGTTTGGACCTGAAAAAAAAAATTTGAGCATCCAAAATGGAAATACACAAATGCTGAGAGTGATAATTCCAAAAAGTATCTGTGATTTTTAAGGACAGGCCAAAAGTGGGTTGTTTAGCTCTGGTAAATATCCAACCACTTCAAAATTTAATTTTTTTGATTCCCCCTAATTTTTGGATAATTGGGCCACTTGCATCCTCAACATGCTTGTGGCATGCACATCCACCACACTTAAAACATGTTGGGATTAGTTTGAAGTCTCTTTCCAATAAAATCCCACCAAGCTATTATTAGGGGGTTGTACTAGTGGAATATCCCAAATAGGGATTTTGGTTTTCTTTTTTGGTGCATGAAATAATTTTCTATTTATTATGGTTTTATAATTTTTTTTGCACACATGAACTTTAAAACTTTCATTTTGTTGCAATCTTATATCTTTTTTGTTTACGAGGAAAAATGGGAGAGAACAAGTTTGGACCTGAAAAAAAAAATTTGAGCATCCAAAATGGAAATGCACAAATGCTGAGAGAGACAATTCCAAAAAGTATCTGTGATTTTTAAGGATAAGCAAAAAGTGGGTTGTTTGGCTCTGGTAACTGTCCAACCACTTGTGAATTTAATTTTTTCTACTCTCCCTAATTTTTGGATCATTGGGCCACTTGCATCCTCAACATGCTTGTGGCATGTACATCCACCACACTTCTAGCATGTTGGGATCAGTTAGAAGTCTCTTTCCCATAAAATTCCACCAAGCTATTATTAGGGAGTTGTACTAGTGGAATTTCCCAAACATGGATTTTGGGGTTCATTTTTTGTGCGTGAAGTAATTTTCTATTTATTATAGTTTTCAAAAAAAATTTCCACACATGAACTCTAATATTTTTGTTTTGTTGTGATCTTATATCTTTTTTGTTTTCGAGGAAAAATGGGAGAGTACAACTTTGGACCAGAAAAAAAAATTTGAACATCCAAATGGAAATGCACAAATGCTGGGAGAGATAATTTCAAAAAGTATCTATGATTTTTTAGGATAGGCAAAAAGTGGGTTGTTTGGCTCTGGTAAATATCCAACCATATTAGAATTTAATTTTTTCGACTCCCCCTAATTTTTGGATCATTGGGCCACTTGCATCCTCAACATGCTTGTGGCATGCACATCCACCACACTTAAAGCATGTTGGCATCAATTAGAAGTCTCTTTCCTATAAAATCCCACCAAGCTATTATAAGGGGGTTGTACTTGTGGAATTTCCCAAACAGGGATTTCTGTTTTCCTTTTTAATGTGTGAAATAATTTTCTATTTATTATAGTTTTCAAATTTTTTCGCACACATGAACTCTAAAATTTTCGTTTTGTTGCGATCTTATATCTTTTTTGTTTACGAGGAAAAATGGGAGAGGACAAGTTTGGACCTGAAAAAAAAAAATTTTAGCATCCAAAATGGAAATGCACAAATGCTGAGAGTGATAATTCCAAAAAGTATCTGTGATTTTTAAGGATAGCCAAAAAGTGGATTGTTTTTGGGTCTGGAAATATCCAACCACTTCAGAATTTAAATTTTTTGACTCGCCCTAATTTTTGGATCATTGGGCCACTTGCATCCTCAACATGTTTCTGGCATGCACATCCACCACACTTAAAGCATGTTGGGATCAGTTAGAAGTCTCTTTCCTATAAAATTCATCCAAGCTGTTATTAGGGGGTTGTACTAGTGGAATATCCCGAACAGGGATTTTGGTTTTCTTTTTTAGTGCGTGAAATAATTTTCTATTTATTATAGTTTTCAATTTTTTTTGCACACATGAACTCTAAAATTTTCGTTTTGTTGCGATCTTATATCTTTTTTGTTTACGAGGAAAAATGGGAGAGTACAAGTTTCGCCCTAAAAAAAAAAATTTTGAGCATCCAAAATGGAAATGTACAAATGCTGAGAGAGATAATTGCAAAAATATCTATGATTTTTAAGGATAGGCAAAAATTGGGTTGTTTGGCTCTAGTAATTATCCAACCACTTGAGAATTTAATTTTTTCTACTCCCCCTAATTTTTGGATCATTGGGCAACTTGCAACCTCAACATGCTTGTGGGATGCACATCGACCATAGTTCAAGCATGTTGGGATCAGTCAGAAATCTCTTTCCTATAAAATTCCACCAAGCTATTATTAGGGGGTTGTACTAGTGGAATTTCCCAAACATGGATTTTGGAGTTCATTTTTAATGCGTAAAGTAATTTTCTATTTGTTATAGTTTTCATATTTTTTTTTGCACACATGAACTTCAAAATTTTTGTTTTTTTGCGATCTTATATCTTTTTTGTTTTCGAAGAAAAATGGGAGAGTACAAGTTTGGACCTGAAAAAAAAAAATTGAACATCCAAAATGGAAATGCACAAATGCTGAGAGATAATTCCAAAAAGTATCAGTGATTTTTAAGGATAGGCAAAAAGTGGTTTGTTTGCCTCTGGTAAATATCAAACCACTTGAGACTTTAATTTTTTCTACTCCCTTTAATTTTTGAATCATTCGGCCACTTGCATCCTCAACATGCTTGTGGCATGCACATCCCACCACACTTAAAGCATGTTGGCATCAGTTAGAAGTCTTTTTCCTATAAAATTCCACTAAGCTATTACTACGGGGTTATACTAGAGGAATTTGCCAAACATGGATTTTGGGGTTTATTTTTAGTGCGTGAAATAATTTTCTATTTAATATAATTTTGAAATTTTTTTTTAACACATGAACTCTTAAAATTTCAATTTGTTTTGATCTTATATCTTTTTTGTTTACGAGGAAAAATGGGAGAGTACAAGTTTGGACTTGAAAAAAAAAATTTCAACATCCAAAATGGATATCCACAAATGTTGAGAGATATAATTCCAAGAAGTATCTGTGATTTTAAAAGATAGGCAAAAAGTGGGTTGTTTGGCTCTGTTAAATATCCAACTACTTCAGAATTTAATTTTTTCTACTCCCCCTAATTTTTTTATCATTGGGCCACTTGCATTCTCAACTTGCTTGTGGCACGCCCATCCACCACACTTAAACCATGTTGGGATCAGCTAGAAGTCTCTTTCCTATAAAATTCCACCAAGATACTATTAGGGGGTTGTACTAGTGGAATTTCCCAACCATAGATTTTCGGATTCATTTTTAGTGCGTCAAGTAATTTTCTATTTATTATAGTTTCCAAATTTTTTTTTTTGCACACACCAACTCTAAAATTTTCGTTTTGTTGCGATCTTATATCTTTTTTGTTTACGAGGAAAAATGGCAGAGTACAAGTTTGGACCTGAAAAAAAAAAATTTGAACATCCAAAATTGAAATGCACAAATGCTGAGAGAGATTATTCCAAAAAGTATATGAGATTCTTAAGGATAGGCAAAAAGTTTGTTCTTTGACTCTGGTAAATATCCAACCACTAGAGAATTTAATTTTTTCTACTCCCCCTTATTTTTGGATCATTGGGCCACTTGCATCCGCAACATGCTTGTGGCATGCACATCCACCACACTTAAAGCATGTTGGGATCAGTTAGATGTCTCTTTCCTATAAAATTCCACCAAGTTATTATTAGGGGGTTGTACTAGAGGAATTTCCCACACATAGATTTTGGGGTTCATTTTTAGTGCGTGAAGTAATTTTCTATTTATTATAGTTTTCAAGTTTTTTTTTTTGCACACACGAACTCTAAAATTTTCGTTTTGTTGCGATCTTATATCTTTTTTGTTTTACGAGGAAAAATGGGAAAGTACAACTTTGGACCTAAAAAAAAATTTGAACATCCAAAATTGAAATGCACAAATGCTGAGAGAGATAACTCCAAAAAGTATCTGTGAGTTTTAAGTATAGGCAAAAAGTGGGTTGTTTGCCTTTGGTAAATTTCCAACCACTTGAGAATTTAATTTTTTCTACTCCTAATTTTTGGATCATTGGGCCACTTGCATCCTCAACATGCTTGTGGCATGCACATCCCCCACACTTCTAGCATGTTGGGATCAGTTAGAAGTCTCTTTCCTATAAAATTCCACCAAGCTATTATTAGGGAGTTGAACTAGTGGAATTTCCCAAACATGGATTTTGGGGTTCAATTTCAGTGCGTGAAGTAATTTTCTATTTATTATAGTTTTCAAATTTTTTTTGTTTTGTTGCGATCTTATATCTTTTTTATTTTCGAGGAAAAATGGGAGAGTACAAGTTTGGACCTGAAAAAAATAATTGAACATACCAAATGGAAAAGCACAAATGCAGAGAGATAATTATAAAAAGTATCTGTGATTTTTAAGGATAGGCAAAAAGTGGGTTGTTTGGCTCTGGATTTTGAGCATCCAAAATGGAAATGCACAAATACTGAGAGAGATAATTCCAAAAAGTCTTTGTGATTTTTAAGGATAGGCAAAAAGTGGGTTGTTTGGCTCTGGTAAATATCCAACCACTTCAGAATTTAATTTTTTCGATTCCCCCTAATTTTAGGATAATTGGGCCACTTGCATCCTCAACATGCTTGTGGCATGCACATCCACCACACTTGAAGCACGTTGGGATCAGTTAGAAGTCTCTTTCCTATAAAATCCCACCAAGCTATTATTAGGGGGTTGTACTTGTGGAATTTCCCAAATAGGGATTTTGGCTTTCATATTTAGTCCGTGAAATAATTTTCTATTTATTATAGTTATCAAATTTATTTTACACACATTAACACTAAAATTTTCGTTTTGTTGCAATCTTATATCTTTTTTTTTTTACGAGGAAAAATGGGAGAGAACAAGTTTGGACCTGAAAAAAAAAATTTGAGCATCCAAAATAGAAATACACAAATGCTGAGAGAGATAATTCCAAAAAGTATCTGTGATTTTTCAGGATAGGCAAAAAGTGGGTTGTTTGGCTCTGGTAAATATCCAACCACTTCAGAATTTAATTTTTTCGGTTCCCCCTAATTTTAGGATCATTGGGCCACTTTCATCCTCAACATGCTTGTGGCATGCACATCCACCACACTTAAAGCATGTTGGGATCAGTTAGAAGTCTCTTTCCTATAAAATCCCACCAAGCTATTATTAAGGGGTTGTACTAGTGAAATTTCCAAAACAGGGATTTTGGTTTTCATTTTTTGTGAGTGAAATAATTTTCTATTTATTGTAGTTTTCAAATTTTTTTTTGCACACATGAACTCTAAAACTTTCATTTTGTTGCAATCTTATACCTTTTTTGTTTACGAGAAAAAAAGGGAAAGTACAAGTTTGAACCTGAAAAAAAAATTTGAGCATCAAAAATGGAAATGCACAAATGCTGAGAGAGATAATTCCAAAAAGTATCTGTGATTTTTAAGGATAAGCAAAAAGTGGGTTGTTTGCCTCTGGTAAATATCCAACCACATGAGAATTTAATTTTTTCTGCTCCCCCTAATTTTTGGATCATTGGGCCACTTGCATCCTCAACATGCTTGTGGCATGCACATCCACCACACTTCAAGCACATCTGGATCAGTTAGAAGTCTCTTTCGTATAAAATTCCACCAAGCTATTATCAGGGGGTTGTACAAGTGGAATTTCCCAAACATGGATTTTCGGATTCATTTTTGTTGCGTGAAGTAATTTTCTATTTATTATAGTTTTCAAAATTGTTTTTGCACACATAAACTCTAAAATTTTCGTTTTCTTGCGATCTTATATCTTTTTTGTTTTCGAAGAAAAATGGGAGTGAACAAGTTTGGACCTGGAAAAAAAATTGAACATCTAAAATGGAAATGCACAAATGCCGAGGGAGATAATTCCAAAAAGTATTTGTGATTTTTAAGGATAGTAAAAAAATGGGTTGTTGGCTCTGGTAAATATCCAACCACTTGAGAATTTAATTTTTTCTACTCCCCCTAATTTTTGGATCATTGGGCCACTTGCATCACCAACATGTTTGCTGCATGCACATACACCACACTTAAAGCATGTTGGGATCAGTTAGAAGTCTCTTTCCTTTAAAATTCCACTAGGCTATTATTAGGGGGTCGTACTAGTGGAATTTCCCAAACAAGGATTTTGGTGTTCATTTTTAGTGCGTGAAGTAATTTTCTATTTATTATAGTTTTCAAAGTTTTTTTGCACACATGAACTCTAAAATTTCCGTTTTGTTGCGATCTTATATCTTTTTTGTTTACGAGGAAAAATGGGAGAGTAAAAGTTTGGACCTGAAAAAAAAAATTTGAACAACCAAAATGGAAATGCACAAATGTTGAGAGAGATAATTCCAAACAGTATCTGTGATTTTTAAGGATAGGCAAAAAGAGGGTTGTTTGGCTCTGGTAAATATCCAACCACTTCAGAATTTAATTTTTTGACTCCCACTTATTTTTAGATCATTGGACCACTTGCATCCTCAACATGCTAGTGGCATGGACATCCACCACACTTAAAGGATGTTGGGATCAGTTAGAAGTCTCTTTCCCATAAAATCCCACCAAGCTATTATTAGGGGGTTGTAAAAGTGGAATTTCCCAAACAGGGATTTTGGTTTTCATTTTTAGTGCGAGAAATAATTTTCTATTTATTTTAGTTTTCAAATTTTTTTTGCACACATGAACTCTAAAATTTTCGTTTTCTTGCAATCTTATATCTTTTTTGTTTACGAGGAAAAATGGGAGAGTACAAGTTTCGACCTGAAAAAAAAAATTTGAGCATCCAAAATGGAAATGCACAAATGCTGAGAGAGATAAATCCTTAAATGTATCTATGATTTTTAAGGATAGGCAAAAAGTGGGTAGTTTGGCTCTGGTAAATATCCATCCACTTCAGAATTTAATTTTTTCTACTCCCCCTAATTTTTGGATCATTGCGCCACTTGCATCCTCGACATGCTTGTGGCATGCACATCCACCACACTTCAAGCATGTTGGGATCAGTTAGAAGTCCCTTTCCTATAAAATTCCACCAAGCTATTATTAGGGAGTTGTACTAGTGGAATTTCCCAAACATGGATTTTGGTGTTAATTTTTAGTGCATGAGATATTTTTCTATTTATTATAGTTTTCAAAATTTTTTTGCACCCATGAACTCTAAAATTTTCATTTTGTTGCGATCTAATATCTTTTTATTTTACAAGGAAAAATGGGAGCGTACAAGTTTGGACCTGAAAAAAAAAAATTTGAACCACCAAAATGGAAATGCATAAATACTGAGAGAGATATTTCCAAAAAGTATCTGTGATTTTTACGGATAGGCAAAAAGTGGGTTGTTTGGCTCTGGTAAATATCCAACCACTTGAGAATTTAATTTTTTCCACTCCCCCTAATTTTTGGATCATTGGGCCACCTGCATCCTCAACATGATTGTGGCATGCACATCCACCACACTTAAAGCATGTTGGGATCAGTTAGAAGTCTCTTTCCTATAAAATCCCACCAAGCTATTATTAGGGGGTTGTACTAGTGGGATTTCCCAAACAAGGATTTTGGGGTTCTTTTTTAGTGCGTGAAATAATATTCTATTTATTACAATTTTCAAATTTTTTTTGCACAAATGAATTCTTAAATTTTCATTTTTTTACAATCTTATATCTTTTTTGTTTACGAGGAAAAATTGGAGGGTAGTAGTTTGGGCCTGAAAAAAAAAATTTGAACATCCAAAATGGAAATGCACAAATGCTGAGAGAGATAATTCCAAAAAGTATCTGTGATTTTTAAGGATAGGCAAAAAGTGGGTTGTTTGGCTCTGGTAAATATCACACCAGTTGAGAATTTAATTTTTTCTACTCCCCCTAATTTTTGGATCATTGGGCCACTTGCATCCTAAACTTGCTTCTGGCATGCACATCCACCACACTTCAAGCACGTTGGGATAAGTTAGAAGTCTCTTTCCTATAAAATCCCACCAAGCTATTATTAGGGGGTTGTACTAGTGGAATTTCCCAAACATAGATTTTCGGGTTCATTTTTAGTGCGTGAAGTAATTTTCTATTTATTATAGTTTTCAAATTTTTTTCCACACATGAACTCTAAAATTTTCATTTTCTTACGATCATATATCTTTTTTTTTTACGAGGAAAAATGGAAGAGTACAAGTTTGGACCTGAAAAAGAAAATTTTGAACCTCCAAAATGGAAATGCACAAATGCTGAGAGAGATAATTCCAAAAAGTATCTGTGATTTTTAAGGATAGGCAAAAAGTGCGTTGTTTGGGTCTGGTTATCCAACCACTTCAGAATTTAATTTATTCTACTCCCCCTAATTTTTGGGTCATTGGGCCACTTGCATCCTAAACATGCTAGTGCCATGCACATCCACCATACTTCAAGCATGTTGGGATCGGTTGGAAGTCTCTTTCCTATTAAATTCCACCAAGCTATTATTAGGGGGTTGTACTAGTGGAATTTCCAAACATGGATTTTGGGGTTCATTTTTAGTGCGTGAAGTAATTTTATATTTATTATAGTTTTCAAAATTTTTTTCCACACATGAACTCTAAAATTTTCATTTTATTGCGATCTTATATCTTTTTTTTTTTTACGAGGAAGAATGGGAGAGTACAAGTTTGGCTCTGGTAAATATCCAACCACTTCAGAATTTAATTTTTTCGATTCCCCCTAATTTTTGGATCATTGGGCCACATGCATCCTCAACATGCTTGTGACAAGTACATCCACCACACTTCTAGCATGTTGGGATCAGTTAGAAGTCTCTTTCCTATAAAATTCCACCAAGCTATTATTTGGGTGTTGTACTAGTGGAATTTCCCAAACATGGGTTTTGGGGTTCATTTTTAGTGCATGAAATAATTTTCTATTTATTATAGTTTTCAATTTTTTTTTACACACTTGAACTCTAAAATTTTCGTTTTTTTGCAATCTTATATCTTTTTTGTTTACGTGGAAAAATGGGAGAGTACAAGTTTGGACCTGGAAAAAAAATTTTGAGCATCCAAAATGGAAATACACAAATGCTGAGAGAGATAATTCCAAAAAGTATCTGTGATTTTTAAAGATAGGCCAAAAGTGGGTTGTTTGGCTCTGGTAAATATCCAACCACTTCAGAATTTAATTTTTTCGATTCCTCCTAATTTTTGGATCATTGGGAAACTTGCATCCTCAACATGCTTGTGGCATGCACATCCACCACACTTAAAGCATGTTGGGATCAGTTAGAAATCTCTTTCCAATAAAATCCCACCAAGCTATTATTAGGGGGTTGTACTAGTGGAATATCCCAAACAGGGATTTTGGTTTTCTTTTTTAGTGCGTGAAATAATTTTCTATTTATTATGGTTTTCAAATTTTTTTTGCACACATGAACTTTAAAACTTTCATTTTGTTGCAATCTGATATCTTTTTTGTTTACGAGGAAAAATGGGAGAGCACAAGTTTGGACCTGAAAAAAAAAATTTGAGGATCCAAAATGGAAATGCACAAATGCTGAGAGAGACAATTCCAAAAAGTATCTGTGATTTTTAAGGATAAGCTAAAAGTGGGTTGTTTGGCTCTGGTAACTGTCCAACCACTTGAGAATTTAATTTTTTCTACTCCCCCTAATTTTTCGATCATTGGGCCACTTGCATCCTCAACATGCTTGTGACAAATACATCCACCACACTTCTAGCATGTTGGGATCAGTTAGAAGTCTCTT
The DNA here is from genome assembly GCF_029961685.1 of Aristolochia californica. Lineage (NCBI taxonomy): Eukaryota > Viridiplantae > Streptophyta > Magnoliopsida > Piperales > Aristolochiaceae > Aristolochia > Aristolochia californica. The sequence continues at coordinate 21,270,884 of NW_027182257.1, read as the reverse complement.
TCCTATAAAATTCCACCAAGCTATTATTAGGGCGTTGTACTAGTGGAATTTCCCAAACATGGATTTTGGGGTTCATTTTTAGTGCGTGAAGTAATTTTCTATTTATTATAGTTTTCAAATTTTTTTTCCACACATGGACTCTAATATTTTTATTATGTTGCGATCTTATATGTTTTTTGTTTTCGAGGAAAAATGGGAGAGTATATGTTTGGACCTGAAAAAAAAAATTTGAACATCCAAAATGGAAATTGACAAATGCTGGGAGAGATAATACCACAAAGTATCTGTGATTTTTTAGGATAGGCAAAAAGTGGGTTGTTTGGCTCTCGTAATTATCGAAGCACTTGAGTCTTTAATTTTTACTACTCCCCCTTATTTTTGGATCATTGGGCCACTTGCATCCTCAACATGCTTGTGGAATGCACATCGACCACACTTAAAGCATGTTGGGATCAGTTAGAAGTCTCTTTCCTATAAAATTCCACCAAGCTATTATTAGGGGGTTGTACTAGTGGAATTTCCCAAACATGGATTTTGGGGTTCATTTTTGGTGCGTGAATTAATTTTCTATTTATTATAGTTTTCAAATTTTTTTTACACACATGAACTCTAAAATTTTCGTTTTGTTGCAATCTTATATCTTTTTTGTTTACGACGAAAAAAGGGAGACGACAAGTTTAGACCTAAAAAAAAAAAATTGAGCATCCAAAATGGAAATGCACAAATGCTGAGAGTGATAATTCCAAAAAGTATCTGTAATTTTTAAGGATAGGCAAAAAGTGGGTTGTTTGGCTCTGGTAAATATCCAACCATATCAGAATTTAATTTTTTCGACTCCCCCTAATTTTTGGATCATTGGGCCACTAGCATCCTCAACATGCTTGTGGCATGCACATCCACCACACTTCAAGCATGTTGTGTATCAATTAGAAGTCTCTTTCCTATAAAATCCCACCAAGCAATTATTAGGGGGTTGTACTTGTGGAATTTCCCAAATTCGGATTTCTGTTTTCATTTTTAGTGCGTGAAATAATTTTCTATTTATTATAGTTTTCAAATTTTTTTTCACACATGAACTCTAAAATTTTTTTTTTGTTGGGATCTTATATCTTTTTATTTTACGAGGAAAAACGGGAGAGTACAAGTTTGGACCTGAAAAAAAAAATTTGAGCATCCAAAATGGAAATGCACAAATGCTAAGACAGATAATTCCAAAAAGTATCTGTAATTTTTAAGGATAGCCAAAAAGTGGGTTGTTTGGATTTGGAAATATCCAACCACTTCAGAAATTAATTTTTTTGACTCCCCCTAATTTTTGGATCATTGGGCCACTTGCATCCTCAACATGCTTGTGGCTTGCACATCCACCACACTTAAAGCATGTTTGGAACAGTTAGAAGTCTCTTTGCTATAAAATCCAACCAAGCTATTATTAGGGGGTTGTACTAGTGGAATTTCCCGAACAGGGATTTTGGTTTTCATTTTTAGTGCGTGAAATAATTTTTTATTTATTATAGTTTTCAAGTTTTTTTTGCACACAAGAACTCTAAAATTTTCGTTTTGTTGCGATCTTATATCTTTTTTGTTTACGAGGAAAAATGGGAGAGTACAAGTTTGGACCTGAAAAAAAAAATTTTGAGCATCCAAAATGGAAATGCACAAATGCTGAGAGAGATAATTCCAAAAAGTATCTATGATTTTTAAGGGTAGGAAAAAATTGGGTTGTTTGGCTCTGGTAAATGTCCAACCACTTGAGAATTTAATTTTTTCTGCTCCCCCTAATTTTTGGATCATTGGGCGACTTGCAACCTCAACATGCTTGTGGCATGCACATCGACCACACTTCAAGCATGTTGGGATCTGTGAGAAGTCTCTTTCCTATAAAATTCCACCAAGCTATTATTAGGGGGTTGTACTAGTGGAATTTCCCAAACATGGATTTTGGGGTTCATTTTTAGTGCGTAAAGTAATTTTTTATTTATTATAGTTTTCAAATTTTTTTTGCACACATGAACTTCAAAATTTTTGTTTTGTTGCAATCTTATAGCTTTTTTGTTTACAAAGAAAAATGGGAGAGTACAAGTTTGGGCCTGAAAAAAAAAGTTGAACATCCAAAATGGAAATGCACAAATGCTGAGAGAGATAGTTCCAAAAAGTATCTGTGATTTTTAAGGATAGGCAAAAAGTGGGTTGTTTGGCTCTGGTAAATATGAAACTACTTGAGACTTTAATTTTTTCTACTCCCTTTAATTTTTGGATCATTCGGCCACTTGCATCCCCAACATGTTTGTGGCATGCACATCCCCCACACTTAAAGCATGTTGGCATCAGTTAGAAGTCTCTTTCCTATAAAATTCCACCAAGCTATTATTAGGGGGTTATACTAGTGGAATTTCCCAAACAGGGATTTTGGTGTTCATTTCTAGTGCGTGAAATAATTTTCTATTTATTACTGTTTTCAAATTTTTTTGCACACATGAACTCTTAAATTTTCAATTTGTTCTGATCTTATAACTTTTTTGTTTACGAGGAAAAATGGGAGAGTACTAGTTGGACCTGAAAAAAAAAATTTGAACATCCAAAATGGAAATGCACAAATGTTGAGAGAGATAACTCCAAAAAGTATCTGTGAGTTTTAAGGATAGGCAAAAAGTGGGTTGTTTGGCACTGGTAACTATCCAACCACTTGAGAATTTAATTTTTTTCTACTCCCCCTAATTTTTTGATCATTGGGCCGCTTGCATTCTCAACATGCTTGTGGCACACCCATCCACCACACTTAAAGCATGTTGGGATCAGTTAGAAGTCTCTTTCCTATAAAATTCCACCAAGATAATATTAAGGGGTTGTACTAGTGGAATTTTCCAAACAAGGATTTTGGGGTTCATTTTTAGTGCGTGAAATAATTTTTTATTTATTATAGTTTTCAAAATTTTCTTGCACACATGAACACTAAAATTTTCGTTTTGTTGTGATCTTATATCTTTTTTGTTTACGAGGAAAAATGGGAGGGTAGTAGTTTGGACCTGAAAAAAAAAATGAACATCCAAAATGGAAATGCACAAATGCTGAGAGAGATTATTCCAAAAAGTATCTGAGATTCTTAAGGATAGGAAAAAAGTGAGTTGTTTGGCTCTCGTAAATATCCAACCACTAGAGAATTTAATTTTTTCTACTCCCCCTAATTTTTGGATCATTGGACCACTTGCAACGTCAACATGCTTGTGGCATGCACATCCACCACACTTAAAGCATGTTGGGATCAGTTAGATGTCTCTTTCCTATAAAACTCCACCAAGCTATTATTAGGGGGTTGTACTAGTGGAATTTCCCAAACATAGATTTTGGGGTTCATTTTTAGTGCGTGAAATAATTTTCTATTTATTATAGTTTTCAAAATTTTCTTGCACACATGAACACTAAAATTTTCGTTTTGTTGTGATCTTATATCTTTTTTGTTTACGAGGAAAAATGGGAGGGTAGTAGTTTGGACCTGAAAAAAACAATTGAGCATCCAAAATGGAAATGCACAAATGCTGAGAGAGATAATTCCAAAAAGTATCTGTGATTTTTAAGGATAGGCAAAAAGTGGGTTGTTTGGCTCTGGTAAATATCCAACCATATCAGAATTTAATTTTTTCGACTCCCCCTAATTTTTGGATCATTGGGCCACTTGCATCCTCAACATGCTTGTGGCATGCACATCCACCACACTTAAAGCATGTTGAGATCAGTTAGAAGTCTCTTTCCTATAAAATCCCACGACGCTCTTGTTAGGGGGTTGTACTTGTGGAATTTCCCAAATAGGGATTTCTGTTTTCATTTTTAGTGCGTGAAATAATTTTCTATTTATTATAGTTTTCAAATTTTTTTGCACACATGAACTCTAAAATTTTCGTTTTGTTGCGATCTTACATCTTTTTTTTTTTACGAGGAAAAACGGGAGAGTACAAGTTTGGACCTGAAAAAAAAAATTGAGCATCCAAAATGGAAATGCACAAATGCCGAGAGAGATAATTCCAAAAAGTATCTTTGATTTTTAAGGATAGCCAAAAAGTGGGTTGTTTGGCTCTGGAAATATCCAACCACTTCAGAAATTAATTTTTTCGACTCCCCCTAATTTTTGGATCATTGGGCCACTTGCATCCTCAACATGCTTGTGGCTTGCATATCCACCACACTTAAAGCATGTTGGGATCAGTTAGAAGTCTCTTTGCTATAAAATTCAATGAAGCTATTATTAGGGGGTTATACTAGTGGAATTTTCCGAACAGGGATTTTGGTTTTCATTTTTAGTGCGTGAAATAATTTTCTATTTATTGTAGTTTTCAAATTTTTTTTTCACACATGAACTCTAAAATTTTCGTTTTGTTGCGATCTTTTATCTTTTTTGTTTACGAGGAAAAATGGGAGAGTACAAGTTTTGACCTGAAAAAAAAAATTTGAGCATCCAAAATGGAAATGCACAAATGCTGAGAGAGATAATTCCTAAAAGTATCTATGATTTTTAAGGATAGCAAAAAATTGGGTTGTTTGGCTCTGGTAAATATCCAACCACTTGAGAATTTAATTTTTTCTACTCCCACTAATTTTTGGATCATTGGGCCACTTGCATCCTCAACATGCTTGTGGCATGCACATCCACCACACTTCAAGCATGTTGGGATCAGCTAGAAGTCTCTTTCCTATAAAATTCCACCAAGCTATTATTAGGGGGTTGTACTAGTGGAATTTCCCAAACATGGATTTTGGGGTTCATTTTTGGTGCATAAAGTAATTTTTTATTTATTATAGTTTTCAAATTGTTTTTGCACACATGAACTTCAAAATTTTTGTTTTGTTGCAATCTTATAGCTTTTTTGTTTACGAAGAAAAATGGGAGAGTACAAGTTTGGACCTGAAAAAAAAATGGAACATCCAAAATGGAAATGCACAAATGCTGAGAGAGATAATTCCAAAAAATATCTTTTATTTTTAAGGATAGGCAAAAAGTGGGTTGTTTGGCTCTGGTAAATATCAAACCACTTGAGACTTTAATTTTTTCTACTCCCTTTAATTTTTGGATCATTCGACCACTTCCATCCTCAACATGCTTTTGGCATGCACATCCCCCACACTTAAAGCATGTTGGCATCAGTTAGAAGTCTCTTTCCTATAAAATTCCACCAAGCTATTATTAGGGGGTTATACTAGTGGATTTTCCCAAATAGGCATTTTGGGGTTCATTTTTAGTTGCGTGAAATAATTTTCTATTTATTATATTTTTCAAAATATTTTTGCACACATGAACTCTTAAATTTTCAATTTGTTCCGATCTTATATCTTTTTTGTTTACGAGGAAAAATGGGAGAGTACAAGTTTGGGCCTGAAAAAAAAAATTTCAACATCCAAAATGGAAATCCACAAATGTTGGGAGATATAATTCCAAGAAGTATCTGTGATTTTAAAGGATAGGCAAAAAGTGGGTTGTTTGGCACTGGTAAATATCCAACCACTTGAGAATTTAATTTTTTTCTACTCCCCCTAATTTTTTGATCATTGGGCCACTTGCATTCTCAGCATGCTTGTGGCACACCCATCCACCACACTTAAAGCATGTTGGGATCAGTTAGAAGTCTATTTCCTATAAAATTCCACCAAGATACTATTAAGGGGTTGTACTAGTGGAAGTTCCCAAACAAGGATTTTGGGGTTCATTTTTAGTGCGTGAAATAATTTTCTCTTTATTATAGTTTTCAAAATTTTTTTGCACACATGAACACTAAAATTTTCGTTTTGTTGTGATCTTATATCTTTTTTGTTTACAAGGAAAATTGGGAGGGTAGTAGTTTGGACCTGAAAAAAAAAATGAACATCCAAAATGGAAATGCACAAATGCTGAGAGAGATTATTCCAAAAAGTATCTGAGATTCTTAATGATAGGAAAAAAGTGAGTTGTTTGGCTCTCGTAAATATCCAACCACTAGAGAATTTAATTTTTTCTACTCCCCCTAATTTTTGGATCATTGGACCACTTGCATCCTCAACATGCTTGTGGCATGCACATCCACCACACTTAAAGCAAGTTGGGATCAGTTAGACGTCGCTTTCCTATAAAATTCCACCAAGCTATTATTAGGGGGTTGTACTAGTGGAATTTCCCAAACATAGATTTTGGGGTTAATTTTTAGTGCGTGAAGTAATTTTCTATTTATTAAAGTTTTCAAATTTTTTTTGCACACACGAACTCTAAAATTTTCGTTTTGTTGCGATCTTATATCTTTTTTGTTTACGAGGAAAAATGGGAGAGTACAAGTTTGGACCTGAAAAAAAAAATTTGAACATCAGAAATGGAAATGCACAAATGCTGAGAGAGATAACTCCAAAAAGTATCTGTGAGTTTTAAGGATAGGCAAAAAGTGGGTTGTTTGGCTTTTGTAAATTTCCAACCACTTGAGAATTTAATTTTTTCTACTCCCCCTAATTTTTGGATCATTGGGCCACTTGCATCCTCATCATGCTTGTGGCATGCACATCCACCACACTTCAAGCATCTTGGGATCAGTTAGAAGTCTCTTTCCTATAAAATTCCACCAAGCTATTATTAGGGGGTTGTACTTGTGGAATTTCCCAAACAAGGAATTTCCCAAACATGGATTTTGGAGTTCATTTTTAGTGCATGAAGTAATTTTCCATTTATTATAGTTTTCAAATTTTTTTGCACACATGAACTCTAAAATTTTCGTTTTGTTGCGATCTTATAGCTTTTTTGTTTTCGAAGAAAAATGGGAGAGTACAAGTTTGGACCTGAAAAAAAAAATTGAACATCTAAAATGGAAATGCACAAATGCTGAGAGAGATAAATCCAAAAACTATCTGTGATTTTCAAGGATAGGCAAAAAGTGGGTTGTTTGGCTCTGGTAAATATCAAACCCCTTGAGACTTTAATTTTTTCTACTCCCTTTAATTTTTGGATCATTGGGCCACTTGCATCCTCAACATGCTTCTGGCATGCACATCCCCCACACTTAAAGCATGTTGGCATCAGTTAGAAGTCTCTTTCCTATAAAATTCCACCAAGCTATTATTAGGGGGTTATACTAGTGGAATTTCCCAAACAGGGATTTTGGTGTTCATTTCTAGTGCGTGAAATAATTTTCTATTTATTACTGTTTTCAAATTTTTTTGCACACATGAACTCTTAAATTTTCAATTTGTTCTGATCTTATAACTTTTTTGTTTACGAGGAAAAATGGGAGAGTACTAGTTGGACCTGAAAAAAAAAATTTGAACATCCAAAATGGAAATGCACAAATGTTGAGAGAGATAACTCCAAAAAGTATCTGTGAGTTTTAAGGATAGGCAAAAAGTGGGTTGTTTGGCTTTGGTAAATTTCCAACCACTTGAGAATTTAATTTTTTCTACTCCCCCTAATTTTTGGATCATTGGGCCACTTGCATCCTCAACATGCTTGTGGCATGCACATCCCCCACACTTCAAGCATGTTGGGATCAGTTAGAAGTCTCTTTCCTATAAAATTCCACCAAGCTATTATTAGGGGGTTGTGCTAGTGGAATTTCCTAAACATGGATTTTGGGGTTCATTTTTAATGCGTGAAATAATTTTCTATTTATTATAGTTTTCAAATTTTTTTTCCACACATGAACTCCAAAATTTTCGTTTTGTTGTGATCTTATATCTTTTTTGTTTATGAAGAAAAAAGGGAGAGAACAAGTTTGGACCTGAAAAAAAAATTTGAACATCCTAAATGGAAATGCACAAATGCTGAGAGAGATAAATCCAAAAAGTATCTGTGCTTTTTAAGCATAGGCAAAAAGTGGGTTGTTTGGCTCTGGTAATTATCCAACCACTTGAGAATTTAATTTTTTCTACTCCCCCCAATTTTTGGATCATTGGGCCACTTGCATCCTCAACATATTTGTGGCATGGACATCCACCACACTTAAAGCATGTTGGGATCAGTTAGATGTCTCTTTCCTATAAAATTCCACTAAGCTATTATTAAGGGGTTGTACTAGTGGAATTTCCCAAACATGGATTTTGGGGTTCATTTTTGTTCCGTGAAATAATTTTCTATTTATTATAGTTTTCAGTTTTTTTTTGCACACACGAACTCTAAAATTTTCGTTTTGTTAGAATCTTATATCTTTTTTGGTTACGAGGAAAAATGGGAGTGTACAAGTTTGGACCTGAAAAAAAAAAATTTGAGTATCCAAAATGGAAATGCACAAATGCTGAGAGAGATAATTCGAAAAAGTATCTGTGATTTTTAAATCTAGGATAAAATTGGGTTGTTTGGCTCTGGTAAATATCCAACCTATTGAGACTTTAATTTTTTGTACTCCCCCTAATTTTTGGATCATTGGGCCACTTGCATCCTCAACATGCTTGTGGCATGCACATCCACCACACTTAAAGCATGTTAGGATCAGTTAGAAGTCTCTTTTCTATAAAATTCCGCAAAGCAGTTATTAGGGGGTTGTACTAGTGGAATTTCCCAAACATGGATTTGGGGTCATTTTTGGTGAGTGAAATAATTTTCTATTAATTATATAGTTTACAAATATTCTTTGCACACATGAACTCTAAAATTGTCGTTTTGTTCCGATCTTATATCTTTTCTGTTTACGAGGAAAAATGGGAGAGTACAAGTTTGGAACTGAAAAAAACAATATTTTCAACATCCAAAATGGAAATGCACAAATGCTGAGAGAGATAATTCCCAAAAATATTTGTGATTTTTAAGAATATGCAACAAGTGGGTTGTTTGGCTTTGGTAAATATCCAACCACTTGAGAATTTAATTTTTTCTACTCCCCCTAATTTTTGGATCATTGGGCCACTTGCATCCTCAACATGCTTGTGGCATGCACATCCACCACACTTAAAGCATGTTGGGATCAGTTAGAAGTCTCTTTCCTATAAAATTCCACCAAGCTATTATTAGAGGGTTGTACTAGTAGAATTTCCCAAACATGGATTTTGGTTTTCATTTTTAGTGCGCGAAATAATTTTCTATTTATTATATTTTTCAAATTTTTTTTGCACATATGAACTCTAAAATTTTCAGTTTGTTTTGATCTTTTTTCTTTTTTGTTTATGAGGAAAAATGGGAGAGTACAAGTTTGGAGCTGAACAAAAAAATTTTAACATCCAAAATGAAAATGCACAAATGCTGAGAGAGATAATTCCAAAAAGTATATGTGATTTTTAAGGATAGGCAAAAAGTGGGTTGTTTGGCTCTAGTAAATATCCAACCACTTGTGAATTTAATTATTTCTACTCCCCCTAATTTTTGGATCATTGGGCCACTTGCATCCTCAACATGTTTGTGGCATGCACATCCACCACACTTAAAGCATGTTGGGATCAGTTAGAAGTCGCTTTCCTATAAAATTCCACCAAGGTATTATTAGGGGGTTGTACTAGTGGAATTTCTCAAACATGGATTTCGAGGGTCATTTTTAGTGCGTGAAATAATTTTCTATTTATTATACTTTTCAAATTTTTTTTGCAGACATGAACTCTAAAATTTTCGTTTTGTTGCGATCTTATATCTTTTTTGTTTACGAGTAAGAGAGTCAGAGTTTGGACCTGAAAAAAAAATTTTGAACATCCAAAATGGAAATGCACAAATGCTGAGAGAGATAATTCCAAAAAGTATCTGTGATTTCTAAGGATAGGTAAAAAGTGGGTAGTTTGGCTCTGGTACATATCCAACCACTCTAGAATTTTATTTTTTCAACTCCCCCTAATATTTGGATCATTGGGCAACTTGCATCCTCAACATGCTTGTGGCATGCACATCCACCACACTTAAAGCATGTTGGGATAAGTTAGAAGTCTCTTCCCTATAAAATTCCACCAAGCTATTATTAGGGGGTTGTACAAGTGGAATTTACCAAACATGGATTTTGGGTTTCATTTTTAGTGCGTGAAATAATTTTCTATTTATTATAGTTTTCAAATTTTTTTTGCACACATGAACTCTAAAATTTTCGTTTTGATGCGATCATATATCTTTTTTTGTTTACGAGGAAAAAGGGGAGAATACAAATTTGGACCTGAAAAAAAAATTTTGAACATCCAAAATGGAAATGCACTAATGCTGGGAGAGATAATTCTAAAAAGTATCTATGATTTTTAAAGATAGGGAAAAAGTGGGTTGTTTTGCTGTGGTAAATATCCAACTACTTGAGAATTTAATTTTTTCTACTCCCCCTAATTTTTTGATCATTGGGCCACTTGCATCCTCAACATGCTTGTGGCATGCACATCCACCACACTTAAAGCATGTTGGGATCAGTTAGAAGTCTCTTTCCTAGAAAATTCCACCAACCAATTATTAGGGGGTTGTACTAGTGGAATTTCCCAAACATGGATTTTGGGGTTCATTTTTATTGCGTGAAATAGTTTTTTATTTATTATAGTTTTCAAATTTTTTTTGCACACATGAACTCTAAAATTTTTGTTTTGTTGCTATCTTATATCTTTTTTGTTTATGAGGAAAAATGGAAGAGTACAAGTTTAGACCTGAAAAAATAAAATTTGAACATCCAAAATGGAAATGCAAAAAAGCCGAGAGAGATAATTCACAAAACTATCTGTGATTTTTAAGGATATGCAAAAAGTGGGTTGTTAGGCTCTGGTGAATATCCAACCGCTTGAGAATTTAATTTTTTCTACTCCCCCAAATTTTTGGATCATTGGGCCACTTGCATCCTCAACATGCTTGTGGCATGCACATCCACCACACTTAAAGCATGTTGGGATCAATTAGAAGTCTCTTTCCTTTAAAATTCCACCAAGCTATTATTAGGGGGTTGTACTAGTGGAATTTCCCAAACATGGATTTTGGGGTTCATTTTTAGTGCGTGAAATAATTTTCTATTTATTATAGTTTTCAAATTTTTTTTGCACACATGAACTCTAAAATTTTCGTTTTGTTTCGATATTATATCTTTTTTGTTTATGAGAAAAAATGGGAGAGTACATGTTTGGACCAGAAAAATAAATTTTGAACATCCAAAATGGAAATGCACAAATGCTGAGAGAGATAATTCGAAAACGTTTCTGTGATTTTTAAGGATAGGCAAAAAGTGGGTTGTTTGGCTCTGGAAAATATCCAACCACTTGCAAATTTAATTATTTCTACTCCCCCTAATTTTTAGATCATTGGGCCACTTGCATACCCAACATGTTTGTGGCATGCACATCCACCACAGTTAAAGCATGTTGGGATCAGTCAGAAGTCTCTTTCCTATAAAATTCCACCAAGCTATTATTAGGGGGTTGTACTAGTGGAATTTCCCAAACATGGATTTGGGGGTCCATTTTTAGTTCGTGAAATAATTTTCTATTTATTATAGTTTTCAAATTTTTTTTGCGCACATGAACTCTAAAATTTTTGTTTTGTTGCAATCTTATAGCTTTTTTGTTTACAAAGAAAAATGGGAGAGTACAAGTTTGGGCCTGAAAAAAAAAGTTGAACATCCAAAATGGAAATGCACAAATGCTGAGAGAGATAGTTCCAAAAAGTATCTGTGATTTTTAAGGATAGGCAAAAAGTGGGTTGTTTGGCTCTGGTAAATATGAAACTACTTGAGACTTTAATTTTTTCTACTCCCTTTAATTTTTGGATCATTCGGCCACTTGCATCCCCAACATGTTTGTGGCATGCACATCCCCCACACTTAAAGCATGTTGGCATCAGTTAGAAGTCTCTTTCCTATAAAATTCCACCAAGCTATTATTAGGGGGTTATACTAGTGGAATTTCCCAAACAGGGATTTTGGTGTTCATTTCTAGTGCGTGAAATAATTTTCTATTTATTACTGTTTTCAAATTTTTTTGCACACATGAACTCTTAAATTTTCAATTTGTTCTGATCTTATAACTTTTTTGTTTACGAGGAAAAATGGGAGAGTACTAGTTGGACCTGAAAAAAAAAATTTGAACATCCAAAATGGAAATGCACAAATGTTGAGAGAGATAACTCCAAAAAGTATCTGTGAGTTTTAAGGATAGGCAAAAAGTGGGTTGTTTGGCACTGGTAACTATCCAACCACTTGAGAATTTAATTTTTTTCTACTCCCCCTAATTTTTTGATCATTGGGCCGCTTGCATTCTCAACATGCTTGTGGCACACCCATCCACCACACTTAAAGCATGTTGGGATCAGTTAGAAGTCTCTTTCCTATAAAATTCCGCCAAGATAATATTAAGGGGTTGTACTAGTGGAATTTTCCAAACAAGGATTTTGGGGTTCATTTTTAGTGCGTGAAATAATTTTTTATTTATTATAGTTTTCAAAATTTTCTTGCACACATGAACACTAAAATTTTCGTTTTGTTGTGATCTTATATCTTTTTTGTTTACGAGGAAAAATGGGAGGGTAGTAGTTTGGACCTGAAAAAAAAAATGAACATCCAAAATGGAAATGCACAAATGCTGAGAGAGATTATTCCAAAAAGTATCTGAGATTCTTAAGGATAGGAAAAAAGTGAGTTGTTTGGCTCTCGTAAATATCCAACCACTAGAGAATTTAATTTTTTCTACTCCCCCTAATTTTTGGATCATTGGACCACTTGCAACGTCAACATGCTTGTGGCATGCACATCCACCACACTTAAAGCATGTTGGGATCAGTTAGATGTCTCTTTCCTATAAAACTCCACCAAGCTATTATTAGGGGGTTGTACTAGTGGAATTTCCCAAACATAGATTTTGGGGTTCATTTTTAGTGCGTGAAATAATTTTCTATTTATTATAGTTTTCAAAATTTTCTTGCACACATGAACACTAAAATTTTCGTTTTGTTGTGATCTTATATCTTTTTTGTTTACGAGGAAAAATGGGAGGGTAGTAGTTTGGACCTGAAAAAAACAATTGAGCATCCAAAATGGAAATGCACAAATGCTGAGAGAGATAATTCCAAAAAGTATCTGTGATTTTTAAGGATAGGCAAAAAGTGGGTTGTTTGGCTCTGGTAAATATCCAACCATATCAGAATTTAATTTTTTCGACTCCCCCTAATTTTTGGATCATTGGGCCACTTGCATCCTCAACATGCTTGTGGCATGCACATCCACCACACTTAAAGCATGTTGAGATCAGTTAGAAGTCTCTTTCCTATAAAATCCCACGACGCTCTTGTTAGGGGGTTGTACTTGTGGAATTTCCCAAATAGGGATTTCTGTTTTCATTTTTAGTGCGTGAAATAATTTTCTATTTATTATAGTTTTCAAATTTTTTTGCACACATGAACTCTAAAATTTTCGTTTTGTTGCGATCTTACATCTTTTTTTTTTACGAGGAAAAACGGGAGAGTACAAGTTTGGACCTGAAAAAAAAAATTGAGCATCCAAAATGGAAATGCACAAATGCCGAGAGAGATAATTCCAAAAAGTATCTTTGATTTTTAAGGATAGCCAAAAAGTGGGTTGTTTGGCTCTGGAAATATCCAACCACTTCAGAAATTAATTTTTTCGACTCCCCCTAATTTTTGGATCATTGGGCCACTTGCATCCTCAACATGCTTGTGGCTTGCATATCCACCACACTTAAAGCATGTTGGGATCAGTTAGAAGTCTCTTTGCTATAAAATTCAATGAAGCTATTATTAGGGGGTTATACTAGTGGAATTTTCCGAACAGGGATTTTGGTTTTCATTTTTAGTGCGTGAAATAATTTTCTATTTATTGTAGTTTTCAAATTTTTTTTTCACACATGAACTCTAAAATTTTCGTTTTGTTGCGATCTTTTATCTTTTTTGTTTACGAGGAAAAATGGGAGAGTACAAGTTTTGACCTGAAAAAAAAAATTTGAGCATCCAAAATGGAAATGCACAAATGCTGAGAGAGATAATTCCTAAAAGTATCTATGATTTTTAAGGATAGCAAAAAATTGGGTTGTTTGGCTCTGGTAAATATCCAACCACTTGAGAATTTAATTTTTTCTACTCCCACTAATTTTTGGATCATTGGGCCACTTGCATCCTCAACATGCTTGTGGCATGCACATCCACCACACTTCAAGCATGTTGGGATCAGCTAGAAGTCTCTTTCCTATAAAATTCCACCAAGCTATTATTAGGGGGTTGTACTAGTGGAATTTCCCAAACATGGATTTTGGGGTTCATTTTTGGTGCATAAAGTAATTTTTTATTTATTATAGTTTTCAAATTGTTTTTGCACACATGAACTTCAAAATTTTTGTTTTGTTGCAATCTTATAGCTTTTTTGTTTACGAAGAAAAATGGGAGAGTACAAGTTTGGACCTGAAAAAAAAATGGAACATCCAAAATGGAAATGCACAAATGCTGAGAGAGATAATTCCAAAAAATATCTTTTATTTTTAAGGATAGGCAAAAAGTGGGTTGTTTGGCTCTGGTAAATATCAAACCACTTGAGACTTTAATTTTTTCTACTCCCTTTAATTTTTGGATCATTCGGCCACTTCCATCCTCAACATGCTTTTGGCATGCACATCCCCCACACTTAAAGCATGTTGGCATCAGTTAGAAGTCTCTTTCCTATAAAATTCCACCAAGCTATTATTAGGGGGTTATACTAGTGGATTTTCCCAAATAGGCATTTTGGGGTTCATTTTTAGTTGCGTGAAATAATTTTCTATTTATTATATTTTTCAAAATATTTTTGCACACATGAACTCTTAAATTTTCAATTTGTTCCGATCTTATATCTTTTTTGTTTACGAGGAAAAATGGGAGAGTACAAGTTTGGGCCTGAAAAAAAAAATTTCAACATCCAAAATGGAAATCCACAAATGTTGGGAGATATAATTCCAAGAAGTATCTGTGATTTTAAAGGATAGGCAAAAAGTGGGTTGCTTGGCACTGGTAAATATCCAACCACTTGAGAATTTAATTTTTTTCTACTCCCCCTAATTTTTTGATCATTGGGCCACTTGCATTCTCAGCATGCTTGTGGCACACCCATCCACCACACTTAAAGCATGTTGGGATCAGTTAGAAGTCTATTTCCTATAAAATTCCACCAAGATACTATTAAGGGGTTGTACTAGTGGAAGTTCCCAAACAAGGATTTTGGGGTTCATTTTTAGTGCGTGAAATAATTTTCTCTTTATTATAGTTTTCAAAATTTTTTTGCACACATGAACACTAAAATTTTCGTTTTGTTGTGATCTTATATCTTTTTTGTTTACAAGGAAAATTGGGAGGGTAGTAGTTTGGACCTGAAAAAAAAAATGAACATCCAAAATGGAAATGCACAAATGCTGAGAGAGATTATTCCAAAAAGTATCTGAGATTCTTAATGATAGGAAAAAAGTGAGTTGTTTGGCTCTCGTAAATATCCAACCACTAGAGAATTTAATTTTTTCTACTCCCCCTAATTTTTGGATCATTGGACCACTTGCATCCTCAACATGCTTGTGGCATGCACATCCACCACACTTAAAGCAAGTTGGGATCAGTTAGACGTCGCTTTCCTATAAAATTCCACCAAGCTATTATTAGGGGGTTGTACTAGTGGAATTTCCCAAACATAGATTTTGGGGTTAATTTTTAGTGCGTGAAGTAATTTTCTATTTATTAAAGTTTTCAAATTTTTTTTGCACACACGAACTCTAAAATTTTCGTTTTGTTGCGATCTTATATCTTTTTTGTTTACGAGGAAAAATGGGAGAGTACAAGTTTGGACCTGAAAAAAAAAATTTGAACATCAGAAATGGAAATGCACAAATGCTGAGAGAGATAACTCCAAAAAGTATCTGTGAGTTTTAAGGATAGGCAAAAAGTGGGTTGTTTGGCTTTTGTAAATTTCCAACCACTTGAGAATTTAATTTTTTCTACTCCCCCTAATTTTTGGATCATTGGGCCACTTGCATCCTCATCATGCTTGTGGCATGCACATCCACCACACTTCAAGCATCTTGGGATCAGTTAGAAGTCTCTTTCCTATAAAATTCCACCAAGCTATTATTAGGGGGTTGTACTTGTGGAATTTCCCAAACAAGGAATTTCCCAAACATGGATTTTGGAGTTCATTTTTAGTGCATGAAGTAATTTTCCATTTATTATAGTTTTCAAATTTTTTTGCACACATGAACTCTAAAATTTTCGTTTTGTTGCGATCTTATAGCTTTTTTGTTTTCGAAGAAAAATGGGAGAGTACAAGTTTGGACCTGAAAAAAAAAATTGAACATCTAAAATGGAAATGCACAAATGCTGAGAGAGATAAATCCAAAAACTATCTGTGATTTTCAAGGATAGGCAAAAAGTGGGTTGTTTGGCTCTGGTAAATATCAAACCCCTTGAGACTTTAATTTTTTCTACTCCCTTTAATTTTTGGATCATTGGGCCACTTGCATCCTCAACATGCTTCTGGCATGCACATCCCCCACACTTAAAGCATGTTGGCATCAGTTAGAAGTCTCTTTCCTATAAAATTCCACCAAGCTATTATTAGGGGGTTATACTAGTGGAATTTCCCAAACAGGGATTTTGGTGTTCATTTCTAGTGCGTGAAATAATTTTCTATTTATTACTGTTTTCAAATTTTTTTGCACACATGAACTCTTAAATTTTCAATTTGTTCTGATCTTATAACTTTTTTGTTTACGAGGAAAAATGGGAGAGTACTAGTTGGACCTGAAAAAAAAAATTTGAACATCCAAAATGGAAATGCACAAATGTTGAGAGAGATAACTCCAAAAAGTATCTGTGAGTTTTAAGGATAGGCAAAAAGTGGGTTGTTTGGCTTTGGTAAATTTCCAACCACTTGAGAATTTAATTTTTTCTACTCCCCCTAATTTTTGGATCATTGGGCCACTTGCATCCTCAACATGCTTGTGGCATGCACATCCCCCACACTTCAAGCATGTTGGGATCAGTTAGAAGTCTCTTTCCTATAAAATTCCACCAAGCTATTATTAGGGGGTTGTGCTAGTGGAATTTCCTAAACATGGATTTTGGGGTTCATTTTTAATGCGTGAAATAATTTTCTATTTATTATAGTTTTCAAATTTTTTTTCCACACATGAACTCCAAAATTTTCGTTTTGTTGTGATCTTATATCTTTTTTGTTTATGAAGAAAAAAGGGAGAGAACAAGTTTGGACCTGAAAAAAAAATTTGAACATCCTAAATGGAAATGCACAAATGCTGAGAGAGATAAATCCAAAAAGTATCTGTGCTTTTTAAGCATAGGCAAAAAGTGGGTTGTTTGGCTCTGGTAATTATCCAACCACTTGAGAATTTAATTTTTTCTACTCCCCCCAATTTTTGGATCATTGGGCCACTTGCATCCTCAACATATTTGTGGCATGGACATCCACCACACTTAAAGCATGTTGGGATCAGTTAGATGTCTCTTTCCTATAAAATTCCACTAAGCTATTATTAAGGGGTTGTACTAGTGGAATTTCCCAAACATGGATTTTGGGGTTCATTTTTGTTCCGTGAAATAATTTTCTATTTATTATAGTTTTCAGTTTTTTTTTGCACACACGAACTCTAAAATTTTCGTTTTGTTAGAATCTTATATCTTTTTTGGTTACGAGGAAAAATGGGAGTGTACAAGTTTGGACCTGAAAAAAAAAAATTTGAGTATCCAAAATGGAAATGCACAAATGCTGAGAGAGATAATTCGAAAAAGTATCTGTGATTTTTAAATCTAGGATAAAATTGGGTTGTTTGGCTCTGGTAAATATCCAACCTATTGAGACTTTAATTTTTTGTACTCCCCCTAATTTTTGGATCATTGGGCCACTTGCATCCTCAACATGCTTGTGGCATGCACATCCACCACACTTAAAGCATGTTAGGATCAGTTAGAAGTCTCTTTTCTATAAAATTCCGCAAAGCAGTTATTAGGGGGTTGTACTAGTGGAATTTCCCAAACATGGATTTGGGGTCATTTTTGGTGAGTGAAATAATTTTCTATTAATTATATAGTTTACAAATATTCTTTGCACACATGAACTCTAAAATTGTCGTTTTGTTCCGATCTTATATCTTTTCTGTTTACGAGGAAAAATGGGAGAGTACAAGTTTGGAACTGAAAAAAACAATATTTTCAACATCCAAAATGGAAATGCACAAATGCTGAGAGAGATAATTCCCAAAAATATTTGTGATTTTTAAGAATATGCAACAAGTGGGTTGTTTGGCTTTGGTAAATATCCAACCACTTGAGAATTTAATTTTTTCTACTCCCCCTAATTTTTGGATCATTGGGCCACTTGCATCCTCAACATGCTTGTGGCATGCACATCCACCACACTTAAAGCATGTTGGGATCAGTTAGAAGTCTCTTTCCTATAAAATTCCACCAAGCTATTATTAGAGGGTTGTACTAGTAGAATTTCCCAAACATGGATTTTGGTTTTCATTTTTAGTGCGCGAAATAATTTTCTATTTATTATATTTTTCAAATTTTTTTTGCACATATGAACTCTAAAATTTTCAGTTTGTTTTGATCTTTTTTCTTTTTTGTTTATGAGGAAAAATGGGAGAGTACAAGTTTGGAGCTGAACAAAAAAATTTTAACATCCAAAATGAAAATGCACAAATGCTGAGAGAGATAATTCCAAAAAGTATATGTGATTTTTAAGGATAGGCAAAAAGTGGGTTGTTTGGCTCTAGTAAATATCCAACCACTTGTGAATTTAATTATTTCTACTCCCCCTAATTTTTGGATCATTGGGCCACTTGCATCCTCAACATGTTTGTGGCATGCACATCCACCACACTTAAAGCATGTTGGGATCAGTTAGAAGTCGCTTTCCTATAAAATTCCACCAAGGTATTATTAGGGGGTTGTACTAGTGGAATTTCTCAAACATGGATTTCGAGGGTCATTTTTAGTGCGTGAAATAATTTTCTATTTATTATACTTTTCAAATTTTTTTTGCAGACATGAACTCTAAAATTTTCGTTTTGTTGCGATCTTATATCTTTTTTGTTTACGAGTAAGAGAGTCAGAGTTTGGACCTGAAAAAAAAATTTTGAACATCCAAAATGGAAATGCACAAATGCTGAGAGAGATAATTCCAAAAAGTATCTGTGATTTCTAAGGATAGGTAAAAAGTGGGTAGTTTGGCTCTGGTACATATCCAACCACTCTAGAATTTTATTTTTTCAACTCCCCCTAATATTTGGATCATTGGGCAACTTGCATCCTCAACATGCTTGTGGCATGCACATCCACCACACTTAAAGCATGTTGGGATAAGTTAGAAGTCTCTTCCCTATAAAATTCCACCAAGCTATTATTAGGGGGTTGTACAAGTGGAATTTACCAAACATGGATTTTGGGTTTCATTTTTAGTGCGTGAAATAATTTTCTATTTATTATAGTTTTCAAATTTTTTTTGCACACATGAACTCTAAAATTTTCGTTTTGATGCGATCATATATCTTTTTTTGTTTACGAGGAAAAAGGGGAGAATACAAATTTGGACCTGAAAAAAAAATTTTGAACATCCAAAATGGAAATGCACTAATGCTGGGAGAGATAATTCTAAAAAGTATCTATGATTTTTAAAGATAGGGAAAAAGTGGGTTGTTTTGCTGTGGTAAATATCCAACTACTTGAGAATTTAATTTTTTCTACTCCCCCTAATTTTTTGATCATTGGGCCACTTGCATCCTCAACATGCTTGTGGCATGCACATCCACCACACTTAAAGCATGTTGGGATCAGTTAGAAGTCTCTTTCCTAGAAAATTCCACCAACCAATTATTAGGGGGTTGTACTAGTGGAATTTCCCAAACATGGATTTTGGGGTTCATTTTTATTGCGTGAAATAGTTTTTTATTTATTATAGTTTTCAAATTTTTTTTGCACACATGAACTCTAAAATTTTTGTTTTGTTGCTATCTTATATCTTTTTTGTTTATGAGGAAAAATGGAAGAGTACAAGTTTAGACCTGAAAAAATAAAATTTGAACATCCAAAATGGAAATGCAAAAAAGCCGAGAGAGATAATTCACAAAACTATCTGTGATTTTTAAGGATATGCAAAAAGTGGGTTGTTAGGCTCTGGTGAATATCCAACCGCTTGAGAATTTAATTTTTTCTACTCCCCCAAATTTTTGGATCATTGGGCCACTTGCATCCTCAACATGCTTGTGGCATGCACATCCACCACACTTAAAGCATGTTGGGATCAATTAGAAGTCTCTTTCCTTTAAAATTCCACCAAGCTATTATTAGGGGGTTGTACTAGTGGAATTTCCCAAACATGGATTTTGGGGTTCATTTTTAGTGCGTGAAATAATTTTCTATTTATTATAGTTTTCAAATTTTTTTTGCACACATGAACTCTAAAATTTTCGTTTTGTTTCGATATTATATCTTTTTTGTTTATGAGAAAAAATGGGAGAGTACATGTTTGGACCAGAAAAATAAATTTTGAACATCCAAAATGGAAATGCACAAATGCTGAGAGAGATAATTCGAAAACGTTTCTGTGATTTTTAAGGATAGGCAAAAAGTGGGTTGTTTGGCTCTGGAAAATATCCAACCACTTGCAAATTTAATTATTTCTACTCCCCCTAATTTTTAGATCATTGGGCCACTTGCATACCCAACATGTTTGTGGCATGCACATCCACCACAGTTAAAGCATGTTGGGATCAGTCAGAAGTCTCTTTCCTATAAAATTCCACCAAGCTATTATTAGGGGGTTGTACTAGTGGAATTTCCCAAACATGGATTTGGGGGTCCATTTTTAGTTCGTGAAATAATTTTCTATTTATTATAGTTTTCAAATTTTTTTTGCGCACATGAACTCTAAAATTTTTGTTTTGTTGCAATCTTATATCTTTTTTGTTCACGAGGAAAAATGGGAGAGTAAGAGTTTGGACCTGAAAAAAAAAAATTTGAACATCCAAAATGGCAATGTACAAATGCTGAGAGATATAATTCCAAAAAGTATATGTGATTTTTAAGGATAGGCAAAAAGTGGGTTGTTTGGCTCTGGTAAATATCCAACCACTTGAGAATTTAATAATTTCTACTCCCCCTAGTTTTTGCATCATTGGGCCACTTGCATCCTCAACATGCTTGTGGCATGCACTTCCACCACACTTAAAGCATGTTGGGATCAGTTAAAAGTCTCTTTCCTAGAAAATTCCACCAAGCAAAATTAGGGGGTTGTACTAGTTGAATTTCCCAAACAAGGATTTTGGGGTTCATTTTTAGTGCGTGAAATAATTTTCTATTTATTATAGTTTACAAATTTTTTTTCCGCACATGAACTCTAAATATTTTGTTTTGTTGCAATCTTATATCTTTTTTGTTTACGAGGAAAAATGGAAGAGTAAGAGTTTGGACCTGAAAAAAAAAATTTGAACATCCAAAACCGAAATGCACAAATGCTGAGAGAGATAATTCGAAAAAGTATCTGTGATTTTAAAGGATTGGCAAAAAGTGGGTTGTCTGGCTGTGGTAAATATCCAACCACTTGAGAATTTAATTATTTTTACTTCCCCTAATTTTTGGATCATTGGGCCATTCGCATCCTCAACATGCTTGTGGCATGCACATCCACCACATTTAAAGCATGTTGGGTTCAGTTAAAAGTCTCTTTCCTATAAAATTCCACCAAGCTATTATTAGGGGGTTGTACTAGTGGAATTTCCCAATCATGGATTTGGGGTTCATTTTTAGTGCGTGAAATAATTTTCTATTTATTATAGTTTTCAAAATTTTTTTGCACACAAGAACTCTAAAATTGTCGTTTTGTTGTGATCTTATATCTTTTCTGTTTATGAGGAAAAATGGGAGAGTACAAGTGAGACCTGAAAAAAAAAATTTTAACATCCAAAATGGAAATGCACAAATGCTGAGAGAGATAATTCCAAAAAGTATATGTGATTTTTAAGGATAGGCAAAAAGTGGGTTGTTTGGCTCATGTAAATATCCAACCACTTGAGAATTTAATAATTTCTTCTCCCCCTAGTTTTTGCATCATTGGGCCACTTGCATCCTCAACATGCTTGTGGCAGGCACTTACACCACTCTTAAAGCAAGTTGGGATCAGTTAAAAGTCTCTTTCCTATAAAATTCCACCAAGCAATATTAGGGGGTTGTACTAGTGGAATTTCCCAAACATGGATTTTGGGGTTCATTTTTAGTGCGTGAAATAATTTTCTATTTATTATAGTTTTCAAAATATTTTTGCGCACATGAACTCTAAAAATTTTGTTTTGTTGCAATCTTATATTTTTTTTGTTTACGAGGAAAAATGGGAGAGATAATTAGAAAACTATCTGTGATTTTTAAAGTTTATGCAAAAAGTGGGTTGTTTGGCACTGGTAAATATCCAACCACTTGAGAATTTAATTTTTTCTACTCCCCCTAATTTTTGGATCATTGGGCCACAAGCATCCTCAACATTCTTTTGGCATGCACAACCACCACACTTAAAGCATGGTGGGATTAGTTAGAAGTCTCTTTCATATAAAATTCCACCAAGCTATTATTAGGGGGTTGTACTAGTGGAATTTCCCAAACAAGGATTTTGGGGTTCATTTTTAGTGCGTGAAATAATTTTCTATTTATTATAGTTTTCAATTTTTTTTTGCACACATGAACTCTAAAATTATCGTCTTGTTGCGATCTTATATCTTTTTTTGTTTACGAGGAAAAATGGGACAGTACAAGTTTGGACCTGAAAAAAATAAATTTGAACATCCAAAATGGAAATGCACAAATGTTGAGAGAGATAATTCCAAAAAGTATCTGTGATTTTTAAGGATAGGCAAAAAGTGGGTTGTTCGGCTCTGGAACATATCCTACCACTTGAGAATTTAAGTTTTTCTACTCCTCCTAATTTTTGGATCATTGTGCCACAAGCATCCTCAACATGCTTGTGACATGCACAACACCACACTTAAAGCATGTTGGGATCATTTAGAAGTCTCTTTCCTATAAAATTCCACCAAGCTATTATTAGGGGGTTGTATTAGTGGAATTTCCCAAACATAGATTTTGGGGTACATTTTTAGTGCGTGAAATAATTTTCTATTTATTATAGTTTTCAATTTTTTTTGCACACATGAACTCTAAAATAATCGTCTTGTTGGGATCTTATATCTGTTTTTGTTTACGAGGAAAAATGGGACATTACAAGTTTGGACTTGAAAAAAAAAAAATTTCAACCAAAATGGAAATGCACAAACATTGAGAGTGATAATTACAAAAAGTATCTGTGATTTTTAAGGATAGGCAAAAAGTGGGTTGTTTGGCTCTGGTACATATCCGACCACTTGAGAATTTAATTTTTTCTACTCCCCCTAATTTTTGGATCATTGGGCCACTTGCATCCTCAACATGCTTGTGGCATGCACATCCACCACACATAAAGCATGTTGGAATCAGTTAGAAATCTCTTTCCTATAAAATCCCACCAACCTTTTATTAGGGTGTTGTACTAGTGGAATTTCCCAAACATGGTTCATTTTTAGTGCGTGAAATAATTTTTTATTTGTTATAGTTTTCAAATTTTTTTTGCACACATGAACTCTAATATTTTCGTTTTGTTGTGATCTTATATCTTTTTGGTTTACGAGGAAAAATGGGAGATTACAACTTTGGACTTGAAAAAAAAAAATTTTAACATCCAAAATGGAAATGAACAAATGTTGAGAGAGATAATTCTAAAAAGTATATGTGATTTTAAAGGATAGGCAAAAAGTGGGTTGTTTGGCTTTGGTAAATATCCAAACACTTGAGAATTTAATTTTTTCTACTCCCCCTAATTTTTGGATCATTGGGCCACTTGCATCCTCAACATGCTTGTGGCATGCACATCCACCACACTTAAAGCATATTGGAATCAGTTTGAAGTCTCTTTCCTATAAAATTCCACCAAGCTATTATTAGGGGGTTGTATAGTGGAATTTCCCAAACATCGATTTGAGGTTCATTTTTAGTGCGTGAAATAATTTTCTACTAACTATAATTTTCAAATTTTTTTTTCACACATGAACTCCAAAATTGTCATTTTGTTGCGATCTTATATCTTTTCTGTTTACGAGGAAAAATGGGTGAGTACAATTTTGGACCTGAAAAAAAAATTTCAACATCCAAAATGGATATGCACAAATGCTGAGAGAGATAATTCCAAAAAGTATCTGTGATTTTTATGGATAGGAAAAAAGTGGGTAGTTTGGCTCTCGTACATATCCAACCACTTGAGAATTTAATTTTTTCTACTCCCCCTAATTTTTGGATCTTTAGGCCACTTGCATCCTCAACATGCTTGTGGCATGCACATCCACCACACTCAAAGCATGTTGGGATCAGTTAAAAGTCTCTTTCCTATAAAATTTCACAAAGCTATTATTAGGGCGTTGTACGAGTGGAATTTCCAAAACATGGATTTTGGGATTTATTGTTAGTCGTGCAATAATTTTCTATTTATTATAGTTTTCAATTTTTTTTTGCACAAATGAACTCTAAAACTTTTGTCTTGTTGAGATCATATATCTTTTTTGGTTTACAAGGAAAAATGGGAGAGAACAAGCTTGGACCTGAAAAAAAAATTTGAACATCCAAAATGGAAATGCACAAATGCTGAGAGTGATAATTCCAAAAAGTATCTGTGATTTTTAAGGATAGCTAAAAAGTGGGTTGTTTGGCTCTGGTACATAACCAACCACTTGAGAATATAATTTTTTGTACTCCCACCTAATTTTTGGATCATTAGGCCACTTGCATCCTCAACATGTTTGTGGCATGCACATCCAGCACACTTAAGGCATGTTGGGATCAGTTAGAATTCTCTTTCCTATAAAATTCCACCAAGCTATTATTAGGGGGTTGTACCAGTGGAATTTCCCAAACAAAGATCTTGGGGTTCGTTTTTAGTGCTTGAAATAATTTTCTATTTATTATAGTTTTCAAATTTTTTTTGCACACATGAACTCTAAAATATTTGTTTTGTTACGATGTTATAACTTTTTTGTTTACGAGGAAAATTGGAAGAGTACAAGTTTGGACCTGAAAAAAAAATTTGAACATCCAAAATGGAAATGCACAAATGCTGAGAGAGATAATTCCAAAAGTATCTGTGATTTTTAAGGATAGGCAAAAAGTGGGTTGTCTGGCTCTGGTAAATATCCAACTACTTGAGAATTTAATTTTTTCTACTCCCCCTAATTTTTGGATCATTAGGCCAGTAGCATTCTCAACATTCTTGTGGCAAGCACATCCACCACACTTAAAGCATGTTGGGATCTGTTAGAAGTCTCTTTCCTATAAAATTCCACCAAGCTATTATTAGGGGGTTGTACCAGTGGAATTTCCAAAACAAAGATCTTGGGGTTCATTTTTAGTACTTGAAATAATTTACTATTTATTATAGTTTTCAATTTTTTTTGCACACATGAACTCTAAAATTTTCATTTTGTTATGATGTTATATCTTTTTTGTTTATGAGGAAAAATGGAAGAGAACAAGTTTGGACCTGAAAAAAAAAATTTGAACATCCAAAATGGATATGCACAAATGCTGAGAGAGATAATTCCAAAAAGTACCTGTGATTTTTAAGGATAGGCAAAAAGTGGGTTTTTTGGCTCTGGTAAATATCCAACCACGTGAGAATTTAATTTTTTCTTTTCCCCCTAATTTTTGGATCATTAGGCCACTTGCATTCTCAACATTCTTGTGGCAAGGACATCCACCACACTTAAAGCATGTTGGGATCTGTTAGAAGTCTCTTTCCTATAAAATTCCAGCAAGCAATTATTAGGGGGTTGTACAAGTGGAATTTCCCAAACATGGATTTTGGTGTTCATTTTTAGTGTGCGAAATAATTTTCTATTTATTATAGTTTTCAAATTTTTTTTGCACACATGAACTCTAATATTTTTCGTTTTGTTGCGATTTTATATCTTTTTCGTTTACGAGGAAAAATGGGAGAGTGAGAGTTTGGACCTGAAAAAAAAAATTCGAACATCCAAAATGGAAATGCACAAATGTTGAGAGAGATAACTCCAAAAAGTATCTATTATTTTTAAGAATAGGGCAAAAGTGGGTTGTTTGGCTCTGATAAATATCCAACCACTTGAGAATTTAATTTTTTCTACTCCCTCTAATTTTTTGATCGTTGGGCCACTTGCATCCTTAACATGCTAGTGGCATGCACATCCACCGCACTTAAAGCTTGTTGGGATCAGTTAGAAGTCTCTTCCCTACAAAATTGCACCAAGCTATTATTTGGGGGTTGTACTAGTGGAATTTCCCAAACATGGATTTTGGGCTTCATTTTTAGTGCGTGAAATAATTTTCTATTTATTATAGTTTTCAAATTTTTTTTGCGCACTTGAACTCTAAAATTTTCGTTTTGTTTCGATCTTATATCTTTTTTGTTTACGAGGAAAAAAGGGAGAGTAAGAGTTTGGACTCGAAAAAAAAAATTGAACATCGGGAATGGAAATGCAAAAATGCTAAAAGAGATAATTCCAAAAAGAATCTGTGATTTTTAAGGATTGGCGAAAAGTGGGTTGTTCGGCTCTAGTAAATATCCAACCACTTGAGAATATAATTATTTCTACTCCACCTATTTTTGGATCATTGGGCCACTTGCATCCATAATATGCTTGTGGCATGCACATCCACCACACTTAAAGCATGTTGGGATCAGTTAGAAGTCTCTTTCCTATAAAATTCCACCAAGCTATTATTAGGGGGTTGTACTAGTGGAATTTCCCAAACATGGATTTCGGAGTTCGTTTTTAGTGCGTGAAATAATTTTCTATTTATTATAGTTTTCAAATTTTTTTTGCACACATGAACTCTAAAATTTTGTTTTGTTGTGATCTTATATCTTTTTTGTTTACGAGGAAAAAAGGGAGATTTGGGACCTAATAAAAAAATTTGAACATCCAAAATGGAAATGCACAAATGCTGAGAGAGATACTTCCAAAAAGTATCTGTGATTTTTAAGGATAGGAAAAAAGTGGGTTGTTTGGCTCTGGTAAATATCCAACCACTTGAGAATTTAATTTTTTTGACTCCCCCTAATTTTTGGATCATTAGGCCACTTGCATCCTCAACAGGCTTGTGGCATGCACATCCACCATACTTAAAGCATGTTGGGATTAGTTAGAAGTTTCTTTCCTATAAAATTCCACTAAGCTGTTATTAGGGGGTTGTCCTAGTGGAATTTCCCAAACATGGATTTTGGGGTTCATTTTTAGTGCGTGAAATAATTTAGTATTTATTATAGTTTTCAATTTTTTTATGAGCACTTGAACTCTAAAATTTTCGTTTTGTTGCGATCTTATGTCTTTTTTGTTTAAGAGAAAAAATGGGTGAATAACAATTTTGACCAGAAAAAAAATTTGAACATCCGAAATGGAAATGCACAAATGCTGAGAGAGCAATTCCAAAAAGTATCTGTGATTTTTAAGGATAGGCAAAAAGTGGGTTGTTTGGCTTTGGTAAATATCCAACCACTTGAGAATATAATTATTTCTATTCCCCCTAATTTTTTGATCTTTGGGCCACTTGCATTCCCAACTTGCTTGTGCATGCACATCCCCCACACTTAAAGCATGTTGGGATGTGTTTGAAGTCTCTTTCCTATTAAATTCCACCAAGCTATTATTAGGGGGTTGTACTAGTGGAATTTCCCAAACATGGATTTTGGAGTTCATTTTTAGTGCGTGAAATAATTTTCTATTTATTGTAGTTTTCAATTTTTTTTGCACACATGAACTCTAAAATTTTCATTTTGTTGCGGTCTTATATCTTTTTTGTTTACAAGGAAAAATGGGTGAGTAAGAGTTTGGACCCGAAAAAAAAAATTTGAACATCCAAAATGGAAATGCACAAATGCTGAGAGAGATAATTCCAAAAAGTATCTGTGATTTTTTAGGATAGGCAAAAAGTGGGTTGTTTGGCTCTGGTAAATATCCAACCACTTGAGAATTTAATTTTTTCTACTCCCCCTAATTTTTGGATCATTGGGCCACTTGCATCCTCAACATGCTTGTGGCATGCACATCCACCACACTAAAAGCATGTTGGGATCAGTTAGAAGTCTATTTCCTATTAAATTCCACCAAGCTATTATTAGGGGGTTGTACTAGTGGAATTTCACAAACATGGATTTTGGAGCTCATTTTTAGTGCGTGAAATAATTTTCTATTTATTATAGTTTTCAATTTTTTTTCCACACACGAACTCTAAAATATTCATTTTGTTGCGATCTTATATCTTTTTTGTTTACGAGGAAAAATGGGAGAGTAAGAGTTTGGACCTGAAAAAAAAAATTTGAACATCCAAAATGGAAATGCACAAATGCTGAGAGAGATAATTCCAAAAAGTATATGTGATTTTTTAGGATAGGCAAAAAGTGGGTTGTTTGGCTCTGGTAAATATCCAACCACTTGAGAATTCAATTTTTTCTTCTCCCCCTAATTTTTGGATCATTGGGCCACTTGCATCCTCAACATGCTTGTGGCATGTACATCCACCACACTTAAAGCATGTTGGGATCAGTTAGAAGTCTCTTTCCTTTAAAATTCCACCAAGCTATTATTAGGGGGTTGTACTAGTGGAATTTCGCAAACATGGATTTTGGAGTTCATTTTTAGTGCGTGAAATAATTTTCTATTTATTATAGTTTTAAAAGTTTTTTGCACACTTGAACTTTAAACTTTTCGTTTTGTCGCGATCTTTTATCTTTTTTGTTTACGAGGAAAAATGGCACAGTAAGCGTTTGGACCTAAAAAAAAAAAATTTGAACATCCGAAATGGAAATGCACAAATGCTGGGAGAGATAATTCCAAAAAGTATCTGTGATTTTTAAGGATAGGCAAAAAGTGGGTTGTTTGGCTCTGGTAAATATCCAACCACTTGAGAATTTAATTTTTTCTATTCCCCCGAATTTTTGGATCATTAGGCCACTTGCATCGTCAACATGGTTGTGGCATGCACATCCACCACACTTAAAGCAAGTTGGGATCAATTAGAAGTCTCTTTCTTATAAAATTCCACCAAGCTATTATTAGGGGGTTGTACTAGTGGAATTTCCCAAACATGGATTTTGTGGTTCATTTTTAGTACGTGAAAAAATTTTCTACTTATTATAGTTTTCAAATTTTTTTTGCACACATGAACTCTAAAATTGTCGTTTTGTTGCGATCTTATATCTTTTCTGTTTACGAGGAAAAATGGGAGAGTACAAGTTTGGACCTGAAAAAAACAAATTTCAACATCCAAAATGGAAATGCACAAATGCTGAGAGAGATAATTCCTAAAAGTATGTGTGACTTTTGAGGATTGGTAAAAAGTGGGTTGTTTGGCTCTGGTACATATCCAACCACTTGAGAATTTAATTTTTTCTACTTCCCCTAATTGTTGTATCTTTAGGCCACTTGCATCCTCAACATCCTTGTAGCATGCACATCCACCACACTTAAAGCATGTTGGGATCACTTAAAAGTCACTTTCCTATAAACTTCCACCAAGCTATTATTAGGAGGTTGTACGAGTGAAATTTCCCAAACATGGATTTGGGGTTCATTTTTTGTGCGAAAAATAATTTTCTACTTATTATAGTTTTCAATTTTTTTTTGCAGACATGAACGCTAAAATTGTCTTTTTGTTGCGATCTTATATCTATTCTGTTTACGAAGAAAAATGGGAGAGTACAAGTTTGGACCAGAAAAAAAAATTTCAACATCCAAAATGGAAATGCACAAATGCTGAGAGAGATAATTCCAAAAAGTATCTGTGATTTTTATGGATAGGCAAAAAGTGGGTTGTTTGGCTCTTGTACATATCCAACCACTTGAGAATTAAATTTTTTCTACTCCCCCTAATTTTTGGATCATTGGGCCACTTGCATCCTCAACATGCTTGTGGCCTGCACATCCACCACACTAAAAGCATGTTGGGATCAGTTAGAAGTCTCTTTCCTATTAAATTCCACCAAGCTATTATTAGGGGGTTGTACTAGTGGAATTTCACAAACATGGATTTTGGAGTTCATTTTTAGTGCGTGAAATAATTTTCTATTTATTATAGTTTTCAATTTTTTTTTGCACACATGAACTCTAAAATTTTCATTTTGTTGCGGTCTTATATCTTTTTTGTTTACAAGGAAAAATGGGAGAGAAAGAGTTTGGACACGAAAAAAAAAATTTGAACATCCAAAATGGGAATGCACAAATGCTGAGAGAGATAATTCCAAAAAGTATCTGTGATTTTTTAGGATAGGCAAAAAGTGGGTTGTTTGGCTCTGGTAAATATCCAACCACTTGAGAATTTAATTTTTTCTACTCCCCCTAATTTTTGGATCATTGGGCCACTTGCATCCTCAACATGCTTGTGGCATGCACATCCACCACACTAAAAGCATGTTGGGATCAGTTAGAAGTCTCTTTCCTATTAAATTCCACCAAGCTATTATTAGGGGGTTGTACTAGTGGAATTTCACAAACATGGATTTTGGAGCTCATTTTTAGTGCGTGAAATAATTTTCTATTTATTATAGTTTTCAATTTTTTTTCCACACACGAACTCTAAAATATTCATTTTGTTGCGATCTTATATCTTTTTTGTTTACGAGGAAAAATGGGAGAGTAAGAGTTTGGACCTGAAAAAAAAAATTTGAACATCCAAAATGGAAATGCACAGATGCTGAGAGAGATAATTCCAAAAAGTATATGTGATTTTTTAGGATAGGCAAAAAGTGGGTTGTTTGGCTCTGGTAAATATCCAACCACTTGAGAATTCAATTTTTTCTTCTCCCCCTAATTTTTGGATCATTGGGCCACTTGCATCCTCAACATGCTTGTGGCATGGACATCCACCACACTTAAAGCATGTTGGGATCAGTTAGAAGTCTCTTTCCTTTAAAATTCCACCAAGCTATTATTAGGGGGTTGTACTAGTGGAATTTCGCAAACATGGATTTTGGAGTTCATTTTTAGTGCGTGAAATAATTTTCTATTTATTATAGTTTTAAAAGTTTTTTGCACACTTGAACTTTAAACTTTTCGTTTTGTCGCGATCTTTTATCTTTTTTGTTTACGAGGAAAAATGGCACAGTAAGCGTTTGGACCTAAAAAAAAAAAATTTGAACATCCGAAATGGAAATGCACAAATGCTGGGAGAGATAATTCTAAAAAGTATCTGTGATTTTTAAGGATAGGCAAAAAGTGGGTTGTTTGGCTCTGGTAAATATCCAACCACTTGAGAATTTAATTTTTTCTACTCCCCCTAATTTTTGGATCATTGGACCACTTGCATCCTCAACATGCTTGTGGCACGCACATCCACCACACTAAAAGCATGTTGGGATCAGTTAGAAGTCTCTTTCCTATTAAATTCCACCAAGCTATTATTAGGGGGTTGTACTAGTGGAATTTCACAAACATGGATTTTGGAGTTCATTTTTAGTGCGTGAAATAATTTTCTATTTATTATGGTTTTCAATTTTTTTTTGCACACATGAACTCTAAAATTTTCATTTTGTTGCGGTCTTATATCTTTTTTGTTTACAAGGAAAAATGGGAGGGTAAGAGTTTGGACGCGAAAAATAAAATTTGAACATCCAAAATGGAAATGCACAAATGCTGAGAGAGATAATTCCAAAAAGTATCTGTGATTTTTTGGGATAGGCAAAAAGTGGGTTTTTTGGCACTGGTAAATATCCAACCACTTGAAAATTTAATTTTTTCTACTCCCCCTAATTTTTGGATCATTGGGCCACTTGCATCCTCAACATGCTTGTGGCATGCACATCCACCACACTAAAAGCATGTTGGGATCAGTTAGAAGTCTCTTTCCTATTAAATTCCACCAAGCTATTATTAGGGGGTTGTACTAGTGGAATTTCACAAACATGGATTTTGGAGTTCATTTTTAGTGCGTGAAATAATTTTCTATTTATTATAGTTTTCAATTTTTTTTCCACACACGAACTCTAAAATATTCATTTTGTTGCGATCTTATATCTTTTTTGTTTACGAGGAAAAATGGGAGAGTAAGAGTTTGGACCTGAAAAAAAAAATTTGAACATCCAAAATGGAATTGCACAAATGCTGAGAGAGATAATTCCAAAAAGTATATGTGATTTTTTAGGATAGGCAAAAAGTGGGTTGTTTGGCTCTGGTAAATATCCAACCACTTGAGAATTTAATTTTTTCTTCTCCCCCTAATTTTTGGATCATTGGGCCACTTGCATCCTCAACATGCTTGTGGCATGTACATCCACCACACTTAAAGCATGTTGGGATCAGTTAGAAGTCTCTTTCCTTTAAAATTCCACCAAGCTATTATTAGGGGGTTGTACTAGTGGAATTTCGCAAACATGGATTTTGGAGTTCATTTTTAGTGCGTGAAATAATTTTCTATTTATTATAGTTTTAAATTTTTTTTGCACACTTGAACTTTAAACTTTTCGTTTTGTCGCGATCTTTTATCTTTTTTGTTTACGAGGAAAAATGGGACAGTAAGAGTTTGGACCTAAAAAAAAAATTTGAACATCCGAAATGGAAATGCACAAATGCTGGGAGAGATAATTCCAAAAAGTATCTGTGATTTTTAAGGATAGGCAAAAAGTGGGTTGTTTGGCTCTGGTAAATATCCAACCACTTGAGAATTTAATTTTTTCTATTCCCCCGAATTTTTGGATCATTAGGCCACTTGCATCGTCAACATGGTTGTGGCATGCACATCCACCACACTTAAAGCAAGTTGGGATCAATTAGAAGTCTCTTTCTTATAAAATTCCACCAAGCTATTATTAGGGGGTTGTACTAGTGGAATTTCCCAAACATGGATTTTGTGGTTCATTTTTAGTACGTGAAAAAACTTTCTACTTATTATAGTTTTCAAATTTTTTTTGCACACATGAACTCTAAAATTGTCGTTTTGTTGCGATCTTATATCTTTTCTGTTTACGAGGAAAAATGGGAGAGTACAAGTTTGGACCTGAAAAAAAAAAATTTCAACATCCAAAATGGAAATGCACAAATGCTGAGAGAGATAATTCCAAAAAGTATGTGTGATTTTTGAGGATTGGTAAAAAGTGGGTTGTTTGGCTCTGGTACATATCCAACCACTTGAGAATTTAATTTTTTCTACTTCCCCTAATTTTTGTATCTTTTGGCCACTTGCATCCTCAACATCCTTGTGGCACGCACATCCACCACACTTAAAGCATGTTGGGATCAGTTAAAAGTCACTTTCCTATAAACTTCCACCAAGCTATTATTAGGAGGTTGAACGAGTGAAATTTCCCAAACATGGATTTGGGGTTCATTTTTTGTGCGAGAAATAATTTTCTACTTATTATAGCTTTCAAATTTTTTTTGCACACATGAACTCTAAAATTGTCTTTTTGTTGCGATCTTATATCTGTTCTGTTTACGAAGAAAAATGGAAGAGTACAAGTTTGGACCGGAAAAAAAAATTTCAACATCCAAAATGGAAATGCACAAATGCTGAGAGAGATAATTCCAAAAAGTATCTCTGATTTTTAAGGATAGGCAAAAAGTGGGTTGTTTGGCTCTTGTACATATCCAACCACTTGAGAATTTAATTTTTTCTATTCCCCCTAATTTTTGGATCTTTAGGCCACTTGCATCCTCAACATGCTTGGCATGCACATCCACCACACTTAAAGCATGTTGGGACCAGTTAAAATTCTCTTTCCTATAAAATTTCACCAAGCTATTATTTGGGGTTGTACGAGTGGAATTTCCAAAATATGGATTTTGGGGTTTATTGTTAATGCGTGAAATAATTTTCTATTTATTATGGTTTTCAATTTTTTTTTGCACACATGAACTCTAAAATTTTCGTCTTGTTGCGATCTTATATCTTTTTTTGTTTACGAGGAAAAACTGGAGAGTACAAGCGCCGACCTGAAAAAAATAATTTTGAACATCCAAAATGGAAATGCACAAATGCTGAGAGAGATAATTCCAAAAAGTAGCTGTGATTTTTAAGGATGGGAAAAAAGGGGGTTGTTTGGCTCTGGTACATATCCAACCAGTTGAGAATATAATTTTTTAAACTCCCCCTAATTTTTGGATGATTAGGCCACTTAAAGAATGTTGGGATCAATTAGATTTCTCTTTCCTATAAAATTCCACCAAGCTATTATTAGGGTGTTGTACCAGTGGAATTTCCCAAACAAAGATCTTAGGGTAAATTTTTAGTGCGTGAAATAATTTTCTATTTATTATAGTTTTCAAATTTTTTTTGCACACATGAACTCTAATATTTTCATTTTGTTACGATGTTTTATCTTTTTTGTTTACGAGAAAAATGGGAAAGTACAAGTTTGGACCTGAAAAAAAAATTTGAACATCCAAAATGGAAATGCACAAATGCTGAGAGAGATAATTCCAAAAAGTATCTATAATTTTTAAGGATAGGCAAAAAGTGGGTTGTTTGTCTCTGGTAAATATCAAACCACTTGAGAAGTTAATTTTTTCTACTCCCCCAAATTTTTGGATCATTAGGCCACTTGCATCCTCAACATTTTTGTGGCATGCACATCCACCACACTTAAAGCATGTTGGGATCAGTTAGAAGTCTCTTTCCTATAAAATTCCACTAAGCAATTATTAGGGGGTTGTACTAATGGAATTTCCAAAACATGGATTTTGGGTTCATTTTTAGTGCGTGAAATAATTTTCTATTTATTATAGTTTTCAAATATTTTTTGCACGCATGAACTCTAAAATTTTCATCTTGTTGCGATCTTTTATCTTTATTGTTTACGAGGGAAAATGGGAGAGTACAAGTTTGGACCTGAAAAAAAAAAATTTGAACATCCAAAATGGAAATGCACAAAAGCTGAGAGAGATAGTTCAAAAAAGTATCTGTGATTTTTAAGGATAGGCAAAAAGTGGGTTGTTTGGGTCTCGTAAATATCCAACCACTTGAGAATTTAATTTTTTCTACTCCCCCTTATTTTTGGATCATTAGGCCACTTGCATCCTCAACATGCTTGTGCTATGCACATCCACCACACTTAAAGCATGTTGGGATCAGTTAGAAGTCTCTTTCCGATAAAATTCCTACAAGCTATTATTAGGGGCTTGTACTAGTGGAATTTTCCAAACATGGATTTTGGGGTTCATTTTTAGTGCGTGAAATAATTTTTTATTTATTATAGTTTTCAAAATTTTTTTGCACACATGAACTCTAAAATTTTCAATTTGTTACGATCTTATATCTTTTTTTTTTACGAGGAAAAATGGGAGAGTACAAGTTTGGACCTGAAAAAAAAAATTTGAACATCCAAAATGGTAATGCACAAATGCGGAGAGAGATAGTTCAAAAAAGTATCTGTGATTTTTAAGGATAGGCAAAAAGTAGGTTGTTTGGCTCTGGTAAATATCCAACCACTTGAGAATTTAATTTTTTCTACTCCCCCTAATTTTTGGATCATTAGGCCACTTGCATTCTCAACAAGCTTGTGGCATGCACATCCATCACACTTAAAGCATGTTGGGATCAGTTACAAGTCCCTTTCCTATAAAACTCCACCAAGCTATTATTTGATGGTTGTACTAGTGGAATTTCCCAAACATGGATTTTGGGGTTCATTTTTAGTGCGTGAAATAATTTTCTATTTATTATAGTTTTCAATTTTTTTTTGCGCATATGAACTTTAAAATTTTTGTTTTGTTGCGATCTTGTATCTTTTTTGTTTACGAGGAACAATGGGATAGTACAAGTTTGGACCTGAAAAAAAAAATTTGAACATCCAAAATGGAAATGCACAAATGCGGATAGAGATAATTCCAAAAAGTATCTGTAATTTTTAAGGATAGGCAAAAAGTGGGTTCTTGGGCTTTGGTACATATCAAATTTTTTTTGCACACATGAACTCTAAAATTTTCGTTTTGATGCGATCTTATATCTTTTTTGTTTACGAGGAAAAATGGGAGAGTACAAGTTTGGACCTTAAAAAAGAAATTTAACATCCAAAATGGAAATGCACAAATGCTGAGAGTGATAATTCTAAAAAGTATCTATGATTTTTAAGGATAGGTAAAAAGTGGGTTGTTTGGCTCTAGTACATATCCAACCACTTGAGAATTTAATTTTTTCTTCTCCTCCTAATTTTTGGATCTTTGGGCCACTTGCATCCTCAACATGCTTGTGGCATGCACTTCCACCACACTTAAAGCATGTTGGGATCAGTTAAAAGTCTCTTTCCTATAAAATTTCGCAAAGCAGTTATTAGGGGGTTGTACTAGTGGAATTTCCCAAACATGGATTTGGGGTTCATTTTTAGTGCGTGAAATAATTTACTACTTATTATAGTTTTCAAATTTTTTTTGCACACATTAACTCTAAAATTGTCGTTTTGTTGCGATCTTATATCTTTTCTGTTTACGAGGAAAAATGGGAGAGTTCAAGTTTGGACCTGAAAAAAAAAAATTTCAACATCCAAAATGGAAATGCACAAATGCACAAATGCTGAGAGAGATAATTCCAAAAAGTATCTGTGATTTTTAAGGATAGGCAAAAAGTGGGTTGTTTGGCTCTGGTACATATCCAACCACTTGAGAATTTAATTTTTTCTATTCCCCTAATTTGTGGATCATTGGGCCACTTGCATCCTCAACAAGCTTGTGGCATGCACATCCACCACACTTAAAGCATGTTTGGATCAGTTAGAAGTCTTTTTCCTATAAAATTCCACCAAGCTATTATTAGGGGGTTGTACCAGTGGAATTTCCCAAACATGCATTTTGGGGTTCATTTTTAGTGCGTGAAATAATTTTTTATTTATTATAGTTTTCAAAATTTTTTTGAACACATGAACTCTAAAATTGTCGTTTTGTTGGGATCTCATATGTTTTTTGTTTACAAGGAAAAATGGGAGAGTACAAGTTTGGACCTGAAAAAAAAAATTTGAACATCCAAAATGGAAATGCAGAAATGCTGAAAGTGATAATTCAAAAAAGTATCTGTGATTTTTAAGGATAGGCAAAAAATGGGTTGTTTGGCTCTGGTAAATTTCCAACCACTTGAGAAATTAATTTTTTCTACTCCCCCTAATTTTTTGATCTTTAGGCCACTTGCATCCTCAACAGCCACCACATCCACCACACTTAATGCATGTTGGGATCAGTTAAAAGTCTCTTGCCTATAAAATTCCACCAAGCTATTATTAGGGGGTTGTACTAGTGGAATTTCCCAAACATGCATTTTGGGGTTCATTTTTAGTGCGTGAAATAATTTTCTACTTATTATAGTTTTCAAATTTTTTTTGCACACATGAACTCTAAAATTTTCGTTTTGTTGTGATCTTATATCTTTTCTGTTTACGAGGAAAAATGGGAGAGAACAAGTTTGGACCAGAAAAAAAAAATATCAACATCCAAAATGGAAATGCACAAATGCTAAGAGAGATAATTTCAAAAAGTATCTGTGATTTTTAAGGATAGGCAAAAAGTGGGCTGTTTGGCTCTGGTACATATCCAACCACTTGAGAATTTAATTTTCTCTACTCCCCCTAATTTTTGGATCATTGGGCAACTGTCATCCTCAACATGCTTGTGGCATGCACATCCACCACACTTAATGCTTGTTTGGATCAGTTAGAAGTCTCTTTCCTATAAAATTCCAGCAAGCTATTATTAGGGGGTTGTACTAGTAGAATTTCCCAAACATGCATTTTGGGGTTCATTTTTAGTGCGTGAAATAATTTTCTATTTGTTATAGTTTTCAAATTTTTTTGCACACATGAACTCTAAAATATTCGTTTTGTTACGATCTTATATCTTTTTTGTTTACGAGGAAAAATGGGAGAGTACAAGTTTGGACCTGAAAAAAAATTTGAATATCCAAAATGGAAATGCACAAATGCTGAGAGAGATAATTCCAAAATGAATC
Source organism: Aristolochia californica (assembly GCF_029961685.1). Classification (NCBI taxonomy): domain Eukaryota; kingdom Viridiplantae; phylum Streptophyta; class Magnoliopsida; order Piperales; family Aristolochiaceae; genus Aristolochia; species Aristolochia californica. The sequence continues at coordinate 21,233,008 of NW_027182257.1, read as the reverse complement.
TGTAATTTTTAAGGATAGGCAAGAAGTGGGTTGTTTGGATCTCGTAAATATCCAACCACTTGAGAATTTAATTTTTCTACTCCCCTAATTTTTGGATCATTAGGCCACTTGCATCCTCAACATGCTACTGGCATGCACTTCCACCACACTTAAAGCAAGGTGGGATCAGTTAGAATTCTCTTTCCTATAAAATTCCACCAAGCTATTATTAGGGGGTTGTACAAGTGGAATTTCCCAAACAAAGATCATGGGGTTCATTTTTAGTGCATGAAATAATTTTCTATTTATTATAGTTTTCAAATTTTTTTTGCACACATGAACTCTAAAATTTTCGTTTTGTGACGATGTTATATCTTTTTTGTTTACGAGGAAAAATGGGAGAGTACAAGTTTGGACCTGAAAAGAAAATTTGAACATCCGAAATGGAAATGCACAAATGTTGAGAGAGATAATTCCAAAAAGTATCTGTGATTTTTAAGGATAGGCAAAAAGTGGGTTGTTTTGCTCTGGTCCATATCCAACCACTTGAGAATTTAATTTTTTCTACTCCCCCTAATTTTTGGAGCATTAGGCCATTTCCATCATGAACATGCTTGTGGCATGCACATCCGCCACACTCAAAGTATGTTGGAATCAGTTGGAAGTCTCTTTCCTATAAAATCCCCCCAAGCTATTATTAGGGTGTTGTACTAGTAGAATTTCCCAAACATGGATTTTGGGGTTCATTTTTAGTGCGTGAAATAATTTTTTATTTATTATAGTTTTCAAAATTTTTTTGCACACTTGAACTCTAATATTTTCATTTTGTTGCGATCTTATATCTTTTTTGTTTACGAGGAAAAATTGGAGATTACAAGTTTGGACTTGAAAAAAAAAATTTTAACATCCAAAATGGAAATGCACAATTGCTGAGAGAGATAATTCTAAAAAGTATCTCTGATTTTAAAGGATAGGCAAAAAGTGGATTGTTTGGCTCTGGTAAATATCCAACCACTTGAGAATTTAATTATTTCTACTCCCCCTAATTTTTGGATCATTGCGGCACTTGCATCCTCAACATGCTTGTGGCATGCTCATCCACCACACTTAAAGCATGTTGGGATCATTTAGAAGTCTCTTTCCTATAAAATTCCACCAAGCTATTATTAGGGAGTTGTACTAGTGGAATTTCCCAAACATGCATTTTGGGGTTCATTTTTAGTGCGTGAAATAATTTTTTATTTATTATAGTTTTCAATTTTTTTTTCACACATGAACTCTAAAATTTTTGATTTGTTGCGATCTTATATTTTTTTTGTTTACGAGGAAAAATGGGAGAGAACAAGTTTGGACCTGAAAAAAAAAAAATTTCAACATCCATAATGGAAATGCACAAACTCTGAGAGAGATAATTCCAAAAAATATCTGTGATTTTTAAAGATAGGGAAAAAGTGGGTTGTTTGGCTCTGGTAAATATCCAACCACATGAGAATTTAATTTTTTCTACTCCCCCTAATTTTTGGATCATTGAGCCACTTGCATCCGCAATATGCTTGTGGCATGCACATCCACCACACTTAAAGCATGTTGGGATCAGTTAGAAGTCTCTTTCCTATAAAATTCCACCAAGCAATTATTAGGGGGTTGTACTAGTGGAATTTCCCAAAGATGGATTTTGGGGTTAATTTGTATTGCGTGAAATAGTTTTTTATTTATTATAGTTTTAAAATTTTTTTTGCACACATGAACTCTAAAATTTTCGTTTTGTTGCTATCTTATATCTTTTTTGTTTATGAGGAAAAATGGGAGAGTACAAGTTTGGACCTGAAAAAATAAAATTTGAACATCCAAAATAGAAATGCACAAATGCTGAGAGAGATAATTCACAAAACTATCTGTGATTTTTAGGGATATGCAAAAAGTGGGTTGTTTGGCTCTGGTAAATATCCAACCACTTGAGAATTTAAATTTTTCTACTCCCCCTAATTTTTGGATCATTGGGCCACTTGCATCCTCAACATGCTTGTGGCATGCACATCCACCACACTTAAAGCATGTTGGGATCAGTTAGAAGTCTCTTTCCTATAAAATTTCACCAAGCTATTATTAGGGGGTTGTACTAGTGGAATTTCCCAAACATGGATTTTGGGGTTCATTTTTAGTGCGTGAAATAATTTTCTATTTATTATAGTTTTCAAATTTTTTTTGCACATATGAAGTCTAAAATTTTCGTTATGTTTTGATCTAATATCTTTTTTGTTTACGAGGAAAAATGGGAGAGTACAAGTTTGGACCAGAAAAAAATATTTTGAACATCCAAAATGGAAATGCACAAATGCTCGGAGAGATAATTCGAAAAAGTTTCTGTGATTTTTAAGGAAAGGCAAAAAGTGGGTTTTTTTGCTCTTAGAAATATCCAACCACTTGAGAATTTAATTATTTCTACTCCCCCTAATTTTTGGATCATTGGGCCCCTTGCATCCTCAACATGTTTGTGGCATGCACATCCACCACACTTAAACCATGTTGGGATCAGTTAGAAGTCCCTTTCCTATCAAATTCCACCAAGGTATTATTAGGGGGTTGTACTAGTGGAATTTCCCAAACATGGATTTTGGGTTTCATTTTTTGTTCGTGAAAAAAATTTCAATTTATTATAGTTTTCAAATTTTTTTTGCGCACATGAACTCTAAATTTTTCGTTTTGTTGCGATCTTATATCTTTTTTGTTTACGAGGAAAAATGGGAGAGTAAGAATTTGGACCTGAAAAAAAAAATTTGAACATCCAAAATGGAAATACACAAATGCTGAGAGAGATAATTCCAAAAAGTATATATGATTTTTAAGGATAGGAAAAAAGTGGGTTGTTTGGCTCTGGTAAATATCCAACCACTTGAGAATTTAATAATTTCTACTCCCCCTAGTTTTTGCATCATTGGGCCACTTGCATCCTCAACATGCTTGTGGCATGCACTTCCACCACACTTAAAGCAAGTCGGGATCAGTTAAAAGTCACTTTCCTATATAATTCCTCCAAGCAATATTAGGGGGTTGTACTAGTGGAATTTCCCAAACATGGATTTTGGGGTACATTTTTAGTGCAGGAAATAATTTTCTATTTGTTATAGTTTTCAAATTTTTTTTGCGCACATGAACTCTTAAAATTTTTTATTGTTGCAATCTTATATCTTTTTTGTTTACGAGCAAAAACGGGAGAGTAGAAGTTTGGACCTGAAAAAAAAAAATTTGAACATCCAAAATGGAAATGCACAAATGCTGAGAGGGATAATTCGAAAAAGTATCTGTAATTTTTAAGGATAGGCAAAAAGTGGGTTGTCTGGTTGAGGTAAATATCCAACCACTTGAGAATTTAATTATTTCTACTCCCCCTAATTTTTGGATCATTGGGCCGCTCGCATCCTCAACATGCTTGTGGCATGCACATCCACCACACTTAAAGCATGTTGGGATCAGTTAAAATTCTTTTTCCCATAAAATTCCAGCAAGCTATTATTAGGGGGTTGTACTAGTGGAATTTCCCAATCATGGATTTGGGGTTCATTTTTAGTGCGTGAAATAATTTTTTATTTATTATAGTTTTCAAAATTTTTTGCACACATGAACTCTAAAATTATCGTTTTGTTGCGATCTTATATCTTTTCAGTTTACGAGGAAAAATAGGAGAGTACAAGTTTGGACTGAAAAATAAAATTTCAACATCCAAAATGGAAATGCACAAATGTTGAGAGAGATAATTCCAAAAAGTATCTGTGATTTTTTAGGATAGGCAAAAAGTGGGTTGTTCGGCTCTGGTACATATCCAACTACTTGAGAATTTACGTTTTTCAACTCCCCTTAATTTTTGGATCATTGGGCCACAAGCATCCTCAACATGCTTGTGGCATGGACAACCACCACACTTAAAGCATGTTGTGATCAGTTAGAAATCTCTTTCATATAAAATTCCACCAAGCTATTATTAGGGGGCGTACTAGTGGAATTTCCCAAACATGGATTTGGGGTTCATTTTTAGTGCGTGAAATAATTTTCTATTTATTATAGTTTTCAAATTTTTTTTGCACACATGAACTCTAAAATTATCGTCTTGTTGCGATCTTATATCTTTTTTTGTTTACAAGGAAAAATGGGAGAGTACAAGTTTGGACTGAAAAAAAAAATTTCAACATCCAAAATGGAAATGCACAAATGTTGAGAGAGATAATTCCAAAAAGTGTCTGTGATTTTTAAGGATAGGCAAAAAGTGGGTTGTTTGGCTCTGGTACATATCCAACCACTTGAGAATTTAATTTTTTCTACTCCCCCTAATTTTTGGATCGTTGGGCCACTTGCATCCTCAACATGCTTGTGGCATGCACATCCACCACACTTAAAGCATGTTTGGATCAGTTAGAAGTCTCTTTCCTATAAAATTCCACCAAGCTATTATTAAGGGGTTGTACTAGTGGAATTTCCCAAACATGCATTTTGGGGTTCATTTTTAGTGCGCGAAATAATTTTCTATTTATTATAGTTTTCAAATTTTTTTTGAACACATAATTCAAAAATTTTCGTTTTGTTACGATCTTATATCTTTTTTGTTTACGAAGAAAAATGGGAGAGTACAAGTTCGTACCTGAAAAAAAAATTTGAACATCCAAAATGGAAATGCACAAATGCTGAGAGAGATAATTCCAAAAAGTATCTGTAATTTTTAAGGATAGGATAGAAGTGGGTTGTTTGGATCTGGTAAATATCCAACCACTTGAGAATTTAATTTTTTCTACTCCCCCTAATTTTTTGATCATTAGGCCACTTGCATCCTCAACATGCTTGTGGCATGCACATCCACCACACTTAAAGCATGTTGGGATCAGTTAGAATTCTCTTTCCTATAAAATTCCACCAAGCTATTATTAGGATGTTGTACTAGTGGAATTTCCCAAAAAAATATCGTGGGGTTCATCTTTAGTGAGTGAAATAATTTTCTATTTATTATAGTTTTAAAATTTTTTTTGCACACATGAACTCTAAAATTTTCGTTTTGTTACGATGTTCTATCTTTGTTTGTTTACGCGGAAAAATGGGAGAGTACAAGTTTGGACCTGAAAAGAAAATTTGAACATACGAAATGGAAATGCACAAATGCTGAGAGAGATAATTCCAAAAAGTATCTGTGATTTTTAAGGATAGGCAAAAAGTGGGTTGTCTGGCTCTGGTAAATATCCAACCACTTGAGAATTTAATTTTTTCTACTCCCCCTAATTTTTGGATCCTTAGCACACTTGCATCCTCAACATTCTTGTGGCAAGCACATCCACCACACTTAAAAGCATGTTGGGATCAGTTAGAAGTCTCTTTCCTATAAAATTCCAGCAAGCTATTATTAGGGGGTTGTACTAGTGGAATTTCCCAAACATGGATTTGAATTTCCCAAACATGGATTTGGGGTTCATTTTTAGCGCGTGAAATAATTTTCTATTTATTATAGTTTTCAAATTTTTTTTGCACACATGATCTCTAAAATTGTCGTTTTGTTGCGATCTTATATCATTTCTGTTTACGAGGAAAAATGGGAGAGTACAAATTTGGACCTGAAAAAAAAAAATTCAACATCCAAAGTGGAAAAGCACAAATGTCAAGAGAGATAAATCGAAAAAGTATCTGTGATTTTTAAGGATAGGCAAAAAGTGGGTTGTTTGGCTCTAGTACATATCCAAACACTTGAGAATTAAATTTTTTCTACTCCCCCTAATTTTTGGATCATTAGGCCACTTCCATCCTCAAGATGCTTGTGGCATTCACATCCACCACACTCAAAGCATGTTAGAATCAGTTGGAAGTCCCTTTCCTATAAAATCCCCCCAAGCTATTATTAGGGTGTTGTACAAGTGGAATTTCCCAAACATGCATTTTCGGGTTCATTTTTAGAGCGTGAAATAATTTTTTATTTATTATAGTTCTCAAATTTTTTTTGCACACACGAATTCTAATATTTTTATTTTGTTACGATCTTATATCTTGTTTGTTTACGAGGAAAAATGGGAGATTACTAGTTTGGACTTGAAAAAAAAAAATTTTACTTCCAAAATGGAAATGAAAAAATGCTGAGAACGATAATTACAAAAAGTATTTGTGATTTTTAAGGATAGGTAAAAAGTGGGTAGTTTGGCTCTGGCACATATCCAACCACTTGCGAATTTAATTTTTCCTACTCCCCCTAATTTTTGGATCATTAGGCCACTTGCATCCTCAACATGCTTGTGGCATGCACATCCACCACACTTAAAGCATGTTGGGTTCAATTAGAAGTCTCTTTCCTATAAAATTCCACCAAGCCATTATTAGGGGGTTGTACTTGTGGAATTTCCCAAACATGGATTTTTGGGTTCATATTTATTGCGTGAAATAATTTTCTATTTATTATAGTTTTCAAAAAAAATTTTCACACATGAACTCTAAAATTTTTCGATTTTTTGCGATCTTATATCTTTTTTGTTTACGAGGAAAAATGGGAGAGTACAAGTTGTGACCTAAAAAAAAAAAATTTCAACATCCATAATGGAAATGCACAAACACTGAGAGAGATAATTCCAAAAAGTATTTGTGATTTTTAAAGATAGGGAAAAAGTGGGTTGTTTGGCTCTGGTAAATATCCAACCACTTGAGAATTTAATTTTTTCTACTCCCCCTAATTTTTGGGTCATTGGGCCACTTGCATCCTCTACATGCTTGTGGCATGCACATCCACCACACTTAAAACATGTTGGGATCAGTTAGAAGTCTCTTTCCTATAAAATTTCACCAAGCAATTATTAGGCGGTTGTACTAGTGGAATTTCCCAAACATGGATTTTGGGGTTAATTTGTATTGCGTGAAATAGTTTTTTATTTATTATAGTTTTCAAATTTTTTTTGCACACATGCACTCTAAAATTTTCGTTTTGTTTCGATCTAATATCTTTTTTGTTTACGAGGTAAAATGGGAGAGTACAAGTTTGGACCTAAAAAAAAAATTTTGAACATCCAAAATGGAAATGCACAAATGCTCAGAGAGATAATTTGAAAAAGTTTCTGTGATTTTTAAGGATAGGCAAAAAGTGGGTTGTTTGGCTCTGGTAAATATCCAACCATTTGAGAATTTAATTTTTTCTACTCCTCTAATTTTTGGATCATTGGGCCACTTGCATCCTCAACATGCTTGTGGCATGCACATCCACCACACTTAAAGCATGTTGGGATCAGTTAGAAGTCTCTTTCCTATAAAATTTCACCAAGCTATTATTAGGGGGTTGTACTTGTGGTATGTCCCAAACATGGATTTTGGGGTTCATTTTTAGTGCGTGAAATAATTTTTTATTTATTATAGTTTTCAATTTTTTTTTGCACACATGCACTCTAAAATTTTCGTTTTGTTTCGATCTAATATCTTTTTTGTTTACGAGGAAAAATGGGAGAGTACAAGTTTGGACCTTAAAAAAAAATTTTGAACATCCAAAATGGAAATGCACAAATGCTGAGAGAGATAATTCAAAAAAGTTTCTGTGATTTTTAAGGATAGGCAAAAAGTGGGTTGTTTGGCAATGGTAAATATCCAACTACTTGAGAATATCATTATTTCTACTCCCCCTAATTTTTGGATCATTGGGCCACTTGCATCCTCAACATGTTTGTGGCATGCACATCAACCACACTTAAAGCATATTGGGATCAGTTAGAAGTCTCTTTCCTATAAAATTCCACCAAGCTATTATTAGGGGGTTGTACTAGTGGAATTTCCCAAACATGCATTTTCGGGTTCATTTTTTGTGCGTGAAATAATTTTCTATTTATTATAGTTTCGAAATTTTTTTTGCACACGTGAACTCTAAAATTTTCGTTTTGTTGCGATCTTATATCTTTTTTGTTTACGAGGAAAAATGGGAGAGTGCAAGTTGGACCTGAAAAAAAAAATTTGAACATCCAAAATGGAAATGCACAAATGCTGAGGTGATAATTCTAAAACGTATCTAAGATTTTTAAGGATAGGTAAAAAGTGGGTTGTTTGGCTCTGGTACATATCCAACCACTTGAGAATTTAATTTTTTCTACTCGCCCTAATTTTCGGATCTTTAGGCCACATGCATCCTCAACTTGATTGTGGCATGCACATCCACCACACTTAAAGCATGTTGTGATCAGTTAAAAGTCTCTTTTCTATAAAATTCCGCCAAGCAATTATTAGGGGGTTGTACTAGTGGAATTTCCCAAACATGGATTTGGGGTTCATTTTTAGTGCGTGAAATAATTTCTATTTATTATAGTTTCAATTTTTTTTTGCACACATGAACTATAAAATTTTCGTTTTGGTGCGATCTTATATCTTTTCAGTTTACGAGAAAAAATGGGAAAGTACAAGTTGGGACGTGAAAAAAAAATTTCAACATCCTAAATGGAAATGCACATATGTTGAGAGAGATAATTCCAAAAATTATCTGTGATTTTTAAGGATAGGCAAAAAGTGGGTTGTTTGGCTCTGGTACATATCCAACCACTTGAGAATTTAATTTTTTCTACTCCCCCTAATTTGTGGATCATTGGGCCACTTGCATCCTCAACATGCTTGTGGCATGCACATCCACCACACTTAAAGCATGTTGGAATTAGTTAGAAGTCTCTTTCCTATAAAATCCCACCAAGCTATTATTAGGGTGTTGTACTAGTGGAATTTCCAAAACATGGAATTTGGGGTTCATTTTTAGTGCGTGAAATAATTTTTTCTTTATTATAGTTTTCAAATTTTTTTTGCACACATGAACTCTTATATTTTCGTTTTGTTGCGATCTTATATCTTTTTTGTTTACGAGGAAAAATGGGAGATTACAAGTTTGGACTTGAAAAATAAAAATTTAACATCCAAAATGAAAATGCACAAATGTTGAGAGAGATAATTCCAAAAAGTATCTGTGATTTTTAAGGATAGGCAAAAAGTGGGTTGTTTGGCTCTGGTACATATCCAACCACTTGAGAATTTAATTTTTTCTACTCCCCCTAAATTTTGGATCATTGAGCCACTTGCATCCTCAACATGCTTGTGGCATGCACATCCACCACACTTAAAGCATGTTGAGATCAGTTAGAAGTCTCTTTCCTATAAAATTCCACCAAGCTATTATTAGGGGGTTGTTCAAGTGGAATTTACCAAACATTGATTTTGGGGTTCATTTTTAGTGCGTGAAATAATTTTCTATTTACTATAGTTTTCAAATTTTTTTTGGACACATGAACTCTAAAATTTTTCGTTTTGTTGCGATCTTATATCTTTTTTTGTTTACGAGGAAAAATGGGAGAGAACAAATTTGGACCTGAAAAAAAATTTTTGAACATCCAAAATGGAAAATGCACAAATGCTGAGAGAGATAATTCCAAAAAGTATCTGTGATTTTTAAGGATAAGTAAAAAGTGGGTAGTTTGGCTCTGGTAAATATCCAACCACTTGAGAATTTAATTTTTTCTACTCCCCCTAATTTTTGGATCATTGGGCCACTTGCATCCTCAACATGCTTGTGGCATGCACATCCACCACACTTAAAGCATGTTGGGATCAGTTAGAAGTCTCTTTCCTATAAAATTCCTCTAAGCAGTTATTAGGGGGTTGTAGTAGTGGAATTTCCCAAACAAGGATTTTGGGGTTCATTTTTATTGCATGAAATAGTTTTTTATTTATTATGGTTTTCAAATTTTTTTTGCACACATGAACTCTAAAATTTTCGTTTTGTTGCTATCTTATATCTTTTTTGTTTACGAGGAAAAATGGGAGAGTACAAGTTTGGACCAGAAAAAATAAAATTTGAACATCCAAAATGGAAATGCACAAATGCTGAGAGAGATAATTAACAAAACTATCTGTGATTTTTAAGGATATGCAAAAAGTGGGTTGTTTGGCTCTGGTAAATATCCAATTACTTGAGAATTTAATTTTTTCTACTCCCCCTAATTTTTGGATCATTGGCCTACTTGCATCCTCAAAATGCTTGTGGCATGTACATCCACCACACTTAAAGCATGTTGGGATCAGTTAGAAGTCTCTTTCCTATAAAATTCCACCAAGCTATTATTAGGGGGTTGTACTAGTGATATTTCCCAAACTTGGATTTTGGGGTTCATTTTTAGTGCGTGAAATAATTTTCTATCTATTATAGTTTTCAAATTTTTTTTGCACACATGAACTCTAAAATTTTCGTTTTGTTTCGATCTTATATCTTTTTTGTTTATGAGGAAAAATAGGAGAGTACAAGTTGGGACCTGAAAAAAAAATTTTGAACATCCGAAATGGAAATGGAGAAATGCTGAGAGAGATAATTCATAAAAGTTTCTGTGATTTTTAAGGATCGGCAAAAAGTAGGTTATTTGGCTTTGGTAAATATCCAACCACTTGAAAATTTAATTATTTCTACTCCCCCTAATTTTCTGTTCATTGGGCCACTTGCATACTCAACATGTTTGTGGCATGCACATCCACCACACTTAAAGCATGTTGCGATCAGTTAGAAGTCTCTTTTCTATAAAATTCCACCAAGGTATTATTAGGGGGTTGTACTAGTGGAATTTCCCAAACATGGATTTTGGGGTTTATTTTTAGTTCGTGAAATAATTTTTGATTTATTATAGTTTTCAAAAATTTTTTGCGCACATGAACTCTAAAATTTTTGTTTTGTTGCGATCTTATATCTTTTTTGTTTACGAGGAAAAATGGGAGAGTAAGAGTTTGGACCTGAAAAAAAAATTTGAACAACCAAAATGGAAATGCACAATAGCTGAGAGAGATAATTCCAAAAAGTATATGTGATTTTTAAGGATAGGCAAAAAGTGGGTTGTTTGGCTCTGGTAAATATCCAACCACTTGAGAATTTAATAATTTCTTCTCCCCCTAGTTTTTGCATCATTGGGCCACTTGCATCCTCAAAATGCTTGTGGCATGCACTTCCACCACACGTAAAGCATGTTGGGATCAGTTAAAAGTCTCTTTCCTATAAAATCCCACCTAGCAATATTAGGGGGTTGTACAAGTGGAATTTTCCAACCATGGATTTTGGGGTTCATTTTTAGTGCGTGAAATAATTTTCTATTTATTAAAGTTTTCAAAAATTTTTTGCGGACATGAACTATAAAAATTTTGTTTTGTTGCAATCTTATATCTCTTTTGTTTACGAGTAAAAATGGAGGAGTAAGAATTGGGAGCTGAAAAATAAAATTGGAACATCCCAATTGGAAATGCACAAATGCCGAGAGAGATAATTCAAAAAAGTATGTGGGATTTTTAAGGATTGGCAAAAAGTGGGTTGTCTGGCTGTGGTAAATATCCAACCACCTGAGAATTTAATTATTTCTACTCCCCCTAGTTTTTGGATCATTGGGCCACTCGCATCCTCAACATGCATGTGGCATGCACATCCACCACACTTAAAGCATGTTGGGATCAGTTAAAAGTCTCTTTCCTATAAAATTCCATCAAGCTATTATTAGGGGGTTGTACTAGTGGAATTTCCCAATCATGGATTTGGGGTTCATTTTTAGTGCGTGAAATAATTTTCTATTTATTATAGTTTTCAAAATTTTTTTGCACACATGAACTCTAAAATTGTCGTTTTGTTGCGATCTTATATCTTTTCTGTTTACGAGGAAAAATGGGAGAGTACAAGTTTGGACCTGAAAAAAAACATTTTCAACATCCAAATTGGAAATGCACAAATGTTGAATGAGATAATTCCGAAAAGTATATGTGATTTTTAAGGATAGGTAAAAAGTTGGTGTTTCGGCTCTGGTACATATCCAACCACATGAGAATTTAAGTTTTTCTACTTCCCCTAATTTTTGGATCATTGGGCCACAAGCATCCTCAACATGCTTGTGGCATGCACAACCAGCACACTTAAAGCACGTTGGGATCAGTTAGAAGTCTCTTTCATATAAAATTCCACCAAGCTATTATTAGGGGATTGTACTTGTGGAATTTCCCAAACATGGATTTTGGGGTTCATTTTTAGTGCATGAAATAATTTTCTATTTATTATAGTTTTCAAATTTTTTTTGCACACCTGAACTCTAAAATTATCGTCTTGTTGCGATCTTATATCTTTTTTTGTTTACGAGGAAAAATGGGGGAGTACAAGTTAGGACCTGAAAAAAAAAATTTGAACATCCAAAATGGAAATGCACAAATATTGAGAGAGATAATTCCAAAAAGTATCTGTGATTTTTAAGGATAGGCAAAAAGTGGGTTGCTCGGCTGTGGTACATATCCAACCACTTTAGAATTTAAGTTTTTCTACTCCCCCTAGTTTTTGGATCATTGGGCCACAAGCATCCTCAACATGCTTGTGGCATGCACAACCACCACACTTAAAGCATGTTGGGATCAGGTAGAAGTCTCTTTCATATAAAATTCCCCCAAACTATTATTAGGGGGTTGTACTAGTGGAATTTCCCAAACATGGATTTTGGGGTTCATTTTTAGTACGTGAAATAATTTTCTATTTATTATAGGTTTCAAAAATTTTTTTCACACATGAACTCTAAAATTATCGTCTTGTTGCGATATTATATCTTTTTTTGTTTACGAGGAAAAATGGGAGAGTACAAGTTTGGACCTGAAAAAAAAAATTTTGAACATCCAAAATGGAAATGCACAAATGCTGAGAGAGATAATTCCAAAAAGTATTTGTGATTTTTAAGGATAGGCAAAAAGTGGGTTGTTTGGCACTGCTACATTTTGAACCACTTGAGAATATAATTTTTTCTAGTCCCCCTAATTTTTGGATCTTTAGGCCACTTGCATCCTCAACATGTTTGTGGCATGCATATCCACCACACTGAAAGCACGTTGGGATCAGTTAGTATTCTCTTTCCTATAAAATTCCACCAAGCTATTATTAGGGGGTTGTACTAGTGGAATTTGCCAAACATAGATTTTGGGGTTCATTTTTAGTGCGTGAAATAATTTTATATTTATTATAGTTTTCAAATTTTTTTTGCACACATGAACTCTAAAATTTTCATTTTTTTACGATGTTATACCTTTTTTGTTTAAGAGGAAAAAAGGGAGAGTACAAGTTTGGACCAGAAAAGAAAAAATTTTGAACATCCAAAATGGAAATGCACAAATGCTCAGAGAGATAGTTCCAAAAAGTATCTGTGATTTTTAAGGATTGGCAAAGAGTGGGTTGTTTTGCTCTGGTACATATCCAACCACTTGAGAATTTAATTTTTTCTTCTCCCCCTAATATTTGGATCATTAGGCCACTTGCATCCTCAACATGCTTGTGGCTTGCAAATCCACCACACTTAAAGCATGTTGGGATCAGTTTGAAGTCTCTTTCCTATAAAATTCCACCAAGCTATTATTAGGGGGTTGTACTAGTGGAATTTCCCAAATATGGATTTTGGGGTTCATTTTTAGTGCATGAAATAATTTTCTATTTGTTATAGTTTTCAAATTTTTTTTGCACACATGAACTCTAAAATTTTCGTTTTGTTGCGATCTTATATCTTTTTTGTTTACGAGGAAAAATGGGAGAGTACAAGTTTGGACCTGAAAAAAAAAATTGAACATCCAAAATGGAAATGACAAATGCTGAGAGAGATAATTCCAAAAAGTATCTGTGATATTTAAGGATAGGCAAAAAGTAGGTTGTTTGGCTCTGGTACATTTCCAACCACTTGAGAATTTAATTTTTTCTACTCCCCCTAATTTTTCGATGTTTAGGCCACTTGCATCCTCAACATGAATGTGGCATGCACATCCACCACACTTAAAGCATACTGGGATCAGTTAGAAGGTCCTTTCCTATAAAATTCCACCAAGCAATTATTAGGGGTTTGTACTAGTGGAATTTCCCAAACATGAACTTCGGGGTTCATTTTTAGTGCGTGAAATAATTTTCTATTTATTATATAGTTTTCAAATTTTTTTTACACACATGAACTCTAAAATTTTCGTTTTTTTGCGATCTTCTTTCTTTTTTGTTTACGAGGAAAATTGGGAGAGTACAAGTTTGGACCTGAAAAAAAAAATTGAACATCCCAAAAGGAAATGCACAAATGCTGAGAGAGATCATTCCAAAAAGTATCGGTGATTTTTAAGGACAGGGAACAAGTGGTTTGTTTGGCTCTGGTAAATATCCAACCACTTGAGAACTTAAGTTTTTCTACCATCCCTCATTTTTGGATCATTAGGCCACTTACATCCTCAACATGCTTGTGGCATGAACATCCACCACACCTAAAGCACGTTGGGATCAGTTAGATGTCCCTTTTCTATAATATTCCACCAAGCTATTATTAGGGGGTTGTACTAGTGGAATTTCCCAAACATGGATTTTGGGGTTCATTTTTAGTGCGTGAAATAATTTTCTATTTATTATATAGTTTTTAATTTATTTTTGCACACTTGAACTCTAAAATTTTCCTTTTGTTGCAATCTTATATCTTTTTAAGTACGAGGGAAAAATGGGAGTGTACAAGTTTGGACCTGAAAAAAAAAATTTGAACATCCAAAATCGAAATGCACAAATGTTGAGAGAGATAATTCCAAAAAGTATCTGGGATTTTTAAGGATAGGCAAAAAGTGGGTTGTTTGGCTCTGGTAAATATCCCACCACTTGAGAATTCAATTTTTTCTACTCCCCCTAATTTTTTTATCATTAGGCCACTTGCATCCTCAACATGCTTGTGGCACGCACATCCACCACACTTAAAGCTTGTTGGGATCACTTAGAAGTCCCTTTCCTATAAAATTCCACCAATCTATTATTAGGGGTTGTACTAGTGGAATTTTCCAAACATCGATGTTGGGGTTCATTTTTTGTGTGTGAAATGATTTTCTACTTATTATATAGTTTCAAAATTATTTTTGCACACATGAACTCAAAAATTTTCATTTTGTTGCGATCTTATATCTTATTTATATACGAGCAAAAATGGGAGAGTACAAGTTTGGACCTGAAAAAAAAAATTTGAACATCCCAATAATTTTTGGATCATTAGGCCACTTGCATCCTCAACATGCTTGTGGCATGCACAACCACCACACTTAAATCATGTTTGGATCAGTTAGAAGTCCCTTTCCTATAAAATTCCACCAAGCTCTTATTAGGGGGTTGTACTAGTGGAATTTCCCAAACATGGATTTGGGGTTCATTTTTAGTGTGTGAAATAATTTTCTTTTTATTATATAGTTTTCAAAAATTTTTTGCACACATGAACTCAAAAATTTTCGTTTTGATATGATCTTATGTGTTTTTTGTTTTCGAGGAAAAATGGGAGAGTACAAGTTTGGACCTGAAAAAAAAAAAATTGAACATCCCAAATGGAAATGCACAAATGCTGACAGAGATAATTCCAAAAAGTATCTGTGATTTTTAAGGAAAGGCAAAAATTGGGTTGTTTGGCTCTGATATATATCCAACCACTTGAGAATTTAATTTTTTCCACTCCCCCTAATTTTTGGATCATTAGGCCACTTGCATCCTCAACATACTTGTGGGATGCACATCCACCACACTTAAAGCATGTTGGGATCAGTTAGAAGTCCCGTTCCTATAAAATTCCACCAAGGTATTATTAGGGGGTTGTACTAGTGGAATTTCCCAAAAATGGATTTTGGGGTTCATTTTTAGTGCGTGAAATAATTTTCTATTTATTATATAGTTTTCAAATTTTTTTGCACACATGAACTCAAAAATTTTTGTTTTGTTGCGATCTTATATCTTTTTTGTTTATGAGGAATAATGGGTGAGTACAAGTTGGTACCTGAAAAAAAAAATTTGAATATCCCAAATGGAAATGCACAAATGCTAAGAGAGATTATTCGAAAAAGTAGCTGAGATTTTTAAGGATAGGGAAAAAGTCGGTTGTTTGGTTCTGGTAAATATCCAACCACTTGAGAATTTAATTTTTTCTACTCCCCCTAATTTTTTTATCATTAGGCCACTTGCATCCTCAACATGTTTGTGGCATGCACATCCACCACACTTAAAGCATGCTGGGATCAGTTAGAAGTTCCTTTCCTATAAAATTCCACCAATCAATTATTAGGGGGTTCTACTAATGGAATTACCCAAACATGGATTTTGGGGTTCTTTTTTAGTGCGTGAAATAATTTTCTTTTTATTATATAGTTTTCAAATTTTTTTTGCACACATGAACTCTAAAATTTTCGTTTTGATGCGATCTTATGTGTTTTTTGTTCACGAGGAAAAATGGGAGAGCACAAGTTGGACCTGAAAAAAAAAATTTGACCATCCAAATGGAAATGCACAAATGCTGAGAGAGAAAATTCCAAAAAGAATCTGTGATTTTAAAGGATAGGGAAAAAGTGGGTTGTTTGGCTCTGGTAAATATCCAACCACGTGGGAATTTAATTTTTTCTACTCCTCCACATTTTTGAAACATTAGGCCACTTGAATCCTCAACATGCTTGTGGCATGCCCATCCACCACACTTAAAGCATGTTGGGATCAGTTAGAAGTCCCTTTCCTTTAAAATTCCACCAGGCTATTTTTAGGGGGTTGTACTAGTGGAATTTTCCGAAACATTGATTTTGGGTTCATTTTTAGTGCGTGTAATAATTTTCTATTTATTATATAGTTTTCAAAAGTTTTTGGCACACATGGACTCTAATATTTTCAATTTGATGCGATCTTATATCTTTTTTGTTTATGCGGAAAAATGGGAGAGTACAAGTTTGGACCTGAAAAAAATAATTTGAACATCACAAATGGAAATGCACAAATGCTGAGAGAGATAATTCCAAAATGCATCTGTGATTTTTAAGGATAGGAAAAAAGTGGGTTGGTAAATATCCAACCACTTGAGACTTTAATTTTTTCTACTCCCTTTAATTTTTGGATCATTAGGCCACTTGCATCCTCAACTTGCTTGTGGCATGCACATCCACCACACTTAAAGCATGGTGGGATCAGTTAGAAGTCCCTTTCCTATTAAATTCCACCAAGCTATTATTAGGGGGTCGTACTAGTGGAATTTCCCAAACATGGATTTTGGGGTTCATTTTTAGTGCGTCAAATAATTTTCTATTTATTATATAGATTTCAAATTATTTTTGCACACATGAATTCTAAAATTTTCGTTTTGTTGCAATCTTATATCTTTTTTGTTTACGAGGAAAAATGGGAGAGTACAAGTTTGGACCTGAAAAAAAAATTTGAACATCCCAAAAGGAAATACACAAATGCTGAGAGAGATAATTCCAAAAAGTATCTGTCATTTTTAAGGATAGGGAAAAAGTGGGTTGGTAAATATCCAACCACTTGAAAATTTAATTTTTTCTACTCCCCTTAATTTTTGGATCATTTGGCCATTTGCATACTCAACATGCTTGAGGCATGCCCATCCACCACAATTAAAGCTTCTTGGGATCAGTTAGAAGTCCCTTTCCTATAAAATTCCACCAAGCTATTATTAGGGGGTTGTACTAGTGGAATTTTCCAAACATGGATTTTGGGGTTCATTTTTAGTGCGTGAAATAATTTTCTATTTATTATGTAGTTTTCAAATTTTTTTTGCACACATGGACTCTAAATTTTTTGTTATGATACGATCTTATGTGTTTTTTGTTTACGAGGAAAAATGGGAGAGTACAAGTTTGGACCTGAAAAAAAAAATTTGAACATCCCAAATGGAAATGCACAAATGCTGAGAGAGATAATTCCAAAAAGTATCTGTGATTTTTAAGGATAGGCAAAAAGTGGGTTGGTAAATATCCAACCTGTTGAGAATTTAATTTTTTCTACTCCCCCTAATTTTTGGATCATTAGGCTACTTGCGTCCTCAATATGCTTGTGGCATTCACATCCACCACACTTAAAGCATGTTGGGATCAGTTAGAAGTCCCTTTCCTATAAAATTCCACCAAGCTATTATTAGGGGGTTGTACTAGTGGAATTTCCCAAACATGGATTTTGAGGTTCATTTTTAGTGCATGAAATAATTTTCTATTTATTATATTGTTTTCAAATTTTTTTTGCACCCTTGAAGTGTAAAATTTTCGTTTTGTTGCGATCTTATATCTTTTTTGTTCACGTGGAAAAATGGGAGAGTACAAGTTTGGACCTGAAACAATAAAATTTGAACATCCCAAATGGAAATGCACAAATGCTAAGAGAGATAATTCCAAAAAGTATCTGTGATTTTTAAGGATAGGCAAAAAGTGGGTTGGTAAATATCTAACCACTGGAAAATTTAATTTTTTCTACTCCTCCTAATTTTAGGATCATTAGGCCACTTGCATCCTCAACATGCTTGTGGCATGCACATCCACCACACTTAAAGCATGCTGGGATCAGTTATAAGACCTTTTTCCTATAAAATTCCACCAAGCTATTATAAGGGGGTTGTACTAGTGGAATTTCCCCAACATGGATTTTCGGGTTCATTTTTAGTGCCTGAAATAATTATCTATTTATTATATAGTTTTCAATTTTTTTTTACTCACATGAACTCTAAAATTTTTGTTTTCTTGCGATCTTATATCTTTTTTGTTTACGAGGAAAAATGGGATAGTACGAGTTTGGACCTAAAAAAAAAAATGATCATCCCAAACGGAAATGCACAAATGTTGAGAGAGATAATTCCAAAAAGTATCTGTGATTTTTAAGGATAAGCAAAAAGTGGCTTGGTAAATATCCAACCACTTGAGAATTTAGTTTTTTCTACTCCCCCTAATTTTTGGATCATTTGGCCACTTGCATCCTCAACATGCTTGTGCCATGCATATCCACCACACTTAAAACATGTTGGGATCAATTAGAAGTCCCCTTCCTATAAAATTCCACCAATCTATTATTAGGGGGTTGTACTAGTGGAATTTCCCAAACATGGATTTGGGGGTTCATTTTTAGTGCGTGAAATAATTTTCTATTTATGATATAGTTTTCAAAATTTTTTCCACACATGAACTCTAAAATATACATTTTGTTGTGACCTTATATCTTTTTTGTTTATGAGGAAAAATGGCAGAGTACAAATTTGGACCTGAAAAAAAAAAATTTGAACATCCCAAATGGAAATGCACAAATGCTGAGAGAGATTATTCCAAAAAGTATCTATTATTTTTAAGGATAGGCAAAAAGTGGGTTGGTAAATATCCAACCACTTGAGAATTTAATTTTTTTCTACTCCCCCTAATTTTTGGATCATTAGGCCAATTGCATCCTCAACATGCTTGTGGCATGCACATCCACCACACTTAAAGCATGTTGGGATCAGTCAGAAGTCCCTTTCCTATAAAATTCCACCAAGCTATTATTAGGGGGCCGTATTAGTGGAATTTCCCAAACATGGATTTTGGGGTTTATTTTTAGTGCGTGAAATAATTTTCTATTTATGATATAGTTTTCAAATTATTTTTGCACTCATGAACTCTAAAATTTTCATTTTGTTGCGATCTTATATCTTTTTTGTTTACAAGGAAAAGTGGAAGAGTACATGTTTGGACCTGAAAAAAAAAATTTGAACATCCCAAATGGAAATGCACAAATGCTGAGAGAGACAATTCCAAAAAGTATCTGTGATTGTTAAGGATAAGCAAAAAGCTGGTTGGTAAATATCCAACCACTTGAGAATTTAATTTTTTCTACTCCCCCTAATTTTTGGATCATTAGGCCACTTGCATCCTCGACATGCTTTTGGCATGCACATCCACCACACTTAAAGCATGTAGGGATTAGTTAGAAGTCCCTTTCCTATAAAATTCCACCAAGCTATTATTAGGGGGTTGTACTATTGGAATTTCCCAAACATGGATTTTGGGGTTCATTTTTAGTGCCTGAAATAATTTTCTATTTATTATATAGTTTTCAACTTTTTTTGCACACATGAACTCTAAAATTTTCGTTTAGTTGCGATCTTATATCTTTTTTTTTTACGAGGAAAAATGGGAGAGTACAAGTTTGGACCTGGAAAAAAAAATTTGAACATCCCAAATGGAAATGCACAAATGCTGAGAGAGATAATTCCAAAAAGTATCTGTGATTTTTAAGGATAGGCAAAAAGTGGGTTGGTAAATATCCAACCAATTGAGAATTTAATTTTTTCTACTCCCCCTAATTTTTGGATCATTAGGCCACTTGCATCCTCGACATGCTTTTGGCATGCACATCCACCACACTTAAAGCATGTTGGGATTAGTTAGAAGTCCCTTTCCTATAAAATTCCACCAAGCTATTATTAGGGGGTTGTACTATTGGAATTTCCCAAACATGGATTTTGGGGTTTATTTTTAGTGCCTGAAATAATTTTCTATTTATTATATAGTTTTCAAATTTTTTTGCACACATGAACTCTAAAATTTTCGTTTTGTTGCGATCTTATATCTTTTTTGTTTACGAGGAAAAATGGGAGAGTACAAGTTTGGACCTGAAAAAAAAATTGAACATCTCAAATGGAAATGCACAAATGCTGAGAGAGATAATTCCAAAAAGTATCTGTGATTTTTAAGGATAGGCAAAAAGTGGGTTGGTAAATATCCAACCACTTGAGAATTTAATTTTTTCAACTCCCCCTAATTTTTGGATCATTAGGCTACTTGCATCCTCAACATGCTTGTGGCATACACATCCACCACACTTAAAGCATGTTGGGATCAGTTCGAAGCCCTTTCCTATAAAATTCCACCAAGCTATAATTAGGGGCTTGTACTATTGGAATTTCCCAAACATGGATTTGGGGGTTCATTTTTAGTGCCTGAAATAATTCTCTATTTATTATATAGTTTTCAAATTTTTTTTGCACACATGAACACTAAAATTTTCGTTTTGTTGCGATCTTATAACTTTTTTGTTTACGAGGAAAAATGGGAAACTATAAGTTTTGCCCTGAAAAAAAAATTTTGAACATCCCAGATGGATTTGCGCAAATGCTGAGAGAGATAATTCCAAAAAGTATCTGTGATTTTTCAGGATAGGCAAAAATTGGGTTCATAAATAGCCAACCACTTGAGAATTTGATTTTTTCTACTCAGCCTAATTTTTGGATCATTAGGCCACTTGCATCCTCAGCATGCTTGTGGCATGCACATCCACCACACTTAAAGCATGTTGGGATCAGTTAGAAGTCCCTTTCCTATAAAATTCTACCAAGCTATTATTAGGGGGATGTTGTTGTGGAATTTCCCAAACATGGATTTTGGGGTTCATTTTTAGTGCCTGAAATAATTCTCTATTTATTATATAGTTTTCAAATTTGTTTTGCACACATGAAATCTAAAATTTTTGATTTTGTTGCGATCTTATATCTTTTTTGTTTACGTGGAAAAATGGGAGAGTACAAGTTTGGACCTGAAAAAAAAATTTTGAACGTCCAAATGGAAATACACAAATACTGAGAGAGATAATTCCAAAAAGTATCTGTGATTTTCAAGGATAGGCAAAAAGTGGGTTGGTAAATATCCAACCACTTGAGAATTTACTTTTTTCTACTCCCCCTAATTTTTGGATCATTAGGCCACTTGCATCCTCAACATGTTTGTGGCATGCACATCCAACCACACTTAAAGCATGTTGGGATCAGTTAGAAGTCCCTTCCCTAAAAAATTCCACTAAGCTATTATGAGAGGGTTGTACTAGTGGAATTTCCAAAACATAGATTTCGCGGTTCATTTTTAGTGCCTGAAAAAATTCTCTATTTATTATATAGTTTTCAAATTTTTTTCCCCACTTGAACTCTAAAATTTTCTTTTTGTTGCGATCTTTACCTTTTTTGTTTACGAGAAAAAATGGGAGAGTACAAGTTTGGACCTGAAAAAAAAAATTAGAACATCCCAAATGAAAATGCACAAATGCTGAGAGAGAAAATTCCAAAAATTATCTGTGATCTTTAAGGATAGGCAAAAAGTGGGTTGGTAAATATCCAACCACTTGAGAATTTGATTTTTTCTACTCGCCCTAATTTTTGGATCATTAAGCCACTAGCATCCTCAACATGCTTGTGGCATGCACATCCACCACACTTAAAGCATGTTGGGATTAGTTAAAAGTCCCTTTTCTATAAAAATCCACCAAGCTATTATTATGGGGTTGTACTCGTGGAATTTCCCAAACATGGATTTTGGGGTTCATTTTTAGTGCCTGAAATAATTCTCTATTAATTATATAGTTTTCGAATTTTTTTGCACACATGAACTATAAAATTTTCATTTTGTTGCGATCTTATATCCTTTTAGTTTACGAGGAGAAATGAGAGAGTACAAGTTTGGGCCTGAAAAAAAAAAAATTCAACATCCCAAATGGAAATACACAAATGCTGAGAGAGATAATTCCAAAAAGTATCTGTGATTTTTAAGGATAGGCAAAAAGTGGGTTGGTAAATATCCAACCACTTGAGAATTTGATTTTTTCTACTCCCCCTAATTTTTGGATCATTAGGCCACTTGCATCCTCAACATGCTTGCACATCCACCGCACTTAAAGCATGTTGGGATCAGTTAGAAGTCCCTTTTCCTATAAAATTCCACCAAGCTATTATTAGGGGGTTGTACTAGTGGAATTTCTCAAACATGGATTTTGGAGTTCATTTTTTGTGCCTGAAATAATTCTCTATTTATTATATGGTTTTGGAATTGTTTTTTCACACATGAACTCTAAAATTTTCGTTTTTTTGCGATCTTATATCTTTTTTGTTTATGAGGAGAAATGGGAGAGTACAAGTTTGGACCTAAAAAAAAAAATTTGAACATCCCAAATGCAAATGCTCAAATGCCGAGAGTGATAATTCCAAAAAGTATCTGTGATTTTTAAGGATAGCCAAAAAGTGGGTTGGTAAATGTCCAACCACTCGAGAATTTGATTTTTTCTACTCCCCTTAATTTTTGGATCATCAGGCCACTTGCACCCTCAACATGTTTGTGGCATGCACATCCACCACATTTAAAGCATGTTGGGATCAGTTAGAAGTCCCTTTCCTATAAAATTCCACCAAGCTATTATTATTAGGGGGTTGTTCTAGTGGAATTTCCCAAACATGGATTTTGGGGTTCATTTTTAGTGCCTGAAATAATTCTCTATTTATTATATGGTTTTGGAATTTTTTTTGCACACATGAACTCTAAAATTTTCGTTTTGTTACGATCTTGTATCTTTTTTGTTTACGAGGATAAATGGGAGAGTACAAGTTTGGACCTGAAAAAAAAAGTTTGAACATCCCAAATGCATATGCACAAATGCTGAGAGAGATAATTCCAAAAAGTATCTGTGATTTTTAAGGATAGGCAACAAGTGGATTGGTAAATACCCAACCACTTGAGAATTTGATTTTTTCTACTCCCCCTAATTTTTGGATCATTAAGCCACTTGCATCCTCAACATGCTTGTGGCATGCACATCCACCACACTAAAAGCATGTTGGGATCAGTTAAAAGTCCCTTTCCTATAAAAATCCACCAAGCTATTTTTATGGGGTTGTACTAGTGGAATTTCCCAAACATGGATTTTGGGGTTCATTTTTAGTGCCTGAAATAATTCTCTATTAATTATATAGTTTTCGAATTATTTTTCCACACATGAACTATAAATTTTCGTTTTGTTGCGATCTTATATCTCTTTTGTTTACGAGGAGAAATGGGAGAGTACAAGTTTGGACCTGAAAAAAAAAAATTTGAACGTCCCAAATCAAAATACACTGATGCTGAGAGAGATAATTCCGAAAAGTATCTGTGATTTTTAAGGATAGGCAAAAAGTGGGTTGGTAAATATCCAACCACTTGAGAATTTGATTTTATCTACTCCCCCTAATTTTTGGATCATTAGGCCACTTGCACCCTCATAATGCTTGTGGCATGCACATCCACCACACTTAAAGCATGTTGGGATAAGTTAGAATTCCCTTTCCTATAAAATTCCACCAAGCTATTATTAGGGGGTTTTACTAGTGCAATTTCCCAAACATGGATTTTCGGGTTCATTTTTAGTGCCTGTAATAATTCTCTATAGTTTTCGAACTTTTTTTGCACACATGAACTCTAAAATTTTTCGTTTTGTTGCGATCTTATATCTTTTTTGTTTACGAAGAAAAATGGGAGAGTACAAGTTTGGACCTTAAAAAAAAAAATTTGAACATCACAAATGAAAATGCACAAATGCTGAGAGAGATAATTCCAAAAAGTATCTGTGATTTTTAAGGATAGGCAAAAAGTGGGTTGGTAAATATCCGACCACTTGAGAATTTGATTTTTTCTACTCCCCCAAATTTTTGGATCATTAGGCCACTTGCATCCTCAACATGCTTGTGGCATGCACATCCACCACACTTAAAGCATGTTGGGATCAGTTAGAAGTCCCTTTCCTATAAAATTCCACCTAGCTATTAGTAGGGGGTTGCAGTAGTGGAATTTCCCAAACATGGATTTTGGGGATCATTTTTAGTGCCTGAAATAATTCTCTATTTAATGTATAGTTTTCGAATTTTTTTTGCGCACATGAACTCTAAAATTTTCATTTTGTTGCGATCTTAGATCTTTTTTGTTTATGAGGAAAAATGGCAGAGTACAAGCTTGGACGTAAAAAAAAAAATTTGAACATCCCAAATGGAAATGCACAAATGCTGAGAGAGATATTTCCATAAAGTATCTGTGAATTTTAAAGATAGGCAAAAAGTGGGTTGGTAAATATCCAACCACTTGAGAATTTGATTTTTTCTAATCCCCCTAATTTTTTGATCATTAGGCCACTTGCATCCTCAACAGGCTTGTGGCACGCACATCCACCACACTTAAAACATGTTGGGATCAGTTAGAAGTCCCTTTCCTATAAAATTCCATGAAGCTATTATTAGGGGGTTGTACTAGTGGAATTTCCCAAATATGGATTTTGGAGTTCATTTTTAGTGCCTGAAATAATTCTCTATTGTTTTCGATTTTTTTTTGCACAAATGAACTCTAAAAGTTTCGTTTTATTGCGATCTTATATCTTTTTTAGTTTATGAGGAAAAATGGGAGAGTACAAGTTTGGACCTGAAAAAAAAAATTTGAAGATCCCAAATGGAAATGCACAAATGCTGAGAGAGATAATTCCAAAAAGTATCTGTGATTTTTAAGGATAGGCAAAAAGTGGGTTGGTAAATATCCCACCACTTGAGAATTTAATTTTTTCTACTCCCCCTAATTTTTTGATCATTAGGCGACTTGCATCCTCAACATGCTTCTTACATACACATCCAACCACACTTAAAGCATGTTGGGATCAGTTAGAAGTCCCTGTCCTATAAAATTCCACCAAGCTATTATTAGGGGGTTGTACTAGTGGAATTTCCCAAACATGGATTTTGGGGTTCATTTTTAGTGCCTCAAATATTTCTCTATTTAATATCTAGTTTTCAAATTTGTTTTGCACACATGAACTCTAAAATTTTCGTTTTGTTGCGATCTTTTATCTTTTTTGTTTACGAGAAAAATGGGAGAGTACAAGTTTGGACCTGAAAAAAATAATTTGAACGTCCAAATGGAAATGCACAAATGCTGAGAGAGATAATTCCAAAAAGTATCTGTGATTTTTAAGGATAGGCAA
Source organism: Aristolochia californica (assembly GCF_029961685.1). Lineage (NCBI taxonomy): Eukaryota > Viridiplantae > Streptophyta > Magnoliopsida > Piperales > Aristolochiaceae > Aristolochia > Aristolochia californica. Next base: position 21,207,477 of record NW_027182257.1, on the reverse strand, counting down.
AAAGTGGGTTAGTAAATATCCAACCACCTGAGAATTTAAGTTTTTCTACTCCCCCTAATTTTTGGATCATTAGGCCACTTGCATCCTCAACATGCTTGTGGCATCCACATCCACCACACTTAAAGCATGTTGGGATCAGTTAGAAGTCCCTTTCCTACAAAATTCCACCAAGCTATAATTAGGGGGTTGTACTAGTGGAATTTCCCAAACATGGATTTTGGGGTTCATTTTTAGTGTCTGAAATAATTCTCTTTTTATTTTATAGGTTTCAAAATTTTTTTTCACATATGAACTCTAAAATTTTCTTTTTGTTGCGATCTTATATCTTTTTTGTTTACGAGGAAAAATGGAAGAGTACAAGTTTGGACTTGAAAAAAAAAATTTTTGAACATCCCAAATGGAAATGCACAAATGCTGAGAGAGATAATTCCAAAAAGTATCTGTGATTTTTAAGGATAGGCAAAAAATGGGTTGGTAAATATCCAACCACTTGAGAATTTAATTTTTTCTACATCCCAAATTGAAATGCACAAATGCGGAGAGAGATAATTCCAAAAAGTATCTGTGATTTTTAAGGATAGGCAAAAATTGGTTGGTAAATATCCAACCACTTGAGAATTTGCTTTTTTATACTCCCCCTAATTTTTGGATCATTAGGCCACTTGCATCCTCCACATGCTTCTTGCATGCCCATCCACCACACTTCAAGCATGTTGGGATCAATTAGAAGTCTTTTTCCTATAAAATTCCACCAAGCTATTATTAGGGGGTTGTACTTGTGGAATTTCCCAAACATGGATTTTGGGGTTCATTTTTAGTGCCTGAAATAATTCTCTATTTAATATATAGTTTTCAAATTTGTTTTGCACACATGAACTCTAAAATTTTCATTTTGTTGCGATCTTATATCATTTTTGTTTACGAGGAAAAATTGGAAAGTACAAGTTTGGACCTGAAAAGAAAAATTTGAATGTCCAAATGGAAATGCACAAATGCTGAGAAAGATAATTCCAAAAAGTATCTGTGATTTTTAAGGATAGGCAAAAAGTGGGTTAGTAAATATCCAACTACTTGAGAATTTAATTTTTTCTACTCCCCCTAATTTTTGGATAATTAGGCCACTTTCATCCTCAACATGCTTGTGGCATGCACATCCAACCACACATAAAGCATGTTGGGATCAGTTAGAAGTCCCTTTCCTATAAAATTCCACCAAGCTATTATTATGGGGTTGTACTAGTGGAATTTCCCAAACATAGATTTTGGGGTTAATTTTTAGTGCCTGAAATAATTCTCTATTTATTATATAGTTTTGAAATTTGTTTTCCACACATGAACTCTAAAATTTTCGTTTTGTTGCGATCTTTTATCTTTTTTGTTTACGAGGAAAAACGGGAGAGTACAAGTTTGGACCTGAAAAAAAAAATTTTGAACATCCCAAATGGAAATGCACAAATGCTGAGAGAGATAATTCCAATAAGTATCTGTTATTTTAAAGGATAGGCCAAAAGTGGTTTGGTAAATATCCAACCATTTGAGAATTTGATTTTTTCTACTCCCCCTAATTTTTGGATCATTAGGCCACTTGCGTCCTCAACATGCTTGTGGCATGCATATCCACCACACTTAAAGCATGTTGGGATCAGTTAGAAGTCCCTTTCCTTTAAACATCCACCAAGCTATTATTAGGGAGTTGTACTAGTGGAATTTCCCATACATGGATTTTGGGGTTCATTTTTAGTGCCTGAAATAATTCTCTATAGTTCTTGAATTTTTTTTACACACATGAACTCTAAAATTTTCGTTTTGTTGTGATCTTTTTCTTTTTTTTTACGTGGAAAAATGGGAGTGTACAAGTTTGGACCTGAAAAAAAATTTGAACATCCCAAATGGAAATGCACAAATGCTGAGAGAGATAATTCCAAAAAGTATTTGTGATTTTTAAGAATGGGCAAAGAGTCGGTTGGTAAATATCCAACCACTTGAGAATTTGATTTTTTCTACTCCCCCTAATTTTTGGATCATTAGGCCACTTGCATCCCCAACATGCTTGTGGCAGGCACATCCACCACACTTAAAGGATGTTGGGATCAGTTAGAAATCCCTTCCCTATAAAATTCCACCAAGCTATTATTAGGGGGTTGTACTAGAGGAACTTCCCAAACATGGATTTTGGGGTTCAGTTTTAGTGCCAGAAATAATTCTCTATAGTTTTCGAATTTTTTTTGCACACATGAACTCTAAAATTTTCATTTTGTTGCGATCTTATATCTTTTTTGTTTACAAGGAAAAATGGGAGAGTACAAGTTTTGACCTGAAAAAAAAAAAATTTGAACATCCCAAAAGGAAATGCACAAATGCCGAGAGAGATAATTCCAAAAAGCAAAAAGTCATTTTTAAGGATAGGCAAGCAAAAAGTCATTTTTAAGGATAGGCAAAAACTGGGTCGGTAAATATCCAACCACTTGAGAATTTCATTTTTTCTACTCCCCCCAATTTTTTTATCATTAGGCCACTTGCATCGTCAACATGCTTGTGGCACGCACATCCACCACACTTAAAGCATATTGGGATCAGTTAGTAGTCTCTTTCCTATAAAATTCCACCAAGCTATTATTAGGAGGTTGTACTAGTGGAATTTCCCAAACATGGATTTTGGGGTTCATTTTTAGTGCCTGAAATAATTCTCTATAGTTTTCAATGTTTTTTTTGCACACATGAACTCTAAATTTTTAGTTTAGTTGCGATCTTATATCTTTTTTGTTCACGAGGAAAAATGGGAGAGTACAAGTTTGGACCTGAAAAAAAAAAATTTGAACATCCCAAATGGAAATGCAAAAATGCTGAGAGAGATAAATCCAAAAAACAAAAAGTCATTTTTAAGGATAGGCAAAAAGTGGGTTGGTAAATATCCAACCACTTGAGAAATTGATTTTTTCTACTCCCCCTAATTTTTGGATCATTAGGCCACTTGCATCCTCAACGTGCTTGTGGCATGCACATCCACCACACTTAAAGCACGTTGGGATCACTTAGAAGTCCCTTTACTAAAAAATTCCACCAATTTATTATTAGGGGGTTGTACAAGTGGAATTTCCCAAACATGGATTTTGGGGTTCATTTTTAGTTCCTAAAATAATTCTCTATAGTTTTCTAATTTTTTTTGGACACATGAACTCTAAAATTTTGTTTTTTTGCGATCTTATATCTTTTTTGTTTACGAGGAAAAATGGGAGAGTACAAGCTTGGACCTGAAAAAAAAAATTTGAACATCCCGAATGGAAATGCACAAATACTGAGAGAGATAATTCCGAAAAGCAAAAATAGATTTTTAAGGATAGGCAAAAAGTGGGTTGGTAAATATCCAACCACTAGAGAATTTGATTTTTTCTACTCCCCCTAATTTTTTGATCATTAGGCCACTTGCATCCTCAACAGGCTTGTGGCATGCACATCCACCACACTTAAAACATGTTGGGATCAGTTAGAAGTCCTTTTCCTATAAAATTCCATGAAGCTATTATTAGGGGATTGTACTAGTGGAATTTCCCAAAAATGGAATTTGGAGTTCATTTTTAGTGCCTGAAATAATTCTCTATAGTTTTCGAATTTTTTTTGCACAAAAGAACTCTAAAATTTTCGTTTTGTTGCGATCTTATATCTTTTTTTTTTTACGAGGAAAAATGGGAGAGTACAAGTTTGGACCTGAAAAAAAAAATTTTGAACATCCCAAATGGAAATGCACAAATGCTGAGAGAGATAATTCCAAGAAGTATCTGTTATTTTAAAGGATAGGCAAAAAGTGGGTTGGTAAATATCCAACCACCTGAGAATTTGATTTTTTCTACTCCCCCTAATTTTTGGATCATTAGGCCACTTGCGTCCTCAACATGCTTGTGGCATGCACACCCACCACACTTAAAGCATGTTGGGATCAGTTAGAAGTCCCTTTCCTATAAACTTCCACCAAGCTATTATTAGGGGGTTGTACTAATGGAATTTCCCATACATGGATTTTGGGGTTCATTTTTAGTACCTGAAATAATTCTCTAGAGTTTTTTAATTTTTTTTACACACATGAACTCTAAAATTTTCATTTTGTTGTGATCTTTTATCTTTTTTTTTACGTGGAAAAATGGGAGTGTACAAGTTTGGACCTGAAAAAAAAATTTGAACATCCCAAATGGAAAAGCACAAATGCTGAGAGAGATAATTCCAAAAAGTATTTGTGATTTTTAAGGATGGGCAAAGAGTGGGTTGGTAAATATCCAACCACTTGAGAATTTGATTTTTTCTACTCCCCCTAATTTTTGGATAATTAGGCCACTTGCATCCCCAACATGCTTGTGGCATGCACATCCACCACACTTAAAGGATTTTGGGATCAGTTCGAAGTCCCTTCCCTATAAAATTCCACCAAGCTATTATTAGGGGGTTGTACTAGTGGAATTTCCCAAACATGGATTTTGGGGTTCATTTTTAGTGCCAGAAATAATTCTCTATAGTTTTCGAATTTTTTTTGCACACTTGAACTCTAAAATTTTCATTTTGTTGCGATCTTATATCTTTTTCGTTTACGAGGAAAAATGGGAGAGTACAAGTTTTGCCCTGAAAAAAAAAATTGAACATCCCAAATGGAAATGCACAAATGCTGAGAGAGATAATTCCAAAAAGCAAAAAGTCATTTTTAAGGATAGGCAAAAACTGGGTTGGTAAATATCCAACCACTTGAGAATTTCATTTTTTCTACTCCCCCAATTTTTTGATCATTAGGCCACTTGCATCCTCAACATGCTTGTGGCATGCACATCCACCACACTTAAAGCATTTTGGGATCAGTTAGTAGTCTCTTTCCTATAAAATTCCACCAAGCTATTATTAGGGGGTTGTACTAGTGGAATTTCCCAAACATGGATTTTGGGGTTCATTTTTAGTGCCTGAAATAATTCTCTATAGTTTTCAATTTTTTTTTGCACACATGAACTCTAAATTTTTAGTTTAGTTGCCATCATATATCTTTTTTGTTTACGAGGAAAAATGGGAGAGTAGAAGTTTGGACCTGAAAAAAAAAATTTGAACATCCCAAATGGAAATGCACAAATGCGGAGAGCGATAAATCCAAAAAGCAAAAAGTGATTCTTAAGGATAGGAAAAAAGTGGGTTGGTAAATATCCAACCACTTGAGAAATTTATTTTTTCTACTCCCCCTAATTTTTGGATCATTAGGCCACTTGCATCCTCAACGTGCTTGTGGCATGCACATCCACCACACTGAAAGCATGTTGGGATCACTTAGAAGTCCCTTTACTATAAAATGCCACCAATCTATTATTAGGGGGTTGTACTAATGGAATTTCCCAAACATGGATTTTGGGGTTCATTTTTAGTTCCTAAAATAATTCTCTATAGTTTTCGAATTTTTTTTGCACGCATGAACTCTAAAATTTCGTTTTGTTGCGATCTTATATCTTTTTTGTATATGAGGAAAAATGGGAGAGAACAAGTTTGGACCTGAAAAAAAAAAATTTGAACATCCCTAATGGAAATGCCTAAATACTGAGAGAGATAATTACAAGAAGCAAAAATAGATTTTTAAGGATAGGCAAAAAGTGGGTTGGTAAATATCCAACCACTTGAGAATTTGATTTTTTCTACTCCACATAATTTTTGGATCATTAGGCCACTTGCATCCTCAACATGCTTGTGGTATGCACATCCACCACACTTAAAGCATGTTGGGATCAGTTAGAAGTCCCTTTCCTATCAAATTCCACCAAGCTATTATTAGGGGGTTGTACTAGTGGAATTTTCCCAACATGGATTTTGGGGTTCATTTTTAGTCCCTGAAATAATTCACTATAGTTTTCAATTTTTTTTGCACACATGAACTCTAAAATTTTAGTTTTGTTGCGATCTTATATCTTTTTTGTTTACGAGGAAAAATGGGAGAGTACAAGTTTGGACCTGAAAAAAAAAATTTGAACATCCCAAATGGAAATGCACAAACGCTGAGAGAGATAATTCCAAAAAGCAAAAAGTGATTTTTAAGGATAGGAAAAAAGTGGGTTGGTAAATGTCCAACCACTTGAGAATTTGATTTTTTCTACTCCCCCTAATTTTTGGATCATTAGGCCACTTGCATCCTCAACATACTTGTGGCATGCACATCCACCACACTTAAAGCATGTTGGGATCAGTTAGAAGTCCCTTTCCTGTAAAATTCCACCAAGCTATTATTAGGGGGTTGTACTAGTCGAATTTCCCAAACATGGATTTTGGGGTTCATTTTTAGTGCCTGAAATAATTCTCTATAGTTTTTGAATTTTTTTTGCACACATGAACTCTAATATTTTTGTTTTGTTGCGATCTTATATCTTTTTAGCTTACAAGGAAAAATGGGAGAGAATAAGTTTGGACCTGAAAAAAAAAATTTAAACATCCCAAATGGAAATGCACAAATGCTGAGAGAGATAATTCCAAAAAGCAAAAAGTGATTTTTAAGGATAGTAAAAACATGGGTTGGTAAATATCCAACCACTAGAGAATTTGATTTTTTCTACTCCCCCTAATTTTTGGATCATTAGGACACTTGCATCCTCAACATCCTTGTGGCATGCACATCCCCCACACTTAAAGCATGTTGGGATTAGTTGGAAGTCCCTTTCCTATAAAATTCCACCAAGCTATTATTAGCGGGTTGTACTAGTGGAATTTCCCTAACATGGATTTTGGGGTTCATTTTTAGTGCCCGAAATAATTGTCTATAGTTTTCAAAAATTTTTTGCGCACATGAACTCTTAAATTTTTCATTTTGTTGCGATCATATATCTTTTTTGTTTACGAGGAAAAATGGGAGAGTACAAGTTTGGACCTGAAAAAAAAATTTTGAACATCCCAAATGGAAATGTACAAATTTTGAGAGAGATAATGCCAAAAACCAAAAAGTGATTTTTAAGGATAGGCAAAAAGTGGGTTGGTAAATATCCAACGACTTGAGAATTTGATTTTTTCTACTCCCCCTAATTTTTGGATCATTAGGCCACTTGCATCCTCAACATGCTTGTGGCATGCACATCCACCACACTTAAAGCATGTTAGGATCAGTTAGAAGTCCCTTCGAATAAAAATCCTCCAAGCTATTATCAGGGGGTTGTACTAGTGGAATTTCCCAAACATGGATTTTCGGGTTCATTTTTAGTGCCTGAAATAATTCTCTATAGTTTTCGAATTTTTTTTGCACACATGAACTCTAAAATTTTCGTTTTGGTGCGATCTTATATCTTTTTTGTTTACGAGGAAAAATGGGAGAGTTCAAGTTTGGACCTGAAAAAAAAAAAATTTTAACATCCCAAATGGAAATGCAGTAATGCTGAGAGAGATAATTCCAAAAAGCAAAAACTGATTTTTAAGGATAGAACAAAAGTGGATTGGTAAATATCCAACCACTTGAGAATTTGATTTTTTCTAATTCCCCTTATTTTTTGATCATTAGGCCAGTTGCATCCTTAACATGCTTGTGGCATGCACATCCACCACACTTGAAGCATGTTGTGATCAGTTAGAAGTCCCTTTCCTATAAAATTTCACCAAGCTATTATTAGGGGGTTGTACTAGTGGAATTTCCCAAACATGGATTTTGGGGTTCATTTTTAGTGCCTGAAATAATTCTCTATAGTTTTCGAATTGTTTTTGCACACTTGAACTCTAAAATTTTCGTTTTTTTGCGATCTTATATCGTTTTTGTTTACGAGGAAAAATGGGAGAGAACAAGTTTGGACCTGAAAAAAAAAATTTGAACATCCCAAATGGAAATGCACAAATGCTGAGATAGTTAATTCCAAAAAGCAAAAAGTCATTTTTAAGGATAGACAAAAAGTGGGTTGGTAAATATCCAACCACTTGAGAATTTGATTTTTTCTACTCCCCCTAATTTTTGTATCATTAGGCCACTTGCATCCTCAACATGCTTGTGGCATGCACATCCACCACACTTAAAGCATGTTGGGATCAGTTAGAAGTCCCTTTCCTATAAAATTCCACCAAGCTATTATTAGGGGGTTGTACTAGTGGAATCTCCCAAACATGAATTTTGGGGTTCATTTTTAGTGCCTGAAAAATTCTCTATTGTTTTCAAATTTTGTTTGCACATATGAACTCTAATATTTTCGTTTTGTTGCAATCTTATATCTTTTTTGTTTACGAGGAAAAATGGGAGAGTACAAGTTTGGACCTGAAAAAAAAAAAAATTGAATATCCCAAATGGAAAAGCACAAATGCTGAGAGAGATAATTCCAAAAAGCAAAAAGTGATTTTTAAGGATAGGCAAAAAGTGGGTAGGTAAATATCTAACCACTTGAGAATATTATTTTTTTTACTCCCCCTAATTTTTGGATCATTAGGCCACTTGCATCCTCAACATGCTTTTGGGATGCACATCCACCACACTTAAAGCATGTTGGGATCACTTAGAAGTCCCTTTCCTATAAAAGTCCACCAAGCTATTATTAGGGGGTTGTACTAGTGGAATTTCCCAAACATGGATTTTGGGGTTCATTTTTAGTTCCTCAAATAATTCTCAATAGTTTTCGAATTTTATTTGCTCACATGAACTCTAAAATTTTTGTTTTGTTGCGATCTTATATCTTTTTTGTTTACGAGGAAAAATGGGAGAGTACAAGTTTGGACCTGAAAAAAATAATTTGAGCATCCCAAATGGAAATGCACAAATGCTGAGAGAGATAATTCCAAAAAACAAAAATAGGTTTTTAAGGATAGGCAAAAAGTGGGTTGGTAAATATCCAACCACTTGAGAATTTGATTTTTTCTACTCCCACTAATTTTTGGATCATTAGGCCACTTGCATCCTGAACATGCTCCTGGCATGCACATCCGCCACACTTAAAGCATGTTGGGATCAGTTAGAAGTCCCTTTCCTATAAAATTCCACCAAGCTATTATTAGGTGGTTGTACTAGTGGAATTTCCCAAACATGGATTTTTGGGTTCATTTTTTGTGCCTGAAATAATTCTCTATAGTATTCGAATTTTTTTTGCACACATGAACTCTAAAATTTTCATTTTGTTGCGATCTTATATCTTTTTTGTTTACGAGGAAAAATGGGAGAGTACAAGTTTGGACATGAAAAAAAAAATTTGAACATCCCAAATGGAAATGCACAAATGCTGAGAGAGATAATTCCAAAAAGAAAAAAGTGATTTTTAAGGATAGGAAAAAAGTGAGTTGGTAAATGTCCGACCACTTGAGAATTTGATTTTTACTACTCCCCCTAATTTTTGGATCATTAGGCCACTTGCATCCTCAACATGCTTGTGGTATGCACATCCACCACACTTAAAGGATGTTGGGATCAGTTAGAAGTCCCTTTCCTATAAAATTCCACCAAGCTATTATTAGGGTGTTGTACTAGTGGAATCTCCCAACATGGATTTTGGGGTTCATTTTTAGTGCCTGAAATAATTCTCTATAGTTTTTGAATTTTTTTTGCACACATGAACTCTAATATTTTTGTTTTGTTGCGATCTAATATCTTTTTAGCTTACAAGGAAAAATGGGAGAGAATAAGTTTTGACCTGAAAAAAAAAATTTGAACATCCCAAATGGAAATGCACAAATGCTGAGAGAGATAATTCCAAAAAGCAAAAAATGATTTTTAAGGATAGGAAAAACGTGGGTTGGTAAATATCCAACCACTTGAGAATTTGATTTTTTCTACTCCCCTAATTTTTGGATCATTAGGCCACTTGCGTCCTCAACATCCTTGTGGCATGCACATCCACCACACTTAAAGCATGTTGGGATTAGTTAGAAGTCCCTTTCCTATAAAATTCCACCAAGCTATTATTAGCGGGTTGTACTAGTGGAATTTCCCTAACATCGATTTTGGGGTTCATTTTTAGTGCCTGAAATAATTGTCTATAGTTTTCGAAATTTTATTGCGCACTTGAACTCTAAAATTTTTCATTTTATTGCGATCTTATATCTTTTTTGTTTACGAGGAAAAATGGGAGAGTACAAGTTTGGACCTGAAAAAAAAAAAATTGAACATCCCAAATGGAAATGTACAAATTCTGAGAGAGATAATGCCAAAAACCAAAAAGTGATTTTTAAGGATAGGCAAAAAGTGGGTTGGTAAATTTCCAACGACTTGAGAATTTGATTTTTTCTACTCCCCCTAATTTTTGGATCATTAGGCCACTTGCATCCTCAACATGCTTGTGGCATGCACATCCACCACACTTAAAGCATGTTGGGATCAGTTAGAAGTCCCTTTCGAATAAAATTCCACCAAGCTATTATCAGGGGGTTGTACTAGTGGAATTTCCCAAACATGGATTTTCGGGTTCATATTGAGTGCCTGAAATAATTCTCTATTGTTTTCGAATTTTTTTTGCACACATGAACTCTAAAGTTTTCGTTTTGTTGCGATCTTATATCGTTTTTGTTTACGAGGAAAAATGGGAGAGTACAAGTTTGGACCTGAAAAAAAAAACAATTGAACATCCCAAATGGAAAAGCACAAATGCTGAGAGAGATAATTCCAAAAAGTAAAAAGTGATTTTTAAGGATAGGCAAAAAGTGGGTAGGTAAATATCCAACCACTTGAGAATTTGATTTTTTCTACTCCCCCTAATTTTTTGATCATTAGGCCACTTGCATCCTCAACATGCTTTTGGGATGCACATCCACCACACTTAAAGCATGTTGGGATCAGTTAGAAGTCCCTTTCCTATAAAATTCCACCAAGCTATTATTAGGGGGTTGTACTAGTGGAATCTCCCAAACATGGATTTTGGGGTTCATTTTTAGTGCCTGAAATAATTCTCTATAGTTTTCAAATTTTTTTTGCACACATGAACTCTAATATTTTTGTTTTCTTGCGATCTTATATCATTTTTGTTTACGAGGAAAAATGGGAGAGTACAAGTTTGGACCTGAAAAAAAAAAAAATTGAACATCCCAAATGGAAAAGCACAAATGCTGAGAGAGATAATTCCAAAAAGCAAAAAGTGATTTTTAAGGATAGGCAAAAAGTGGGTAGGTAAATATCCAACCACTTGAGAATTTGATTTTTTCTACTCCCCCTAATTTTTTGATCATTAGGCCACTTGCATCCTCAACATGCTTTTGGGATACACATCCACCACACTTAAAGCATGTTGGGATCACTTAGAAGTCCCTTTCCTATAAAATTCCACCAAGCTATTATTAGGGGGTTGTACTAGTGGAATTTCCCAAACATGGATTTTGGGGTTCATTTTTAGTGCCTGAAATAATTCTCTATAGTTTTCGAATTGTTTTTGCACACTTGAACTCTAAAATTTTCTTTTTTTTGCGATCTTATATTGTTTTATTTACGAGGAAAAATGGGAGAGTACAAGTTTGGACCTGAAAAAAAAAATTTGAACATCCCAAATGGAAATGCACAAATGCTGAGATAGTTAATTCCAAAAAGCAAAAAGTCATTTTTAAGGATAGACAAAAAGTGGGTTGGTAAATATCCAACCACTTGACAATTTGATTTTTTCTACTCCCCCTAATGTTTGTATCATTAGGCCACTTGCATCCTCAACATGCTTGTGGCAAGTACATCCACCACACTTAAAGCATGTAGGGATCAGTTAGAAGTCCCTTTCCTATAAAATTCCACCAAGCTATTATTAGGGGGTTGTACTAGTGGAATCTCCCAAACATGGATTTTGGGGTTCATTTTTAGTGCCTGAAATAATTCTCTATAGTTTTCAAATTTTTTTTGCACACATGAACTCTAATATTTTCGTTTTGTTACGATCTTATATCTTTTTTGTTTACGAGGAAAAATGGGAGAGTACAAGTTTGGACCTGAAAAAAAAAAAAATTGAACATCCCAAATGCAAAAGCACAAATGCTGAGAGAGATAATTCCAAAAAGTAAAAAGTGATTTTTAAGGATAGGCAAAAAGTGGGTAGGTAAATATCCAACCACTTGAGAATATTATTTTTTCTACTCCCCCTATTTTTTGGATCATTAGGCCACTTGCATCCTCAACATGCTTTTGGGATGCACATCCACCACACTTAAAGCATGTTGGGATCACTTAGAAGTCCCTTTCCTATAAAATTCCACCAAGCTATTATTAGGGGGTTGTACAAGTGGAATTTCCCAAACATGGATTTTGGGGTTCATTTTTAGTTCCTCAAATAATTCTCTATAGTTTTCGAATTTTATTTGCACACATGAACTCTAAAGTTTTTGTTTTGTTGCGATCTTATATCTTTTTTGTTTACGAGGAAAAATGGGAGAGTACAAGTTTGGACATGAAAAAAAAAAAATTGAGCATCCCAAATAGAAATGCACAAATGCTGAGAGAGATAATTCCAAAAAACAAAAATAGATTTTTAAGGGTAGCCAAAAAGTGGGTTGGTAAATATCCAACCACTTGAGAATTTGATTTTTTCTACTCCCCCTAATTTTGGATCATTAGGCCACTTGCATCCTCAACATGCTTGTGGCATGCACATCCGCCACACTTAAAGCATGTTGGGATCAGTTAGAAGTCCCTTTCCTATAAAATTCCACCAAGCTATTATTAGGGGGTTGTACTAGTGGAATTTCCCAAACATGGATTTTGGGGTTCATTTTTAGTGCCAGAAATAATTCTCTATTGTTTTCGAATTTTTTTTGCACACATGAACTCTAAAGTTTTCGTTTTGTTGCGATCTTATATCTTTTTTGTTTACGAGGAAAAATGGGAGAGTACAAGTTTGGACCTGAAAAAAAAAAAAAATTGAACATCCCAAATCCAAAAGCACAAATGCTGAGAGAGATAATTCCAAAAAGCAAAAAGTGATTTTTAATGATAGGCAAAAAGTGGGTAGGTAAATATCCAACCACTTGAGAATATTATTTTTTCTACTCCCCCTATTTTTTGGATCATTAGGCCACTTGCATCCTCAACATGCTTTTGGGATGCACATCCACCACACTTAAAGCATGTTGGGATCACTTAGAAGTCCCTTTCCTATAAAATTCCACCAAGCTATTATTAGGGGGTTGTACTAGTGGAATTTCCCAAACATGGATTTTGGGGTTCATTTTTAGTTCCTCAAATAATTCTCTATAGTTTTCGAATTTTATTTGCACATATGAACTCTAAAATTTTTGTTTTGTTGCGATCTTATATCTTTTTTGTTTACGAGGAAAAATGGGAGAGTACAAGTTTGGACCTGAAAAAAAAAATTTGAGCATCCCAAATGGAAATGCACAAATGCTGAGAGAGATAATTCCAAAAAACAAAAATAGATTTTTAAGGATAGGCAAAAAGTGGGTTGGTAAATATCCAACCACTTGAGAATTTGATTTTTTCTACTCCCCCTAATTTTGGATCATTAGGCCACTTGCATCCTCAACATGCTTTTGGGATGCACATCCACCACACTTAAAGCATGTTGGGATCACTTAGAAGTCCCTTTCCTATAAAATTCCACCAAGCTATTATTAGGGGGTTGTACTAGTGGAATTTCCCAAACATGGATTTTGGGGTTCATTTTTAGTTCCTCAAATAATTCTCTATAGTTTTCGAATTTTATTTGCACATATGAACTCTAAAATTTTTGTTTTGTTGCGATCTTATATCTTTTTTGTTTACGAGGAAAAATGGGAGAGTACAAGTTTGGACCTGAAAAAAAAAATTTGAGCATCCCAAATGGAAATGCACAAATGCTGAGAGAGATAATTCCAAAAAACAAAAATAGATTTTTAAGGATAGGCAAAAAGTGGGTTGGTAAATATCCAACCACTTGAGAATTTGATTTTTTCTACTCCCCCTAATTTTGGATCATTAGGCCACTTGCATCCTCAACATGCTTGTGGCATGCACATCCGCCACACTTAAAGCATGTTGGGATCAGTTAGAAGTCCCTTTCCTATAAAATTCCACCAAGCTATTATTAGGGGGTTGTACTAGTGGAATTTCCCAAACATGGATTTTGGGGTTCATTTTTAGTGCCAGAAATAATTCTCTATTGTTTTCGAATTTTTTTTGCACACATGAACTCTAAAGTTTTCGTTTTGTTGCGATCTTATAACTTTTTTGTTTACGAGGAAAAATGGGAGAGTACAAGTTTGGACCAGAAAAAAAATATTAGAACATCCCAAATGGAAATGCACAAATGCTGAGAGAGATAATTCCAAAAGCAAAAAGTGATTTTTCAGGATAGGAAAAAAGTGGGTTGGTAAATATCCAACCACTTGAGAATTTGATTTTTTCTACTCCCCCTAATTTTTGGATCATTAGGCCACTTGCATCCTCAACATCCTTGTGGCATGCACATCCTCCACACTTAAAGCATGTTGGGATCAGTTAGAAGTCCTTTTCCTATAAAATTCCACCATGCTATTATTAGGTGGTTGTACTAGTGGAATTTCCCAAACATGGATTTTTGGGTTCATTTTTAGTGCCTGAAATAATTCTCTATAGTTTTCGAATTTTTTTTGCACACATGAACTCTAAAATTTTCATTTTGTTGCGATCTTATATCTTTTTTGTTTACGAGGAAAAATGGGAGAGTACAAGTTTGGACCTGAAAAAAAAAATTTGAACATCCCAAATGGAAATGCACAAATGCTGAGAGAGATAATTCCAAAAAGAAAAAAGTTATTTTTAAGGATAGGAAAAAAGTGGGTTGGTAAATGTCCAACCACTTGAGAATTTGATTTTTTCTACTCACCCTAATTTTTGGATCATTAGGCCACTTGCATCCTCAACAAGCTTGTGGTATGCACATCCACCACACTTAAAGGATGTTGGGATCAGTTAGAAGTCCCTTTCCTATAAAATTCCACCAAGCTATTATTAGGGTGTTGTACTAGTGGAATCTCCCAACATGGATTTTGGGGTTCATTTTTAGTGCCTGAAATAATTCTCTATAGTTTTTGAATTTTTTTTGCACACATGAACTCTAATATTTTTGTTTTGTTGCGATCTTATATCTTTTTAGGTTACAAGGAAAAATGGGAGAGAATAAGTTTGGACCTGAAAAAAAAAAATTTGAACATCCCAAATGGAAATGCACAAATGCTGAGAGAGATAATTCCAAAAAGAAAAAAGTGATTTTTAAGGATAGGAAAAACGTGGGTTGGTAAATATCCAACCACTTGAGAATTTGATTTTTTCTACTCCCCCTAATTTTTGGATCATTAGGCCACTTGCATCCTCAACATGCTTGTGGCATGCACATCCACCACACTTAAAGCATGTTGGGATTAGTTAGAAGTCCCTTTCCTATAAAATTCCACCAAGCTATTATTAGCGGGTTGTACTAGTGGAATTTCCCTAACATAGATTTTGGGGTTCATTTTTAGTGCCTGAAATAATTGTCTATTGTTTTCAAAATTTTTTTGCGCACATGAACTCTAAAATTTTTCATTTTGTTGCGATCTTATATCTTTTTTGTTTACGAGGAAAAATGGGAGAGTACAAGTTTGGACCTGAAAAAAAAAAATTTGAACATCCCAAATGGAAATGTACAAATTCAGAGAGAGATAATGCCAAAAACAAAAAAGTGATTTTTAAGGATAGGCAAAAAGTGGGTTGGTAAATATCCAACGACTTGACAATTTGATTTTTTCTACTCTCCCTAATTTTTGGATCATTAGGCCACTTGCATCCTCAACATGCTTGTGGCATGCACATCCACCACACTTAAAGCATGTTGGGATCAGTTAGAAGTCCCTTTCGAATAAAATTCCACCAAACTATTATCAGGGGGTTGTACTAGTGGAATTTCCCAAACATGGATTTTCGGGTTCATTTTTAG
This sequence comes from Aristolochia californica, assembly GCF_029961685.1. Taxonomy (NCBI): domain Eukaryota; kingdom Viridiplantae; phylum Streptophyta; class Magnoliopsida; order Piperales; family Aristolochiaceae; genus Aristolochia; species Aristolochia californica. The sequence continues at coordinate 21,191,662 of NW_027182257.1, read as the reverse complement.
TGCCTGAAATAATTTTCTATAGTTTCCAAATTTTTTTTGCACACATGAACTCTAAAGTTTTCGTTTTGTTGCGATCTTATATTTTTTTTGTTTAGGAGGAAAAATGGGAGAGTACAAGTTTGGACATGAAAAAAAATATTAGTACATCCCAAATGGAAATGCACAAATGCTGAGAGAGATAATTCCAAAAGCAAAAAGTGATTTTTCAGGATAGGAAAAAAGTGGGTTGGTAAATATCCAACCACTTGAGAATTTGATTTTTTCTACTCCCCCTAATTTTGGATCATTAGGCCACTTGCATCCTCAACATGCTTGTGGCATGCACATCCTCCACACTTAAAGCATGTTGGGATCAGTTAGAAGTCCTTTTCCTATAAAATTCCACCATGCTATTATTAGGTGGTTGTACTAGTGGAATTTCCCAAACATGGATTTTTGGGTTCATTTTTAGTGCCTGAAATAATTCTCTATAGTTTTCGAATTTTTTTTGCACACATGAACTCTAAATTTTCATTTTGTTGCGATCTTATATCTTTTTTGTTTACGAGGAAAAATGGGAGAGTACAAGTTTGGACCTGAAAAAAAAATTAGAACATCCCAAATGGAAATGCACAAATGCTGAGAGAGATAATTCCAAAAGCAAAATGTGATTTTTCAGGATAGGAAAAAAGTGGGTTGGTAAATATCCAACCACTTGAGAATTTGATTTTTTCTACTCCCCCTAATTTTTGGATCATTAGGCCACTTGCATCCTCAACATCCTTGTGGCATGCACATCCTCCACACTTAAAGCATGTTGGGATCAGTTAGAAGTCCTTTTCCTATAAAATTCCACCATGCTATTATTAGGTGGTTGTACTAGTGGAATTTCCCAAACATGGATTTTTGGGTTCATTTTTAGTGCCTGAAATAATTCTCTATAGTTTTCGAATTTTTTTTGCACACATGAACTCTAAATTTTCATTTGGTTGCGATCTTATATCTTTTTTGTTTACGAGGAAAAATGGGAGAGTACAAGTTTGGACTTGAAAAAAAAAATTTGAACATCCCAAATGGAAATGCACAAATGCTGAGAGAGATAATTCCAAAAAGAAAAAAGTGATTTTTTAGGATAGGAAAAAAGTGGGTTGGTAAATGTCCAACCACTTGAGAATTTGATTTTTTCTACTCCCCCTAATTTTTTGATCATTCGGCCACTTGCATCCTCAACATGCTTGTGGTATGCACATCCACCAGACTTAAAGGATGTTGGGATCAGTTAGAAGTCCCTCTCCTATAAAATTCCACCAAGCTATTATTAGGGGGTTGTACTAGTGGAATCTCCCAAACATGGATTTTGGGGTTCATTTTTAATGCCTGAAATAATTCTCTATAGTTTTTGAATTTTTTTTGCACACATGAACTCTAATATTTTTGTTTTGTTACGATCATATATCTTTTTAGCTTACAAGGAAAAATTGGAGAGAATAAGTTTGGACCTGAAAAAAAAAATTTGAACATCCCAAATGGAAATGCACAAATGCTGAGAGAGATAATTCCAAAAAGCAAAAAGTGATTTTTAAGGATAGGAAAAACGTGGGTTGGTAAATATTCAACCACTTGAGAATTTGATTTTTTCTACTACCCCTAATTTTTGGATCATTAGGCCACTTGCATCCTCAACATGCTTGTGGCATGCACATCCACCACACTTAAAGCATGTTGGGATTAGTTAGAAGTCCCTTTCCTATAAAATTCCACCAAGCTATTATTAGCGGGTTGTACTAGTGGAATTTCCCTAACATAGATTTTGGGGTTCATTTTTAGTGCCTGAAATAATTGTCTATAGTTTTCAAAATTTTTTTGCGCACATGAACTCTAAAATTTTTCATTTTGTTGCGATCTTATATCTTTTTTGTTTACGAGGAAAAATGGGAGAGTACAAGTTTGGACCTGAAAAAAAAAAATTTGAACATCCCAAATGGAAATGTACAAATTCAGAGAGAGATAATGCCAAAAACAAAAAAGTGATTTTTAAGGATAGGCAAAAAGTGGGTTGGTAAATATCCAACGACTTGACAATTTGATTTTTTCTACTCTCCCTAATTTTTGGATCATTAGGCCACTTGCATCCTCAACATGCTTGTGGCATGCACATCCACCACACTTAAAGCATGTTGGGATCAGTTAGAAGTCCCTTTCGAATAAAATTCCACCAAACTATTATCAGGGGGTTGTACTAGTGGAATTTCCCAAACATGGATTTTCGGGTTCATTTTTAGTGCCTGAAATAATTTTCTATAGTTTCCAAATTTTTTTTGCACACATGAACTCTAAAGTTTTCGTTTTGTTGCGATCTTATATTTTTTTTGTTTAGGAGGAAAAATGGGAGAGTACAAGTTTGGACATGAAAAAAAATATTAGTACATCCCAAATGGAAATGCACAAATGCTGAGAGAGATAATTCCAAAAGCAAAAAGTGATTTTTCAGGATAGGAAAAAAGTGGGTTGGTAAATATCCAACCACTTGAGAATTTGATTTTTTCTACTCCCCCTAATTTTGGATCATTAGGCCACTTGCATCCTCAACATGCTTGTGGCATGCACATCCTCCACACTTAAAGCATGTTGGGATCAGTTAGAAGTCCTTTTCCTATAAAATTCCACCATGCTATTATTAGGTGGTTGTACTAGTGGAATTTCCCAAACATGGATTTTTGGGTTCATTTTTAGTGCCTGAAATAATTCTCTATAGTTTTCGAATTTTTTTTGCACACATGAACTCTAAATTTTCATTTTGTTGCGATCTTATATCTTTTTTGTTTACGAGGAAAAATGGGAGAGTACAAGTTTGGACCTGAAAAAAAAATTAGAACATCCCAAATGGAAATGCACAAATGCTGAGAGAGATAATTCCAAAAGCAAAATGTGATTTTTCAGGATAGGAAAAAAGTGGGTTGGTAAATATCCAACCACTTGAGAATTTGATTTTTTCTACTCCCCCTAATTTTTGGATCATTAGGCCACTTGCATCCTCAACATCCTTGTGGCATGCACATCCTCCACACTTAAAGCATGTTGGGATCAGTTAGAAGTCCTTTTCCTATAAAATTCCACCATGCTATTATTAGGTGGTTGTACTAGTGGAATTTCCCAAACATGGATTTTTGGGTTCATTTTTAGTGCCTGAAATAATTCTCTATAGTTTTCGAATTTTTTTTGCACACATGAACTCTAAATTTTCATTTGGTTGCGATCTTATATCTTTTTTGTTTACGAGGAAAAATGGGAGAGTACAAGTTTGGACTTGAAAAAAAAAATTTGAACATCCCAAATGGAAATGCACAAATGCTGAGAGAGATAATTCCAAAAAGAAAAAAGTGATTTTTTAGGATAGGAAAAAAGTGGGTTGGTAAATGTCCAACCACTTGAGAATTTGATTTTTTCTACTCCCCCTAATTTTTTGATCATTCGGCCACTTGCATCCTCAACATGCTTGTGGTATGCACATCCACCAGACTTAAAGGATGTTGGGATCAGTTAGAAGTCCCTCTCCTATAAAATTCCACCAAGCTATTATTAGGGGGTTGTACTAGTGGAATCTCCCAAACATGGATTTTGGGGTTCATTTTTAATGCCTGAAATAATTCTCTATAGTTTTTGAATTTTTTTTGCACACATGAACTCTAATATTTTTGTTTTGTTACGATCATATATCTTTTTAGCTTACAAGGAAAAATTGGAGAGAATAAGTTTGGACCTGAAAAAAAAAATTTGAACATCCCAAATGGAAATGCACAAATGCTGAGAGAGATAATTCCAAAAAGCAAAAAGTGATTTTTAAGGATAGGAAAAACGTGGGTTGGTAAATATCCAACCACTTGAGAATTTGATTTTTTCTACTACCCCTAATTTTTGGATCATTAGGCCACTTGCATCCTCAACATGCTTGTGGCATGCACATCCACCACACTTAAAGCATGTTGGGATTAGTTAGAAGTCCCTTTCCTATAAAATTCCACCAAGCTATTATTAGCGGGTTGTACTAGTGGAATTTCCCTAACATGGATTTTGGGTTTCATTTTTAGTGCCTGAAATAATTGTCTATAGTTTTCGAAATTTTTTTGCGCACATGAACTCTAAAATTTTTCATTTTGTTGCGATCTTATATCTTTTTTGTTTACGAGGAAAAATGGGAGAGTACAAGTTTGGACCTGAAAAAAAAAAATTTTGAACATCCCAAATGGAAATGTACAAATTCTTAGAGAGATAATGCCAAAAACCAAAAAGTGATTTTTAAGGATAGGTAAAAAGTGGGTTGGTAAATATCCAACGACTTGAGAATTTGATTTTTTCTACTCCCCCTAATTTTCTGATCATTAGGCCACTTGCATCCTCAACAAGCTTGTGGCATGCACATCCACCACACTTAAAGCATGTTGGGATGAGTTAGAAGTCCCTTTCGAATAAAATTCCACCAAGCTATTATCAGGGGGTTGTACTAGTGGAATTTCCTAAACATGGATTTTCGGGTTCATTTTTAGTGCCTGAAATAATTCTCTATAGTTTTCGAATTTTTTTTGCACACATGAACTCTAAAGTTTTCATTTTGTTGCGATCTTATATCTTTTTTGTTTACGAGGAAAAATGGGAGAGTACAAGTTTGGACCTGAAAAAAAATATTAGAACATCCCAAATGGAAATGCACAAATGCTGAGAGAGATAATTCCAAAAAGCAAAAAGTGATTTTTCAGGATAGGAAAAAAGTGGGTTGGTAAATATCCAACGACTTGAGAATTTGATTTTTTCTACTCCCCCTAATTTTTGGATCATTAGGCCACTTGCACCCTCAACATGCTTGTGGCATGCACATCCACCACACTTAAAGCATGTTGGGATCAGTTAGAAGTCCCTTTCCTATAAAATTCCACCAAGCTATTATTAGGGGGTTGTACTAGTGGAATCTCCCAAACATGGATTTTGGCGTTCATTTTTAGTGCCTGAAATAATTCTCTATAGTTTTCGAATTTTTTTTGCACACATGAACTCTAAAGTTTTCGTTTTGTTGCGATCTTATATCTTTTTTGTTTACGAGGAAAAATGGGAGAGTACAAGTTTGGACCTGAAAAAAATATTAGAACATCCCAAATGGAAATGCACAAATGCTGAGAGAGATAATTCCAAAAAGCAAAAAGTGATTTTTCAGGAAAGGAAAAAAGTGGGTTGGTAAATATCCAACCACTTGAGAATTTGATTTTTTCTACTCCCCCTAATTTTTGGATCATTAGGCCACTTGCATCCTCAACATGATTGTCGAATGCACATCCACCACACTTAAAGCATGTTGGGATCAGTTAGAAGTCCTTTTCCTATAAAATTCCACCAAGCTATTATTAGGTGGTTGTACTAGTGGAATTTCCCAAACATGGATTTTTGGGTTCATTTTTAGTGCCTGAAATAATTCTCTATAGTTTTCGATTTTTTTTGCACACATGAACTCTAAAATTTTCATTTTGTTGCGATCTTATATCTTTTTTGTTTACGAGGAAAAAAGGGAGAGTACAAGTTTGGACATGAAAAAAAAAAATTTGAACATCCCAAATGGAAATGCACAAATGCTGAGAGAGATAATTCCAAAAAGAAAAAAGTGATTTTTAAGGATAGGAAAAAAGTGGGTTGGTAAATGTCCGACCACTTGAGAATTTGATTTTTACTACTTCCCCTACTTTTTGGATCATTAGGCCACTTGCATCCTCAACATGCTTGTGGTATGCACATCCACCATACTTAAAGGATGTTGGGATCTGTTAGAAGTCCCTTTCCTATAAAATTCCACCAAGCTATTATTAGGGTGTTGTACTAGTGGAATCTCCCAACATGGATTTTGGGGTTCATTTTTAGTGCCTGAAATAATTCTCTATAGTTTTTGAATTTTTTTTGCATACATGAACTCTAATATTTTTGTTTTGTTGCGATCTTATATCTTTTTAGCTTACAAGGAAAAATGGGAGAGAATAAGTTTGGACCTGAAAAAAAAAAATTTGAACATCCCAAATGGAAATACACAAATGCTTAGAGAGATAATTCCAAAACGCAAAAAGTGATTTTTCAGGAAAGGAAAAAAGTGGGTTGGTAAATATCCAACCACTTGAGAGTTTGATTTTTTCTACTCCCCCTAATTTTTGGATCATTAGGCCACTTGCATCCTCAACATGTTTGTGGCATGCACATCCACCACACTTAAACCATGTTGGGATCAGTTAGAAGTCCTTTTCCTATAAAATTCCACCAAGCTATTATTAGGTGGTTGTACTAGTGGAATTTCCCAAACATGGATTTTTGGGTTCATTTTTAGTGCCTGAAATAATTCTCTATAGTTTTCGAATTTTTTTTGCACACATGAACTCTAAAATTTTCATTTTGTTGCGATCTTATATCTTTTTTGTTTACGAGGAAAAAAGGGAGAGTACAAGTTTGGACATGAAAAAAAAATTTGAACATCCGAAATGGAAATGCACAAATGCTGAGAGAGATAATTCCAAAAAGAAAAAAGTGATTTTTAAGGATAGGAAAAAAGTGGGTTGGTAAATGTCCGACCACTTGAGAATTTGATTTTTACTACTTCCCCTACTTTTTGGATCATTAGGCCACTTGCATCCTCAACATGCTTGTGGTATGCACATCCACCACACTTAAAGGATGTTGGGATCAGTTAGAAGTCCCTTTCCTATAAAATTCCACCAAGCTATTATTAGGGTGTTGTACTAGTGGAATCTCCCAACATGGATTTTGGGGTTCATTTTTAGTGCCTGAAATAATTCTCTATAGTTTTTGAATTTTTTTTGCACACATGAACTCTAATATTTTTGTTTTGTTGCGATCTTATATCTTTTTAGCTTACAAGGAAAAATGGGAGAGAATAAGTTTGGACCCGAAAAAAAAAAATTTGAACATCCCAAATGGAAATACACAAATGCTGAGAGAGATAATTCCAAAAACCAAAAAATGATTTTTAAGGATAGGAAAAACGTGGGTTGGTAAATATCCAACCACTTGAGAATTTGATTTTTTCTACTCCCCCTAATTTTTGGATCATTAGGCCACTTGCATCCTCAACATGCTTGTGGCATGCACATCCACCACACTTAAAGCATGTTGGGATTAGTTAGAAGTCCCTTTCCTATAAAATTCCACCAAGCTATTATTAGCAGGTTGTACTAGTGGAATTTCCCTAACATGGATTTTGGGGTTCATTTTTAGTGCCTGAAATAATTATCTATAGTTTTCAAAAATTTTTTGCGCACATGAACTCTAAAATTTTTCATTTTGTTGCGATCTTATATCTTTTTTGTTTACGAGGAAAAATGGGAGAGTACAAGTTTGGACCTGAAAAAAAAAAATTTGAACATCCCAAATGGAAATGTACAAATTCTGAGAGAGATAATGCCAAAAACCAAAAAGTGATTTTTAAGGATAGGTAAAAAGTGGGTTGGTAAATATCCAACGACTTGAGAATTTGATTTTTTCTACTCCCCCTAATTTTTGGATCATTAGGCCACTTGCATCCTCAACATGCTTGTGGCATGCACATCCACCACACTTAAAGCATGTTGGGATCAGTTAGAAGTCCCTTTCGAATAAAATTCCACCAAGCTATTATCAGGGGGTTGTACTAGTGGAATTTCCCAAACATGGATTTTCGGGTTCATTTTTAGTGCCTGAAATAATTCTCTATAGTTTTCGAATTTGTTTTGCACACATGAACTCTAAAGTTTTCGTTTTGTTGCGATCTTATATCTTTTTTGTTTACGAGGAAAAATGGGAGAGTACAAGTTTGGACCTGAAAAAAAATATTAGAACATCCCAAATGGAAATGCACAAATGCTGAGAGAGATAATTCCAAAAAGCAAAAAGTGATTTTTCAAGATAGGAAAAAAGTGGGTTGGTAAATATCCAACCACTTGAGAATTTGATTTTTTCTACTCCCCCTAATTTTTGGATCATTAGGCCACTTGCACCCTCAACATGCTTGTGGCATGCACAACCACCACACTTAAAGCATGTTGGGATCAGTTAGAAGTCCCTTTCCTATAAAATTCCACCAAGCTATTATTAGGGGGTTGTACTAGTGGAATCTCCCAAACATGGATTTTCGGGTTCATTTTTAGTGCCTGAAATAATTCTCTATAGTTTTCAAATTTTTTTTGCACACATGAACTCTAATATTTTCGTTTTCTTGCGATCTTATATCTTTTTTGTTTACGAGGAAAAATGGGAGAGTACAAGTTTGGACCTGAAAAAAAAAAAAATTGAACATCCCAAATGGAAAAGCACAAATGCTGAGAGAGATAATTCCAAAAAGCAAAAAGTGATTTTTAAGGATAGGCAAAAGGTGGGTAGGTAAATATCCAACCACTTGAGAATTTGATTTTTTCTACTCCCCCTAATTTTTTGATCATTAGGCCACTTGCATCCTCAACATGCTTTTGGGATGCACATCCACCACACTTAAAGCATGTTGGGATCACTTAGAAGTCCCTTTCCTATAAAATTCCACCAAGCTATTATTAGCGGGTTGTACTAGTGGAATTTCCCAAACATGGATTTTGGGGTTCATTTTTAGTGCCTGAAATAATTCTCTATAGTTTTCGAATTGTTTTTGCACACTTGAACTCTAAAATTTTCGTTTTTTTGCGATCTTATATCGTTTTTGTTTACGAGGAAAAATGGGAGAGTACAAGTTTGGACCTGAAAAAAAAAATTTGAACATCCCAAATGGAAATGCTCAAATGCTGAGATAGTTAATTCCAAAAAGCAAAAAGTCATTTTTATGGATAGACAAAATGTGGGTTGGTAAATATCCAACCACTTGAGAATTTGATTTTTTCTACTCCCCCTAATGTCTGTATCATTAGGCCACTTGCATCCTCAACATGCTTGTGGCATGTACATCCACCACACTTAAAGCATGTAGGGATCAGTTAGAAGTCCCTTTCCTATAAAATTCCACCAAGCTATTATTAGGGGGTTGTACAAGTGGAATCTCCCAAACATGGATTTTGGGGTTCATTTTTAGTGCCTGAAATAATTCTCTATAGTTTTCAAATTTTTTTTGCACACATGAACTCTAATATTTTCGTTTTGTTACGATCTTATATCTTTTTTGTTTACGAGGAAAAATGGGAGAGTACAAGTTTGGACCTGAAAAAAAAAAAAAATTGAACATCCCAAATGCAAAAGCACAAATGCTGAGAGAGATAATTCCAAAAAGCAAAAAGTGATTTTTAAGGATAGGCAAAAAGTGGGTACGTAAATATCCAACCACTTGAGAATATTATTTTTTCTACTCCCCCTATTTTTTGGATCATTAGGCCACTTGCATCCTCAACATGCTTTTGGGATGCACATCCACCACACTTAAAGCATGTTGGGACCACTTAGAAGTCCCTTTCCTATAAAATTCCACCAAGCTATTATTAGGGGGTTGTACTAGTGGAATTTCCCAAACATGGATTTTGGGGTTCATTTTTAGTTCCTCAAATAATTCTCTTTAGTTTTCGAATTTTATTTGCACACATGAACTCTAAAATTTTTGTTTTGTTGCGATCTTATATCTTTTTTGTTTACGAGGAAAAATGGGAGAGTACAAGTTTGGACCTGAAAAAAAAAAATTTGAACATCCCAAATGGAAATGCTCAAATGCTGAGAGAGATAATTCCAAAAAACAAAAATAGATTTTTAAGGATAGGCAAAAAGTGGGTTGGTAAATATCCAACCACTTGAGAATTTGATTTTTTCTACTCCCCCTAATTTTGGATCATTAGGCCACTTGCATCCTCAACATGCATGTGGGATGCACATCCGCCACACTTAAAGGATGTTGGGATCAGTTAGAAGTCCCTTTCCTATAAAATTCCACCAAGCTATTATTAGGGGGTTGTACTAGTGGAATTTCCCAAACATGGATTTTGGGGTTCATTTTTAGTGCCTGAAATAATTCTCTATTGTTTTCGAATTTTTTTTGCACACATGAAGTCTAATGTTTTCATTTTGTTGCGATCTTATATCTTTTTTGTTTACGAGGAAAAATGGGAGAGTACAAGTTTGGACCTGAAAAAAAATATTAGAACATCCCAAATGGAAATGCACAAATGCTGAGAGAGATAATTCCAAAAGCAAAAAGTGATTTTTCAGGATAGGAAAAAAGTGGGTTGGTAAATATCCAACCACTTGAGAATTTGATTTTTTCTACTCCCCTAATTTTTGGATCATTATGCCACTTGCATCCTCAACATGCTCGTGGCATGCACATCCACCACACTTAAAGCATGTTGGGATCAGTTAGAAGTCCATTACCTATAAAATTCCACCAAGCTATTATTAGGGGGTTGTACTAGTGGAATTTCCCAAACATGGATTTTCGAGTTCATTTTTAGTGCCTGAAATAATTCTCTATAGTTTTCGAAATTTTTTTGTACACATGAACTCTAAAATTTTTGTTTTGTTGCGATCTTATATCTTTTTTTTTTACGAGGAAAAATGGGAGGATGCAAGTTAGGACCTGGAAAAAAAATTGAACATCCCAAATGGAAATGCACAAATGCTGAGAGATATAATTCCAAAAAGCAAAAAATGATTTTTAAGGATAGAAAAAAAGTGGGTTGGTAAATATCCAACCACTTGAGAATTTGATTTTTTCTACTCCCCCTAATTTTTGGATCATTAGGGGGGTGTACTAGTGGAATTTCCCAAACATGGATTTTGGACTTCATTTTGAGTGCGTGAAATATTTTTCTTTTTATTATAGTTTTCAAATTTGTATGCGCACATGAACTCAAAAATTTTCATTTTGTTGCGATCTTATATCTTTTTTTGTTTACGAGGAAAAATGGCAGATTGAAAAATCAATTTTGGATCTGCAAAAAAAAATTTAACATCCAAAATGGAAATGCACAAATGCTGAGAGTGATAATTCTATAAAGTATCTGCGATTTTTAAGGATAGATAAAAATGGGTTTTTTGGCTCTGGTGAATATCTAACCAATTGAGAATTTTATTTTTTTCTACTCCCCCTAATTTTTGGATCATTAGGCCACTTGAATCCTCAACATGCTTGTGGCATGCATATCCACCACCCTTAAAGCATATTGGGATCAGTTAGAAGTCTCTTTCCTATAAAATTCCACCAAGCTACTATTAGGGGGTTGTACTAGTGGAATTTCAAAAACACGGATTTTGGAGTTCATTTTTAGTTTGTGAAATAATTTTCTATTTATTGTAGTTTTCAAATTTTTTTTCACACATAAACTCTAAAATTTTCATTTGTTGCCTTCTTATCTCTTTTTTTATCTACGAGGAATAATGAGAGAGTGAAAACTCAAGTTTGGATATGAAAAAAAAAATTTTGAACATACAAAATGGAAATGCACAAATGCTGAGAGAGATAATTCAAAAAAGTATCTGCGATTTTTAAGGAAAGACAAAAAGTGCGTTGTTTGGCTCTAGTAAATATCCAACCACTTTAGAATTTAATTTTTTTCTACTCCCCCTAATTTTTGGTTCATTAGGCCACTTGCATCCTCAACATGCTTGTGGCATGCATATCCACCACACTTAAAGCATGTTGGGATCAATTCGAAGTCTCTTTCCTATAAAATTCCACCAAGCTATTATTAGGGGGTTGTACTAGAGGAATTTCCCAAACATGGATTTTGGAGTTCATTTTTTATGTGTGAAATAATTTTCTATTTATTATAGTTTTCAAATTTTTTTGTATACATGAACTCTAAAATTTTCATTTTGTTGCGATCTTATATCTTTTTTGTTTACGAGGAAAAATGGGAGAGTAAAAACTCAAGTTTTGATCTGAAAAAAATAAATTTTGACATCCAAAATGGAAATGCATAAATGCTGAGAGAGATAATTTCAAAAAGTATCTGCGATTTTTAATGATAGGCAAAAAGTAGGTTGTTTGGCTCAGGTAAATATCCAACCACTTGAGAATTTAATTTTTTTCTACTCCCCCTAATTTTGGGTTCATTAGGCCACTTGCATCCTCAACATGCTTGTGGCATGCATATCCACCACACATAAAGCTTGTTGGGATCAGTTAGAAGTCTCTTTCTTATAAAATTCCACCACGCTATTATTAGGGGGTTGTACTAGTGGAATTTCCCAAACATGGATTTTGGAGTTCATTTTGAGTGCGTGAAATATTTTTCTTTTTATTATAGTTTTCAAATTTGTATGCGCATATGAACTCGAAAATTTTCATTTTGTTGCGATCTTATATCTTTTTTTGTTTACGAGGAAAAATGGCAGAGTGAAAACTCAATTTTGGATCTGCAAAAAAAAATTTAACATCCAAAATGGAAATGCACAAATGCTGAGAGTGATAATTCCATAAAGTATCTGCGATTTTTAAGGATAGGCAAAAATGGGTTTTTTGGCTCTGGTGAATATCTAACCAATTGAGAATTTTATTTTTTTCTACTCCCCCTAATTTTTGGATCATTAGGCCACTTGAATCCTCAACATCCTTGTGGCATGCATATCCACCACCCTTAAAGTATATTGGGATCAGTTAGAAGTCTTTTTCCTATAAAATTCCACCAAGCTACTATTAGGGGGTTGTACTAGTGGAATTTCAAAAACACGGATTTTGGAGTTTATTTTTAGTTTGTGAAATAATTTTCTATTTATTATAGTTTTCAAATTTTTTTGCACACATAAACTCTAAAATTTACATTTGTTGCCTTCTTATCTCTTTTTTTATCTACGAGGAATAATGAGAAAGTGAAAACTCAAGTTTGGATATGAAAAAAAAAAAATTTGAACATCCAAAATGGAAATGCACAAATGCTGAGAGAGATAATTCAAAAAAGTATCTGTGATTTTTAAGGAAAGACAAAAAGTGGGTTGTTTGGCTCTAGTAAATATCCAACCACTTTAGAATTTAATTTTTTTCTACTCCCCCTAATTTTTGGTTCATTAGGCCACTTGCATCCTCAACATGCTTGTGGCATGCATATCCACCACACTTAAAGCATGTTGGGATCAGTTCGAAGTCTCTTTCCTATAAAATCTCACCAAGCTATTATTAGGAGGTTGTACTAGAGGAATTTCCCAAACATGGATTTTGGAGTTCATTTTTTGTGTGTGAAATAATTTTCTATTTATTATAGTTTTCAAATTTTTTTGCACACATGAACTCTAAAAATTTCATTTTGTTGCTATGTTATATCTTTTTTGTTTACGAGGAAAAATGGGATAGTGAAAACTCAAGTTTGGATATGAAAAAAAAAAATTTAACATCTAAAATGGAAATGCACAAATGCTGAGAGAGATAATTCCAAAAAGTATCTGTGATTTTTAAGGATAGGCAAAAAGTGGGTTGTTTGGCTCTCGTAAATTATCCAACCACTTGAGAATTTAATTTTTTTCTACTCCCCCTAATTTTTGGATCATTAGGCCACTTGCATCCTCAAAATGCTTGTGGCATGCTTATCCTCCGCACTTAAAGCATGTTGCGATCAGTTAGAAGTATCTTTCCTATAAAATTCCACCAAGCTATTATTAGGGGGTTGTACTAATGGAATTTCCCAAACATGGATTTTGGAGTTCATTTTTAGTGCGTGAAATAATTTTCTATTTATTATAGTTTTCAAATTTTTTTGCACACATGAACTCTAAAATTTTCATTTTGTTGCGATCTTATATCTTTTTTGTTTACGAGGAAAAATGGGAGAGTGAAAACTCAAGTTTGGATCCGAAAAGAAAAATTGAACATCCAAAATGGAAATGCACAAATGCTGATAGAGAAATTCCAAAAAGTATCTGTGATTTTTAAGGATAGGGAAAAAGTGTGTTGTTTGGCTCTGATAAATATCCAACCACTTGAGAATTTAATTTTTTTCTACTCCCCCTAATTTTTGGATCATTAGGCCACTTGCATCCTCAACATGCTTGTGGCATGCATATCCACCACACTTAAAGCATGTTCGGATCGGTTAGAAGTCTCTTTCCTATAAAATTCCACCAAGCTATTGTTAGGGGTTGTACTAGTGGAATTTCCCAAACACGGATTTTGGAGTTCATTTTTAGTTTGTGAAATAATTTTCTATTTATTATAGTTTTAAATTTTTTTTGCACACATGAACTCTAAAATTTTCATTTTGTTGCCTTCTTATATTTTTTTTTTTTTGAGGAAAAATGGCAGAGTGAAACCTCAAGTTTGGATATGAAAAAAAAAAAATTTGAACATCCAAAATGGAAATGCACAAATGCTGAGAGAGATAATTCAAAACAGTATCTGCGATTTTTAAGGAAAGACTAAAAGTGGGTTGTTTGGCTCTAGTAAATATCCAACCACTTTGGAATTTAATTTTTTTCTACTCCCCCTAATTTTTGGATTATTAGGCCATTTGCATCCTCTACATGATTGTGGCATGCATATCCAGAGGTTGAGACATTCGAATTCGGAGCCACTAAATTCGAACTGAGAGACACTTGGAGCGACTCGACGAAGGCGATTTTCGGCGATCTTTCTCCGGCAAGTTCCTTGCACACGGTATGTGCTTAATAGCCGTAATGGCTGAGTAGAAAAGAGGGAACCGACCGGTGCCACGGTCGGTAACTTCGGGAGTTATGTAGATATAATTTTTTCTTTTCCCTTTTTTAAGGGTATGTATTTAGTTATGTTTTTTCTTTGTTTTTGTTTGAACAATGTTTTTTATATTTTCGCATGTTTGTAATATTGTGATTCGTACAGTAGTTGTTTTTACTGTTCATGTTTCACATATATAAATATGATCTCCACAGTACCTGTTATTACTGTTCATATTCCACATCTATATGTATTGATCTCCACAGTGTTATTTTTTACTGTTCCATAGTTACTGTTCAAAAGTACTGTGCATTTTTACTATTCATGGTTACTATTCATGATTTCTATTCATGTTTACTGTTCACTCGTCAAAAAGAAATAGTATCAAAATAGTGCCAAATAGGACAGAAGCTAGAGACTTGGAATTATTCGGCTACGATCTGAGGTAGAAAACGAAACGGAGTTGTGCTCTACCCTGCTGAAGCAGCCATGGAGCCACAACGGTTAATAGAAATGGCCCGAGGCCCTCTGAAGACCGTGAGGACCGCATTGACGGAATTGCCCACTTGGTGGTAAGCCGGCAGGAATAGGGTCAAACCCCGAAGAAATTCTAGGTAGCAGCAGAAGTCATGTTGGGCCTATTAGATAGCTATGACATAGACACAAACGAGTACATAGCAGTGACATGTGGTAGGAAGCAAGAAAGTGGCCTAATGGTAAATTGATAGGATGGACGAAGTGTGACTGTAGGAATAGTATTGTGTGAGTCATTATTGTTTTCCGCTGCCCGTAGATGTCATCCACTGCCTGTAGCTCGAGACTGGCAGGTAGCAGTCCCTAGGATTCTAGTTCCGCTGCCCTCATCCCTAGGTTGTCTTCCGTTGTGTGTATAAGTCTACTAGAGACTTCGGTTCCCTCTTTTCTACTCAGCCATTACGGTTGTTAAGCACATACCGTGCTTGAGGAACTTGTCGGAGAAAGATCGCCGGAAATCGCCTTCGTCGAGTCGCTTTAAGTGTCTCTCAGTTCGAATTTGCTCCAACTTCGAATGTCTCAACCTCTGGAGGAGCATCGTATTTATAGCTGAAGATTTTTCAGCTCTTCCACCTTTACCCTTGATTGAAAGGTGTGTGTTTAAAGACAAAGGGTAACTTTTGTCTTTTTGGCATGTCTTTTTTGCCCTTGCATTATTACCTTTCGGCGCCGAAAGCAGGGGTAGAAATGTCTTTTCTGCTTGTGACATCATGCTGATGACGTGCAGGAATCTTTTTTTGCATCTTTGTTGACTTGGTGTAGCTGTCATTGATGACTTTTGTAGCTGTCATTGCGGACTTTTGAGCCGCTTTTACTGACTTTGTTTTCGTCGTGGGCCTAGTTTGCTGACTTGGCTGCTGACTAGTCGGTTGATGTGGCTGCTGACTGCTCATTCGGACAACTGCCTTTCAGTGTACAATTTACAGGTGTGCTCCTTTGGAAAAGTCTTCTGGGCCATCTGGCAGAAGATTTCCTTTGATGTTTTGCTGAAGGGGATATTTCCTCCACGGAGTTTCTTCAATGTAGCTTCGAGACTGGTTTGGACGGTTGCCGGAGTCTCTTTATAGCTTTTCGAGATGATCGTCAGTGGGACGGAGGTCTTGTAGACGAAGCTTCTCTTTTTCTGAATCAGCTGTTGTATGAGCTGTATCAGCTTCCTGAGCCCGTGGATACTTCTGGTTGGCCAGACTGCTTCTGGGCAAGGCTTGGCTTTTGGAACATGTCTGGGGTCATATTCTATATTTGCGTCACCTTCTTTGATGCCTTCAATAGTCACGACAGAAATGCTTGGAAACATCTTTGTGTCAGTAACAATTTCAGCAATATAGGAAACGAAATGAAGTCGAATTCCTTTACTCTTTGTTATGAAGATGAAACTTTTACAAGCCTCCATAATTTCTTTTGGCATTTTCTCCAATACTGATAAGTCGGTGGAGGGCAATACCATCTATTTTATGAATCCATATGCATAAATCATGGATGCATATTTTGAGTCTATGTCATGACTCAGCTTCACTTGATTCCAACTGTTGCTGGGTTCAGTGGTGAAGAAGGGAGTGTTCATCCCTTGTCCAATTTGTTCATTCCATCTCTGAAATTGAATAGTATGATCGGATTCGATCTTTGAACGAACGTTGTCCACCTTTTGAGGGCGTAGCGAGGGTTCCTCAGACATAATGTCCGAAAGTTTTAAAGGTTTAAATTTCTTTAAAAACTCAAACTCATTAAAACTAGTTTTATCTGGTTTATTTAGGCTTTTCAACCTTGTAAACTCAGACGGGGCAACCAATTTTGTCATAAATGATTTCTCATTACTAGACAAGTCCATTTCCATCAGAGATGGATCCGTTAAGACTTCCTTTTCAGCTCTAGACTGACAGGTAGAAGTCCCTGATTCCGATTTCAACAAAATCATTAAGGTTTCTTTCCAGTTCTTGACTGGCAGGTAGAAATCCCTGATTCCCCTATCTTCAGAGAAGATTGGGTTGTGATTTCCTTCTCATGCCTGGCATGACCGGTAGAAATCCCGGGTCGACCTGTGTTTATCAAAACACTAAAGTCATCCATCTGCTGATTAGCTGACGTTGTGGCTTCCTTTTCTCGCGATGGAGATCCGGTAGAAGTCCCGGATGAGCTTGGCATTTCATGTCGTTGAGTGAGTTCTTTTAACTCTTCGGTTAATTCTTTAACCTTGAGTTGTAAGACTTCTCCACTTAACCCGTAATGGGCACAATTCTCATGTATGTCTCCTCTTTCTGAAAGAACTAAAAGACTGTCGAATAGTGACTGTAGGGTTGACAACAATACCGTGAGTGTGGCAATTGCTACTGCTAGGTCCGTCAGGGTGTTGCTGAGGGGATCCATTTTACTTGTCTCTAACACAAGAAAATTCTCGAGTGGTAAGAGTATCAGGTTAATTATAAAATTCTCTATAATGCAGGAGTAGAGAAAGTAATTTATGACAATAGTGGGAGATAAATCACCACGCTGGCTGCCATTTGTATAATGGGAATGCAAAAGCATAACCGAATATTAGGCAAAAGTTGTGCCTGAAGAGTCACTCATATTTTCTGAGTTTTTCGAGGAGGAAGACTCAGTTTCGAGAAGAAGTTCATATACTTCATCTTCTGACTGTATGTCATCGTAATGGATGATTTCCAATCTATTTTCTTCGGCTAGTAACATGTATGTACTGTACCGCCGTTGTTGTTTATCATTTGGTCAATCTTTGGCAAAATGTCCTTCGGCTTGTGGCATGCATATCCACCACACTTAAAGCATGTTGGGATCAGTTCGAAGTCTCTTTCCTATAAAATTCCACCAAGCTATTATTAGGGGGTTGTACTAGAGGAATTTCCCAAACATGGATTTTGGAGTTCATTTTTTGTGTGTGAAATAATTTTCTATTTATTATAGTTTTCAAATTTTTTTGCACACATGAACTCTAAAATTTTCATTTTGTTGCGATCTTATATCTTTTTTGTTTACGAGGAAAAATGGGAGAATGAAAACTCAAGTTTGGATTTGAAAAAAAAAATTTGAACATCTAAAATGGAAATGCACAAATGCTGAGAGAGATAATTTCAAAAAGTATCTGTGATTTTTAAGGATGTAAGTAAAGAAAATTTATTCACACACCTCAAATGAACAAAAAAGTATTGTTATCCATGTTAGGGAAATTCCACAAGTTACCCCCTAATAGCTTGGAATTTTATAAGAAAGAGATTTTTCTACACATGTTTTAAAAAACGGATATGCATGCTTGAAACATGTTAAAGACGCAAATCAGCAATGGATCCAAAACTTTTAAAGAGAATAGCAAACGCTCATTAAATTCTCAAGTGAACGTGCGTTGCGATATTTACCCGAGTCAAACAAGCCATTATTTTGCCCATTTACAAAAACTTGACCTAACGATCATATGTGATTGTAAAGTGATTTATTATGTGTGTACCAGGCATTATTTTTTTTAGGAAAGATTTATGGATTGGGAGTCAACACTCAGTTAAAAATCCCATGCGTCTCCATTTTCTCCTCGATTGAAAAACCTAATATATCAGAACTAAAAAGAGTTTACAATCCCTAAAAATTACAAACACTTTTGGAATTATCTCACTCTACATTTTTGCATTGTGCATTTCCATTTTAGATGTATACTTTATTCTTAAATCAAAACTTGAGTTTTCTCTTTCCCTTCATCTCGTAAACAAAAAAGAGATAAAAGGCAAATAGAACACAACAAAATGAAAATTTTAGAGTTTATGTATGGAAAAACTTGGAGCAATAACAAATGTAAGTAAAGAAAATATATCCACACACCACTAATGAACACAAAATTTTTGTTATCCAAGTTTGGGAAATTTCACTAGTTCAACCCTAATAGCTTGGAATTTTATAAGAAAGGGATTTTTCTACTCATGTTTTAAAAAATGGATATGCATGCTTGAAATATGTTAAAGATGCAAATGATCTATGGATCTCAACCTTTGAAAGAGAAGAACAAACACTCATTAAATTCTCAAGTCAACGTACGGTGGGATATTTACCCGAGTCATATTTTGCCTATTTAGAAAAAGCTGACCTAACGATCATAGATGATTCTAAAGTGATTTATCATGCATAACGGGCTATATTTTTGTAAGGAATGTCTTATGGATTGGCAGTCAACACTCAGTTAAAAATCCTCCGCCTCCCCCTTCCGACGATTTCAAAACGTAATATATTAAAACTAAAAAAGAGTTTAAAATACCTAAAAATTATGGACACTTTTTTTGAATTATGGACATTTGAGCATTGTGCATTTCCATTTTAGATGTATAATTTTTTCTTAAATCAAAACTTTATTTTTCTCTTTCCCATCATCTTGTAAACAAAAATTAGATAAAAAGCAAATAGATCACAACATAATGAAAATTTTAGAGTTTATGAATAGTAAAAATTTAAAGCAATAAAAATTGTAAGAAAAAAAAATTTATTCACACAGCACAAATGAATACAACAGTTTTGTTACCCAAGTTTGGGAAATTCCATTAGTAGAACCTAATTGCTTGGAATTTTATAAGAAAGGGATTTTTCTACACATATTTTCAAAATTGGATATGCATGCTTGAAACAAGTTAAAGTTTCAAATAACCTATGCTGAACGTGTGGTGGTATATTTACCAAAGTCAAACAAGCCATTATTT
Source organism: Aristolochia californica (assembly GCF_029961685.1). Taxonomy (NCBI): domain Eukaryota; kingdom Viridiplantae; phylum Streptophyta; class Magnoliopsida; order Piperales; family Aristolochiaceae; genus Aristolochia; species Aristolochia californica. The sequence goes on along the minus strand of NW_027182257.1, from coordinate 21,171,859 downwards.
TGTCTATTTTACAAAAACCTGATCTAAGGATCATTGATGATTGTAAAGTGATTTATCATACGTAATTCGCTATATTTTCTTAAGGAATGGGAGTCAACACTCCGCCTCCACCTTTTCCCGTTGATAGCGAATCCTAATATCTAAAAACTAAAAAGAGTTTACAATCCGTAAAAATAATAGTCACTTTTTGGAATTATCTCTCTCTACATTTGTGCATTGCGCATTTCCATTTTAGTTGTATACTTTTTTCTTAAACCAAAACTTGAGTTTTCACTTCCCTTCATCTTGTAAATATACAAGAGATAAAGAGCAAATAGCTCACGAAAAAATGAAAATTTTAGAGTCTATGTATGGAAAAAATTTAAAACAATAACAAATGTAAGTAAAGAAAATTTATTTACACACCACAAATGAACACAAGTTTTGTTATCCAAGTTGGGAAATTCCACTACTTCAATAGTAATAGCTTGGAATTTTATAAGAAAGGGATTTTTCTACACATGTTTTAGAAAATGGATAAGCATGCTTGAAACATGTTAAAGATGCAAATGACCTATGGATCCAAGTGAACGTGTGGTGGATATTTACCCGAGTCAAACAAACCGTTATTCTGCCCATTTACAAAAAGTTGACCTAACGATCATAGTTGATTGTAAAGTGATTTATCATGCATAACAAGCTATATTTGTTGAAGGAATGACTTATGGGTTGGGAGTCAACAGTCAGTTAAAAATCCCCCGCCTCCCCCTTTTCCCGACGATTGCAAAACATAATATATAAAAACTAAAAAGAGTTTACATTCCCTAAAAAAGACGGACAATTTTTGGAGATATCTCTATCTACATTTGTGCATTGTGCATTTCCATTTTAGATTTATACTTTTTTCTTCAATCGAAACTTGAGTTTTCACTTTCCCTTCATCTTATAAACAAAAAAGAGATAAAAGGCAAATAGATCACAACAAAATGAAAATTTTAAAATTTATAAGTGGAAAATTTTTATACAAATAAAAAATGTAAATAAAGAAAATTTATTCACACACCACAATTGAACACAAAAGTTTTGTGTTCCAAGTTTGGGAAATTCCATTAGTTCAACCCTAATAGCTTGGAATTTTATAAGAAAAGGATTTTTCTACACATGTTTTTTAAAAATGGATATGCATGCTTGAAACATGTTAAAGATGAAAATGACCTATGGATCCAAACCTTTTAAGGGGAATAACTAACGCTCATTAAATTCTCAAGTGAACGTACTGTGGGATATTTACTCGAGTCAAACAAGTCATTATTTTGCCCATTTACAAAAAAGTTGACCTAACGATCATACATGATTGTAAATTGATTTTTCATACGTAAACGGGTATATTTTTCTAAGGAATGACTTATGGATTGGGAGTGAACACTCAATTAAAAATTCTCCGCCTCCCCCTTTTCCCGACGATTGTAAAACCTAATATATAAAAACTAAAAAGAGTTGACAATCCCTAAAAATAACGACATGTTTTGGAATTATTTCTCTCTACAGTTATACGTTGTGCATTTCCATTTTAGATGTATACATTTTTCTTTAATCAAAACTTCAGTTTTCACTTTCCCTTCATCTCGTAAACAAAAAAGAGATAAAAGGCAAATACATCATAACAAAATGAAAATTTTAGAGTTTATGTATGGAAAAAATTTAAAACAATAGCAAATGTAAGTAAAGAAAATTTATTCACACACCACAAATGAACACAAAATTTTTGTTATCCATGTTTGGGAAATTCCACTAGTTCAACCCTAATAGCTTGGAATTTTTTATAAAAGGGATTTTTCTACACATGTTTTAAAAAATGGAAATGCATGCTTGAAACATGTTAAAGATGGAAATGACTTACCGATCCAAAAGTTTTAAAGAGAATAACAAACACTCATTAAACTCTCAAGTGAATGTATAGTGGGTACTTACTCCAGTCAAACGTGCCATTATTTTGCCAATTTATAAAAAGCTGACCTAACGATCATAGATGATTGTAAAGTGATTTATCATGCATAACGGGCTATATTTTTCTAAGGAATGACTTATGGATTGGGAGTCAACACTCAGATAAAAATCTCCCACCTCCCCCTTTTCCCGACGATAGCAAAACCTAATATATAAAAACTAAAAGATTTTACAATCCCTAAAAATTACAAACATGGTTTGGAATTATCTCTCTACATTTGTGCATTCTAAATTTCAATTTTACATGTAGACATTTTTCTTAAATCAAAACTTGAGTTTTTAGTTTCCCTTCATCTCATAAACAAAAAAGATATAAAAGGCAAATAGAGCTCAACAAAATGAAAATTTTAGAGCTTATGTATGACGAAAATTTAAAACAATAATAAATGTAAGTAAATAAAATTTATTCACACACCACAAATGAACACAAAAGTTTTGTTATCCATGTTTGGGAAATTTTACTAGTTCAACCCTTGGAATTATATAAGAAAGAGATTTTTCTACACATGTTTTAAAAAATGGATATGCATGCTTGAAACATGTTAAAGAAGGAAATGAACTATGGATCCCAACCATTTAAATAGAATAACAAAAACTCATTAAATTCTCAAATGAACGTGCGGTGGGATATTTACTCGAGTCAAACAAGCCATTATTTTGCCCATTGACAAAAAGCTGACCTAAAGATCATAGATGATTGTAAAGTGAATTATCATGTGTAACGGGCTATATTTCTGTAAGGAATAACTTATGGATTGGGAGTCAACAATCAATTAAAAATCCACCGCCTCCACCTTTTCCCGATGATCGCAAAACTTAAAATATAAAAACTAAAAGGAGTTTTCAATCCCTTAAAAATACGGATTTTTTTTGGAATTATCTCTCTTTATATTTTTGTATTTTGCATTGCCATTTTAGATGTATACTTTTTTCTTAAATCAAAACTTGAGTTTTCACTTTCTTTTCATCTCAGAAATGAAAAAAAGAGAGAAAAGGAAAAAAGATAAAAATAAAATAAAAAATTTATAATTTATGTATGGAAAAAATTTAAAGCAATAACAAATGTAAGTAAAGAAAATTTATTCACACACCACAAATGAACACAAAATTTTTGTTATCCGTGTTTGGGAAATTCCACTAGTTCAACTCTAATAGCTTGGAATTTTATAAGAAAGGGAAATTTCTACACATGTTTGAAAAAATGGATATGCATGCTTGAAACATATTAATGATGCAAATGACCTATGGATCCAAATATTTTAAAGAGAATAAAAAACGCAAATTAAATTCTCAAGTAAACCTGTTGTGGGATATTTACCCGAGTCAAGCTAGCCATTATTTAGCCCATTTACAAAAAGCTGACGTAACGATCATAGATGACCGTAAAGTGATTATTCATGGGTAAAGGGCTATATTTTTGTAAGGCATGACTTATGAATTGGGAGTCAACACTCAGTTAAAAACCCTCACCTCCCCCTTTTCCTGACGATTGCAAAACCTTATATATAAAAACTAAAAAGTGTTTACAATCCTTAAAAATTACAGACACAATTTGGAATTATTTCTCTCTAAAATTTTGCGTTGTGTATTTCCATTTTAGATTTATAATTTTTTCTTAAATCAAAAAATTACTTTTTACTTTCCCTTCATCTCGAAAAAAAAAAAGAGATCAAAGGCAAATAGATCACAAAAAAATAAAAATTTTAGAGTTTATGTATGAAAAAATATTAAAGCTATAACAACTGTCAATAAAGAAAATTTATTCACACACCATAAATGAACACAAAAGTTTTGTTATCCAAGTTAGGGAAATTCCACTAGTTCAACACTAACAGCTTGAAATATTATAAGAAAGTGACTTTTCTACACATGTTTGAAAAAGGGATATGCATGCTTGAAACATGTTAAAGATGAAAATGACTTATGGATGTAAACCTTTTAAAGAGAATAACAAATGCTCATTAAATTCTCAAGTGAACGTGCGGTGGGATATTTACTCGAGTCAAACAAGCCATTATTTTGCCCATTTACAAAAGACTGACGTAACGATCATAGATGATTGTAAAGTGATTTATCATGTGTAACGGGTTATATTTTTGTACGGAATGACTTAAGGATTGGGTGTCAACACTCAATTAAAAATCCCCCGCCTCCCCCTTTTCCCGACGATCGAAAAACCTAATATTTAAAAACTAAAAAGAGTTTAGAATCCCTAAAAATTACAGACATATTTTGGAATTATCTCTCTCTACAATTGTTCTTTGTGAATTTCATTTTAGATGCATATTTTTTTCTTAAATCAAAACTTGAGTTTTCACTTTACCTTCATCTCGTAAAAAAAAAGAAATATAAGGAAAATAGATCACAAAAAAATGAAAATTTTAGAGTTTATGTATGGAAAATTTTTATAGCAATAACAAATATAAGTAACAAAAATTTATTCACACACCACAAATGAACAAAAAAGTATTATTATCCATGTTTGGGAAATTCCACTAGTTACCCCCTAATAGCTTGTAATTTTATAAGAAAGAGATTTTTCTACACATGTTTTAAAAAATGGATTTGCATGCTTGAAACAAGTTAAAGATGCAAATGACCTATGGATCCAAAACCATTTAAAGAGAATAACAAACACCCATTAAATTCTCAAGTTAACCTGTAGTGGGATATTTGCCCGAGTCAAACAATTCATTATTTTACCCATTTACAAAATGCTAATCTAAAAATCATAGATAATTGTAAAGTGAATTATCATGTGTATCGGGTTATATTTTTTTGAAGAATGACTTATGGATTGGGAGTCAACAGCCTATTAAAAATCCCCTGCCTCCCCCTTTTTTCGACGATTGCAAAACTTAATATACAAAAACTAAAAAGAGTTTAAAATCCCTACAAATTACGGAAATTTTTTGAAATTATCTCTCTTTACATTTGTGCATTATGCATTTCCATTTTAGATGTATTTTTTTTATTAAATCAAAACCTGAGTTTTCACTTTCCCTTTATTTCGTAAAAATAAAAGAGATCAAAGGCAAATAGATCACAACAAAATGAAAATTTTACAGTTTATGTAAGGAAACAAATTAAAGCATTAACAAATGTAAGTAATGAAAATTTATTCACACACAACAAATGAACACAAATGTTTTGTTATCCAAGTTTGAGCAATTCCACTAGTTACATCTTAATTGCTTGGAATTTTATAAGAAATGGATTTTTCTACACATGTTTTCAAAAAATGGATATGCATGCTTGAAACAAGTTAAATATGCAAATAACCTATGGATCAAAAAAATTTTAAAGAGAACAAAAAATGCACAATAAATTCTCAAGTGAACGTGCGGTGGGATATTTACCCGAGTCAAACAAACCATTATTTTGCCCATTGACAAAAAGTTGACCTTACGATCATAGATGATTGTAAAGTGATTTATCATGCGTAATGCACTATATTTTTGTAAGGAATGACTTATGGATTGGGAGTCAACATTCAGTTAAAAATCCCCCGCCTCCTCCTTTTCCCGACGATTGCAAAACCTAATATATAAAAACTAAAAAGAGTTTTCAATCCCTATAAATTACGGACACTTTTTGGAATTATCTCTCTCTAAAATTTTGCATTGTGCATTTTCATTTTAGATGTATACTTCTTTTTTAAATCAAAACTTGAGTTTTCACCTTACCTTCATCTTGTAAACAAAAAAGAGTTAAAAAGGCAAACAGATCACAAAAAAATGAAAATTTTAGAGTTTATGTATTGAAAAAATTTATAGCAACAAAAAATGTAAGTAACGAAAATTAATTCACACACCACAAATGAACAGAAAAGTTTTGGTTTCCAAGTTTGAGAAATTTCACTAGTAACTCCCTAATAGCTTGTAGTTTTATAAGAAAAAGATTTTTCTACACATGTTTTAAAAAATGGAACATGCTTGAAACAAGTTAAAGATGCAAATGACCCATGGATCCAAAACCTTTTAAAGAGAATAAAAAATGGTCAATAAATTATCAAGTGAACGTGAGGTGGGATATTTGCCCGAGTCAAACAATCCATTATTTTGCCCATTTACTAAAAGTTGATCAAACGTCATAGATGATAGTAAAGTGAATTATCATGCGTAATGGGCTATATTTTTTTTAAGGAATGACTTATGGATTGGGAGTCAATAGCCTATTAAAAATCCCCCACCTCCCCCTTTTCCCGACGATTAAAAATTTTAATATATAAAAACTGAAAAGAGTTTACAATCCCTATAAATTACAGATATTTTTTGAAATTATCTCTCTCCACATTTGTGCATTGTGCATTTTCATTTTAGATCTATATTTTTTTCTTAAATCAAAACTTGAGTTTTCACTATCCCTTCATCTCGTAAAGAAAAAAGAGATAAATGGCAAATAGATCACATCAAAATGAAAATTTTACTGTTTAGGTATGGAAAAAATTTAAAGCAATAACAAATATAAGAAAATAATATTTATTCACACACCACAAATGAACACAAAAGTTTTGTTATCCAAGTTTGAGAAATTCCACTAGTTCAACCTTAATAGCATGGAATTTGATAAGAAATGGAATTTTCTACACATGTTTTAAAAAATGGATATGCATGCTTGAAACAAGTTAAAGATACAAATGACCTATGGATCCAAACCTTTTAAAGGGAATAAAAAACGCACAATAAATTACCAAGTTAACGTGCGGGGGGATATTTACCCGAGTCAAATAAGCCATTATTTGGCCCATAGACAAAAAGTTGACCTTACGTTAGTAGATGATTGTAAAGGGATTTATCATGTGTAATACGCGATATTTTTGTAATCAATGACTTATGGACTGGGAGGCAACAGTCAATTAAAAATCCCCCACCTCCCCCTTTTCCCAACGATTACAAAACCAAATATAAAAAACCTACAAAGAGTTTACAATCCCAATAAATTAAGGACACTTTTTGGAATTATCTCTCTCTACATTTGTGCATTGTTCATTTCCATTTTAGATGTATGCTTTTTTCTTAAATCAAAACTTGAGTTTTCACTTGCCCTTGATCTTGTAAAGAAAAAAGAGATAAAAGCAAATAGATCACAAAAAAAAGAAAAATTTATAGTTTATGTACGGAAAAAATTTAAAACAAAAACAAATGTAAGAAAAGAAAATGTATTCACACACCGCAAATGAACACAAAAGTTTTCTGATCCCAGTTTGGGAAATTCCACTTGTTCAACCCTAATAGCTTGGAATTTTAAAAGAAAGGGATTTTTCTACACATGTTTTAAAAAATGGATAGGCATGCTTGAAACATGTTCAAGATGCAAATAACCTATGGATCCAAATCTTTTAAAGAGAATAACAAACGCTCAATAAATTCTCAAGTGAACGTGCGGGGGGATATGTACACGATCATAGATGATTGTAAAGTGATTTATCATTTGTAGCGAGCTATATTATTATAAGGAATGACTTATGGATTGGGAGTCAACACTCAGTAAAAATCCCCCGCCTGCCCCTTTTCCCAACGATTGCAAAACCCAATATATAATAACTAAAAAGAGTTTATAGTCCCTAATAATTACAGACACATTTTGGAATTATCTCTCTCTACATTTGTGCATTGTGCATTTCCATTTTAAATGTATACTTTTTTCTTAAATAAAAACTTGAGTTTTCACTTTCCCTTCATCTCATAAGCAAAAAAGAGATAAAAGGCAAATCGACAACAACAAAATGAAAATTTTAGAGAGTATGCATGGAAAGAAATTTAAGCAATAACAAATGTAAGTAAAGAAAATTTAATCACACACCACAAATGAACACAAAATTTTTGTTATCCAAGTTTGGGGAATTCCACTAGTTCAACCCTAATAGCTTGGAATTTTATAAGAAAGGGATTTTTTTACACATATTTTAAAAAATGGATATGCATGCTTCAAACTTGTTAAAGATGAAAAGGACCTATGGATCCAATTTTTTTAAAGAGAATAACAAACGCTCATTCCATTCTGAAGTGAACGTACGGTGGGATATTTACCCGAGTCAAAATGGACATTATTTTGACCATTTAAAAAAGCTGACCTAACGATCATAGATTATTCTAAAGTGATTTTTCATGCGTAACGGGCTATAATTTTGTAAGGAATGACTTCTGGATTGTGAGTCAACACTCAGTTAAAAATCCCCCACCTCCCCTTTTTCCTGACGATTGCAAAACCTAATATATAAAAACTAAAAAAAGTTTGCAATCCCTAAAAATTATAGACACTTTTTGGAATTATCACTCTCTACATTTGTCCGTTGTGCATTACCATTTTAGATGTATACTTTTTTCTCAATTCAAAACTTGAGTTTTCACTTTTCCTTCATCTCGAAAACAGAAAAGAGATCAAAGGCAAATAGATCACAACAAAATGAAAATTTTAGAGTTTATGTATGGAAAAAATTTAAAACAATAACAAATGTATGTAAAAAAAATTTATTCACACATCACAAATGAACACAAAAGTTTTGTTATCCTAGTTTGGGAAATTCCACTAGTTCAACCCTAAAAGCTTGGAATTTTATATGAAAGGGATTTTTCTATGCTAGTTTTTTGAAATGGATATGCATGCTTGAAACATGTTAAGGATGCAAATGACCTATGGATCCAAATCTTTTAAAGAGAATAAAAAACACTCTTTAAATTCACAAGTGACCGTGCAGTGGGATATTAACCCGAGTCAAACAAACCATTATTTTGCCCATTTACAAAAAGCTGACCTAACAATTATTGATGATTTTAAAGTGATTTATCATGCAGAACGGGCTATATTTTTGTAAGGAATGACTTATGGATTGGGAGTCAACACTCAATGAAAAATCGCTCGCCTCCCCCTTTTCCCAACGATTGCAAAACCTAATAAAAAAACTAAAAAGGGTTTACAAAGCCTAAAAATTACGAATACTTTTTGGAATTATCTCTCTCTGCAATAGTGCATTGTCGATGTCCATTTTAGATGTATACTTTTTTGTTAAAACAAAATTTGAGTTTCGCTTTCCCTTCATCTCGTAAACAAAAAAGGGATAAAAGGCAAATAGTTCACAACAAAATGAAAATTTTAGATTTTATGTATGGAAAAAATTTAAAGCAATACCAAATGTAAGTAAAGAAAATTTATTGACACACCACAAATGATAGCAAAAGTTTTGTTATCCAAGTTTTGGAAATTCCACTAGTTCAACCCTAATTGCTTAGAATTTTATAGGAAAGAGATTTTTCTACGTATGTTTTAAAAAATGGATATGCAAACTTGAAACATGTTAAAGATGCAAATGACCTATGGATCCAAACCTTTTCAAGACAATAACAAACGCTCATTAAATTCTCAAGTGAACGTGCAGTGGGATATTTACACGAGTCAAAGAAGCCATTAATTTTACCATTTAAAAAAAGCTGACCTTAGATCATAGATGATTGTAAAATAAATTATCATGCGTAACAAGCTATATTTTTTTAAGGAATAACTTATGGATTGGGAGTCAACAATCAGTTAAAAATCCACCGCCTCCCTCTTTTCCCGATGATTGCAAAACCTAATATATAAAAACTAAAAGGAGTTTACAAAGCCTAAAAATTACGAACACTTTTTGGAATTATCTCTCTCTACAATAGTGCATTGTCGATGTCCATTTTAGATGTATACTTTTTTGTTAAAACAAAATTTGAGTTTCACTTTCCCTTCATCTCGTAAACAAAAAAGGGATAAAAGGCAAATAGTTCACAACAAAATGAAAATTTTAGATTTTATGTATGGAAAAAATTTAAAGCAATACCAAATGTAAGTAAAGAAAATTTATTGACACACAACAAATGATATCAAAAGTTTTGTTATCCAAGTTTGGGAAATTCCACTAGTTCACCCTAATTGCTTAGAATTTTATAGGAAAGAGATTTTTCTACGTATGTTTTAAAAAATGGATATGCAAACTTGAAACATGTTAAAGATGCAAATGACCTATGGATCCAAACCTTTTCAAGACAATAACAAACGCTCATTAAATTCTCAAGTGAACGTGCGGTGGGATATTTACACGAGTCAAAGAAGCCATTAATTTGACCATTTAAAAAAAGCTGACCTTAGATCATAGATGATTGTAAAATAAATTATCATGCGTAACAAGCTATATTTTTTTAAGGAATAACTTATGGATTGGGAGTCAACAATCAGTTAAAAATCCACCGCCTCCCTCTTTTCCCAATGATTGCAAAACCTAATATATAAAAACTAAAAGGAGTTTACAATCCCTAAAAATTACGAAAACTTTTTGGAATTATCTCTCTCTACATTTGTACATTGTGAATTTCCATTTTAGATGTATACTTTTTTATTTCAATCAAAAACTTGAGTTCTCACTTTCCCTTCATCTCGTAAACAAACAAGAGATAAACGGCAAATAGATCACGCCAAAATGAAAATTTTAGAGTTTATGTATGGTAAAAATTTAAAGCCATAACAAATCTAAGTAAAGAAAATTTATTCACACACCACAAATGAACACAAAAGTTTTTTTATCCAAGTTTGGGAAATTCCACTAGTTATCCCCTAATAGCTTGGAATTTTATAAGAAATGGATTTTTCTACACATGTTGTAAAAAATGGATATGCTTGCTTAAAACATGTTAAAGGCGCAAGTGACCTATGGATCCAAACATTTTAAAGAGAATAACAAATGCTCATTAAATTCACGAGTGAATGTGAGGTGAGATATTTATCTGAGTCAAACCAGCCATAATTTTGCCCATTTACAAAGAGCTGACCTAATGATCATAGATGATTGTAAAGTGATTTATCATGCGTAACTGACAATATTTTTGTAATGAATGACTTATGGATTGGGAGTCAACACTCAGTTAAAAATCTTTTGCCCCCCCTTTTCTAGACGATTGCAAAACCTTATGTATAAAAACTAAAAAGAGTTTACTATCCCTAAAAATTACAAACACTTTTTGGAGTTATCTATCTCTACATTTGTGCATTGTGCATTTCTATTTTAGATGTATAATTTTTTCTTAATTCAAAACTTGAGTTTTCACTTTCCCTTCTTCTCATAAAAAAAAAAAAGAGATAAAAGGCCAAAAGATCACAACAAAATAAAAATTTAGAGTTGATGAAAGGAAAAAATTTAAAGCAATAACAAATCTATGTAAAGAAAATTTATTCACTCACCACAAATGAACACAAAAGTTTTGTTTTCCATGTTTTGGAAATTCCACTAGTTCAACCCTAATTATTGGAATTTAATAAGAATGAGATTTTCTAAAAATGTTTTAAAAAATGCATATGCATGCTTGAAACATGTTAAAGATGCAAATGACCTTTGGATCCAAACTTTTTACATGCGGTGGGATATTTATGCGATTCAAACAAGCCATTATTTTGCCCATTTACAAAAAGATGGCCTAACGATCATTGATGATTTTAAAGTGATTTATCATGCATAACGGGCTATATTTTTGTAAGGATTTATTTATGGATTGGGAGTCAACACTATGTTAAAAATCCCCTGCCTTCCCCTTTTCCCGACGATTGAAAAAACTTATATATAAAAACTAAAAAGAGTTTACAATCCCTAAAAATTACAGACACTTTTATGAATTATCTCTCTCCACATTTGTCCGTTGTGCAGTTCCATTTTAGATGTATAGTTTTTTTTCTTAAATCAAGACTTTAGTTTTCACTTTTCCTTCATCTCGTAAATAAAAAAGAGATTAAAGGCAAATAGCTCACAACAAAATGATAATTTTAAAGTTTATGTATAGAAAAAATTTAAAGCAAAAACTAATGTTAGTAAAGAAAATTTATTCACTCACCACAAATGAACACAAAAGTTTTGTCATCCAAGTTTGGAAATTCCACTAGTTCAGTCCTATTAGCTTGGAATTTTATAAGTAAGATATTTTTCTACACATGTTTTAAAAAATGGTATGCATGCTTGAAACATGTTAAAGATGCAAATGACCTATGGATCCAAACCTTTTAAAGAGAATAACAAACGCTCATTAAATTCTCAAGTGAACATGGGGTGGGATATTTACCCAAGTCAAACAAGCCATCATTTTGCCCATTTACAAAAAGCTCACCTAACGATCATAGATGATTGTAAAGTTATTTATCATGCGTAACGGGTTATATTTTTGTAAGGAATGACTTATGGATTGGGAGTCAAAAGTCATTTAAAAATCCCCTGCCTCCCCCTCATCTCGACAATTGTAAAACCTAATATATAAAAACTAAAAAGAGTTTACAATCCCTAAAAATTACAGACACTTTTTGGAATTATCTCTCTTAACATTTGTGCATTGTGAATTTCCATTTTAGATGTATATTTCTTTCTTAAATCAAAACTTGAGTTTTTCCTTTCCCTTCATCTCGTAAACAAAAAAGAGATAAAAGACAAATAGATCACAACAAAATGAAAATTTTAGAGTTTATGTATGGAAAAAATTTAAACCAATAACAAATATAAGTAAAGAAAATTTATTCACACACCACAAATGAACACAAAAGTTTTGTTACCCATGTTCGGGAAATTCTACTCGTTCAACCCTAATAGATTGAAATTTTATAAGAAATAGATTTTTCTACACATTTTTAAAAATATGGATATGCATGCTTAAAACATGTTAAAGATGCAAATGACCTATGGATCCAAACCTCTAAAAGAGAATGATAAACGCTCATTAAATTCTCAAGTGAACGTACGATGGGATATTTACCCGAGTCAAACAAGCCACTATTTTTCCCATTTACAAAAAGCAGACCTAAAGATCAAAGATGATTGTAAATTGAATTACCATGTGTAACGGGCTATATTTTTTTAAGGAATAACTTATGGATTGGGGGTAACAAGTTGGTTAAAAATCCACCGCCTCCCCCTTTCCCGATGATTGCAAAACGTAAAATATAAAAACTAAAATAGTTTACAATCTCTAAAAATTACAGACACTTTCTGGAATTATTTCTTTATACATTTGTTCATTGTGAATTTCTATTTTAGATGTATACTTTTTTCTTAAATCAAGACTTGAGTTTTCACTTTCCCTTCATCTCGTAAACAAAAAAAGTGATAAAAGGCAAATAGATCACAACAAAATAAAGTTTTAGAGTTTATGAATGGAAAAAAATTAAAGAAATAAAAAATTTCAGCAAAGAAAATTTATTCCCACACCACAAATGAACACAATAGTTTTGTTATCCAAGTTTGGGAAATTCCACTAGTTCAACCCTAATAGCATGGAATTTTATAAGAAAGGGATTTTTCTAAACATGTTTTAAAAAGTGGATATGCATGCTTGAAACATGTTACAGATGAAAATGACCTATGGATCCAAATCTTGTAAACAAAATAACAAATGCTCATTAAATTCTCAAGTGAACGTGCGGTGGTATATTGACCCGAGTCAAACAAACAATTATTTGGCCCATTTACAAAAAGCTGACCTAACGATCATAGATGATTGTAAAGCAATTTATCAAGTGTAATTGGCTATATTTTTGTAAGGAATGACTTATGGATTGGGAGTCAACACTCAGTTAAAAATCCCCCACCTCCCCCTTTTCCCGACGTTTTCAAAACCTAATATATAAAAACTAAAAAGATTTTACAATACCTGAAAATTATGAACAATTTTTTTGAATTCTCTCTCTCTACACTTGTGCATCGTGCATTTCCATTTTAGATGTATATATTTTTCTTAAATCAAGACTTGAGTTTTCACTTTCCCTTCATCTGGTAAACAAAAAATAATTTAAAAGGCAAATTGATCACAACAAAATGAAAATTTTAGAGTTTATGAATGGAAAAAATTTAAATAAATAAAAAATGTCAGCAAAAAAAATTATTCACAGACCACAAATGAAAACAATAGTTTTGTTATCCAATTTTGGGAAATTCCACTAGACCAACCCTAATAGAATATAATTTTATAAGAAAGGGATTTTTCTAGACAAGTTTTAAAAAATGGATTTGCATGCTTGAAACATGTTATAGATGAAAATTATCTATGGATCCAAATATTTTAAACAAAATAACAAACGCTCATTAAATTCTCAAGTGAACATGCGGTGGGATATTTACCCGAGTCAAACAAGCAATTATTTTGCCCATTTACAAAAAAGCTGACCTAACGATCATAGATGATTGTAAAGTGATTTATCATGCGTAACGGGCTATATTTTTGTAAGGAATGACTTATGGATTGGGAGTCAACACTCAGTTAAAAATCCCCCGCCTCCCCCTTTTCCTAACGTTTTCAAAACTTAATATATAAAAACTAAAAAGAGTTTACAATCCCTAAAACTTATGAACAATTTTTTGGAATTCTCTCTCTCTACACTTGTGCATTCTGCATTTCCATTTTAGATGTATACTTTTTTCTTAAATCAAAACTTTGGTTTTCACTTTCCCTTCATCTCGTAAACCAAAAAGAGATAAAAGGCAAAGAGATCACAACGAAATTAAAAGAGTTTTTGTATGAAAAAAATTTAATTCAATAACAAATATAAGTAAAGACATTTTTTTGACACACCACAAATGAACACAAAAGTTTAGTTATCCAAGTTGTGAAAATTCTACTTGTTCAATCCTAATAGCTTGGAATTTTATAAGAAAGGGATTTTTCTACACATGTTTTAGAGAATGGATATCCATGCTTGAAACATGTTAAAAATACAAATGACCTATGGATCCAAACCTTTAAAAGAGAATAACAAACACTCATTAAATTCTCAAGTGAACGTGCGGTGGGATATTTACCCAAGTCAAACAAGCCATTATTTTGCCCATTTACAAAAAGCTGACCTAACGATCATAGATGATTGTAAAGTGATTTATCATGCATAATGGGGTATATTTTTTGTAAGGAATGACTTATGGATTGGGAGTCAACACCCAGTTCAAAATCCCCCGCCTCCCCTTTTTCGAGACGATTTCAAAACCTAATATAAAAAAACTAAAAAGAGTTTACAATCCCTAAAAATTCCGAAATTTTTTTTGGAATTCTCTCTCTCTACACCCGTGCATTGTGCATTTCCATTTTAGATGTATACTTTTTTCTTAAATCAAAACTTTGGTTTTCACTTTCCCTTCATCTCGTAAACCAAAAAGACATAAAAGGCAAAGAGATCACAACGAAATGAAAATTTTTGAGTTTATGTATGAAAAAAATTTAAAGCAATAACAAATATAAGTAAAGAAAATGTGTTCACACACCACCAATGAACACAAACGTGTAGTTATCCAAGTATTGAAAATTCCACTAGTTCAATCCTAATAGCTTGAAATTTTATAAGAAAGAGATTTTTCTACACATGTTTTAAAAAATGGATATGCATGCTTGAAACATGTTAAAGATGCAAATGACCTATGGATCCAAACCTTTTAAAGAGAATAACAAACGCTCATTAAATTCTGAAGTGAACGTGCGGTGGGATATTTACCCAAGTCAAACAAGCCTTTATTTTGGCCATTTACAAAAAGCTAACCTAACGATTATAGATGATTTTAAAGTGATTTATCATCATAACGGGCTATATTTTTTTGTAAGGAATGACTTATGGATTGGGAGTCAACATCAATTAATAATCCCCCGCCTCCCCTTTGTCACAACGATTGCAAAACCTAACATATAAAAACTATATGTTAGGGAAGAACACACCTCTTTATGTCTTGAGTGTCTGAGACTTGTCGAAAACCAAATAAAAATCTAAACAATAAATGTTTTGGGAAGTTAACTTTCGAAAGTTTGTATAAATCAATTCCCACCTTTTTACCTATTCCTTTATCTTCATGCTTGTGCTCTCTATAACATTAGGTTTTGTTCTTTTTGCCTTAGTACTTAGTGCTTTTATTGTTTGCTAAGATTAGAGATTTTTTGTTTAATCTAATACATAAAGGTATATAAGGCTGGAAACTACTGGGTGAGGGCTATGCCCTGACAAATGCCTCTACCTCAGTTGAGCAAAGCATTGCTCTCGGTTGTCACAACGCCACAGTACTTTTATGTTCATCTGTTTAATAAATAAAATATTAAGATAGGTTTCCAGAATTATCCTTAGAATATTACCAATACATTACCTATATCTAGGTTTATTTTATAATACCATAAGATTTAAATTATAGGAACTTACACTTACGTTCTATTTTTATTAGTACTAGTAGTAGAATTATTTAGTTTTTTTTTTTCTCCCAGAACAACTAGAGAATTTGTTAATCTCATATTTTTCTTAGTTGCTAATATTTTAGTCAAACTAATAGATACATGATATTTGTTTTCATTGCCTTAACAATAGTTATCAATAACTTGTTAATTTTTAGTTGTATCTATTTTACTTTGTCTTTATATTCGTATAGAAAATTTGTAGAAACTCCCAGACAAATATTTATACCGAGAAGACATGTAATTAGAAGACCTTTAAACAATTTTCCTTTAAATACTCCAGATTAAAGTAGTACCCCCTCTATTTATTCCTGTCCAAACCACTTATCCTCCAACTCTCACCTCTTCAGCGGAGCGTGGTGGTCCCCCAGTAGAAGAAAAAGACTAAAACACTATTTGTCAATGTCCAGTTCATGGTAGTTGCAAACAAATAAACCATCCTACAATCTTAGCCTTAGAAAAACAAATAGAAAACAATATTGTCAAATTAGATAATAAATTATTATTTTATGAAGAAATAGATAAAGCCATAACAGAAGTACCTATCCATTACTCCCAGAGTTTCCCAGAAGAAGTACTTCATATAGGATTAGTTCAAGTCTCAGTTCAACCAGAAACTTTAATGCAACCCGTACCAAGTCCCCAAAATTATCCTGAAGAAATTATGGGTGAAGAAGAAGATTTTGATGATTAGATAGAACGAATGATAGACTTAGATTATACCTTTTTAGATACAGAAAAACTTTATTTAGAAATAATTAATGTTCATCACAAAGATAAACATCACTTGCAGTAGATCATAGACAAATTAGATCAATTAGAATATTTCAGAGAAAACCCATTAAAACACTGGGAAAATAACCACATACAGTGTAGACTAGAATTGTTAAATCCTAATTACATATTCAAAACAGCTAATATAGAAGCAACCAACCTAGATAAAGAAGATTTTAAACTCCATATGACATAATTATTAGATTTAGGAATTATAAGAAAATCCATTAGTCCTCATAGATCTGCAGCTTTTATGGTCAAAAAACATAGTGAGCAAAAAAGATAAAAATCTAGCATGGTCGTAAATTATAAAAGATTAAATGATAATACTGTAATAGATAGTTACAACGTACCTGATAAATCTCAGCTAATTAATAGAATCCAGGAAAAAAAAATATTTAGTAAGTTTGACAGTAAATTAGGATTTTGGCAGGTAAAAATTCACCCTGATAGCATAGAATGGACAACATTTACATTTGCCAAAGGACATTTTGAATGGCTAGTCATGCCCTTCGATTTAAAAAATGCCCCAGCTATTTTCCAAAGAAAAATGGACAATATATTCAAGAAATATGATACACTTTTTTAGTTTACATAGATGATATTTTAGTATTTAGCAAAACTATTGAAGAACATATAGGACATTTGCAATTAGTATTAGCTACCTTTATGCAAGAAGGAATTATAATTAGCAAAACAAAGATAGAATTATTTAAAGAATATATAAAATTCTTAGGAGTAAATATAGGGCAAGGACAGATAGAATTATAATAACATATTTCCAAGAAAATACCAGAAATGCCAGATGACTTATCTGACACAAAACAGCTCCAAAGATTTTTAGGGTTAATTAATTATGCCAGATCTTTTATAAAAGACATAGGAAAAATCATTGGTCCATTATATGGAAAAACCTCTCCTACTGGCCAAAATGTTTTTAACCAAGAAGATAAGAATCTAGTAAAAAAAGTAAAAGAAAAAATCCAGACCTTATCAAAGCTACAAAGGCCTTTAGATTCAGATTATCTAATCATTGAAACAAATGGCAGCAATCTTGGATGGGCCAGAGTCCTTATAGCTAATCCTCACAAATATATTGAAAAAGACCAAGAAAAAATTTGTAGCTATGCTAGTGATAGATGCCATATTTTGACATGAGAACTAGGTTAATTATAATAGAATAACCTTTATAATTGTGTTATAGGTGGTTACTTATCGGTTTTCAAATGAAATGAGCATTTATTTAATTTGGCATTAATCACTGTCGATATTGCATATTTCTCTCTCCTGAATTATATTTCATTATTTTTTAGTCTTATTTCTTCCTGAAATGCTTTTTATAGATTCAATTATGGAATTTCAGGAGAATTTGGGTGGAGAAGAAGATATTTACCAAAATGCCCATAGTGAAATGGAGGTAATTTCTAGGGCAAATCGTTTTAAAATAAGAAAATCATATTTAAAGAGAAGAGGAGCGTGAAGAGAAGGGGAGCGTGAAGAGAAGAGGAAGAGAGACCAAAAGAGAGGACTTTGACCGGAAACAGGGGAGGACCCGAGAGGAGTTCCCCACCGCTGTTCGCCGGCCAATACCTTTCGCCGCGCCACCGTCGTCCACCGCCGTCCACCGCCGTCCAGCAACTGAGAACAAACCCGAGGAGAGCTCGAGAGAGTCTCCGTCGAGGTGAGTTCGACAGTCGCTCGCCAGGCCAAGAAGTGATCCGAGAGGGCTTCTCCGGTGCCACTTCCGCTTTCCGACCATCATCCGGCGTCGTTTACATATTCCGACCAGTCCCGGAGCAATTCCGATGCCAACCGAGACTCGAGAGAGCCGGTTAGAGAACGTCAGCTCTGTTTCGCTCTTCGTCGGATGTTACCTCCGTCCGTCGGCTTCTAACCGTCGTCGCCGGCGTTGTCTCTACCTCCGGCCACTCACTATTGCTACCCGACGCCACCAATTTCCGGAAATCGCAGCACCCGTGAGAACGAGTTGCTGCCCGAGCGAGAGGAGGAAGAAGGGGAGTAATTCGTCATTATTGAATTTAATTTTTCATATGGTTTGAACTTAGGTTTTGAATGTTAATTGAATCTGATTTGATAATTAAGGTTTATTTAAGATTTGTTTTCTTGATATTTGATTAAATTAGCTAATTAGGGTAAGATTATAATTGAGGTTGGATTTTGGTATTTTAATCCGATTTCTGTCTTTAACTCTAGGCGCCCGAGAGGGGCTAGACGCAAGGATTGAGAATCCGGATTCGTGGTTACGTGGCGCTCGAGAGAGGCACAAATCACGGTAAAATCCAGAGTTGACGTTTCCTGTTGTGCAAGTAGTTAATTAAATTATTGCTTGATAATTTAGGATATAATTAGTGTTTAGTTCAGATTAATTCATCATATGTGGTGAGGCTAGTTGACTGAAGAATACACGAAATTCAATCCTCCCTGTGGATATGACCCTCGCTTACTGCTAGATTACATGAACGATTCGTACGCTTGCGAGGTATAAAAGTCGATGTAACTAAAATTCTACATCAAGTTTTTGGCGCCGTTGCCGGGGAGGCACGTATTAAGCGTATATCTTTGTTCTCCATAGTCTTAGGTTAGATTTTATTTTATTTTATTTTTGTTTTTATTTTTATTTTTTTTATTTTTTTGCTTTCATAATTTTAGTTTGGTATTTTTTATGAAATTATTTTTATTTCTTCTAGTTAGTTCATATTTTTAGTAGCGAGTTTGTTAGCTTAATTTGATAGTTCATTTTGTTTCTTTTAGTGTTTTTTATGCACGGGCGCCGCTCCCTAGGTGGACCATTAGCTCCCTTTGTTGAAGAGGTAGAACATATTTGTAGGAAAACACCCGAAGTCAAGTTAGGAGCTACCATGGCCAATCAGGGCGAACCATTACAGTTACCTGCAGCAGGTGACCGTAGAGCCCTGAGGGATTATTCTATCCCATCCCACTTCACATCACCTTCTTGCATTATATTGCCACCCACTACTGCCGCCAGTTATGAGTTGAAACTGGGTGTGATCCAACTCCTCCCTACATTCTATGGGTTGGATAAGGAGGACCCATATTACCACATCAAGGAATTCTTAGATATTTGTGCAACTTTTAAATTCCAGAATTTCTCAGATGACTCTATTCGGTTAAGACTTTTTCCATTTTCACTTAAGGATAAGGCCAAGTCTTGGCTTAATTCCTTGGAGGTGGGCAGCATTACTTCATGGGACACGTTAGTCACAAAATTTTTGTCCAAGTACTTTCCCATTCAGAGAACTACAACCCTCAGGAGAGAAATCTCCAACTTTATGCAGCAGGTGGGTGAACACTTTTATGAGGCTTGGGAGAAATGGAAGGAATTGATTCGTAGGTGTCCGCATCATGGGTTTGAGAAATGGCATTTAGTGCAATACTTTTATCAAGGTCTTACACCCCAGGTTAGATCCATGGTAGATGCAACGAGTGGTGGGAGTTTGATGGGTAAGAGTGCTAGTGAGGCGTGGGACTTCTTTGAAACGTTGAGTGATCAATCTCAGCAATGGGGTTCATCATTTAAGGTTGATAGGAGATCCCACGAAACCAAAAGAGGGGGTCTCTACGAGGTTAGTGAAACACCTATGCTCATGGCCAAGATTGAGGGGTTGACTAGAAAAATTGATGCCCTTATGGTGTCCAAGAGTTCACCTGCTCCTAACCCATCTACTGTCTGTGCCATATGCTCTGGTTCATCGCATCCCACACAAATGTGTCCATCTAGTTCATCCTACCCAGAGCTCATTGAGGACTTGAATGCAGTCCAGAATTTTCATAGACCAAACCGGAACGATCCTTTTTCAGAAACATATAATCCGGGTTGGGCTAGGCACCCAAATTTCTCATGGTCCAAGGGCCCACAGGTTGGGGGTCCTCCAGGGTTTACTCAACCCCAAGCTCCGCGCCCACACTTCACCCAACAACCATTGATTCCACAAAAACCTTCACTTGAGGATACACTTCAATTATTCATGCAGAATACACAGTCCTCCATTGCCAAACTTGAAATGCAAGTGAGTCAGTTGGCCAGCCACATGAGTGAACAAGCACAAAATAGACTCCCGAGTCAAACCATTCCTAACCCCAAAATCACACATGAGAGTGAGTTGAGTTCCAAACCCCACCATGAGCAACCAAAAGCCATAACCACCCTTAGGAGTGGTCGTGAGTTGAACAATGGGGTAGGGACCACTAAGTCTAAGGAGTCAAAGGATGACAATGGGGACACATCATTGAGTGACAAACCTCCAAGTTCTCCACCAACAGCCAAGCAGATCCCTAACCAAGTCCCACTAGCTCCTTATCCGCAGAGGTTATCGGGCCCACCTAGGAAAGGAGATAGCATGCATGAAACGTTGGAATTGTTTAGTAAGGTTCACATTAACATTCCACTTCTTGATGCTATTAGGCAAGTCCCTGCCTATGCCCGATTTTTGAAAGACCTTTGTACACAGAAGAAAAAACAACATGTTAACAAAAAGGTCTTTCTTACTGAGAATGTAAGCTCAATTCTGAAGCACAACACTCCTCCTAAAGTTAAAGATCCTGGATGTCCCACAATTTCATGTGTCATTGGTGAACATACCATCCAGAGAGCTCTTCTTGACTTAGGAGCAAGTGTGAATTTGCTTCCTTTCTTTGTGTACCAGCAATTAGGTTTGGGGGAATTGAAGCCTACCCCCATCACACTTCAACTAGCTGACCATTCTGTCAAGATACCACAAGGAATAGTTGAAGATGTTTTGATAAAAGTGGACAAATTTCTGTTCCCGGTTGATTTCATTGTTCTTGATACAGAACCAGTATTCAATGTGACCAACCAAATTCCTGTCATCCTAGGACGTCCCTTATTAGCCACATCTAATGCTATCATTCATTGTAAAAGTGGTGAGTTGGAGTTGTCTTTTGGAAATTTTAAGGTCTCATTGAATGTATTTAATGTCGGGCACCACCCACTTGAGTCTGATGATCTGAGTCCTGCATTTAATATAGAAACTGTTATGCTTGATAACGAATCCACTCTTGAATCTTTTGAGTCTTGCATAACATCTTTAGACATGGACTATTTTGATGAGGAAACATATTTCTGAGAGGTTAATTCTTTACTCAATTTTGTACCTCTGTTGGAGGAAGCTTATGAGGTTATCACAACTGATCATCCACAGGATCTTCCTCTTGACTTGGACAAACCTCTCGAAACTTCCAAGCTAGATCTTAAGCCACTTCCTCCCACGTTGAAGTATGCGTTCTTGGGACCCATGAACTCATTACCAGTCATTATTTCCTCTGATTTGAGTATTGAGCAGGAGGAACAATTGACTGAAGTTTTACAAGCACACAGAGAGGCATTGGAGTGGACTCTTGATGCCTTAAAAGGGATTAGCCCCTCCATATGCATGCATTGTATTCATTTGGAGGAGGGGACTAAAGCCTCACGTGAGATGCAAAGTAGGTTAAATCCCCATATGCTGGAGGTTGTGAGAGAAGAAGTCATCAGGTTGCTTGTGACAGGAATCATTTACCCTATTTCCGATAGCACCTGGGTGAGTCCAATTCAAGTTGTCCCTAAGAAAGGGGGGATAACAATAATGAAAAATGAGAGTGGTGAATTGATTCCCACAAGAACTACCACCAAGTGGCGTGTCTGCATTGACTATAGAAAACTTAATTCCGTCACTAGGAAGGATCACTTCCCTCTACCTTTCATTGATCAGGTACTAGAGCGATTGGCCGGCCACAATTTTTATTGCTTCTTAGATGGATACTCCGGCTACAATCAAATTCCCATTGCTCCAGAAGACCAGGAAAAGACCACATTCAAGTGTCCGTTTGGCACCTATGCTTACAGACGCATGCCTTTTGGTTTATGCAATGCACCCGCCACTTTCCAACGGCGCATGATGAGTATTTTTTCTGACATGATTGGTGAATTTTTAGAGGTCTTTATGGATGACTTTTCTGTGTTTGGCTCTAGTTTTGATACATGTCTGTACAATCTTTCACTCGTATTGTCCCGTTGCATTAAGTCCAATTTAGTCTTGAATTGGGAGAAATGCCACTTCATGGTGAAAGAAGGAATTGTGTTAGGACATGTAGTGTCTGAGAGGGGTGTAGAAGTGGACAAAGCCAAGGTTGACCTAATTGCCAATCTGCCACCACCTACTTCTATGAAGGGAGTGCGTTCTTTCCTTGGCCATGCTGGGTTCTATAGGCGTTTCATTAAAGACTTTAGCAAAATTTCTCGTCCTTTGACGAATTTACTTGTTCAAGATGTTGTTTTTGCCTTTGATGATGCCTGTATTCATGCTTTTGAGACACTGAAGAAATGTTTGTCCATTGCACCCATTGTCCAACCCCCTATTTGGTCTTTGCCTTTTGAGTTGATGTGTGATGCCTCTGACTATGCATTGGGGGCTGTTTTGGGGCAAAAGACGGATAAAATGCCCTGTGTCATTCAATATGCTAGCCGAACTCTTCATGATGCTCAATTGAATTACACTACCACTGAGAAGGAGTTGCTAGCTGTTGTGTTTGCCTTGAACAAATTCAGATCATATCTGTTAGGGTCAAAGGTTATAGTGTTCACTGATCATTCTCCTTTGAAGTATTTATTATCCATCAAGGACACTAAACCTCGCTTGATTAGATGGATCTTGCAATTGCAAGAATTTGACCTTGAGATTCGAGATAAGAAGGGTTGTGAGAATGTTGTTGCTGATCATCTATCTAGGATATGTGTAGTACCTCAGGAAGGATTCCTTCCTTTAAATGATTCCTTCCCTGATGAACAACTTCTCCAAGTATCCCAGTTGCCTTGGTTTGCTGACATAGTCAACTATCTTGTAACTCATAAGATTCCTGATTATTGGAGTAAACAAGATAGGTTGAAATTCTTTTCCCAAGTCAAACATTTTTTTTGGGATGACCCTTATTTGTTCAAGGTGTGTTCTGACCAAGTCATTAGGCGTTGTGTACATGAGCAAGACTTTGCCAACATTCTTGAATTTTGTCATTCCCACGCATGTGGTGGACATTTTGGTGCTAGAAAGACCGCGGCTAAAGTCTTGCAATGTGGTTTCTATTGGCCTTCATTATTTAGAGATGCCCATGAGTTTTGTCAGGTGTGTGATAAATGCCAACGAACTGGTTGTTTGTCTAGGAAGAACATGATGCCTCTTAACCCCATTCTTATTGTTGAATTGTTTGATGTGTGGGGTATTGACTTCATGGGTCCTTTTCCTGTCTCGTTCGGCTATCAATACATCCTTGTTGCTGTTGAATATGTCTCTAAATGGATTGAAGCTATATCATGTAAGACAAACGATCACAAAGTGGTGGTAAAGTTTTTAAAAGAAAATATCTTTAATCGATTTGGTACCCCGAGAGCGATCATCAGTGATGAGGGATCTCATTTTTGTAACAGAGCATTTGAGGCCTTATTGAAGAAATATTCCATCACTCATCGGGTGTCCACTCCATACCACCCGCAAACTTGTGGTCAAGTGGAAATCTCTAATAGAGAGATCAAACGGATTTTGGAGAAGACGGTTCGCTTTGATAGGAAAGATTGGTCCACTCGATTGGAAGATGCCTTATGGGCCTATCGAACCGCTTATAAGACTCCAATTGGGATGTCTCCATTTCGCCTAGTATTCGGCAAAGCATGTCGTCTACCTGTTGAGCTTGAGCATAGAGCTTATTGGGCCATTAAGGCTTTAAATTTTGATTTAACTCAAGCGGGTGAGGAGAGAAAGTTGCAATTGAATGAGTTGGAAGAGATACGTTATGCTGCTTATGAGAATGCCAAACTGTATAAGGAGCGAACAAAGCTTTTACATGATAAATCTATTTTTTGCAAGTCTTTTACTGTTGGGCAGAATGTTTTACTTTATAACTCACGATTGCATTTGTTTCCAGGGAAGCTAAGATCCAGGTGGTCCGGTCCATTTGAAGTTACACAGGTGTTTCCTCATGGCGCTATTGAGATCCGCAATCACGGAGACGGGTCGATCTTCAAAGTTAACAGTCAGAGGCTCAAACCGTATCTTGAGAATGTCCCCACACCAGAGGAGGTGATGGTGATTTTCTTGGAGGAACCTGTCATTTCATCTTGAATGCGTCAGAGTCTTGCTTACGACTATAAACTTAGCACATTGTGGGCAATCCCCACGTTTCTATCCCTTTGTACATTACAGTTTTATTTTTATTTTTATGTTTATTTTATTTTTTGGTTTATTCATACTCTCTTACCGGCTGAGAGCATAAATGGTTCCGGTAGTCGATGACCAGACTTTTGGTCCCTAGTTTGAGAGGTCTGTACTCAAACAACCGTTCTGGGATTGACCAGTTCGATCTTGAAGTATTGAATGAAAACCTTATGGTGAGTAACTTAAGGACTTGTGTTCAGCGCGTGATTCCTGCTGCCTTCAGTGGCCAGTCACACGGAGATTTCTTCAAAGTGTGATGTGGGATAGCGGTTTCATCTACGGATGATTACCTACGGGTACAGCTGATACGAGTAAACCTTCTTCGAGGGAGACTATGTATCATTCCTGGGGGTCTTTATTATTCTTTTTTTTTGTAGTCGTGATAGTGTTTTAACTTTTCCCCATTGAGGACAATGTCAGGTTTAGGTTTGGGGGGGGGGGGGGGGGGACGACTCTTTTATGTCTTAGCAATAATTTTCGTTCAATTTTTGTTCGTGGTTTTCAAATTACTCCTCTTAGTATGTGGTTAACATTAGTAGAGTTAAAATAAGTTGCTCAAATGTTTTTCAAAAAAAAAAATTCATAAATTTGTGTAGAATATGCCTATTAGAAATTTGATATCATTTGTTGTGATTCATGAGAATTCAGTGGGATAGCTTCCTATTGCATTAGACTTGGAACTTAGTTGCAAAAGAGAACATGTAAATCTAGTGTTGATCTATGTTAGTTTGAATAGTCTTGTATGCCTGTTTGAACTCATACCTCAGTAAAATTCCTTGTTGTAATGTATAAATGCAAATGGAAATGCTCTTGCTTGCAAAAGACAGATAACTTCAGAAACAGCCTGGGCAAACCCAGGGACATGCACCGGAACAGTCGGTTACTTAAAAATAAGTGCATGTGCAGTGAAGACGAATACAAAATGGTGGTAATACCAAAAGTATTCAGTGAAGAAAAAAACAAAAAAACAAAAAGTGCGCTGGTAATAGCGGAAAATGGTTTTAAATCTGGAAGCAATGAGTTTCCTTAACTTTGATGATGAATTGTAATTTGAAAGAAGTTACAAGTCAAGATTGAAATTGGTATATTTCTTTGGTGAGATTGTAAGACAGCAGGCTTACTTTACTATTTTCTCTTAATTGATATGTGACAAGGATTTTATTGTTATTTGCTGCCTCTTTGTTCTATTGAAGTAATAGCTTATGGGTCACATTGGTTCAGGTGGAGTAACAATGAGTGTATTTGGATTGATAATAGGCTATCTTTTACACAGGTTTTAATATTTCGCAAGATCTCATATGAATTTCAGATATTTTATGATACTAAGTGTTAGTCATATGCTAATGAGGAGTAAATTTTCTTTAGTTTTCCTTTTTATATTATTGATTTAGATGAATTTTGTGGGTAAATTCCATGCAAACCCTCACGAGACATAACTCGTCCACTACTGCAGAGTAGGGGTTTAACGGCTTGTTGCATGCGCTAAATGCAATCGTGCTCCCTACGAAAGTGGCATTTTGTTTTCCTAGGCTTAATTTTGGTTCGATTGTTGTTTTGCTAGGGACTAGCAAATATTTAGGTTTGGGGGTGTGATAGATGCCATATTTTGACATGAGAACAAGGTTAATTATAATAGAATAACCTTTATAATTGTGTTATAGGTGGTCACTTATCGGTTTTCAAATGAAATGAGCATTTATTGAATTTGGCATTAATCACTGTCGATATTGCATATTTCTCTCTCCTGAATTATATTTCATTATTTTTTAGTCTTATTTCTTCCTGAAATGCTTTTTATAGATTCAATTATGGAATTTCAGGAGAATTTGGGTGGAGAAGAAGATATTTACCAAAATGCCCTTAGTGAAATGGAGGTAATTTCTAGGGCAAATCGTTTTAAAATAAGAAAATCATATTTAAAGAGAAGAGGAGCGTGAAGAGAAGGGGAGCGTGAAGAGAAGAGGAAGAGAGACCAAAAGAGAGGACTTTGACCGGAAACAGGGGAGGATCCGAGAGGAGTTCCCCACCGCTGTTCGCCGGCCAATACCTTTCGTCGCGCCACCGTCGTCCACCGCCGTCCAGCAACTGAGAACAAACCCGAGGAGAGCTCGAGAGAGTCTCCATCGAGGTGAGTTCGACAGTCGCTCGCCAGGCCGAGAAGTGATCCGAGAGGGCTTCTCCGGTGCCACTTCCGCTTTCCGACCATCATCCGGCGTCGTTTACATATTCCGACCAGTCCCGGAGCCATTCCGACTCCAACCGAGACTCGAGAGAGCCGGTTAGAGAACGTCAGCTCTGTTTCGCTCTTCGCCGGACGTTACCTCCGTCCGTCGGCTTCTAACCGTCGTCGCCGGCATCGTCTCTACCTCCGGCCACTCACTATTGCTACCCGACGCCACCATTTTCCGGAAATCGCAGCACCCGTGAGAACGAGTTGCTGCCCGAGCGAGAGGAGGAAGAAGGGGAGTAATTCGTCATTATTGAATTTAATTTTTCATATGGTTTGAACTTAGGTTTTGAATGTTAATTGAATCTGATTTGATAATTAAGGTTTATTTAAGATTTGTTTTCTCGATATTTGATTAAATTAGCTAATTAGGGTAAGATTATAATTGAGGTTGGATTTTGGTATTTTAATCCGATTTCTGTCTTTAACTCTAGGCGCCCGAGAGGGGCTAGACGCAAGGATTGAGAATCCGGATTCGTGGTTACGTGGTGCTCGAGATAGGCACGAATCATGGTAAAATCCAGAGTTGACGTTTCCTATTGTGCAAGTAGTTAATTAAATTATTGCTTGATAATTTAGGATATAATTAGTGTTTAGTTCAGATTAATTCATCATATGTGGTGAGGCTAGTTGACTGAAGAATACACGAAATTCAATCCTCCCTGTGGATATGACCCTCGCTTACTGCTAGATTACATGAACGATTCGTACGCTTGCGAGGTATAAAAGTCGATGTAACTAAAATTCTACATCAGCTAGCGAAAAATTCAAAGAAAAAGGAAATATGAATAGCATAGACTCTGAGATATTAGTAGTAATTTATTCTTTAGAATCTTTTACGCTGTTTATTATTAATAAACAAGAATTTACATTAAGAACTGAGTACGAAGCCATAGTAAAATATTTCCAAAGAAGTAAAGAAAATAAGATAAGTAGAAGAACATGGTTAAACCAAGTTGATATTATCACAAGTAATGGATATAAGATTGAATTTGAACATATTAAAGGAAAAAATAATAGCCTTGCAGATACTCTTAGGAGAAGATTTTTTGACACTAATATTGTGACTAATTGAACAGAAGTATTTTCCAGACCATGGCTCTTCTAGACCATCTTCTTTTAGATTCAATAATTACGGACAAGAATTTCTCAGTTTTGGTAATCAGAAATTAGTAGTTTTTCCAAAATCTAATATTACTTTCAAGACTTTACCAAGTGTCTCAGTTACAAAAAAAGAACAGTGTTTATTAGACAATTTATGGCTTTCTTACAAAAGAATTCCCAAAGACCAAAAATATTTTTTAGCTAGGATTAATGGACTTTCAAAATATTTTTCGCAGAAAAAGAAAAGTTTCAATTTTTATGTTGTTTTCCAAGGTCACACTCCAAGAGTCTTTCATTCCTGGACAGAAGTTGAAATTATCTAGAATTTTAAAAGACCTATTTATAAAGGCTTCAATAACCTCCAAGAAGCATTAGAAGCAGCCAAATTAAGCATTGGCACCAATTCCAACATAGCCCCTTCGTTAAGACATAATAGAGAAGACCAAGTGTCCTATGGCGTGGCCAAGAAAAATAAAAGAATTATATTTTGTGATCATTGTGATACCCTCGCCAAAACCATCCAAAGACTCAATCAGAAAAGAAGACTTCTAGAAGAGAAAAATGATTTCCAGAAAGAATATATCAAGACCCTGGAAGAACAAAATAGAAAACTCAGAGCAAAGGCAATAGGTACTTTCTGTACCCAGATCCCTACTAGTGAAGGGTTTTCACTAGCTAGACTGGCTCAAACGACAGCCAGTAAAGACACATCAAGTGCTTTGATGGCTGGGCATTCGCCAAAAATGCCAAGAGAAAAGTAGAAAGACAAATAACAAGAAGATACTAAAGAAAAAAAATATACAGACTCTGACGAAATTAAGAAGATGATGCAAGACTATTTTCAAGAATATCTGAAAGAACAAGGTTATGAGAAAAAGGATTCAGACACTTCCAGTAAGATTGGGTCCATAGGAACGGATACTCAAACCCTTCAATGTTACTCCCAAGATGGAAACGAAGACTTTGATTACGACTCAGAAGCCATCCATAATTTGACAACACTTGATGGCAAATAAGACTATTAATTAGAAAAGAGACTGGATAGAAAAGACTAAAGAGAGTATACTTAGAAAAGAGACTGGATAGAAAAGTGTCCGTAATTTTTAGGGATTGGAAACTCTTTTTAGTTTTTATATGTTAGGTTTTACAATCATCGGGAAAAAGGGGAGGTGGGGGATTTTTAACTGAGTGTTGACTTCACCTAGATAAGCCATTCCTTACAAAAGTATAGCCTGTTACGCATGGTAAATCACTTTACAATCATCTATGATCGTTAGGTCAGGTTTTTGTAAATGGGCAAAATAATGGCATGTTTGACTCGGGTAAATATCCCACCGCATGTTCGCTTGAGAATTTAATGCGTGTTTGTTATTCTCTTTAGAAGGTTTGGATCCAAAAGTCATTTGCATCTTTAACATTTTTCAAGCATGGGTATCCATTTTTTAAAACATTCTATTTGATATTAGTAGTAGTTTATTCTTTAGAATCTTTTAGGTTGTTTATTTTTAATAAACAAGAATTTACTTTAAGAACTGACTACGAAGCCATAGTAAAATATTTCCAAAGAAGTAAAAAAAACAAGATAAGTAGAAGAAGATGGTTAAACCTAGTTGATATTATCACAGGTAATGGATATAAGATTGAATTTGAACACATTAAAGGAAAAAATAATAGCCTCGCAGATACTCTTAGCAGAAGATTTTTTGACACAAATATTGTGACTAATTGAACAGATGGATTTTCCAGACCACGGCTCTTCCAAACAATCTTCTTCCAGATTCAATAATTATGGAGAAGAATTTCTAGTTTTGGTAATCAGAAATTAGTAGTTTTTCAAAAATCTAATATTACTTTCAAGACTTTACCAAGTGTCTCAGTTACAAAGGAAGAACATTGTTTATTAGACAATTTATGGCTTTCTTACTTAAGAATTCCCAAAGACCAAAAATATTTTTAGCTAGTATTAATGGACTTTCAAAATATTTTTGGCAGAAAAAGAAAATTTTCAATTTTTATGTTGTTTTCCAAGGTCACTCTAAGAGTTTTTCATTCCTAGACAGAAGTTGTTGAAAGTATCCAGAATTTTAAAAGACCTGTTTATAAAGGCTTCAATAACCTCCAAGAAGCATTAGAAGCAGCCAAATTAACCATTGGCACCAATTACAACATAGCCCCTTCGTTAAGACATATGAGAGAATACCAAAATAAAAGAATTATATTTTGTGATCATTGTGATACCCTTGCCAAAACCATCCAAAGATTCAATGAGAAAAGAAGACTTCTAGAAGAGAAAAATGAATTTCAGAAAGAATATATCAAGACCCTAGAAGAACAAAATAGAAAACTCAGAGCAAAGGCAACAGGAACTTTCTGTACCCAGATCCCTACTAGTGAAGGGCTTTCACTAGCTAGACCGGCTCAAACGGCAGCCGGTAAAGATACATCAAGTCCGTTGATGGCTGGGCATTTGCTAAAAATGCCAAGAGAAAAGCAGAAAGACAAATAGCAAGAAGATACTAAAGAAAAAAAATATACGGACTCTAACGAAATTAAGAAGATGATGCAAGACTATTTTCAAGAATATATGAAAGAACAAGGTTATGAGAAAAAGGATTCAGACACTTCCAGTAAGACTGGGTCCACAGGAACGGGTACTCAAACCCTTCAATGTTACTCCCAAGATGGAGACGAAGAATTTGATTACGACTCAGAAGCCATCCATAATTTGACAACACTTGATGGCAAATAAGACTATTAATTAGAAAAGAGACTGGATAGAAAAGACTAAAGAGAGTATACGTAGAAAAGAGACTGGATAGAAAAGAGTCCGTAAATTTTAGGGATTCGAAACTCCTTTTAGTTTTTATATGTTAGGTTTTCAAATCGTCGGGAAAAAGGTGAGGCGGGGGATTTTTAACTGAGTGTTGACTTCACCTAGATAAGTCATTCCTTACAAAAGTATAGCCTGTTACGCATGGTAAATCACTTTACAATCATCTATGATCGTTAGGTCAGGTTTTTGTAAATGGGAAAAATAATGTCTTATTTGACTCGGGTAAATATCTCACCGCATGTTCGCTTGAGAATTTAATGAGCGTTTGTTATTCTCTTTAGAAGGTTATTGAATTTAATTGAACAGATGGATTTTTTAGACCATGGCTCTTCCAGACAATCATCTTCCCGATTCAATAATTACGGACAAGAATTTCTAGTTTTGGTAATCAGAAATTAGTAGTTTTTCCAAAATCTAATATTACTTTCAGGACTTTACCAAGTGTCTCAGTTACAAAAGAAGAACAGTGTTTATTAGACAATTTATGGCTTTCTTACCAAAGAATTCCCAAAGACCAAAATTATTTTTTAGCTAGTATTAATGGACTTTCAAAATATTTTTCGCAGAAAAAGAAAAGTTTCAATTTTTATGTTGTTTTTCCGAGGTCACACTCCAGGAGTCTTTCATTCTTGGACAGAAGTTGTTGAAAGTATCCAGAATTTTAAAATACCTATAAGCTTCAATAACCTCCAAGAAGCATTAGAACCAGCCAAATTAACCATTGGCACCAATTACTACAGAGCCCCTTCGTTAAGACATTTGAGAGAAGACCAAGTGTCCTATGGCGTGGCCTAGGACAATAAAAGAAATATATTTTGTGATCATTTTGATACCCTCGCCAAAACCATCCAAAGACTCAATGAAAAAAGAAGGCTTCTAGAAGAGAAAAATGATTTCCAGAATGAATATATCAAGACCCTGGAAGAACAAAATAGAAAACTCAGAGCAAAGGCAATAGGTACTTTATGTACCTAGATCCCTACAAGTGAAGGGTTTTCACTAGCTAGTCTGGCTCAAACGTCAACCGATAAAGACACATCAAGTCCGTTGATGGCTGAGCATTTGCCAAAAATGCCAAGAGAAAAGCAGAAAGACAAACAACACGAAGATACTGAAGAAAAACAGTATACAGACTTTGACGAAATTAAGAAGATGATGCAAGACTATTTTCAAGAATATTTGAAAGAACAAGGTTATGGGAAAAAGGATTCAAACACTTCCAATAAGACTGGGTCCACAGGAATGGGTACTCAAACCCTTCAATGTTACTCCCAAGTTGGAGACGAAGACTTTGATTACGACTCAGAAGCCATCCATAATTTGATAACAATTGATGGCAAATATGACTATTAATTAGAAAAGAGACTGGATAGAAAAGACTAAAGATAGTATACTTAGAAAAGAGACTGGATAGAAAAGGGAATAGATAAAAAAAACATAAATAAATAAAAATTAGAAAAGAAAGTATACTTAGAAAAGAGACTGGATTGAAAAGAGTCGACAATACCTAAAAATTATGTACACTTTTTGGAATTATCTCCCTCTACATTTCTGCATTGTGCATTTCCATTTTAGATGTATACTTTTTTCTTAAATCAAAACTTGAGGTTTCACTTTCTCTTCATCACGTAAACCAAAAAGAGATAAAAGTCCAATAGATCACAACAAAATGAAAATTTTAGAGTTTTTGTATGGAAAAAATTTAAAGCAATAACAAATGTAAGTAAAGAAAATTTATTCACACACAACAAATGAACACAAAAGTCTTGTTATCCAAGTTTTTATAAGAAAGAGATTTTTCTACGCATGATTTAAAAAATGTATACCCATGCTTGAAACATGTTAAAGATGCAATTGACCTGTGGATCCAAACCTTCTAAAGAGTAACAAAATCTCATTAAATTCTCAAGTGAACGTGTCGTGGGATATTTACCCGAGTCAAACAAACCATTATTTTGCCAATTTACAAAAACCTGACCTAACGATAATAGATGAGTGTAAAGTGATTTACCATGCGTAACAGGCTATACTTTTGTAAGGAATGACTTATCGAGGTGGAGTCAACACTCAGTTAAAAATCCCCCGCCTCCCCTTTTTCCAGACCATTGCAAAACCTAACATATAAAAACTAAAAAGAGTTTACAATCCCTAAAAATTACGAACACTTTTTGGAATTATCTTCCTCTACATTTGTGCATTGTGTATTTCAATTTTAGTTGTATACTTTTTTCTTAAATAAAAACTTGAGGTTTTTCTTTCCTTTCATATCGTAAACCAAAAAGAGTAAAAAGGCCAATAGATCACAACAAAATGAAAATTTTGGAGTTTATGTATGGAAAAAATTTAAAGCAAAAAAAATTGTAAGTAAAGAAAATTTATTCACGCACTACAAATGAACACAAAAGTTTTGTTATCCAAATTTAAGAAATTCCAATAGTTGAACCCTAATAGCTTGGAATTTAATAAGAAAGAGATTCTTCTACGCATGTTTTAAAAATTGGATATGCATGCTTGAAACATGTTAAATATGCAAATGACCTATGGATCCAAACATTTTAAAGAGAATAACAAACGCTCATTAAATTCTCAAGTGAACGTGCAGTGGGATATTTACCCGAGACAAACAATCCATTATTTTGCCCATTTACAAAAAAAAACACCTAACGATCATAAATGATTGTAAAGTGAATTATCATATGTAATGGGCTATATTTTTGTAAGGAATGACTTATGGATTGGCAGTCAATAGTAAGTTAAAAATCCACTGCCTCCCCCTTTTCCCGATCATTGCAAAACCAAATATATAAAAACTAAAAAGAGTTTTCAATCCCTAAAAACTACAGACATTTTTTGGAATTATCTCTCTCTACATTTGTGCATTGTGCATTTCCATTTTAGATGTATACTTTTTTCTTAAATTAAAACTTGAGTTGTCACTTTCCCATCATCTCGTAAACAAAAAATGATATAAAAGGCAAATAGATCACAAAAAAATGAAAATTTTAGAATTTATGTATGGAAAAAATTTAAAGAAATAAAAAATTTAAGTGAAGAAAATTTATTCACACACCACAAATGAACACAAAATTTTTGTTATTCAATTTTGGGAAATTCCACTAGTTCAACACTAATAGCTTGGAATTTTATAAGAAAGGTATTTTTCTACACATGTTTTAAAAAAGGGATATGCATGCTTGAAACATGTTAAAGATGCAAATGACCTATGGATCCAAACCTTTTAAAGGGAATAAAAAACACTCATTAAATTCTCAAGTGAACGTTTGGTGGGAAATTCACTCGAGTCAAATGAGCCATTATTTTGCCCATTCACAAAATGCTTACCTAACGGTCATAGATGATGGTTAAGTGATTTATCAAGCAAAACGGGCTATATTTTTGTAAGGAATGACTTAAGGATCTGGAGTCAACACTCAGTTAAAAATCCTCCGTCTCCCCCTTTTCTCGATGATTGCAAGCCTAATATATAAAAACTAAAAAGAGTTTACAATCCCTAAAAATTACGGAAACTTTTTAGAATTATCTCCCTCTACATTTTTGCATTGTGCATTTCCATTTTAGATGTATACTTTTTTCTTAAATCAAAACTTAAGTTTTCACTTTCCCTTCATCTCGTAAACCAAAAAGAGAAAAAGGCAAATAGATCACAACAAAATGAAAATTTAAGAGTTTATGTATGGAAAAAATTTAAAGCAATAACAAAAGTAAGTAAAGAAAATTTATTCACACACAACACATGAACACAAAATTTTTGTTATCTAGGTTTTGGAAATTCCACTAGTTCATCCCTAATAGCTTGGAGTTTTATTACACATGTTTTAAAAAATGGATATACATGCTTGAAACAAGCAATTATTTTGCCCATTTAAAAAAACGGACCTAAAGATCATAGATGATTGTAAAGTGAATTATCATGCGTAACGGGCTTTATTTTTGCAAGGAACGAGTTATGGATTGGGAGTCAACAGTCTATTAAAAATCCACTGCCTCCCCCTTTTCCAGATGATTGCAAAACCTAAAGTATAAAAACTAAAAAGAGTTTTCAATCCCTTAAAAATACGGATACTTTTTGGAATTATCTCTCTCTACATATGTGCATTGAGCATTTCCATTTTAGATGTATACTTTTTTCTTAAATAAAAAATTGAGTTTTATCATTCCCTTCATCTTGTAAACAAAAATAGAGATAAAAAGGCAAATCGATCACAACGAAATGAAAATTTTAGAGTTTGTGTATGGAAAACATTTAAAGAAATAACAAATGTAAGTAAAGAAAATTTATTTTCTCACACCACAAATGAACACAAAAGTTTGTTATCCAAGTTTTTTAAAATCCACTAATACAACCCTAATAGCTTGGAATTTTATAAAAAAAAGGATTTTTCTACACATGTTTTAAAAAACGGATATGCATGTTTGAAAATTGTAAAAGATGCAAATGACCTATGGATACAAACCTTTTAAAAAGAATAACAAACGCTCATTAAATTATCAAGTGAACGTGCACTGGGATACTTACACGAGTCAAACAAGCCATTATTTTGCCCAGTTACAAAAAGCTAACCTAACTATCATAGATGATTGTAGAGTGATTTATCAAGTGTAACGGGCTATATTTTTCTAAGGAATGACTTATGGATTGGGAGTCAACACTCAATTAAAAATCTCTTGCCTCCCCCTTTTCTCGACGATTGAAAAACCTAAAATATAAAAACAAAAAGAGTTTACAATCCCTAAAAATTACAGACACTTTTTGGAATTATCTCTCTCAAAATTTTTTCATTGTCTATTTCCTTTTAAATGTAAACATTTTTCTTAAATTAAAATTTGATTTTTCGCTTTCCCTTTATCTCGTAAACAAAAAAGAAAAAAAAGGCAAATTTATCACAACAAAATAAAAATTTTATTGTTTATGTATGAAAAAATTAAAGCAAAACCAAATGTAAGTGAAGAAAATTTATTCACACACCAGAAATGAACACAAAAGTTTTGTTATCCATGTTTTTGAAATTCCTCTAGTTCAACCCTAATAACTTGGAATTATATTAGAAAGACATTCTTCTACACATGTTTTAAAAAATGGATATGCATGCTTGAAACATGTTAAAGATTCAAATGACCAATGGATCAAAACCTTTTAATGAGAACAACAAATGCTGATTAAATTCTCAAGTGAACGTACGGAGGGATATTTCCCCGAGTCAAACAAGCCATTATTTTCCCAATTTACAAAACGCTGACCTAATGATCATAGATGATTGTAAAGTGATTTATCATGCGTAACCGGCTATATTTTTGTAAGGAATGACTTATGGATTGGGAGTCAACAGTCATTTAAAAATCCCCCGCCTCCCCATTTTCCCGTCGATTGCAAAATCTAATATATAAAAACCAAAAAGAATTTACAATCCCTATAAGTTACGAAAAGTTTTGGAATTATCTCTCTCTTCATTTGTGCAATATGCATTTCCATTTTAGATGTATACTTTTTTCTTAAATCAAATCTTGAGTTTTCACTTTCCCTTCATCTTATAAACAAAAAAAGAGATAAAAGGCAAATAGATCACAAAAAAATGAAAATTTTAGAGTTTATGTATGGAAAAACTTAAAGCAATAAAAAATGAAAGTAAAGAAAATTTATTCACACACTACAAATGAACACAAAAGTTTTGTTCTCCAACTTTGGGAAATTCTACTAGTTTAACCATAATAGCTTGGAATTTTATAAGAAAGCGTTTTTTCGACACATGTTTTTAATAAATGGATATACACATGTTTTTAATAAATGGATATGCATGCTAGAAAAAAGTTAAAGATGCAAATGACCTATGGATCCAAACCTTTCAAATAGACAAACAAACGCTAATTAAATTCTCAAGTGAACGTGCGGTGGGATATTTACCTAAGTGAATTAAGCCATTATTTTGCCCATTAACAAAAAGCTGACCTAATGATAATAGAGGATTTTAAAGTGATTTATCATGCGTGACATGCTATTTTTTTGGAAGTAATGACTTATGGATTGGAAGTCAACTGTCAGTTAAAAATCCCCTGCCTCCCCCATTTCCCGACGATTGAAAAACCTAATATATAAAAACTAAAAACAGTTCACAACCCCTAAAAATTACAGACACATTTTGGAATTATATCTCCCTACATTTGTGCATTGTGTATTTCCATTTTAGATGTATAGTTTTTCTTAAATCAAAAATTGTGTTTTCACATTCGCTTCATGTCATAAACAAAAAATTTATAAAATGAAAATAGATCAGAACAAAATATAAATTTTAGAGTTTATGTATGAATTTTTTTTAAAGAAATAGCAAATGTAAGTAAATAAAATTTTTTCACACACCACAAATGAACACAAAATTTTTGTTATCCAAGTTTTATAAAATCCACTAGTTCAACCCTAATAGCTTGGAATTTTATATGAAATGGATTTTTCTACCCATGTTATAAAAAAATGGATATGCATGTTTGAAACATGTTCAAGATGCAAATGACCTATGGATCCGAACCTTTTAAAGAGAATAACAAACACTCATTAAATTCTCCAGTGAACGTGCGGTGGGATATTTACACGAGGTAAACAAACCATTATTTTTCCCATTTACAAAAAGCTGACCTAACTGTCATAGATGATTGTAAAGTGATTTATCTTATGTAACGGCCTATATTTTTGTAAGGAATGACTTATGGATTTGGAGTCAACACTCAATTAAAAAACCCCCGCCTCCCCTTGTCCCGACGTTTGCAAAACCTAATATGTAAAAACTAAAAGATTTTACAATCCCTAAAAATTACGAACACTTTTTGCAAGTATCTCTCTCTACATTTGTGCATTGTGCATTTCCATTTGAAATGTATACTTTTTTCTTAAATTAAAACTTGAGTTTTCACTATCCCTTCTTATCCTAAACAAAAAAGAGATAAAAGGCAAATATATCACAACAAAATGAAAATTTTAGAGTTTATGTATGGAAAAAAATTAAAGTAAAAACAAATGTTAGTAAAGAAAATTTATTCACACACCAGAAATGAACACAAAAGTTTTGTTATCCATGTTTTCGAATTTCCACAAGTTCAAGCCTAATAGCTTAGAATTTTATAAGAAAGGGATTTTTCTACACTTGTTTTAAAAAATGGATATGCATGCTTGAAACAAGTTAAAGATGCAAATGACCTTTGGATCCAAACCTTTTAAACATAATAACAAATGCTCATAATTTTCTCAATTGAACGTGTGGTGGGATATTTACCCGAGTCAAGCAAGCCTTTATTTTGCCCATTTACAAAAAGCTGACCAAACGATCAATGATGATTGTAAAGTGATTCATCATGCGTAACGGGCTATATTTTTGTAAGGAATGACTTATGGATTGGGAGTCAGCAGTCGGTTAAAAATCCCCACCTCCCCCTTTTCTTTACGATTGCAAAACCTAATATATAAAAACTAAAAAGAGTTTACAATCCCTAAAAATTATGGATAATTTTTGGAGTTATCTCTCTCCACGTTTGTGCATTGTGCATTTCCATTTTAGTTGTATAATTTTTTCTTAAATCAAAACTTGATTTTTCACTTTCCCTTCATCTCGTAAACAAAAAAAGAGATAAAAGGTAAATAGTTCACAAAAAAATAAAAATTGTAGAGTTTATGTGTGGAAAAAATTAAAGCAATAACAAATGTAAGTAAAGAAAATTTATTCACACACCACTAATGAACACACAAGTTTTGTTATCCGTGTTTGGAAAATTCCACTAGTTTAACCATAATAGCATGGAATTTTATAAGAAAGCGTTTTTTCGACACATGTTTTTAATAAATGGATATGCATGCTAGAAAAAAGTTAAAGATGCAAATGACCTATGGATCCAAACCTTTCAAATAGACAAAAAAATGCTAATTAAATTCTCAAGTGAACGTGCGGTGGGATATTTACCTAAGTGAATTAAGCCACTATTTTGCCCATTAACAAAAAGCTGACCTAATGATAATAGAGGATTTTAAAGTGATTTATCATGCGTAACATGCTATATTTTTGGAAGTAATGACTTATGGATTGGAAGTCAACTGTCAGTTAAAAATCCCCTGCCTCCCCCATTTCCCGACGATTGAAAAACCTAATATATAAAAACTAAAAACAGTTCACAACCCCTAAAAATTATAGACACTTTTTGGAATTATATCTCTCTACATTTGTGCATTTTTTATTTCCATTTTAGATGTATAGTTTTTCTTAAATCAAAAATTGTGTTCTCACATTCGCTTCATGTCATAAACAAAAAATTTATAAAAGGAAAATAGATCAGAACAAAATATAAATTTTAGAGTTTATGTATGAAATTTTTTTAAAGAAATAACAAATGTAAGTAAATAAAATTTTTTCACACACCACAAATGAACACAAAATTTTTGTTATCCAAGTTTTATAAAATCCACTAGTTCAACCCTAATAGCTTGGAATTTTATATGAAAGGGATTTTTCTACCCATGTTATAAAAAAATGGATATGCATGTTTGAAACATGTTCAAGATGCAAATGACCTATGGATCTAAACCTTTTAAAGAGAATAACAAACACTCATTAAATTCTCCAGTGAACGTGCGGTGGGATATTTACACGAGTCAAACAAGCCATTATTTTTCCCATTTACAAAAAGCTGACCTAACTGTCATAGATGATTGTAAAGTGATTTATCTTATGTAACGGCCTATATTTTTGTAAGGAATGACTTATGGATTTGGAGTCAACACTCAATTAAAAATCCCCCGCCTCCCCTTTGTCCCGACGTTTGAAAAACCTAATATATAAAAACTAAAAGAGTTTACAATCCCTAAAAATTACGAACACTTTTTGCAAGTATCTCTCTCTACATTTGTGCATTGTGCATTTCCATTTTAAATGTATACTTTTTTCTTAAATTAAAACTTGAGTTTTCACTATCCCTTCTTATCGTAAACAAAAAAGAGATAAAAGGCAAATATATCATAACAAAATGAAAATTTTAGAGTTTATGTATGGAAAAAAATTAAAGCAAAAACAAATGTTAGTAAAGAAAATTTATTCACACACCAGAAATGAACACAAAAGTTTTGTTATCCATGTTTTCGAATTTCCACAAGTTCAAGCCTAATAGCTTAGAATTTTATAAGAAAGGGATTTTTCTACACTTGTTTTAAAAAATGGATATGCATGCTTGAAACAAGTTAAAGATGCAAATGACCTTTGGATCCAAACCTTTTAAAGATAATAACAAATGCTCATAATTTTCTCAATTGAACATGTGGTGGGATATTTACCCGAGTCAAGCAAGCCTTTATCTTGCCCATTTACAAAAAGTTGACCAAACGATCATAGATGATTGTAAAGTGATTCATCATGCGTAACGGACTATATTTTTGTAAGGAATGACTTATGGATTGGGAGTCAGCAGTCGGTTAAAAATTCTCACCTCCCCCTTTTCTTTACAATTGCAAAACCTAATATATAAAAACTAAAAAGAGTTTACAATCCCTAAAAATTATGGATAATTTTTGGAGTTATCTCTCTCCACATTTGTGCATTGTGCATTTCCATTTTAGTTGTATAATTTTTTCTTAAATCAAAACTTGATTTTTCACTTTCCCTTCATCTCGTAAACAAAAAAAGAGATAAAAGGTAAATAGTTCACAAAAAAATAAAAATTGTAGAGTTTATGTGTGGAAAAAATTAAACCAATAACAAATGTAAGTAAAGAAAATTTATTCACACACCACTAATGAACACACAAGTTTTGTTATCCGTGTTTTGGAAATTCCACTAGTTTAACCATAATAGCTTGGAATTTATAAGAAAGGGATTTTTCTATACATGTTTTAATAAATGGATATGGATGCTAAAAATTTGTTAAATATGCAAATGTCCTTTCATAGAGAATAAAAAACGCTCATTAAATTCTCAAGTGAACGTTCGGTGGGATATTTACCCGAGTCAAATAAGCCATTATTTTGCCCATTTACAAAAAGCTGACCTAAAGATCATAGATGATTGTAAATTAATTTATCATGTGTAACGGGCTATATTTTTGGAAGTAATGACTTATAGATTGGGAGTCAACAATCAGTTAAAAATCTGCTCCCACCCCCTTTTCTCGACGATTGAAAAACTTAATATATAAAAACTAAAAAAAAAAATTTCTATCCCAAAAAATTACAGACACTTTTTGGAATTATCTCACTCTACATTAGTACGGTGTGCATTTCCTTTTTAGATGTATACCTTTTTCTTAAATCAAAACTTGAGTTTTAACTTTTAAAGGCAAATAGATCACCACAAAATGAAAGTTTTTGAGTTTATGTATGGAAAAAATTTAAAGCAATAACGAATGTAAGTAAAGAAAATTTATTCACACACAAAAAATGAACAAAAAAGTTTTGTTATCCAAGTTCGGGAAATTCCTCTAGTTCAACCCTAATAACTTGGAATTTTATAAGAAAGAGATTTTTCTACACATGTTTTAAATAATGGATACGCATGCTTGAAACATTTTAAAGATGCAAACCTTGCAAAGAGAATAACAAACGCTCATTAAATTCTCAAGTGAACGTGCAGTGGGATTTTTTCCCGAGTCAAATAAGCCATTAATTTACCCATTCACCAAAAGCAGACCTAACAATCATAGATGATTGTCAAGTGATTTATCATATGTAACGGGCTATATTTTTGTAAGGATTGACTTATGGATTGGGAGTCAACACTCCGTTAAAAATCCCCCACCTCCCCCTTTTCCCGATGATTTCAAAACCTAATATATAAAAAATAGAAAGGGTTTACAAAACCCTAAAAATTACAGACAGTTTGTAGAATTCTCTCTCTCAAAA
The DNA here is from genome assembly GCF_029961685.1 of Aristolochia californica. Lineage (NCBI taxonomy): Eukaryota > Viridiplantae > Streptophyta > Magnoliopsida > Piperales > Aristolochiaceae > Aristolochia > Aristolochia californica. The sequence goes on along the minus strand of NW_027182257.1, from coordinate 21,129,615 downwards.
TTTTTGCATTGTGCATTTCCATTTTGGATGAATACTTTTTTCTAAAATCAAAACTTGAGTATTCACTTTCCCTTCATCTCATAAACAAAAAGGAGATAAACGGCAAATAGATCACAACAAAATAAAAATTTTAGAGTTTAAGTTTGGTAAAAATTTAAAGCAATAACAAATGTAAGTAAATAAAATTTATTCACACGCTACAAATGAACACAAAAGTTTTGTTATCGAATTTGGTAAATTCAACTAGTTCAACCCTAATAGCTTGGAATTTTATAAGAAAGGGATTTATATACACATCTTTTAAAAAATGGATATGCATGCTTGAAACAACTTGAAGAGGTAAATGACCTATGGATCCAAACCTTTTAAATAGAATAACAAACACTCATTAAATTCTCAAGTCAACGTGCAGTTGGATATTTACCCGAGTCAAACATGCCATTATTTTGCCCATTTTGAAAAAGCTGACCTAACGATCGCAGATGATTGTAAAGTGATTATCATGCTTAACAGGCTATATTTATGTAAGGAATGACTTATGGATGGGGAGTCAACAGTCAGTTAAAAATCTCACGCCTCCCACTTTTCCCAACATTTGCAAAACCTAATATATAAAAACAAAAAAGAGTTTACAATCCCAATAAGTTACAGACACTTTTTGGAATTATCTCTCTCTACACTTGTATATTGTGCATTTCTATTTTAGATGTACACTTTTTTCTTAAATCAAAACTTGAGTTTTCACTTTCCTTCATCTCGTAAACAACTAAGAGATGAAAAGCAAATAGATCACAACAAAATGAAAATTTCAGAGTTTATGTATGGAAAGAATTTAAAGCAATAAAAAATATAAGTAAAGAAAATTTATTCACACACCACAAATGAACCCAAAAGTTTTGTTATCCAAGTTTGGAAAATTCCACTAGTTCAATCCTAATAGCTTGGAATTTTATAAGAATGGGATTTCTCTACACATGTTTTAAAAAATGGATATGCATGCTTGAACATGTAAAATAAGCAAATGATCCATGGATCCAAACCTTTTAAACAGAATAATAAACCCTTGTTAAATTCTCTAGTGAACGTGCAGTGGGATATTTACCCAAGTCAAAAAACCATTATTTTGGCCATTTACAAAAAGCTGACCTAACGATCTTAGACGATTGTAAAGCGATTTATCATGCGTAATGGGCTATATTTTTGTAAGGAATGACTTTTGGATTGGGAGTCAACATTCAGTTAAAAATCCCCCGCCTCCCCCATTTCCTGGCAATCGCAAAAACTAATATATACAAACTGAAAAGAGTTTACAATCCCTAGAAATTATAGACACTTTTTGAGATTATCTCTCTCCACATTTGTGCATTGTGCATTTCTATTTTAGATGTATACTGTTTTCTTAAATCAAAATTTGAGTTTTCACTTTACCTTCTTCTCGTAAACAAAAAAGAGATAAAAGGCAAATAGATCACAACAAAATGAAAATTTTAGAGTTGATAAATGGAAAAATTTTAAGAAATCACAAATGTAAGTAAAGAAAATTTATTCACATTCCACAAATGAACACAAAAGTTTTTTTATCCAAGTTTCTGAAATTCCACTAGTTCAACCCGATTAGCTTGGAATTTTATAAGAAATAGATTTTTCTACACAAGTTTTAAAAATGGATATGCATGCTTGAAACATGTTAAAGAAGCAAATGACCTATGGATCCAAAATTTTTAAAGAGAATAATAAACGCTCGTTAAATTCTCAAGTGAATGTGCATGGGATATTTACCCGAGTCAAACAAGCTGTTATTTTGCCCATTTACAAAAAGCTTACCTAACGATCATAGATGATTGGAAGGTGATTTATCATGCGTAACGGGCTATATTTTCGTAAGGAATGACTTATGGATTGGGAGTCAACACTCAGTTAAAATTCCCTCCCCCCCCCCCCCCCTCCGTTTCCCGATGAAAGCAAAACCTAATATATAAAAACTAAAAAGAGTTTACAATCCCTAAAAATTACAGACACTTTTTGGAATTGTCTCTCTCCGCATTTACACATTGTGCATTTCCATTTTAGATGTATACATTTTTCTCAAATTAAAACTAGAGTTTTCTCTTTCCCTTCATCTTATAAACAAAAAAGAGATAAAAAGCAAATCGATCACAAGAACATGAAAATGTTAGAGTTTATGTATGGAAAAACTTTAAAGAAATAAAAAATGTAAGAAAATAAAATTTATTCACTCACCATAAATGAACACAAAAGTTTTGTTATCGAAGTTTGGGAAATTCCACAAGTTCATCCCTAATAGATTGGAATTTAAAAAGAAAGAGATTTTTCTACACATGTTTTAAAAAATGGATATGCATGCTTAAAATATGTTAAAGATGCAAATGACCTATGGATCCAAACCTTTTAAAGAGAATAACAAACGCTCATTAAATTCTCAAGTGAATTAAAACAAGCCATTATATTGCCCGTTTAAAAAAAGTTGACCTAACAGTCATAGAGGTTTGTAAAGTGTTTTATCATGCGTAATGGGGTATATTTTTGTAAGGAAAGACTTATGGATTGGAAGTCAACACTCAGTTAAAAATCCCCCGCCTCCCCCTTTTCCTGATGATTGCAAAACCTAATATATAAAAACTAAAGAGAGTTTACAATGCCTAAAAATTACATACACTTTTTGGAATTATCTCTCTCTACATTTGTGCATTGTGCATTTCCATTTTAGATGTATACTTTTTTTTTTAAATAAAAACTTGAGTTTTCACTTTCCCTTCACCTCGTAAACAAAAAAAAAATTAAAAGGAAAATAGGTCACAACAAAATGAAAATTTAGAGTTTATGTGTGGAAATATAAAAAATGTAAGTAAAGAAAATTTTTTAACACCACAAATGAACACAAAATTTTTGTTATCCAAATTTGGGAAATTCCACTTGTTCAACCCAAATACCTAGGAATTTTATAAGAAAGAGATTTTTCTACACATGTTTTAAAAAATAGATATGCATGCTTGAAACATGTTAAAGATGCAAATGACCTATGGATACAAACCTTTTAAAGAGAATAAAAAATGCTCATAAATTTTTCAAGTGAACATGCAGTGGGATATTTACCCAAGTCATACTAGCAATTATTTTTCCATTTACAAAAATCTGACATAACGATCATAGATGATTGTAAAGTGATTTAGCATGCGTAACAGGCTATATTTTTTTAAGGAATGACTTATGGATTGGGAGTCAACACTCAGTTAAAAATCCCCCGCCTCCCCCTTTTCCTGACGATTGGAAAACCTAATATATAAAAACTGAAAAGAGTTTACAATCCCTAAAAATTTCAAACACTATTTGGAATTATCTCTCTCTACATTTGTGCATTGTGCATTTCCATTTTAGATGTATACTTTTTTCTTATATCAAAACTTGAGTTTTCACTTTCCTTTCATCTCGTAATCAGAAAAGAGATAAACGGCAAATAGATCACAATAAAATGAAAATTTAGAGCTTATGTATGAAAAAAATTTAAAGCAATAACAAATGTAAGAAAAGAAAATTTATTCACACACCACAAATGAACACAAAATTTTTGTTATCCTAGTTTGGGAAATTCCATTAGTTCAACCCTAATAGCTTTGAATTTTATAAGAAAAATATTTTTCAAGACATGTTTTAAAAATTGGATATGCATGCTTGAATCATGTTAAAGATGCAAAAGACCTATGGATCCAAACCTTTTAAAGTGAATAACAAACGCTCATTAAATTCTGAAGTTAACGTGTGGTGGGATATTTACTGAGTCAAACAAGCCATTATTTGGCCCATTTACAAAAATCTGACCTAACGGTCATAGATGATTGTAAAGTGATTTATCACGCGTAACGGGCTATATTTTTTTGAGGAATGACTTATGGATTGGGAGTCAAGACTCACTCAAAAATCCTCCGCTTCTCCCTTTTCCCAACGATAGCAAAACTTAATATATAAAAACTAAAAAGAGTTTACAATCACTAAAAACTATAGACACTTTTCGGAAATATCTCTCTCTACATTTTTTCATTGTGAATTTTCATTTTAGAAGTATACTTTTTTCTTAAATTAAAACTAGAATTTTCACTTTCCCTTCATCTCGTAAAAAAAAGAGATAAAAGGCAAATAGATCACAACAAATTGAAAGTTTTAGAGTTTATGTATGGAAAAAATTTAAAGCAATAACAAATGTAAGTAAAGAAAATTTATTCACACAGCACAAATGAACACAAAAGTTAATTAATCAAACTTTGGCAAATTCCACTAGTTAAACCCTAATAGCATGGAATTTTATAAGAAATGGATTTTTCAACACAAGTTTTAAAAAATGGATATGCATGCTTGAAACATGTTAAAGATGCAAATGACCTTTGGATCCAATCCTTTTACAGAGAATAACAAACGCTCATTAAATTCTGAAGTGTACGAGCGGTGGGATATTTACACGAGTCAAACAAGCCATTATTTTTCCCATTTACAAAAAGATGGCCTAACGATCATAGATGATTGTAAATTGATTTATCATGCATAACAAGTTGTATTTTTGTAAAGAATGACTTGTGGATTGGGAGTCAACACTCAGTTAAAAATTCCCCGCATCCCCCTTTTTCCTACGATTGTAAAACCTTATATATAAAAAGTAAAAAGTGTTTACAATCCCCAAAAATTATGGAGATGCTTTGGAATTTCTCTCTTCACTTGTGCGTTGTGCATTTCCATTTGAGATCAAACCTTTAGTTTTCACTTTCCCTTCATCTCATAAAAAAAAAAAGATTAAAGGCAAATTGATCACAACAAAATGAAAGTTTTAGAGTTTTTGTATGAATAAAATTTAAAGCAATAAAAAATGTAAGTAAAGAAAATTTATTCACACACCACAAATGAAAACAAAAGTTTTGTTATCCAAGTTTGGGAAATTCAACTAGTTCAACCCTAATAGCTTGGAATTTTATAAGAAAGAGATTTTTCACACATGTTTTAAAAAATGGATATGCATGCATGAAACATGTAAAAGATGCAAATGACATATGGATCCATAACATTTAAAGAGAATAACATACGATGATTAAATTTTAAAGTGAACGTGCGGTGGGATATTTACCCGAGTAAAAATAGCCATTAGTTTGCCCATTTACAAAAAGCTGACCTAAAGATCATAAATGATTGTAAAGTGATTTATTATGCGTAACATGCTATATTTTTGTACGGAATGACTTATGGATAGGGAGTCAACACTCAGTTAAAAATCCCCTGCCTCCCCCTTTTCCCGATGATTGAAAAACCTTAAATATAAAAACTAAAAAGATTTTACAATCAATAAAAATAACAGACACTTTTTGAATTTTCTCTCTATACATTTGTGCATTGTCCATTTCTATTTTAGATGTATACTTTTTTCTTAAATCAAAACTTGAGTTTTCACTTTCTCTTCATCTCATACACAAAAAAGAGATAAAAGGTAAATAGATCACAACAAAATAAAAAATTTAGAGTTTATGCGTAGAAAAAATTTAAAGCAATAACAAATGTAAGAAAAGAAAATTTATTCAGACACCACAAATGAACACAAAAGTTCAACCCTAATAGTTTGGAATTGTATAAGAAACAAATTTTTCTATACATGTTTTAAAAAATAGATATGCATGTTTGAAACATGTTAAAGATTCAAATGACCTATGGATCCAAACCTTTTAAAGAGACTAACAAACACTCATTAAATTCTCAAGTGAACGTGCGGGGGGATATTTACATGAGTCAAACAAGCCATTATTTTGCCCATTTTAAAAAAGTTGTATGAACTATCATTGATGATTATAAAGTGATTTATCTTGCATGACAAGTTGGGGTGGCTTCGAACCGAGCCGGCTAGCGATCGGCTCGAGTTCGGCTCAGTACTGGCTCGGTTCGATTCGTTATCTATCGAGCTCGAGCCGGGCTCGAGCACCGAAATCGGTCATTTACCTTAACGAGGCGAGCTTGACTAAAGCCAGGTTCTGGTCTTAGGCTCGCGAGCCGTCTCGAGGTGAGTCGGAATTGGGAGCGGAAGCGAAAGCGGGATCAAGAGCGGGGGGGGGGGGGGGGGGGGGGGGGGGAATTATTACCCCCCCTCGTCACCGCTGAGCCCGTACCGTTGGCTATTGTCGCTGCCTCTACCGCCGTCGCAGCTGTTCGACGACCGTCTCTTCCACCGTCGCAGCTTCTTGTCAGCCACCTCTGTGGCCATCCATTCGATTTCTTCCTCTCCTCCCCATTGCCTCTGTTTTCGTCGCTGCCGCTTCCATCTCCGCCGCCTCCGTCACAGCCATCGTCCGCGACGACAGGTCCTCCCCGGCACTGTAAGCCCCTTCCCTCCGTGGCGTCTCGACGAAAAACCAGAACATAACTTCAAGGGAGAAATAATCTCCCCCTCCCCGCGCGAAGATGATTTCGCACGTGCGAGATCATCAAGCAAAAAAAAAAAAACTTTTTCCTCTCGAAAAAATTAAAAATAAATTTTATAGAAATAAGTTTCTATAAAATATTAGTGTCTCATGTTTTTTTAAACATTTTTATAATAGAATTTTTTTATTAAAAAACATATAATTTTCAAAGTAAGATTTTCAAACCAAGATGGGGTAGAAAACTGTATAGAAATTTTTTGAATAAGTATATAAACAGTTGATGTTGTAATACTTTTAGCATGAAGCAATTTTCATTGTAATTTTGTGTTTGATATTTTATTTAATTAAAAATTTATCGATAAGTATAATAATATATTAGATTGATTTTTAATTTTTATTTATTTCCCTTGAAGAGACAATAAAAGGTCCATTTAATTTTCTTAAGAAAATTTTAAAATATATTTTGTAATTTTCTAATAAGTCACTAATAGTAATAAGATTTTATTTAATGGTTTTTTTTGGGAATATGTATCATAGGAAAAATATTTTTAGTTTTTTCTAAAATATAAATTTTCATCTGGGGCGATTCAAAAATTAAAAAACAAGTTAGACAACAATTGGAGTAAAAAAGATTAATATTGGTACATTTTAATCCATTATTGAAATTCAATCCTGAACCTCTCCTATAATTATAATTTTTTTAAATGTATGCATAATTTTATATATAATTTATTGAAATCCACCCCTACGGGCAGGATCATAAACAAGGAAAAAAAAATCTCTTTGTCCCTTCCTCATGGCTCTTACAAAAATTGGAAAGATATTTTAGTATAAACACATTTCTAGAGACTATTAGTGGTTTTTTCAATAAATGTTGAAAAGACATGTTTAGTAGAAATATAGGGACCATTAGTGCCTCAGGTTTTTTAAAAATATTTTTCTAATTATAAATTCTTTTTAAAATATCATATAATTTTCTAAGTAAGATTTTCTTGCCAAGAAGGCTTAGAAATCCATATAGAAAAAATTTTGAATAAGTATTTTACAGTTGATGATATGTGATTAAAAATTTATCGATAAGTATAATAATATATTAGATTAATTATTAATTTTTATTTATTTCATTAGAAAAGGCAATAAGAGGTCCATTTAACTTTCCTAAGAAAAATTTAAAATATTTCTTGTAATTTTCTAGTAAGTTCCTAATAGTAATGGGATTTTATTTAAAGGATTTATAGTTTTTATTTGGGTGATTGTAAATTGATAGTGATATTTCATTTAATTTTGTTGTGTTTGATTTTTGTATGGAGTTTATTTATAATGTTATGAAGTGTATGGAGTGTTTAGACTATTTTATGGAGTGTACAAACAATTTCATGGAGTGTTTATGGAATGTATAGACAAATTTATGGAGTGTTTATGCAGGTATTATGTATATTGATTATGCCCAATTTTAAGTAGAGGTCCTGCCAAATTTTATACAAGTATTATATATATAGATTATGCTCAATTTTAAGTAGAGGTTATGCCCAATCTTATACACGTATTATATATATATATAGGTTATGCCCAATTTTATGTAGACGTCATAACCAATTTTATGTAAAATATATGCATAATTTTATATACATTTTATTCGATATATATTATTTGAAAAGTTTTAAATGTATGTTGAGGCTCAAGCTCGGCTCGAAGCTCGGGTCGAATTCGTTGGGCTCGAGATCGAGAAAAATTTTAGGCTTGAGACGAGGCTTGGCTCGAAGCTCGGCTCGAACATAGGCAAGTTCGGGTTCGGCTCGGCTCGATGCCACCCCTAGTGATAGGTTATATTTTTTTAAGGAATGACTAATGGATTGGGAGTTATCACTCAGTTAAAAATCCCACGTCTCCCTCTTTTCTAGATGATTGCAAAACCTAATATATATAAACAAAAAAAAATTTACAATCCTTAAAAATTACAAACACTTTTTGGAATTATCTTTCTCTACATTTGTGCACTGTGCATTTCCATTTTAGATGTATACCTTTTTCTTAAATTAAAACTTGAGTTTTCACTTTCCCTACATCTCGTAAACTAAAAAGAGATAAAAGGCAAATAGATCACAACAAAATTAAAATTTTAGAATTCATGTATGGAAAAAATTTGAGGAAATAAAAAATATAAGTAAAAAACATTTATTCACACACCACAAATAAACACAAAAGCTTTGTTATCCAAGTTTGGGAAATTCCACTAGTTCAACCCCAACAGCTTGGAATTTTATCGGAAAGAGATTTTTCTACACATGTTTTAAATAATGGATATGCATGCATGAAACATATTAAAGATGCAAATGACTTATGAATCCAAACCTTTTAAAGAAAATAATAAACGCTCATTAAATTCCCAAGTGAACGAGCGGTGGAATATTTACCTGAGTCAAACAAGCCATTATTTTGACCATTTATAAAAAGTTGACCTGACGATCATAGATGATTGTAAAGATATTTATCATGAGTAACAGGCAGTATTTTTTTAAGGAATGACATATGGATTGGGAGTCAACACTCAGTTAAAAATCCCCCGTTGCCCCCTTTTCTCGACGATTGTAAAACCTAATATATAAAAACTAAAAGGAGTTTACAATCCTTAAAAAATTACAAAAAAAATTTGGAATTATCTATCTCTTCATTTGGGCATTGTGCATTTCCATTTTAGATGTATACTATTTTCTTAAATCAAAACTAGAGTTTTCACTTTCCCTTCATCTCCTAAACAAAAAAGAGATAAAAGGCAAATAGATTACAACAAAATAAAATTTTTAGAGTTGATGTATGGAAAGATTTTAAATCTATCACAAATGTAAGTTAAGAAAATTTATTCACACACCACAAATGAACACAAAAGTTTTTTTATCCAAGTTTGGGAAATTCCACTAGTTCAACCCGAATAGCTTGGAATTTTATAAGAAAGAGATTTTTCTACACATGTTTTAAAAAAAGGGTATGCACGTTTGAAATGTGTTAAAGATGCAAATGACCTATGGATCCAAACCTATTAAAGAGAATAACATACGATGAGTAAATTCTGAAGTGAACGTGCGGTGGGATATTAACCCGACTAAAAATACCCATTATGTTGCCCATTTACAAAAAGCTAACCTAAAGACGTAGATGATTGTAAAGTGATTTATCATGTGTAAGATGCTATATTTTTTTAAGGAATGACTTATGGATTTGGAGTCAACACTCAGTTAAAAATACCCCGCCTTCCCCTTCTCTCGACGATAGCAAAACCTAATATATAAAAACTAAAAGGAGTTTACAATCCATAAAAAATTCAGACACTTTTTGGAAATATCTCTCTCTACATTTGTGCATTGTGCATTGTGCATTTTCATTGTAGAAGTATACTTTTTTATTTAATTAAAACTAGACTTTTCACTTTCCCTTCATCTAGTAAAAAAAAAGAAATAAAAGGCAAATAGATCACAACATAATGAAACTTTAAGAGTTTATGTATGGAAAAAATTTAAAGCAGTAAAAAATATAAGTAATGAAAAATTATTAAAACACCACATATAATAACAAAACTTTTGTTATCCAGGTTTTGGAAATTCCACGTGTTCAACCCTAATAGTTTTGAATTTTATAAGAAAGAGATTTTTCTACACATATTTTGAAAAAAGGATATGCATGCTTGAAACATGTTAAAGATGCAAACGACCTATGGATCCAAACCTTTTAAAGAGAATAACTAACGGTCATTAAATTCTCAAGTGAACGTGCGGTGGGATATTTACCCGAGTCAAACAAGCCATTATATTGCCCATTTAAAAAATGTTGACCTAACCATCATAGATGATTGTAAATTTATTTATCATGCATAATGAGCTATATTTTTGTAAGGAATGACTTATGGATTGGGTGTCAACACTCAGTTTAAACTACCCCACTTCCCCCTTTTCTCGACGATCACAAAAACTAATATTTAAAAACTAAAAAGAGTTTACAATCCCTTGAAATTATAAACACTTTTTGGAATTATCTCTCTCTACATTTGTACATTGTGCATTTCTTTTTTAGATGTATACTTTTTTCTTAAATCAAAATTTGAGTTTTCACTTTCCCTTCAACTCGTAAACAAAAACGAGATAAAAGGCAAATAGATCACAACAAAATGAAAATTTTAGAGTTTATGCATGGAAAAAATGTAAAGCAATAACAAATGTAAGTAAAGAAAATTTATTCACACACCACAAATGAACATAAAAGTTTTGTTACCCAAGTTTGGGAAATTCCATTAGTTCAACCCTAATTGCTTGGAATTTTATAAGAAAGAGATTTTTCTACACAAGTTTTAAAAAATGGATATGCATGCTTGAATCATGTTAAAGATGAAAATGACCAATTGATCCAAACCTTTTAAAGAGAATAACAAACGCTCATTAAATTCTCAAGTAATTGTGTAGTGGAATGTTTACCTGAGTCAAACAAGCTATTATTTTGCCCATTTACAAAAAACCTGACCTAACGGTCATAGATGATTGTAATGTGATTTATCATGCATAATGGGCTACAATTTTGTAAGGAATGACTTATGGATTGGGAGTCAACACTTAGTTAAAAATCCACCACCTCCCCCTTTTCTCGATAATTGCAAAACCTAATATATAAAAACTAAAAGGATTTTAAAATCCCTTAAAATTATAGACACTTTTTGGAATTATCTCTCTCTTCATTTGTGCATTGTACATTTCCACTTTAGATGTACACTTTTTTCTTAAATCAAAGCTAGAGTTTTCACTTTCCCTTCATCTCATAAAAAAAATGAGATAAAAGACAAATAGATCACAACAAAATGAAAATTTTAGAGTTGATGTATGGAAAAAATTTAAAGCAATCACAAAATTAACTAAAGAAAGTTAATTCACACACTACAAATGATCACAAAATCTTTTTTTCCAAGTTTCTAAAATTCCACTAGTTCAACTCGAATAGCTTGGAATTTTATAAGAAAGAGATTTTTCTACACATGCTTTAAAAAATGGATATGCATGCTTGAAACATGTTAAAGTTGCAAATGACCTATGGATCTAAACCTTTTAAAGAGAATAACAAACGCTCATTAAATTCTCAAGTGAACGAGCCTTTATTTTGACAATTTACAAAACGCTGACCTGACGATCATAGATGATTGTAAAGTGATTTATCAGGTGTAACATGCTATATTTTTTTTAGGAATGACTTACGAATTGGGAGTCAACACTTAGTCAAAAATCTCCCGCCTCCCCCTTTTCTCGACGATTGTAAAACCTAATATGTAAAAACTAAAAGGAGTTTACAATCCCTAAAAATTATAGACACATTTTTAAATTATCTCTCTCTTCATTTTTACAATGTGCATTTCCATTTTAGATGTATACTTTTTTCTCAAATCAAAACTAAAGTTTTCACTTTCCCTTCATCTCGTAAACAAAAAAGAAATAAAAGGCAAATAGATCACAACAAAATTAAAATTTAAGAGTTGATGTTTGGAAAAAATTTAAAGCAATAACAAATGTAAGTAAAGAAAATTTATTCACACACCACAAATGGACACAAAAAGTGTTTTTATCCAAGTTTGGAAAATTCCACTAGTTCATCCCTAATAGCATGAAATTTTAAAAAAAAAATATTTTTCTACACATGTTTTAAAAAATGGATATGCATGCTTCAAATATGTTAAAGAAGCAAATGACCTATGGATGTAAACCTTTTAAAGAGAATAACAAACGCTCATTAAATTCTGAAGTGAACGTGCCGTGGGATATTTGCCCGAGTAAAAAAAGCCATTATTTTGACCATTTACAAAAAGCTGACCTGGCGATCATTGATGATTGTAAAGTGATTTATCATGCGTAGTAGGCTGTATTTTTTTAAGGAATGACTTATGTATTGGGAGTCAACACTTAGTTAAAAATCCCCCTCCTCCCCCTTTTCTCGACTATTGCAAAACCTAATAAATAAAAACTAAAAGGAGTTTACAATCCTTAAAAATTATAGACACTTTTGGGAATTATCTCTCACTTCATTTGTGCATTGTGCATTTCCATTTTAGATGTATACTATTTTCTTAAATTAAAACAAGAGTTTTCACTTTCCCTTCATCTCCTGAACAAAAAAGAGATAAAAGGTAAATAGATCACAACAAAATGAAAATTTTAGAGTTGATGTACGGAAAAAATTTAAATAAATCACAAATATAAGTAATAAAAATTTATTCACACACCACAAATAATTACAAAACTTTCGCTATCCAATTTTTGGAAATTCCACGAGTTCAACCCTAATAGTTTGGAATTTTATAAGAAAGAGATTTTTCTACACATATTTTAAAAAATGGATATGCATGCTTGATACATGTTAAAACTGCAAATGACCAATGGATCCAAACCTTTTAAAGAGAATAACAAACGCTTGTTAAATTCTCTTGTGAATGTGCGGTGGGATATTTACCCCAGTCAAACAAGCCATTATATTGCCCATTTAAAAAATTTTGACCTAACCATCATAGATGATTGTAAATAGATTTATCATGCATAACGGGATATATTTTTTTAAGGAAGGACTTATGGATTGGGAGTCAACACTCAGTTTAAAATACCCCGCCTTCCGCTTTTCCTAACGATCGTAAAAACTAATATATAAAAACTAAAAAGAGTTTACAATCCCTAGAAATTAAAGACTCTTTTTGGAATTATCTCTCTCTACATTTGTGCATTGTGCATTTCCATTTTAGATATATACTTTTTTCTTAAATCAAAACTAGATTTTTCACTTTCCATTCATCTCATAAACAAAAAAGAGATAAAAGGCAAATAGATCACAACAAAATGAAAATTTTAGAGTTGATGTATGGAAAAAATTTAAAGCAATCACAAATTTAAGTAAAAAAAAAATTATTCACACACCACAAAGGAACACAAAAGGTTTTTTTATCCTAGTTGCAGAAATTCCAGTAGTTCAACACGATTAGCTTCGAATTTTTTAAGAAATAGATTTTTCTAAACATGTTTTAAAAAATGGATGTGCATTCTTGAAACATGTTCAAGATGAAAATGACCTATGGACCCTAACCTTTTAAAGAGAATAACAAACAATCATTAAATTCTCAAGTGAACGTGCAGTGGGATATTTACCCGAGTCAAACAAGCTGTTATTTTGCCCATTTACAAAAAGCTGACCTAACGATCATAGATGATTGTAAAGTGATTTATCATACGTAACGGGCTATATTTTTTTGAGAAATGACTTATGGATTGGGAGTCAACACTCAGTTAAAAATCCCCCGCCTCCCCCTTTTCCCGACTAGAGCGAAACCTAATATTTAAAAACTAAAAAGAGTTTACAAACCCTAAAAATTACAGAAACATTTTGGAATCATCTCTATCTACATTTTTGCATTGTGCATTTCCTTTTTAGATGTATACTTTTTTCTTAAATCAAAACTAGAGTTTTCACTTTCACTTCATCACATCAACAAAAAAGAGATAAAAGGCAAATTGATCACAACAAAATGAAAAATTTAGAGTTTATGTATGGACAAAGTTTAAAGCAATAACAAATATTAGAAAAGAAAATTTATTCACACACCACAAATGAACACAAAAGTTTTGTTATCGAAGTTTTGGAAATTCCACAAGTTCATCCCTCGTAGCTTGGAATTTTAAAAGAAAGATTTTTCTACACATGTTATTAAAAATGGATATGCATGCTTGAAATAAGTTAAAGATTCAAAAGACCTATGGTTCCAAACTTTTTAAAGAGAATAAAAAACACTCATTAAATTCTCAAGTGAACGTGTAGTGGGATATTGACCCGAGTAAAACAAGCCATTATATTGCCCATTTACAAAAAGCTGACCTGACTATCATAGATGTTTGTAAAGTGATTTATCATGCGTAACGGGCTATATTTTTGTAAGGCATGACTTATGGATTGGGCATCAATACTTAGTTAAAAATCCGGTGCCTTCCCCTTTTCCCGACGATTGCAAAACCTAATATATAAAAATAAAAAAGAGTTTATAATCCCTAAAATTTACATACACTTTTTGGAATTATCTCTCTCTACATTTGCGCGTTGTGCATTTCCATTTTAGATGTATACTTTTGCCTTAAATCAAAACTTCCGTTTTCACTTCCCCTTCATCTCATAAATAAAAAAGAGATAAAAGGCAAGTACAACACAAAAAAAATGAAAATTTTAGAGTTTATGTGTGTAAAAATAAAAATGTAAGTAAATAAAATTTATTAACACCACAAATGAACACAAACGTTTTGTTATCCAAGTTTCGGAAATTCCACTTGTTCAACCCTAATAGCTAGGAATTTTATAAGAAAGAGATTTTTCTACACATGTTTTAAAAAAATGATATGCATGCTTGAAACATGTTAAAGATGCAAATGACCTATTGATACAAACCTTTAAAAGAGAATAAAAAACGCTCATAAAATTCTCAAGTGAACGTGCGGTGAGATATTTACCCAAGTTAAAGAAGCAATTATTTTGCCCATTTAAAATAATCTGACATAACGATAATAGATGATTGAAAAGTGATTTAGCATGCATAAAAGGCTATATTCTTTTAAGGAATGACTTATGGATTGGGAGTTAACACTCAGTTAATAATCCCTCCCCTCCCCCTTTTCCCGACTATTGGAAAACCTAATATATAAAAACTAAAAGGAGTTTACAATTCCTAAAAATTACAGATACTATTTGGAATTATCTCTCTCTACATTTGTGCATTCTGCATTTCCATTTTAGATGAATACTTTTTGCCAAAATCAAAACTTGAGTTTTCACTTTCCCTTCATCTCGTAATAAAAAAAGAGATAAAAGGCAAATAGATCACAACAAAATGAAAATTTTAGAGTTTATGTATGGAAAAAATATTAAGCAATAAAAAATGTAAGGAAAGAAAATTTATTCACACACCACAAATGAACACAAAAGTTTTGTTATCCAAGTTTGGCAAATTCCACTAGTTAAACCCTAAAATCTTGGAATTTTATAAGAAATGGATTTTTCTACACATGTTTTAAAAAATGGATATGCATGCTTGAAACAAGTTAAAGATGCAAATGACATTTGGATCCCAACCTTTTACAGAGAGTAACAAACGCTCATTAAATTTTCAAGTGTACGTGCAGTGGGATATTTACATAAGTCAAACTAGCCATTATTTTGCCCATTTACAAAAAGATGGCCTAACGATCATAGACAATTTTAAAGTGATTTATCATGAAATACGAGCTACATTTTTGTAAGGAACGACTTTTGGATTGGCAGTCGACACTCAAATAAAACTCCACCGCCTCCCCCTTTTCCCGACGATTGCAAAGCCTTAGATATAAAAAGTAAAAAGTGCTTACAATCCCCAAAAATTATGGACACTTTTTGGAATTTCTCTCTCTACACTTGTACGTTGTGTATTTCCATTTTAGATGTATAATTTTCTCTTAAATCAAACCTTTAGTTTTCATTTTCCCTTCATCTCATAAAAAAAAAGAGATTAAAGGTAAATTGATCGCAAAAAAATGAAAATTATAGAGTTTTTGTATGGAAAAAATTTTAAGCAATAACAAATGTAAATAAAGAAAATTTATTCATACACCACAAATGAACACAAAATTTTTGTTATCCAATGTTTGAGAAATTTCACTAGTTCAACCCTAATAGCTTGGAATTTTATAAGAAAAAGATTTTTCTACACGTCTTAAAAAATGGATATGCATACTTGAAACATGTTAAAGATGCAAATGACCTATGGATCCAAACCTTTTAAAGAGAATAATATACGATGATTAAATTCTAAAGTGAAAGTGCGGTGGGATATTTACCCGAGTAAAAATAGCCATTATTTTGCCCATTTACAAAAAGCTGACCTAAAGATCGTAGATGATTGTAAAGTGATTTATCATGTGTAACATGCTATATTTTTGTAAGGAATCACTTATGGATTAGGAGTCAACACTAAGTTAAAAATCCCCCCCTCCCCCTTTTCCCCATGATTGAAAAACATTAAATATAAAAACTAAAAAGAATTTACAATCAATAAAAATTACAGAAATTTTTCAGAATTATCTCTCTATACATTTGTGCATTTTCCATTTCTATTTTAGATGTATACTTTTTCTTAAATCAAAACTTGAGTTTTCTCTGTTTCTTCATCTTGTACACAAAAAAGAGATAAAAGGCAAATAGATCACAACAAAATAATTGCAATAAAAAATGTAAGAAAAGAAAATTTATTCGCACACCACAAATGAACACAAAAGTTTTGTTATCCTAGTTTAAGAAATTCCACTAGTGCAACCCTAGTAGCTTGGAATTGTATAAGAAAGAGATTTTTCTACACATGTTTTAAAAAATGGATATGCATGCTTGAAACATGTTAAAGATGCAAATGACCTATGGATCCAGACCTTTTAAAGAGACTAACAAACACTCATTAAATTATCAAGTGAACGTGTGGGATATTTACCCGAGTCAAACAAACCATTATTTTGCCCATTTTAAAAAAGTTGTCCGAACGATCATTGAGGATTGTAAAGTTATCATGCGTAACAGGCTATATTTTTGTAAGGAATGACTTATGGATTGGGAGTCATCACTCAGTTAAATATCCCACGCCTCCCTATTTTTTCGATGATTGCAAAACCTAATATATGAAAACTAAAAAAATTTTATAATCCCTGAAAATTACAAACACTTTTTGGAATTATCTCTCTCTACATTTGTGCATCTTGAATTTCCATTTAAGATGTATACCTTTTTCTTAAATCAAAAGTTGAGTTTTCATTTTCCCTACTTCTCGTAAATTAAAAAGAGATAAAAGGCAAATAGATCAAAACAAAATGAAAATTATAGAGTTCATGTATGAAAAAAATTTTAAGCAATAAAAAATGTAAGTAAAGAAAATTTATTCACACACCAAAAATAAACACAAAAGTTTTGTTATACAAGTTTGGGAAATTCCATTAGTTCAACCCTAATAGCATGGAATTTTATAAGAAAGAGATTTTTTTACACATGTTTTAAAAAATGGATATGCATTCTTGAATCATGTTAAAGATTCAAATGACCTATGGATCCAAACCTTTTAAAGTGAATAACAAACGCTCATTTAATTCTCAAGTTAACGTGTGGTGGGATATTTACCTGAGTCAAACAAGCCATTATTTTGCCCATTTACAAAAAGTTGACCAAATGATCATAGATGATTTTAAAGTAATTTATCATGCATAACAGGCTATATTTTTGTAAAGCATGACTTATGGATTGGGAGTTAACCCTCAGTTAAAAATCCCCTGCCTCCCCATTTTCCCGACTATTGCAAAACCTAATATATAAAAAATAAAAAGAGTTTATGATCCCTAAAAATTATAGGCACTTTTTGGAATTATCTCTCTCTATATTTGTGCTTTGTGCATTTCCAATTTAGATGTATGCTTTTTTCTTAAATCAAAACTTGGGTTTTCACTTTCCCTTCATCTCATAAACAAAAAAGAGATAAATGGCAAATAGAGCACAAAAAAATGAAAATTTTAGAGTTTATGTATTGAAAAATAACAAATGTAAGTAAAGACACACTACCGATAGCAGTAGAGTGTACCCTATATCTAGCATTAAGACTAGAGTATGTAGCAATGGCTTACCGGCTAGGAGAGATTTTTACTCTCACTTATAATGCCGTGCCTCATGGAAGGAAACAAAAGTGTGAGGGGGAATGTTGGAAGATGAAAAGATATTGGACGATGTGCCATTTTATACCAAAATATTTTATACATCATTTGCAGCAAGCTGGGAGTTCATGTTATTCTCTCACCCCCCAGCTTGAGGGGGAGTGTTGGAAGATAAGATCAAGCCCAAACGACCAAGGAAGGCCCACATACATAAGATTATTATAAGATGGGCTTAAGCCCATAAGAAGTAGGACCCACAATGATTACCAAGAGATGGCATTTTTATCACATCAGTAAGAAGATCAAGAATCTTTATCTTAGGGTCATGACCAAGAAGAGTTTTAGTTTAAGTTATATTTGTCTTTTATCAATATGAGTTACCAAATTATGTTAGAACTTACCATAAGTGTTAGAATTTGGGTGTAATTGGGACAAGGGTAGTTTTATTATAATTTGGATTCTACTACCTTCCTCTATTATAAATAGAGGTTCATATACTCTAATTACAATGAGTTATTGAAATCAATGAAGTCTTTCTCTTTTCCATAAATTCAACATGATATCTGAGCAGGTTCTATGAGTTGACTTGGTCAACTCATGGAGGTAATGTGATCATTTTCTCTAAACCCTAAATCCTAAGTCAAGATTCGTAGTTATTATTTTTCAGTCCCAACACCCGTAGTTTTCTTTGCTGTTTTTTACATCAATACAGAGTTTTTCATATTAAAAACTATATATTGACGGATATATATTTGAGTCTACTTTCCATAAAAAAAAATATTTTTTTCCAATCGGAGTTATCTATAGAGAGATATAGATATTTAAATGAACGAAGGTAAGATTACAAAAAGGTGTAGCAACAACAATCTTCTGATTCCGAGGTATTATTTTTCTATAAACTTGACTTTATATGGAGAATTATATATCAAAAGAAATATATGTATGTCTATTCTTTTATCTATTCAACCAATTTTTTATCTGAGTTATCTACAAAGAGAAATCGATATTTGAAGCAGCAAAGGTCAGATTGAAAAAGCTTTTCAAGAAGCAGCACAAAGCTTCAAGTTCAGAGGTATTTTTTGCTATCAATAAAGAGACTTCATATGGAGAATTATATATCAAAAGAAATATATGTAAGTCTATTTTATTACCTATTGAACCATTTCACTTTATGATTTTTTTATAAGGAGATATTGATCTTCGAAGAGTAATTTGTCATTCTAGAAAAATAGGAGAAACAATACTTAGTTCAGCCAGATTATAGAGACTAAAACTAATCTAATTTTTTTATCTTCTGATAATTATATTTTATGAAGAGATATTATACTTGAGTTAAAGGTATTTTAAGTCTAGTTTTTATGTCAATTTGATCTATATTTAAAGATATATTCACATTGGAATAATCAAAAGTCATGTTGGTATTCTGTAACAATTAAAATCCGAATTTAAGCCAATTTTTTTGCGTCACTGTTTGAATTGATATATCAGGAAAATATCTCACGTCTCCCTAGTTCGAGAGATTATTTAAAAATCTCTGTTATTTAGGATTATTGCTACTTCTATGATATTTGGTTCAAGCTGGGATCACTACCATTACCTCCCAGCTTCAGGGTAGAAGTAGAAGAAGAACAAGAATAAGGTATTTTATTCCTTATGTTGTGGATATGTTTGTGTTACCAAAATATTCAAGAAAGGTGGAGCACAAAAGATGAAGCTTGTGTTAAAATTTTATATCGGATTATTTCATGGGTTCTTTTACAAAGTTAATTATTTGGTTCATTTTATATGTGTTGGAAGATGATCGTGTTTTATTCAGTTGCAACTATTATGTCTCTTTGGGAACATTATAATTGAATAAGAGGTGGCCTCATGTCATCATTTACTTTACCACGTCAAAAAGATCAAAATTGTTTGTGGTTGGGAGTCCACGACGGAGGAACTTTATCCCCATCAAAATGATGAAAATTATTTGTGGTTGAAAGTCCATTACGGAGGAACTTCATCCCCGTCAAACAGATGAAAATTATTTGTGGTTGAAAGTCCATTACGGAGGAACTTCATCCCCGTCAAACAGATATCTTTACCCCCCTCCCCCCCCCCCCCCCCCCCACCTGTAATGGCTTTTATGTCTCCTACTACTTGAGAGTCGTTGTCCTATGGAGGGACATGGTGGTGGACACTTCGGAGCAATGCCGATAGACACACTACCGATAACAGTGGAGTCTACCCTACATCTAGCATTAAGACTGGAGTATGTAGAATTGGCCTACCGGCTAGGAATGATTTTTACTCTCACTTATAATACCGCAAGGCCTCATGGAAGGATGCAACAATGTGAGGGGGAATGTTGGAAGATGAAGGCATATTGGAAGATGTGCCATTTTATACAAAAATAATTTATACATCATTTGCAGCAAGCTAGGAGTTCATGTTGTTCTCTCACTCCCAACTTGAGGGGGAGTGTTGGAAGCTAAGATCAAGCCCAAATGACCAAGGAAGGCCTACATATGTAAGATTATTATAAGATGGGCCACATGACCAAGGAAGTCCCACAAGATGGGCCCAAGCCCATAAGAAGTAGGACCCACAATGATTACCTAGAGCTGGCATCCTTATCACATCAGTTGGAAGATCAAGAAAGACTCACAAAAGTATCTTTAACTTAGGGTCACGACCAAGAAGAGTTTTAGTTTAAGTTATATTTGTCTTTTATCAATATTGAGTTACCAAATTATGTTAGGACTTACAATAAGTGTTAAAACGTGGGTGTAATTGGGCCAAGGGTAGTTTTATTATATTTTGATTCTACTACCTTCTTCTATTATAAATAGAGGTTCAAGTACTTTGATTACAATGAGTTATTGAAGTCAATGAAGTATTCCACTTTCCATAAATTCAACATTTTTCTATATTGAGTTATTTAATAATGTTAGGACTTGTCTTTAAGTGTTAGAGTTTGGGAATAATTGGGACTAGGGTAGTTAATGTAATTGGACTCTACTACCTTCCTCGATTATAAATAGAGGTTCATGTACTCATATTACAACAAGTTATTGATGTCAATGAAGCATTTTACTTTTCAATAAATTCAACAATGTTAAAGATGCAAATGACCTATGGATCCAACCCTTTTAAAGAGAATAACAAACACTCATTAAATTCTCAAGTGAAGGTGTGGTGGGATATTTACCCGAGTCAAACAAGCCATTATTTTGCCCAAACACAAAAAGCTGTCCTAACGATCATAGATGATTGTAAAGTGATTTTTCATTTGTCATAGGCTATATTTTTATTAGGAATGACTTATCGATTGGTAGTCAACACTCAGTTAAAAATCCCGCTCCTCCCCCTTTTCACGATGATTGCAAAACCTAATATATAGAAACTAAAAAGAGTTTACAATCCCTAAAAATTATAGACACTTTATGGAATTATCTCTCTCTAGCTTTGTGAATTGTACAGTACCATTTTAGATGTATACTTTTTTCTTAAATCAAAACTTGAGTTTTCACTTTCCCTACGTCTCGTAAAAAAAAAGAGATAAAAGGCAAATAGATAAAACCAAATGAAAATTTTAGAGTTTATGTATGGAAAACATTAAACGCAATAAAAAATGTAAGTAAAGAAAATTTATTCACTCACCACAAATGAACACAAAAGTTTTATTGACTAAGTTTTGGAAATTCCACTTGTTCAACCCTAATTGCTTGGAATTTTATAAGAAAGAGATTTTTATACGGATGTTTAAAAAAATGGATATGCATGCTTGAAACATGATAAAGATGAAAATTACCTATGGATCCAAGCCTTTTAAAGAGAATAACAAACACTCATTAAATTCTCAAGTGAACTTGCAATGGGATATTTACCCGAGTCAAACAAGCCATTATTTTACCCATTTACGAAAAGCTGACCTAACGATCATAGATGATTGTAAAGTGATTTATCATGCATAATGGGCTATATGTTTTTTAAGGAATGACTTATGAATTAGGAGTCAACACTCAATTAAAAATCCCCCGCCTCCCCCTTTTCTCGACGATTGAAAAACCTAATATATAAAAACTAAAAGGAGTTCATAATCCGTTAAAATTACAGACACTTTTTGGGATTATCTCTCTCTTCATTTCTTCATTGTGCATTTCCATTTTAGATGTATAATTTTTTCTTAAATCAAAACTAGAGTTTTCACTTTCCCTTCATCTCATAAACAAAAAAGATATTAAGGCAAATAGATCACAACAAAAGGAAAATATTAGAGTTGATGTGTGGAAAAAATTTAAAGCAATCACAAATATAAGTAAAAAAAATTATTCACACACCACAAATGAACATAAAACTTTTTTATCCAAGTTTGTGAAATTCCACTAGTTCAACCTGAATAGCTTGGAATTTTATAAGAAAGAGATTTTTCTTTACATGTTTTAAAAAATGGATATGCCAGTTTGAAACATGTTAAAGATGCAAATGACCTATGTATCCAAACCATTTAAAGAGAATAACAAACACTCATTAAATTCACAAGTGAACCTGCGGTGGGATATTTACCCGAGTGAAACAAGTCATTATTTTGTCCTTTTACAAAAAGTTGACTTAACGATCATATATGATTGTAAAATGATTTATCATACGTAACGGGCTATATTTTTTTAAGGAATGACTTATGGATAGGGAGTCAACACTCAGTTAAAAATCCCCTACCTCCCCCTTTTCTCGACGATTGCAAAACCTAATATATAAAAACCAAAAAGAGTTTACAATCCCTAAAAAATACAGACACTTTTATGAAATATCTCTCTCTACATTTGTGCATTGTGCATTTCCATTTTAGATGTATACTTTTTTCTTATATAAAAACTAGAGTTCTCACTTTCCCTTCATCTCGTAAAAAAAAAGAGATCACAACAAAATGAAACTTTAAGAGTTTATGTAAGGAAAAAATTTAAAGCAATAAAAAATATAAGTAATGAAAATTTATTCACACACCACAAATAATCACAAAACTTTTGTTATCCAAGTTTTGGAAGTTCCACGAGTTCAACCCTAATAGTTTAAAATTTTATAAGAAACAGACTTTTCTACACATGTTTTAAAAAATTGATATGCATGCTTGAAACATGTTAAAGATGCAAATGACCTTTGGATACAAACCTTTTAAAGAGAAGACAAAACGCTCATTAAATTTTCAAGTGAACGTGCAGTTGGATTATTACCCGAGTCAAACAAGCCATTATTTTGCCCATTTAAAAAAATATGACATAACGATCATAGTTGATTGTAAAGTAATTTAGCATGCGTAACAGGCAACATTTTCTTAAGGAACGACTTATGGATTGGAAGTCAACACTCAGTTAAAAATCCCCCGCCTCCCCCTTTTCCCGACGACTAGAAAACCTAATATATAAAAACTAAAAATAATTTACAATCCCTAAAAATTATAGACACTATTTGGAATTATCTCTCTCTACATTTGTGCATTGTGCATTTCCATTTTAGATCTATACTTTTTTCTTAAATCAAAACTTGAGATTTCACTTTCCCTTCATCTCATAAACAAAAACAGAGATAAAAGGCAAATAGATCACAAAAAAATAAAAATTTTAGAGTTTAAGTATGGAAAAAATGTAAAGCAATAAAAAATGTAAGTAAAGAAAATTTATTCACACATCACAATAGAAAACAAAAGTTTTGTTATCCCAGTTTGTGAAATTCCATTAGTTCAACAGTAATAGCATGGAATTTTATAAGAAATAGATTTTTTCTACATATGTTTTAAAAAATGGATATGCATGCTTGAATCATGTTAAAGATGCAAATGACGTATGGATCTAAACCTTTTAAAGTGAATAAAAAACACTCATTAAATTCTGAATTTAACTTGTGGTGGGATATTTACCCAAGTCAAACAAGCCATTATTTTGCCCATTTACAAAGACCTGAGCTAACGATCATAGATGACTGTAAAGTGATTTATCATGCGTAACGGGCTATATTTTTTTAAGGAACGACTTATGGATTGGGAGTCAACACTCAGTTAAAAATCCCTTGCCTCCCCCTTTTCCTGACGATTGCATAACCTAGAATATAAAAACTAAAGAGAGTTTACAGTCCCTAGAAATTACATACATTTTTTGTAATTATCTCTCTCTACATTTGTGCATTGTGCATTCCATTTTAGATGTATACTTTTTTCTTAAATCAAAACTTGAGATTTCACTTTCCCTTCATCTCGTAAACAAAAAAGAGATAGAAGGCAAATAGATCACAACAAAATAAAAATTTTACAGTTTATGTATCGAAAAAATTTAAAGTAATTATAAATATAAGTAAAGATAATTTATTCACACACCACAATTGAACACAAAAGTGTTGTTATCTAAGTTTTGGAAATTCCAGTAGTTCAATCCTAATAGCTCGGACTTTTATAAGAAAGAGATTTTTCTGCACATGTTTTAAAAAATAGATATGCATGTTTGAAACATGTTAAAGATTCAAATGACCATTGGATCCAAACTTTTTAAAGATAACAACAAACGCTCATTAAATTCTAAAGTGAATGTGCAGTGGGATATTTGCCCGAGTAAAAATTGCCATTATAGTGCCCATTTACAAAAAGCTGACCTAACGATCATAGATAATTGTAAAGTGATTTATCATGTGTAACAGGCTATATTTTTGTAAGGAATGACTTATGGATTGGGAGTCAACCCTTAGTTAAAAATCCACCGCTTCCCCCTTTTCCTGACGATTGTAAAACATAATATATAATAACAAAAAAGAGTTTACAATCCCTAAAAATTGCATACACTTTTTGGAATTATCTCTCTCTCTATTTGTACTTTGTGCATTTCCTTTTTAGATGTATACTTTTTTCTTAAATAAAAACTTAGGTTTTCATTTTCCCTTCATCTCATAAACAAAAAAGAGATAAAAGGCAAATAGATCACAACAAAATGAAAATTTTAGAGTTTATGTATGGAAAAATAACAAATGTAAGTAAAGAAAATTTCTTAACACACCACAAATGAACACAAAAGTTTTGTTATCCAAGTTTTGGAAATTCCACTTGTTCAACCCTAATACCTTGGAATTTTATAAGAAAGTGATTTATCAACACATATTTTAAAAAATGGATATGCATGCTTGAAACATGTTAAATAAGAAAATGACCTATGGATCCAAAATTTTTAAGGAGAATAACAAACTCTCATTAAATTCTCAATTGAACGTGTGGTGGGATATTTGCCCGAGTAAAAATTGCCATTATAGTGCCCATTTACAAAAAGCGGACCTAAAGATCATTGATGATTGTAAAGTGATTTATCATGCATAACAAGCTATATTTTTTGTAAGTAATGACTTAATTATTGGGTACTCAATTAAAAATCGCTCGCCTCCCCCTTTTCCCGACAATTGCAAAACCCTTTAAATAAAAACTAAAAAGAGTTAACAATCCCTAAAAACTATGGACACTTTTTGGAATTATCTCTCTATACATTTGTGCATTGTCCATTTCCATTTTAGATGTATAATTTTTTCTTAAATCAAAACTTGAGATTTCACTTTCCCTTCATCTCGTTCACAAAAAAAAGATAAAAAGGCAAATAGATCACTACAAAATGAAAATTTTAGAGTTTATGTGTGGAAAAAATTTAAAGCAATGACAAATTTAAGTAAAGAAAATTTATTCACACACCACAAATGAAAACAAAATTTTGTTATCCAAGTTTTGGAAATTCCACTAGTACAACCGTAATAGCTTGGAATTTTATAAGAAAGAGATTTTTCTACACATGTTTTAAAAAATGGATATGCATGCTTGAAACATGTTAAAGATGCAAATGACCTATGGATCTAAACCTTTTAAAGAGACTAACAAACGCTCATTAAATTCTCAAGTGAACGTGCGGTGGGATATTTACCTGAGTCAAACAAGCCGTTATTTGGCCCATTTACAAAAAGCTGACCTAACGATCATTGAGGATTGTAAATTGATTTATCATGCATAACTGGCTATACTTTTGTAAGGAACGACTTATAGATTGGGAGTCTTAACTCAGGTAAAGATCCCACACCTCCCACTTTTCCCGAAGATTGCAAAACCTAACATACAAAAACTAAAAAAAGTTTACAATCCTTAAAAATTGCAAACACGTTTTGGAATTATCTCTCTCTACATTTGTGCATTGTGCATTTCCATTTTAGATGTAAACCTTTTTCTTAAATCAATACATCATTTTTAATTTTCCCTACATCTCATAAACTAACATGAGATAAAGGCAAATAAATCACAACAAAATTAAAATTGTAGAGTTTATGTATGGAAAAAATTTAAAACAATAACAAATGTAAGTAAAGAAAATTTATGGACACACCACAAATAAACACAGAATTTTTGTTATCCAAGTTTGGGAAATTCCACTAGTTCAACCCCAAATGTTTGGAATTTTATAAGAAAGAGAATTTTCTACACATGTTTTAAAAAATGGATATGTACGCATGAAACATATTAATGATGAAAATGACCTATGGATCCAAACCTTTTAAAGAAAATAAAAAACGTTCATTGAATTTTGAAGTGAACGTGCGGTGAGATATTTACCCAAGTCAAACAAACCATTATTTTGACCATTTACAAAAAGATGACCTATCATTGATGATTGTAAAGTGATTTATCATGCGTAATGGGTTATATTTTTGTAAGGAATGACTTATGGATTTGGAGTCCCTCGCCTCCCCCTTTTCCCGATGATTGTAAAACCTAATAAATTAAAACTAAAAAGGGTTTACAATCCCTATAAATTATAGATACTTTTTGGAATTATCTCTCTACATTTGTGCATTGTGCATTTCCGTTTTAGATGTATACTTTTTTTCTCAAATCAAAACTTGAGTTTTCACTTTCCCTTCATCTCGTAAACAAGAAAGAGATAAAAGGCAAAAAGATAAAAAAAAAAAAGAAAATTTTAGAGTTTATGTATGGAAAACTTTTACAGAAATAACAAATGTAAGTAAAGAAAATTTATTCACACACCACAAATGCACACAAAAGTTTTATTTTCCAAGTTTATGAAATTCCACTAGATCAACCCTAATAGCTTGGAATTTTGTAAGAAAGAGATATTTCTACACATGTTTTAAAAAATGATGTGCATTCTTGAAACATGTTAATGATGCAAATGACCCATGGATCCAAACCGTTTAAAGAGAATAACAAATGCTCCTTATATTCTCAAGTGACCATGCGGTGGAATATTTACTCGAGTCAAACAAGCCTTTATTTTGCCCACTAAGAAAAAGCTGACCTAACAATTGTAGATGATTGTGAAGTGATTTATCATGCGTAACGAGCTATATTTTTTTAAGGGATGACTTATGGATTGGGAGTCAACACTCAGTTAAAAATCCCCCGCCTCCCCCTTTTCCCGACTATTGTAAAAACTACTATAAAAAAACAAAAAAGAGTTTAAAATTTCTAAAAATTACAAACACTTTTTGGAATTATCTCTCTATACATTTGTGCTTCACCCATTTCCATTTAAGATTTATGCTTTTTTCTTCAATCAAAACTTGAGTTTTCACTTTCTCTTCATCTTGTACACAAAAAAGAGATAAAAGACAAATTGATCACAACAAAATAAAAATTTTAGAGTTTAAGTGTGGAAAAAATTTAAAGCAATAACAAATGTAACAAAAGAAAATTTTTTCACACACCACAAGTGAACACGAAGTTTTGTTATCCAAGTTTTTGAAATTCCACTAGTTCAACCCTAATAGCATGGAATTTTATAAGAAAGAGATTTTTCTACACATGTTTTAAAAAATGGATATGCATGATTGAATCATCTTAAAGATGCAATTGACCTTTGGATCCAAACCTTTTAAAGTGAATAACAAACGCAGACCTAACGATCAAAGATGATAGTAAAGTGATTTATCATGCGTAACGGGCTATATTTTTGTAAGGAATGACTTATGGATTGGGAGTCAACACTCAGTTAAAAATCCCCTGCCTCCCCCTTTTCCTGACGATGGTAAAACCTTTAAAATAAAAACAAAAAAGAGTTTACAATCCCTAAAAATTACAGACACTTTTTGGAATTATCTCTCTTTACATTTGTGCATTGTGCATTTCCTTTTTTGATGTATACTATTTTCTTAAATCAAAACTTGAGTTTTCACTTTCCCTTCTTCTCGTAAACAAAAAAGAGATAAAAGGCAAATAGATCACAACAAAAAGAAAATTTTAGAGTTTATGTATGGAAAAATTTTAAAGAAATAACAAATGTAAGTAAAGAAAATTTAATTACACACCACAATTGGAGACAAAAGTTTTGTTATCCATGTTTTGAAATTTCCTTTTGTTCAACCATAATAGCATGGAATTTTATAAGAAATAGATTTTTCTACACATCTTTTAAAAAATGGATATGCATTCTTGAATCATGTTAAAGATGCAAATGCCCAATGGATCCAAACCTTTTAAAGTGAATAAGAAACGCTCATTAAATTCTCAAGTTAACGTGTGGTAGGATATTTACCCGACTCAAACAAGCCATTATTTTGCCCATTTACAAAAAGCTAACCTAACAATCATAGATGATTGTAAAGTGATTTATCATGCGAAACGGGCTATATTTTTGTAAGGAATGACTTATGGATTGGCAGTCAACACTCAGTTAAAAATCCCCCGCCTCCCCCTTTTCCTAACGATTGCAAAACCTATAATATAAAAACTAAAAAGTATTTACAATCCCTAGAAATTGCAGACACTTTTTAGAATTATCTCTGTCTACATTTGTGCATTTTGCATTTCCATTTTAGATGTATACTATTTTCTTAAATCAAACCTTGAGTTTTCACTTTCCCTTCATCTCGTAAACAAAAAAGGGATAAAAGGCAAATAGATGACAACAAAATGAAAATTTTTCAGTTGAAGTATGGAAACAATTTAAAGCAATAACAAATTTATGTAAAGAAAATTTATTCACACACCACAAATGAACACAAAATTTTTGTTATCCAAGTTTTCGAAATTCCACTTGTTCAACCCTAATAGCTTGGAATTTTGTAAGAAATATTTTTGTACACATGTTTTAAAAAATGGATATGCATGCTTGAAACATGTTAAAGATGCAAATGACCTATGGATCCAATCCTTTTAAAGAGAGTAACAAAATTCTAAAGTGAACATGCGATGAGATATTTACGCGAGTAAAAATATCCCATATTTTGCCCATTTACTAAAATCTGACCTAAAGATCATAGATAATTGGAATGTGATTTATCATGCGTAACGTGCTCTATTTTTGTAAGGAATGACTTATGGATTGGGAGTCAATACTCAGTTAAAAATTCCCCACTTCCACCTTTTCCCGACGATTGAAAAACCATATATAGAAAAAATAAAATGAGTTTACAATTCGTACAAATTACTGACACTTTTTGGAATTATCTCTGTATACATTTGTGCATTTTCTATTTCCATTTTAGATGTACACATTTTCTTAAGTTAAAAATCCCCTGATTCCCCCTTTTCCCAACGATTGCAAAACCTAATATATAAAAACAAAAAAGAGTTTAAAATCCAAAGAAATTGCTAACACTTTTATGAATTATCTCTCTGAACATTTGTGCATTGTGCATTTCAATTTTAGATGTGTATTTTTTCTTAAATCAAAACTTGAGTTTTCACTTTCCCTTCATCTCGTAAACAAAAAAGAGATAAAAGGCAAATAATCACAAAAAAATCAAAATTTTAGAGTTTATGTATGGAAAAAATTTAAAGCATTTACACATGTAAGTCAAAAAAATTTATTCACACACCACAAATGAACACAAAAGTGTTGTTATCCAAGTTTGGGAAATTCCACTAGTTCAATCCTAATTAACTTGGAATTTTATAAGAAAGAGATTTTTCTGCTCATGTTAAAAAAAATGGATATGCATGCTTGAAACATGTTAAAGATTCAAATGACCTATGGATCTAAACCTTTTAAAGATAACAACAAACGCTCATTAAATTCTCAAGTTAACGGGCGGTGGGATATTTGCCCGAGTAAAAATTGCCATTATAGTGCCCATTTACAAAAAGCTGACCAAACGATCATAGATGATTGTAAAGTGATTTATCATGCGTAACATGCTATATTTTTGTAATGAATGACTTATGGATTGGGTACTCAATTAAAAATCCCCCGCCTCCCCTTTTTACCGACAATTGTAAAACCTTTGAAATAAAAACTAAAAAGAGTTTACAATCCCAAAAACTTATAGACACTTTTTGGAATTATCTCTCTGTACATTTGTGCATTGTCCATTTCCATTTTATATGTATAATTGTTTTTTAAATCAAAACTCTAGATTTCACTTTCCCTTCATCTCGTTCACAAAAAAGAGAAAAAAGGCAAATAGATCACTACAAAATGAAAATTTAAGAGTTTATGTGTTGAAAAAATTTAAAGCAATAAAAAATGTAAGTAAAGAAAATTTATTCACACACCACAAATCAACACAAAATTTTGTTATCCAAGTTTTGGAATTTCCACTAGTTCAACCCTAATAGCTTGGAATTTTATATGAAAGAGATTTTTCTACACATGTTTTAATAAATGGATATGCATGTTTGAAACATGTTAAAGATGCAAATGACCCATGGATCCAAACCTTTTAAAGAGACTAACAAACGCTCATTAAATTCTCAAGTCAACGTGCGGTGGGATATTTACTCGAGTCAAACAAGCCATTATTTGGCCCATTTATAAAAAGCTGACCTAACGATCATTGAGGATTGTAAAGTGATTTATCATGCATAACTGGCTATATTTTTGTAAGGAATGACTTATGGATTGGGAGTCATCACTCAGTTAAAAATTCCACGCTTCCCTCTTTTCCTGAAGATTGCAAAACCTAATGTACAAAAACTAAAAAAGGTTTACAATCCTTAAAAAGTACAAACACTTTTTGGAATTATCTCTCTCTACATTTGTGAATTGTGCATTTCCATTTTAGATGTATACTTTTTTCTTAAATAAAAACTAAGTTTTCATTTTCCCTTCATCTCGTAAACAAAAAATGATAAAATGTAAATAGATCACAACAAAATGAAAATTTTTGAGTTTATGTATGGAAAAAATATAAAGCAATAAAAATGTAAGTAAAGAAAATTTATTCACACACCGCAAATGAACACAAAAGTTTTTTCATCCAAGTTTTGGAAATTCCACTAGTTCAACCCTAATAGCATGAAATTTTATAAGAAAGAGATTTTTCTACACATGTTTTAAAAAATGGATATGAATTCTTGAAACATGTTAAAGATGCAAATGACCTATGGATCCAAACCTTTTAAAGAGAATAACAAATGCTCATTAAATTCTCAAGTGAACGTGCGGTGTTTTATTTACCTAAGTTAAACAAGCCTTTATTTTGCCCACTTACAAAAAGCCGACCTGCCAATCGTAGATGATTGTAAAGTGATTTATCATGTGTAACGGGCTATATTTTTTTAAGGAATTACATATGGATTGGGAGGCAACACTCAGTTAAAAATCGCCCACCTATCCATTTTCCCGACGTTTGCAAAAACTAATATATAAAAACTAAAAGGAGTTTACAATCCCTTAAAATTACAGACACTTTTTGGAATTATCTCTCTCTACTTATGAGCATCGTCCATTTCCTTTTAAGATGTAAACTTTTTTCTTAAATCAAAACTTGAGTTTTCACTTTCCCTTCATCTCGTAAACAAAAGGGAGATAATAGGCAAATAGATCTAAACAAAATGAAAATTTTAGAGTTGATGTATGGAAAAAATTTAAAGCAATAAAAAATGTAAGTAATAAAAATTTATTCACACACCAAAAACGAACACAAAAGTTTTGTTATCCAACTTTGGGAAATTCCCGTAGTTCAACCCTAATAGCTTGGAATTTTATAAGAAAGAGATTTTTCTACACTTGTTTTTAAAAAATGGATATGCATGATTGGAACTTATTAAAGATGTAAATGACCTATTGATCCAAACCTTTTCAAGAGAATAACAAACGCTTATTAAATTCTCAAGTGAACGTGCTGTGGGATATTTATCCGAGTCAAACAAGCCATTATTTTGACCATTGAAGAAAAGCTGACTTGACGATCATAGATGATTGTAAAGTGATCTATAAATGAAAATTTTAGAGTTTATGTATTGAAAAATAACAAATGTAAGTAAAGACACACTCCGATAGCAGTGGAGTGTACCCATTATCCATCATTAAGACTAGAATATGTAGGAATGACTTACCAACTAGGAGAGATTTTTACTCTCACTTATAATGCCTTAGGGCCTCATGGAAGGACGCAAAGGTGTGAGGGGGAATGTTGGAAAATGAAGGCATTTTGGAAGATGTGCCTTTTTATACCAAAATAGTTTATACATCATCTGTAGCAAGCTGGGAGTTCATGTTGTTCTCTCACCCCCTAGCCTGAGGGGGAGTGTTGGAAGATAAGATCAAGCCCAAACGACCAAGGAAGGCCCACATACATAAGATTATTATAAGAGGGCCACATGACCAAGGAAGCCCACAAGATGGGCCCAAGTCCATAAGAAGTAGGACCCACAATGATTACCAAGAGTTGGCATCCTTATCACATCAGTAGGAAGATCAAGAAAGATTCACAAAAGTATCTTTATCTTAGGGTCATGACCAAGAAGAGTTTTAGTTTAAGTTATATTTTTCTTTTATCAATATTGAGTTACCAAAATATGTTAGGACTTACCATAAGTGTTAGAATTTGGGTGTAATTGGGACAAGGGTAGTTTTATTATAATTTGGATTCTACTACCTTCCTCTATTATAAATAGAGGTTCATATACTCTAATTACAATGAGTTGTTGAAGTCAATGAAGTCTTTCTCTTTTCCATAAATTCAATATGGTATTTGAGCAGGTTCTATGAGTTGACTTGGTCAACTCACGGAGGTAATGTGATCATTTTCTCTAAACCCTAAATCCTAAGTCAAGGTTCGTAGTTATTATTTTTCACTCCCTACTCCCGTAGTTTTCTTTGCTATTTTTTACATCAATACAGAGTTTTTCATATTACAAAATATATATTGACGGTTATATATTTGAGTCTACTTTCCATAAAAAAAAATATTTGTTCCAATCGGAGTAATCTATAGAGATACATAGATATTTGAATGAGCGAAGGGCATATTACAAAAAGGTATAGCAACAACAATCTTCTGATTCAGAGGTATTTTTTGCTATAAACTAGACTTTATATGGAGAATTATATATCAAAAGAAATATATGTATGTCTATTCTTTTAGCTATTCAACCAATTTTTTTATCTGAGTTATCTACAAATAGAAATCTATATTTGAAGCAGCAAAGGTCAGATTGAAAAAGTTTTTCAAGAAGCAGCACAAAGATTCAAGTTCAGAGGTATTTTTTGCTATCAATAAAGAGACTTTATATGGAGAATTATATATCAAAAGAAATATATGTAAGTCTATTTCTTACCTATTGAACCATTTCACTTTATGATTTTTTTATAAGGAGATATTGATCTTCGAAGAGTAATTTGTCATTCAAGAAAAATAGGAGAAACAATACAAAGTTCAGCCAGATGATAGAGACTGAAACAAATCTGATTTTTTATCTTCTGATAATTATATTTTATGAAGAGATATTATACTTGGATGAAAGGTATTTTAAGTCTAGTTTTAGACAAAGAAAATCTTATGTCAACCTGATCTACATTTAAAGATATATTCCCATTGGAAGAATCAAAGGTCATGTTGGTATTCTGTAACAATTAAAATCCGAATTTAAGCCGATTGTTTTGTGTCACTATTTGAATTGATATATCAGGAAAATATCTCACTTCTGCCAGGTTCGAGAGATTATTTAAAAATCTTTGTTATTTAGGATTATTGCTACTTCTATGATATTTGGTTCAAGTTGGGATCACTACCATTACCTCCTAGCTTCAGGGGGAGAAGAGGAAGAAGAACAAGAATAAGGTATTTAATTCCTTATGTTGTGGATATGTTTATGCTACCAAAATATTCAAGAAAGGTGGAGCACAAAAGATGAAGCTTGTACATCAATGAAGAAAATTTTATATCGGATTATTTCTTGGGTTCTTTTACAAAGTTTATTATTTGGTTCATATTATATGTGTTGGAAGATGATCGTGTTATATTCAGTTGCAACTATTATGTCTCTTTGGGAACATTATTATTGAATAAGAGCTGGCCTCATGTCATCATTTACTTTACCCCATCCCCCCCCCCCCCCCCCTGTAACGGCTTTTATGTCTCCTACTACTTGAGACTCGTTGTCCTATGGAGGGACACGGTGGTCGACACTTCAGAGCAATGCCGATAGACACACTACCGGTAACAGTGGAGTGTACCCCTACATCTAGCATTAAGACTGGAGTATGTAGAATTGGCTTACCGGCTAGGAGTGATTTTTACTCTCACTTAAAATGCTGCAGGGCCTCATGGAAGGACGCAACAACGTGTGAGGGAATGTTGGAAGATGAAGGCATATTGGAAGATGTGCCATTTTATACAAAAATAATTTATACATCATTTGCAGCAAGCTAGGATTTCATGTTGTTCTCTCAACCCTAGCTTGAGGCGGAGTGTTGGAAGCTAAGATCAAGCCCAAATGACCAAGGATGACCTATATATGTAAGATTATTATAAGATGGGCCACATGACCAAGGAAGTCCCACAAGATGGGTCCAAGCCCATAAGAAGTAGGACCCACAATGATTACCTAGAGCTGGCATCCTTATCACATCAGTTGGAAGATCAAGAAAGACTCACAAAAGTATCTTTAACTTCGGGTCACGACCAAGAAGAGTTTTAGTTTAAGTTATATTTGTCTTTTATCAATATTGAGTTACCAAATTATGTTAGGACTTACAATAAGTGTTAAAGTTTAGGTGTAATTGGGCCAAGGGAAGTTTTATTATATTTTGATTCTACTACCTTCTTGTATTATAAATAGTGGTTCAAGTACTCTGATTACAATGAGTTATTGAAGTCAATGAAGTATTCCACTTTTCCATAAATTCAACATTTTTCTATATTGAGTTATTTAATAATGTTAGGACTTATCTTTAAGTGTTAGAGTTTGGGTATAATTGGGACAAGGGTAGTGATTGTAATTGGACTCTACTGCCTTCCTCTATCATAAATAGAGGTTCATGTACTCATATTACAACAAGTTATTGATGTCATTGAAGTATTTTACTTTTCAATAAATTCAGCAATTTTAAAGATGCAAATGACCTATGGATCTAACCCTTTTAAAGAAAACAACAAACACTCATTAAATTCTCAAGTGAAGGTGTGGTGGGATATTTACCCGAGTCAAACAAGCCATTATTTTGCCCAGATACAAAAAGCTGACCTAACGAACATAGATGATTGTAAAGTGATTTATCATGTGTAACAGGCTATATTTTTATGAGGAATGACTTATGTATTGGTAGTCAACACTCAGTTAAAAATCCCGCGCCTCCCCCTTTTCGCGACGATTGCAAAACCTAATATATAGAAACTAAAAAGAGTTTACAATCCCTAAAAATTATAGACACTTTTTGGAATTATCTCTCTCTACCTTTGTGAATTTTATATTTCCATTTTAGATATATACTTTTTTCTTGAATCAAAACTTGAGTTTTCACTTTCCCTACGTCTCATAAACAAAAAAGAGATAAAAGGCAAATAGATAAAACCAAATGAAAATTTTAGAGTTTATGTATGGAAAACATTAAATGCAATAACAAATGTAAGTAAAGAAAATTTATTCACTCACCACAATTGAACACAAAAGTTTTATTGACTAAGTTTTGGAAATTCCACTTGTTCAACCCTAATTGCTTGGAATTTTATAAGAAAGAGATTTTTATACGGATGTTTAAAAAAATGGATATGCATGCTTGAAACATGATAAAGATGCAAATTACCTATGGATCCAAACCATTTAAAGAGAATAACAAACGCTCATTAAATTCTCAAGTGAACGTGCAGTGGGATATTTACCCGAGTCAAACAAGCCATTATTTTACCCATTTACAAAAAGCTGGCCTAACGATCATAGATGATTGTAAAGTGATTTATCATGCGTAACGGGCTATATTTTTTTAAGGAATGACTTATGGATTAGGAGTCAACACTCAATTAAAAATCCCCCGCCTCCCCCTTTTCTCGATAATTGCAAAACCTAATATATAAAAACTAAAAGGAGTTCAGAATCCCTAAAAATTACAGACACTTTTTGGGATTATCTCTCTCTTCATTCTTGCATTGTGCATTTCCATTTTACATCTATACTTTTTTTTTAAATCAATACTAGAGTTTTCACTTTCCCTTCATCTCGTAAACAAAAAAGATATTAAGGCAAATAGATCACAACAAAAGGAAAATATTAGAGTTGATGTGTGGAAAAAATTTTAAGCAATAACAAATTTAAGTAAGGAAAATTTATTCACACATCACAAATGAAAGCAAAACTTTTGTTATCCCAGTTTGGGAATAGTTCAACCCTAATAGCTTGGAATTTTATAAGAGATAGATTTTTTCTACATAGGTTTTAAAAAATGGATATGCATGCTTGAATCATGTTAAAGATGCAAATGACGTATGGATCCAAACCTTTTAAAGTGAATAACAAACACTCATTAAATTCTCAAGTTAACGTGTGGTGGGATATTTACCCGAGTCAAACAAGCCATTATTTTGCCCATTTACAAAAACCTGAGCTAACGATCATAGATGATTGTAAAGTGATTTATCATGCGTAACGGGCTATATTTTTTTAAGGAATGACTTGTGGATTGGGAGTCAACACTCAGTTAAAAATCCCCTGCCTCCCCCTTTTCCTGACGATTGCATAACCTAAAATATAAAAACTAAAAAGAGTTTACAGTCCCTAGAAATTACATACATTTTTTGTAAATCAAAACTTGAGATTTCACTTTCCCTTCATCTCGTAAACAAAAAAGAGATAGAAGGCAAATAGATCATAGCAAAATAAAAATTTTAGAGTTTATTTATGGGAAAAATGTAAAGAAATTACAAATGTAACGAAAGAAAATTTATTCACACACCACAAATGAAAACAAAAGTGTTGTTATCCAAGTTTGGGAAATTCCACAAGTTCAATCCTAATAGCTTGGAGTTTTAGAAGAAAGAGATTTTTCATCACTTGTTTTAAAAAATGGATATGCATGTTTGAAACATGTTAAAGATTCAAATGACCTATGGATCCAAACATTTAAAAGATAACAACAAACGCTCATTTAAGTTCTAAAGTGAACGTGCAGTGGGATATTTGCCCGAGTAAAAATTGCCATTATAGTGCCCATTTACAAAAAGCTGACCTAACGATCATAGATAATTGTAAAGTGATTTATCATGTGTAACGGGCTATATTTTTTTAAGGAATGACTTATGGATTGGGAGTCAACCCTCAGATAAAAATCCACCCTTTTTCCGACGATTACAAAACATAATATATAATAACAAAAAAGAGATTACAATCCCTAAAAATTACATACACTTTGTGGAATTATCTGTCTCTCTATTTGTACTTTGTGGATTTCTATTTTGGATGTATACTTTTTTCTTAAATAAAAACTTAGGTTTTCATTTTCCCTTCATCTCATAAACAAAAAAGAGATAAAAGGCAAATAGATCACAACAAAATGAAAATTTTAGAGTTTATGTATGAAAAAATAACAAATGCAAGTAAAGAAAATTTATTAACACACCACAAATGAACACAAAAGTTTTGTTATCCAAGTTTTGGAAATTCCACTTGTTCAACCCTAATACCTTGGAATTTTATAAGAAAGTGATTTTTCAACACATGTTTTAAAAAATGGATATGCATGCTTGAAACATGTTAAAGAAGAAAATGACCTATAGATCCAAACCTTTTAAGGAGAATAAAAAATGCTCATTAAATTCTCAAGTGAATGTGTGGGGGGATATTTGCCCGAGTAAAAATTGCCATTATAGTGCCCATTTACAAAAAGCTGACCTAAATATCATTGATGATTATAAAGTGATTTATCATGCATAAAAAGCTATATTTTTTGTAAGTAATGACTTAACGATTGGGTACTTAGTTAAAAATCCCCCACCTCCCCCTTTTCTCGACAATTGCAAAACCCTTTAAATAAAAACTAAAAAGAGTTTACAATCCCTAAAAACTACAAACACTTTTTGGAATTATCTCTCTATACATTTATGCATTGTCCATTTCCATTTTAGATGTATAATTTTTTCTTAAATCAAAACTTGAGATTTCACTTTCCCTTCATCTCGTTCACAAAAAAGAGATAAAAGGCAAATAGATCACTACGAAATGAAAATTTTAGAGTTTATGTGTGGAAAAAATTTTAAGCAATAACAAATTTAAGTAAAGAAAATTTATTCACACACCACAAATGAAAACAAAATTTTGTTATCCAAGTTTTGGAAATTCCACTAGTACAACCGTAACAGCTTGGAATTTTATAAGAAAGAAATTTTTCTACACATGTTTTAAAAAATGGATATGCATGCTTGAAACATGTTAAAGATGCAAATGACCTATGGATCCAAACCTTTTAAAGTGACTAACAAACGCTCATTAAATTCTCAAGTAAACGTGCAGTGGGATATTTACCCGAGTCAAACAAGTCATTATTTGGCCCATTTACAAAAAGCTGACCTAACGTTAATTGAGGATTGTAAAGTGATTTATCATGCATAACTGGCTATATTTTTGTAAGGAATGACTTATGGATTGGGTGTCTTCACTCTGGTAAAGATCCCACACCTCCCACTTTTCCCGAAGATTGCAAAACCTAACATACAAAAACTAAGAAAAGTTTACAATCCTTAAAAATTGCAAACACATTTTGGAATTATATCTCTCTATATTTGTGGATTGTGCTTTTCCATTTTAGTTGTATACCTTTTTCTTAAATCAATACTTCAGTTCTAATTTTCCCTACATCTCATAAACTAAAAAGAGATAAAAGGCAAATAAATAACAACAAAATCAAAATTTTAGAGTTTATGTATGGAAAAAATTTAAAACAATAACAAATGTAAGTAAAGAAAATTTATTCACACACCACAAATAAACACAAAATTTTTGTTATCCAAGTTTGGGAAATTCCACTAGTTCAACCCCAAATGTTTGGAATTTTATAAGAAAGATTTTTTCTTAAATCCAAACTTGAGTTTTCACTTTCCCTTCATCTCGTAAACGAAAAAGAGATAAAAGGCAAATAGATCACACCAAAATAAAAATTTTAGAGTTTATGTATGGAAAAAATTTAAAGCAATAACAAATGTAAGTAAAAAAAAATTATTCACACACCACAAATGAACACAAAAGTTTTGTTAGCCATGTTTGGGAAATTCCACTAGTTCAACTCTAATAGCTTGGAATTTTATAAGAAAGAGATTTTTCTACACATGTTTTAAAAAATGGCTATGCATGCTTGAATCATGTTAAAGATGTAAGTTACCTATGGATCCAAACCTTTCAAAGAGAATAACAAACACGCATTAAATTCTCAAGTGAACGTGTGATGGGATATTTACCCTAGTCAAACAAGATATTATTTTTCCCATTAACAAAAAGCTGACCTAACATTCGTGGATGATTTTAAGTGATTTATCATGCATAACAGGCTATATTTTTCTAAGGAATGGCTTATGGACTGGGAGTCAACACTCAGTTAAAAATCCCCCGCCTCCCCCTTTTCCTGACAATTGCAAAAACTAATATATAAAAACTAAAAAGAATTTACTATCCCTAAAACTTAAAGACACTTTTTAGAATTTTCTCTCTCTACATTTGTGCACTGTGAATTTTCATTTTAGTTGTATCCTTTTTTCTTAAAACAAAACTTGAGTTTTCACATTCCCTTCATCTTGTAAAAAAAAAAAAAATATATATATATATATATATATATATATACAACAAAATGAAAATTTTTAGAGTTTATGTATGTAAAAAATAAAGAAAATTTATTCACACACCACAAATGAACGCAAAAGTTTCGTTATCCAACTTTGGGAAATTCCACTAGTTCAACCCTTATAACTTGGAATTTTAAAAGAAAGAGATTTTTCTACACATGTTTTAAACAATGGATATGCCTGCTTGAAACATGTTAAAGATGTAAATGACCTATGGATCAAAATCTTTTAAAGTGAATAACAAACGTTGATTAAATTGTCAAGTGAACGTGCGGTGGGATATTTACCCGAGTCAAACAAGCCATTATTTTGCCCATTTCCAAATAGTTGTCTAGCCGATCGTTGATGATTGTAAAGTGATTTATCATGCGTAACGGGCTATATTTTTGCAAAGAATGACTCATGGATTGGGAGTCAACACTCAGTTAAAAATCCCCTACCCCCCATTTTTTCCAACGATTGCAAAACCTAATATATGAAAACTAAAAAGATTTTAAAATCCCTGGAAATTAAATTTTTTGAATAATCTCTCTTTACATTTGTGCAGTGTGTATTTCCATTTTATATATATACTTTTTTCTTAAATCAAAACTTTGGTTTCGCTTTCCCTTCATCTCATAAATAGAAAATAGATAAAAGGCAAATCGATCACAACAAAATGAAAATTTTATAGTTTATGTATGGAAAAAAACAAATGTAAGTAAAGAATATTTTTTCACACACCACAAATGAACACAAAA
Source organism: Aristolochia californica (assembly GCF_029961685.1). NCBI lineage: Eukaryota > Viridiplantae > Streptophyta > Magnoliopsida > Piperales > Aristolochiaceae > Aristolochia > Aristolochia californica. Next base: position 21,088,761 of record NW_027182257.1, on the reverse strand, counting down.
GTTTTCTTATCCAAGTTTAGGAAATTCCTATTGTTCAACCATAATACCTTGGAATTTTAGAAGAAAGAGATTTTTCTACACATGTTTTAAAAAAAAGATATGCATGCTTGAAACATGTTAAAGATGAATATGACCTATGGATCCAAACCTTTTAAAGAGAATAACAAATACTCATTAAAGTCTCAAGTGAACGTGCGGTGGGATATTTATACTAGTCAAACAAGCCATTATTTTGCCCATTTAGAAAAAGCTTACCTAACGATCTTAGATAATTGTAAAGTGATTTATCACGCGTAACGGGCTAAATATTTTTAAGGAATGACTTATGGATTGGGACTCAACACTCAATTAAACATCCACCACCTCCCCCTTTTTCTGACGATTGAAAAACCTAATATAAAAACTAAAAAGAGTTTACAATCCCTAAAAATTACAGACACTTTTTGGAAGTATCTCTCTCTACATTTGTGCATTGTGCATTTCCATTTTAAATGTATACTTTTTTCTTAAATCCAAACATGAATTTTCAGTTTTCCTTCACTTCATAAACAAAAAAGAGATAAAAGGCAAATAGATCACAACAAAATGAAAATTTTAGAGTTTATGTATGGAAAAAATTTAAAGCAATAACAAATGTAAGAAAAGAAAATTTATTCACACACCACAAATGAACACAAAAGTTTTGTTATCCAACTTTGGGAAATTCCACTAGTTCAACCGTAATAGCTTGGAATTTGATAAGAAAGACATTTTTCTACACATGTTTTAAACAATGGATATGCATGCTTGAATCATGTTAAAGATGCAAATTACCTATGACCCTTTTAAAGGGAATCACAAACACGCATTAATTTCTCAAGTGAACGTGTGGAGGGATATTGACCCGAGACAAACAAGCCATTATTTTGCCCATTTACAAAAAATTGACCTAACCAACATAGATGATTGTAAAGTGATTCATCATGCATAACGGGAAATATTTTTGTAAGGAATGACTTATGGATTGGGAGTCAACACTCAAGTAAATATCCCCTGCCTGCCTCATTTTCCGAAGATTGCAAAACCTAATATTAAAAAGAAAAAGAGTTTACAATCCCTAAAAATTACAGACACTTTTTGGTATTATCTCTCTCTATAATTGTGCATTGTGCGTTTCCATTTTAGATGTATACTCTTTTCCTAAATCAAAATTTGGGTTTTCACTTTCCCTTCATCTCATGTACAAAAAAGAGATAAAAGGCAAATAGATCACAACAAAATGAAAATTTTAGAGTTTATGGATGCAAAAAATAACAAATGTAAGTAAATAAAATTTATTAACACATCACAAATGAACAAAAAGTTTTTTTATCTAAGTTTGGGAAATTCCACTTGTTCAACCCTTATACCTTGGAATTTTATAAGAAAGAGATTTTTCTACACATTTTTCAAAAATGGAGATATATGCTTGAAACATGTTAAAGATGCAAATCACCGATGGACCCAAACCTTTTAAAGAGAATAACAAACGCTCAATAAATTTTCAAGTAAACGTGTGGTGGGATATTTACCCGAGTCAAACAAGCCATTATTTTCCCATTTACAAAAAGCTGACCTAACGATCATAGATGATTTTAAAGTGATTTATCATGCGTAACGGGCTATATTTTTTTAAGGAATGACTTATGTATTGGGTGTTAGCACTCAGTTAAAAATCCCTTGCCTCCCCCTTTTCCCGACAATTGAAAAACCTAAAATATAAAAACTAAAAAGAGTTTAGAATCCCTAAAAATTACAACCAATTTTTGGAATTATCTCTCTCTAAATTTTTGCATGTGAATTTACATTTTATATTTATAATTTTTTCTTAAATCAAAACTTGGGTTTTCACTTTCCCTTCCTCTCATAAAAGAAAAAAGAGAAAAAAGGCAAATAGATCACAACAAAATGAAAATTTTAGAGTTTATGTATGGAAAAATAACAAATGTAAGTAAAGAAAATTTATTACCACACCACAAATGATTCCAAAATTACTTATCAGAGTTTGGGAAATTCCACTTGTTCAACCCTAATGCCCTGGAATTTTCTGAGAAAGAGATTTTTCTACACAAGTTTTAAAAAATTGATATGCATGCTTGAATAATGTTAAAGATGCAAATGACCTATGGAATCAATCCTTTTAAAGAGAATAAGAAACACTCATTAAATTGTCAAGTGAACGTGCGGTGAGATATTTACCCGAGTCAAACAAGCAATTATTTTGCCCATTTACAAAAAGTTGACCTAACGATAAAAAAATGAATGTAAACGGATTTATCATGTGTAATGGGCTATATTTTTGTATGGAATGACTTATCGATTGGGAGTCAACACTCAGTTAAAAATCCCCCTCCTCCACCTTTTCCTGATGATTGCAAAACCTAAAATATAAAAACTAAAAAGAGTTTACAATGCCTTGAAATTACAGACACTTTTTGGAATTATCTCTCGCAACATTTCTCCATTGTGCATTTCCATTTTAGATGTATACTTTTTTCTTAAATCAAAACTTGAGTTTTCACTTTCTCTTCATCTCTAGACAAAAACGAGAAAAAGGAAAATAGATCACAACAAAATGAAAATTTTAGAGTTTATGTATGTAAAAATTTTAAAGCAATAACAAATGTAAGTAAAGAAAATTTATTCACACACATGAAATGAACACAAAAGTTTTGTGATCCAAGTATGTGAAATTCCACTAGTTCAACCCTAATTGCTTGGAATTTATAAGAAATAGATTTTTCTACACATGTTTTAAAAAATGGATATGCATACTTGAAACATGTTAAAGATGAAAATGACCTATAGATCCAAACCTTGTAAAGAAAATAACAAACGCTCATTAAATTCTCAAGTGAACGTGCGGTGGGATATGTACCCGAGTAAAAAAAGCCATTATTTATCCCATTTAAAAAAAGCATACCTAAAGATCATAGATGATTTTAAAGTGATTTATCATATGTAACGTGCTATATTTTTGTAAGGAATGACTTATGGATTGGGAGTCAACACTCAGTTAAAAATCCCCCACCTCCCCCTTTACTCGACGATTGCAAAACCTTATATATAGACACTAAAAAGAGTTTACAATCCCTAAAAATTATAGACACTTTTTGGAATTATCTCTTCATACATTTGTGCATTGTCCATTTCCATTTTAGATGTATACTTTTTTCTTAAATCAAAACTTGAGTTTTCAGTTTCCCTTTATCTCGTACACAAAAAAAAGATAAAAGGCAAATAGATCACAACAAAATGTAAATTTTAGACTTTATGTGTGGAAAATATTTGAAGCAATAACAAATGTAAATAAATAAAATTTATTCACACAACACAAATGAACACAAAAGTTTTGGAAATTCCACTTGTTCTACTCTAATAGCTTGGAATTTTATAAGAAAGAGATTTTTCTACACATGTTTAAAAAAATGGATACACTTGCGCGAAACATATTAAAGATGATAATGACATATGGATCCAAACCTTTTAAAGAGACTAACAAACGCTCATTAAATTCTCAAGTGAACATTCGGTGGGATATTTATCCGAGTCAAACAAGCCATTATTTTGCCCTTTTACAAAAATTTGACCTAACGATCATAGATGATTGTAAAGTTATTTATCAAGCATAATGGGCTATATTTTTGTAAGGAATGACTTATGGATTTGGAGTCAACACTCAGTTAACTATCCCCCGCCTCCCCTTTTTCCTGACGATTGCAAAACCTAATATATAAAAACTACAAAAAGTTTACAATCCCTAAAAAATACAGGGACATTTTGGAATTATCACTCTCTACATTTGTGCATTGTGGATTTCCATTTTATATGTATAATTTTTTTTAAATCAAAACTTGAGTTTTTACTTTCCCTTCATCTCGTAAACAAAAAAGAGATAAAAGGAAAATAGCTCACAACAAGATGAAAATTTTAGAGTTTGTGAATGGAAAAATTTTAAAGAAATATCAAATGTAAGTAAAGAAAATTTATTCACACTCCAAAAATGAACACAAAAGTTTTGTTTTCCAAGTTTCTGAAATTCCACTATATCAACCTGAATAGCTTGAAATTTTATAAGAAAGAGATTTTTCTACACATGTTTTAAAAAATTGATATGCATGCTTGAAACATGTTAAAGATGAAAATGACCTATGGATCCAAACCTTGTAAAGAGAATAACAAACGCTCATTAAATTCTCAAGTGAACATGCAGTGGGATATGTACCCGAGTAAAAATAGCCATTATTTATCCCATTTACAAAAAGATGACCTAAAGATCATAGATGATTGTAAAGTGATTTGTCATGCGTAACCTGTTATATTTTTTTATGAATGACCTAAGGATTGGGAGTCAACACTTAGTTAAAAATCCCCCACCTCCCCCTTTTCTCAACGATTGAAAAACCTTATATATAAACACTAAAAAGAGTTTACAATCCCTAAAAATTACAGACACTTTTTGAAATTATCTCTCCATACTTTGTCCATTGTCCATTTCCATTTTAGAAGTACATTTTTTTCTTAAATTAAAACTTGAGTTTTCACTTTTCCATCATCTCGTACACAAAAAAGAGATAAAAGGCAAATAGATCACAACAAAATGTAAATTTTAGAGTTGATGTGTGGAAAAAATTTAAAGCAATGACAAACGTAAGTAAAGAAAATTTATTCACACACCACAATGAACACAAAATTTTTTTTATCCAAGTTTTGGAAATTCCACTTGTTCAACTCTAATAGCTTGGAATTTTATAAGAAAGAGATTTTTCTACACATATTTAAAAAAATGGATACACATGCGTGAAACATATTAAAGATGCAAATTATCTATGAATCCAAACCTTTTAAAGAGAATAAAAAAGGCTCATAAAATTCAAAAGTGAACGTGTAGTGGGATATTTACCCAAGTCAAACATGCCATTATTTTGCCTATTTACAAAAAGTTGACCCAAAAGTCATAGATGATTTTAAGGTAATTTATCATGCATAACGGGCTATGTTTTTGTAAGGAATGACTTATGGATTGGGAGTCAACACTCAGTTAAAATTCCCCCACCTCCTCCTTTTACCGACGATTCCCCCGCCTCCTCCTTTTACCGACGATTACAATTCCTAAAAAATACTAACACATTTATGAATTATCTCTCTCTACATTTTTGCATTGTGAAATTCCATTTTCGATGTATACTTTTTTCATAAGGCAATACTTGAGTTTTCACTTTCCCTTCATCTTGTAAACAAAAAAGAAATGAAAGGCAAATAGATCATAACTAAATAAAAAATTTAGAGTTTTAGAATGAAAAAAATTTAAATAAATAAAAAATTTAATTAAAGAAAATTTATTCCCATGCCACCGATGAACAAAAAAGTTTGATTTGCAAGTTTGGGAAATTCCACTAGTTCAGCCCTAATAGCTTGGAATTTATAAGAAAGAGATTTTTCTACACATGTTTAAAAAATGGATATGCATGCTTGAAACATGTTAAAGATGCAAATGAGCTATGAATCCTAACCTTTTAAAGAGAAGTGAACGTGCGGTGGGATATTTACCCGAGTCAAACAAGCCATTATTTTTCAAATTTACAAAAAGCTGACCTAACGATGATAAATGATTGTAAAGAGATTTATCATGCGTAACGGGCTATATTTTTTGTAAGGAATGAGTTATGGATTAGGAGTCGACACTAAGTTAAAAATCCCCCGCTTCCCCATTTTCCTAACTATTGTAAAATCTAATATATAAAAACTTAAAAGAGTTGATAATCCCTAAAAATTACTGACACTTTTTGGAATTATCAATGTCTACATTTGTTCATTGTGCATTTCCATTTTGGATGTATACTTTTTTCTTCAATCAAAACTTGAGTTTTCACTTTCCCTTCATCTGATAAACAAAAATGAGATAAAGGAAAATAGATCACAACAAAATCAAAATTTTAGACTTTATGTATGGAAAAAATTTAAAACATTAATAAATGTAAGAATAGAAAATTTATTCACACACAAAAAATGAACACAAATTTTTTGTTATCCAAGTTTTGGAAATTCCACTAGTTCAACCCTAATAGCTTGGAGTTTTAAAAGAAAGAGATTTTTCTACACATGTTTTAAAAAACTGGATATGCATGCTGAAAACAAGTTAAAGATGCAAATGACCTATGGACCCTAACCTTTTAAAGAGAATAACAAACACACATTAAATTCTCCCATGAACATATAGTGGGATATTTACCCAAGTCAAACAAACCATTATTTTGCCCATTTACTAAAAGTTGACCTAATGATGATAGATGATTTTAAAGTGATTTATCATGCGTAACGGGCTATATTTTTTTAAGGAATGACTGATGGATTGGGAGTCAACACTCAGTTAAAAATCCTCCACTTTCCCCTTTTCCTGACGATTGAAAAACTTAATATATACAAACTGAAAAGATTTTACTATCTGTTAAAATTATTGACACTTTTTGGAATTTTCTCTCTTTTCATTTGTGCGTTGTGAATTTCAATTTTAGATGTATACTTTTTACTTAAATCAAAACTTGAGTTTTCACTTTCCCTTCATCTCGTAAACAAAAAAGAGATAAAAAGTTTATGTATGGATTAATAACAAATGTAGGTAAAGAAAATCTATTGAAACACCAAAAATGAACATCAGAGTTTTGTTGCCCAAGTTTGGGAAATTCAACTAGTTCAACCCTAATAGCTTGGAATTTTATAAGGAAGAGATTTTTCTACACATGTTTTAAAAATGAATATGCATGCTTGAAACATGTTCAATATGCAAATGACCTATGGATCCAAACCTTTTAAAGAGAATAACAAACGCTCATTAAATTCTCAAGTGAACTTTCGGTGGGATATTTACTCAAGTCAAACTAACCATTATTTTGCCCATTTACAAAAATAAGACCTACCGATCATACATGATTGTAAAGTGATTTATCATGCGTAACGGGCTATATTTTTGTATGGAATGACTTATGGATTAGGAGTCAACACTTACTTAAAAATCCCCCGCTTCCCCATTTTCCCAACGATTGCAAAACCTTATATATAAAAACTTAATAGAGTTGACAATTCCTAAAAATTACACACACTTTTTGGAATTATCTCTCTCTACATTTTTGCATTGTGCATTTCCATTTTGGATGTATACTTTTTTCTTAAATCAAAACATGAGTTTTTACTTTCCCTTCATCTCGTAAACAAAAAAGAGATAAAAAGAAAATAGATCACAACAAAAGGAAAATTTTAGAGTTAATGTATGGAAAAAATTTAACACATTAATAAATGTAAGAATAGAAAATTTATTCACACACCACAAATGAACACAAAATATTTGTTATCCAATTTTGAGAAATTCCACTAGTTCAACCCTAATAGCTTGGAGTTTTAAAAGAAAGAGATTTTTCTACACATGTTTTAAAAGATGGATATGCATTCTGGAAACATGTTAAAGATGCAAATGACCTATGGACACAATTCTTTTAAAGAGAATAACAAACGCTCATTAAATTCTCACGTGAACGTGCGGTGCGATATTTACCCAAGTCAAACAAGCCATTATTTTGCCCATTTGCTATAAGCTGACCTAATAATGATAGATGATTGTAAAATGATTTATCATGCACAATGGGCTATATTTTTTAATGGAATGACTTATGGATTGGGTGTCAACACTCAATTCAAAATCCTCCGGCTTCCCCTTTTCCCGACAATTGCCAAAACAAATATATAAAAACTAAAAAGAGTTTACAATCCTTAAATATTACTGACACTTTTTTGAATTATCTCTCTTTACATTTGTGCATTGTAAATTTCCATTTTAGATGTATACTTTTCTTAAATCAGAACATGAGTTTTCACTTTCGCTTCATCTCGTAAACGAAAAAGAGATAAAAAGCAAATAGATCACAATAAAATGAAAATTTTAGAGTTTATGTATTGATTAATAACAAATATAGTTAAAGAAAATTTATTCACACACCACAAATGAACACAAAAGTTTTGTTATCCAAGTTTGGTAAATTCAACTAGTTCAACCCTAATAGCTTGGCATTTATATAAGAAAGAGATTTTTCTACACATGTTTTAAAAAATGGATATGCATACTTGAAACATGTTCAAGATGCAAATGACCTATGGATCCAAACCTTTTAAAGAGAATAACAAACGTTCATTAAATTCTCAAGTGAACTTTTGGTGGGATTTTTACCCAAGTCAAACTAACCATTATTTTGCCCATTTGCAAAAAGAAGACCTACCGATTATACTTGATTGTAAAATGATTTATCAAGCGTAACGGGCTATATTTTTATACTGAATGACTAATGGATTGGGAGTCAACACTCAGTTAGAAATCCCCTGCCTCCCCTATTTCGCAATGTTTGCACAAACTAAAATATTAAAACACAAAAGACATTACAATCCCTAAAAATTAAAGACACTTTTTGGAATTATCTCTCTCTATTTTTTTACATTATGCATTTCCATTTTAGATTTGTAGTTTTTTCTTAAACTGAAACTTGAGATTTTACTTTCCCTTCATCTCATAAAGGCAAAAAGATCACAACAAAATTAAAACTTTAGAGTTTATGTATGGAAAAAATTTAAAGCAATAAAACATGTAAGTAAAACATATTTATCCACACACCACAAATGAACACGAAAGTTTTGTTATCCAAGTTTGTGAAACTCCACTAGTTCAACACTAATAGCTTGGAATTTTAAAAGAAAGGGATTTTTGTATGCATGTTTTAAAAAATGGATATGCATGCTTGAAACATGTTAAAGATGCAAATGGCCTATGGATCCAAACCTTTTAAAGAGAATAACAAACGCTCATTAAATTCTCAAGTGAACATGCGGTGGGATATTTACCCGAGTCAAAATAGCCATTATTTTTCCCATATACAAAAAGTAACCTAAAAATCGTAGATTTATCGTAAAGTGATTTATCATAACGGGTTATATTTTTGTATGAAATGACTTTTAGATTGGGAGTCAACACTCAGTTAAAAATCTCCCGCCTCCCACTTTTCTTGACGATTGCAAAACCTAATATATAAAATCTTAAAAGAGTTTACAATCCCTAAAAATTAAAGACACTATTTGGAATTATCTCTCTATACATATGTGCATTTTCCATTTCCTTTTTAGATGTATACTTTTTTCCTAAATAGAAACTTGAGTTTTCACTTTCCCTTCATCTCGTCAACAAAAAAGGGCTAAAAGGCAAATAGATCTCATCAAAATGAAAATTTCAGATTTTAGTACGAAAAATATTTAAACCAATAACCAATGTAAGTAAAGAAAATTTATTCACACACCACCAATGAACAAAAAAGTTAGATTTGCAAGTTTTGGAAATTCCACTAGTTCAACCCTAATAGCTTGGAATTTTATAAGAAAGAGATTTTTCTACACATGTTTTAAAAAACTGATATGCATGCTTGAAAAATGTTAAAATTGCAAATGACCTATGGAACCAAACCTTTTAAAGATAACATACGCTCATTAAATTCTGAAGTAAACGTGCGGTGGGATATTTACCCGAGTCAAACAAGCTATTTTTTTTCAAATTTACAAAAAAGCTGATCTAAAGATGATAGATAATTGTTAAGAGATTTATCATGCATAACGGGCAATAATTTTTTAAGGAATGACTTATGGATTAGGAGTCAACAGTTAGTAAAAAATCCATCGCCTCACCATTTTCTCGACGATTGCAGAACCTAATATATAAAAACTTAAAAGAGTTTACAATACCTAAAAATTACAAACACTTTTTAGAATTATCTCTCTCTATATTTGTGCATTGTGCATTTCCATTTTGGATGTATACTTTTTTATTAAATCAAAACTTGAGTTTTCACTTTCCCTTCCTCTCGTAAACTAAAAAGAGATAAAAGGAAAATAGATCACAACAAAATGAAAACTTTAGAGTTTATGTATGGAAATATTTTAAAACATTAATAAATGTAATGATATAAAATTTAGTCACTCACCACAAATGTACACAAAATTTTTGTTATCCAAGTTTGGGAAATTCCACTATTTCAACACTAATAGCTTGGAGTTTTAAAAGAAAGAGATTTTTCTACACATGTTTTAAAAAATGGATATGCATGGTGGAAATATGTTAAAGATGCAAATGATCTATGGACCCAATCCTTTTAAAGAGAATAATAAGCGCTCATTAAATTCGCCTGTGAACGTGCGGTGGGATATTTACCCGAGTCAAACTAGCCATTATTTTCCCATTTACAAAAAGCTGATCAAACGATGTTAGATGATTTCAAAGTGATTTATCATGCGTAACAGGCTATATTTTTGTAAGGAATGACTTATGGATTGGGAGTCAACACTCGGTTAAAAATCCTCTGCCTTCCCCTTTTCTCGACGATTGCAAAACCTAATATATAAAAACTAAAAAGAGTTTACAATCCGTAAAAATTATTGACACTTTTTGGAATTATCTCTCTTTACATTTGCACATTATAAATTTCCATTTTAGATGTATACGTTTTTCTTAAATCCAAACTTAAGTATTCACTTTCCCTTCATCTCGTCAAGAAAAAAGAGATAAAAAGCAAATATATCACAATAAAATGAAAATGTTAGAGTTTATGTATGGATTAATAACAAATGTAGGTAAAGAAAATTTATTCGGACACCACAAATGAACACACAATTTTTGTTAACCAAATTTTGTAAATTGAACTAGTTCAACCCCAATTTCTTGGAATTTTATAATATGGAGATTTTTCTACACATGTTTTAAAAAATGGATATAGTTGCTTAAAACATGTTTAAGATGCAAATGACCTATGGATCCAAACCTTTTAAAGAGATTAACAAACGCTCATTAAATTCTCAGGTCAACATTCGGTGAGATATTTACCCAAGTCAAACTAACCATTATTTTGCTCATATACAAAAAGAAGACCTACTGATCATACTTGATTGTAAAGTAATTTATCTTGCATAATGGCCTATATTTTTGTAAGGAATGACCAATGGATTGGGAGTCGACACTCAGTTAGAAATCCCCCACCTCGCCCACTTCACGACGTTTGTAAAACTTAACATATAAAAACAAAAAAGACATTACAATCCCTAAGAATTATAGACATTTTTTGGAATTATCTCTCTCTACTTTTGTGCATTGTGCAATTCCATTTTAGATGTATACTTTTTTCTTAAATCAAAAATTGAGATTTCACTTTCCCTTCATCTCGAAACAAAAAAGAGATCAAAGACAAATAGATCACAACAAAATGAAAACTTTAAAGTTTATGTATAAAAAATGTTAGTAAAGAAAATTTATTCACACACCACAAATGAACACTAAAGTTTTGTTATCCAAGTTTGGGAAATTCCACTAGTTCAACCCTAATAGCTTGCAAATTTATAAGAAAGAGATTTTTGTACATATGGTTTAAAAAATGGATATGCATGCTTGAAACATGTTAAAGATGCAAATGACCTATGGATCCAAACCTTTTAAAAACAATAAAAAATGCTCATTAAATTCTCAAGTGAACATGCGGTGGATCCTAGATGATAGTAAAGTGATTTATCGAGCATAACCGGCGATATTTTTTATGGAATAACTTATGGATTGGGAGTCAACACTCAGGTAAAAATCTCTCACATGCCCCTTATCCCGATGATTGCAAAACCTAATAAATAAAAAATAAAAAGTGTTTACAATCCTTAAAAGTTACAGACACTTATAGGAATTATCCCTCTCGAGATTTGTGCATTGTGAATTTCCATTTTGGATGTATACTTTTTTTCTTAAATCAAAACTTGAGTTTTCAGTTTTCCTTCATCTCGTAAACGAAAAGCAGATAAAAGGCAAAAATATCATCACAAAATGAAAATTTCAGAGCTTATGAGTGGAAAATATTTAAAACATTAACCAATGTACGTAAGGAAAATATATTCACACACCACTAATGAACAAAAAAGTTTGATATGCAAGTTTTGAAATTCCACTAGTTCAACCCTAATAGCTTGGAATTTTATAAGAAAGAGATTTTTCTACACATGTTTTAAAAAATGTATATGCATGCTTGCAACATGTTAAAGATGCAAATGACCTATGGATCCAAACCTTTTAAAGATAATAAGAAACTCTCATTAAATTCTTAACTGAACGTGTTGTGGGATATTTACCCGAGTAAAAATTGCCATTTTTTTGCCCATTTACAAAAAGGTGACCTAAAGATCATAGATGATTGTAAAATGATTTATCATGCGTAACGTGCTAGTTTTTTTAAGGAATAACTTATGGATTGAGAGTCAAAACTAAGTTAAAAATCCCCCGCCTCACTCTTTTTCGGACTATTGCAAAACCTTAGATATAAAAACTAAAAAGAGTTTACAATCCCTAAAAATTACAGACCCTTTTTGGAATTATCTCTTTATACATTTGTGCATTGTGCATTAGATTTTAGATGTATGCTTTTTTCTTAAATAAAAAATTGAGTTTTCCTTTTCCTTCATCTCGTAAACGAAATGCAGAAAAAAGGGAAATAAATCACAACAAAATGAAAATTTTACTATTTATGTGTGGAAATAATTTAAAGCAATAAAAAATTTAAGTAAAGAAAATTTATTCACAAACCACAAATGAACACAAAAGTTTTGTTCTCCAAGTTTTTGAAATTCCACTAGTTCAACCCTAATAGCTTGAAATTTTATGAGAAAGTGATTTTTCTACAAATGTTTTAAATAATGGATATGCATGCTTGAAATATGTTAAAGATTCAAATGACCTATGGATCCTATCCTTTTAAAGAGACTAACAAACGCTCATTAAATTCTGAAGTGAACGTGCGGTGGGATATTTACCTGAGTGAAAAAAGCCATTATTAGACCGTTTACAAAAACTAACCTGACGATCAAAGATGATTGTAAACTGATTTTTCTTGCGTAATGGGCTATATTTTTGTAAGGAATGACTTATGGATTTGGAGTCAAAACTCAATTAAAAATCCCCCACCACCCCCATTTCCCGACAATTGCAAAACCTAATATATAAAAATTAAAAGAGTTTACAATCCCTAGAAATTACAGACACTTTTTGGAACAATCTCTCTCTACATTTTTGGATTGTGTATTTCCATTTTATAAGTATACTTTTTTCTTAAATCATAACTCGAGTTTTCACTTTCCCTTCATCTCGTAAAACAAAAAGAGATAAAAGGCAAATAGTTCACACCAAAATGAAAATTTTAGAGTTTATGTATGGAAAAATTACAAATATAATTAAAGAAAATTTATTCACTTACCACAAATGAACACAAGAGTTTTGTTATCCAAGTTTAGGAAATTCCACTAGTTCAACTCTAATAGCTTGGAATTTTATAAGAAAGAGATTTTTCTACACATGTTTAAAAAAATGGATATGCATGCATGAAACAAGCTAAAAATGCAAATAACCTATGGATCCAAACCTTTTGAAGATAACAGCAAACACTCATTAAATTCTCAAGTGAACGTATGGTGGGATATTTACCCGAGTTAAACTAGCCATTATTTTGCCATTTACAAAAAGATGACCTAACGATCATAGATGATTGTAAAGTGATTTATCATGTGTAAAGGGCTATATTTTTGTAAGGAATGACTAATGGATTGGGAGTCAACACTTAGTTAAAAATCCCCCGCCTCCCCCTGTTCCCGACGATTGTAAAACTTAATATATAAAAACTAAAAAGAGTTTACAATCCCTATAAATTACAGACACTTTTTGGAATTATCTTTCTCTACATTTTTGAATTGTGTATTTCCATTTTAGATGTGTACTTTTTTCTTAATTCAATACTCAAATTTTCACTTTTCCTTCATCTCGTAAACAAAAAAGAGAAAAAAGGCAAATAAATCACAAAAAAATGAAAATTTTAGAGTTTATGTATGGAAAAAAAACAAATGTAAGTAAAGAAAATTTATTCACATACCACAAATGACCAAAAAATTTTGTTATCTAAGTTTTGGAAATTCCACTAGTTCAACCCTAATAGCTTGGAATTTTATTAGAAAGAGATTTTTTTATACTTGTTTTAAAAAATGGATATGCATGCATGAAACAAGTTAAAGATGCAAATGACCTATGGATCCAAACCTTTGGAAGAGAATAACAAACACTCATTAAATTCTCAAGTGAACATGCAATGGGATATTTACCGGAGTCAAACAAGCCATTATTTTTCCATTTAAAAAAACCTGACCTAACGATCTTAGATGATTGTAAAGTGATTTATCATACGTAACCGGCTATATTTTTGTAAGGAATGTGACTTATGGATCGGGAGTCAACACTTAGTTAAAAATCCACCACCTCCCCCTTTTTCTGACAATTGCAAAACCTAATATGTAAAAACTAAAAGTAGTTTACAATCCCTTAAAATTACAGACACTTTTTGGAATTATCTCACTCTACATTTTTGCATATGCATCTCCATTTTAGATGTATACTTTTTTATGAAACCGAAACTTGATTTTTCACTTTCCCTTCATCTCGTAAACCAAAAATAGATAAAAGGCAAATAGATCACTACAAAATGAAAGTTTTAGAGTTTATGTATGAAAAACATTTAAAGCTATAACAAATATAAGTAAAAAAAAATTATTCACACACGAAAAATGAACACAAAATTTTTGTTTGCCAAGTTATGTAAATTCCACTAATTCAACCCTAATAGTTTGGAATTTTATAAGAAAAAGATTTTTCTACACATGTTTTAGAAAATGGATATGCATGCTGGAAACATGTTAAAGATGCAAATGACCTATGGATCCAAACATTTTAAAGAGAATAACAAACGCTCATAAAATTCTCAAGTGAACGTGCGGTTGGATATTTACCTGAGTAAAAAAGCCATTATTTTGCACATTTACCAAAAGCCGAGCTAAAGATCATAGATGATTGTAAAGTGATTTATTTTGCGTAACTTGCTTATTTTTTAAGGAATGACTTATGGATTGGGAGTTAACACTCAGTTAAAAATCCCCCGCCTCTCCCTTTTCCTGACGATTACAAAACCTAATATATAAAAACTAAAAAGAGTTTACAATCCCTAAAAATTACAGACACTCTTTGGAATTATCTATCTCTACATTTGTGCATTGTGCATTTCAATTTTAGATGTATACTTTTTTCTTTAATCAAAATTTGAGGTTTCACTTTCCCTTCATCTCGTAAACCAAAAAGAGATAAAAGGCCAATAGATCACAACAAAAAGAAAATTTTTGAGTTTATGTATAGAAAAAATTTATAGCAATAACAAATGTAAGTAGAGAAAATTTATTCACTCACCACAAATGAACACAAAATTTTTGCTATCCAAGTTTGGGAAATCCCACTACTTCAACCCTAATAGCTTAGAGTTTAATAAGAAAGAGATTTTTCTACACAAGTTTTAAAATATGGATATGCAAGCTTGAAACATGTTAAAGATGCAAATGACCTATGGATCCAAACCTTTTTAAAGAGAATAACAAGCGGACATTAAATTCTCGTGTGAACATGCGGTGGGATATTTACCCGAGTCAAACAAACCATTATTTTCCCATTAACAAAAAGCTCACCTGACAATCAAAGATGATTGTAAAGTGATTCATCATACGCAATGGGCTATATTTTTGTAAGGAATGACTTATGGATTGGGAGTCTCCCTTTTCTCGATGATTACAAAACCTACTAGAAAAAAACTTAAAAGAGTTTAAATCCCTAAAAATTAAAGAAACTTTTTGGAATTATCTCTCTCCACATTTGTTCATTGTGCATTTCCATTTTAGATGTATACTTTTTTAATAAATCAAAACTTGAGTTTTCACTTTCCCTTCATCTCGTAAACAAAAAAGAGGTAAAAGGCAAATAGATCACAACAAAATGAAAATTTTAGAGTTTTTGTATGGAAAAAATTTCAAGAAATAAAAAATTTAAGTAAAGAAAATTTATTCAAACACCACAAATGAACACAAAAGCTTTGTTATCCAAGTTTGGGAAATCCCACTAGTTCAGCCCTAATAGCTTAGAGTTTAATATGAAAGAGATTTTTCTACACAAGTTTTAAAATATGGATATGCAAGTTTGAAACATGTTAAAGATGCAAATGACCTTTGGATCCAAACCTTTTTAAAGAGAATAACAAGCGCACATTAAATTCTCATGTGAACGTGCATTGGGATATTTACCCGAGTCATACAAGCCATTATTTTGCCCATTTACAAAAAAAATGACCTGATAATCAAAGATGATTGTAAAGTAATTCATCATGCGCGACGGGCTATATTTTTGTAAGGAGTTACATATGGATTGGGAGTCAACATTCATTTAAAAATCCCATGCCACCCCCTTTTCCCGATGATTGCAAAACCTAATATATAAAAACTAAAAATAGTTTACAATCCCTAAAAATTACAAACACTATTTTGGAATTATCTCTCTCTCTACATTTTTGCATTGTGCATTTCCATTGTAGATGTATACTTTTCACTGAAATCAAAACTTGAGTTTTAATTTTCCTTCATCTCGTAAACAAAAAACAGATAAAAGACGAATAGATCACAACAAAATAAAAATTTTAAAGTTTTTGTCTGGAAAAAATTTAAAGCAATAACAAAAGTAAGTAAAAAAAATTTTATCCACACACCACAAATGAACACAAAAATTTTGTTATCCAAGTTTTGGAAATTACACTTGTTCAACCCTAATACCTTGGAGTTTCATAAGAAACAGATTTTTCTACATGCGTTTTAAAAAATGGATATGCATGCTTGAACCATGTTAAAGATGCCAATGACCTATGGATCCAAACCTTTTAAAGAGAATAACAAACACTCATTAAATTCTCAAGTGAACGCGGCGTGTGATATTTACCCGAGTCAAACAAGCCATTATTTTTCCCATTTAAAAAAAGTTGATCTGACAATTTTAGATGATTGTAAAGTGATTTATCATGCCAACGAGCTATATTTTTGTGGAACGACTTATGGATTGGGAGTCAACACTCAGTTAAAAATCCCCCGCCTCCCCCTTTTCCCTACAATTTGCAAAACCTAATAAATAAAAACTAAAAAGTGTTTAGAATTCCTAAAAATTACAGATAGTTTTTGGAATTATCTCTCTCGACATTTGTGCATTGTGCATTTCTATTTCAGATGTATACTTTTTTCTTAAATCAAAACTTGAGTTTTCACTTTCCCTTCATCTCGTAAACGAAAAAGAGATAAAAGGCAAATATATCACAAAAAAATGAAAATTTTAGAGTTTAAGTATGAAAAAATTTTAAGCAATAACAAAGGTAAGTAAAGAATTTTTTTTCACACACTTCAAATGAACACAAAAGTTTTGTTATCCAAGTATGGGAAATTCCACTAGTTCAATCCTAATAGCTTGGAGTTTTATAAGAAACAGATTTTTCTACACAAGTTTTCAAAAATAAATATCCATGCTTGAAACATGTTAAAGATGCAAATGACCTATGGATCCAAACCTTTTAAAGAGAATAAAATATGCTCATTGATTTCTCAAGTGAACGTGCGGTGGGATATTTATCCAAGTCAAACAAATTATTATTTTGCCCATTTACAAAAAACTGACCTGACCATCATAGATGATTGTAAATTGATTTATCATGAGTAACGGGTTATATTTTTGTAAGAAATGACTTATGGATTGGGAGTCAACACTCAGTTAAAAATCCCTCGCCTCCCCGTTTTCTCGACGATTACAAAACCTAATATATTTAAACTAAAAAGAGTTTACAAACCCTAAAAATTACCGAAACGTTTTGGAATTATCTCTCTGAACATTAGTGCATTGTTCATTTCCATTTTAGATGTAAACTTTTTTCTTAAATCCAAACTTTGAGTTTTTGCTCTCTCTTCATTCCGTAAAAAAAAAAGACAAATAGATCACAACAAAATGAAAATTTTAGAGTTTATGTATGGAAAAAATTTAAAACAATAACAAATGTAAGTAAAGAAAATTTATTCACACACCACAAATGAACACAAAAGTTTTGTTCTCCAAGTTTGGAAAATCCCACTAGTTCAACCCTAATAACATGGAGTTTTATAAGAAAGAGATTATTCTACACATGTTTTAAAAAATGGATATGCATGCTTGAAACATATTAAAGATGCAAATGACCTATGGATCAAAATTTTTTGAAGAGAATAACAAATGCTCATTAAATTCTCAAGTGAACATGCGGTGGGATATTTACCAGAGTCAAACAAGCCATTATTTTGCCCATTTGCAAAAAGCTGACCTGATGATCATAGATGATTCTAAAGTGATTTATCATGCATAACGGGCTATATTTTTGTAAGGAATGACTTATGGATTGGAAGACACTCAGTTAAAAATCCTTTGCCTCCCCCTTTTCTCGACGATTGCAAAACCTAATATATAAAAAACTAAAAAGATTTTACAATCTATAAAAATTACAGGCATTTTTTGGAATTTTCACTCTCTACAATTTTGCATTGTGCATTTAAATTTTATATTTATACTTTTTTCTTAAATCAAAACTTGAGTTTTCCCTTTCCCTTCTTCTCATAGAAAAAGAGATAAAAGCCAAATAGGTCGTAAAAATTGAGAATTTTAGAGTTTATGTTTGGAAAAAAATAAACCAATAATAAATGTATGTAAACAAAATTTATTCACACACCAAAAATGAACACAAAAGTTTTGTTATCCAAATTTTGGAAATTCCACTTGTTCAGCCCTTATAGCTTAGAATTTTATAAGAAACATATTTTTCTACACATATTTTAAAAAATGGATATGCATGCTTGAAACGTGTTAAAGATGCAAATGACCTATGGTTCCAAACCTTTTAAAGAGAATAACAAACGCCCATTAAATTCTCAAGTGAAGCTACGGTGGGATTTTTATCCGAGTCTAAAAAGCCATTATTTTGCCCATTTACAAAAAGCTGACCTAGCGAATGTAGATGATTGTAAAGTGATTTATCATGCATAATGGGTTACATTTTTGTAAAGAATGACTTATGGATTGGGAGTAAACACTCAGTTAAAAATCCTCTGCCTCACCCATTTCCTGATGTTTGCAAAACCTAGTAAACAAAATCTAAAAAGTGTTTACAATCCCTAAAAAATACAGACACTTTTTGGAATTATCTTTCTCTACATTTTTGAATTTTTCTTTTCCATTTTAGATGTATTCTTTTTTCTTCAATCAAAATTTGGGTTTTCATTTTCGCTTCATCTTGTAAACAAAAAAAGATAAAAAGTAAATAGATCACAAAAAAAATGAAAATTTTAGGGTTTATGTATGGAAAAAATGTAAAGCAACAACAAATGTAAGTAAATAAAATTTATTCACACACCACCAATGAACACAAAAATTTTGTTACCCAAGTTTTGGAAATTCCACTAGTTCAACCCTAATAGCTTGAAATTTTATAAGAAAGAGATTTTTCTACATATGTTTTAAAAAAAGGATATGCATGCTTGAAACATGTTAAAGATGCAAATAACCAATAGAGCCAAACCGTTTAAAGAGAACAACAAACGATCATTAAATTCTCAAGTGAACGTGCGGTGGGATTTTTATGCAAGTCAAACAAGTCATTATTTTTCCCATTTACAAAAAGCTAACCTGACGATCATAGATGATTGTAAAGTGATGTATCATGCATAACGAGCTATGTTTTTTCAAGGAATGACTTTTGGATTGGGAGTAAACACTGAGTTAAAAATCACCCGCCTCCCCCTTTTCTGACGATTAAAAAACCTAATATATAAAAACTAAAAAGAGTTTACAATCCCTACAAATTATAGACACTTTTTGGAATTATCTCACTCTACATTTGTGCATTGTGCATTTCAATTATAGATATACACTTTTTTTTAAAATCTAAACATGAGTTTTCACTTTCCCTTCATCTCTTAAACAAAAAAGAGATAAAAGGCAAATAGTTCACAACAAAATGAAAATTTTAGAGTTTATGTATGGAAAAATTTAAAATAATAAAAAAATTAAGTAATGAAAATTTATTCGCACACCACAAATTAACACAAAAGGTTTGTTATCCAAGTTTGGGAAATTTCACTAGTTCAACCTAATAGCTTGGAATTTTACAAGAAAGAGATTATTCTACACATATTTTAAAAAATGGATGTGCATGCTTGAAACACGTTAAAGATGCAAATGACCTATAGAACCAAACCTTTTAAAGAGAAAACAAACGCTCATTCAATTCGCAAGTGAACGTGCGGTGGCTTATTTATCGAATTCAAACAAGCCATTATTTTGTCCATTTACAATAAGCTGACTTGATGATCATAGATGATGGTAAAGTGATTTATCATACGTAACACGCTATATTTTTGTAAGGAATGACTTATGGATTGGGTGTCAACACTCGGTTAAAAATCCCCCGCGTCACTCTTTTCCCGACGTTTTGAAAACCTAATAAATAAAAACTAAAAAGTGTTTACAATCCCTAGAAATTACAGACACTTTTTGGAATTATCTCTCTGTACTTTTGTACATTGTACATTTCCATTTTAGATGTATAATTTTTCTTAAATTAGAACTTGAGTTTTCACTTTCCCTTCATCTCGTAAACAAAAAAGAGATAAATGGCAATTAGATCACAACAAAATGAAAATTTTAGTAAAGAATTTAAAAAAAAACAAAGGTAAGTAAATAAAATTTATTCACACATCACAAATGAACAAAAAATATTTCCGATCCAAGTTTACGAAGTTCCACTAGTTCAATCCTATTAGCTTGGAATTTTATTACAAAGAGATTTTCTACACATGTTTTAAAAAATGGATATGTATGCTTGATACATGTTAAAGATGCAAATGGCCTATGGATCCAAACCTTTTAAAGAGAATATTAAATGTTCATTAAATTTTACAGTGAATGTGCAGTGGGATATTTACCCAAGTCAAACAAGCCATTAATTTGCCCATTTATAAAAAGCTGACCTTACGATCATAGATGATTGTAAAGTTTTTTATCATGCGTAACAGGCTATACTTTGGTAAGGAATGACTTATGGATTGGGAGTCAACACTCTGTTGAAAATCCCCCGCATCCCCCTTTTCCCAATGATTGTAAAACCTAATATATAAAAAAAAAAGAGTTTACTATTCCTAAAAATTACAGACACTTTTTGGAATTATCTCTCTCTACATTTGTGAATTGTGCATATCCAGTTTAGATGTATACTTTTACCTTAAATCAAAAATTGAGTTTTCACTTTCCCTTCATTAGTAAACAAAAAAGAGATAAAAGGCAAATAGATCACAAAAAAATTAAAATTTTAGAGTTTAAGTGTGGAAAAACTTTAAAGCATTAACAAATGTAAGTAAAAAAATTTATTCACACACCACAAATGAACACAAAAATTTTGTTATCCAAGTTTTGGAAATACCACTAGTTCAACCCTAATAGCTTGAAATTTTATAAGAAAGAGATTTTTTTGCACATGTTTTAAAAAATGGATATGCATGCTTGAAACATGTTAAAGATGCAAATGACCAATACAACCAAACCGTTTAAAGAGAACAACAAACGATCATTAAATTCTCAAGTGAACGTGCGGTGGGATTTTTACGCGAGTCAAACAAGTCATTATTTTTCCCATTTACAAAAAGCTAACCTGACGATCATAGATGATTGTAAAGTGATTTATCATGCGTAACGGGCTATGTGTTTTGCAAGGAATGACTTTTGGATTGGGAGTAAACACTGAGTTAAAAATCACCCGCCTCCCCCTTTTCCGATGATTACAAAACCTAATATATAAAAACTAAAAAGAGTTTACAATCCCTAAAAATTACACACACTTTTTGGAATTATCACACTCTACATTTGTGCATTGTCCATTTCCATTTTAGATGTATACTTTTTTTTAAAATCAAAACTTGAGTTTCCACTCTCCCTTCATCTCTTAAACAAAAAAGAGATAAAATGCAAATAGTTCACAACAAAATGAAAATTTTAAAGTTTATGTATGGAAAAGATTTAAATTAATAAAACATTTATGTAAATAAAATTTATTCGCACACCACAAATGAAAACAAAAGTTTTGAAATCCAAATTTGGGAAATTTCACTAGTACAACCCTAATATCTTGGAATTTTAAGAGAAAGAAATTTTTCTACACATATTTTAAAAAATGGATATGCAAACTTGACACATGTTAAAGATGCCAATGACCTATAGAATCAAACCTTTTAAAGAGAAAAAAAACACTCATTAAATTCTTAAGTGAACATGCGGTGGGATACTTACCCGATTCAAACAAACCATTATTTTGTCCATTTACAAAAAGTTGACCTGACGATCATAGATGATTGTAAAGTGATTTATCAGACGTAACGGGCTCAACACTCATTTAAAAATCCCTTGCCTCCCCCTTTTTCTTGACTATTGCAAAACCTAATATATAAAAACAGAAAAGAGTTTACAATCCCTAAAAATTACAGACACTTTTTGGAATTATCTCTCTCTACATTTGTGCATTGTGAATTTTCATTTTAGATTTATACTTTTCTCTTAAATAAAAACTTGAGTTTTTAATTTCCCTTCATCTTGTAAACAAAAAAGAGATAAAAGACAAATAGATCACAACAAAATGAAAATTTTAGAGTTTATGTATGGAAAAAATTTAAAGCAGTAACAAATGTAAGTAAAGAAATTTTATTCTCACACCCCTAATGAACTCAAAAGTTTTGTTTTCCAAGTTTGGGAAACTCCACTTGTTCAACTCTAATAACTTGGAGTTTTATAAGAAAGAGATTTTTCTACACATGTTTTAAAAAAAAGGATCTGCATGCTTGAAGCATGTTAAAGATGCAAATGACGTATGGATCCAAACCTTTTAAAGAGAATAACAAACACTCATTAAATTCTCAAATGAACGTGTGGTGGGATATTTACCCGAGTCAAACAAGCCATTATTTTGCCCATTTACAAAAAGCTGACTTGACGATCATAAATGATTGTAAAGTGATTTATCATGCATAACACACTATATTTTTGTAAGGAAAGACTTATGGATATGGTGTCAACACTCAGTTAAAAATCCTCCGCCTCACTCTTTTCTTGACGTTTTGAAAACCTAATAAATAAAAACTAAAAAGTGTTTACAATCCCTAAAAACTACTGACACATTTTGGAATTATCTTTCCCTACATTTGTGCAATGTGCATTTCCATTTTAGATGTATACTTTTGTCTTAATTCAAAACTTGAGTTTTTACTTTGCCTTCGTTGTGTGAAGAAAAAAGAGATAAAAGGCAAATAGATCACAACAAAAAGAAAATTTAGAGTTATGTACGGAAAAAATTTAAAGCAATAACAAATGTAACAAAAGAAAATTTATTCACACGCCACAAATGAACTCAACCATTTTGTTATCCAAGTTTTGGAAATTCCACTAGTTCAACCCTAATTGTTGGAATTTTATAACAAAGAGATTTTTCTACACATGTTTTAAAAAATGGTTATGCATGATTGAAACATGTTAAAGATACAAATGGCCAGTGGATCCAAACCTTTTAAAGGGAACAACAAATGCTCATTAAATTCTCAAGTGAACGTGCGGTGGGATATTTACCTAAGTCAAACAAGCCATTATTTTTCCCTTTTACAAAAAGCTGACCTAACGAGCATAGAAGGTTGTAAAGTGATTTATCATGCGTAACGGGCTATATTTTTGTAAGGAGTGACTTATGGATGTGGAGTCAACACTCAGTTAAAACTCCCTTGACTGCCTATTTTCCCGAGGATTCATAAATCTAATATATAAAAAATAAAAAGAGTTTACAATCCATAAAAATTACAGCCACTATTTGGAATTACCTTTCTCTACATTTGTGCACTGTGCTTTTAAAGTTTAGAAGTATATTTTTTTCTTAAATCAAAACTTGAGTTTTCACTTTCCCTTCGTCTCGTAAACAAATCACCTGCCTCCCCCTTCCAGATGATTGCAAAACCTAATATAGAAAAACTAAAAAGAATTTACAATCCCAAAAAATTATAGACACTTTTTGGAATTATCTCTCTCTACATTTATGTTTTATGCATTTTCAGTTTAGATGTATACTTTTTTCTAAAATCAAAACTTGAGTTTTCAATTTCCCTGCATCTCGTCAACAAAAAAGAGATTAAAGGCAAATAGATCACAACAAAATGAAAAATTTATAGTTTATGTATGGAAAAAATTAAAAGCAATAAAAAAAGTAAGTAAAGAAAATTTATTCACACACCACAAATGAACACAAAAGTTTTGTTATCCAAGTTTGGGAAATTCCACTAGTTCAACCCTAATAGCTTGGAGTTTTAAAAGAAAGAAATTTTTCTTCACATGTATTAAAAAATGGATATGCATGCTTGAAACATGTTAAAGAAGCAAATGACCTATGGATCCAAACCTTTTAAAAAGAATAACAAATGCTCATTAAATTCTCAAGTGAACGTGCGGTGGGATATTTACTCGAGTCAAACAAGGCATTATTTTGCCCATTTAAGAAAAGCTGATCTGGCGATCATAGATGATTGTAATGTAATTGATCATGCGTAAGAGACTATATTTTTGTAAGAAATGACTTATGGATTGGGAGTCAACACTCAGTTAAAAATCCCCCGCCTCCCCCTTTTTCGACTATTACAAAACCTAATATATAAAAACTAAAAAGAGTTTACAATCCCTTAAAATAACAAACACTTTTTGGAATTATCTCTCTCTACATTTGTGCATCGTGCATTTCCAGTTTAGATGTATACTTTTTTGTTAAATCAAAACTTGAGTTTACACTTTGCCTTCATCTCGTCAACAAAAAAGAGATAAAAGGCAAGTAGATCACAACAAAATGAGAATTTTAGAATTTATGTATGGAAAAAATTTAAAGCAATAACAATGTAAGTAAAGATAATTGATTCACACACCAAAAATAACACAAAAATTTTGTTATCCAAGTTTGGGAAATTCCACTAGTTCAACCCTAATAGCTTGGAGTTTTTAAAAAATGGATATACATGCTTGAAAGATGTTAAAGATGCAAATGACTTATTGCTCCAAACCTTTTAAAGCGAATAAAAAACGCTCTTTATATTCTCAAATTAATGTGCGGTGGGATATTTACTCGAGTCAAACTGGCCATTATTTTGCCCATTTACAAAAAGTTGACCTGACGATCGTAGATGATTGTAAAGTGATTTATCATGTGTAACGGGCTATATTTTTTGTAAGGAAGCACTTATGGATTGGAATTCAGCACTCAGTTAAAAATCCCCCACCTCCATCTTTTCCCGATGATTGCAAAACCAAATATTTACAATCCCTGAAAATTACATACACTTTTTGGAATTATCGCTCTCTATGCATTGTGCATTTCCATTTTAGATGCAACGTTATTTTTAAATCAGAACTTGAGTTTTCACTTTCCCTTCATCTAGTAAACAAAAAAAAGATACAAGGCAAACAGATCACAACAAAATGAAAGTTTTAGAGTTTATATATGGAAAAAATTTAAAGCAATAACGAATGTAAGTAAAGAAAATTTATTCGCACACCACAAATGAACTGAAAAGTTTTGAGTTTTTGAAATTCCACAAGCTCAACCCTAATAGCTTGGAATTTTAAAAGAAAGAGATTTTTCTACACATGATTTATAAAATGGAGATGCATTCATGAAAAATGTTAAAGATTCAAATGACCTATGGAACCAAACCTTTTAAAGAGAATAACAAACACTCATTAAATTCTCAATGTAACATGCGGTGGGGTATTTGCCTGAGTCAAACAAGACATTATTTTTCCCATTTACAAAAAGCTGACATGACGATCATAGATGATTGTAAAGTGATTTATCATGCGTAATGGGCCATATTGTTGTAAGGAATGACTTTTGGATTGGGTGTCATCACTCAATAAAAAATCCCACGTCTCCCTCTTTTCCCGACGATTGCAAAACCTAATATATAAAAATAAAAAAAATTTACAATCCAAAACAATTACAGACACTTTTTGGATTTATCTCTCTCCACATTTATGCATTTTGCATTTCCTTTTTAAATGTAAATTTTATTATTAAATCAAAACTTGAGTTTTCCCTTTCGCTTCATCTCTTAAACAAAAAAAAAGATAAAAGGCAAATAGATCACAACAAAATGAAAATTTTGGAGTTGATGTATGGAAGAAATTGAAAGCAATAAAAAATTTTAGTAATGAAAATTTATTCACACACCACAAATAAACACAAAATTTTTGTGATCCAAGTTTCAGAAATTCCACTAGTTCAACCCTAATATCTTTGAATTTTTTCAGAAAGAGATTTTTCAATTCATGGTTTAAAAAATGGATATGCAAGCTTGAAACATATTAAAAATGCAAATGACCTGTGGATCCAAACCTTTTAAAGAAAATAACAAACGCTCATTAAATTCTCAAATGAACATGCGGTGGGATATTTACCAGAGTCAAACAAGCCATTATTTTTCCCATTTACAAAAAGCTGACCTAACGATTGTAAAAGATAATAAAGAGATTTATCATACGTAAGGGGCTAAATTTTTTTAAGGAATGACTTATGGATTGGGAATCAACACTCAGATAAAAATCCCCCGCAACCCCCTTTTCCCGACGATTCCAAAACCAAATATAGAAAAACAAAAAAGAGTTTACAATCCCTAAAAATTATAGACACTTTTTGCAACTATCTCCTTCTACATTTATGCATTGTGCATTTCCATTTTAGATGTATACTTTTTTCTTAAATCAAAAATTGAGTTTTCACTTTTTCTTCATCTCGTAAACAAAAAGCAGATAAAAGGCAAATAGATCACAACAAAATGAAAATTTTAGTGTTTATGGGTGGAAAAAGTTTAAATAAAAAAAAATGTAAGCAAAGAAAATTTATTCATACACCACAAATGAACACAAAAGTATTGTTATCATGGTTAGGGAAATTCCACTAGTTCAACCCTATAAGCTTGGAATTCTAAAAGAAAGAGATTTCTCTACACATGTTTAAAAAAATGGATATGCATGCTTGAAAAATGTTAAAGATGCAAATGACCTATGGATCCAAACCTTTTAAAGAAAATAACAAACGCTCATTAAAAATCTCAAGTGAATGTGCGGTGGGATATTTACCTGAGTCAAACAAGCCATTATTTTGCCCATTTACAAAAAGTTGACCTAACGATCATAGATGCTTATAAAGTGATTCATCATGCATAACGGGCTATATTTTTGTAAGGAATGACTTATGGATTAGGAATCAACACTCAGTTAAAAATCCATGCCTCCCCCTTTTCCTGACGATTGCAAAACCTATTCTATAAACACTATCAAGAGTTTACAATCTCTAAAAATTACAAACACTTTTTGGAATTATCTCTCTCTACATTTTTTCTTTTTACATTTCCATTTTAGATGTAAACTTATTTCTTGAATCAGAACATGAGTTTTCACTTTCCCTTAAAAAGGAGATAAAAGGCAAATAGATCATAACAAAATGAAAATTTTAGAGTTTATGTAAGAAAAAAATTTAAACCAATAACAAATGTAAGTAAAGAAAATTTATTCACACATCTCATATGAACAAAAAAAATTTGTTATCCAAGTTTGGGAAATTCTACTAGTTCAACCCGTATAGCTTGGAATTTTACAAGAAAGTGATTTTCTACACATGTTAAAAAAATGGATATGCATGCTTGAAACATGTAAAAGATGCAAATGACCAATGGATCCAAACCTTTTAAAGAGAATATCAAACGCTCATTAAATTCTAAAGTGAACGTGCGATGGGATATTTACCCAAGTCAAACATGCCATTATTTTGCCCATTTAAAAAAAGTTGACCTGACAATCATAGATGATTTTAAAGAGATTTATCATGCGTAACGGGGTAAATTGTTGTATGGAATGACTTATGGATTGTATGGAATGACTTATGGATTGGGAGTCAACACTTAGTTAAAAATCCTCTGCCTCCCCCTTTTCCCAACGATTGCAAAACCTAATATATAAAAACTAAAAAGAATTTACAATTTCTAAAAATTACAGACACTTTTTGGAATTATCTTTATGTACATTTGTGCATTGTGCATTTCCATTTTAGATTTATACATTTATCTTAAATCAAAACTTGAGTTTTCACTTTTCCTTCATCTCGTAAACAAAAAAGAGATAAAAGACAATTAGATCACAGGAAAAAGAAAATTTTAGAGTTTATGTGTGGAAAAAATTTAAAGCAATAAAAAATGTAAGTAAAGAAAATTTAAAGCAAACAAATGTAAGTAGAGTGAAAATTTATCCACTAGTTCAACCCTAATAGTTTGGAATTTTATAAGAAAGAGATTTTTCTACACATGTTTTAAAAAATGAATACGCATGCTTGAAACATGTTAAAGATGCAAATGACCTATATAACCAAACCTTTTCAAGAGAACAACAAACGTTCATTAAATTCTCAAGTGAAGATGTGGTGGGATATTTACGCGAGTCAAACAAACCATTATTTTGCCCATTTACAAAAAGCTAAGCTGATGATCATAGATGATTGTAAAGTGATTTATCAAGTGTAACGGGCAATATTTTTGCAAGGAATGACATTTGGATTGGGAGTCAACTCTGAGTTAAAAATCCCCCGCCTCCCCCTTTTCCAACTATTGCAAAACCTAATATTTAAAAACTAAAAAGAGTTTACAATACCTAAAAATTACAGACACTTTTAGGAATTTTCTCACTCTACATTTGTGTATTGTGCATTTCCATTTTAGATGTATACTTTTGTTTAAATCAAAACTTGAGTTTTCACTTTCCATCCATATCTTAAACCAAAAAGAGATAAAAGGCAAATAGATCACAACAAAATGAAAATTTTAGAGATTATATATGGAAAAAAATTAAAGCAATAACAAATGTAAGTAAAGAAAATTTGTTGGCACACCACAAATGAACACAAAAGTTTTGTTGTCCAAGTTTGGGAATTTCACTAGTTCAACCCTAATAGCTTGGAATTTTATAAGAAAGAGATTTTTCTACACCTGTTATAAAAAATGGATATGCATGCTTTAAACATATTAAAGATGCAAATTACCTATAGAATCAATCATTTTAAAGAGAATAGAAAATGCTCATTAAATTCTCTAGTGAATGTGCAATGGGATATTTATCGGAGTCAAACAAGCCATTATTTTACCCATTTACAAAAAGCTAACCTGACGACCATAGATGATTGTAAAGTTATTTATCATCCGTAACGGACTATATTTTTTTAAGGAGTGACATAAGGATTAGGAGTCAACACTCATTTAAAAATCTCATGCCACCCCTGTTTCGCGATGATTGCAAAACCTAATATGTAAAAACTAAAAAGAGTTTACAATCCATAAAAATTATAGACAATTTTTGGAATTATTTCTCTCTATATTTGTGCATTGTGCATTTCCATTTAACATGTATACTTTTCTCATAAATAAAAACTTGAGTTTTCAATTTCCATTCATCTCGTAAACAAAAAAGAGATTAAAGGCAAAAATATCACAATTAAATGAAAATTTTAGAGTTTTTGTATTGAAAAAATTTAAACCAATAAAAAATGTAAGTAATGAAAATTTATTCACACACCACAAATGCACACAAAATGTTTTTTATTCAAGTTTTGGAAATTCCACTAGTTCAATCCTAATAGCTTGGAGTTTAATAAGAAAGAGAATTTTCTACATATGTTTTAAAAAATGGATATGCATCCTTGAAACATGTTAAAGATGCAAATGACCTATGGATCCAAACCTTTTCAAGAGAATAACAAACTCTAATTAAATTCTCTAGTGAATGTGCGGTGGGATATTTACCCAAGTCAAACAAGCAATTATTTTGCTCATTAAAAAAAATTTGACTTCACGATTATAGATGATTGTAAATTGATTTATCATGCGTAATGGGCTATAATTTTGTAAGGAATGACTTATGGATTGGGAGCCAACACTCAGTTAAAAATCCCCTGCCTCCCCCTTTTCCCGACAATTGCAAAACTTAATAAATTAAAACTAAAAAGTGTTTGCCATCCCTAAAAATTATAGACCCTTTTTGGAATTATCTCTCTCTACATTTGTGCATAGTGCATTTCTATTTTAGATGTATAATTTTTTCATAAATCATAACTTGAGTTTTCACTTTCCCTTCATCTCATAAACAAAAAAAAAAGATAAAAGCGCAATAGATCACAACAAAGTGAAAATTTTAAAGTTGATGTATGGAAAAAATTTAAAGCAGTAACAAATTTAAGTAATGAAAATTTATGCACACACCACAAATGAACTCAAGAGTTTTTTTTATCGAAGTTTTGGAAATTCCTCTAGTTCAACCCTAATAGCTTGGATTTTTATAAGGAAGAGATTTTTCTACGCATGTTTTAAAAAATGGATATGCATGCTTGAAACATGTTAAAGATGCAAATGACCTATGGATCCAAACCTTTTTAAGACAATAACAAACGCTCATTAAATTCTCAAATAAACGTGCGGTGGGATATTTACGCGAGTCAAACAAGCCATTATTTTGCCCATTTGTAAAAAGCTGACTTGACGATCATAGATGATTGTAAAGTGATTTATCATGCGTAATATGGTATATTTTTGTAAGGAATGACTTATGGATTGGGTGTCAATACTCTATTAAAAATCCTACACCTCACCCTTTTCTCGACGATTGCAAAACCTAATAAATAAAAACTAAAAAGTGTTTACAATCCCTAAAAAATACTGACACTTTTAGGAAATATCTATATCTACTTTTGTGGATTGTGCATTTCCATTTTAGATGTATACTTTTTTCTTAAATCAAAACTTGTGTTTTCACTTTCCCTTCTTCTCGTAAACAAAAAAGAGATAAAAGGCAAATAGATCGAAAGAAAATGAAAATTTTAGAGTTTATGTATGGAAAAAATTTAAAGCAATAACAAATGTAACTAAAGAAAATTTATTCACACACCACAAATGAACTCAACCATTTTGTTCTTCAAGTTTTGGAAATTCCACTTGTTCAACCCTGATTGCTTGGAATTATATAAGAAAGAGATATTTCTACACATGTTTTAAAAAATGGATATGCATGATTGAAACATGTTAAAGATGCAAATCACTTATGGATCCAAACCTTTTAAAGAGAACAACAAACGTTTATTAAATTCTCAAGTGAACATGCGGTGGGATATTTATCGGAGTCAAACAAGTCATTATTTTGCCCATTTACAAAAAGCTGTCCTAACGATCATAGATGGTTGTAAAGTGATTTATCATGTGTAATGGGCTATATTTTTTAAAGGAATTACTTATGGATGTGGATTCAACACTCAGTTAAAAATCCTCGGCCTGCCCCTTTTCCCAATGATTGCAAAACCTAATATATAAAAAATAAAAAGAGTTTACAATCCCTAAAAATTACAGACACTTTTTGGAATTACCTCTCTCTACATCTGTGCATTGTGCATTTCAATTTTAGATGTATACTTTTTTCTTAAATGAAAACTTGAGTTTTCACTTTCCCTTTCATCTCGTAAACAAATCCCTTGCCTCCCCCTTCCCGATGATTGCAAAACCTAATATATAAAAACTAAAAAGGGTTTACAATCCCTACAAATTACAGTCACTTTTTGGAATTATCTCTCTCTACATTTGTGCATTATGGATTTCTAGTTTAGATGTGTATTTTTTTATTAAATCAAAACTTGAGTTTTCACTTTCCCTGTTTCTCTTCAACAAAAAAGAGATAAAAGGAAAATAGATCACAACAAAATGAAAATTTTAGAGTTTATGTAAAAAATTCAAAGCAATAACATATGTTTGTAAAGAAAATTTATTCACACACCATAAATGAACACAAAAGTTTTGCTATCAGAGTTTGGGAAATTCCCCTAGTTCAACCCTAATAGCTTGGAGTTTTACAAGAAAGAAATATTTCTTCACATGTTTTAAAAAATGGATATGCATGCTTGAAACATGTTAAAGAAGCAAATGACCTATGGATCCAAACCTTTTAATGATAATAACAAACGGTCATTGCATTCTCAATTGAACGTGCGGTCGGATATTTACCCGAGTCAAACAAGCCATAATTTTCCCCATTTAGGAAAAGCTGACCTGACGATCATTGTTGATTGTATATTTTTGTAAGGAATGAGTATGGATTGGGAGTCAACACTCAGTTAAAAAATCCCCCACCTCCCCTTTTCCGACGATTACAAAACCTAATAAATAAAAACTAAAAAGAGTTTACAATCCCTAAATATAGCTAACACTTTTTGGAATTATCTCTTTCTACATTTGTGCGTTGTGCATTTCCAGTTTAGATGTATACTTTATTTCTTAAATCAAAACTTGATTTTACACTTTGCCTTCATCTCGTCAACAAAAAAGAGATAAAAGGCAAATAGATCACAAAAAAATGAAAGTTTTAGATTTTATGTTAGGACAAAAATTAAAGCAATAACAATGTAAGTAAAGATAATTTATTCACACACCACAAATGAAGACAAAAGTTTTGTTATCCAAGTTTGGGAAATTCCTCTAGTTCAACCCTAATAGCTTGGAATTTTATAAGAAAGAGATTTTACTACACATGTTTTAAAAAATGGATATACATGCTAGAAACTTGGTAAAGATGCAAATGACCTACTGCTCCAAACCTTTTAAAGGGAATAAAAACACTTATTAAATTCTCAAATGAACATGCAGTGGGATATTTACCTGAGTCAAACAAGACATTATTTTCCACAAAAAGCTGACAAGACGATCATAGATAATTGTAAAGTGATTCATCATGCATAACATGCTTTATTTTTGTAAGGAATCACTTATGGATTGGGAGTCAACACTCAATCAAAAATTCCCTGCCTCCCTCTTTTCCCGACGATTACAAAACTTAATATATAAAAACTAAAAATAGTTTACAATCCCTAAAAATTACTGACACTTTTTGGATGTATCACTCTCTACATTTGTGCATTGTGCATTTCAATTTTAGATGTAAATTTTTTTTTTTAAATCAGAACTTGAGTTTTCACTTTCCCTTCATCTCGTAAACAAAAATGAGATAAAAGGCAAACAGATCGCAATAAAATGAAAGTTTTAGAGTTTGTGTATGGAAAAAAATTAAAGCAATAACGAATGTGAGTAAAGAAAATTTATTCACACACCACAAATGAACACCAAAGTTTGTTATCCAAATTTTGGAAATTCCACTAGTTCAACCCAAATAGCTTGGAATATTAAAAGAAAGAGATTTTTCTACACATTGTTTTAAAAAATTGAGATGCATTCTTGAAACATGTTAAAGATGCAAATGACCTATGGATCCAACACTTTTAAAGAGAATAACAACGCACATTAAATTCTCAAGTTAACGTGCAGTGGGATATTTACACGTGTCAAACAATACATTATTTTGCTCATTTACAAAAAGCCGACATGACGATCATAGATGATTGTAAAGTGATTTACCATGCGGAACGGGTTATATTTTTGTAAGGAAAAACTTTTAGATTGGGATTCAACACTCAGTTAAAAATCCCATGCCTCCCTCTTTTCTCGACGTTTTCAAAACCCAATATATAAAAACAAAAAAAAGTTTACTATCCCAAAAAATTACAGGAACTTTTTGGAATTATCTCTCTCTACTTGAGTTTTCACTTTCCCTTCATCTCGTAAACAAAAAAGAGATAAAAGGCAAATAGATCACAACAAAAAGAAAATTTTAGAGTTTATCTATGGAAAAAATTTAAATCAATAAAAAATGTAAGTAAAGAAAATTTATTCACACACCACAAATGAACACAAAAGTTTTTTTATCCAAGTTTGGGAAATTCCACTAGTTCAACCCTAATAGTTTCGAGTTTTATAAGAAATAGATTTTTCTTCACATGTTTTAGAAAATGGATATGCATGCATAAAACATATTAAAGATGCAAATGACCAATGGATCCTAACCTTTTAAAGAGAACAAACGATCAATAAATTCTCTAGTGAATTTACCTGAGTAAAACAAGCCATTATTTTTCCCATTTACAAAAAGCTGACGTGACAATCATAGATGACTGTAAAGTGATTTGTCAATTGCAACGGGCTATATTTTTTTCAGGAATGACTTGTGGATTGGGAGTCAACACTCAGGTAAAAATCCCCCGCCTTCCCCATTTCCCGACGGCTGCAAAACCTAATATATACAAACTAAAAATAGTTTAAAATTCCTAAATATTATAGACACTTTTTGGAATTATCGATCTCTACATTTTTTCATTGTGCATTGTGCATTTCCATTTGAGATGTATATTTTTTTTAAATCAAAACTTGAGTTTTCACATTCCCTTCTTCTCGTAAACAAAAAAGAGATACAAACAAATAGATCACAATAAAATGAAAATTTTAGAGTTTAAGTATGGAAAAAATTTAAACAAATAACAAATGTAAGTAAATAAATTTTTTTTGCTCACCTTAAATGAACACAACTTTTGTTATCCAAGTTTGGGAAATCCCACTAGTTGAACCCTAATAGCTAAGAATTTTATAAGCAAGAGATTTTTCAACAAATGTTTTAAAAAATGAATATGCATGCTCGAAACATGTTAAATATGCAAATGACCTATGGATCCAACCCTTTTAGAGAGAATAACAAACGCACATTAAATTCTCAAGTGAACGTGCGGTGGGATATTTACCCGTGTTAAACAAGCCATTATTTTACCCATTTACAAAAGGCTGACCTAACGATCATAAGAGGTTGTAAAGTGATTTATCATGCGTAACGTGCAATAAGTTTTGTAAGGAATGACTTATGGATGTGGAGTCAACACTGAGTTAAAAATCCCCCGCCTGCGCCCCTTTTCCCGACGATTGCAAAACCTAATATATAAAAAATAAAAAGAGTTTACAATCCCTTAAAATTACAGACACTTTTTGGAATTATCTCTCTCTACTTTTTTGCATTGTGCAATTCCATTTTAGATGTATACTTTTTTCATATATCAAAACTTGAGTTTTCACTTTCCCTTCATCTCGTACACAAAAAAGAGATACAAGGCAAATAGATTGCAACAAAATGAAAATTTTAGAGTTTATCCATGGAAAAAAATTAAAGCAATGACAAATGTAAGTAAAGAAAATTTATTCACACACCACAAATGAACACAAAAGTTTTCTTATCCAAGTTTGGGAAATTCCACTAGTTCAACCCTAATAGCTTGGAGTTTTATAAGAAAGAGATTTTTCTTCACATGTTTTTAAAAATTGATATGCATGCTTGAAACATGTTAACGATGCAAATGACCTATGGATCCAAACCATTTAAAGCGAATAACAAACGCTCATTAAATTCTCAACTGAATGTGCAGTGGGATATTTATGCGTGTCAAACAAGCCATTATTTTTCCCATTTACTAAAAGCTGACCTAACGATCATAGATGATGGTCAAGTGATATATCATGCGTAATGGGCTATATTTTTGTAAGGAATGACTTATGGATTGGGAGTCAACACTCAGTTAAAAATCCCCCGTCTCCCCCTTTTCCCAACGATTACAAAAAATAAAAAATAAAAACTAAAAAGAGTTTACAATCCCTAAAAATTACAGACACTTTTTGGAATTATCTCTCTCTATATTTGTGCATTATGCATTACCAGTTTAGATGTATAGTTTTTTCTTAAATCAAAACTTCAGTTTTCAATTTCCCTTCATCTTGTAAACCAAAAAGAGATAGAAGGCAAACATATCACGACAAAATGAAAATTTTAGAGTTTATGTGTGGAAAAAAATTAAAGCAATAAAAAATGTAAATAAAGAAAATTTATTCGCACACTTCAAATGAACACAAAAGATTCGTTATCCAAGTTTGGAAAATTCCACTAGTTTAACCCTAATTACTTAGAATTTTATAACAAAGACATTTTTTGTCAAATGTTTTAAAAAATGGATAGGGATACTTGAAACATGTTAAAGATGCCAATGACCTATGGATCCAAAGATTTTAAAGAATAACAAACGCTCATTAAATTCTCAAGTGAAAGTACGGTAGAATATTTACCTAAGTGACACAAGCAATTGTTTTGCCAATTTTCAAAAAAGGTGCCCTGTTGGTCATAGATGCTTGTAAAAGATTTATCAAGCATAACAGGCTATATTTTTGTAAGGAATGACTTGTGGTTGGGAGTCAACAATTAGTTAAAAATCCCCCGCTTCCCCCTTTTTCCCGATGTTTGCAAAACCTTATAAATAAAATCTAAAAAGTGTTTTCAATCCCTAAAAATTACAGACAATTTTTAGAATATTCTCTCTCTAAATTTGTGCATCTGTACATTTCGATTTTGGTTGTATATTTTTTCTTAAATCAAAACTTGAGTTTTCACTTTCCCATCCTCTCGAAAAACAAAAAAAAAAGAGATAAAAGCAAATATATCACAACAAAAAGAAAATTTTAGAGTTTATGTATGGAAAAAATTTATTCATACAACACAAATGAACACAAAATTTTTGTAATCCAAGTTAGGAAAATTCCACTAGTTCAACCCTAATAGCTTGGAGTTTTATAAGAAAGAGATTTTTCTACACATGTTTTAAAAAATGGATATGCATGCTTGAAACATGTTAAGGATGCAAATGACCTTTTAAAGAGAATAACAAACACTCATTACATTATCAATTTAATGCGCGGTGGGATATTTACCCGAGTCAAACAAGCCATTATTTTTCCCATTTACAAAAAGTTGACCTAACGATCATTGATGATTGTAAAGTGATTTAACATGCGTAACGGGCTATATTTTTGTAAGAAATGACTTATGGATCGGGAGTCATCACTCACCTAAAAATTCCCCGTCTCCCCATTTTCCCAACAATTACAAAACCAAATAAATAAAAATGAAAAGAGTTTAGAATCCCTAAAAATTATAGACACTTTTTGGAATTATCTCTCTCTACATTTGTCCATTATGCATTTCTAGTTTAGAAGTATAGTTTTTTCTTAAATCAAAACTACAGCTTTCACTTTCACTTCATTTCATAAACAAAAGAGAGAGAAAAAATAACAAACATTCATTAAATTCCCAAATGAACATGCGGTGGGATATTTACCAGAGTGACACAAGCCATTGTTTTGCCTATTTTCAAAAAGCTGACCTGACGATCATTGATGATTGTAAAATATTAATCATGCGTAACGGGCTATATTTTTGGAAAGAATGACTTATGGATTGGGAGTCAACATTGAGTTAAAAATCCATTGCCTCCCCCTTTTCACAACGATTGAAAAACCTAATATATAAAAATTAAAAATAGTTTACAATCCCTAAAAATTACAGACACTTTTTGGAATTATCTCTCTATACATTTTTTCATTGTGCATTTCCATTTTAGATGTATGCTTTTTTCTTAAATCAAAACATCTATTTTCACTTTCCCTTCATCTCGTAAACAAAAAAGAGATAATAGGCAAATAGATCACAAAAAAATGAAAATTTCAGAGTTTATGTATGGAAAAAATTTAAAGCAATAAGAAATGTAAGGAAATAAAATTTATTCACACACCCCAAATGAACACAAAAGTTTTGTTATCCAAGTTTGGGAAATTCCTCTAGTTCAACCCTAAAAGCATGGAATTTTATAAGAAAGGGATTTTTCTACACATGTTTTAAAAAATGGATATGCATGCTTGAGACATGTTAAAGATGCAAATGACCTATAGAACAAAACCTTTTAAAGAGAATAACAAACGCTCATTAAATTCTCAAGTGAACGTGCGGTGGGATATTTACCCGAGTCAAACAAGCCATTATTTTACCCATTTACAAAAGGCTGATAAGACGATCATAGATGATTGTAAAGTGATTTATCATGTGTAACGGGCTATATTTTCGTAAGGAATCACTTATGGATTGGGAGTCAACACTCAGTTAAAAATCCCTCGCCTCCCCCATTTCCCGACAAATTGCAAAACCTAATAAATAAAAACTAAAAAGTGTTTTCAATCCCTAAAAAGTTTTGGAATATTCTCTCTCTAAATTTGTGCATTGTGCATTTCCATTTTAGATGTTTGCCTTTTTCCTAAATCAAAACTTGAGTTTTCTCTTTCCCTTCATCTCGTAAATAAAAAAAGAGATAAAAGGCAAATATATCACAACAAAATGAAAATTTTTGAGTTTATGTATGGAAAAAATTTAAAGCAATACCAAATGTAACTAAAAAAAATTAATCACACACCTCAAATGAACTCAACAGTTTTGTTATCCAAGTTTGGGAAATTCCACTAAATCAACCCAAACTACTTTAAATTTTATAAGAAAGAGATTTTTCTACACATGTTTTTAAAAAATATATGCATGCTAGAAACATGTTAAATATGCAAATGACCTATGGATCCAAATCTTTTAAAGAGAATAGCAAACGCTCATTAAATTCTCAAGTGAACATGCGGTGGGATATTTACCTGAGTCAAACAAGCCATTACTTTGCCCATTTAAAAAAAGTTAACCTAACGATCATAGATGGTTGTAAAGTGATTTACCATGCGTAATGGGCTATATTTTTGTAAGGAATGACTTATGGATGCAGAGTCAACACTCAGTTAAAAATCTCCTACCTGCCTCTTTTCCGGATGATTGCAAAACCTAAAATATAAAAAATAAAAAGAGTTTACAATCCCTAAAACTTACAGACACATTTTGGAATTATCTCTCTCTACATTTGTGCATTGTACATTTCCATTTTAGATCTATACTATTTTTTTAAATCTAAACTTGAGTTTTCACTATCCCTTCATCTTATAAACAAAAATGAGACAAAAGGCAAATAGATCACATCAAAATAAAAATTTTAGAGTTTATGTAAGGAAAACATTTAAAGCAATAATAACCGTAAGAAAAGAAAATTTATTCACACACCAAAAATGAACACAAAAGTTTTGTTATCGATGATTGGGAAATTCCACTAGTTCAACCCTCACAGCTTGGTATTTTATAAGAAAGAGATTTTTTTGCACTTGTTTTAAAAAATGGATATGCTTGCTTGAAACAAGTGAAAGAAGCAAATGACCTATAGAACCAAACCTTTTGAAGAAAATAACAAACGCTCATTAAATTCTCAAGTGAACGTGCGGTGGGATATTTACCCTAGTCAAACAAGCCATTATTTTGCCCATTTACAAATGGCTGACCTGACGATCAGAGATGATTGTAAAGTGATTTATCGTGTGTAACGGGCTATATTTTTGTTAGGAATGACTTATGGATTGGGAATCCAAACTCAATTAAAATTCCCCCGCCTCCCCCTTTTCCCAACGATTGCAATAAAAACTAAAGTGTTTTCAA
This sequence comes from Aristolochia californica, assembly GCF_029961685.1. NCBI lineage: Eukaryota > Viridiplantae > Streptophyta > Magnoliopsida > Piperales > Aristolochiaceae > Aristolochia > Aristolochia californica. Next base: position 21,049,367 of record NW_027182257.1, on the reverse strand, counting down.
TCCCAAAAAATTACAAAAAACTTTTGGAATTCCATTTTAGATGTATACTTTTTTCTTATTTCAAAACTTGAGTTTTTACTTTCCCTTCATTTCCTAAACAAAAAAAGAGATAAAAGGCAAATATATCACAACAAAATGAAAATTCTAGTGTTTATGTATGGAAAAAATTTAAAAGAATAACAAATGTGACTAAAGAAAATTTATTCACACACCACAAATGAACTCAACAATTTTGTTATCCAAGTTGGGGCAATTCCACTAGATCAACCCTAGCTGCTTGGAATTTTATAAGAAAGAGATTTTTCTACACATGTTTTAAAAATGGATATGCATGCTTGAAACATGTTAAAGATGCAAATGACCAATGGAACCAAACCTTTTAAAGAGAATAACAAACGCTCATTAAATTCTCAAGTGAACGTGCGGTGAGAAATTTACAAGAGTGAAACAAGCCATTATTTTGCCCATTTACAAAAAATGGACTTAACGATCATTAATGGTTGTAAAGTGATTTATCATGCGTAATGGGCTATATTTTTATAAGGAATGACTTATGGCTGTGGAGTCAACACTCAGTTAAAAATTCCTTGTCCCCCCCTTTTCCCGAAGATTGCAAAACCTAAAATATAAAATATAAAAAGAGTTTACAATCTCTAAAAATTACAGACACTTTTTGTAATTACCTCTCTAATTTTTTTCGTTGTGCAATTCAATTTTAGATGTATAGTTTTTTCATAAATAGAAAATTGAGTTTTCACTTTCACTTTATCTCATAAACAAAAAAAAAAAGATAAAAGGCAAATAGATCACAAGAAAAAGAAAATTTTAGAGTTTATGTACGGAAAAAATAAAAAGCAATAACAAATGTAAGTAAAAAAAATTTATTCACAAACTACAAATGAACACAAAATTTTTGGAAATTCCTTTAGTTCAACCCTAATTGCTCGGATTTTTATAAGAAAGAGATTTTTCATTTTTTTAAAAAACAAATATGCATGCTTGAAACATGTTAAAGATGCAAAAGACCTACGGATCCAAACCTTTTAAAGAGAATAAAAAACACTCATTAAATTCTCAAGTGAACGTTCGGATGGATATTTACCCGATTCAAACAAGCCATTATTTTGCCCATTTAAGAAAAGTTGACCTGATGATCATAGATGATTGTATAGTGATTTATCATGCGTAATGGGCTATATTTTTGTAAGGAACGACTAATAAATTGAGAGCCAACACTCAGTTAAAAATCCAACGTGCCCCCTTTTTCCTGCCGATTACAAAAACTATTACATAAAAAGTAAAAAGAGTTTACAATCCCTAAAAACTACAGACACTTTTTGGAATTACCTTTCCCTATATTTTTGCGTTGTGCATTTCAATTTTAGATGTATAGTTTTTTCTTAAATAGAAAATTGATTTTTCACTTTCCCTTCATATCATAAACAAAAAAGAGGTAAAAGGCAAATAGATCACAAAAAAATGAAAATTTTAGAGTTTTTGAATGGAAAAATTTAAAGAAATAACAAATGTAAGTAAAGAAAATAAATTCACACTACAACAATGAACAAAAAATTTTTGTTATCCAAGTTTGGGAAATTCCACTTGTACAACCCTAATAACTTGGAGTTTTATACAAAACAAAATTTTCTTCTCATGTTTTAAAAAATGGAGATGCATGCTCAAAACATGTTAAAGATGCAAATGACCTATTGATCCAAACCTTTTTAAGAGAATAAAAAACGCTCATTGAATTCTCAAGTGAAGGTGCGATGGGATATTTACCCGACTCAAACAAGCCATTATTTTGCCAATTTAAGAATAGCTGACCTGACGATCATAGATGATTGTAAAATTATTTATCAAGCGTAATTGGCTATATTTTTGTAAGGAATGACTTATGGATTGGGAGTCAACACTAAGTAAAAAATCCCCCACCTCCCTATTTTCTCGACGATTACAAAACCTAATATATTTAAAATAAAAAGAGTTTACAAACCCTAAAAATTACATACACTTTTTGGAATTATCTCTCTCGACATTTGTGCACTGTCCATTTCCATTTTAGGCGTAAAATTCTTTTTTTAAAAATCAAAACTTGAGTTTCACTTTCCCTTCATCTCGCAAACAAAAAAGAGATAAAAGGCAAACAGATCACAACAAAATGAAAATTTTAGAGTTTGTGTATGGAAATTTTTTTAACCAATAACAAATGTAACTAAAGAAAATTTATTCGCACACCACAAATGAACACAAAATTTTTGTTATCCAAGTTTTGAAAATTCCACTAGTTCAACCCTAATTGGTTGGAATTTTATAAGAAAGAGATTTTTCTACAAAAGTTTTAAAAAATGGATATGCATTCTTGAAAGACGTTAAAGATGCATATGACCTCTGGATCCAAACCATTTAAAGAGAATAACAAACGCTCATTAAATTCTCAAGTGAATGTGCGGTGGAATATTTACCCAAGTCAAACAAGCCATTATTTTGCCCATTTACAAAAATCTGACCTGACGATCATAGATGATTGTAAAGTGATTTATCACGCATAATGGGCTATATTTTTGTTAGGATTGACAAATGGATTTGGAGTTAACACTCAATTAAAAATCCCTTCCCCTTTTCCCGACGATTGCAAAACCTAATAATAAATAACTAAAAAGTGTTTATAATCCCTAAAAATTACAGACAATTTTTGGAATATTCTCTCTCTAAATTTGTGCATTGTGCATTTCCATTTTAGAACTATACTTTTTTCTTAAATCAAAACCTGAGTTTTCGCTTTCCCTTCATCTCGTAAACAAAAAAGAGATAAAAGTCAAATATATCACAATAAAATGAAAATTTTAGAGTTTATGTATGGAAAAAATTTAAAGCACTAACAAATGTAACTAAAGAAAATTTATTCACACACCACAAATGAATTCAAAAGTTTTGCTATCCATGTTTGGGAAATTCCACTAGATCAACCCTAATAGCTTGGAATTTTTTTAAGAAAGAGATTTTTCTACTCATGTTTTAAAAAATGGATATGCATGCTTGAAACATGTTAAAGATGCAAATGACCTGTGGATCCAAAACTTTTAAAGAGAATAACAGACGCTCATTACACTCTCAAGTGAACGTGAGGTGGGATATTTACCCGAATCAAACAAGCCATTATTTTGCCCATTTACAAAAACCTAACCTGACGATCATAGATGATTGTTAAGTGATTTATCAAGAATAACAGACTATATTTTTGTAAGGAATGACAAATGGATTTGGAGTCAACACTCAGTTAAAAATCCCATGCTTCTCCTTTTCCCGACGATTGCATAAGCTATTAAATAAAACTAAAAAGTGTTTACAATCCCTAAAAAATTACAGAATTTTTTTTGAATATTCTCTCTCTAAATTTGTGCATTGTGTATTTCCGTTTTATAAGTATGCTTTTCTCTTAAATCAAAACTTGAGTTTTCGCTTTCCCTTCATCTCATAAACAAAAAAGAGATACAAGTCAAATACATCACAACAAAATGAAAATTTTAGCGTTTATGTATGGAAAAAATTTAAAGCAATAACAAACGTAACTAAAGAAAATTTAGTCACACACCACAAATGAACTCAACAGTTATCCAAGTTTGGGAAATTCCGTTAGATCAACCCTAATAGCTTTGAATGTTATAAGAAAGAGATTTTTCTACTCATGTTTTAAAAAATGGATATGCATGCATGAAACATGTTAAAGATGCAAATGACCTATGGATCCAAACCTTTTAAAGAGAATAACAAACTCTCATTAAATTCTCAAATGAATGTGCGGTGGGATATTTATCCGAGTCAAATAAGCCATTATTTAGCCATTTCAAAAAAACTTGACATAACGATCATAGATCGTAGTAAAGTGATTTATCATGCCTATTGACCTATATTTTTGTAAGGAACTTATGGAAAAGTCCCCCGCCAGCCACTTTTCCCAACGATAGCAAAATAGAAAAAATAAAAAATAAAAAGAGTTTAAAATCCCTAAAAAATACATACAATTTTTGGGAGTATCTCTCTCTAAATTTGTGCATTGTTCATTTCCATTTTAGATGCATACTTTTTTTTAAATCCAAACTTGAGTTTTCACTTTCCCTTCATCTCGGAAACAAAAATGAGATAAAAGGCAAATAGATCCCAACAAAATGAAAATTTTAGAGTTGATGTATGGAAAAAATTTAAAGCACTTACAAATGTAAATAAAGAAAATTTATTCGCACACCATAGAAGAACACAAAAGTTTTGTTATCCAAGTTTGGGGAATTCCACTAGTTCGACCTTAATAACTTGGAATTTTATAAGAAAAAGATTTTTCTACATAAGTTTTAAAAAATGGATATGCATGCTTGAAACATATTAAAGATGCAAATGACTATGGATCCAAACCTTTTAAAGAGAATAACAAACGATCATTATAATCTCAAGTGAACATGAGGGTGGATAAACAAGCCATTATTTTGCCCTCTTAAAAAAACCTGACCTAACAATCATAGATGATTGTAAAGTGATTTATCATGCATAAAGGGCAATATTTTCTTGTAAGGAATGAAAAATAGATTTCGAATCAACACTCAGTTAAAAATCCAATGCCTCCCCCTTTTCGTGACGATTGCAAAACCTAAAAAATAAAAACAAAAAAATGTTTAAAATCTTCAAAAATTACAGACTCTTTTTGGAATTATCTCTCTCTAGATTTGTGCATTGTGCATTCCCATTTTAGATGTACACTTTTTTCTTAAATCGAAACTTCAGTTTTCAATTTCCCTTTATCTCGTAAAAAAAAGAGATAAAAGCCAACTAGATCACAACAAATTAAAATTTTAGAGTTTATGAATGGAAAAAATTTTAAGCAATAACAAATGTATGTAAAGAAAATTTATTCACACACCACAAATGAACACAAAAGTTTTTTTATCCAAGTTTGGGAAATTCCACTAGTTCAACCAAAATAGCTTGAAGTTTTATACGAAAGAGATTTTTCTACACATGTTTTAAAAAATGGATATTCATGCTTTAAAAATCTTAAAGATTCAAATGACCTATCGATCCAAACCTTTTAAAGAGAATAAAAAATGCTCATTATATTCTCAAAAAAACATGCGGTGGGATATTTATCCGAGCCAAACAAGCCATTATTTTGCCCATTTAAAAAAAGCTGACCTAACGATCATAGATGATTGTAAATTGATTTATCATGCGCAATAGGCTATATTTTTGTAAGGATTGACTTATGGATTTGGAGTCAACTCTCAGTTAAAAATCCCCTACCTCCCCCTTTTCCCGACGATTGCAAAACCTAATATATAAAATCCAAAAAGAGTTTACAATCCCTAAAAATTACAGACACTTTTTGGAATTATCTCTCTCTACATTTGTGCATTGTGCATTTCCACTTTAGATGTATACATTTCACTTAAATCCAAACTTGAGTATTCACTTTCCCTTCATCTCGTAAACAAAAAAGAGATAAAAAGAGATAAACCCTAATAGCTTGGAATTTTATAAGAAAGTGATTTTTCTACACATGTTTCATAAACTGGATGTGCATGCTTGAAACAAGTTAAAGTGGCAAATGAACTGTGGATCCAAACCTTTTAAAGGGAATAACAAACGCTCATTAAATTCTCAAGTGAACGTATGGTGGGATATTTACCTGAGTCAAACAAGCTATTATTTTCCCATTTACAAAAACCTGACCTGACGATCATAGATGATTGTAAAATGATATATCAGGCGTAATGGGCTATATTTTTGTAAGGAATGACTTATGGATTGGGAGTCAACACTCAGTTAAAAATCCCCTGCCTCCCCCTTTTTCGAACGATTGAAAAACGTAATATATAAAATCCAAAAAGAGTTTACAATCCCTAAAAATTACAAACACTTTTTGGAATTATCTCTCTCTACATTTTTGCATTTTCATTTTAGATGTATACTTTTCACTTAAATCCAAACTTGAGTATTCGCTTTCCCTTCATCTCGTAAACAAAAAAGATATATAAGGCAACAGATCACAATAAAATGAAAATTTTAGACTTTATGTATGGAAAAAATTTAAAGCAATAACAAATGTAAGTAAATAAAATTTATTCACACACCACAAACGAACACAAAAGTTTTGTTATCCAAGTTTTAGAAATTCCACTAATTCAACCCTAATAGTTAGGAGTTTTACCCGAGTTTTATCCAAGAAAATTTATAAGACACCACAAACAAACACAAAACTTTTGTTATAAGAAAGAGATTTTTTACACATGTTTTAAAAAAGGGATATGCATGCTTGAAATATGTTAAAGATACAAATTTCCTATGGATCCAAACCTTTTAAAGAGAATAACAAACGCTCATTAAATTTTCAAGTGAACATGCGGTGGGATCTTTACCAGAGTTAAACAAGCCAATAATTTGCCCATTTACAAATAGCTGACCTCATGATCATAGATGATTGTAAAATTATTTTTCATTCCTAACAGGCTATATTTTTGTAAGGATTGACTTATAGATTGGGAGTCAACACTCAATTAAAAATCCCCCGCCTCCCCCTTTTCCCGATGATTGCAAAACCTATTATATAAAAACTAAAAAGACTTAAAAATTCCTTAAAATTACAGACACTTTTTGGAATTATCTCTCTCTAAATTTTTGCATTGAACATTTCCATTTTACATGTATACTATTTTCTTAAATCAAAACTTGAGTTTTCACTTTCCCTTCATCTTGTAAACAAAAAAGATATAAAAAGAAAATAGATCACAAAAAAATGAAAATTTTAGAGTTTATGTAAGTAAAGAAATAATAAATGTAAGTAAAAAAAATTTATTCACACACCACAATGAACACAAAAGTTTTGTTATCCAGGTTTGTCAAATTCCACTAGTTCAACCCTCATAGCTTGGAATGTTATAACAAAGAGATTTTTTTACACATGTTTTAAAAAATGGATTTGCATGCCTGAAACATGTTAAAGATACAAATGACCTATGGATCAAAACCTTTTAAAGAGAATAACAAATGCTCATTAAATTCTCAAGTGAAAGCGCGGTGGGATATTTACCCGAGTCAAACAAGCCATTATATTGCGCATTTACAAAAAGCTAACGTAACGATTGTAGATGGTTATAAAGTTATTTATCATGTGTAATGGGCTATATTTTTGTAATGAATGACTTTTGGATGTGGAGTCAACACTCAGTTAAAATTACCCAGCCTGCCCCTTTTTCGGACGATTGCAAAACCTAATATATAAAAAATAAAAAGAGTTTAAAAACCATAAAAATTATAGAAACTTTTTTGAATTACCTCTTTCTACATTTGTGCATTGTGCACTTCGATTTTAGAAGTAAAATTTTTTCTTAAATCAAAACTTGTGTAGTCACTTTCCCTTCATCTCGTAAACAAAAAAAGAGATAAAAGGCAAATAGATCACAACAAAATGAAAATCTTAGAGTTTATGTGTGGAAAAACTTTAAAGACATAACAAATGTAACTAATGAAAATTTATTGATACACCAAAAATGAACTCAAAAGTTTTGTTATCCAAGTTTTGGATATTCCACTACTTCAACACTAAGTTTTGTTATCCAAGTTTTGGATATTCCACTACTTCAACACTAAGTTTTGTTATCCAAGTTTTGGATATTCCACTACTTCAACACTAAGTTTTGGATTTTTCTACACAAGTTTTAAAAAAATGGATATGCATGATTGAAACATATTAAAGAAGCAAATGACCTATGGATCCAAACCTTTTAAAGAGAGTAACAAAGGCTCATTACATTCTCAAGTGAACGAGAGGTGGGATATTTACCCGAGTCAAACAAACCATTATTTTGCCCATTTACAAATACCTGACCTGACGATCATAGATGATTGTAAGGAGATTTTTCATGTATAACGGGCTATATTTTTGTAAGGAATCACAAATGGATTTGGACTCAACACTCAGTTAAAAATCCCCTGCCTCCCCTTTTCCCAACAATTGCAAAACTTAATAAATAAAAACTAAAAAGGGTTTACAATCCCTAAAAATGAAGAATTTTTTTTGGAATATTCTCTCTCCAAATTTGTGCACTCTGCAATTCCATTTTAGAAGTTTTTTTTTAAATCAAAACTTGAGTTTTCGCTTTCCCTTCATCTCGTAACAAAAAAAAGATAAAAGTCAAATATATCCCAACAAAATGAAAATTTTAGAGTTTAAGTATGGAAAAATTTTAAGCAATAAAAAATGTCACTAAAGAAAATTTATACACACACCACAAATGAACTCAACAGTTTTATTATCCAAGTATGGGAAATTCTACTAGATCAACGCTAATAGCTTGAAATTTTATAAGAAAGAGATTTTTCTACTCATGTTTTAAAAAATGGATATGCATGCTTGAAACATGTTAAAGATGAAAATTACCTATGGATCGAAACCTTTTAAAGAGAATAACAAACTCTCATTAAATTCTCAAGTGAATGAGCGATGGGATATTTACCCGAGTCAAACAAGCCATTATTTTGCCCATTTACAAAACGTTGACCTAACGATCATAGATGGTTGTAAAGTGATTTATGTAATGGGCTCTATTTTTTTTTTAAAGAATGACTTATGGATGTGGAGTCAACACTCAGTTAAAAATCCCCCCCACCCATTTTCCCAATTATAGGAAAACCTAAAAAATAAAAAATAAAAAGAGTTTAAAATCTATAAAAATTACAGACACTTTTTGGAATTACCTCACTCTACATTTTTGCATTGTGCTTTTCAATTTTAGATGTATACTTTTTTTTTTAATTCAAAACTTCAGTTTTCACTTTCCCTTCATCTCGTAAACAAAAAAAAGATAAAAGGCAAATAGATGACAACAAAAAGAAAATTTTAGAGTTTATGTATGGAAAAAATTTAATGCAATAACAATTGTAAGTAAAGAAAATTTATCACAAACCACAAATCAACACAAAAGTTTTGTTATCCAACTTTGGAAAATACCACTAGTTCAACCATAATAGCTTGGAGTTTTATAAGAAAGAGATTTTTCTGCACATGTTTTAAAAAATAGATATACATGCTTGAAAAATGATAAAGATGCTAATGACCTACGGTTCCAAACCTTTTAAAGAGAATAACAAACACTCATAAAATATTTAAGTGAATGTGCGGTGGGATATTTATCGGAGTCAAACAAGCCATTATTTTGCCCATTTAAGAAAAGCTAACCTGACGATCATAGAACATTGTAAAATGATTTATCATGCGTAACGGGCTATACTTTTTGTAAGGAATGACTTATGGATTAGGAGTCAACACTCAATTAAAAATCCCCCGCCTCCCCCTTTCCCAATGATTGCAAAACCTATTATATAAAAACTAAAAAGAGTTAAAAATCCCTTAAAATTATAGACACTTTTTGGAATTATCTCTCTCTAATTTTTTTGCATTGAACATTTCCATTTTAGATGTATACTATTTTCTTAAATCAAAACTTGAGTTTTCACTTTCCCTTCATCTTGTAAACAAAAAAGAGATAAAAAGAAAATAGATCACAAAAAAATGAAAATTTTAGAGTTTATGTATGGAAAAAATTTTAAGAAATAATAAATGTAAGTAAAGAAAATTTATTCACACACCACAATGAACACAAAAGTTTTGTTATCCAGGTTTGTCAAATTCCACTAGTTCAACCCTCATAGCTTGGAATGTTATAACAAAGAGATTTTTTTACACATGTTTTAAAAAATGGATTTGCATGCTTGAAACATGTTAAAGATGCAAATGACCTATGGATCAAAACCTTTTAAAGAGAATAACAAACGCTCATTAAATTCTCAAGTGAACGCGCGGTGAGATATTTACCCGAATCAAACAAGCCATTATATTGCGCATTTACAAAAAGCTAACGTAACGATTATAGATGGTTGTAAAGTTATTTATTATGTGTAACGGGCTATATTTTTGTAAGGAATGACTTATGGATGTGGAGCCAACACTCAGTTAAAAATACCCAGCCTATCCCTTTTCCGGACGAATGCAAAACCTAATATATAAAAACTAAAAAGAGTTTAAAAGCCATAAAAATTATAGAAACTTTTTTGAATTACCTCTTTCTACATTTGTGCATTGTGCACTTTAAATTTAGATGTAAAATTCGTCCTTAAATCAAAATTTGAGTTTTCACTTTCCCTTCATCTCATAAACAAGAAAGAGATAAAAGGCAAATAGATTACAACAAATGTAGAGTTGATGTAAGGAAAATTTTTTAAGATACAACAAATGTAACTAATGAAAATTTATTGACACAACAAAAACGAACTTAAAAGTTTTGTTATCCAAGTTTTTGATATTCCACTAGTTCAACACTAATAGCATGGAGTTTTATAAGAAAGAGATTTTTCTACACAAGTTTTAAAAAATGGATATGCATGATTGAAACATATTAAAGAAGAAAATGACCTATGGATCCAAACCTTTTAAAGAGAGTAACAAAGGCTCATTATATTCTCAAGTGAACGTGAGGTGGGATATTTACCCGAGTCAAACAAGCCATTATTTTGCCCATTTACAAATACCTGACCTGACGATCATAGATGATTATAAGGTGATTTGTCATGCATAACGGGCCAAATTTTTGTAAGGAATGACAAATGGATTTGGAGTCCACACTCAGTTAAAAATCCCCTGCCTCCCCTTTTCCCAACGATTGTAAAACGTAATAAATAAAAACTAAAAAGGGTTTACAATCCCTAAAAATTACAAAAAAAATTTGAAATATTCTCTCTCTAAATTTGTGCACTGGGCATTTCCATTTTAGAAGTTTATTTTTTTTAAATCAAAACTTGAGTTTTCACTTTCCCTTCATCTTGTAAATAAAAAGAGATAAAAGTCAAATATATCACAACAAAATGAAAATTTTAGAGTTTATGTATGGAAAAAATTTTAAGCAATAAAAAATGTACCTAAAGAAAATATATACACACACCACAAATGAACTCAAAAGTTTTGTTATCCAAGTTTGGGAAATTCCACTAGATCAACGCTAATAGCTTGGAATTTTATAAGAAAGAGATTTTTCTACTCATGTTTTAAAAAATGGATATGCACGCTTGAAACAGGTTAAAGACACAAATTACCTATGGATCCAAACCTTTTAAAGATAATAACAAACTCTCATTAAATTCTCAAGTGAACGAGCGGTGGGATATTTACCCGAGTCAAACAAGCCATTATTTTGCCCATTTACAAAACGTTGACCTAACGATCATAGATGGTTGTAAGGTGATTTATCATGCGTGATGGGCTCTATTTTTTTTATTTTTTTTGTAAAGAATGACTTATGCACGTGGAGTCAACACTCAGTTAAAAATCCCCCGCCAGCCCTTTTTCCCGATAGTAGCAAAACCTAAATAAAAAATAAAAAAAGTTTAAAATCCCTAAAAATTAAAGACATTTTTTGGAATTACCTCACTCTACATTTTTGCATTGTGCATTTCAATTTTAGATGTATACTTTTTTTTTTAATTCAAAACTTCAGTTTTCACTTTCCCTTCATCTCGTAAAGAAAAAAGAGATAAAAGGCAAATAGATGACAACAAAAAGAAAATTTTAGAGTTTATGTATGGAAAAAATTTAATTCAATAAAAAATATAAGTAAAGAAAATTTGTCACAAACCACAAATAAACACACAAGTTTTGTTTTCCAACTTTGTGAAATACGACTAGTTCAACCCTAATAGCTTGGAGTTTTATAAGAAAGAGATTTTTCTTCACATGTTTTAAAAAATGGATATGCATGCTTGAAAAATGGTAAAGATGCTAATGACCTATGGATCCAAACCTTTTAAAGAGAATAACAAATGCTCATAAAATATTCAAGTGAACGTGCGGTGGGATATTTATCGGAGTCAAACAAGCTATTATTTTGCCCATTTAAGAAAAGCTGACCTGTTGATCATAGATGATTGTCAAGTGATTTATCATGTGTAGCGGGTTATATTTTTTGTAAGGAATGACTTATGGATGAGGAGTCATCACTCAATTAAAAATCCCCTGCCTCCCCCTTTTCCCGATGATTGCAAAACCTATTATTTAAAAAGTAAAAAGAGTTTACAATCCCTAAAAATTATAGACACTTTTTGGAATTATCTCTCTCTACATTTGCGCATTGTACATTTCCATTTTGGATGTATACTATTTTCTTCAATCAAAACTTGAGTTTTAACTTTCCCTTCATCTTGTAAACAAAAAAGAGATAAAACACAAATAGATCACAAAAAATGAAAATTTCAGAGTTTATGTATGGAAAACATTTAAAGAAATAATAAATGTAAGTAAAGAAAATTTATTCACACACCACAAATAAACACAAAAGTTTTTTTATCCAATTTTGTGAAATTCCACTAGTTCAACCCTCATAGCTTGGAATTTTATAACAAAGGGATTTTTTTACACATGTTTTAAAAAATGGATTTGCTTGCTTGAAACATGTTAAAGATGCAAATGACCTATGGCTCAAAACCTTTTAAAGAGAATAACAAACGCTAATTAAATTCTCAAGCGAACGCACGGTGGGATATTTACCCGAGTCAAACAAGCCATTATTTTGCCCATTTACAAAAAGCTTACCTAACGAACATAGATGGTTTTAAAGTGATTTATCATGCGTAACGGGCTATTTTTTTTAAGGAATGACTTATGGATGTGGAGTCAACAATCAGTTAAAAATACCCAGCCTGTCCCTTTCCCGACGATTGCAAAACCTAATATAAAAACTAAAAAGAGTTTAAAAACCATAAAAATCATAGACACTTTTTGGAATTACCTCTCTCTACATTTGTGCATTGTGCATTTCAATTTTAGACGTAAAATTTTTCCTTAAATCAAAACTAGAGTTTTCACTTTCCCTTCATCTCGTAAACAAAAAAGAGATAAAAGGCAAATAGATCACAACAAAATGAAAATCTTAGAGTTTATGTAAGGAAAAAAATTTAAAGATACAAAAAATGTAACTAATGAAAATTTATTCACACACCAAAAACGAACTCAAATGTTTTGTTATCCAAGTTTTGGATATTCTACTAGTTGAACACTAATAGCTTGGAGTTTTATAAGAAAGAGATATCCATGATTGAAACATATTAAAGAAGCAAATGACCTATGGATCCAAACCTTTTAAATAGAGTAACAAAGGCTCATTACATTCTCAAGTGAACGTGAGATGGGATATTTACCTGAGTCAAACAAGCCATTATTTTGCGCATTTACAAATACCTGACCTGACGATCATTGATGATTGTAAAGTGATTTTTCATGCATAACGGGCTATATTTTTGTAAGGAATGACAAATGGATTTGGAGTCAACACTCAGTTAAATATCCCTTGCCTTCCCTTTTCCCGACGATTGCAACACCTAATAAATAAAAACTAAAAAGTGCTTACAATCCCTAAAAAATACAAACTATTTTTGGAATATTCTCTCTCTAAATTTGTGCACTGTGCATTTCCATTTCAGAAGTTTTTTTTTAAATCAAAACTTGACTTTTTGCTTTCCTTTCATCTCGTAAACAAAAAAGAGATAAAAGTGAAATATATCACAACAAAATGAAAATTTTAGAGTTTATGTATGGAAAAAATTTTAAGCAATAAAAAATGTAACTAAAGAAAATTTATACACACACCACAAATGAACTCAAAAGTTTTGTTATCCATGTTTTGAAAATTCCACTACATCAACCCTAATGGCTAGGAATTTTATAAGAAAGAGATTTTTCTACTCATGTTTTAAAAAATGGATAAACATGCTTGAAACATGTTAAAGACGCAAATGACCAATGGATCCAAACCATTTAAATAGAATAACAAACTCTCATCAAATTCTCAAGTGAACGAGCGGTGGGATGTTTTCCTGAGTCAAACAAGCCATTATTTTGCCCATTTACAAAACGTTGACCTAACGATCATAGATGGTTGTAAAGTGATTTATCATGCGTAATGGGCTCTATTTTTTTTACTAAGGATGTAGAGTCAACACTCAGTTAAAAATCCCTCGCCTGCCCCTTTACCCGACGATTGCAAAACCTACAAAATAAAAATTAAAAAGAGTTTAAAATCCCTAAAAATTACAGACACTTTTTGGAATTACCTCACTGTACATTTTTGCATTGTGCATTTCAAGTTTAGATGTATACTTTTTTTTAAAATCAAAACTTGAGTTTTCACTTTCCCTTCATCTTGTAAACAAAAAAGAGATAAAAGGCAAATAGAGCACAACAAAATGAAAATTTTAAAGTTTATGTATGGAAAAAATGTTTACTTTTTTTTTAAATCAAAACTTGAGTTTTCACTTTCCCTTCATCTCGTAAACAAAAAAGAGATAAAAGGCAAATAGAGCACAACAAAAAAAAAAATTTAGAGTTTATGTATGGAAAAAATTTAATGCAATAACAAATTTAAGTAAAATTTTTTTATCACAAACCACAAATAAACACAAAAGATTTGTTATCCAACTTTGGGAAATACCACTAGTTCAACCCAAATAGCTTGGAGTTTTCTAAGAAAGATATTTTCTTCACATGTTTTAAAAAATAGATACGCATGCTTGAAAAATGGCAAAGATGCTAATGACCTACGGATCCAAACCTTTTAAAGAGAATAACCAACGCTCAATAAATATTCAAGTGAACGTGCGGTGGGATATTTATCGGAGTCAAACAAGCCATTATTTTGCCCATTTAAGAAAAGCTGACCTAACGATCATGATGATTGTAAACTGATTTATCAAGCGTAACGGGTTATATTTTTTGTAAGGAATGACTTATGGATTAGGAGTCAACACTCAATTAAAAATCCCCCGCCTCCCCCATTTCCTGATGATTGCAAAACCTATTATATAAAAACTAAAAAGAGTTTACAGACATTTTTTGGAATTATCTCTCTCTGCAATTGTGCATTGTAAATTTCAATTTTAGATGTATACTATTTTCTTCAATCAAAACTTGAGTTTTCACTTTCCCTTCATCCTGTAAACAAAAAAGAAATAAAACGCAAATAGATCACAAAAAATGAAAATTTTAGAGTTTATGTATGGAAAAAATTTCAAAAAATTATAAATGTAAGTAAATAAAATTTATTCATACACCACAAATGAACACAAAAGTTTTGTTATCCAAGTTTGTGAAATTCCACTTGTTCAACCCTCATAGCTTGAAATTTTATAACAAAGAGAATTTTTTACACATGTTTTAAAAAATGAATTTGCATGCTTGAAACATGTTAAAGATGCAAATAACCTATGGATCAAAACCTTTTAAAGAGAATAACAAACTCTCATTAAATTCTCAAGTGAACGCGCGGTGGGATATTTACCCGAGTCAAACAAGCCATTATTTTGCCCATTTACAAAAAGCTTACCTAACGATCATAGATGGTTGTAAAGTGATTTAACATGTGTTACAAACTATATTTTTGTAAGTAATGACTTATGGATGTGGAGTCAACACTCAATTAAAAATACCCAGCCTGCCCCTTTTCTCGACGATTGCAAAGCCTAATATATAAAAACTAAAAAGAGTTCAAAAACCCTAAAAATTATAGACACTTTTCTGAATTACGTCTCTATACATTTTTCCATTGTGCATTTCATTTTTAGATGTAAATGTTTTTTCTTAAATCAAAACTTGAGTTTCCACTTTCCCTTCATCTCGTAAACAAAAAAGAGATAAAAGGCAAATAGATCACAACAAAATAAAAATCTTAGAGTTTATGTAAGGAAAAAATTTAAAGATATAACAAATGTAACTAATGAAAATTTATTGACACACCAAAAAAGAACTTAAAAGTTTTGTTATCCAAGTTTTGGATATTCCACTAATTTAACACTATTAGCTTGGAGTTTTATAAGAAAGAGATTTTTCTACACAAGTTTTAAAAAATGGATATGCATGATTGAAACATATTAAAGAAGCAAATGACCTATGGATCCAAACCTTTTAAAGAGAGTAATAAAGGCTCATTACATTCTCAAGTGAACGTGAGGTGGGATATTTACCCGAGTCAAACAAGCCATTATTTTGCCCATTTACAAATACCTAACTTGACGATCATTGATTATTGTAAAGTGATTTATCATGCATAACGGGCTATATTTTGGTAAGGAATGACAAATGGATTTGGAGTCAACACTCAGTGAAATATCCCCAACTTCCCCTTTTCCCGACGATTGCGAAACGTAATAAATAAAAACTGAAAAGTGTTTACAATCCCTAAAAATTATAATGAATTTTTGGAATATTCTCTCTCTAAATTTGTGCACAGTGCATTTCCATTTTAGAAGTTTTTTTTTTAAATCAAAACTGGAGTTTTCGCTTTCCCTTCATCTCGTAAACAAAAAAGAGAGAAAAGTCAAATATATCTCAAAAAAATGAAAATTTTAGAGTTTATGTATGGAAAAAATTTTAAACAATAAAAAATGTTACTAAAGAATATTTTATACACACACCACAAATGAATTGTACAATTTTGTTAACCAAGTTTGGGAAATTCCACTAGATCAACCCTAATAGCTTGGAATTTTATATGAAAGAGATTTTTCTACTCATTTTTTGAAAAATGGATATGCATGCTTGAAACATGTTAAAGATGCAAATGACCTATGGATCCAAACCTTTTAATGAGAATAACAAACTCTCATTAAATTCTCTAGTGAACGAGCGGTGGGATATTTACCCAAGTCAAACAAGCCATTATTTTGGCCATTTACAAAACGTTGACCTAACGATCATAGATGGGTGTAAAGTGATTTATCATGCGTATTGGGCTGTATTTTTTTTTGTAAGGAATGATTTATGGATATGGAGTCAACACTCAGTTAAAAATCCCCCGCCTGCCCCTTTTCCCGACGATTGCAAAACCTAAAAAATAAAAAATAAAAAGAGTTTAAAATCCCTAAAAATTATAGACACTTTTTGGAATTACCTCACTCTACATTTTTGCCTCGTGCATTTCAATTTTAGATGTATAATTTTTTTTTAAATCAAAACTTTAGTTTTCACTTTCCCTTCATCTCGTAAACAAAAAAGAGATAAAAAGCAAATAGATCACAACTAAAAGAAAATTTTAGAGTTTATGTATAGAAAAAATTTAATGCAATAAAAAATGTAAGTAAAGAAAATTTATCAAAAACCAGAAATGAACACAAAAATTTTCTTATCCAAGTTTGGGAAATACCACTTGTTCAACCCTAATAGCTTGGAGTTTTATAAGACAGAGATTTTTCTTCACATGTTTTAAAAAATGGATATGCATGTTTGAAACATGGTAAAGATGTTAATGACCTATGGATCCAAACCATTTAATGAGATTAACAAACACTAATAAAATATTCAAGTGAACGTGTGGTGGGATATTTATCGGAGTCAAACAAACCATTATTTTGCCCATTTGAGAAAAGCTGACCTGACGATCATAGATGATTGTAAAGTGATTTAACAGGCATAACTGGCTATAATTTTTATAAGGAATGACTAATGGATTAGGAGTCAACACTCAGTTAAAAATCCCCCCCCCCTCCCCCCCCCCTCCCCCCACACCCTTTTCCCGACGATTACAAAGCCTAATATATAAAAACTAAAAATAGTTCAAAAACCCTAAAACTTATAGACACTTTTCTGAATTACCTCTCTATACATTTGTGCATTTTGCATTTCATTTTTAGATGTAAATATTCTTTCTTAAATCAAAACTTGAGTTTTCACTTTCCCTTCATCTCGTAAAAAAAAAAGAGACAAAAGGCAAATAGATCACAACAAAATAAAAATCTTAGAGTTTATGTAAGGAAAAATTTTAAAGATATAACAAATGTAACTAATGAAAATTTATTGACACACCAACAAAAGAACTCAAAAGTTTTGTTATCCAAGTTTTGGATATTCCACTAATTCAACCCTATTAGCTTGCAGTTTTATATGAAAGAGATTTTTCTACACAAGTTTTAAAAAATGGATATGCATGATTGAAACATATTAAAGAAGCAACTGACCTATGGATCCAAACCTTTTAAAGAGAGTAATAAAGGCTCATTACATTCTCAAGTGAACGTGAGGAGGGATATTTACTCGAGTCAAACAAGCCATTATTTTGCCCATTTACAAATACCTGACTTGACGATCATTGATGATTGTAAGTGATTTTTCATGCATAACGGGATATATTTTGGTAAGGAATGACAAAAGGATTTGGAGTCAACACTCAGTTAAATATCCCCAGCTTCCCCTTTTCCCGACGATTGCAAAACATAATAAATAAAAACTAAAAAGTGTTTACAGTTCCTAAAAATTATAAACAATTTTTGGATTATTCTCTATCTAAATTTGTGCACTGTGCATTTCCATTTTAGAACTTTATTTTTTTTTAAATCAAAACTTGAGTTTTCGCTTTCCCTTCATCTCGTAAACAAAAAAGAGATAAAAGTCAAATATATCTCAAAAAAATGAAAATTTTAGAGTTTATGTATGGAAAAAATTTTAAGCAACAAAAAATGTTACTAAAGAATATTTATACACACACCACAAATGAATTGAACAGTTTTGTTATCCAAGTTTTAGAAATTCCACTAGATCAACCCTAATAGCTTGGAATTTATATGAAAGAGATTTTTCTACTCATTTTTTAAAAAATGGATATGCATGCTTGAAACATGTTAAAGATGCAAATGACCAATGGATCCAAACCTTTTAAAGAGAATAACAAACTCTCATTAAATTCTCAAGTGAACGAGCGGTGGGATATTTACCCGAGTCAAACAAGCCATTATTTTGGCAATTTACAAAACGTTGACCTAACGATCATAGATGGGTTTAAAGTGATTTATCATGCGTATTGGGCTCTATTTTCTTTTTTGTAAGGAATGACTTATGGATATGGAGTCAACATTCAGTTAAAAATCCCCCGCCTGCCCCTTTTCCCAACGATTGCAAAACCAAAAAAATAAAAAATAAAAAGAGTTTAAAATCCTTAAAAATTATAGACACTTTTTGGAATTACCTCACTCTACATTTTTGCATCATTCATTTCAATTTTACATGTATAATTTTTTTTTTAAATCAAAACTTTGGTTTTCACTTTCCCTTCATCTCGTAAACAACAAAGAGATAAAACACAAATAGATCACAACTAAAAGAAAATTTTAGAGTTTATATATGGAAAAAATTTAATGCAATAAAAATTTAAGTAAAGAAAATTTATCAAAAACCAGAAATGAACAGAAAAGTTTTGTTACCCAAGTTTGGGAAATACCACTAGTTCAACCCTAATAGCTTGGAGTTTTATAAGACATATATTTTTCTTCACATGTTTTAAAAAATGGATATGCATGATTGAAACATGGTAAAGACGTTAATGACCTATGGATCCAAATATTTTAAAGAGAATAACAAATGCTAATAAAAAATTCAAGTGAACGTGCGGTGGGATATTTATCGGAGTCAAACAAGCCATTATTTTGCCCATTTGAGAAAAATTGACATGGCGATCATAGATGATTATAAAGTGATTTATCAAGCATAACTGGTTATAATTTTTGTAAGGAATGACTTATGGATTAGGAGTCAACACTCAGTTAAAAATCCCCCCCCCCCCTTTTCCCGACGATTACAAAACCTAATTTATAATACTAAAAAGACTTTCCAATCCCTAAAAATTACAGACACTTTTTGGAATTATCTCTCTATTCATTTGTGCATTATGCATTTCAATTTTAGATGTATACTTTTTTCTTAAATCAAAACTTGAGTTTTCACATTCCCTTCATCGTGTCAACGAAAAAGAGATAAAAGGTAAATAGATCACAACAAAGTAAAACTTTTAGAGTTTTTGTATGAAAAAAATATAAAGCAATAACAAATGTAAGTAAAGAAAATTTATTCACAAACCACAAATGAACACAAAAGTTTTGTTATCCAAGTTTGGAAAATTCCACTAGTACAAACATAATAGCTTGGAGTTTTATAAGAAAGAAATTTTTCTTCACATGTTTTAAAAAATGGATATGCATGCATGAAACATGTTAAAGATGCAAATGACCTATGGATCCAAACCTTTGAAAGAGAATAACAAACGCTCATTAAATTCTCAAGTGAAGGTGCGGTAGGATATTTACCTAAGTCAAATAAGCCATTATTTTGCCCATTTAAGAGAAGCTAACCTGACCATCATAAATGATTGTAAAATGATTTATCAGGCGTAACGGGCTATATTTTTGTGAGGAATGACTTATGGATTGGGAGTCAACACTCAGTTAAAAATAGCTAGCTTCCCCCTTTTCCCAACGATTACAAAACCTAATATATTAAAAAAAAGAGTTTAAAATCCCTAAAAATTAAATACACTTTTTGGAATTATCTCTCTCTACATTTGTACATTGTGCATTTCCATTTTAGATGTAAACTTTTTTTTTTAAATCAAAACTTGAGTTTTCACTTTCCCTTCATCTCGTAAACAAAAAAGAGATAAAAGGCATACATGTCCCAACAAAATGAAAATTTCAGAGTTTATAAATTTAGGCAAAAATAAATGTAAAACAAAAATTTATTTGCACACCCCAAATGAACACAAAAGTTTTGTTATTCAAGTTTTGGAAATTCCACTAGTGCAACCCAAA
The DNA here is from genome assembly GCF_029961685.1 of Aristolochia californica. NCBI lineage: Eukaryota > Viridiplantae > Streptophyta > Magnoliopsida > Piperales > Aristolochiaceae > Aristolochia > Aristolochia californica. The sequence goes on along the minus strand of NW_027182257.1, from coordinate 21,028,709 downwards.
TAACATGGAATTTTAAAAGAAAGAGATTTTTCTACACATGTTTTAAAAATGGATATGCATTATTGAAAATTGTTAAAGATGCCAATGACCTATGGATCCAAACCATTTAAAGAGAACAACAAACGCCTATTAAATTCTCAAGTGAAAGTGCGGTGGCATATTTACCCGAGTCAAACAAGCCATTATTTTTCCCATTTACAAAAAGTAAACCTGACGATCATAGATGAATGTAAAGTTATTTATCATGCGTAATGGGCCGTATTTTTTTAAGGATTGACTTATGGATCGGGAGTCAATACTTAGTTAAAAATCCCCAGCCTCCCCCTTTTCCCAACGATTAAAAAACCTAATTTATAAATACTAAAAAGACTTTCCAATCCGTAAAAATTATAGACACTTTTTGGAATTATCTCTCTTTTCATTTGGGCATTATGCATTTCAAGTTTAGATGTATACTTTTTTCTTAAATCAAAACTTGAGTTTTCACATTCCCTTCATCTCGTCAACGAAAAAGAGATAAAAGGCAAATTAGATCACAACAAAGTAAAAATTTTAGAGTTTTTGTATGGAAAAAATTTAAAGCCACAACAAATGTAAGTAAAGAAAATTTATTCACAAACCACAAATGAACACAAAAGTTTTGTTATCCTAGTTTGGGAAATTCCACTAGTACAACCCTAATAGCTTGGAGTTTTATAAGAAAGAAATTTTTCCTCACATGTTTTAAAAAATGGATATGCATGCATGAAATATGTTAAAGATGCAAATGACCTATGGATCCAAACCTTTGAAAGAGAATAACAAACGCTCATTAAATTCTCAAGTGAAGGTGTGGTAGGATATTTACCTAAGTCACATAAGCCATTATTTTGCCCATTTAAGAGAAGCCAACCTGACCATCATAGATGATTGTAAAATGATTTATCAGGCATAACAGGCTATATTCTTGTGAGGAATAACTTATGGATTGGGTGTCAACACTCAGTTAAAAATCCGCAGCCACCCCCTTTTCCCGACGATTACAAAACCTAATATATTAAAAAAAAGAGTTTACAATCCCTAAAAATTAAATACACTTTTTGGAATTGTCTCTCTCTACATTTGTACATTGTGCATTTCCATTTTAGATGTAAACTTTTTTTTTAAATCAAAACTTGAGTTTTCACTTTCCCTTCATCTCGTAAACAAAAAAGAGATAAAAGTCATACATGTCACAACAAAATGAAAATTTCAGAGTTTATAAATTTAGGCAATAAAAAATGTAAAAACAAAAATTTATTCGAACACCCCAAATGAACACAAAATTTTTGTTATTCAAATTTTGGAAATTCCACTAGTGCAACCCAAATAGCATGGAATTTTAAAAGAAAAAGATTTTTCTACACTTGTTTTAAAAATGGATATGAATTCTTGAATCTTGTTAAATATAGGAATGACCTATGGATCCAAACCATTTAAAGGGAACAACAAACGCCTATTAAATTCTCAAGTGAATGTGCGGTGGGATATTTACCCGAGTTAAACAAGCCATTATTTTTCCCACTTACAAAAAGCAAACTTAACGATCATAGCTGAATGTAAAGTTATTTATCATGCGTAATAGGCTATATTTTTATAAGGAATGACTTATGGATTGGGAGTCAACATTCAATTAAAATATCCCCCCCCTTTTCCCGACGATTACAAAACCTAATTTATAATAAAAAAAGAGTTTACAATCCCTAAAAATTACAGACACATTTGGAATTATATCTCTTTTCATTTTTACATTATGCATTTCAAGTTTAGATGTGTACTTTTTTCTTAAATCAAAACTTGAGTTTTCACATTCCCTTCATCGTGTCAACGAAAAAGAGATAAACGGCAAATAGATCACAACAAAGTAAAAATCTTAAAGTTTTTGTATGGAAAAAATTTAAAGCAATAACAAATGTAAGTAAAGAAAATTTATTCACAAACCACAAATGAACACAAAAGTTTTGTTATCCAAGTTTGGGAAATTCCACTAGTACAACCCTAATAGCTTGGAGTTTTATAAGAAAGAAATTTTTCTTCACATCTTTTAAAAAATGGATATGCATGCATGAAACATGTTAAAGATGCAAATGACCTATGGATCCAAACCTTTGAAAGAGAATAACAAACGCTCATTAAATTTTCGAGTGAAGGTGCGGTAGGATATTTACCAAAGTCAAATAAGCCATTATTTTGCCCATTTAAGAAAAGCTAACCTGACCATCATAGATGATTGTAAAATAATTTATCAAGCGTAACGGACTATATTTTTTTGGGGAATGACTTATGGATTGGGAGTCAACACTCAGTTAAAAATCCCTAGCCTCCCCCTTTTCCCGAAGATTACAAAACCTAATATATTAAAAAAAAAGTTTACAATCCCTATAAATTAAATACATTATTTGAAATTATATCTCTCTACATTTTTACATTGTGCATTTCCATTTTAGATGTAAATTTTTTTTTTAAATTAAAACTTGAGTTTTCACTTTCCCTTCATCTCGTAAACAAAAAAGAGATAAAAGGCATACATGTACCAACAAAATGAGAATTTCAGAGTTTATACATTTAGGAAATAATAAATGTAAAAAAAAAAATTTGTTTGCACACTCCAAATGAACACAAAAGTTTTGTTATTCAAGTTTTGGAAATTCAACTAGTGCAACCAAAATAGCATGGAATTTTAAAAGAAAGAGATTTTTCTACACATGTTTTAAAAAAGGATATGCATTCTTGAAACTTGTTAAAGATGCCAATGACCTATGGATCCAAACCATTTAAAGAGAACAACAAACGCCTATTAAATTCTCAAGTGAAAGTGCGGTGGGATATTTACCCGAGTCAAACAAGCCATTATTTTTCCCATTTACAAAAAGCAAACCTGACGATCATAGATGAATGTAAAGTTATTTATCATGCATAATGGGCCATATTTTTGTAAGGAATGACTTAAGGACTGGGAGTCAACATTTAGTTAAAAATCCCCAACCTCCCCCTTTTTCCCGACGATTACAAAACCTAATATATTAAAAAAAAAGAGTTTACAATCCCTAAAAATTAAATACACTTTTAGGAATGATCTCTTTCTACATTTGTACATTGTGCATTTCTATTTTAGATGTAAACTTTATTTTTTAAAATCAAAACTTGAATTTTCACTTTCCGTTCATCTCAGAAACAAAAAAGAGATAAAAGGCCTACATGTCACAACAAAATAAAAATTTCAGAGTTTATAAATTGAGGCAATAAAAAATGTAAAAAAAAAAATTGTTTCGCACACCCCAAATGAACACAAAAATTTTGTTATTCAAGATTTGAAAATTCCACTAGTGCAACCCAAACAACATGGAATTTTAAAAGAAAGTGATTTTTCTACACATGTTTTAAAAATAGATATGCATTCTTGAAACTTATTAAAGATTCCAATAACCTATGGATCCAAACCATTTAAAGAGAACAACAAACGCCTATTAAATTCTCAAGTGAATGTGCGGTGGGATATTTACCCGAGTCAAACAAGCCATTATTTTTCCCATTTACAAAAAGCAAACCTGACGATCATAGATGAATGTAAAGTTATTTATCATGCGTAATGGGCTATATTTTTATAAGGAATGACTTATGGATTTGGAGTCAACATTCAGTTAAAAATATACCCCCCCCCCCCCCCCCCCCCCCCCCCCCCCCCCTTTTCTCGACAATTACAAAACCTAATTTATAAATACTAAAAAAACATTCCATTCCCATAAAATTTACAAACACTTTTTGGAACTATCTCTCTATTCATTTGTGCATTATGCATTTCATGTTTAGATGTATACTTTTTTCTTAAATCAAAACTTGAGTTTTCACATTCCCTTCATCTCGTCAACGAAAAAGAGATAAAAGGCAAATAGATAAAAATTTTAGAGTTTTTGTATGGAAAAAATTTAAAGCAATAACAAATGTAAGTAAAGAAAATTTATTCACAAACCAAAAATGAACACAAAAGTTTTTTTATCCAAGTTTGGGAAATTCCACTAGTACAACGCTAATAGCTTGGAGTTTTATAAGAAAGAAATTTTTCTTCACATGTTTTAGAAAATGGATATGCATGCATGAAACTTGTTAAAGATGCAAATGACCTATGGATCCAAACCTTTGAAAGAGAATAACAAACGCTCATTAAATTCTCAAGTGAAGGTGCGGTAGGATATTTACCTAAGTCAAATAAGTCATTATTTCCCCCATTTACGAGAAGCTAACTTGATAATCATAGATGATTGTAAAATTATTTATCAGGCATAACGAGCTATATTTTTGTGAGGAATGACTTATGGATTGGGAGTCAACACTCAGTTAAAAATCCCCAGCCTCCCCCTTTTCCCGACGATTAAAAAACACAATATATTAAAAAAAAGTGTTTACAATCCATTAAAATTAAATACACTTTTTGGAAATATCTCTCTCTACATTTGTACATTGTGCATTTGCATTTTAGATGTAAACTTTTTTTTTTAAAATCAAAACTTGAGTTTTCACTTTCCCTTCATCTCATAAACAAAAAAGAGATAAAAGGCATACATGTCACAACAAAATGAAAATTTCAGAGTTTATAAATTTAGGCAATAAAAAATGTAAAAACAGAGATTTATTCGCACACCCCAAATGAACACAAAATTTTTGTTATTCAAGTTTTGGAAATTCCACTAGCGCAACCCAAATAGCATGGAATTTTAAAAGAAAAAGATTTTTCTACACTTGTTTTAAAAATGGATATGAATTCTTGAAACTTGTTAAAGATTCCAATGACCTATGGATCCAAACCATTTAAAGAGAACAACAAACACCTATTAAATTCTCAAGTGAATGTGCGGTGGGATATTTACCCGAGTCAAACAAGCCATTATTTTTTCCATTTATAAAAAGCAAACTTAACGATCATAGATGAATGTATAGTTATTTATCATGCGTAATGGGCTATATTTTTATAAGGAATGACTTATGGATTGGGAGTCAACATTCAGTTAATAATATCGCCCCTCTTTTTCCCGACGATTACAAAACCTAATTTATAATACTAAAAAGACTTTCCAATCCCTAAAAATTACAGACACTTTTGGAATTATCTCTCTTTTCATTTGTGCATTATGCATTTCAAGTTTAGATGTATACTTTTTTCTTAAATCAAAACTTGAGTTTTCACATTCCCTTCATCGTGTCAACGAAAAAGAGATAAAAGGCAAATAGATCACAACAAAGTAAAAATTTTAGAGTTTTTGTATGGAAAAAATTTAAAGCAATAACAAATATAAGTAAAGAAAATTTATTCCCAAACCACAAATGAACACAAAAGTTTTGTTATCCAAGTTTGGGAAATTCCACTAGTACAACCCTAATAGCTTGGAGTTTTATAAGAATGAAATTTTTCTTTACATGTTTTAAAAAATAGATATGCATGCATGAAACATGTTAAAGATGCAAATGACCTATGGATCCAAACCTTTGAAAGAGAATAACAAACGCTCATTACATTCTCAAGTGAAGGTGCGGTAGGATATTTACCAAAGTCAAATAAGCCATTATTTTGCCCATTTAAGAGAAGCTAACCTGACCATCATAGATGATTGTAAAATGATTTATCAGGCGTAACGGGCTATATTTTTGTGAGGAATGACTTATGGATTGGGAGTCAACTCTCAGTTAAAAATCCCTAGCCTCCCCCTTTTCCCGACGATTACAAAACCTAATATATTAAAAAAAAGTTTACAATCCCTATAAATTAAATACACTGTTTAAAATTATCTCTCTCTACATTTTTACATTGTGCATTTCCATTTTAGATGTAAACTTTTTTTTTAAATCAAAACTTGAGTTTTCACTTTCCCTTCATCTCGTAAACAAAAAAGAAATAAAAGGCATACATGTCCCAACAAAATGAAAATTTCAGGGTTTATAAATTTAGGCAATAATAAATGTAAAAACAAAAATTTATTTGCACACCCCAAATGAACACAAAAGTTTTGTTATTCAAGTTTTGGAAATTCCACTAGTGCAACCCAAATAACATGGAATTTTAAAAGAAAGATTTTTCTACACATGTTTTAAAAAAGGATATGCATTCTTGAAACTTGTTAAAGATGCCAATGACCTATGGATCCAAACCATTTAAAGAGAACAACAAACGCCTATTAAATTCTCAAGTGAAAGTGCGGTGGGATATTTGCCCGAGTCAAACAAGCCATTATTTTTTCCATTTACAAAAAGAAAACCTGACGATCATAGATGAATGTAAAGTTTTTTATCATGCATAATGGGCCATATTTTTGTAAGGAATGACTAATGGATTGGGAGTCAACATTCAGTTAAAAATCCCTAGCCTCCCCCTTTTACCGACGATTACAAAACTTAATATATTAAAAAAAAAGAGTTTACAATCCCTAAAAATTAAATACACTTTTAGGAATTATCTCTCTCTACATTTGTACATTGTGCATTTCCATTTTAGATGTAAACTTTTTTTTTTAAAATCAAAACTTGAGTTTTCACTTTCCCTTCATCTCGTAAACAAAAAAGAGATAAAAGGCATACATGTCCCAACAAAATGAAAATTTCAGAGTTTATAAATTTAGGCAATAAAAAATGTAAAAACAAAAATTTATTCGCACACCCCAAACGAACACAAAAGTTTTGTTATTCAAGATTTGGAAATTCCACTAGTGCAACCCAAATAGCATGGAATTTTAAAAGGAAGAGATTTTTCTGCACATGTTTTAAAAATAGATATGCATTCTTGAAACTTATTAAAGATTCCAATGACCTATGGATCCAAACCATTTAAAGAGAACAACAAACGCCTATTAAATTCTCAAGTGAATGTGCGGTGGGATATTTACCCGAGTCAAACAAGCCATTATTTTTCCCATTTACAAAAAGCAAACCTGACGATCATAGATGAATGTAAAGTTATTTATCATGCGTAATGGGCTATATTTTTATAAGGAATGACTTATGGATTTGGAGTCAACATTCAGTTAAAAATATAAACCCCCCCCCCCCCCCCCCCCCCCCCCCCCCCCCCCCCCCCCCTTTTCCCGACAATTACAAAACCTAATTTATAAATACTAAAAAAACATTCCATTCCCATAAAATTACAAACACTTTTTGGAACTATCTCTCTATTCATTTGTGCATTATGCATTTCATGTTTAGATGTATACTTTTTTCTTAAATCAAAACTTGAGTTTTCACATTCCCTTCATCTCGTCAACGAAAAAGAGATAAAAGGCAAATAGATCACAACAAAGTAAAAATTTTAGAGTTTTTGAATGGAAAAAATTTAAAGCAATAACAAATGTAAGTAAAGAAAATTTATTCACAAACCACAAATGAACACAAAAGTTTTGTTATCCAAGTTTGGGAAATTCCACTAGTACAACCCGAATAGCTTGGAGTTTTATAAGAAAGAAATATTTCTTCACAGGTTTTAAAAAATGGATATGCATGCATGAAACTTGTTAAAGATGCAAATGACCTATGGATCCAAACCTTTGAATGAGAATAACAAACGCTCATTAAATTCTCAAGTGAAGGTGCGGTAGGATATTTACCTAAGTCAAATAAGTCATTATTTCTCCCATTTACGAGAAGCTAACTTGATTATCATAGATGATTTTAAAATTATTTATCAGGCGTAACGGGAAATATTTTTGTGAGGAAAGACATATGGATTGGGAGTCATAACTCAATTAAAAATCCCCAGCCTCCCCCTTTTCCCGATGATTACAAAACCAAATATATTAAAAAAAAAGATTTTACAATCCCTAAAAATTAAATACACTTTTTGGAGTTGTCTCTCTCTACATTTGTACATTGTGCATTTCCATTTTAGATGTAAACTTTATTTTTTAAAATCAAAACTTGAGTTTTCACTTTCCCTTCATCTCGTAAACAAAAAAGAGATAAAAGGCATACATGTCTCAAAAAAATGAAAATTTCAGAGTTTATAAATTTAGGCAATAAAAAATGTAAAAACAAAAATTTATTCGCACACCCCAAATGAACACAAAAGTTTTGTTATTCAAGATTTGGAAATTCCACTAGTGCAACCCAAATAGCATGGAATTTTAAAAGAAAGAGATTTTTCTACACATGTTTTAAAAATGGATATGCAGTCTTGAAACTTGTTAAAGATGCTATGGATCCAAACCATTTAAAGAGAACAACAAACGCCTATTAAATTCTCAAGTGAATGTGCGGTGGGATATTTACCCGAGCCAAACAAGCCATTATTTTTCCCATTTACAAAGAGCAAACCTGACGATCATAGATGAATGTAAAGTTATTTATCATGCGTAATGGGCTATATTTTTGTAAGGAATGACTTATGGATTGGGAGTCAACATTCAGTTAAAAATATTCCCCCCCCCCCCCCCCCCCCCCCCCCCCCCCCCTTTTCCCGACAATTACAAAACCTAATTTGTAAATACTAAAAAGACTTTCCAATCCCTTAAAATGACAGACACTTTTTGGAACTATCTCTCTATTCATTTGTGCATTATGCATTTCATGTTTAGGTGCATACTTTTTTCTTAAATCAAAAATTGAGTTTTCACATTCCCTTCATCTCGTCAACGAAAAAGAGATAAAAGGCAAATAGATCACAACAAAGTAAAAATTTTAGAGTTTTTGTATGGAAAAAATTTAAAGCAATAGCAAATGTAAGTAAAGAAAATTTATTCACAAACCACAAATGAACACAAAAGTTTTGTTATCCAAGTTTAGGAAATTCCACTAGTACAACCCTAATAGCTTGGAGTTTTATAAGAAAGAAATTTTTCTTCACATGTTTTAAAAAATGGATATGCATGCATGAAACTTTTTAAAGATGCAAATGACCTATGGATCCAAACCTTTGAAAGAGAATAACAAACGCTCATTAAATTCTCAAGTGAAGGTGCGGTAGGATATTTACCTATGTCAAATAAGTCATTATTTCCCCCATTTACGAGAAGCTAACCTTAATAATCATAGATGATTGTAAAATTATTTATCAGGCGTAACGGGCTATATTTTTGTGAGGAATGACTTATGGATTGGGAGTCAACACTCAGTTAAAAATCCCCAGCCTCCCCCTTTTCCCGACGATTACAAAACCAAATATATTAAAACATAAAAGTTTACAATCCCTAAAAATTAAATACACTTTTTGGAATTATCTCTCTCTACATTTGTACATTGTGCATTTCCATTTTAGATATAAACTTTTTTTTTTAAATCAAAACTTGAGTTTTCACTTTCCCTTCATCTCATAAACAAAAAAGAGATAAAAGGCATACATGTCACAACAAAATGAAAATTTCAGAGTTTATAAATTTAGGCAATAAAAAATGTAAAAACAACAATTTATTCGCACACTCCAAATGAACACAAAATTTTGTTATTCAAGTTTTTGAAATTCCACTAGTGCAACCCAAATAGCATGGAATTTTAAAAGAAAGAGATTTTTCTACATATGTTTTAAAAATGGATATGCATTCTTGAAACTTGTTAAATATTCCAATGACCTATGGATCCAAACCATTTAAAGAGAACAACAAACGACTATTAAATTCTCAAGTGAATGTGCGGTGGGATATTTACCCGAGTCAAACAAGCCATTATTTTTCCCATTTGCAAAAAGCAAACCTAACGATCATAGACGAATGTAAAGTTATTTATCATGCGTAATGGGCTATATTTTTGTACGGAATGACTTATGGTGGATTGGGAGTCAACATTCAGTTAAAAATGTCGTCCCCCCAACACCCCCCCGCTCTTTTCTCGACGATTAGAAAACCTAATTTATAAATACTAGAAAGACTTTCCAACCCATAAAAATTACAAAAACTTTTAGGAATTATCTCTTTATTCATTTGTGCATTATGCATTTCAAGTTTAGATGTAAATTTTTTTCTTAAATCAAGACTTGGTTTTCAGATTCCCTTCATCTCGTCAACGAAAAAGAGATAAAAGGCAAATAGATCATAACAACGTAAAACTTTTAGAGTTTTTGTATGGAAAAAATTTAAATCAATAACAAATGTAAGTAAAGAAAATTTATTCACAAACCACAAATGAACACAAAAGTTTTGTTATCCAAGTTTGGGAAATTCCACTAGTACAAACCTAATAGCTTGGAGTTTTATAAGAAAGAAATTTTTCTTCACATGTTTCAAAAAATGGATATGCATGCATGAAACATGTTAAAGATGCAAATGACCTATGGATCCAAACCTTTGAAAGAGAATAACAAACGCTCATTAAATTCTCAAGTGAAGGTGCGACAGGATATTAACCTAAGTCAAATAAGCCATTATTTTGCCCATTTAAGAAAAGCTAACCTGACCATCTTAGATGATTGTAAAATGATTTATCAGGCGTAACGGGCTATATTTGTGTGAAGAATGACTTATGGATTGGGAGTCATCAATCAGTTAAAAATCCCCAGCCTCCCCCTTTTCCCGACGATTACAAAACCTAATGTATTAAAAAAAATAGAATTTACAATCCCTAAAAATTAAATTCACTTTTTGGAATTATCTCTCTCTACATTTTTACATTGTGCATTTTTATTTTAGATGTAAACTTTTTTTTTTAAATCAAAACTTTAGTTTTCACTTTCCCTTTATCTCGCAAACAAAAAAGAGATAAAAGGCATACATGTCACAACAAAATAAAAATTCCAGAGTTTATGTAAGGAAAAAAATTTAGGCAATAAAAAATGTAAAAACAAAAATTTATTCGCACACCCAAAATGAACACAAAAGTTTTCTTATCCAAGTTTTTGAAATTCCACTAGTGCAACCCAAATAGCATGGAATTTTAAAAGAAAGAGATTTTTCTACACATGTTTTAAAAATGGATATCCATTCTTGAAACAAGTTAAAGATGCAAATAACCTATGGATGCAAACCATTTAAAGAGAACAACAAACTCCCATTAAATTCTCAAGTGAATGTGCGGTGGGATATTTACCCGAGTCAAACAAGCCATTATTTTTCCCATTTACAAAAAGCAAACCTGACAATCATAGATGAATGTAAAATTATTTATCATGCGTAATGGGCTATATTTTTTTAAGGAATGACTTATGGATTGGGAGTCAACATTCAGTTAAAAATATCCCCCCCCCCCCCCCCCCCTTTTCTCGACGATTGAAAAACCTAATATATAAAACGAAAAAAGAGTTTACATTCCCTAAAAATTACAGACACTTTTCAGAATTATCTCTTTCTACATTTTTGTGCTTTGAGCATTTACATTTTAGATGGAAACTTTTTTTCTTAAATCAAAACTTGATTTTTCACTTTCCCTTCATCTCGTAAACAAAAAAGAGATAAAAGGCTAATATATCACAACGAAATGAAAATTTTAGAGTTTTTGTTTGGAAAAAATTTAAAGCAATAAATAATGCACGTAAAGGAAATTTATTCACACACCACAAATGAGCACAAAATTTATGTTATCCAAGTTTTGGAAATTCCACTAGTTCAACCCTAATAGCTTGGAATTTTACAAGAAAGAGATTTTTCTACACATGTTTTAAAAACTTGATAAGCATGGTTCAAACATGTTAAAGATTCAAACGACCTATGGATACAAACCTTTTAAAGAAAATAAAAAATGCTCATTAAATTCTCAAGTCAACATGTGGTACGATATTTAACCGAGTCAAACAAGCCATTGTTTTGCCCATTTAGAAAAAGTTGACCTGACGATCATAGATGAATGTAAATTGATTTGTCTTCTGTAAAGGGCTATATTATTTTTCAAAGGAATGACTTATGGATTGGGAGTCAACTCTCAGTTAAAAATCCTCCACCTCCCCCTTTTCCCGACGATTGCTAAACCTAATATATAAAAACATAAAAGAGTTTACAATCCCTAAAAATTACAGAAAGTTTATGGAATTATCTCTCTTGACATTTGTGCATTGTGCAATTCCATGTTAGATGTATACTTTTTTCATATATCAAAACTTGAGTTTTCACTTTCCCTTCATCTCATAAATAAAAAATAGATAAAAGGCATTTAGATCACAACAAAATGAAAATTTTAGAGTTTATGTATGGAAAAAATTTAATCCAATAAAAAATGTACGTAAATAAAATTTATTCACACACCAATGAACACAAAACTTTTGTTATCCAAGTTATGGAAATTCCACTAGTTCAACCCTAATAGCTTGGACTTTTACAAGAAAGAGATTTTTCTACACATGTTTTAAAAAATGGATATGCATGCTTGAAAGATGTTAAAGATGCAAATGACCCATGGATCAAAACCTTTTAAAGTGAATTACAAACATTCATTAAATTCTCAAGCGAACTTGCGGTGGGATATTTACCCGAGTCAAACAAGCCATTATTTTGCCCGTTTACAAAAAGTTGGCCTGACGATAATAGATGATTGTAAAGTGATTTATCATGCATAACGGGCTATATATTTGTAAGGAATGAATTATGGAATGGGAGTCAACACTCAGTTAAAAATCCCTTGCCTCCCCCTTTTCCCGACGATTGCAAAACCTTATATATAAAAAATAAAAATAGTTTACAATCACTAAAAATTACAGAAACTTTTTGGAGTTATCGCTCTCTACATTTTTGAATTGTGCATTTCCATTTTAGATGTACACTTTGTTTTTAAATCAAAACTTGAGGTTTCACTTTTCCTTCATCTTGTAAAAAAAAAGAGATAAAAGGCAAATATATCACAACAAAATAAAAAATTTAGAGTTTATGTATCGAAGAAATTTAAATCAATAAAAAAAAAATTTATTCGCATATGACAAATGAACACAAAAGTTTTGTTATCCAAGTTAGGGGAATTCCACTAGTTGAACCCTAATAGCTTAGAATTTTAGTAGAAAGAGATTTTTCTACACATGTTTTAAAAACTGAATGTGCATGCATGAAACATGCTAAAGAGTCAAAAACCTATGAATGCAAAGCTTTTAAACAGAATAACAAACGCTCATTAAATTCTCAAGTTAACGTGCAGTGGGATATTTACCCGAGTCAAACAAGCTATTATTTTGCCCATTGACAAAAATCTGACCTGACGATCATAGATGATTATAACATGATTTATCATGTGTAACGGGCTATATTTTTGTAAGGAATGACTTATGGATTGGAAGTCAACACTCAGTTAAAAATCTCCTGCCTCCCCCTTTTCCCGACGATTGAAAAACCTAATGTATAAAAACTAAAAAAAGTTTTCAATCCCTAAAAATAACAGAAAATTTTTAGAATTATCTCTCTCTACACTTGTGCATTGTGCATTTCTATTTTAGATGTATAGTTCTCACTTAAATCCAAACTTGATTTTTCACTTTCCCTTCATCTTGAAACAAAAAAAAAGATAAAAGGCAAATAGATCACAACAAAATGAAAATTTTAGAGTTTATGTATGGAAAAAAATTTAAGAATTAACAAAAATAAGTAAAGAAAATTTATTCACACGCCAAAAAAGAACACAAAACTTTTGTTATCCAAGTTTGGGAAATTCCACTAAGTCAACCCTAATAGCTTGGAGTTTTATAAGAAAGAGATTTTTCAACACATGTTTTAAAATATGGATTTGCATGCTTGAAAAATGTTAAAGATGCAAATGTCCTATGGATCCAAACCTTTTAAATAGAATTACAAACCCTCATTAAAATGCGGTGGGTTATTTACCAGCGTCAAACAAGCCAATAATTTGCCCATTTACAAAAAGTTGACCTAATGATCATAGATGATTGTAAAGTTATTTATCATGCCTAACGGGCTATATTTTTGTAAGGATTGACTTATGGATTGGGAGTCAACACTCAGTTAAAAATCCCTCTCCTCCCCCTTTTCCTGACGATTGCAAAACCTATTATATAAAAACTAAAAAGAGTTTACAATCCCTAAAAATTAATGACACTTTTTTGAATTATCTCGCTCTGATTTGTGCATTGTACATTTCCATTTTAGATGAATACTATTTTCTTAAATCAAAACTTGAGTTTTCAGGTTCCCTTCATCTTGTAAACAAACAAGAGATAAAGGCAAATAGAACTCAACAAAATGGAAATTTTAGAGTTTATGTACAGAAATATTTAAAGCAATAATAAGTGTAAGAAAAGAAAATTTATTCACACACCACAAATGAACACAAAATTTTTGTGATCCAACTTTGGGAAATTCCACTAGTTAAACCCTCATAGCTTGGAATTTTATAAGAAAGAGATTTTTCTACACATGTTTTAAAAACTGGGTGTGCGTTCTTAAAATATGTTCAAGAGGCAAATGACCTATGGATTCAAACCTTTTAAAGAGAATAAAAAAAGCTCGTTAAAGTCTCAAGTGAATGTACAGTGGGATATTTACCCGAGTCAAACAAGCCATTATTTTTCCCATTTACAAAATGCTTACCTAACGATCATTGATGGTTGTAAAGTGATTTATCATACTTAACGGGCTATATTTTTGTAAGGAAAGACTTATGGATGTGGAATCAACACTCAATTAAAAATACCCCACCTGCCCCTTCTCCCGAAGATTGCAAAACCTAATATATAAAAACTAAAAAGAGTTTACAATCCCTAAAAATTACTGAAACTTTTTGGAATTACCTCTCTCTACATTTGTGCATTATGCATTTCTATTTTAGATGTTTACTTTTTTCTTAAATCAAAACTTGAGTTTTCACTTTCCCTTCTTCTTTTAAACAAAAAAGAGATAAAAGGCAAATAGATCACAACAAAATGAAAATTTAAGAGTTTATATATCGAAAAAATTAACAAATGTAAGTAAAGAAAATTTATTAACACACCACAAGCGAACACAAAACTTTTGTTATCTAAGTTTGGGAAATTGCAATAGTTCAAGACTAATAGCTTGGAGTATTAGAAGAAAGAGATTTTTCTTCACATGTTTTAAAAAATGAATATGCATGCTTCAAAAATGTCAAAGATGTAAATGACCTAACGATCCAAACCTTTTAAAGGGAATAAAAAATGGTCATTAAATTTTCAAGTGAACGTGCAGTAGGATATTTACTCGAGTCAAGCAAAACATTATTTTGCCCATTTAGGAAAAGCTGACGTGATGATCTTAGATAATTGTAAAGTGATTTATCATGCGTAACATGCAATATTTTTGGAAGGAATAACTTATGGATTGGGAGTCAACTCTCAGTTAAAAATCCTCTGCCTTCCCCTTTTCCCGACGATTGCAAAACCTAATATACAAAAACTTAAAAGAGTTTACAATCCCTAAAAATTACAGAAACTTTATGGAATTATCTCTCTTTACATTTGTGTATTAAGCAATTCCATGTTAGATGTATACTTTTTTCTTATAAAAAAACTTGATTTTTCACTTTCCCTTAATCTCATAAACAAAAAAGTGATAAAAGGCATGTAGATCACAACAACATGAAAATTTTAGAGTTTATGTATGAAAAAATTTAATCCAATAAAAAATGTAAGAAAAAAAAATTTATTCTCACACCACAAATGAACACAAAAGTTTTGTTATCCAAGTTTGGGAAATTCCACTTGTTCAACCCTATTATTTTGGAGTTTTACAAGAAAGAGATTTTTCTACACTTGTTTTAAAAAATTGATATGCATGCTTGAAACATGTTAAAAATGCAAATGACCAATGGATCAAAACCTTTTAAAGCGAATAACAAATTTTCATTAAATTCTCAATCGAACGTGCGATGGGATATTTACCCGAGCCAAACAAGCCATTATTTTGCCCAGTTACAAAAAGCTGACCTGACGATCATAGATGATTGTAAAGTGATTTTTCATACGTATCAGGCTATATTTTTGTAAGGAGTGACTTATGGATTGGGAGTTAACACTCAGTTAAAAATTCCCCCCTCCTCGTCTTCCCGACGATTTCAAAGCAAAATATAAAAGAGTTTACAATCCCCAAAAATTACACATTTTTTGGAATTATCTCTCTCTACATTTGTGCATTGTGCATTTCCAGTTTAGATGTACACTTTGTTTTTAAATCAAAACTTGAGGTTTAACTTTCCCTTCATCTCGTAAACCAAAAAGAGATAAAACGCAAATAGATCACAACAAAATAAAAAATTTAGAGTTTATGTATTGACAAAATTTAAAGCAATAACAAATGTAAGTAAAGAAAATTTATTTGCACACCACAAATGAACACATGTTTTAAAAACTGGATGTGCTTGCCTGAAATATGTTAAAGAGGCAAATGACCTATGGATCCAAACCTTTTAAAGAGAATAACAAACGCTCATTAAATTCTCAAGTGAACGTGCGATGGGATATTTACCCAAGTCAAACAAGCTATTATTTTGCCTACTGACAAAAAGCTGACCTGGCGATCATAAATGATTGTAAAGTGATTTATTATGCGTAACGGGCTACATTTTTGTAAGGAATGATTTGTGGATTGGGATTCAACACTCTCTTAAAATCCCCTGCCTCCCCCTTTTCCCAACGATTGAAAAACCTAATATATAAAAACTAAAAAGAGTTTACAATCCCCAAAAATTACAGACACATTTTGGAATTATCTCCCTCTACATTTGTTCATTGTGTATTTCCATTTTAGATGTATACTTCTCACTTAAATCACAACTTGAGTTTTCACTTTCCTTTCATCTCGTAAAAAAAAAAGTGATAAAAGGCAAAATAGATCACAAAAAAATAAAAATTTTAGAGTTTATGTATGAAAAAATTAAAGCAATAACAAATGTAAGTAAAGAAAATTTATTCTCACACCACAAACGAACACAAAACTTTTGTTATCCAAGTTTGGGAAATTCCACTAGTTCAACCCAAATAGCTTGGAGTTTTATAAGAAAGAGATTTGTGTACACATGTTTTAAAAAATTGATATGCATGCATGAAACATATTACAGATGCAAATGTCCTATGAAGCAAAACCTTTAAAAGAGAGTAACAAACAGTCAATAAATTCTAAAGTGAACGTAAGGTGGGATATTTACTCGAGTCAAACAAGCCAATAATTTGCTCATTTACCAAAAGCTGACATAATGATCTTAGATGATTGTAAAGTTATTTATCAAGCCTAACGGGCTATATTTTTGTAAGGATTGACTTATGGATTGGAAGTCAACACTCAGTTAAAATCCCCCGCCTCCCCTTTTTCCTGACGATTGCAAAACCTATTATATAAAAACTAAAAAGAGTTTACAATCCCTAAAAATTATAGACACTTTTTGGAATTATCTCTCTCTACATTTTTGCATTATACATTTCCTTTTCAGACGTATACAATTTTCTTAAATCAAAACTTTCGTTTTCACTTTCCCTTCATCTTTTAAACAAAAAAGAGATAAAAGGCAAATTGATCACAAAAAAATGAATTTTTTAAAGTTTATGTATGGAAAAAGTCTAAAGTAATAAAAAAATAAGTAAAGAAAATTTATTCACACACCACAAATGAACACAAAAGTTTTGTTATCCAAGTTTGGGAAATTTCATTAGTTCAACCCTCATAGCTTGCAATTTTATATGAAAGAGATTTTTTTACACATGTTTCAAAATATGGATATGGATGCTTGAAACAAGTTAAAGATGCAAATGACCTATGGATCCAAACCTTTTTAAGAGAATAACAAACGCTCATTAATTTTTCAAGTGGACGCAAGGTCGGTATTTACCCGAGTCAAATAAGCCATTATTTTTCCCATTAACAAAATGCTTACCTAACGATCATAGATGGTTGTAAAGTTATTTATCATGCATAACAGGATAGTTTTTTTTGTAAGGAATGACTTATAGAAGTGGAGTCAACACTCAATTAAAAATACCACTCCTGCCCTTTTTACTGACTATTGCAAAACCTAATATATAAAAACTAAAGAGAGTTTACAATCCCTAAAAATTATAGACAGTTTTTGGAATAACCTCTCTCTACATTTGTGCATTGTGCATTTCAATTTTAGATGTTTACTTTTTTCTTTACTAAAAACTTGTGTTTTCACTTTCCCTTCATCTCTTAAACAAAAAAGAGATAATAGGCAAACAAATCACACCAAAATGAAAATTTTAGAGTTTATGTAAGGAAAAAATTTAAAGCAATAAAAAATGTAAGTGAAGAAAATTTATTCACACACCACAAATGAACTTTTGTTATCGAAGTTTGGGAAATTCCAACAGTTCAAGACTAATAGCTTGGAGTTTTATAAGAAAGAGATTTTTCTTCACTTGTCTTAAAAAATGGATATGCATGCTTCAAACATGTTAAAGATGCAAATGACCGAAAGATCCAAACCTTTTGAAGAGAATAACAAAGGCTCATTAAATTCTCAAGTGAACGTGCAGTTGGATTTTACCAGAGTCAAACAAGCCATTATTTTGCCTATTTAGGAAAAGTTGACCTAACGATCATAGATGATTGTAAAGTGATTTGTTAATGCATAACATGCTATATTTTTGTAAGGAATGACTTATGGATTGGGAGTCAGTACTCAGTTAAAAATCCCCTTCCTCCCCTTTTTCCCTACGATTACAAAACCTAATAAATAAGAACTAAAAAGAGTTTACAATCCCTAAAAATTATAGACAGTTATGGGAATTATCTCTATCTACATTTGTGCATTGTGCATTTCCAGTATAAATCAATAATTTTTTCTTAAATCAAAACTTGAGTTTTCACTTTCCCTTACTCTCGTCAACAAAAAAGAGATAAAAGGCAAATAGATCACAATAAATTGAAAATTCTACAACTTAAGTATGGAAAAAATTTTAAGCATTAACAAAAGTTAGTAAAGAAAATTTATTCACACACGAAAAATGAACAAAAAACTTTTGTTATCCAATTTTAGGAAATTCCACTAGTTCAACCCTAATAGCTTGGAGTTTTACAAGAAAAAAATTTTTCGTCACATGTTTTAAAAAATGGATATGCATGCTTGAAATATATTAAAGATGCAAATGACCTATGGATCTAAACTTTTTAAAGAGAATTTGAAACGCTCTTCACATTCTCAGTTAAAAATCCTCCGCCTCCCCCTTTTCCTGATGATTGCAAAATCTAATAAATAAAAACTTAAAGAGTTTACAATCCCTAAAAATTACAGAAACTTTTTCGAATTATCTCTCTTTAAATTTGTGCATTGTGAAATTCCATGGTAGATGTATAGTTTTTTCTTATATCAAAACTTGAGTTTTCACTTTCCCTTCATCTCATAAACGAAAAAGAGATAAAGGCATATAGCTCACAACAAAATGAAAATTTTAGAGTTGATGTATGGAAAAAATATAAATCAATAACAAATGTCAGTAAAGAAAATTTATTCACACACCACAATTAGAAAAAACTTTTTGTTATCCAAGTTTGGGAAATTCCACTAGTTCAACCCTAATAGCGTGAGTTTTATAAGAAAGATATTTTTCTACACATGTTTTAAAAAATGGATATGTATGCTAGAAAAATTTTAAAGACACAAATGACCTTTGGATCCATACCTTTTAAAGCGAATGACAAACGTTCATTAAATTCTCAACCAAACGTGTGGTGGGATATTTACCCGAGTCAAACAAGCCATTAGTTTTCCCATTAACAAAAAGCTGACTAGACGATCATAGATGATTGTAAACTGATTTACATTGCATAAGGGCTATAGTTATGTGAGGGATTAATTATAGATTGGGAGCAACACTCAATTAAAAATCCCCAGCCTCCCCCTTTTCCCAACGATTGCAAAATCTTACATATAAAAACTAAAAATAGTTTACAATCACTAAAAATTACAGACACTTTTTGGAGTTATCGCACTCTACATCTGTGCATTGTGCATTTCCATTTTAGATGTATACTTTTTTTTAAAATCAAAACTTGAGGTTTCACTTTCCCTTCATCACGTAAACAAAAAAGAGATAAAAGGAAAATAGATTGCAACAAAATGAAAATTTTAGTGTTTATGGATCGAAGAAATTTAAATCAATAACAAATGTAAGAAAATAAAATTTACTCGCATACCACAAATGAACACAAAAGTTTTGGTATCCAAGTTTGGGGAATTCCACTAGTTCAACCCTAATAGCTTATAATTTGATAAGAAAGATTTTTCTAGACAGGTTTTATAAATTGGATGTGCATGCTTGAAACATGTTAAATAGGCAAAGACCTATGGATCCAAACCTTTTAAAGAGAATAACAAACGCTCATTAAATTTTAAAGTGAACGTGCGGTGGGATATTTACCCGAGTCATACAAGCTTTTATTTTGCCCATTGACAAAAAGCTGAGCTGATGATCATAGATGATTGTAAAGTGATTTATCATGTGTAATGGGCTATATTTTTGTAAGTAATGACTTATGGATTGGGAGTCAACACCTAGTTAAAAATCCCCTGCCTCCCCTTTTCTCGACGATTGAAAAACCTAATATATAAAAACTAAAAAAAGTTTACAATCCCTTAAGATTACAAACACTTTTTGGAATTATTTTTCTCTACATTTGTGCATTGTGTATTTCCGTTTTAGATCTATAGTTCTCACTTAAATCCAAACTTGAGGTTTCACATTCCCTTCATCTTGAAACAAAAAAGAGGAAAAAGGCAAATAGATCACAACAAAATGAAAATTTTAGAGTTTATCTATGGAAAAAAATTAAAGCAATAATGAATGTAATTAAATAATATTTATTCACACACCACAAACGAACACAAAACTTTAGCTATCCAAGTTTGGGAAATTCCACTAGTTCAACTCTTATATCTTGGAGTTTTATAAGAAAGTGATTTTTCTACACATGTTTTAAAAAGTGGATTTGCATGCTTGAAAAATGTTAAAGATGCAAATGTCCTATGGATCCAAACCTTTTAAAGAGAATAAAAAACACATTAAATTCTAAAGTGAACGTGCGGTGGGATATTTTCCCGGGTCAAACAAGCCAATAATTTGCCTATTTACAAAAAGCTGACCTAACGATCATAGATGATTGTAAAAATATTTATCATGCCTAATGGGCTATATTTTTGTAAGTTTTGACTTATGGAATGGGAGTCAACACTCAGTTAAAAATCCCCCGCCTCCCCCTTTTCCCCACGATTGTTAAACCTATTATATATAAACTAAAAGAGTTTACAATCCCTAAAAATTAACGACACTTTTTGGAATTATCTCTCTCTACATTTGTGCATTGTACATTTCCATTTTAGATGTACACTATTTTCTTAAATCAAAACTTGATTTTTCCCTTTCCCTTCCTCTTGTAAACAAAAAAGAGATAAAAGGCAAATAGATCACAACAAAATGAAAAGTTTAGAGTCTATGTATTGAAAAAATTTAAAGCAATAATAAATGTTAGAAAAGAAAATTTATTCACACACCACAAATGAACACAAAAGTTTTTTTATCCAACTTTGGGAAATTCCACTAGTTCAACCCTCATAGCTTGGAATTTTATAAGAAAGAGATTTTTCTACACATGTTTTAAAAACTGGATGTGCAATCTTGAAACATGTTAAAGAGGCAAATGACCTATGGATCCCAAACCTTTAAAAGAGAGTAAAAAATGCTCATTAAATTCTCAAGTGAACATGCAGTGGGATATTTACCCGAGTCAAACAAGCCATTATTTTGCCCATTTACAAAATGCTTACCTAACGATCATTGATGGTTGTAAAGTGATTTTAACGGGCTATATTTTTTTCAGGAAAGAGTTATGGATGTGGAGTCAACACTCAATTAGAAATACCCCACCTACCACTTTTCCCGACGATTGCAAAACCTAATATATAAAAACTGAAAAGAGTTTACAATCCCTAAAAATTATAGACACTTTTTGGAATTACCGCTCTCAATATTTGAGCATTGTGCATTTCTATTTTAGATGTTTAGTTTTTTCTTAAATCAAAACTTGAGTTTTCACTTTCCCTTCTTCTCTTAAACAAAAATGAGATAAAAGGCAAATAGATCACAACAAAATGAAAATTTAAGAGTTTATACAGGGAAAAAATTTAATGTAAGTAAAGAAAATTTATTAACACACCACAAACGAACTCAAAACTTTTGTTATCCAAGTTTTGAAATTCCAATAGTTCAACACTAATAGCATGGAGTTTTAGAAGAAAGAGACTTTTCTTCACATATTTGAAAAAATGGATATGCATGCTTCAAACATGTTAAAGATACAAATGACCTAACGATCCAAACCTTTTAAAGAGAATAACAAAAGCTCATTAAATTTTCACGTGAATGTGCGGTGGGATATTTACCCGAGTCAAACAAGCCATTATTTTGCCCATTTAGGAAAAGCTAACGTGACGATCTTAGATGACTGAAAAGTGATTTATCATGCGTAATATGCTATATTTTTGGAAGGAATGACTTATGGATCGGGGGTCAACTCTCAGTGAAAAATCCTCCCCCTCCCCCTTTTCCCGACGATTGCAAAACCTAATATACAAAAACTTAAAAGAATTTACAATCCCTAAAAATTACAGAAACTTTATGGAATTATCTCTCTTTACATTTCTGCATTGTGCAATTCCATGTTAGATGTATACTTTTTTATTATAACAAAACTTGAGTTTTCACTTTCCCATCCTCTCATAAACAAAAAAGAGATAAAAGGCATATAGATCACAACAAAATGAAAATTTTAGTGTTTATGAATGGAAAAAATTTAATCCAATAAAAAATGTAAGAAAAGAAAGTTTATTCACACACCACAAATGAACACAAAAGTTTTGTTATCCAAGTTTGGGAAATTCCACTAGTTTAACCCTTATAGTTTGGAGTTTTACGAGAAAGAGATTTTTCTACACATGTTTTAAAAAATAGATATGCATGCTTGAAACATGTTAAAAATGCAAATGACCTATGGATCAAAACCTTTTAAATCGAATAACAAATGCTCATTAAATTTTCAAGCGAACGTGTGGTGGGATATTTACCCGAGTCAAACAAGCCATTATTTACAAAAAGCTGACCTGACAATCATAGATGATTGTAAAGTAATTTATCATGCATAACGGGCTATATTTTTGTAAGGAATGAATTATGGAATGGGAGTCAACACTCAGTTAGAAATCCCCAGCCATCCCCTTTTCCCAACAATTTCAAAACCTTATAAATAAGAACGAAAAATAGTTTATAATCGTTAAAAATTACAGACACTTTTTTTAGTTATCGCTCTCTACATTTGTGCATTGTGCATTTCCATTTTAGATGTACACTTTGTTTTTAAAACAAAACTTAAGGTTTAAATTTCCCTTGATCTAGTAAACAAAAAATAGATAAAAGAAAAATAGATCACAACAAAATAAAAATTTTAGAGTTTATGTATCGAAGAAATTTATAACAATAACAAATGTAAGTAAAGAAAATTTATTCGCACACCACAAATGAACACAAAATTTTTGTTAGCCAAGTTTTAGGAATTCCACTACTTCAACCCTAATAGCTTGAAATTTTATAAGAAAGAGATTTTTCTACACATTTTTTAAAAATTGGATGTGCATGCTTGAAACATTTTAAAGAGGCAAATGACCTATGGATTGAAAGCTTTTAAAGAGAGTAACAAACGCTCATTGAATTCTCAAGTGAACGTGCGGTGGAATAATTACCCTAGTCAAACAAGCTATTATTTTGACCATTGACAAAAAGTTGACTTGATGATCATAGATGATTGTAAAGTGATTTATCATGCTTAACGGGCTACATTTTTGTAAGGAATGATTTATGGGTTGGGAGTCAACACTGTTAAAAATCCCCTGCCTCCCCCTTTTCTCGACGATTAAAAAACCTAATATATAAAAACTAAAAATAGTTTACAATCCCTAAAAATTAGAGACACTTTTTGGAATTATCTCTCTCTACATTTTTGCATTGTGTATTTCCATTTTAGATGTATACTTCACACTTAAATCACAACTTGAGTTTTCACTTTCCCTTCATCTCGTAAACAAAAAAGAGATAAAAGGCAAATAGATCACAACTTAATAAAAATTTTAGAGTTTATGTATGGAAAAAATTTAAAATCAATAACAAATGTAAGTAAAGAAAATTTACTCACACACCGCAGACGAACACAAAACTTTTGTTATCCAAGTTTTGGGAAATTCCACTAGTTCATAAACCCTAAACCCTAATAGCATGGAGTTTTATAAGAAAGAGATTTTTCTACACATGTTTTAAAAAATGGATATGCATGCTTGAAACATATTAAGGATGCAAATTTTCTATGAATCCAAACCTTTTAAAGAGATTATCAAACGCTCATTAAATTCTGCGGTGGGATATTTACCCGAGTCAAATAAGCCAATCATTTGCCCATTTACCAAAAACTGACATAACGATGTTATATGATTGTAAAGTTATTTATCATGCCTAACGGTCTATATTTTTGTAAGGATTGACTTATGGATTGGGAGTCAACACTCAGTTAAAAATCCCTCGCCTCCCCCTTTTCCCGATGATTGCAAAAACTATTGTTTAAAAACTAAAAATTGTTTACAATCCCTAAAAATTATAGACACTTTATGGAATTATCTCTCTCTACTTTTGTGCATTGTACATTTCCATTTTAGATTTATACTATTTTCTTAAATCAAAACTTGAGTTTTCACTTTCCCTTCATCGTGTAAACAAAAAAAAGATAAAAGGCAAATTGATAAAAAAAATGTAAATTTTAAAGTTTATGCATGGAAAAAATTTAAAGTAATAATAAATGTAGGTAAATATAATTTATTCGCACACCACAAATGGACACAAAATTTTTGTTATCCTACTTTGGGAAATATCACTAGTTCAACCTTCATAGCTTGGAATTTAATAAGAAAGAGATTTTTTTACACATGTTTCAAAATATGGATATGCATGCTTGAAACAAGTTAAAGAATCAAATGAGCTATGGATCCAAAACTTTTAAAGAGAATAACAAACGCTCATTAAATTTTCAAGTGAATGCGTGGTGGGATATTTACCCGAGTCAAACAAGCCATTATTTTTCCCATTTACAAAATGCTTACCTAACGATCATAGATGGTTGTAAAGTGATTTATCATGCCTAACGGGATAAATTTTTGTATGGAATAACTTATGGAAGTGGAGTCAACACTCAATTAAAAATACTCCGCCTGCCTCTTTTCCCGATGATTGCAAAACCTAATATATAAAAACTAAAAAGAGTTTACAATCCCAAAAAAATTATAGACACTTTTTTGAATTATCCCTCTCTACATTTGTGCATTTCAATTTTAGATGTTTAATTTTTTCTTAAATAAAAACATGAGTTTTCACTTTCCCTTCATCTCTTAAACAAAAAAGAGATAAAAGGCAAAGACATCACAACAAAATGAATATTTTAGAGTATATGTATGGAAAATATTTAAAGCAATAAAAAATGTAACTGTAAAAAATTTATTCACACACCACAAATGAACTTTTTTTATTCAAGTTTGGGAAATTCCAACAGTTCAAGACTAATAGCTTGGAGTTATATAAGAAAGAGATTTTTCTTCACATGTTTTAAAAAATGGATATGCATGCTTCAAACATGTTAAAGATAAAAATGACCTAACGATCCAAACCTTTTAAAGAGAATAACAAATGCTCTTTAAATTCTCAATTGAACATGCAGTTGGATATTTACCAGAGTCAAACAAGCCATTATTTTGCCCATTTAGGAAAAGCTGACCTGACCATCATAGATGATTGTAAAGTGATTTATCATGTGTAACATGCTATATTTTTGTAACGAATGACTTATGGATTGGGAGTCAACACTCAATCAAAAATCCCCCTCCTCCCCCTTTTCCCTAAGATTAGAAAACCTAATAAATAAAAACTAAAAAGAGTTTACAATCCCTAAAAATTAAGAATAGTTTTGGGAATTATCTCTGTCTACATTTGTGCATTGTGCATTTCCAGTTTAGATGTATACTTTTTTTTTAAATCAAAACTTGAGTTTTCACATTCCCTTACTCTCGTCAACAAACAAGAGATAAAAGGCAAATAGATCACAACAAATTGAAAATTTTACAATTTATGTATGGAAAAATTTTAAAGCAATAACAAAAGTAAGTAAAGAAAATTTATTCACACCACAATTGAACACAAAAGTTTTGTTATCCAACTTTTTGAACTTCCACTAGTTCAACCCTAATAGCTTGAAGTTTTATAAGAAAGAGATTTTTCTACACAAGTTTTAAGAAATAGATATGCATGCAAGAAACATATTAAAGATGTAAATGACCTATGGATCCAAACCTTTAAAAGAGAATAACAAAAGCTCATTACATTCTCAAGTGAATGTGAGGTGGGATATTTACCCGAGTGAAACAAGCCATTATTTTGCCCATTTACAAAAACCTAACCTGACGATCATAGATGATTTTAAAGTGATTTATCATGCATAACGGGCAACATTTTTGTAAGGAATGACAAATGGATTTGGAGTCAACACTTAGTTAAAAATCCCCTGCCTCCCACTTTTCCCGACGATTGTAAAACCATATAAATAAAAAAAAAATGTTTTTAAAATCCCTAAAAATTATAAACACTTTTTGGAATTATCTCTCTCTACATTTGTGGATTGTGCATTTCCATTTTAGATGTATACTTTTTTCTTAAATCGAAACTTGAGTTTTCATTTTCCCTTCATCTCGTAAAAAACAGAGATAAAAGGCAAATAGATGACAACAAATTAAAATTTTAGAGATTATGTATGGAAAAATTTTAAGCAATAACAAATGGAGTTTTATAAGAAAGAGATTTTTCTACACATGTTTTAAAAAATGGATATGCAAGCTTCAAACATGTTAAAGATTCAAATGACCTATTGATCCAAATCTTTTAAAGAGAATAACAATTGCTCATTAGATTCTCAAGTGAACATGCCAGTATATTTACCCAAGTCAAAAAAGCCATTGTTTCACCCATTTAAAAAAAGCTGATCTGACGATCATAGATGATTGTAAATTGATTTATCATGCGTAACGGGCTATATTTTTGTAAGAATTGACTTATGGATTGGGAGTTAACTCTCAGTTAAAAATATCTTGCCATCCCCTTTTCCCGATGATTGCAAAACCTAATATGTAAAAACTTAACAGAGTTCACAATCCCTAAAAATTACAAACACTTTTTAGAATTATCTCTCTCTACATTTGTGCATTGTGTAATTCCATGTCAGATGTGTACTTTTCTCTTAAATAAAAACTTGTGTTTTCAATTTGCCTTCATCTCGGAAACAAAAAAGAGATAAAAAGCAAATAGATCCCAACAAAATGAAAATTTTAGTGTTATGTATGCAAAAAATTTAAAGCAATAAAAAATGTAAGAATAGAAAATTTTTTCACACACCACAAATGAACACAAAAGTTTTTTTATCCAAGTGTTGGAAATTCCACTAGTTCAACCCTAAAATCTTGGAGTTTAATAAGAAAGAGATTTTTCTACACATGTTTTAAAAAATGGATATACATCCTATGGATCCAAACTTTTTCAAGAGAATAGCAAACGCTCATTAAATTCTCAAGTGAACATGCGGTGGGATATTTACTCGAGTCAAACAAGCCAATATTTTGCCCATTTACAAAAATCCAACTTGACTATCATAGATGAGCATAAAGTGATTTATCATACGTAACGACTGTATTTTTTTAAGGAATGACTTGTGGATTGGGAGTCAACACTCAGTTAAAAATGCCCCGCCTCCCCCTTTTCCTGACAATTGCAAAACCTAATAAATAAAAACTAAAAAGTGTTTACAATCCCTATAAATTACAGACTCTTTTTTGAATTATCTCTCTCTATATTTGTGCATTGTGCATTTCTACTTTAGATGTATACTTTTTTCTTAAATCAAAACTTGAGTTTTCACTTTCCCTTCATCTAGTAAACAAAAAAGAGATAAAAGGCAAAGAGATCACAGCAAATGAAAATTTTAGAGTTGATGTATGGAAAAAATTTAAAGCACTACCAAATGTAAGTAAAGAAAATTTATTCACACACCAGAAATGAACACAATAGTTTTGTTATCCAAGTTTGTGAAATTCCACTAGTTCAACCCTAATAGCTTGGAATTTTATTAGAAAGAGATTTTTCTACACATGTTAAAGATGTAAATGACCTATGGATCCAAACCCTTGAAAGTGAATAACAAACGCTCATTAAATTCTCAAGTGAACGTGTGATGGGATATTTACTCGAGGCAAACAAGCCATTATTTTGTCCATTGACAAAAAGCTGACTTGACGATCATAGATGATCGTAAAGTGATTTATCATGCTTAATGGGCTACATTTTTGTAAGGAATGATTTATGGGTTGGGAGTCAACACTGTTAAAAATCCCCTGTCTCCCCCTTTTCCCGACGATTAAAAAACCTAATATATAAAAACTAAAAATAGTTTACAATCCCTAAAAGTTACAGACACTTTTTGGAATTATCACTCTCTACATTTGTGCATTGTGTATTTCCATTTTAGACGAATGCTTCCCACTTAAATCACAACTTGAGTTTTCACTTTCCCTTCATCTCATAAACAAAAAAGAGATAAAAGGCAAATAGATCACAACTAAATGAAAATTTTAGAGTTTATGTATGGAAAAAATTTAAAGCAATAACAAATGTAAGTAAATAAAATTTACTCACACACCACAGACGAACACAAAACTTTTGTTATCCAAGTTTGGGAAATTCTACTAGTTCATAAACCCTAAACCCTAATAGCTTGGAGTTTTATAAGAAAGAGATTTTTCTGCACATGTTTTAAAAAATGGATATGAATGTTTGAAACATATTAAAGATTCAAATGTTCTAATATTCTATGAATCCAAACCTTTTAAAGAGATTAACAAACGCTCATTAAATTCTACGGTGGGATATTTACCCGAGTCAAACAAGCCAATCATTTGCCCATTTACCAAAAGCTGACATAACGATCTTAGATGGTTGTAAAGTTATTTATCATGCCTAAAGGGATATATTTTTGTAAGGATTGACTTATGGATTAGGAGTCAACACTCAGTTAAAAATCCCTCGCCTCCCCTTTTCCCGATGATTGCAAAACCTATTATATAAAAACTAAAAATAGTTTACAATCCCTAAAAATTATAGATACTTTTTGGAATTATCTCTCTACATTTGTACATTGTACATTTCCATTTTAGATGTATACTATTTTCTTAAATCAAAACTTGAGTTTTCACTTTCCCTTCATCGTGTAAAAAAAAAAAAGAGATAAAAGGCAAATTGATTAAAAAAAATGTAAATTTTAAAGTTTATGTATGGAAAAAATTTAAAGCAATAATAAATGTAAGTAAAAAAAATTTATTCACACAGCACAAATGGACACAAAAGGTTTGTTATCCAACTTTGGGAAATATCACTAGTTCAACCTTCATAGCTTGGAATTTTATAAGAAAGAGATTTTTTTACACATGTTTCAAGATATGGATATGCATGCTTGAAACAAGTTAAAGATGCAAATGACCAATGGATCCAAAACTTTTAAAGAGAATAACAAACGCTCATTAAATTTTCTAGTGAATGCACGGTCGGATACTTACCCGAGTCAAACAAGCCATTATTTTGCCCATTTACAAAATGCTTACCTAACGATCATAGATGGTTGTAAAGTGATTTATCGTGCGTAACGGGATAAATTTTTGTATGGATTGACTTATGGAAGTGGAGTCAACACTCAATTAAAAGTACCCCCCCCCCCCCCGCCTACCCCTTTTCCCGATGATTGCAAAACCTAATATATAAAAACTAAAAATAGTTTAAAATCCAGAAAAATTATAGACACTTTTTGAAATTACCCCTCTCTACATTTGTGAATTTCAATTTTAGATGTTTACTTTTTTCTTAAATAAAAACATGAGTTTTCACTTTCCCTTCATCTCTTAAACAAAAAAGAGATAAAAGGCAAAGAGATCACAACAAAATGAAAATTTTAGAGTTTATGTATGGAAAAAATTTAAAGCACTACCAAATCTAAGTAAAGAAAATTTATTCACACACCAGAAATGAACACAATAGTTTTTTTATCCAAGTTTGTGAAATTCCACTAGTTCAACCCTACTAGCTTGGAATTTTATAAGAAAGTGATTTTTCTACACATGTTTTAAAAAATTGATAAGCATGTTTGAAACATGTTAAAGATGCAAATGACCTATGGATCCAAACCCTTGAAAGTGAATAACAAACGCTCATTAAATTCTCAAGTGATCGTGCGGTGGGATATTTGCCCGAGTCCAATAAGCCATTATTTTGCCCATTTACAAAAAGCTGACCTACCGATCATAGATTGTTGTAAAGTGATTTATCATGCGTAATAGGCTATATTTTTTTAAGGAATGACTTGTGGATGTGGAGTCAACACTTCGTTAAAAATCCCCTGCCTGCCCCATTTCCCGACCATTGGAAAATCTAATATATATAATATAAAAAGAGTTTACAAACCCTAAAATTTACAGACACTTTTTGGAATTACCTCTCTCTACATTTGTGCATATTGCATTTCCATTTGAGATGGATACTTTTTTCTTAAATCAAAACTATAGTTTTCACTTTCCAAGCATCTTGTAACCAAAAATGAGATGAAAGTCAAATACATCACAACAAAATGAAAATTATAGAGTTTATGTTTAGAAAAAATTAAAATAAATTACAAACATAAGTAAAGAAAATTTATTCACACACCACAAATGAACACAAACGTTTTGTTATCCAATTTTGGGAAATTCCAATAGTTCAAACCTTAACAGCTTCGAATTTTATAAGAAAGAGATTTTTTTACACATGTTTTAAAAAATGGATATGCATGCTTGAAACATGTTAAAGATGCAAATGACATATGGATCCAAACATTTTAAAGAGAATAACAAACGTTCATTAAATTCTCAAGTAAACATGTGGTAGGATATTTACCCGAGTGACACAAGCTTTTGTTTTGCCCATTTACAAAAAGCGGACCTGACGATCATAGATGATTGTAAAGTGATTTATCATGCTTAACAGTCTATAGTTTTTTAAGGAATGGCTTATGGATTGGGAGTCAACACTGTTAAAAATCCCTTGCCTCCCCCTTTTCCCGACGATTGCAAAACCTAATATATAAAAACTAAAAAGAGTTTACAATCCCAAAAAATTACAGACACTTTTTGGAATTATCTTTCTCTACATTTCTGCATTCACTATTTCCATTTTAGATGTATACTTTTTTCTCAAATCAAAACTTGAGTTTTCACTTTCCCTTCATCTCGTAAACAAAAAAGATATAAAAGACAAATAGATCACAACAAAATAAAAATTTTAGAGTTTATGTATGCAAAAAATTTAAGTCAATAACAAATGTAAGTAAAGAAAGTTTATTCACTCACCCCAAATGAACACAAAAGTTTTGTTATCCAAGTTTGGGAAATTCCACTAGTTCAACCCTAATAGCTTGGAATTTTATAAGAAAGAGATTTTTTTCACATGTTTTAAAAAATGGATATTCATGCTTGAAATATGTTAAATATGCAAATGAACTATGGAACCAAACCTTTTAAAGAGAATAACAAACGCTTCTTAAATTCACAAGTGAACGTGCAGTTGGATATTTAACCGAGTCAAACAAGCCATTATTTTGCCCATTTACAAAAAGTTGACCTGACGATCATAGATGATTGTAAAAGTGATTTATCATATGTAACGGGCTATATTTTTGTAAGGAGTGACTTATGGATTGGGTGTCAACACTCAGTTAAAAATCCATGGTCTCCCCCTTTTCTCGACGATTGCAAAACCTAATATATAAAAACTAAAAAGAGTTTAGCATCCCTAAAAATTACAGACAAATTTTGGAATATTCTCTCTCTACATTTGTACATTGCGAAATTCCATTTTAGATGTATATTTTTTTCTTAAATCAAAACTTGAGTTTTCACTTTCCCTTCATCAAGTAAACAAAAAAATTAAAATAAAAGGCAAATAGATCACAAAAAAATGAAAAT
The DNA here is from genome assembly GCF_029961685.1 of Aristolochia californica. Taxonomy (NCBI): domain Eukaryota; kingdom Viridiplantae; phylum Streptophyta; class Magnoliopsida; order Piperales; family Aristolochiaceae; genus Aristolochia; species Aristolochia californica. Next base: position 20,996,720 of record NW_027182257.1, on the reverse strand, counting down.
TTTAGAGTTTATGTATGGAAAAAATTTAAAGCAACAACAAATGTAACTAAAGAAAATTTATTCACACACCACAAATGAACTCAACAGTTTTGTTATCCAAGTTTGGGAAAATACACTAGTTCAACCCTAATAGCTTGGAATTTTATAAGAAAGAGATTTTTCTACACATGTTTTAAAAAATGGATATACATTGAAACATGTTAAAGATGCAAATGACCTATGGATCCAAACTTTTTAAAGAGAATAACAAACGCAAATTAAATTCTCAAGTGAACATGCGGTGGGATATTTACCCGAGTCAAACAAGGCATTATTTTACTCATTTAAAAAAACCTGACCAAACGATCATAGATAGTTGTAAAGTGATTTATAATGTGTAACGGGCTATATTTTTGTAAGGAATGACTTATGGATGTGGAGTCAACACTCAGTTATAAATCCCCTGGCTGCCCCCTTTCCCAACGATTTCAAAACCTAATATATAAAAAATAAAAAGAGTTTACAATCCTTAAAAATTACAGACACTTTTTGGAATTACCTCTCTCTACATTGGTGCAGTGTGCATTGCAATTTTAGATGTATACTTTTTTCTTAAATCAAAACTTGAACTTTCACTTTCCCTTCATCTCGTAAACAAAAAAGAGATAAAAGGCAAATAGATCACTGCAAAATGAAAATATTAGAGTTTATGTATCAAAAAATTTAAAGCAATAACAAATGTATCTAAAGCAAATTTATTCACACACCACAAATGACCACGAAAATTTTGTTATCCAAGTTTGGGAAATTCCACTTGTTCAACCTTATTAGCATGAAGTTTTAAAAGAAAGAGATTTTTCTTCACATGTTTTAAAAAATGGATATGCATGCTTGAAATATGTTAAAGATGCAAATGACCTATGGATCCAAACCTTTTAATGAGAATAACAAACACACATTAAATTCTCAAGTGAACGTGCAGTGGGATATTTACCCGAGTCAAACAAGCCATTATTTTGCCAATTTAAGATAAGCTGACCTGACGATCATAGATGATTGTAAATTGATCATGCGTAACGGTCTATATTTTTGTAAGGAATGACTTATGGATAGGGAGTCAACAATCAGTTAAAAATCCACCGCCTCCCCATTTTCCCGACGATTACAAAACCAAAAAACTAAAAACTAAAAAGAGTTTACAATCCCTAAAACTTACAAACACTTTTTGGAATTATCTCTCTCTAAATTTTTGCATTATGCATTTCTAGTTTAGATGTATAACTTTTTCTTAAATCAAAACTTTAGTTTTCACTTTCCCTTCATCTCGTACACAAAAAAGAGATAAAAGGCAAACAGATAAAAAAAAATGAAAATTTTAGAGTTTATGTAAGGAAAAAAATTTAAAGCAATAACAAATGTAAGTTAAGAAAATTAATTCACACGCATCAAATGAACACAAAAGTTTTATTATCCAAGTTTGGAAAATTCCACTAGTTCAACCCTAATAGGTTTGAATTTTATAACAAATAGATTTTTCTACAAATGTTTAAAAAAATGGATAGGCATGGTTAAAACATGTTAAAGAAGCAAATGATCTATGCATCCAAACATTTTAAAGAGAATAACAAATGCTCAATAAATTCTCAGGTGAACGTGCGGTGGGTATTTACTCGAGTGACTCAAGCTATTGTTTTGCCCGTTTACAAAAAGCTGACCTAATGATCATAAATTATTGTAAAAGATTTATCATGCATAATGGGCTATATTTTTTAAAGAAATGACTTATGGATTGGGAGTCAACACGCATTTAAAAATCCCTTGCGTCCCCCTTTTTCGAACAATTGCAAAAACTAATATATAAAAACTAAAAAGAGTTTACAATCACTAAAAATTACTGACACTGTTCTGAATTATCTCTCTCTACATTTGTGCATTATACATTTCCATTTTAGATGTATACATTTTTCTTAAATCAAACTTGAGTTTTCACTTTCCCTCCATCTCATAAACAAAAAAGAGATAAAAGGCAAATAGATCACAACAAAATGAAAATTTTAGAGTTTATGTATGGAAAAATTTTAAAGCAATAACAAATGTAAGTAAATTAAATTTATTCAAACACCCCAAATGAACACAAAAGTTTTGTTATCCAAGTTTGGGAAATTCCACTAGTTCAACCCTAATAGCTTGGAATTTTATAAGAAATAGATTTTTCTCCACATGTTTTAAAAAATGAATATGCATGCTTGAAACATGTTAAAGATGCAAATGAGCTATGACACCAAACCTTTTAAAGAGAATAAAAACAAGCCATTATTTTTCCTATTTACAAAAGGCTGACATGATGATCAGAGATGATTGTAAAGTGATTTATCATGTGTAACAGGCTATATTTTTGTAATGAATGACTTATGGATTAGGAGTCAACACTCAATTAAAGCCCCTGCCTCCCCCTTTTCCCAACGATTACAAAACCAAATATATAAAAACTAAAAAGAGTTTACAATCCCTAAAAATTACATACACTATTAGGAATAACCAACGGTCATTAAATTCTTAAGTCAACGTGCGGTGGGATATTTACCCGAGTAATACAAGCCATTATTTTGACCATTTATGAAAAGCTGACCTAACGATCATAGATCATTGTAAAATGATTTATCATGTGTAACGGGAAATATTTCTTTATGGAAGGACTTATGGATTGGGAGTCAACACTCAGGCAAAATTCCCCCACCTCCCCCTTTTCCTGACGATTACAAAAAAGAATATATAAAAAATAAAAAGAGTTTAAAATCCCTAACAATTACGGACACTTTTTGGAATTATCTCTCTCTAAATTTTTGCAATGTGCAATTCCATTTTATATGTATTCTTTTTTCTTAAATAAAAACTTGAGTTTTCACTTTCCCTTCATCTCGTAAAAAAAAAAGATAAAATGCAAATAGATCACAACAAAAAGAAAATTTTAGAGTTTATGTATTGAAAAAATTTAAAGAAATAACAAATGTAAGTAAATAAATTTATTCCCAGACTCCAAATGAACAAAAACGTTTTGCAATCCAAGTTTGGGAAATTCCACTAGTTCAACCCTAATAGCTTGGAATTTTATAAGAAATAGATTTTTCTACACATGTCTTAAAAAATGGATATGCATGCTTGAAACATGGTAAAGATGCAAATGACCTATGGCACCAAACCTTTTAAAGAGAATAACAAATGCTCATTAAATTCTCAAGTGAATGTGTGGTGGGATATTTACCCGATTCAAACAAGCCATTATTTTGCCTATTTACAAAATGATGACATGACAATCATAGATGATTGTAAAGTGATTTATCATGTGTAATAGGCTATATTTTTGTAAGGAAATGACCTATGGATTGGGAGTCAACACTCAGTTAAAAATCCGTTGCCTCCCCCTTTTCCCGTCGATTACAAAACCTAATATATAAAAACTGAATAGAGTTTACAATCCCTAAAAATTACCGACATTTTTTGGTATTATCTCTCTCTAAATTTTTGCATTGTGCATTTCCGATTTAGATGTATACTTTTTTGTTAAATCAAAACTTGAGTTTTCGCTTTCCCTTCATCTCATAAACCAAAAATAAAAAATAAAAGGAAAATATATAACAACAAAATAAAAAATTTAGAGTTCATGTATGGAAAAAATTTATAGCAATAACAAATGTAACTAAAGAAAATTTATCAAACACCACAAATGAGCTAAACAATTTCGTTATCCTAATTTGGAAAATTCCACTAGATCAACCCTAATAGCTTGGAATTTTATAAGAAAGATATTTTTCTACTCATGTTTTCAAAAATGGATATGCATGCTTCAAACATGTTAAAGATGCAAATGACCTATGGATCCAAATGTTTCAAAGTGAATTAAAAATGCTCATTAAATTCTCAAGTGAACTTACGATGGGATATTTTCCCAAGTCAAAAAAGCCATTAGTTTGCCCATTTACAAAAAGCTGATCTAACGATCATAGATGGTTGTAAAGTGATTTATCATACGTAGCAGGCTATATTTTTGTAAGGAATGACTTATGGATTTGTAGTCAACACTCAGTTAAAAATCCCCCGCCTCCCCCTTCTTCCCGACGATGACAAAACCTAATATATTAAAACTACAAAGAGTTTACTATCCTTAAAAATTACAGACACTTTTTGGAATTATGTCTCCCTTCATTTGTGCATTGCGCATTTCCAGTTTAGATGTATATTTTTTTCTTAATTTAAAACATGAGTTTTCACTTTCTCTTAATCTCGTCAACAAAAATGAGATAAAAGGCAAAATAGATAGCAGCAAAATGAAAATTTTAGAGTGTATGTGTGAAAAAATTAAAAGTAATAAAAATTTAAGTAAAGTAATTTATTCACACACCACAAATGAACACAAAAGTTTTGTTATCCAAGTTTAGGAAATTCCACTAGTTCAACCCTAATAGCTTGGAGTTTTATACGAAAGAGGTTTTTCTACACATGTTTTAAAAAATGGATATACATGCTTGAAACATGTTAAAGTAGCAAATGACCTATTGCTCCAAACCTTTTAAAGTGAATAACAAACGCTCATTAAATTCTCAAGTGACTGTGCGGTGGGATATTTACCCAAGTCAAACAAGCGATTATTTTGCGCATTTACAAAAAGCTGACCTGATGATCATAGATGATTGAAAAGTGATTTATCATGCGTAACGCACTATTTTTTCTTGTAAGGAATAATTTTTTGGTAAGGAATGAATTTTTTGTAAAAATCCCCTGCCTCCTTTTCTTGATGATTCCAAAACCAAATATATAAAAAACTAAAAATAGTTTTCAATCCCTAAAAATTACAGACTATTTTTGGAATTATCTCTTTCTACATTTGTGTATTGTGCATTTCCATTTTAGATGTACACTTTTTTTTTAATAAAAAATTGAGTTTTCAGTTTCCCTTAATCTGGTAAACAAAAAAAAAGATAAAAGCCAAACGGATCACAATAAAATGAAAATTTTCGAGTTTATGTATGGAAAAATTTAAAGCAATAAAAAATGTAACCAAAGAAAATTTATTCGAACACCACAAATGAACCCCAAAGTTTTGTTATCCAAGTTTTGGAAACTCCACTAATTCAACCCTAATAGCTTTGAATTTTATAAGATGGAGATTTTTCTACACAAGTTTTAAAAAATGGATATGCATTCTTGAAACATGTTAAAGATGAAAATGACCTATGAATCCAAACCATTTAAAGAGAATAACAAACACTCATTAAATTCTCAAGTGAACGTGCAGTGGGATATTTACCATAGTCAAACAAGCAATTATTTTGCCCATGTACAAAAAGCTGACCTGATGATTATAGATGATTGTAAAGAGATTTATCATGCGTAAGGAGCTATATTTTTGAAAGGAATGACTTTTAGATTGGTAGTCAACACTCAGTTAAAAATCCCTCGCCTCCCTCTTTTCTTGATGATTGGAAAACCTAATATATAAAAACTAAAAAGAGTTTAAAATCCCAAAAAGTTACATTCACTTTTTGTTCATTGTGAATTTAAATTTTAGATGTATAACTTTTTCTTAGATCAAAACTTGATTTTTCATTTTCCCTTCATCTCGAAAAAAACGAGATAGGCAAATAGATCACAACAAAATGAAAATTTTAGAGTTTATGGATAGAAAAAATTTAAAGCAATAAAAAATGTAAGTAAATAAAATTTATTCACACACCACAATTGAACACAAAAGTTTTGTTATCCAAATTTGGGAAATTCGACTAGTTCAACTGTAATAGCTTGGAATTTTATAAGAAAGAGCTTTTTCTACACATATTTTAAAAAATGGATATACATGCTTGAAACATGTTAAAGATGCAAATGACCTATTGCTCCATACCTTTTAAAGTGAATAACAAACACTTATTAAATTCTCAAGTGACTGTGCGGTGGGATATTTACCCAAGTCAAACAAGCCATTATTTTGCGCATTTACAAAAAGCTGAACTGATGATCATAGATGATTGAAAAGTGATTTATCATGCGTAACACACTATTCTCTTTAGTAAGGAATGATTTTTTTTTAAAAATCCCCCGCCTCCCCCTTTTCTTGACAATTGCAAAACCAAATATATAAAAACTAAAAATAGTTTACAATCCCTAAAAATGACAGACAATTTTTGGAATTATCCCTTTCTACATTTGTGCATTGTGCATTTCCATTTTAGATGTACACTTTTTTTAACTCAAAACTTGAGTTTTCAGTTACCCTTCATCTCGTAAACAAAATAAAGATAAAAGGCAAACAGATCACTACAAAATGACTATTTTAGAGTTTATGTATGGAAAAATTTTAAAGCATTAAAAAATCTAACTAAAGAAAATTTATTCGCACACCACAAATGAACACAACAGTTTTTTTTATCCAAGTTTTTGAAATTCCACTAATTCAAATCTATTAGGTTTGAGTTTTATAAGAAAGAGATTTTTCTTCACATGTTTTAAAAGATGGATATGCATTCTTGAAACATGTTAAAGATGCAAATGACCAATGGATCCAAAACTTTTCAAGAGAGTAACAAACGCTCATTAAATTCTCAAGTAAACGTGCAGTGGGATATTTACTTGAGTCTAACAAGGCATTATATTGCCCATTTACAAAAAATAGACCTGACAATCATAGATGATTGTAAAGTGATTTATCATGTGTAACGGGCTACATATTTGTAAGCAATGACTTATGGATTGGGAGTCAACACTCAGTTAGAAATCTCCCGCCTCCCCCTTTTCTCGACAATTGCAAAACCTAATATATCAAAACTAAAAAAGAGTTTACAATCCCTAAAAATTATAGAAAGTTTTTGGAATTATCTCTCCCTACATTTGTGCTTTGAGCATTTCCATTTAAGTTGTATACTTTTTTCTTAAATCAAAACTTGATTTTTCACTTTCCCTTCATCTCGTAAACAAAAAAGAGATAAAAGGCAAATTTTAGAGTTTATGTACGGAAGAAATTTAAAGCAATAACAAATGTAAGTAAAGAAAATTTATTCGCACACCACAAATGAACACAAAAGTTTGTTATCCTTGTTTGGGGAATTCCACTAGTTCAACCCTAATAGCTAGGAATTTTATAAGAAAGAGATTTTTCTACACATGTTTTCAAAACTGGATATGCGTGGTTGAAACATGTTAAAGATGCAGATGACCTATGGATCCAAAACTTTTAAAGAGAATAACAAACGCTTATTAAATTCTCAAGTGAACGTGTGGTGGGATATTTACCCGAGTCAAACAAGCTATTATTTTGCCCATTTACAAAAAGTTGACCTGAGTATGGTAGATGATTGTAAAGTGATTTATCATGTGTAATGGGCTATATTTTTTAAGGAATGACGTATGGATTGGAAGTCAACACTCTGTTAAAAATCCCCCGCCTCCCCCTTTTCCTGATGATTGCAAAATCTAATATATAAAAGTAAAAATAGTTTACAATCCCTTAAAATTATAGAGACTTTTTGGAGTTATCGCTCTCTACATTTGTGCATTGTGAATTTCCATTTTAGATGTATACTTTATTTTTAAATCAAAACTTGAGGTTTCACTTTCCCTTCATCTCGTAAATAAAAAAGACATAAAAGGCAAATAGATCACAACAAAATGAAAATTTTAGAGTTGAAGCATGGAAGAAATTTAAAGCACTAAAAAATGTAAATAAATAAAATTTATTTGCACACCTCAAATGAACACAAAAGTTTTCTTATCCAAGTTTGGGGAATTCCACTAGTTCAACCCTAATAGCTTTGAATTTTATAAGAAAGAGATTTTTCTACACATGTTTTAAAAACTGGATATGCATGGTTCAAACATGTTAAAGATGCAAATGACCTATGGATCCAAACATTTTAAATATAATAACAAACGCTCATTAAATTCTCAAGTGAACGTGCAATGGGATATTTACCTCAGTGAAACAAGCTATTATTTTGCCCATTTACAAAAAAGTTGACCTGACAATCATAGATGATTGTAAAGTGATCTATCATGCATAACGGGCTATATTTTTTAAGGAATGACTTATGGATTGGGAGTCAACACGCACTTAAAAATCCCTTGCTTCCCCCTTTTCCCGACAATCGCAAAACCTAATATATAAAAACTGAAAAGAGTTTACAATCCCTACAAATTACTGACACTTTTTGGAATTATCTCTCTCTACATTTGTGCATTGTGCATTTCCATTTTAGGTATATGCTTTTTTCTTAAAACAAAACTTGAGTTTTCACTTTCCCTTCATCTCGTTAACAAAAAAGAGATAAAAGGCAAATAGATGGCAACAAAATGAAAATTTTAGAGTTTAAGTATGGAAAAAATTTAAAGCAATAAAAAATGTAAGTAAAGAAAATTTAGTCACACACCACGAATGAACACAAAATTTTTGTTACCCATGTTTGGGAAATTCCACTAGTTCAACCCTAATAGCTTGGAGTTATATAAGAAAGAGATTTTTCTACACAAATTTTTAAAAATGGATATGCATGATTGAAACATATTTAAGATGGAAATGATCTATGGATCCAAACCTTTTAAAGAGAATAAAAAACACTCATTACATTCTCAAGTGAATGTGAGGTAGGATATTTACCCAAGTCAAACAAGCCAATATTTTGCCTATTTACTAAAACCTGAACTGACGATCATAGATGATTGTAAAGTGATTTATCATGCATAACGGGCTATATTTTTGTAAGGAATGACATATGGATTGGGAGTCAACACTTAGTTAAAAATCCCATGCCTCCTCCTTTCCCCGACGATTGCAAAACCTAATAAATAAAAATAATAATGTGTTTACAATCCCTAAAAATTACTGACACTTTTTGGAATTATCTCTCTCTACATTTGTGCCTTGTGCATTTTCATTTTATATTTATACTTTTTTCTTTAATCAAAACTTGAATTTTCACTTTCCCTTCATCTCGTAAAAAAATAGAGATAAAAGACAAATAGATCACAACAAATTAAAATTTTAGACTTTATGTATAGAACAAATTTTAAGCAATAATAAATTTAAGTAAAGAAAATTTACTCACACACCAAAAATGAACACAAAAGTTTTGTTATCAAAGTTTTGGAAATTCTACTAGTTCAACTATAATTGCTTGAAGTTTTATCAGAAAGAGATTTTTCTACACATGTATCAAAAATTGGATATGCATACTTGAAATATGTTAAACATTCAAATGACCTATGGATCCAAACCTTTTAAAGAGAATAACAAATGCTCATTAAATTCTCAACTGAACGTGTGGTGGGATATTTATCCGAGTCAAACAAGCTATTATTTTGCCCATTTAAAAAAAGGTGACATGATAATCATAGATGATTGTAAATTGATTTGTCTTGCATAACGGGCTATATTTTTTTAAGGAATGACATATGGATTGGGTGTCATCTTGTCATCTCTCAATTAAAAATCCCCCAACTCCCCCATTTCCCGACAATTGCAAAACCTAATATATAAAAAATAAAAATAGTTTACAATCCATAAAAATTACAGACACTTTTTGGAGTTATTACTCTCTACATTTGAGCATTGTGCATTTCCATTTTAGATGTACACTTTGTTTTTAAATCAAAACTTGGGGTGTGACTTTCCCTTCATCTCGTAAACAAAAAAGAGATAAATGGTAAATAGATCACAACAAAATGAAAATTTTAGACTTTAAGTATGGAAAAAATTTAAATAAATAACAAATTTAAGTAAATAAAATTTATTTGCACACCACAAATGAACAAAAAGGTTTTTTTATCCAAGTTTGGGAAAGTCCACTAGTTCCACCCTAATAGCTTGGAGTTTTATAAGAAAGAGATTTTTCTACACATGTTTTAAAAAATGGATAAGCATGCTTGAAACATGTTAAAGATTCGAATGACCTAAGGATCCAAACCTTTTAAAGCAATTAACAAACGTTCATAAAATTCTCAAGCAAACATGCGGTGGGATATTTACCCAAGTCAAACAACCCATTATTATGCCCATTTAAAAAAAGCTAACCTGACGATCATAGATGATTGTAAATTTATTTATCATGTGTAATGGGCTATATTTTTGTAAGGATGACTTATGGATTGGGAGTCAACACTTAGTTTAAAATCCCCCGCCACCCCCTTTTCCCGATGATTGGCAAACTAATATATAAAAACTAAAAATAGTTTACAATCCCTAAAAATATAGACACTTATTGGAGTTATCGCTACCTACATTTGTACATTGTGCATTTCCATTTTAGATGTACACTTTGTTTTTAAATCAAAAAATGAGGTTTCACTTTCCCATCATCTCGTAAAAAAAAAAGAGATAAAAGGAAAATAGATCACAACAAAATGAAAATTTTAGGTTTTATGTTTGGAAGAAATTTAAAGCAATAACAAATGTAAGTAAAGAAAATTTATTCACTCACCACAAATGAACACAAAAGTTTTGTTATCCAAGTTTGGGGAATTCCACTAGGTCAACCCAAATAACTTGGAATTTTATAAGAAAAAGATTTTTCTACACATGTTTTAAAAACTGGATATGCATGGTTGAAACATGTTAAAGATGCAAATGACCTATGGATCCAAACCTTTTAAAGAGAATAACAAATGCTTATTAAATTCTCAAGTGAATGTGCGGTGGTATATTTACCCGAGGAAACAAGCTATTATTTTGCCCATTTACAAAAACCTGACTTGACGATCATAGATGATTGTAAATTGATTTATCGTGCGTAACGGGCTATATTTTGGTAAGGAATGACTTATGGATTGGGAGTCAACACTCAGTTAAATATCCCCTGCCTCCCCCGTTTCCTAACGATTTCAAGACCTAATATATAAAAACTAAAAAGTGTTTACAATCCCTAAAACTTACAGACACTTTTTCGAATTATCTCTCTCTACATTTGTGCATTGTGCATTTCCATTTTAGATTCATATTTTTTTTAAATCAAAACTTGAGTTTTCACTTTCCCTTCATCTCGTAAACAAAAAAGAGATAAAAGGCAAATAGATCACAACAAAATGAAAATTTTAGATTTTATGTATGGAAAAAATTTAAAACAATAACAAATGTAAGTAAAGAAAATTTATTCACATCCCACAAATGAACACAAAAATGTTATTATCCAGATTTGGGAAAGTCCACTAGTTCAACCCTAATAGCTTGGAGTTTATAAGAAATAAATTTTTCTACACAAATTTTCATTAATGGATAAGCATGCTTCAAACATGTTAAATATGCAAATGAACTATAGATCTAAACCTTTTAAAGAGAATAACAAACGCTCATTAAATTCTCATGTGAACGTGCAGTAGGATATTTACCCGAGTCAAACAAGCTATTATTTTACACATTTCCAAGTAGTTGATCTGACGATCATAGATGATTGTAAAGTGATTTAGAATGTGTAACGGGCTATATTTTTGTAAGGAATGACTTATGGATGTGGACTCAACACTAAGTTAAAAATCCCCCACCTACCCCTTTTCCCGACGATTACAAATGCTAATATACAACAACAAAAAAGAGTTTACAATCCCTAAATATTACAAACAGTTTTAGGAATTATCTCTCTCTACATTTATGCATTGTGCATTTCCATTTTAGATGTATACTTTTTTCTTAAATCAAAACTTGAGTTTTCACTTTCCCTTCATCTGGTAAAAAAAAGAGATAAAAGGCAAATAGATCATAAAAAATTAAAATTTTAGAGTTTTTATATGGACAAAATTTAAAGCAATAACAATGTAAGTAAAGATAATTTATTCACACGCTACAAATAAAGACAAAAGTTTTGTTATCCAAGTTTGGGAAATTCCTCTAGTTCAACCCTAATAGCTTGGAGTTTTATAAGAAACATATCTTTCTACATATGTATTAAAAAATGGATATGCATGCTTGAAACATGTAAAAGATTCAAATGACCTATGGATCCAAACCTTTTAAAGAGAATAACAAATGCTAATTAAATTCTCAAGTGAACATGTAGTGGGATATTTACTCGAGTTAAACAAGCGATTGTTTCGCCCATTTAAAAAAAACATAACCTTACGATCATAGATGATTGTAAATTTATTTATCATGTGTAACATGCAACATTTTTTAAAGGATTGACTTATGGATTGGGAGTCAACTCTCAGTTAAAAATCCCCTGCCTCCCCCTTTTCCCAACGATTGCAAAACCTAATATATAAAAACTTAACAGAGTTTACAATCAGTAAAAATTACAAAAACTTTTTGGTTTTATCGTTCTCTTCATTTGTGCATTGTGAAATTCCATGTTAGATACATACTTTCATCTCGAAAACAAAAAAGAGATAAAAGTCAAATAGATCACAACAAAATGAAAATTTTATAGTTTATGTAAAGAAAAAATTTAAAGGAATAACAAATGTAAGTAATGAAAATTTATTCACAAACCAAAAATGACAACAAAAGTTTTTTTTATCCTAGTTTTTGAAATTCTACTAGTTCAACCCTAATAGCTTGGAGTTTTATAAGAAAGAGATTTTTCTACATGTTTTAAAAAATGGATATGCATGCTTGAAACATGTCAAAGATGCAAATGACCTATGGATCCAAACCTTTTGAAGCGAATAACAAACGTTATATAAATTCTCAAGTGAACGTGCGGTGGGATATTTGCACGAGTCAAACAAGCCATTATTTTGCCCATTTACAAAAAGCTGACCTGACGATCATAGATGATTGTAAAGTGATTTATCATGCGTAACGGGCTATATTTTTTTAATGAATGACATATAGGTCTAGAGTCAACACTCAGTTAAAAATCCCCTGCCTCCCCCTTTTCCTAAAAATTGTTTACAATCCCTAAAAATTACAGAGACCTTTTGGAATTATCGCTCTCTACATTTGTGCATTGTGCATTTCCATTTTAGTTATTTATTTTCTTTTTAAAGCAAAACTTGAGTTTTCACTTTCCTTTCATCTCATAAACTAAAAAGAGATAAAAGGCAAATAAATCACAAAAAAATGAAAATTTTAGAGTTTATGTATGGAAGAAATTTAAATCAACAACAAACGTCAGTAAAGAAACTTTATTCGCACTCCACAAATGAACACACAAGTTTTGTTATCCAAGTTTTGGAAATTCCACTAGTTCAACCATAATAGCTTGGAGTTTTATAAGAAAGAAATTTTTCTACACATGTCTTAAAAAATGAATATGAATGCTTGAAACATGTTAAAGATTCAAATGACCTATGTATCCAAACCTTTTAAAGAGAATAAAAAATGCTGATTAAATTTTTAAGTGAATGTGCAGTTGGATATTTACCCGAGTCAAAGAAGCCATTGTTTCGCCCATTTAAAAAAAGCTGACCTAATAATCATAGATGATTGTTCATTGATTTATAATGTGTAAAGGGCTATGTTTTTGTAAGGATTGACTTATGGATTGGGAGTCAACCCTCAATTAAAAATCCCCCTACTCCCCCTTTTCTTGACGATTGAGAAACCTAATATATAAAAACTTAAAAGAGTTTGGAATCCCTAAAAATTACAGACACCTTTTGGATATATCGCTTTCTACGTTTGTGCGTTGTCAATTTCCATTTTAGATGTATACTTTGTTTTTAAATCAAAACTTGAGTTTTCACTTTCTCTTCATCTTGTAAACAAAAAATAGATAAAGGGTAAACAGATTACAACAAAATGAAAATTTTAGAGTTTATGTATGGAAGAAAATTAAAGCAATAACAAATGTAAGTAAAGAAAATTTATTCGCACACTACAAATGGACACAAGTTTTTGTTATCAAAGTTTGGGAAATTCCACTAGTTCAACCCTTATATCTTGGAATTTTATTAGAAAGAGATTTTTCTACACTTGTTTTAAATAATGGATATGCATGCTTGAAACATGTTAAAGATGGAAATGACCAATGGATCCAAACCTTCTAAAGAGAATATAACACGCTCATTAAATTCTCAAGTGAACGTGCGGTGGGATATTTACCCGAGTCAAACAAGGTATTATTTTGCCTATTTACAAAAAGCTAACTTGGCGATCATAGATGTTTGGAAAGTGATTTATCATGCATAACAGGCTATATTTTTTGTAAGGAATGACTTATGGATTGGGAGTCAACACTCACTTAAAATTCCTCTGCCTCCACCTTTTCCAGACGATTGCAAAACCTAATAAATAAAAACTAAAAATTGTTTACTATCCCTAAAAATTACAAACACTTTTTGGAATTACCTCTCTCTACATTTATGCATTGTGCAGTTCCATTTTAGATGTATACTTTTTTCTTAAATCAAAACTTGAGTTTTCAATTTCCCTTCATCTCGTAAAAAAAGAGATAAAAGAAAAATAGATTACAACAAATTAAAATTTTAGAGTTTATGAATGGAAAAAATTTAAAGCAATAACAAATGTAAGTAAAGAAAATTTATTCACACACCACTAATGAACACAAAAGTTTTGCTATCCAAGTGTGGGAAATTCCACTAGTTCAACCATAATAGCTTGGATTTTTATAAGAAAGAGATTTTTCTACACATGTTTTAAAAGATGGATATGTATGCTTGAAACACATTAAAGATTCAAATGACCAATGGATCCAAACCTTTTAAAGAGAATAAAAAATGCACATTAAATTCTCAAGTGAACGTGCGGTGGGATATTTACCCGAGTCAAACAAGAAATTATTTCGCCCATTAAAAAAAATCTGACCTGACGATCATAGATGATTGTAAATTGATTTATCATGTGTAACGGACTATAGTTTTGGAAGGATTGACTTATGGATTGGGAGTCAACTCTCTGTAAAAAATCCCTTGCCACCCATTTTTTCTCGACGATTGCAAAACCCAATATATAAAAACTTAAAAGAGTTTACAATCCCTAAAAATTATAGACACTTTTTGGAATTATCTCTCTTTAAATGTGTGCATTGTGCAATACCATTAGATGCATACTTTTTTCTTATATAAAAACAAGAGTTTTCACTTTCCCTTCATCACGTAAACAAAAAAGAGATAAAAGGCAAATAGTTCTCAACAAAATGAAAATTTTAGAGTTTATGTATGGAAGAAATTTAAAGCAATAACAAATGTAAGTAAAGAAATTTTTTTCGCAAACCACAATTGAACACAAATGTAAGTTTGGGGAATTCCACTAGTTTAACCTTAATAGCATAGAATTTTATTAGAAAGAGATTTTTCTACACACATTTTTAAAAATAGATATGCATGCTAGAAACATGTTAAAGATGCAAATGACCAATGGATCCAAACCTTCTAAAGAGAATGAGAACGGCTCATTAAATTTTCAAGTGAACTTCCGGTGGGATATTTACCTGAGTCAAACAAGCCATTATTTTGCCCATTTCTAAAAAGCTGACCTAACGATCATAGATTATTATAAAGTGATTTATCATGCGTGATAGGCTATATTTTTGTAAGGAATTACTTAGGGATTGAGAATCAACAATCAGTTAACATTCCCCTACCTCCCCTTTTCCCGATGATTGCAAAACCAAATAAATAAAAACTAAAAATTATTTACAATCAATAAAAATTACAGACACTTTTTGGAATTATCGCTTTCTACTTTTGTGCATTGTGCATTTCCATTTTAGATTTATCCTTTTTTCTTAAATGAATACTTGAGTTTTCACTTTCCCTTCATTTCGTAAAAACAAAGAGATAAAAGGAAAATAGATCACAACAAATTAAAATTTTAGAGTTTATGAATGGAAAAAATTTTAATCAATAACAAATGTAAGAAAAGAAAATTTATTCACGCACCACAAATTAACACAGTAGTTTTGTTATCCAAGTGTGGCAAATTCCTCTTGTTCAACCATAACAACTTGAAGTTTTATCTAAGTTTTGTTATCTAAGTTTTGGAATTTCATTAGAAAGATGTCTTTCTACACATGTTTTAAAAACTGGTTATGCGTGTTTGAAACATGTTAAAGATGCAAATGACATATGGATCCAAACCTTTTAAAGAGAAAAACATACGCTCATTAAATTATCAAGTGAACATGCAGTGATATTTACCCGAGTCAAACAAGGCATTTTTTTGCCCATTTAGAAAAATCTGACCTGACGATCATAGATGATTGTAAAGTGATTTATCATGCGTAATGGGCTATATTTTTGTAAGGAATGACTTATGGATTGGGAGTCAACACTCACTAAAAATTCCCATGCCTCCCCATTTACCCGACGATTGCAAAACCCAATGAATAAAAACTGAAAAGTGTTTACAATCCATAAAAATTACAAACACTTTTTGGAATTATCTCTCAGTACATTTGTGCATTGTGCATTTCCATTATAGATGTATACTTTTTTCTTAAATAAAAACTTGATTTTTGACTTTCCCATCATTTCGTAAAAAAAAAAAGAGATAAAAGGCAAATAGATCTCAACAAATTAAAATTTTAAAGTTTATGTATGGAAAAAAAATTAAGCAATAACTAATGTAAGTAAAGAAAATTTATTCACAAACCACAAATGAACACAAAAGTTTTGTTTTCCAAGTTTGGGAAATTTCACTAGTTCGACCATAATAGCTTGGAGTTTTATGAGAAAGAGATTTTTCTACACATGTTATTAAAAATGGATATGCATGCTTGAAACATGTTAAAGATTCAAATTACCTATGGATCCAAACCTTTTAAAGAGAATAACAAATGCACATTAAGTTCTCAAGTGAACATGCAGTAGGATATTTACCCGAGTCAAACAAGCCATTGTTTAGCCCATTAAAAAAAAGGTGACCTGACTATCATAGATGATTGTAAATTGATTTATCAAGCGAAACCGGTTATATTTGTATAAGGATTGACTGTTAGATTGGGAGTCAACTCTCAGTTAAAAATCCCCCGCCTCCCCCTTTTACTGACGAATGTAAAATCTAATATATAAAAACTTAAAAAAGTTTACAATCCCTAAAAATTACAGACTCTTTTTGGAATTATCTCTCCCTTCATTTGTGCATTGTGCAATTCCATGTTAGATGTATACCTTTTTCTTATATCAAAACATGAGTTTTCACTTTCCCTTCATCTCGTAAATAAAAAAGAGATAAAAGGCAAATAGATCACAACGAAATGAAAATTTTAGAGTTTTTTGTATGGAAAAAATTTAAACCAATAACAAATGTGTTACTAATGAAAATTTATTCACACACCACAAATGAACACAAAGGTTTTTTTTATCAAAGTTTCAGAAATTCCACTAGTTCAACCCTAATAGCTTGGAGTTTTATAATAAAGAGATTTTTCTACACATGTTTTAAAAAATGGATATGCATGCTTGAAACATGTTAAAGATGCAAATGACCTATGCATCAAAACTTTTAAAGCGAATAACAAATGTTCATTAAATTCTCAAGTGAACATGCGGTGGGAGATTTACCCGAGTCAAACAATCCATTATTTTGCCCATTTACAAAAGGCTGACCTGACGATCATAGATGATTGTAAAGTGATTTATCAAATGTAACGGGCTTTATTTTTCCAAGGAATGATTTCTTGGTTGGGAGTCAACACTAAGTTAAAAATCCCACGCCTCTCCCTTTTCCCGATGATTACAAAACCCAATACATAAAAACTAAAAATAGTTTAAAATCCCTAAAAATTACAGACCCCTTTCGGAATTATCACTCTCAACATTTGTGCATTGTGGATTTCCATTTTAGATGTATAAATTTTTTTTAAATCAAAACTGGAGTTTTCCCTTTCCCTTTTCCTCGAAAACAAAAAAGAGATAAAAGGCAAAACTGATTACAACAAAATGAAAATTTTCTAGTTTATGTATGGAAGAAATTTAAAGCAATAACAAATTTAAGTAAAGAAAATTTATTCGCACAGCACAAATGAACACAAAAGTTTTATTATCCATGTTTGGGGAATTCCACTAGTTCAACCCTAACAACTTGGAATTTTAATAGAAAGAGGTTTTTTTACACATGTTTTAAAAAATAGATATGCATGCTTGAAACATGTTAAAGATGCAAATGACCTATGGATCCAAAACTTTTAAAGAGAATAAATAATGCTCATGAAATTCTCAAGTGAACGTGCCGTGGGATATTTTCCCGAGTCAAACAAGCCATTATTTTGCCCATTTACAAAAAATTGACCTGACGACCATAGATGGTTGTAAAGTGATTTATCATGTGTAACGGGCTATATTTTTGAAAGGAATGACTTATTGATTGGGAGTCAAAACTCAGATAAAAATCCCCCGCCTCCCCCTTTTCCCGACGATTGCAAAACCTAATATATAAAAAATAAAAATAGTTTACAATCCCTAAAAATTACAGACACTTTTAGTATTATCACTTTCTTTATTTTTTCATTGTGCATTTCCATTTTAGATGTATACTTTTTTCTTAAATCAAAACTTGAGTTTTCACTTTCCCTTCATCTCGTAAAAAAAAAGAGAAAAAAGACAAATAGATCACAACAAATTAAAATTTTTGAGTTTATGTATGGAAAAAATTTTATGGAATAACAAAATGTAAGAAAAGAAAATTTATTCACACACCATAAATGATCACAAAAGTTTATTTATCCAAGTTTGGAAAATTTCACTAGTTTAACCCTAATAGCTTGGAGTTTTATAAGAAAGAGATTGTTCTACTCATGTTTCAAAAAATGGATATGCATACTTGAAACATGTTAAATATGTGAATGACTTATGGATCCAAACCTTTTAAAGAGAATAATAAACATTCATTAAATTCTCAAGTGAACGTGCGGTGGGATATTTACCCGAGTCAAACAAGCCTTTATTGTGCCCATTTAAAAAAACCTTACCTAACGATCATAGATGATTGTAAAGTGATTTATCATGCGTAACGGGCTATAAGTTATGGGTGTGGAGTCAAAACTAAGTTAAAAATCCCCCTCCTCACCCTTTTTCCAACGATTGCAAAACCTAATATATAAAAACTAAAAATAGTTTGGAATCCTTAAAAGTTACAGACACCTTTTAGAATTATCGGTCTCTACCTTTGTGCATTGTGAATTTCCATTTTAGATGTATACATTTTTTTAAATCAAAACTCATGAGCTTTCACTTTCCCTTCATCACGTAAACAAAAAAGAGATAAAAGGCAAACTGATCACAACAAAATAAAAAATTTAGAATTTATGAAAGGAAGAAATTTAAAGCAATAAGAAATGTAAGTAAAGAATATTTATTCTCACACCAAAAATGAACACAAAAGTTTTGTTATCCAAGTTTGGGAAATTCCACTAGTTCAACCATAATAGCTTGGAGTTTTATAAGAAAGATATTTTTCTACACATGTTTTAAAAAATGGATATGCATGCTTGAAACATGTTAAATATTCAAATGACCTATGGATCCAAACCTTTTAAAAAGAATAACAAATGCTCATGAAATTCTCAAGTGAACGTGCGGTGAGATATTTACCTGAGACAAACAAGCCATTGTTTTGCCCATTTAAAAAAACTGACCTGACAATCATAGATGATTGTAAATTTATTTATCATGTGTAAAGGGCAATATTATTGTAAGGAATCACTCATGAATAGGGAGTCAACTCTCAGTTAATAATCCCCCTCCTCCCCCTTTTCCCGACGATTGCAAAACCTAATAATTAAAAACGTAAAAGAGTTTAGAATCCCTAACAATTAAAGACACTTTTTTGAATTATCTCTCTCTACATTTTTGCATTGTGCAATTCCATGTTAGATGTATACTTTTTTCTTATATAAAAACTTGAGTTTTCACTTTCCCATGATCTCGTAAACAAAAAAGAGATAAAAGGCAAAAAGATCACAACAAAAAGAAAATTTTAGAGTTTATATATGGAAGAAATTTAAAGCAATAGCAAATGTAAGTAAAGAAAATTTAGTTATACACCACAAATGAACAAAAAAATTTTGTTATCCAAGTTTGGGGAATTCCACTAGTTCAACCCTTATAGCTTAGAATTTTTTTAGAAAGAGATTTTTCTACACATATTTTAAAAAATGGATATGCATGCTTGAAACATGTTACAATGTAAATGAGCTATGGATCCAAACCACAAACGCTCATTAAATTCTCAAGTGAATGTGTGGAGGGATATTTACCTGAGTCAAACAAGCCAAATAAACACAGAAGTTTTGTTATCCAAGTTTGGAAAATTCCACTAGTTCAACCCAAATAGCTTGGAATTTTATAAGTAAGAGATTTTTTGACATATGTTTTTAAAAATTGATATGCATGCTTAAAACATGTTAAAGATGAAAATAACTTATGGATCCAAACCTTTTAAAGAGAATAACCAATGCTCATTAAATTTTCAAGTCAACGTGCGGTGGGATATTTACCCGAGTCAAACAAGCCATTATTTTCACCCTTTACAAAAGACTGACCTAAACATCATAGATGATTGTAAAGTGATTTATCATGCGCAATGGGATATATTTTTTTAAGGAATGACTTATGGATTGGTAATCAAGACTCATTTAAAAATCCCTTGCCTTCCCCTTTTCCCGACGATTGCTAAACCTAATATTTAAAAACTAAAAAGAGTTTATAATCCTTAAAAATTTTAGACACTTTTTGGAATTATCTTTCTCTACATTAGTGCATTGTGGATGTATACTTTTTTCTTAAATCAAAACTTGAGTTTTCACTTTCCCTTCATATCGTAAACAAAAAGGAGATAAAACGCAAATAGATCACAATAAAATGAAAATTTTAGAGTTCATGTATGTAAAAAATATAATGTATTAACAAATGCAATTAGTAAAAAATTATTCACACACCACAAATGAACAAAAAAGTATCTTATCCAAGTTTGTTAAATTCCACTAGTTCAACCCTAATAGCTTGAAATTTTATAAGAAAGAGATTTTTCTACACATCTTTTAAAAAGGGATCTGCATGCTTGAAACATGTTAAAGCTGCAAATGACCTAAAGATCCTAACCTTTTAAAGAGAATAAAAAATGCTCATTAAATTCTCAAGTGAACGAGCGGTGGGATATTTGCCCGAGTCCAACAAGCCATTACTTTTTCCAGTTACAAAAAGCTAACCTAACGATCATAGATGATTGTAAAGTGATTTATCATGCATAACGGGCTATATTTTTAAAAAGAATAACTTATGGATTTGGAGTCAACACTCACTTAAAAATCCTGTGCCTCCCCCCTTTTCCCAACAATTGCAAAACCTAATATATAAAAACTAAAAAGAGTTTAAGATCCCTCAAAATTACAGACACTTTTTGGAATTAACTCTCTCTACATTTATGCATTGTGCATTTCCATTTTTATGTATACTTTTTTCTTAAATCAAAACTTGAGTTTTCACTTTCCTTTCTTCTCGTAAATAAAAAAGAGATAAAAGGCAAATAGATCACAACTAAACGAAAATTTTAGAGTTTATGTTTGAAAAAAATTTAAAGCAAAAAAATTAAAGTAAAGAAAATTTATTCACACACCACAAATGAGCACAAAAGTTTTGTTATCCAAGTTTGGGAAATTTCACTAGTTCAACCCGAATAACTTGGAATTTTACAAGAAAGAGATTTTTCTACACAGGTTTTAAAAAATGGATATGCATGCTTGAAACATATTAAAGATGCAAATGACCTTGGATCCAAACCTTTTAAAGAGAATAACAAACATTCAATAAATTGTCAAGTGAACGTAAACAAAAGGCAAATAGATCACTACAAAATGAAAATTTTAGAGTTCTTGTATAGAAAAAATTTAAAGAATTAAAAAATGTCTGTAATAAAAATTTATTCACACACCACAAATGAACACAAAAGTTATCTTATCCAAGTTTGTGAAATTCCACTAGTTCAACCTTAATAGGTTGAAATTTTAAACGAAAGAGATTTTTCTACACACGTTTTAAAAAATGGATATGCTTGGTTGAAACATGTTCAAGATGCAAATGACCTATGGATCCAAACCATTTCAAGAGAATAACCACCGCTCATTAAATTGCCAAGTGAACGTGCGGTGGAATATTTACCCGATTCAAACAAACCATTATTATGCCGATTTACCAAAAGCTGACCTAATTAACAAAGATGGCTGTAAAGTGACTTACCATGCGTAAAGGGCTGTAATTTCGTAAGGAATGAATTATGGATTGGGAGTCAACACTCAATTAAAAACCCCTGCCCCCCTTTCCCAACTATTGCAAAACCTAATATATAAAAACTAAAAAGAGTTTACAATCCATAAAAATTACAGACACTTTTTGAAATTATCTCTCTACATTTGTGCTTTGTGCATTTCCTTATACTTTTTTCTTAAATCCGAACTTGAGTTTTCACTTTCCCTTCATCTCGTAAACAAAAAAAAGAGGTAAAAGGCA
Source organism: Aristolochia californica (assembly GCF_029961685.1). Classification (NCBI taxonomy): domain Eukaryota; kingdom Viridiplantae; phylum Streptophyta; class Magnoliopsida; order Piperales; family Aristolochiaceae; genus Aristolochia; species Aristolochia californica. Next base: position 20,974,361 of record NW_027182257.1, on the reverse strand, counting down.
AATGGATCACAACAAATGAAAATTTTAGAGTTCATGTATGGAAAAAATTTAAAGTAATAACAAATTATAGTAAATAAAATTTATTCGCACTCCACAAATGAACCCAAAAGTTTGTTATCCTAGTTTGGGAAATTCCACTAGTTTAAATCTAATAGCTTGGAATTTTATAAGAAAGAGAATTTTTTACACATGTTTCAAAAAATGGATATGCATGTTTGACACATGTTAAAGATGCAAATGACCTATGGATCCAAACCTTTTAAAGAGAATAATAAACGCTCATTAAATTCGCAAGTGAACATACGGTGGGATATTTACCCGAGTCAAATAAGCCATTATTTTTCCCATTTACAAAAAGCTGACCTAAATGTCATAGATGATTGTAAAGTGACTTATCATGCGTAAAGGGCTATAATTTTTAAAGGAATGACTTATGGATTGAGAGTCAACACTCAATTAAAAATCCATTGCCTTTTCCCGGCAATTGAAAAATCTAATATATAAAAACTAAAAAGAGTTTACAATCCATAAAAATTATAGACACTTTTTGGAATTATCTCTCTCTAAATTTGTGCAATGTGCATTTCCATTTTAGATGTATACTTTTTTCTTCAATCAAAACTTGAGTTTTCACTTTCCCTTCATCTCGTGAACAAAAAAGGGATAAAAGGCAAATAGATCAACCAAATGAATCTTTTAGAGTTCAAGTATGGAAAAAATTTAAAGATTTAACAAATGTAAGTAATGAAAATTTATTCACACACCACAAAAGAACACAAAATTTATCTTATCTAAGTTTGTGAAATTCCACTAGTTCAACCCTAATAGCTTGGAACTTTCTAAGAAATAAATTTTTCTACACATGTTTTTAAAAATGGATATGCATGCTTGAAATATGTTAAAGATGCAAATGACCTATAGATCCAAACCTTTTATAGAGAATATGAAACGCTCATTAAATTCTCAAGTGAACGTGCGATGGGTTATTTACCCGAGTTAAACAAACATTTATTTTGTTGACTTACAAAAAACTGACCTAACAATCATAGATGATTGTAAAGTGATTTATCATGGGTAACGGGCTATAATTTTGTAAGGAACGACTTATGGATTGGCAATCAACACTCAGTCAAAAATTCCCCGCTTCATCCTTTTCCCATCGATTGCGAAACCTAATAAATAAAAACTAAAAAGAGTTTACAATCAATTAAAATTACAGAAACTTTTTGGAATTATCTCTCTACATTTGTGCATTGTGCATTTCCATTTTAGATGTATACTTTTTTTTTAAATCAAAACTAGAGTTTTCACTTTCCCTTAATGTTGTAAAAAAAAAAAAAAAGATAAAAGGCAAATGGATCTCAACAAAATGAACATTTTAGAGTTCATATATGGAAAAAATTTAAAGCAATAACAAATTATAGTAAAGAAAATTTATTCGTACTCCACAAATGAACACAAAGGTTTTGTTATCCACCTTTGGGAAATTCCACTAGTTCAACCCTAATTACTTGGAATTTTATAAGAAAGGGATTTTTCTACACATGTTTTTAAAAAATGGATATGCATGCTTGAAACTTGTTAAAGATGCAAATGACCTATGGATCCAAACCTTTTAAAGAGAATAATAAATGCACGTTAAATTCTCAAGTGAACGTGCGGTGGTATATTTACTCGAGTCAAACAAGCCATTAGTTTTCTCATTTACAAAAAGCTGACCTAAATATCATAGATGATGGTAAAGTGATTTATCATGCATAAAGGGTTATAATTCCCCCCTTTTCCTGACTATTGCAAAACCTAATAAATAAAAACTAAAAAAAGTTTACAATCCATAAACATTATAGACACTTTTTGGAATTATCTCTCTCTACATTTGTGCATTGTGCATTTCCATTTTAGATGTATACTTTTTTCTTAAGTAAAAACTTGAGTTTTCACTTTCCCTTCATCTCGTAAACAAAAAAGGGATAAAAGGCAAATCGATCACAACAAAATTAAATTTTAGAGTTAATTTATTGAAAAACTTTAAAGCATTAACAAATGTAAGTAATGAAAAGTTATTCACACACAACAAATGAACACAAAAGTTATCTTATCTAAGTTTGTGAAATTCCACTAATTCAACACTAATAGCTAGGAATTTTATCAGAAAGAGAGTTTTCTACACATGTTTTAAAAAATGGATAAGCATGCTTGAAACATGTTAAAGATGCAAATGACCTATGGATCCAAACCATTTAAAGAGAATAATAACCGCTCATTAAATTCTCAAGTGAACGTGCGGTGGGATATTTACCTGTGTCGAATATGCCAATACTTTTCCCATTTACAAAAGTTGACCTAAATATCATAGATGATTGTAAAGTGATTTTTCATCCATAACAGGCTATACTTTTGTGAGGAATGACTTATGGATTGGTAGTCAACACTTAATTAACAATCCCCGGCCACCCCCTTTTCCCGATGATTGCAAAACCTAATATATTAAAACTAAAAATAGTTTAAAAACCCTAAAAATTAAGTACACTTTTTGGAATTATCTCTCTCTACATTTTTGCATTGTGCATTTCCATTTTAGATATATACTATTTTATTATATCAAAACTAGAGTTTTTACTTTCCCTTCCTCTCATCAACAAAAAGGAGAAAACGCAAATAGATCACAACAAAATGAAAATTTTAGACTTTATGTATGGAAAAAATTTTAAGCAATAACAAATATAAGTAAAGAAAATTTTAGATATATACTATTTTCTTGTATCAAAACTAGAGCTTTCACTTTCCCTTCATCTCGTAAACAAAAAAGAGATAAAAGGCAAATAGATCACAACAAAATGAAAATTTTAGACTTTATGTGCGGAAAAAACATTAAGCAACAACAAATGTAAGTAAAGAAAATTTATTCACACACCACAAACAAACCCAAAAGTTTTGTTATCCAAATTTGGGAAATTCAACTAGTTCAACCCTAATAGCTTGGAATTTTATAAGAAAGAGATTTTTCTACACTAGTTTTTAAAAATGGATATGCATGCTTGAAACATGTTTAAGATGCAAATGACCTATGGATCCAAACCTTTTAAAGAGAATAATAAACACTCATAAAATTCTCAAGTGAATGTGCAGTGGGACATTTACCTGAGTAAAACTAGCCATTATTTTGGCCATTAACATAAAGTTGACCTAAATATCATAGATGATTGTAAAGTGATTTATCATGCATAATGGGCTATAATTTTGTATGGAATGGCTTATGGATTGGGAGTCAACACTCAGTTAAAAATCCCCTGCCTCCCCAGTTTCCCGACTATTGCATAAACTAATATATAAAAACTAAAAACAGTTTACAATCCCTAAAAATTGCAGACACTTTCATGAATTATCTCTCTCTACATTTGTGCATTGTGCATTTCCATTTAAGATAAATACTCTCGAAAAAAAATTAGATAAAAGGAAAATAGATCACAACATAATGAAAATTTAAGAATTTTCTCTTGGAAAAATTTAAAGCAACAACAAATGTAAGTAAAGAAAATTTATTCGCACATCACAAATGAACAGAAAATTTTTGTAATCCAAATTTGGGAAATTCCACTAGTTCAACCTTCGTAGCTTGGAATTTTATAAGAAAGAGATTGTTCTACATATGTTTTAAAAAATGGGTATCCATGCTTGAAACATGTTAAAGATTCAAATGACCATTGGATCTAAACCTTTTAAAGAGAATAACAAACTCTCATTAAATTCTCAAGTGAACGTGTGGTGGAATATTTACCCGACTCAAACAAAGTGATTATTTTTTACAGTTACAAAAAGCTGACCTAACCATCATAGATAATTGAAAAATTATTTATCATGTGTGACGGGCAATTTTTTTTTTAGGAATGACTTATGGATTTGGAGTCAATACTCAGTTAAAAATCCCTCGCCTACCCCCTTTTCCCGACGATTGCAAAACCTAATATATAAAAACTCAAAATAGTTTACAATCCTTAAAAATTACAGACACTTTTTGGAATTAACTCTCTCTACATTTATGCATAGTGCATTTCTATTTTAGATATATATTTTTTTCTTAAATCAAAACTTGAGTTTTCACTTTCCCTTCATCTCATAAACAAAAAAGAGATAAAAGGCAAATAGATCACAAAAAAAATGAAACTTTTAGATTTTATGAACGCAAAATATTTAAAGCAATAAAAAATTAAATTAAATAAAATTTATTCATACACCACAAATGAACAGAAATTTTTTGTTATCCAAGTTTGGGAAATTCCACTAGTTCAACCCTAATAGCTTGGAATTTTATAAGAAAGAGATTTTTCAACACAGGTTTTAAAAAATGGATATGCATGCTTGAAACATGTTAAAGATGCAAATGACCTATGGATCCAAACCTTTTAAAGAGAATAATAAACGCTCATTAAATTCTCAAGTGAACGTGCAGTGGGATATTTACCCGAGTGAAACAAGGCATTATTTTGCCCATTAACAAAAAGCTGACAAAAATATCATAGATGATCATAAAGTGATTTATCATGCATAACGGTCTATAATTTGGTAAGGAATGCCTTATGGATTGGGAGTCAACACTCAGTTAAGAATCCCCCCTCCCGCTTTTCCGGACTATTGCAAAACCTAATATATAAAAACTAAAAACAGTTTACAATCCATAAAAATTACAAACACTTTTTGGAATTATCTCTCTCTACATTTTTTCATTGTGCATTTTCATTTTAGATATATACTCTTTTATTATATCAAAACTTGAGTGTTCACTTTCCCTTCATCTCGTAAACAAAGAAGAGATACAAGGCAAATAGATCACACCCAAATGAAAATTTTAGAGTTTATGTATGGAAAAAATTTTAAGCAATAACTAATGTAAGTAAAGAAAATTTATTCAAACACCACAAACGAACACAAAAGTTTTGTTATCTAAGTTTGGGAAATTCCAATACTTCACCCCTAATAGCTTGGAATTTTATAAGAAAGAGATTTTTCTCCATATGTTTTAAAAAATGGATATGCATGCTTGAAACATGTTAAAGATGCAAATGACCTATGGATCCAAAACTTTTAAAGAGAATAACAAACGCTCATTAAATTCTCAAGTGAACGTGCGGTGGGATATTTACCCACTCATAGAAGCGATTATTTTTTCCAGTTACAAAAATCTGACCTAACGATCATAAATGATTGTAAAGTGATTTACATGCATAACGGGTTATATTTTTGTAAGGAATGACTTATGGATTTGGAGTGAACACTCAATTAAAAATCCTCCACCACCCCCCTTTTCCCAATGATTGTAAATCATAATATATAAAAACTAAAAAGAGTTGACAATCCCTAAACATTATTGACACTTTTTTGAATTAACTCTCTCTACAGCTATGCATTGTGCATTTCTATTTTAGATGTCTACTTTTTTCTTATATCAAAACTTGAGTTTTCAGTTTCCTTTCATCTCGTAAACAAAAAAGAGATAAAAGGTAAATAGATCACAACAAAATGAAATTTTTAGAGATTACATATAGAAAAAATTTAAAGCAATAAAAAATTAAAGTAAATAAAATTTATTCACAAACCACAAATGAACACAAAAGTTATGTTAACAAAGTTTGGGAAATTCAACTAGTTCAACCCTAATAGCTTGGAATTTTATAAGAAAGAGATTTTTCTACACAGGTTTTAAAAAATGAATATGCATGCTTGAAACATGTTAACGATGCAAATGACCTATGGATCCAAACCTTTTAAAGACAATAATAAACACACATTAAATTCTCAAGTGAATGTGCAGTGGGACATATACCCGAGTCAAACAAGCCAATATTTTTCCCATTTACAAAAAGCTAACCTAAATATCATAGATGATTGTAAAGTGATTTATCATGCATAATGAGCTAAAATTTTTATGGAATGACTTATGGATTGGGAGTCAACACTCAGTTAAAAATTCCCCACCTCCCCCTTTTCCCGACTATTTCAAAACCTAATATATAAAAACTAAAAACAGTTTACAATCCCTAAAAATTACAGAGACTTGCTGGAATTATCTCTCTCTACATTTGTGCAATATGCATCTCCATTTTAGATATGTACTATTTTCTTATATCAAAACTTGAGTTTTCACTTTCCAATCATCTCGTAAACAAAAAAGAGATAAAAGGCAAATAGATCACAACCAAATGAAAATTTTAGAGTTTATGTATGGAAAAAATTTACAGCAACAAAAAATGTAAGTAAAGAAAATTTATTCACACACCACAAACGAACAAAAGTTTTGTTATCCAAGTTTGGGAAATTCCACTAGTTCAACCCTAATAGCTTGGAATTTTATAAGAAAGAGATTTTTCAACGTATGTGTTAAAAAATGGATATGCATGCTTTGAAACATGTGAAAGATTCAAATGACCTATGGATCAAAACCTTTACAAAAGAATAACAAACACTCATTAAATTCACAAGTGAGCATGCGGTGGGATATTTACCGACTCATAGAAGCGATTATTTTTTCAAGTTACAAAAAACTGACCTAACGATCATAGATGATTGTAAAGTGATTTATCATGCGTAATGGGCTATATTTTTGTAAAGAATGACTTATGGATTTGGAGTCAACACTCAGTTAAAAATCCCCTGCCACCCCCCTTTTCCCAACAATTGCAAATCCTACTATGTAAAAACTAAAAAGAGATTACAATCCCTAAAAATTACAGACACTTTTTGGAATTAACTCTCTCTACATTTATGCATTGTTCATTTCTATTTTAGATGTATAATTTTTTCTTAAATCAAAACTTGAGTTTTCACTTTCCCTTCATCTCGTAAAATAAAAACTTTACAGTTTATGTATGGAAAAAATTTAAAGGAATAACAAATTAAAGTAAAGAAAATTTATTCACACATCACAAATGAACACAAAAATTGGGAGTCAACACTAAGTTAAAAATCCACTGCCTCCTCCTTTTCCCGACTATTGCAAAACCTAATATATAAAAACTAAAAAAAGTTTACAATCCCTAAAACTTACAGACACTTTTTTTGAATTATCTCTCTCTACATTTTTGCATTGTGCATTTCCATTTTAAATATGTACTCTTTTCTTATATAAAAACTTGAGTTTTCACTTTCCCTTCATCTCGTAAACAAAAAAGAGATAAAAGGCAAATAGTTCACAACCAAATGAAAATTTAAAAGTTTATGTATGGAAACAATTTTAAGCAACAACAAATGTAAGTAAATAAAATTTATTCACACACCACAAACGAACACAAACGTTTTGTTATCCAAGTTTGGGAAATTCCACTTGTTCAACCCTTATTGCTTGGAATTTCATTAGAAATAGTTTTTCCTACACAGGTTTTAAAAAATGGATATGCATGCTTGAAACATGTTAAATATGCAAATGATCTATGGATCCAAACCTCGTAAAATGAATAATAAACAGTCATTAAATTCTCAAGTGAACGTGCAGTGGGATATTTACCCGAGTCAAATAAGCCATCATTTTGCCCATTTACAAAAAGTTGACCTAAATATCATAGATGATTGTAAAGTGATTTATCATGCATAATGGGCTATAATTTGTTAAGGAATGACTTATTGATTGGGAGTCAACACTCAATTAAAAATCCCCCGTCTCACCCTTTTCCCGACTATTGAAAAACAAAATATATAAAAACTAAAAACCGTTTACAATCCCTAAAAATTTCAGTGACTTTTTGGAATTACCTCTCTCAACATTTGTGCATTGTGCATTTCCATTTTAGATTTGTACTCTTTTCTTATATCACAACTTGAGTTTTCACTTTCCATTCATCTCCTAAACAAAAAAGAGATAAAAGGCAAACAGATCACAACCAAATGAAAATTTTAGTGTTTATGTATGGAAAATATTTAAAGCAGTAACAAATGTAAGTAAAGAAAATTTATTCACACACCACAAACGAACACAAAAGTTATGTTATCAAAGTTTGAGAAATTCCACTAGTTCAACCCTAATAGCTTGGAATTTGGTAAGAAAGAGATTTTTCTACATATGTTTTAAAAAATGGACATGCATGCTTGAAACATGTTAAAGATGCAAATGACCTATGGATCCAAACCTTTTTAAGAGAACATGCGGTGCGATATTTACCGACTCATACAAGCAATTATTTTTTCCAGTTACAAAAAACTGACCTAACGATCATAGATGATTGTAAAGTGATTTATCATGCGAAATGGGCTATAATTTTTAAAAGAATCGCTTATGTATTTGGAGTCAGTACTCAGTTAAAAATCTCTCGCCTCCCCCCTTTTCTCGATGATTGCAAATCCTAATGTATAAAAACTAAAAATATTTTACAATCCTTAAAAATTATAGACACTTTTTTGGAATTAACTCTCTCAACATTGATGGATTGTGATTTCTATTTTAGATGTATAATTTTTTCTTAAAACAAAACTTGATTTTTCACTTTCCCTTCATCTCGTAAACTTTTAGAGTTTATGTATGGAAAAAAATTAAAGCAATAACAAATTAAATTAAGAAAATTTATTCATACTCCACAAATGAACTCAAAAGTTTTTTCATCCAAGTTTGGGAAACTCCACTTGTTCAATCCTAATAGCTTGGAATTTTATAAGAAAGAGATTTTCTACACAAGTTTCAAAAAATGGATATGCATGCTTGAAACTTGATTTATGATGCAAATGACCTATGGATGCAAACCGTGAAAAGAGCATAATAAACGCACAATAAATTCTCCAGAACGTGCAGTGGGTTATTTACCCGACTCATACAAGCCATTATTTTTCCCATGGACAAAAAGCTGACCTTAATATCATAGATGATTGAAAAGTCATTTTTCATGCAAAATGGGTTATAATTTTTTAAGAAATGACTTATGGATTCGGAGTTAAAAATCCCCCGGCTCCCCCTTTTCTTGACTATTGCAAAACCGAATATATAAAAATTAAAAATAGTTTACAATCCCTAAAAATTACAGACACTTTTTGGAATTATCTCTCGCTAAATTTGTGCATTGTGCATTTCCATTTTAGATGTGTACTCTTTTCTTATATCAAAACATGAGTTTTCACTTTCCATTCATCTCGTAAACAAAAAAGAGATAAAAGGCAAAAATATCACAACAAAATGAAAATTTTAGAGTTTATATATGGAAGGAAACAAAAAATGTAAGAAAATAAAATTTAATAACACACTACGCACGAACACAAAAGTTTTGTTATCCAAGTTTGGGAAATTCCACTAGTTCAAACCTAATAGCTTGGAATTTTATAAAAAAAAGATTTTTCTACAAATGTTTTAAAAAATGGATATGCTTGCTTGAAACATGTTAAAGATGCAAATGACCACTGGATCCAAACCTTTTAAAGAGAATAACAAACGCTCATTAAATTCTCAAGCGAATGTGCAGTGGGATTTTTACCAAAGTCAAAGAAGCCATTGTTTTTTCCAGTTTCAAAAAGCTGACCTAACGATCATAGATGATTGTAAAATGATTTATCATGTGTAACAGGCTATATTTTTGTAAGGAATGAATTATGGATTTGGAGTCAACACTCAGTTAAAAATCCTCCTCCTCCCCCCTTTCCCGACGATTGCAAATCCTAATATATAAAAACTAAAAAGAGTTTACAATCCTTAAAAATTACAGATACTTTTTTCAAATTAAATTTCTCTACATTTATGTATTGTGCATTTCTATTTTAGATGTATACTCTTTTCTTAAATCAAAACTTCAGTTTTCACTTTCCCTTCATCTCGTAAAGAAAAAAGAGGTAAAGGCAAATATATCACAACAAAATAAAACTTTTCGACTTTATGTATGGAAAAAATTTAAATCAATAAAAAATTAAAGCAAATAAAATTTACTTTCACACCACAAATGAACACAAAAGTTTTGTTATCCAAGTTTGGGAAATTCCACTTGTTTAACCCTAATAGCTTAGAATTTTATAAGAAAGAGATTTTTCTACACAGGTTTTAAAAAAAAGGATATACATGCTTGAAACATGTTAAAGATGCAAATGACCTATGGATCCAAACCATGTAAAGAGAATAATAAACTCTCATTAAATTCTAAAGTGAACGTGCAGTGGGATATTTACTCGAGTCAAACAAGCCATTATTTTGCCCATTTACAAAAGCATACCTAAATATCATAGATGATTGTAGAGTGATTTAAATTGCATAACAGGCAATAATTTTTTAAGGAATGAATTATGGATTGGGATTCAACAATGAGTTAAAAATCACCCCCCTCCCCCTTTTTCCCGACTATTGCAAAACCTATTATATAAAAACTAAAAACAATTTACAATCCCTAAAATTTATAGACAATTTTTGGAATTATCTCTCTCTACATTTGTGCATTGTGCATTTCCATTTTAGATGTGTACTCTTTTCTTATATCAAAACTTGAGCTTTCACTTTCCATGCATCTCGTAAACAAAATAGAGATAAAAGGTAAGTAGATCACAACCACATGAAAATTTTAGAGTTTATGTATAGAAAAAAATTTAAGCAACAACAAATGTAAGTAAAGAAAGTTTATTCACACACCACAAAGGAACACAAACGTTTTGTTATCCAAGTTTTGGAAATTGCACTTGTTCAACCATTATTGCTTGAAATTTTATAAGAAATAGATTTTTCTACACAGGTTTTTAAAAATGGATAAGCATGCTTGAAACATTTTAAAGATGCAAATGACCTATGGATCCAAACCTTTTAAAATGAATAATAAACACTCATTAAATTCTCAAGTGAACGTGTAGTGGGATATTTACCCGAGTCAAACAAGCCATCATTTTGCCCATTTACAAAAACCTCACCTAAATATCATACATGATTGTAAAGTGATTTATCATGCATAACGAGCTATAATTTTTTAAGGAATGACTTATGGATTGGGAGTCGACCCTCAGTTAAAAATCCCATGTCTCCCTCTTTTCCCGACTATTGAAAAACCAAATATATGAAAACCAAAAATAGTTTACAATCCCTAAAAATTACAGACACTTTTTGGAATTATCTCTCTCTACATTGTGCATTGTGCATTTCCGTTTTAGATATGTACTCTTTTCCTATATCAAAACTTGAGTTTTCACTTTCCATTCATCTCGTAAGCCAAAAAGAGATAAAAGCCTAATTAAAATTTTAGAGTTTATGTATTCAAAATATTTATAGCAGTAACAATTGTAAGTAAAGAAATTTTATTCACACACCACAAACGAACACAAAAGTTTTGTTATCCATGTTTGGGAAATTCTACTAGTTCAACCCTAATAGCTTGGAATTTGGTAAGAAAGAGATTTTTCTTTATATGTTTTAAAAAATGGACATGCATGCTTGAAACATGTTAAAGATGCAAATGACCTATGGATCCAAACCTTTTAAAGAGAACAAGCGCTCATTAAATTCTCAAGTGAACATGTGGTGGGATATTTACCGACTCATACAAGCGATTATTTTTTCCAGTTACAAAAAAGCTGACCTAGCGATCATAGATGACTGTAAAGTGATTTATTATGCGTAACGGGCTATAATTTTGTAAGTAATGACTTATGTATTTGGAGTCAGTACTCAGTTAAAAATCCCTCACCTCCCCCCTTTTCCCGACGATTGCACATCCGAATGTATAAAAACTAAAAAGATTTTACAATCCCTAAAAATTATAGACACTTTTTTGGAATTAAATCTCTCAAAATTTATGGATTGTGATTTATATTTTAGATGTATAATTTTTTCTTAATTCAAACTTGAGTTTTCACTTTCCCTTCATCTCGTGAACAAAAAAGAGATAAAAAGGAAATAGATCATAACAAAATGAAACTTTTAGAGTTTGTGTATGGAAAAAATTTAAAGCAATAACAAATTAAAGTAAATAAAATTTATTCACACTCCACAAATGAACTCAAAAGTTTTTTTATCCAAGTTTGGGAAACTTCACTTGTTCAACCCAAATAGCCTGGAATTTTATAAGAAAGAGATTTTTCTACACAAGTTTTAAAAAATGCATATGCATGCTTGAAACTTGATAAAGATGCAAATGACCTATGGATCCAAACCTTGAAAAGAGAATAATTAACGCTCATTAAATTCTCAAGTGAACGTGCAGTGGGATATTTACTCGACTCATACAAGCCATTATTTTGCCCATTTACAAAAAGCTGACCTTAATATCATAGATGATTGAAAATTTATTTATCATGCAAAAAGGGCTATAATTTTTTGGGAATGAAATATGGATTGGGAGTCAACACTCAGTTAAAAATCCCCCGCTTCCCCTTTTCCCGACTATTGCAAAACCCAATATATAAAAATTAAAAATAGTTTACAATCCCTAAAAATTATAGACACTATTAGGAATTATCTCTCTCTACATTTGTGCATTGTGCATTTCAATTTTAGATATGTACTCTTTTCTTATATCAAAACTTGAGTTTTCACTTTCCATTCATCTCGTAAACAAAAAAAAGATAAAAGGGAAAAATATCAAAACAAAATGAAAATTTTAGAGTTTATATATGGAAAGAATTTAAAGCAACAACAAATGTAAGAAAAGAAAATTTATTAACACACTACACACAAACACAAAAGTTTTGTTATCCAAGTTTCGGAAATTCCACTACTTCCAACCTAATAGCTTGGAATTTTATAAAAAAGAGATTTTTCTACAAATGTTTTAAAAAATGGATATGCATGCTTGAAACATGTTAAAGATGCAAATGACCTCTGGATCACATCCTTTTAAGAAGAATAACAAATGTTCATTAAATTCTCAAGTGAACGTGCGGTGGGATTTTTACCCAAGTCAAACAAGCCATTATTTTTTCCAGTTTCAAAAAGCTGACCTAACGATCAGAGATGATTGTAAAATGATTTATCATGTATAACAGGCTATATTTCTGTAAGGAATGAATTATGGATTTGGGGTCAACACTCAGTTAAAAATCCTTTGCCTCCCCCCCTTCCCCATGATTGCAAATCCTAATATATAAAAACTAAAAAGAGTTTACAATCCTTAAAAATTACAGATACTTTTTGGAATTAACTTTCTTTACATTTATGCGTTGTGCATTTCTCTTTTAGATATAGACTTTTTTCTTAAATCAAAACTTCAGTTTTCACTTTCACTTCATCTTGTAAAGAAAAAATAGGTAAAGGCAAATAGATCACAACAAAATAAAACTTTTCAAGTTTATGTATGGCAAAAATTTAAATCAATAACATATTAAAGTAAAGAAAATTTATTTTCACACCATAAATGAACACAAAAGTTTCTTTATCCAAGTTTAGGAAATTCCACTTGTTCAACCCTAATAGCTTGGAATTTTATAAGAAAGAGATTTTTCTAGCAGGTTTTAAAAAATGGATTAGCATGCTTGAAACATGTTAAAGATGCAAATGACCTATGGATCCAAACCTTATAAAGAGAATAATAAACTCTCATAATTCTCAAGTGAACATGTAGTGGGATATTTACTCTAGTCAAATAAGCCATTATTTTGCCCATTTACAAAAAGCTGACCAAATTATCATAGATGATTGTAGAGTAATTTATTATGCATAATGGGCTATAATTTTTTAAGGAATGACTTATGGATTGCGAGTCAACTTTCAATTAAAAATCCCCCGCCTCCCCTTTTTCCCGACCATTGCAAAACCTAATATATAAAAACTAAAAACAGTTTACAATCCCTAAAAAATTACAGACACTTTTTAGAATTATCTCTCTACATTTGCGCATTGTGCATTTCCATTTTAGATATGTACTCTTTTCTTATATCAAAACTTGAGTTTTCACTTTCCCTTCATCTCGTAAACAAAAAAGAGATAAAAGGCAAATAGATCACAACCAAATGAAAATTTTAGAGTTTATGTATGGAAAAAAATTTAAGCAACAACAAATGTAAGTAAAGAAAATTTATTCACTCACCACAAACGAACACAGAAGTTTTGTTATCCAAGTTTGGGAAATTCCACTAGTTCAACTCTAATAGCTTGGAATTTTATAAGAAAGAGATTTTTCTACGTATGTTTTAAAAAATGGATATGCATGCTTGAAACATGTTAAAGATGCAAATGACCTATGGATCCAAAACTTTTAAAGAGAATAACAAACAATCATTAAATTTTCAAGTGAACGTGTGGTGGGATATTGACCCGAGCCAAACAAGCCATTATTTTTTCTAGTTACAAAAAGCTGACCTAACGATCATAGATGTTTGTAAAGTGATTTATCATGCATAACAGGCTATATTTTTGTAAGGAATGATGACTTATGGATTTGGAGTCAACACTCAGTTAAAAATCCTATGCCTCCCCCCTTTTCTCGACGATTGCAAATCCTAATATATAAAAACTAAAAAGAGTTGACAATCCCTAAAAATTACAGACACGTTTGGAATTAACTCTCTCTACATTTATGCATTGTGCATTTCTATTGTAGATGTATACTTTTTTCTTAAATCAAAACTTGATTTTTCACTCACTCTCCTTTCATCTCGTTAACAAAAAAGAGGTAAAAGGCAAATAGATCACAAAATAATACTTTTAGAGTTTATGTATGGAAAAAATTCTAAGCAATAACAAATTAAAGTAAAAAAAAATTATTTACACACCACAAATTAACACAAGTTTTGTTATCTTAGTTTGGGAAATTCCACTTGTTCAACCCTAATAGCTGGGAAATTTATAAGAAAGCGATTTTTCTACACAGGCTTTAAAAAATGGATATGCATGCTTGAAACAAGTTAAAGATGAAAATGACCTATGGATCCAAACCTTGTTAAGAGAACAATAAACGCCCATTAAATTCTCAAGTGAACGTAGAGTGGGATATTTACTCGAGTCAAATAAGTCATTATTTTGCCCATTTACAAAAAGCTGGCCTAAATATCAAATATGATTGTAAAGTGATTTATCATGCATAACGGGCTATAATTTTTTTAAGGAATGACTTATGGATTGGGAGTCAACACTCAGTTAAAAATCCCCTGATTCCCCATTGCCCGACTATTGCAAAAGCTAATATATAAAAACTAACAATAGTTTACAATCCCTAAAAATTACAGACACTTTTTTTGAATTATCTCTCTCTACATTTGTGCATTGTGCGTTTCCATTTTAGATATGTACTCTTTTCTTATATCAAAACTTGAGTTTTCACTTTCCCTTCATCTCATAAACAAAAAAGAGATAAAAGGCAAATAGATCACAACCAAATGAAAATTTTAGAGTTTATGTATAAAAAAAATTTAAAGCAACAACAAATGTAAGTAAATAAAATTTATTCACCACAAACGAACACAAAATTTTTGTTACCCAAGTTTGGTTAATTCCACTAGTTCAACCCTAATAGCTTGGAATTTTATAACATAGAGATTTTTAGACATATGTTTTAAAAAATGGATATGCATGCTTGAAACATGTTAAAGATGCAAATGGCCTATGGATCCAAACCTTTTAAAGATATTAACAAACGCTCATTAAATTCTCAAGTGAACGTGCGGTGGGATATTTACCGACACATAAAAGCGATTATTTTTTCCAGTTACAAAAAGCTGACCTAACGATCATAGATGATTTTAAAGTGATTTTAGAGAGAGATAATTCCAAAAAGTGTCTGTAATTTTTAGGGATTCTGAACACTTTTTAGTTTTTATTTATTAAGTTTTGAAATCGCCAGGAAAGGGGGAGGCAGGGGATTTTTATCTGAGTGTCAAGTCCCAATCCATAAGTCATTATTTACAAAAATATAGCCCGTTACGCATGATAAATCACTTTATAACCATCTACGACCTTCAGGTCAGCTTTTTGTAAATGGGCAAAATAATGGCATGTTTGACACGGGTAAATATCCCACCGCACGTTCACTTGAAAATTTATTGAGCATTTGTTATTCTCTTTAAAAATTTTGGATCCATAGGTCATTTGTGTCTTTAACATGTTTCAAGCATGCATATCCTTTTTTTTAAAACATGTGTAGAAAAACATCTTTCTAATAAAATTCCCAGCTATTAGGGTTGAACTAGTGGAATTCCCCAAACTTGGATAACAAAATTTTTTTGTTCATTTGTGGTGTGCAAATAAATTTTCTTTACTTACATTTGTTATGGCTTTAAATTTCTTCCATACATAAAATCTAAAATTTTCATTTTGTTGTGATCTGTTTGCCTTTTATCTCTTTTTTGTTTACGAGATGAAGGGAAAGTGAAAACTCCTGTTTTGATTTAAAAAAAAAGTATATATCTAAAATGGAAATGCACAATGCACAAATGTAGAGAGCGATAATTCCAAAAGGGCTCTGTAATTTTTAGGGATTGTAAACTATTTTTAGTTTTTATATATTAGGTTTTGCAATCATCGAGAAAAGGGGGAGGCATGGGATTTTTAAATTAGTGTTGACTCCCAACCCATAAATCATTCCTTAGAAAATAATATCCCGTTACGAATGATAATCACTTTATAATAATCTATGATCGTCAGGTCAGCATTTTGTAAATGGGCAAAATAATGGATTGTTTGACTCGGGTAAATAGCCCACCGCATGTTCACTTGAGAATTTAATGAACGTTTGTTATTCACTTTTGAAGGTTTGGATCCATAGGTCATGTGCATCTTTAACATGTTTCAAGCATGCATGTCCATTTTTTAAAACATGTGTTGAAAAATCTTTTTCTTATAAAACTCCAAGCTATTAGGGTTGAACTAGTGGAATTTCCCAAACTTCGATAACAAAACTTCTGTGTTCATTTGTAGTGTCTGAATAAATTTTATTTACTTAAATTTTTTATTGCTTTAAATTTTTTCCATACATAAACTCTAAAAATTTTATTTTGTTGCGATCTATTTGCCTTTTATCTCTTTTTTGTTTACGAGATGAAGGGAAAGTGACAAATCATGTTTTGATATAAGAAAAAAGTATACATCTAACATGGAATTGCACAATGCACAAATGTAGAGAGAGATAATTCCAAAAAGTGTCAGTAATTTTTAGGGATTGTAAACTTTTTTAAGTTTTTCTATACTAGATTTTGGATTCATCGTGAAAAGGGGGAGGCGGGGGATTTTTAACTGAGAGTTAACTCCCAATCTATAAGTCAATCCATAAAAAAATATAGTCCATTACGACTGATAAATTAATTTACAATCATCTATGATCGTCGGGTCACCTTTTCTTAAATGGGCGAAACAATGGCTTGTTTGACTCGGGTAAATATCCCACCACACGTTCACTTGATAATTTAATGTGCATTTGTTATTTTCTTTAAAAGGTTTGGATCCATAGGTCATTTGAGTCTTTAACATGTTTCAAGCATGCATATCCATTTTTTAAAACATGTGTAGAAAAATCTCTTTCTTATAAAACTCCAAGCTATTATGGTTGAACTACCGAAATTTCCCTAACTTGGTAACAAAACTTTTGTGTTCATGTGTTGTGTGAATAAATTTTTTTTACTTACATTTTTTATTGCTTAAAATTTTTTCCATACATAAATTCTAAAATTTTAATTTGTTGTGATCTATTTGCCTTTTATCTCTTTTTTTATACGAAATGATGGGAAAGTGAAAACTCAAGTTTTGATTTAAGAAAAAAGTACATCTAAAATGGAAATGGACAAAGCACAAATGTACAGAGAGATAATTCCAATAAGTGTCTGTAATTTTTAGGGATTGTAAACACTTTTTAGTTTTTTTATTAGATTTTCCAATCGTAGGGAAAAGGGGGAGGCGGGGGATTTTTAACCGAGTGCTGACTCCCAATCTATAAGTGATTCCTTACAAAAATATAGCCCGGTACGCATGATAAATCACTTTACAATCATCTATGATCGTCAGGTCAGCTTTTTGTAAATGGGCAAAATAATGGCTTGTTTGACTTGGGTAAATATCCCACCGCAAGTTCATTTGAGAAATTAAGGAGCGTTTTTTATTCGCTTTAAAAGGTTTGGAGCAATAGGTTATTTGCATCTTTAACATGTTTCAAGCATGTATGTCCATTTTTTTAAAACATGTGTAGAAAAATTTCTTTCTTATAAAATTCATATCTATTAGGGCTGAAGTAGTGGAATTTCCCAACCTTGGATAACAAAGCTTTTGTGTTCATTTGTGGTGTGTGAATCAATTATCTTTACTTACATTGTTATTGCTTTAAATTTTGTCCATACATAAACTCTAAAATTTTCATTTTGTTGTGATCTATTTGCCTTTTCTCTCTTTTTAGTTGATAAGATGAAGGCAAAGTGTAAACTCAAGTTTTGATTTAAGAAAAAAGTGTACATCTAAACTAGAAATGCACACCGCACAAATGTAGAGAGACATAATTCCAAAAAATGTCTGTAATTTTAAGTGATTGTAAACTCCATTTAGTTTTTATATATTAGGTTCTGTAATCGTCGGGAAAAGGCAAAGGAGAGGAATTTTTAACTGAGTTTTAAGTCCCAATCCATAAGTCATTCCTTACAAAAATATATCCCATTACGTATGATAAATCACTTTACAATCATCTATGATCGTTAGGTCAGCTTTTTTTAAATAGGCAAAATAATGGCTTGTTTTACTCGGGTAAATATCCCACCGCATGTTCAGTTGAGAATTTAATGAGCATTTGTTATTATCTTTTAAAGGTTTGGATCCATAGGTCATTTGCATCTTTAACATGTTTCAAGCATGCATATCCATTTTATAAAACATGTGAAAAAAAATTTCTTTCTTATAAAACTCCAAGCTATTAGGGTTGAACTAGTGGAATTTCCCAAACTTGGATAACAAAACGTTTGTGTTCATTTGTGGTGTGTGAATAAATTTTCTTTAATTACATTTGTTATGTCTTTTAATTTTTTCCATACATAAACTCTAAAATTTTCATTTTGTTGTGATCTACTTGTCTTTTATATCTTTTTTGTTGACAAGATGCAAGGAAAGTGAAAACTCAAGTTTTTATTTAAGAAAAAAGTATGCATCTAAAATGGAAATGCATAATGCACAAATGTAGAGAGATATAATTCCAAAAAGTGTCTATAATTTTTAGGGATTTAACTTTTTTTTTAGTTTTTTTATCTTACGCTTAGAAATCATCGGAAAGGGGGAAGCATGTGATTTGTTAACGAGATGAAGGAAAAGTGAAAACTCAAGTTTTTAATTAAAAAAAATTATACATCTAAAATTTAAATGCACAATGCACAAATTTAGAGAGAGGTAATTCCAAAAAGTGTCTATAATTTTTAGGGATTGTAAACTCTTTTTGGTTTTTATATATTAGGTTTTGCAATCGTTGGGAAAAGGGGGAGGCAGGGGATTTTTAATTGAGTGTTGACTCCCAAACCATAAGACATTCTTTACAAAAATATAGCCCGTTATGCATGATAAATCACTTTACAATCATCTATGATCGTCAAGTCAACTTTTTGTAAATGGGCAAAATAATGGTTTGTTTGACTCGGGTAAATATCCCACCGCACGTTCACTTTACTATTTAATGAGCACTTGATATTCTCTTTAAAAGGTTTGGATCCATAGGTCATTTGCATCTTTAACATGTTTCAAGCTTGCATATCCATTTTTTAAAAAATGTGTAGAAAATCACTTTCTTGTAAAATTCCAAGCTATTAGGGTTGATCTAGTGGAATTTCCCGAGCTTGGATAACAAAACTTTTTTGCTCATTTGTGATGTGTGAATAAATTTTCTAAACTTAAATTTGTTATTGGTTTTAGTTTTTTCGATACATAAACTCTAAAATTTTCATTTTCTTGTGATCTATTTGCCTTTTATCTCTTTTTTGTTTACGAGATGAAGAGAAAGTGAAAACTCAAGTTTTGATTTAAGAAAAAAGTATACATCTAAAATGGAAATGTAAAATACACAAATGTAGAGAGAGATAATTCCAAAAAGTGTCTGTAATTTTTAGGCGTTGTAAACTCTTTTTATTTTTTATATAATAGGTTTTGCAATCATTTGGAAAAGGGGGACGCGGGGATTTTTAACTAAGTGTTGACTCCTAATCCATAAGTCATTCCTTACAAAAAAATATAGCCCCTTACACATGATAAATTACTTTACAATCATTTATGATCGTTAGGTCAACTTTTTGTAAATGGGCAAAATAATGGCATGTTTGACTCGGGTAAATATCCAACCGCACATTCAGTTGAGAATTTAATGAGCATTTTTTATTCTCTTTAAAAGGTTTGGATCCATAGGTCATTTGCATCTTTAACATGTTTCAAGCATGCATATCCATTTTTTTAAACATGTGTAGAAAAATCACTTTCTTATAAAATTCCAAGCTAATAGGGTTGAACTAGTGGAATTTTCCAAACTTGGATAACAATATTTTTGTGTTCATTTGTGGGGTGTGAATATATTTTCTTTACTTACATTTTTTATTGCTTTAAACTTTTTCCACACATAAACTCTAAAATTTTCATTTAGTTGTGAGCTATTTGCCTTTTATCTGCTTTTTGTTTGGAAAAGTGAAACCTCAAGTTTTCATTTAAGAAAAAAGTATACATTTAAAATGGAAATTCACAATTCACAAATGTAGAAAGAGATAATTCCAAAACGTTATTATATATTTGGTTTTTCAATCGTCGGGAAAAGAGGGATACGGGAATTTTTATCTGAGTGTTGACTCCCAATCCATAAGTAATTCCTCAAAAACATTTAGCCCCTTACTCATGATAAGTCACTTTACTATCATCTATGATCGTCAGGTCAGTTTTTTATAAATGGGCAAAATAAAGGCTTGTTTGACTCGGGTAAATATCCCACCGCATGTTCACTTGAGAATTTAATGCACATTTGTTATTCTATTTAAAAGGTTTGGATCCATAGGTCATTTTCACCTTTAATATGTTTTCGGCATGCATATTCATTTTTTAAAACAAGTGTAGAAAAATATCTTTCTTCTAAAATTCCAAGTTATTAGGGTTGAACTAGTGGAATTTCCGAAACTTGGATAACAAAAATTTTGTGTTTATTTGTGGTGTGTGAATAAATTTTCTTTACTTAAATTTTTTATTCATTTAAATTTTTTCCATACATAAACTCTAAATTTTTTATTATGTTGTGATCTATTTGCCTTTTATCTCTTTTTTTTTTAAGAGATGAAGGGAAAAAGGGAAAGGGAAAACTCAAGTTTTGATTTAAGAAAAAAGTAGACATCTCAAAAGGAAATGCACAATGCATAAATGTAGAGAGAGATAATTCCAAAAAATGTTTGTAATTTTTAGGGATTGTAAACTTTTTTTAGTTTTTATATATTAGGTTTTGTAATCGTCGGGAAAAGAGGGAGGGGTGGGATTTTTAACTGTGTGATGACTCCCAAACCAAAAGTCATTCGTTACAAAAATATGGCCCGTTACACACGATAAATCACTTTACAATCATCTATGATTGGTGGGTCAACTTTTTGTAAATGGGAAAAATAATGGCTTGTTTGACTCGAGTAAATATCCCATCGCACATTCACTTGAGAATTTAATGATCGTTTGTTAGTCTCATTAAAAGGTTTGGATCCATAGGGCATTTGCATATTTAACATGTATCAAGCATGCATATCCATTTTTTAAAACAAGTGCAGAAAAATTTCTTTCTTATAAAATTCATAGCTATGATGGTTGAACTAGTGGAATTTCCCAAACTTGGATAACAAAACTTTTTTGTTCATTTTTGGTGTGTGAATAAATTTTCTTTACTTACATTTGTTATTGCTATAAATTTTTTCCATACATAAACTCTAAAATTTTCATTTTGTTGTGATGTATTTGCCTTTAATCTCTTTTTTGTTTATGAGATGAAGGGAAAGTAAAAACTCAAGTTTTGATTTTAAAAAAAAGTATACATCTGAAATGAAAATGCCCTTTGAACAAATGTAGAGAACGATAATTCTAAAAAGTGCCTATAATTTTTAGAGATTGTAAACTAATTTTAGTTTTTATATAAAAGGTTTTGCAATCGCCTGAAAATGGGGGAGGCGGGGGATTTTTAACTGTGTTGACTCCCAATCCATATGTCATTCCTTAAAAAAATATTGCCCGTTATGCATGATAAATCACTTTACAATCATCTATGATCGTCAGGTCATCTTTTTGTAAAAGGGCAAAATAATGGCTTGATTGACTCAGGTAAATATCCCACAGCACGTTCACTTGAGAATTTAATGAGAATTTGTTATTCACTTTAAAGGGTTTGGATCCATAGGTCATTTGCATCGTTAACACGTTTCAAGCATGCATATCCATTTTTTAAAACATGTGTAGAAGAATCTCTATCATATAAAACTTCAAGCTATTAGGGTTGAACTTGTCGAATTTCCCAAACTTAGATAACAAAACTTTTGTGTTCATTTGTGGTGTGTGAATAAATTTTCTTTACTGAAATTTGTTATTGCTTTAAATATTTTCCGTAACAAAACTCAAAAATTTTCATTTTGTTGTGATCTATTTGCCTTTTACCTCTTTTTTGTTTACAAGATGAAAGGAAAGTGAAAACTCAAGTTTAGATTTAAGGAAAAAGTAAACATCTAAAATGGAAATGCACAATGCACAAATGAGGAGCGAGATAATTCCAAAAAGTGACTTTTATTTTTAGGGATTGTAAACTTTTTTTAGTTTTTATAAATTAGGTTTTTCAATCGTCGAGAAAAGGGGGACTCCCAATCCATAAGACATTCCTTACAAAAATATAGCCCGTTACGCATTATAAATCACTTTACAATCATCTATGATCGTTAGGTCAGCTTTTTGTAAATGGGCAAAATAATGGCTTGTTTGAGTCAGGTAAATATCCCACCACACATTCACTTGAGAATTTAATGTGCATTTATTATTCTCTTTAAAATGTTTGGATCCATTGGTCATTTGCATCTTTAACATGTTTCAAGCATGCATATCCATTTTTTAAAACTTGAGTATCAAAATCTCTTTCTTATAAAACTCCAAGCTATTAGGGTTGAACTACTGGAATTTCCCAAAATTGGATAACAAAACTTTTGTGTTCATTTGTGGTGTGTGAATAAATTTTATTTACTTAATTTTTTTATTGATTTAAATTTTTTCCATTCATAAACTCTAAAATTTTCATTCTGTTGTGATCTATTGGCATTTTATCTCTTTTTTGTTGAAGAGATGAATAGAAAGTGAAAACTCAAGTTTTGATTTAAGAAAAAAGTATACATCTAAAATAGAAATGTACAATGCACAAATGTAGAGGGAGATAATTCCAAAAAGTGTCAGTAATTTTTAGGGACTGTAAACTCTTTTTAGTTTTTATTTATTAGGTTTTGCAATTGTCGGGAAAATGGGGAGGCGGGGGATTTTTAACTGAGTGTTGACTCCCAATCCATAAGTCATTCCTTAAAAAATATAGCCCATTACGCATGATAAATTACTTTAATATCATCTATGATCATCAGGTCAGCTTTTCTTAAATGAGCAAAATAATGGCTTGTTTGACTAGGGTAAATATGCCACCGCACGTTCACTTGAGAATTTAATGAGTGTTTTTTATTCTCTTTAAAAGGTTTGGATCCATAGGTCATTTGCATCATTAACATGTTTCAAGCATGCATGTCCATTTTTTAAAACATGTGAACAAAGATCTCTTTCTTAGTAAAACTCCAAGCTATTAGGGTTGAACTAGTGGAATTTCCCAATCTTGGATAACATAACTTTTGTGTTCATTTGTGGTGTGTGAATAGATTTTCGTTACTTACATTTTTTATTGTTATAAATTCTTTCTATACATAAACACTAAAATTTTCATTTTGTTGTTATCTATTTACCTTTCATCTGTTTTTGGTTTACAAGAAGAAGGGAATGTGAAAACTCAAGTTTTAATTTAAGAAAAAAGTATACATCTAAAATTGGAATGCACAATGCAAAAATGTTGAGAGAGATAATTCCAAAAAGTGTCTATAATTTTTATGGATTGTAAACTCTTTTTAGTTTTTATATATTAGGTATTACAATCGTCGGGAAAAGGGGGAGGCGGGGGATATTTAACTGAGTGTTGACTCCTAATCCAATAGTCATTTCTTACAAAAATATAGCCCATTACGCATGATAAATCACTTTACAATCATTTATGATCGTCAGATCAGCTTTTTATAAATTTTCAAAATAATGGCTTGTTTGACTCAGGTAAATATCCCACCACACGTTCACTAGAGAATTTAATGAACATTTGTTATTCTCTTTAAAGGTTTTGAACCATGGGTCATTTTTTTCTTTAACTTGTTTCAAGCAAATATATCTATTTTTTAAAACATGTATAGAAAAATATCTTTCTTATAAATTTCCATCCTACGAGGGTTGAACTACTGGAATTTCCCAAACTTGGATAACAAAACTTTTGTGTTCATTTTTTGTTTGTGAATAAATTTTGTTTACATACATTTATCTTTGCTTTAAATTTTTTCCATACATAAACTCTAAAATTCTCATTTTGTATGACCTATTTGCCTTTTATCTCTTTTTTTTATGAGATGAGGGGAAAGTCAAAACACAAGTTTTGATTTAAGAAAAAAGTATACATCTAAAATGGAAATGTACAATGCACAAATATAGAGAGATAAAATTCCAAAAAGTATTTGTAAATTTTAGGGATTGTTAAATCTTTTTAGTTTTTATATATTAGGTTTTGCAATTATCAAGAAAAGGGGGAGGCAGGGGATTTTTAACTGAGTGTTGACTTCAAATTCCTAAGTTAATCCTTACAAAAATATAGCCCGTTCCACATGATAAATCACTTTAGAATCATCTATGATCGTCAGGTTAGGTTTTTGTAAATGGGCAAAATAATGGCTTGTTTGACATGGATAAATATCCCACCGCACGTTCACTTGAGAATTTAATGAGCGTTTGTTATTCTATTTAAAAGGTTTGGATCCATAGATCATTTGCAACTTTAACATGTTTCAAGCATGCATATGCATTTTTTAAAATATGTGTAGAAAAATTTCTTTCATATAAAACTCCATGCTCTTAGGGTTGAACTAGTGGGATTTCCCAAACTTGGATAACAAAACTTTTGTCTTCCTTTGTGGTGTGTGAATAAATTTTCTTTACTTACATTTTTTATTGCTTTAAATTTTTTTCCACACATAAACTCTAAAATTTTCATTTTGTTGTGATCTATTTTCCTTTTATCTCTTTTTTGCTTACGAGATGAAGGGAAAGTGAAAACTCAAGTTTTGATTTAAGAAAAAAGTATACATCTAAAATGGAAACGCACAATGCATAAATGAAGAGAAAGGTAATTCAAAAAAGTTTCTGTATTTTTTAGGGATTGTAAACACTTTTTAGTTTTTATTTATTAGGTTTTACAATCATCGGGAAAAGGGTGAGGCGGAGGATTTTTAATTGAGTGTTGACTCCCAATACATATGTCATTCCTTACAAAAATATAACCCATTATGCATGATAAATAACTTTATAATCATCTATGATCGTCAGGTCAAGTTTTTGTAAATGGGGAAAATAATGGCTTGTTGGACTCGGGTAAATATCGAATCTCATGTTCACTTGAATATTTAATGAGCGTTTGTTATTTTCTTTAAAAGGTTTGGATCTATAGGTCATTGGCATATTTAACATGTTTCAAGCATACATATCCATTTTTTAAAACATATGTTGAAAAATCTCTTTCTTATAAAACACCAAGCCATTAGGGTTGACCTAGTGGAATTTTCAAAACTTGGATAACAAAACTTTTGTGGTCATTTGCGGTGTGTGAATAAATTTAATTTAATTAATTTTTTTTATTCATTTAAATTTTTTCGGTTCAAAAACTCTTAAATTTTTATTTTGTTGTGATCTACTTGCCTTTTCTCTATTTTTTGTTTACAAGATGAAGGGAAAGTAAAAACTCAAATTTTGATTTAAGAGAAAAGTATACATCTAAAATAGAAATGCACAATGCACAAATGTAGAGAGAGATAATTCCAAAAAGTGTCTGTAATTTTTAGGGATGGTAAAATCTTTTTAGTTTTTATATATTAGGTTTTTTAATTTTCGGGAAAAACGGGTGGCAGGGGATTTTTAAATGAGTGTTGACTCCCAATCCATAAGTCACTCCTTACAAAAATATAGCTCGTTGCGCATGATAAATCAATTTACCATCATCTATGATCGTTAAGTCAGGTTTTTGTAAATGGGCAAAATGAAGGCTTGTTTGACTTGGGTAAATATCCCACAGCACGTTCACTTGAGAATTTAATGAGTGCTTGTTGTTCTCTTTAAAAGGTTTGGTTCTATAGGTCATTAGCATGCATATCCATTTTTTAAAACATGTGTACTTATAAAACTCCAAGCTATTAGGGTTGAACTGGTGGAATTTCCCAAACTTGGATAACCAAACTTTTGTGTTCATTTGTGGTGTGTGAATAAATTTTCTTTACTTAAATTTATTATTGCTTGAAATGTTTTCCATACAAAAACTCTAAATTTTCATTTTGTTGTGATCGATTTTCCTTTTACCTCTTTTTTGTTTACGAGATGAAGGGAAAGTGAAAACTTAAGTTTTGATTTAAGAAAAAAGTATACATCTAAAATAGAAATGCTCAATGCACAAATGTGTAGAGAGCTAATTCCAAAAAGTGTCTTTAATTTTTATGGATTGTAAACTCTTTTCTGTTTGTATATATTAGGTTTCAAAATCTTCGAGAAAAGGGAGACTCCCAATCCATAAGTCATTCCTTACAAAAATATAGCCCGTTACACATGATAAATCAATTTACAATTATCTATGATCGTCAGGTCAACTTTTTTGTAAATAGGCAAAATAATGGCTTGTTTGACTCGGTTAAATATCCCACCGACGTTCACTTTAGAATTTAATGAGCATTTTTATTCTCTTTAAAAGGTTTGGATCCATAGGCCATTTGAATCTTTAACATGTTTCAAGCATGCATATCCTTTTTTTTAAAACATGTGTAGAAAAATCTATTTCTTAAAAAACTCCAAGCTATTAGGGTTGAACTAATGGAATTTCCCAAACTTGGACAACAAAACTTTTATGTTCATTTTTGGTGTGTGAATAAATTTTCTTTCCTTAAATTTGTTATTGCTTTAAATTTTATCCATACATAAACCCTAATATTTTCATTTTGTTGTGATCTATTGGCCTTTTATGTCTTTTTTGTTGACGAGATGAATGCAAAGTGAAAAGTCAAGTTTTTATTTAAGAAATAAGTGTACATCTAAAACGGAAATGCACAATGCAGAAATGTAGAGAGAGATAATTCCAAAAAGTGTTTGTAATTTTTAAGGATTGTAAACTCTTTTTTGTTTTTATATATTAGGTTTTGCAATCATCGAGAACAAGGGGAGGCGGGGGATTTTTAACTGAGTTTTGAATCCCAATCCATAACTCATTCCTTACAAAAATATAGCTCGTTACGCATGATAAATCACTTTAATATCATCTATGATCGTCACGTCAGCTTTTCTTAAATGGCCAAAATAATGGCTTCTTTGACTCGGGTAAATATGCCACAACACGTTCACTTGAGAATTTAATGAGCGGCTTGTTATTCTATTTAAAAGGTTTGGATCCATAGGTCATTCGCATCTTTAACATGTTTCAAGCATGCATATCAATTGTTTAAAACAAGTAAAGAAAAATCTCTTTCTTATAAAATTCCAAGCTAAGAGGGTTGAACTAGTGGATCCCAAACTTGGATAACAACACTTTTGTGTTCATTTTGTGTGTGAATAAATTTTTTTAACACACATTTATTATTGTTTTAAATTTTTTCCATACTTCAACTTTAAAATTATCATTTTGTACAACCTATTTGCCTTTTATCTTTTTTTTTTATGACATGAAGGGAAAGTGAAAATTCAAGATTGATTTAAGAAAAAAGTATACATCTAAAATAAAAATGTACAATGCACAAATGTAGAGAGAGAAAATTGCAAAAAGTGTCTGTAATTTTTAGGGATTGTAAAATCTTTTTAGTTTTTATATATTAGGTTTTGCAATCATCGGGAAAAGGGGGAGGCAGGGGATTTTTAAATGTGTGTTGACTTCCAATCCATAAGTCTTTCTTAAAAAAATATAGCCCGTAAAAAAATGACTTGTTTGACTCGCGTAAAAATCCCACCCCACGTTCACTTGAGAATTTAATGATCGTATGTTATTTTCTTTGAACGGTTTGATTGTATTGGTCATTTGCATCTTTAACAATCCCAATATCTTTAAGAAAGACTTATGGATTGGGAGTCAACACTCATTTAAAAATCCCCTGCCTCCCCCTTTTTTCCGACAACTGCAAAACCTAATATATATATAAAAAAAGTTTACAATCCCTAAAAATTACAGACACTTTTTGGAATTATCTCTCTCTACATTTGTGCATTGTGAATTTCCATTTTAGATTTATACTTTTCTCTTAAATATAAACATGAGTTTTTAATTTCCCTTCATCTTGTAAGCAAAAAAGAGATAAAAGACAAATAGATCACAACAAAATGAAAATTTTAGAGTATATGTATGAAAAAAATTTAAAGCAGTAACAAATGTAAGTAAAGAAAATTTATTCACACACCCCAAATGAACTCAAAAGTTTTGTTTTCAAAGTTTGGGAAATTCTACTTGTTCAACTCTAATATCTTGGAGTTTTATCAGAAAGATGTTTTTCTACACATGTTTTAGAAAAAAGGATATGCATGCTTGAAACATGTTAAAGATGCAAATGACTTATGGATCCAAACCTTTTAAAGAGAATAAGAAACGCTCATTAAATTCTCAAATGAACGTGCGATGGGATATTTACCCGAGTCAAACAAGCCATTATTTTGCCCATTTACAAAAAGCTGACTTGACGATCATAGATGATTGTAAAGTGATTTATCATGCATAACACGCTATATTTTTGTAAGGAAAGACTTATGGATATGGTGTCAACACTCAGCTAAAAATCCTCCGCCTCACTCTTTTCCCGACGTTTGGAAAACCTAATAAATAAAAACTAAAAAGTGTTTACAATCCCTTAAAACTATTGACACTTTTTGGAATTATCTTTCCCTAAATTTGTGCAATGTACATTTCCAATTTAGATGTATACTTTTTCCTTAAATCAAAACTTGACTTTTTACTTTGCCTTCGTCTTGTGAACAAAAAAGAGATAAAAGGCAAATAGATCTCAACAAAAAGAAAAATTTAGAGTTTATGTGTGGAAAAAATTTAAACCAATAACAAGTGTAACTAAAGAAAATTTTTCACACACCACAAATGATCTCAACCGTTTTGTTATCCAAGTTTTGAAAATTCCACTAGTTCAACCCTTATTGTTTGGAATTTTATAACAAAAAGATTTTTCTACACATGTTTTAAAAAATGGATATGCATGATTGAAACATGTTAAAGATACAAATGGCCAATGGATCCAAACCTTTTAAAGAGAACAACAAACGCTCATTAAATTCTCAAGTGAACGTGCGGTGGGATTTTTACCTAAGTCAAACAAGCCATTATTTTGCCCTTTTATAAAAAGCTGACCTAAAGATCATAGAAGGTTGTAAAGTGATTTATCATGAGTAATGGGCTATATTTTTTTAAGGAATGACTTATGGATGTGGAGTCAATACTCAGTTAAAACTCCCATGACTGCCCATTTTCCCGACGATTGATAAATCTAAATATAAAAAATAAAAAGAGTTTAAAATCCCTAAAAATTACAGACACTTTTTGGAATTACCTTTCTCTACATTTGTGCATTGTGCTTTTCAATTTTAGAAGTATATTTTTTTCTTAAATCAAAACTTGAGTTTTCACTTTCCCTTCATGTCGAAAATAAATCACCAGCCTCCCCCTTCCCGATGATTGCAAAACCTAATATATAAAAATAATAAGAATTTAAAATCCCAAAAAATTACAAACACTTTTTGGAATTATCTCTCTCTACATTTGTGTTTTATGCATATTCAGTTTAGATGTATACTTTTTTCTAAAATCAAAACTTGAGTTTTCACTTTCCTTGCATCTCGTCAACAAAAAAGAGATTAAAGGCAAATAGATCACAACAAAATAAAAAATTTATAGTTTGTGTATGGAAAAAATTAAAAGCAATAAAAAATGTAAGTAAAGAAAATTTATTCACACACCACAAATGAACACAAAAGTTTTTTTATCCAAGTTTGTGAAATTCCACTAATTCAACCCTAATAGTTTTAAAAGAAAGAAATTTTTCTTCACATGTATTAAAAAATGGATATGCATGCTTGAAACATGTTAAAGATGCAAATGACCTATGGATCCAAATCTCTTAAAGACAATAACAAACGCTCATTAAATTCTCAAGTGAACGTGCGGTGGGATATTTACTCGAGTCAAACAAGGCATTATTTTGCCCATTTAAGAAAAGCTGACCTGACGATCATAGATGATTGTAATGTGATTTATCATGCGTAAGGGGTTTTTTTTTTGTAAGAAATGACTTATGGATTGGGAATCAACACTCAACTAAAAATCCCCCGCCTCCCCCTTTTCCCGACCATTAAAAAACCTAATATATAAAAACTAAAAAGAGTTTACAATCCCTTAAAATAACAGATACTTTTTGGAATTATCTCTCTCTACATTTGTGCGTTGTGCATTTCCAGTTTAGATGTATACTCTTTTGTTAAATCAAAACTTGAGTTTACACTTTGCCTTCATCTCGTCAACAAAAAAGAGATAAAAGGCAAATAGATCACAACAAAATGAGAACTTTAGAGTTTACGTATGGAAAAAATTTAAGGCAATAACAATGTAAGTAAAAATAATTGATTCACACACCACAAATGAACCCAAAAGTTTTGTTTTCCAAGTTTGGGAAATTCCACTAGTTCAACCCATTAAGCTTGGAGTTTTATAAGAAACAGATTTTTCTACATGTTTTAAAAAATGGATATCCATACTTGAAACATGTTAAAGATGCAAATGACTTATTGCTCCAAACCTTTTAAAGCGAATAAAAAACGCTCTTTAAATTCTCAAATGAACGTGCGGTGGGATATTTACCCGAGTCAAACAAGCCATTATTTTGCCCATTTACAAAAAGCTAACCTGATGATCATAGATGATTGTAAAGTGATTTATCATGCGTAACGGGCTATATTTTTGTAAGGAATCACTTATGGATTGGAATTCAGCACTCAGTTAAAAATCCCCCGCCTCCACCTTTTCCCGATGATTGTAAACCCAAATATTTACAATCCCTAAAATTTACAGACACTTTTTGGAATTATCGCTCTCTACATTTGTGCATTGTGCATTTCCATTTTAGATGTAACTTTATTTTTAAATCAGAACTTGAGTTTTCACTTTCCCTCATCTCACAAACAAAAAAGAGATACAAGGCAAACAAATCACAACAAAATGAAAGTTTTAGAGTTTATGTATGGAAAAAATTTAAAGCAATAACGAATGTAAGTAAATAAAATTTAATCGTACACCGCAAATGAACACAAAAGTTTTGGTATCCAAGTTTTTGAAATTCCACAAGCTCAACCCTAATAGCTTGGAATTTTAAAAGAAAGAGATTTTTCTACACATGATTTAAAAAATGGAGATGCATTCATGAAAAATGTTAAAGATTCAAATGACCTATGGAACCAAACCTTTTAGAGAGAATAACAAACACTCATTAAATTTTCAATTTAACATGCGGTGGGGTAATTACCCAAGTCAAACAAGACATTATTTTTCCCATTTACAAAAAGCTGACATGACGATCATAGATAATTGTAAAGTGATTTATCATGCGTAACGGGCCATATTGTTGTAAGGAATGACTTTTGGATTGGGTGTCATCACTCAATAAAAAATCCCACATCTCCCTCTTTTCTCGACGATTGCAATACCTAATATATAAAAATTAAAAAAAAATTACAATCCCAAAAAAAAACAGACACTTTTTGGATTTATCTCTCTCCACATTTATGCATTTTGCATTTGCTTTTCAGATGTAAATTTTTTTATTAAATCAAAACTTGAGTTTTCCCTTTCCCTTCATCTATTAAACAAAAAAAATAAATAAAAGGCAAATAGATCACAACAAAATGAAATTTTTGGAGATGATGTATGGAAGAAATTGTGAGCAATAACAAATTTTAGTACAGAAAATTTATCCACACACCACAAATAAACACAAAAATTTTGTTATCCAAGTTTTAGAAATTCCACTAGTTCAACCCTAATATCTTTGAATTTTATAAGAAAGAGATTTTTCAATTCATGCTTTAAAAAATGGATATGCAAGGCTTAAGCATATTAAAGATACAAATTACCTATGGATCCAAACCTTTTAAAGAAAATAAGAAACGCTCATTAAATTCTCAAGTGAACATGTTGTGGGATATTTAGCAGAGTCAAACATGCCATTATTTTGCCCATTTACAAAAAGTTGACCTGACGATCGTAAATGGTAATAAAGAGATTTATCATACGTAAGGGGCTAAATTTTTTTAAGGAATGACTTATGGATTGGGAATCAACACTCAGATAAAAATCCCCCGCATCCCCCTTTTCCCGACGATTGCAAAACCTAATATAGAAAAACTAAAAAGAGTTTGCAATCCCTAAAAATTACAAACACTTTTTGCAACTATCTCCCTCTACATTTATGCATTGTGCATTTCAATTTTAGATGTATACTTTTTTCTTAAATCAAAAATTGAGTTTTCACTTTTTCTTAATCTCGTAAACAAAAAGCAGATAAAAGGCAAATAGATCACAAAAAAATGAAAATTTTAGTGTTTATGGGTGGAAAAAGTTTAAAGCAAAAACAAATGTAAGTAAAGAAAATTTATTCATACACCACAAATGAACACAAAATTATTGTTATCCAAGTTTGGGAAATTCCACTAGTTCAACCCTATAAGCTTGGAATTTTAAAAGAAAGAGATTTCTCTACACATGTTTAAAAAAATGGATATGCATGCTTGAAACATGTTAAAGATGCAAATGACCTATGGATCCAAACCTTTTAAATAAAATAACAAACGCTCAGTAAAAATCTCAAGTGAATTTGCGGTGGGATATTTACTTGATCCATTATTTTGCCCATTTACAAAAAGTTGACCTAACGATCATAGATGCTTGTAAAGCGATTCATCATGCATAACATGCTATATTTTTGTAAGGAATGACTTATGGATTAGGAATCAACATTCAGTTAAAAATCCCCACCTCCCCCTTTTCCCACCGATTGCAAAACCTATTCTATAAACACTAACAAGAGTTTACAATCCCTAAAAATTACAGACACTTTTTGGAATTATCTCTCTCTACATTTTTTCATTGTACATTTCCATTTTAGATGTAAAATTATTTCTTGAATCAGAACTTGAGTTTTCACTTTCCCTTCATCTCGTAAAGATAAAAGAGATAAAAGGCAACAAAATGAAAATTTTAGAGTTTATGTAAGAAAAAAATTTAAACCAATAAAAAATGTAAGTAAAGAAAATTTATTCACACATCTCATATGAACAAAAAAATTTTGTTATCCAAGTTTGGGAAATTCCACTAGTTCAACCCTTATAGCTTGGAATTTTACAAGAAAGTGATTTTCTACACATGTTAAAAAAATGGATATGCATGCTTGAAACATGTAAAAGATGCAAATGACCAATGGATCCAAACCTTTTAAAGAGAATATCAAACGCTGATTAAATTCTAAAGTGAACATGCGATGGGATACTTACCCGAGTCAAACATGCCATTATTTTTCCCATTTAAAAAAAGTTGACTTGACAATCATATATGATTGTAAAGTGAAATATCATGTGTAACGGGCTATATTGTTGTAAGGAATGACTTATGGATTGGGAGTCAACACTCAGTTAAAAATCCCCTACCTCCCCCTTTTCCCGACGATTACAAAACCTAATATATAAAAACTAAAAAGAGTTTACAAACCCTAAAAATTACAGACACTTTTTGGAATTATCTTTCTGTACATTTTTGCATTGTGCATTTCCATTTTAGATGTATACCTTTATCTTAAATCAAAACTTGAGTTTTCACTTTCCCTTCATCTCGTAACCAAAAAAGAGATAAAAGGCAATTAGATCACAAGAAAAAGAAAATTTTAGAGTTTATGGAAAAAATTTTAAGCAATAACAAATGTAAGTAAAGATAATTTATTCACACATCACAAATGAACACAAAAGTTTTTTTTTCTAAGTTTGGGAAATTCCACTAGTTCAACCCTAATAGTTTGGAATTTTATAAGAAAGAGATTTTTCTACACATGTTTTAAAAAATGGATACGCATGCTTGAAACATGTTAAATATGCAAATGACCTATAGAAGCAAACCTTGTCAAGAAAACAACAAACGTTCATTAAATTCTCAAGTGAACATGCGGTGGGATATTTACGCGAGTCAAACAAACCATTATTTTGCCCATTTACAAAAAACTAACCTAACGATCATAGATGATTGTAAAGTGATTTATCAAGTATAACGGGCAATATTTATTCAAGGAATGACTTTTGGATTGGGAGTCAACACTGAGTTAAAAATCCCCCACCTCCCCCTTTTCCAACGATTGCAAAACCTAATATTTAAAAACTAAAAAGAGTTTACATTACCTAAAAATTACAGACACTTTTAGGAATTATCTCACTCTACATTTGTGCATTGTGCATTTCCATTTTAGATGTATACTTTTTTTTTTAAATCAAAACTTGATTTTTCACTTTCCGTCCATATCTTAAACAAAAAGAGATAAAAGGCAAATAGATCACAACAAAATGAAAATTTAAGAGGTTATGTATGGAAAAAATTTTAAGCAATAACAAATGTAAGTAAAGAACATTAGTTGGCACACCACAAATGAACACAAAAGTTTTGTTATCCAAGTTTGGGAAATTTCACTAGTTCAACCCTAATAGCTTGGAATTTTATAAGAAAGAGATTTTTCTACACCTGTTATAAAAAATGGATATGCATGCTTTAAACATGTTAAAGATGCAAATAACCTATAGAATCAATCATTTTAAAGAGAATAGCAAACGGTCATTAAATTCTCTAGTGAACGTGCAGTGGGATATTTACCGGAGTCAAACAAGCCATTATTTTACCCATTTACAAAAAGCTGACCTGACGATCATAGATGATTGTAAAGTTATTTATCATACGTAACGGGCTATAATTTTTTAAGGAGTGACTTAAGGATTAGGAGTCAACACATTTAAAAATTCCATGTCACCCCCTTTTTGCGACGATTGCAAAACCTAATATGTAAAAACTAAAAAGAGTTTACAATCCCTAAAAATTATAGGCAAATTTTGGAATTATCTCTCTCTATATTTGTGCATTGTGTATTTCTGTTTAAGATGTATACTTTTCTCATAAATAAAAACTTGAGTTTTCAATTTCCATTCATCTCGTAAAAAAAAAAGAGATAAAAGGCAAATATATCACAATAAAATGAAAATTTTAAAATTTTTGTATGGAAAAAATTTAAACCAATAACAAATGTAAGTAATGAAAATTATTCACACACCACAAATGCACACAAAATATTTTTTATCCAAGTTTTGGAAATTCCACTAGTTCAACCCTAATAGCTTGGAGTTTAATAAGAAAGAGAATTTTCTACATATGTTTTAAAAAATGGATATGCATCCTTGAAACATATTAAAGATGCAAATGACCTATGGATCCAAACCTTTTCAAGAGAATAAAAAATGCTAATTAAATTCTCTAGTGAATGTGGAGTGGGATATTTACTCGAGTCAAACAAGCGATTATTTTGCTCATTAAAAAAAGTTGACTTCACGATTATAGTTCATTGTAAAGTGATTTATCATGCGTAACGGACTATAATTTTGTAAGGAATGACTTATGGATTGGGATTCAACACTCAATTAAAAATCCCCCGCCTCCCCCTTTTCCTGACAATTACAAAACTTAATAAATAAAAACTAAAAAGTGTATACAATCCCTAAAAATTATAGACCCTTTTTGAAATTATCTCTCTCTACATTTGTGCATTTTGCATTTCAATTTTAGATGTATAATTTTTTCTTAAATCATAACTTGAGTTTTCACTTTCCCTTCATCTCATAAACAAAAAAGAGATAAAAGGCCAATAGATCACAACAAAATAAAAATTTTAGAGTTGATGTATGGAAAAAATTTAAAGCAGTAAAAAATTTTTAAGTAACGAAAAT
The DNA here is from genome assembly GCF_029961685.1 of Aristolochia californica. Lineage (NCBI taxonomy): Eukaryota > Viridiplantae > Streptophyta > Magnoliopsida > Piperales > Aristolochiaceae > Aristolochia > Aristolochia californica. Next base: position 20,938,165 of record NW_027182257.1, on the reverse strand, counting down.
TTATGCACACACCACAAATAAACTTAAGAGTTTTGTTATCCAAATTTTGGAAATTCCTCTAGTTCAACCCGAATAGCTTGGAGTTTTATAAGAAAGAGATTTTTCTACACATGTTTTAAAAAATGGATATGCATGCTTGAAACATGTTAAAGATGCAAATGACCTATGGATACAAACCTTTTAAAGAGAATAACAAACACTCATTAAATTCTCAAACGAACGTGCCGTGGGATATTTACCTGAGTCAAACAAGCCATTATTCTGCCCATTTATAAAAAGCTGACTTGACGATCATAGATGATTATAAAATGATTATTTTGGTGAGGAATGACTTATGGATTGGGTGTCAATACACAGTTAAAAATCCTACACCTCACCCTTTTCTCGACAATTGCAAAACCTAATAAATAAAAACTAAAAAGTGTTTACAATCCCTAAAAAATACTGACACTTTTTGGAATTATCTTTCCGTACTTTTGTGCATTGTGCATTTCCATTTTAGATGTAGATTTTTTCTTAAATCAAAAGTTGTGTTTTCACTTTCCCTTCTTCTCGTAAACAAAAAAGAGATATAAAGCAAATAGATCGCAAGAAAATGAAAATTTTAGAGTTTATGTATGGAAAAAATTTAAAGCAATAACAAATGTAACTAAATAAAATTTATTCACACACCAAAAATGAACTCAACCATTTTGTTATTCAAGTTTTGGAAATTCCACTTGTTCAACCCTAATTCCTTGGAATTTTATAAGAAAGAGATATTTCTACACATGTTTTAAAAAATGGATATGCATGATTGAAACATGTTAGAAATGCAAATCACTTATGGATCCAAATCTTTTAAAGAGAACAACAAACACTTATTAAATTCTCAAATGAACGTGCGGTGGGATATTTACTTGAGTCAAACAAGTCATTATTTTGCCCATATACAAAAAGCTGACCTAACGATCATAGATGGTTGTAAAATGATTTATCATGCATAATGGGCTATATTTTTGTAAGGAATGACTTATGGATGCGGAGTCAACACTCAGTTAAAAATCCCCGGCCTGGCCCTTTTCCCGATGATTGCAAAACCTAATATATAAAAAATAAAAAGAGTTTACAATCCCTTAAAATTACAGACACTTTTTGGAATTCCCTCTCTCTACATCTGTGCATTGTGCATTTAAATTTTAGATGTATACTTTTTTCTTAAATGAAAACTTGAGTTTTCACTTTCCCTTTCATCTTGTAAACAAATCCCTTGCCTCCCCCTTCCCGATGATTGCAAAACCTTATATATATAAACTAAAAAGGGTTTACAATCCCTAAAAATTACAGTCACTTTTTGGAATTATTTCTCTCTACATTTGTGCATTGTGGATTTCTAGTTTAGATGTATACTTTTTTCTTAAATTAGTTTTCACTTTCCTTGTTTCTCATCAATAAAAAATAGATAAAAGGAAAATAGATCACAACAAAATAAAAATTTTAGAGTTTAAGTGCGTAAAAAATTCAAAGCAATAACAAATGTAAGTAAATAAAATTTATTCACACACCATAAATGAACACAAAAGTTTTTCTATCCAAGTTTGGGAAATTCCCCTAGTTTATCCCTAATAGCTTGGAGTTTTATAAGAAAGAAATTTTTCTTCACATGTTTTAAAAAATGGATATGCATGCTTGAAACAAGTTAAAGAAGCAAATCACCTATGGATCCAAACCTTTTAACGAGAATAACAAACGGTCATTACATTCTCAATTGAACATGCGGTGGGATATTTACCCGAGTCAAATAAGCCATAATTTAACCCATTTAGGAAAAGCTGACCTGACGATCATAGATGATTGTATAGTGATTTATCATGCGTACTGGGCCATACTTTTGCAAGGAATGAGTATGGATTGGGAGTCAACACTAAGTTAAAAATCCCCCACCTCCCCTTTTTTCGGCGATTACAAAACCTAATAAATAAAAACTAAAAAGAGTTTACAGCCCCTAAATATAACTGACACTTTTTGGAAATATTACTTTCTACATTTGTGCGTTGTGCATTTCCAGTTTAGATGTATACTTTTTGCTTAAATCAAAACTTGATTTTACACTTTGCCTTCATCTCGTCAACAAAGAAGAGATAAAAAGCAAATAGATCACAACAAAATGAAAATTTTAGAGTTTATGTTTGGACAAATTTTAAAGCAATAACAATTTAAGTAAAGATAATTTATTCACACATCACAAATGAAGACAAAAGTTTTGTTATCCAAGTTTGGGAAATTCCTCTAGTTCAACCCTAATAGCTTGGAGTTTTATAAGACAGAGATTTTACTACAAATATTTTAAAAAATGGATATACATGCTAGAAACATGTTAAAGATGCAAATGACCTATTGCTCCAAACCTTTTAAAGCGAAAAAAAAACGCTCATTAAATTCTCAAATGAACGTGCAGTGGAATATTTACCCGAGTCAAACAAGCCATTATTTTGCTCATTTACAAAAAGCTGACAAGACGATCATAGATGATTGTAAAGTGATTCATCATGCGTAATGGGCTTTATTTTTGTAAGGAATCACTTATGGATTGGGAGTCAATACTCAATCAAAGATTCCCCACCTCCCCTTTCTCCCGACGATTACAAAACCTAATATATAAAAACTAAAAAGAGTTTACAATCCCTAAAAATTACAGACACTTTTTGGAAGTATCACTCTCTACATTTGTGCATTGTGCATTTCAATTTTAAGGTAAACTTTTTTTTAAAATCAGAAATTGAGTTTTCACTTTCCCTTCATCTCGTAAACAAAAATGAGATAAAAGGCAAACAGATCGCAACAAAATGAAAGTTTTAGAGTTTGTGTATGGAAAAAATTTAAAGCAATAATGAATGTAAGTAAAGAAAATTTATTTGCACACTACAAATGAACACCAAAGTTTTGTTATCCAAAATTTGGAAATTCCACTAGTTCAACCTAAATAGCTTGGAATTTTAAAAGAAAGAGATTCTTCTACACAAGTTTTAAAAAATGGAGATGCATTCTTGTAACATGTTAAAGATGCAAATGACCTATGGATCCAACTCTTTTAAAGAGAATAACAACGCACATTAAATTCTCAAGTTAACGTGTGGTAGGATATTTACACATGTCAAACAAGACATTATTTTGCCCGTTTACAAAAAGCCGACATGACGATCATAAATGATTGTAAAGTGATTTACCATGCGGAACGGGCTATATTTTTGTAAGGAAAAACTTTTAGATTGGGAGTCAACACTCAGTTAAAAATCCCGTGACTCCCTCTTTACTCGACGTTTGCAAAACCCAATACATAAACACTAAAAAAAGTTTACTATCCCAAAAAATTACAAGCACTTTTTGGAATTATCTCTCTCTACATTTGTGGATTGTGCATTTCAATTTTAGGTGTTTATCTTGTCATAAATCAAAACTTGAGTTTTCACTTTCCCTTTATCTCGTAAACAAAAAAGAGATAAAAGGCAAATAGATCACAACAAAAAGAAAATTTAGAGTTTATGTATGGAAAAAATTTAAATCAATAAAAAATGTAAGTAAAGAAAATTTATTCACACACCACAAATGAACACAAAAGTTTTGTTATCCAAGTTTGGGAAATTCCACTAGTTCAACCCTAATAGCTTCGAGTTTTATAAGAAATAGATTTTTCTTCACATCTTTTAAAAAATGTATATGCATGCTTGAAACATGTTAAAGATGCAAATGACCAATGGATCCTAACCTTTTAAAGAGAACAAAGGATCAATAAATTCTCAAGTAAATTTACCCGAGTAAAACAAGCCATTATTTTGCCCATTTATAAAAAGTTGACCTGACAATCATAGATGACTGTAAAGTGATTTGTCATTTGTAACGGGCTATATTTTTTTAAGGAATGACTTGTGGATTAGGAGTCAACACTCAGTTAAAAATCCCCCGCCTCTCCCATTTCCCGACGGTTGCAAAACATAATATATACAAACTAAAAATAGTTTAAAATTCCTAAAAATTACAGACACTTTTTGGAATTATTGCTCTCTATATTTTTTCATTGTGCATTGTGCATTTCCATTTTAGATGTATATTTTTTTTAAATCAAAATTTGAGTTTTCACATACCCTTCTTCTAGTAAACAAAAAAGAGATAAAAAGCAAATAGATCATAATAAAATGAAAATTTTAGAGTTTATGTATAGAAAAAATTTAAACAAATAACAAATATATAAGTAAATAAATTTTTTTCGCTCACGTCAAATGAACACCAAAGTTTTGTTATCCAAGTTTGGGAAATCCCACTAGTTGAACCCTAATAGCTAAGAATTTTATAAGCAAGAGATTTTTCAACAAATGTTTTAAAAAATGAAATGCATGCTTGAAACATGTTAAATATGCAAATGACCTATGGATCCAAACATTTTAAAGAGAATAAAAAATGCTTATTAACTTGTCAAGTAAACATTCGGTGGGATATTTACCCATGTGACACAAGCCAATGTTTTGCTCATTTACAAATAACTGACCTATTGATCATAGATGATCGTAAAGTGATTTGTCATGCATAAGAAGCTATATTTTGGTTAGGAATGACTTATGGATTCAGAGTTAACACTCAGTTGAAAATTCCCCGCCTCCCTCTTTTCTCGACGATTGTAAAACTAGTAAATAAAAACTCAAAAGTGTTTACAATCCCTAAAAATTACACATATTTTTTGGAATATTCTCTCTCTACATTTGTGCATTGTCCATTTCCATTTTAGATGTATACTTTTTTCTTAAAACAAAACTTGAGTTTTCACTTTCTCTACATCTCGAAAACATAAAAGAGATAAAAGGCAAACATATCACAACAAAATGAAAGTTTTAGAATTTATGTATGGAAAAAATTTAAAGCAATAACAAATGTAACTAATGAAAATTTATTCACACACCACAAAAGAACACAAAAGTTTTGTTATCCAAATTTTTGAAATTCCACTAGTTCAACCCAAATAGCTTGGAATTTTAAAAGAAAGAGATTTTTCTACCCAAGTTTTAAAAAATGGAGATGCATTCTGGCAACATGTTAAAGATGCAAATGACCTATGGATCCAAACCTTTTAAAGAGAATAAAAAACACACATTAAATTCTCAAGTTAACGTGCGGTGGGATATTTACCAAAGTCAAACAAGCAATTATTTTTCCCATTTACAAAAAGTTGACCTAACTATCAGAGATGGTTCTAATGTGATTTATCATGCATAACGGGCAATATTTTTGTAAGGAATGACTTATGGATGTGGAGTCAACACTCAGTTAAAATTCCCCCGCTTGCCCCTTTTCCTGAAAATTGCAAAACCTAATATATAAAAAATAAAAAGTGTTTACATTCCCTAAAAATTACAGACACTTTTTGGAATTTTCTCTCTCTACATTTGTGCATTGTGCAATTCCATTTTAGAAGTATACTTTTTTCTTATATCAAAACTTGATTTTTCACTTTCCCTTCATCTCGTAAACAAAAAAGAGATAAAATGCAAATAGATCACAACAAAATGAAAATTTTAGAGTTTATGTATAAAAAAAAATTAAATCAATAAAAAATGTAAGTAAAGAAAATTTATTCACACACCACAAATGAACACAAAATTTTTGTTATCCAAGTTTGGGAAATTCCACTAGTTCAACCCTAATAGCTTCGAGTTTTATAAGAAATAGATTTTTCTTCACATGTTTTAAAAAATGGATATGCATGCTTGAAACATGTTAAAGATGTAAATGACCAATGGATCCTAGCCCTTTAAATAGAACAAACAATCAATAAATTTTTAAGTGAAAGTGCGATGGGATATTTACCTGAGTCAAACAAGCCACTATTTTGCCCATATTCAAAAAGCTGACCTGACAATCATAGATGATTGTAAAGTGATTTATCATAGTGTTTAAGGAATGGCTTGTGGATTGGGAGTCAACACTCAGTTAAAAATCCCCCACCTCCCCCATTTCCCCACGATTGTAAAACCTAATATTTACAAACAAAAATAGTTTACAATTCCTAAAAATTACAAACACTTTTTGGAATTAATGCTCTCTTCATTTGGGCATTGTGCAATGTGCATTTGCATTTTAGATGTATATTTTTTTTTAAATCAAAACTTGAGTTTTCACTTTTCCTTCATCTCGTAAACAAAAAAGAGATAAAAAGCAAATAGATCACAACAAAATGAAAATTTTAGAGTTTATGTATAGAAAAAATTTAAACAAATAAAAAATGTAAGTAAAGAAATTTCTTTAGCACACCTCGAATGAACACAAAAGTTTTGTTTTCCAAGTTTGGAAATCCCACTAGTTCAACCCTAATAGCTTAGAATTTTATAAGCAAGAGATTTTTCAACAAATGTTTTAAAAAATGGATATGCATGCTTGAAACATGTTAAAGATGCAAATGACCTATGGATCCAAACATTTTAAAGAGAATAACAAACTCTTATTAAATTCTCAAGTAAACGTGAGGTGGGATATTTACCCGAGTGACACAAGCCATTGTTTTGCCCATTTACAAATAGCTGACCTGTCGATCATTGATGATTGTGAAGTGATTTATCATTCTTAACGGGATATATTTCGGTATGGAATGACTTATGGATTCGGAGTGAACACTCAGTTAAAAATCCCGTGCCTCCCCCATTTCCCCATGATTTCAAAACCTAATATATAAAAACTAAAAAGAGTTTACAATCCCTAAAAATTATAGACATTTTTTGGAATTATCTCTCTCTACATATGAGGATTGTGTATTTCCATTTTCGATGTATACTTTTATCTTAAATCAAAACTTGAGTTTGCACTTTCCCTTAATCTCATAAACAAAAAAGACATAAAAGGCAAATTGATCACAGCAAAATGAAAATTTTAGAGTTTATGTATGGAAAAAATTTAAAGCAATAACAAATGTAAGTAAAGAAAATTTATTCACACAACCCAAATGAACACAAAAGTTTTTTTATCCAAGTTTAGGAAATTCCACTAGTTCAACCCTATTAGGTTGGAATTTTAAAAGAAAGATTTTTCTCCACATGTTTAAAAAAGTGGATATGCATGCTTGAAACATGTTAAAGATGCAAATGACCCATGGAACCAAACCTTTTAAAGAGAATAAAAAAGCTCAATAAATTCTCAAGTGAACGTGGAGTGGGATATTTACCGGAGTCAAATAAGCCATTATTTTGCCCATTTATAAAAAGCTAACCTGACGATCATAGATAATTGTAAAGTGATTTATCATGAGTAACGGGCTATATTTTTGTAAGGAATGACTTATGGATTAGGAGTTAAGACTCAGTTAAAAATCCCCCGCCTCCCCCCTTTTCCCAACTATTACAAAACCTAATAAATAAAAAATCAAATGTGTTTACAATCCCTAAAATTACAGACAATTTTTTGAATATTCTCTCTACATTTGTGCATTGTGCATTTCCATTTTAGATGTATACTTTCTTAAATCAAAACTTCAGTTTTCACTTACCCTTCATCTTGTAAACAAAAAAGAGATAAAGGCAAATAGATCACAAAAAAATGAAAATTTTAGAGTTTATGAATGGAAAACATTTAACCCAATAACAAATGTCAGTAAAGAAAATTTATTCACACACCACAAATGAACTCAACAATTTTGTTTTCCAAGTTTGGGAAATTCCACTAGTTCAACCCTAATAGTTTGAAATTTTATAAGAAAGAGATTTTTCTTCACATGTTTTAAAAAATGAATATACATGCTCGAAACATGTTAAAAATGCAAATGACCTATGGATCCAACCCTTTCATAGAGAATAACAAACGCACATTAAATTTTCAAGTGAACGTGCGGTGGGATATTTACCTGAGTCAAACAAGCCATTATTTTACCCATTTACAAAAAGCTGACCTAACGATCATAGGTGGTTGTAAAGTGATTTATCATGCGTAATGTGAAATATTTTTTGTAAGGAATGACTTATGGATGTGAAGTCAACACTGAGTTACAAATCCCCCGCATGCGCCCCTTTTCCCGAAGATTGCAAAACCTAATATATATAAAAAGTAAAAAGAGTTTACAATCCATTAAAATTACAAACACTTTTTGGAATTATCTCTCTCTAATTTTGTGCATTGTGCAATTCCATTTTAGATGTATACTTTTTTCATATATCAAAACTTGAGTTTTCACTTTCCCTTCATTTCGTAAACAAAAAAGAGATACAAGGCAAATAGATTGCAACAAAATGAAAATTTTAGAGTATATCCATGGAAAAAAATTAAAGCAATGACAAATGTAATTAAATAAAATTTATTCACACACCATAAATGAACACAAAAATTTTTTTATCCAAGTTTGGGAAATTCCACTAGTTCAACCCTAATAGCTTGGAGTTTTATAAGAAAGAGATTTTTCTACACATGTTTTCAAAAATGGATATGCATGATTGAAACATGTTAACGATGCAAATGACCTATGGATCCAAACCTTTTAAAGCGAATAACAAACGCTCATTAAATTCTCAACTGAATGTGCGGTGGGATATTTACTTGAGTCAAACAAGCCATTATTTTTCCCATTTACTAAAAGCTGACCTATCGATCATAGCTGATGGTCAAGTGATTTATCATGCGTAATGGGCTATATTTTTGTAAGGAATGACTTATGGATTGTAAACTCTTTTTATTTTTTATTTATTTATTTTTGGAATTATCTTTCTCTATATTTGTGCATTATGCATTGCCAGTTTAGATGTATAGTTTTTTCATAAATCAAAACTTCAGTTTTCACTTTCCCTTCATCTCGTAAACCAAAAAGAGATAAAAGTCAAACAGATCACAACAAAATAAATGTTTTAGAGTTTATGTGTGGAAAAAATTTAAAGCAATAACAAATGTAAGTAAAGAAAATTTATTTGCACACCTCAAATGAACACAAAAGTTTCGTTATCCAAGTTTGGAAAATTCTACTAGTTCAACCCTAATAACTTAGAATTTTATAACAAAGACATTTTTTGTCAAATGTTTTAAAAAATGGATAGGCATACTTGAAACATGTTAAAGATGCCAATGACCTATGGATCCAAAGATTTTAAAGAGAATAACAAACGCCCATTAAATTCTCAAGTGAACGTACGGTAGAATATTTACATGAGTGACACAAGCAATTGTTTTGCCTATTTTCAAAAAGCTGCTCTGATGATCATAGATGCTTGTAAAAGATTTATCAAGCACAACAGGCTATATTTTTGTAAGGAACGACCTCTGGATTGGGAGTCAACAATCAGTTAAAAATCCCCCACCTCCCCCTTTTTCCTGACGTTTGCAAAACCTTATAAATAAAATCTAAAAAGTGTTTTCAATCCCTAAAAATTACAAACAATTTTTAGAATATTCTCTCTCTAAATTTGTGCATTGTACATTTCGATTTTGGTTGTATCTTTTTTTCTTAAATCAAAACTTGAGTTTACGCTTTCCCATCATCTCGAAAAACAAAAAAAAAAGAGATAAAAGGCAAATATATCACAAAAAAATTAAAATTTTAGAGTTTATGGATGGAAAAAATTTAAAGCAATGACAAATGTAAGTAAAGAAAATTTATTCACACAACACAAATGAACAAAAAAAATTTGTAATCCAAGTTAGGAAAATTCCACTAGTTCAACCCTAATAGCTTGGAGTTTTATAAGAAAGAGATTTCTCTACAAATGTTTTAAAAAATGGATATGCATGCTTGAAACATGTTAATGATGCAAATGACCTTTTAAACCGAATAATAAACGCTCATTAAATTCTCAAGTGAATGCACAGTGGGATATTTACCCGCGTCAAACAAGCCATTATTTTGCCCATTTACAAAAAGCTGATGTAACGATCATTGATGATTATAAAGTGATTTAACATGCGTAACAGGCTATATTTTTGTAAGGAATGACTTATGGATTGGGAGTCATCACTCAGTTAAAAATCCCCCTTCTCCCCATTTTCCCAACAATTAAAAAACCAAATAAATAAAAACTGAAAAGAGTTTAGAATCCCTAAAAATTACAGACACTTTTTGGAATTATCTCTTTCTACATTTGTGCATTATGCATTTCCAGTTTAGAAGTATAGTTTTTTCTTCAATCAAAACTTCAGTTTTCACTTCTCTTCATCTCGTAAACAAAAGAGAAATAAAAAATAACAAACACTCATTAAATTCCCAAGTGAACGTGCGGTGGGATATTTACCAGAGTGACACAAGAAATTGTTTTGCCTATTTTCAAAAAGCTTACCTGACGATCATAGATGATTGTAAAAGATTTATCATGCGTAACGGGCTAAAAAATCCATTGCCTCCCCCTTTTCACGACGATTTCAAAACCTAATATATAAAAATTAAAAATAGTTTACAATCCCTAAAAATTACAGACATTTTTTGGAATTATCTCTCTATACATTTTTGCATTGTGCATTTCCATTTTAGATGTATGTTTTTTTCTTAAATCAAAACATGTGTTTTCACTTTCCCTTCATCTCGTAAACAAAAAAGAGATAATCGGTAAATAGATCACATAAAAATGAAAATTTCAGAGTTTATGAATGGAAAAAAATTAAAGCAATAAGAAATGTAAGGAAATAAAATTTATTCACACACCCCAAATGAACACAAAAGTTTTGTTATCCAAGTTTGGGAAATTCCTCTAGTTGAACCCTAATAGCATGGAATTTTATAAGAAAGGGAATTTTCTACACATGTTTTAAAAAATGGACATGCATGCTTGAAACATGTTAAAGATGCAAATGACCTATAGAAAAAAACCTTTTAAAGAGAATAACAAACCCTCATTAAATTATCAAGTGAACGTGTGGTGGGATAATTTACCCGAGTCAAACAAGCCATTATTTTACCCATTTACAAAAGGCTGACATGACGATCATAGATGATTGTAAAGTGATTTATCATGTGTAATGGGTTATATTTTTTTCTAAGGAATCACTTATGGATTGGGAGTCAACACTTAGTTAAAAATCCCTCGCCACCCCCTTTTCTTGACGATTGCAAAACCTAATAAATAAAAACTAAAAAGTGTTTTCAATCCCTAAAAATTACAGAAAATTTTTGGAATATTCTCTCTCTAGATTTGTGCATTGTGCATTTCCATTTCCATTTTAGATGTATACCTTTTTCCTAAATCAAAACTTGAGTTATCGTTTTCCCTTCATCTCGTAAATAAAAAAAGAGATAAAAGGCAAATATATCACAACAAAATGAAAACTTTTGAGTTGATGTATGAAAAAAATTTAAAGCAATAACAAATGTAACTAAAAAAAAATTAATCACACGCCACAAATGAACTCAACAGTATTGTTATCCAAGTTTGGGAAATTCCACTAAATCAACCCAGACTACTTTAAATTTTATAAGAAAGAGATTTTTCTACACATGTTTTAAAAAATGGATATGCATGCTTGAAACATGTTAAAGATGCAAATGACCTATGGATCCAATCCTTTTTAAGAGAATAACAAACGATCATTAAATTCTCAAGTGAACGTGCGATGGGATATTTACCTGAGTCAAACAAGCCATTATTTTGCCCATTTACAAAAAGTTGACCTAACGATGATAGATGGTTGTAAAGTGATTTATCATGCATAATGGGCTATATTTTTGTAAGGAATGACTTATGGATATGGAGTCTACACTCAGTTAAAAATCCCCCGCCTGCCTCTTTTCCTAACAATTACAAAACCAAAAATATAAAAAATAAAAAGAGTTTTCAATCCCTAAAACTTACAGAAACATTTTTGAATTATCTCTCTCTACATTTGTGCATTGTACATTTCCATTTTAGATCTATACTATATTTTTAAATCAAAACTTGAGTTTTCACTATCCCTTCAACTTGTAAACAAAAAGGAGACAAAAGGCAAATAGATCACAACAAAATGAAAATTTTAGAGTTTATGTATGGAAAAAATTTAAAGCAATAATAAACATAAGAAAAGAAAATTTATTCACTCACCGCAAATGAATACAAAATTTTTGTTATCTATGATTGGGAAATTCCACTAGTTCAGCCCTCACAGCTTGGAATTTTATAAGAAAGAGATTTTTTTGCACTTGTTTTAAAAAATGGATATACATGCTTGAAACAAGTGAAAGAAGCAAATGACCTATAGAACCAAACCTTTTAAAGAGAATAACAAATGCTCATTAAATTCTCAAGTGAACGTGCGGTGGGACATTTACCTCAGTTAAACAAGCCATTATTTTGCCCATTTAAGAAAAGCTGACCTGACGATCATAGATGATATTAAAGTAATTTATCATGCGTAATGGCTATATTTTTGTAAGGAATGACTTATGTATTGGGAGTCAACACTCAGTTAAAAATCCCCCGCCTCCCCATTTTCCCGACAATTGCAAAACCTAATAAATAAAGACTAAAAAAAGTTCACATTCCCTAAAAATTACTGACACTTTTTGGAATTATCTCCCTCTATATTTGTGCATTGTGGATTTCCATTTTAGATGTATACTTTTTTCTTAAATCAAAACATGAGTTTTCACTTTCTATTCATCTCTTCAACAAAAAAGAGATAAAATGCCAATAGATCACAACAGAATGAAAATTTTAGAGTTTATGTACGGAAAAAATTTAAAGCAAAAAAATTTAATTAAATAAAATTTATTCACACACCACAAATGAACACAAAAGTTTTGTTATCCAATTTTGGGAAATTCCAATAGTTCAACCCTAATAGCTTGGAGTTTTATAAGAAAGAGATTTTGATACTCATGTTTTAAAAAATGGATATGCATGCTTGAAACATGTTTGAAACATGTTAAAGATGCAAATGACCTATGGATCCAAACATTTTAAAGAGAATAATAAATGCACATTAAATTCTCAAGTGAACGTGCGGTGGGAAATTTACCCGAGTCAAACAAGCCATTATTTTGCCCATTTACAAAAAGTTGACCTGATGATCAGAGATGATTGTAAAGTGATTTATCGTGTGTAACAGGCTATAATTTGGTTAGGAATGACTTATAGATTGGGAGTCCAAACTCAATTAAAAATCCCCCACCTCCCCCTTTTCCCGACGATTGCAATAAAAACTAAAAAGTGTTTTCTATCCCAAAACATTTCAGACAAGTTTTGGAATTCTATTTTAGATGTATAATTTTTTCTTAAATCAAAACTTGAGTTTTTACTTTCCCTTCATTTCCTAAACAAAAAAAGAGATAAAAGGCAAATATATCACAACAAAATGAAAATTCTAGAGTTTATGTATGGAAAAAATTTAAAGGAATAACAAATGTAACTAAAGAAAATTTATTCACACACCACAAATGAACTCAACAATTTTGTTATCCAAGTTGGGAAAATTCCACTAGATCAACCCTAGCTGCTTGGAATTTTGTAAGAAAGAGATTTTTCTACACATTTTTTTAAAAATGGATATGCATGCTGGAAACATGTTAAAGATGGAAATGACCAATGGAACCAAACCTTTTAAGGAGAATAACAAACATTCATTAAATTCTCAAGTGAACGTGCGGTGGAAAATTTACCCGAGTGAAACAAGCCGTTATTTTTCCCATTTAAAAAAAGTTGACCTAACGATCATAGAAAGTAGTTTATCATGCGTAATGGGCTATATTTTTTTAAGGAATGACTTATGGCTGTGGAGTCAACACTCAGTTAAAAATCCCCCGCCTCCCCCTTTTCCCGAAGATTGCAAAACCTAAAATTTAAAAAATAAAAGAGTTTAGAATCTCTAAAAATTACAGACACTTTTTGGAATTACCTCTCTCTAATTTTTTGCGTTGTGCAATTCAATTTTAGATGTATAGTTTTTTCTTAAATAGAAAATTGAGCTTTCACTTTCACTTCATCTCATAAACAAAAAAGAGATAAAAGGCTAATAGATCACAAGAAAAAGAAAATTTTAGAGTTTATGTATGGAAAAAATAAAAAGTAATAACAAATGTAAGTAAAGAAAATTTATTCACAAACCAAAAATGAACACAAAAGTTTTGTCATCCAAGTTTGGAAATTCCTCTAGTTCAACCCTAATTGCTCGGATTTTTATAAGAAAGAGATTTTTCATTGCTTTAAAAAACAAATATGCATGAGATGCAAAAGAGAATAACAAACGCTCATTAAATTTTCAAGTGAACATGCGGATAGATAGTTACCCGAGTCAAACAAGCCATTATTTTGCCCATTTAAGAAAAGTTGACCTAACGATCATAGATGATTGTAAAGTGATTTATCATGCGTAACGGGCTATATTTTTGTAAGGAATGACTAATAGATTGGGAGTCAACACTCAGTTAAAAATCCAATGCGCCCCCTTTTCCTGACGATTAAAAAAACTAATACATAAAAAATAAAAAGAGTTTACAATCCCTAAAAATTACAGACACTTTTTGGAATTAACTTTCTCTATATTTTTGCGTTGTGCATTTCAATTTTAGATGTATAGTCTTTTCTTAAATAGAAAATTGAGTTTTCACTTTCCCTTCATCTCATAAACAAAAAAGAGATAAAAGGCAAATAGATCACAACAAAATAAAAATTTTAGAGTTTTTGTATGGAAAAAATTTTAAACAATAACAAATGTAAGTAAAGAAAATTAATTCACACACCAGCAATGAACAAAAAAATTTTGTTATCGAAGTTTGGGAAATTCCACTTGTACAACCCTAATAATTTGGAGTTTTATACAAAACAAAATTTTCTTCTCATGTTTTAAAAAATGGAGATGTATGCTTGAAACATGTTAAAGATGCAAATGACCTATGGATCCAAACCTTTTAAAGAGAATAAGAAACGCTCATTAAATTCTTAAGTGAAGGTGCGATGGGATATTTACCCGAGTCAAATAAGCCATTTTTTGCCCATTTAAGAAAAGTGACCTGACGATCATAGATGATTGTAAAATGATTTATCAAGCGTAAGGGGCTATATTTTTTTAAGGAATGACTTATGGATTGGGAGTCAACACTCAGTTAAAAATCCCCCGCCTCCCCCTTTTCTCGACGATTACAAAACCTAATATATTTAAAATAAAAAGAGTTTACAAACCTTAAAAATTAGAGACACTTTTTGGAATTATTTCTCTCTACATTTGTGCATTGTCCATTTCCGTTTTAGACGTAAACTTTTTTTTTAAATCAAAACTTGAGTTTTCACTTTCCCTTCATCTCGTAAAAAAAAAGAGATAAAAGGCAAACAGATCACAACAAAATGAAAATTTTAGAGTTTGTGTGTGGAAAAAATTTTAACCAATAACAAATGTAACTAAAGAAAATTTATTCACACACCACAAATGAACACAAAAGTTTTGTTATCCAAGTTTTGAAAATTCTACTAGTTCAACCCTAATTGCTTGGAATTTTATAAGAAAGAGATTTTTCTACACATGTTTTAAAAAATGGATATGCATTCTTGAAAGATGTTAAAGATGCATATGACCTATGGATCCAAACCATTTAAAGAGAAGAACAAACTCTCAATAAAATCTGAAGTGAACGTGCGGTGGGATATTTACCCAAGTCAAACAAGCCATTATTTTGCCCATTTACCAAAACTTGACCTGATGATCATAGATGATTGTTAAGTAATTTATCAAGCATAACGGGCTATATTTTTGTAAGGAATGACAAATGGATTTGGAGTCAACACTCAGTTAAAAATCCCCTACCTCCCCTTTTCCCGACGATTGCAAAATCTATTATATAAGAACTAAAAAGTGTTTACAATCCCTAAAAATTACAGACAATTTTTTTAATATTCTCTCTCTAAATTTGTGCATTGTGCATTTCCGTTTTATAAGTATACTTTTCTCTTAAATCAAAACTTGAGTTTTCGCTTTCCCTTCATCTCGTAAACAAAAAAGAGATACAAGTCAAATATATCACAACAAAATGAAAATTTTCGCATTTATGTAAGGAAAAAATTTAAAGCAATAACAAACGTAACTAAAGAAAATTTAGTCAAACACAAATGAACTCAACAGTTTTGTTATCCAAGTTTGGGAAATTCCACTAGATCAACCCTAATAACTTTGAATTTTGTAAGAAAGAGATTTTTTTACTCATGTTTTAAAAAATGGATATACATGCATGAAACTTGTTAAAGATACAAATGACCTATGGATCCAGACCTTTTAAAGAGAATAACAAACTCTTATTAAATTCTCAAGTGAATGTGCAGTGGGATATTTAACCGAGTCAAACAAGCCATTATTTAGCCATTTTTAAAAAACTTGACATAACGATCATAGATGGTTGTAAAGTGATTTATCATGTGTATTGAGCTATATTTTTGTAAGGAATGACTTATGGGTGTGGAGTCAATACTCAGTTAAAAGTCCCCCGCCAGCCACTTTTTCCGACGATAGCGAAACAGAAAAAATAAAAATAAAAAGAGTTTAAAATCCCTAAAAAATACATACACTTTTTGGGAGTATCTCTCTCTACATTTGTGCATTGTTCATTTCCATTTTAGATGTATACTTTTTCTTAAATCCAAACTTGAGTTTTCACTTTCCACTCATCTCGTAAACAAAAAAGATATAAAAGGCAAATAGATCCCAACAAAATGAAAATTTTAGAGTTTATGTATGGAAAAAATTTAAAGCAATTACAAATGTAAGTAAAGAAAATTTATTCACACACCATAGATGAACACAAAAGTTTTGTTATCCAAGTTTGGAGAATTCCACTAGTTCAACCTTAATAGCTTCGAATTTTATAAGAAAAAGATTTTTCTACACATGTTTTAAAAACTGGATATGCATGCTTGAAACTTGTTAAAGTGGCAAATGACCTATAGATCCAAACCTTTTAAATAGAATAACAAACGCTCATTAAATTCTCAAGTGAACGTGCGTTGGAATATTTACCCTAGTGAAACAAGCTATTATTTTGCTCATTTGCAAAAAGCTTACCTAACGATCATAGATGATTGTAAAGTGATTAATCATGCGTAATAGGCTATAATTTTTTAAGGAATGAGTTATAGATTGGGAATCAACACTCAGTTAAAAATCCCCTGCCTCCCCCTTTTCCCGACGATTGAAAAACCTAATATATAAAAACTAAAAAGAATTTACAATCCCTAAAATTTATAGACACTTTTTGGAATTATCTTTCTCTAGATTTGTGCATTGTTCATTTCCATTTTAGATGCATAATTTTCACTTAAATCCAAACTTGAGTTTTCACTTTCCCTTCATCTTGTACACAAAAAAGAGATAAATGGCAAATATATCACAACAAAATGATAATTTTAGAGTTTATGTATGGAAAAAATTTAAATCAATAATAAACGTATGTAAAGAAAATTTATTCACACACCACAAATGAACACAAAAACTTTTGTTATCCATGTTTGGGAAATTCCCCTAGTTCAACCCTCAAAGCTTGGAATTTTATAAGAATGAGATTTTTTACACATGTTTTAAAAAATGGATATGCATGCTTGAAACATGTTAAAGATGCAAATGACCTATGGATCCAAACCTTTTAAAGAGAATAACAAACGCACATTAAATTCTCAAGTGAATGCGCGGTGGGATATTTACCTGAGTCAAACAAGTCATTATTTTGCCCATTTACAAAAAGCATACCTAACGATCATAGATTGTTGTAAAGTGATTTATCATGCATAACGGGCTATATTTTTGTAAGGAATGACTTATGGATGTGGAGTCAACACTCAATTAAAAATACCTCACCTGCCCCTTTTCCCGACGATTGTAAAACCTTATAGATAAAAACTAAAAAGAGTTTACAATCCTTAAAAATTACAGACACTTTCTGGAATTAACTTTTTCTACATTTGTGCATTGTGCATTTTAATTTTAGATGTATACTTTTTTCTTAAATCAAAACTTGAGTTTTCACTTTCCCTTCATCTCTTAAACAAAAAAGAGATCAAAGGCAAAAAGATCACAACAAAATGAAAATTTTAGAGTTTATGTATGGAAAAAATTTAAAGCAATAACAAATGTAAGTATAGAAAACTTATTCACCCACCACAAATGAACTCAAAAGTTTTGTTATCCAAGTTTGGGACATTCCAATAGTTCATGACTAATAGCTTGGAGTTTTATAAGAAAGAGATTTTCTTCTCATGTTTTTAAAAATGGATATGCATACTTCAAACATGTTAAAGATGGAAATGACCTAACGATCCAAACCTTTTAAAGAGAATAACAAATGCTCATTAAATTTTCATGTGAACGTGCAGTGGGATATTTACCCGAGTCAAACAAGCCATTATTTGTCCATTTTATAAAAAGCTAACCTTATGATCTTAGATGATTGTAAAGTGATTTATCATGCGTAACAGCCTATATTTTTGTAAGGAATGACTTATGGATTGGGTGTCAACACTCTATTAAAAATCCCCCGCCTCCCCCTTTTCCCGATTATTACAAAACCTAATATATAAAAACTAAAAAGAGTTTACAATCATTAAAAATTACAGACAGTTTTTGGAAATATCTCTCTCTACATTTTTGCATTGGGCATTTCCAGTTCAGATGTAAACTTTTTTCTTAAACCAAAACTTGAGTTTTCACTTTCCCTTCATCTCCTCAACAAAAAAGAGATAAAAGGCTAATAGTTCACAACAAAATGAAAATTTTACAGTTTAAGTATGGAAAAAATTTAAAGCAATACGAAATGTTAGTAAAGAAATTTTTTTCACTCACTACAAAAGTACACAAAAGTTTTATTATCCAAGTTTGGGAAATTCCACTAGTTCCACCCTTATAGCTTGGAGTTTTATAAGAAAGAGATTTTTCTACACAAGTTTTAAGAAATGGATATGCATGCTTGAAACATATTAAAGATGCAAATGACTATGAGTCCAAACCTTTTGAAGAGAATAACAAACGCTCATTACAATCTCAAGTGAACGTGAGGTGGGATATTTACCTGAGTCAAACAAGCCATTATTATGCCCTTTTACAAAAACCTGACCTACCAATCATAGATGATTGAAAAGTGATTTATCATGCATAAAGGGAAATATTTTTTTAAGGAATGACAAATAGATTTGGAATCAACACTCAGTTAAAAATCCAATAACTCCCCCTTTTCCCGACGATTACAAAACCTAAAAAAATAAAAACAAAAAAGTGTTTACAATCCTAAAAAATTACAGACTTTTTTTGGAATTATCTCTCTCTAGATTTGTGTATTGTGCATTCCCATTTTAGATATATATTTTTTTCTTAAATCGAAACTTCAGTTTTCACTTTCCCTTTATCTCGTGAAAAAAAGAGATAAAAGGCAAATAGATCATAACAAATTAAAATTTTAGAGTTTATGAATGGAAAAAATTTTAAGCAATAACAAATGTATGTAAAGAAAATTTATTCACACACCACAAATGAACACAAAAGTTTTTTTATCCAAGTTTTGGAAATTCCACTAGTTCAACCATAATAGCTTGGAGTTTTATACGAAAGAGATTTTTCTACACATGTTTTAAAAAATGGATATTCATGCTTTAAAAATCTTAAAGATTCAAATGACCTATCGATCCAAACCTTTTAAAGGGAATAACAAACACTCATTAAATTCTCAAGTGAACGTATGGTGGGATATTTATCCGAGCCAAACCAGCCATTGTTTTGCCCATTTAAAAAAAGTTGACCTGACGATCATAGATGATTGTAAATTGATTTATCAAGCATAACAGGCTATATTTTTGTAAGGATTGACTTATGGATTGGGAGTCAACTCTCAGTTAAAAATCCGTTACCTCCTCCTTTTCCCGACAATTGAAAAACCTAATATACAAACTAAAAAGAGTTTACAATCCCTAAAAATTACAGACACTTTTTGGAATTATCTCTCTCTACATTTGTTCATTGTGCATTTCCATTTTAGACGCAAACTTTTCACTTAAATACAAAATTGAGTATTCACTTTCCCTTCATCTCGTAAACAAAAAAGAGATAAAACGCAACAGATCACAATAAAATGAAGATTTTAGACTTTATGTATGGAAAAATTTTAAAGCAATAACAAATGTAAGTAAATAAAATTTATTCACACACCACAAACGAACACAAAAGTTTTGTAATCCAAGTTTGGGAAATTCCACTAGTTCAACCCAAATAGTTTGGAGTTTTACCCGAGTTTTATGCAAGAAAATTTATAAGACACCACAAACGAACAAAAAACTTTTGTTATAAGAAAGAGATTTTTTTACACGTGTTTTAAAAAATGGATATGCATGCTTGAAATATGTTAAAGATACAAATGTCCTATGGATCCAAACCTTTTAAGGAGAATAACAAATGCTCATTAAATTTTCAAGTGAACGTGCGGTGGGATCTTTACTAGAGTCAAACAAACCAATAATTTGCCCATTTACAAAAAGTTGACCTCATGATCATAGATGATTGTAAAATTATTTATCATGCCTAACGGGCTATATTTTAGTAAAATTGACTTATAGATTGGGAGTCAACACTCAATTAAAAATCCCCCGCCTCCCCCTTTTCCCGATGATTGCAAAACCTATTATATAAAAACTAAAAAGAGTTAAAAATCCCATAAAATTACAGACACTTTTTGGAATTATCTCTCTCTAATTTCTTGCATTGAACATTTCCATTTTAGATGTATACTATTTTCATAAATAAAAACTTGAGTTTTCACTTTCCCTTCATCTTGTAAACAAAAAAGAGATAAAGAAAATAAATCACAAAAAATGAAAATTTTAGAGTTTATGTATGGAAAAAATTTAAAGAAATAATAAATGTAAGTAAAGAAAATTTATTCACACACCACAACGAAGGAAAAAGTTTTGTTATCCAAGTTTGTGAAATTTCACTAGTTCAACCCTCATAGCTTGGAATTTTATAACAAAGAGATTTTTTTACACATGTTTTAAAAAATGGATTTGCATGCTTGAAACAGCTTAAAGATGCAAATAAACTACGGATCAAAACCTTTTAAAGAGAATAACAAACGCTCATTAAATTCTCAAGTGAACGCGCAGTGGGATATTTACCTGAGTCAAACAAGCCATTATATTGTGCATTTACAAAAAGCCAACATACCGATTATAGATGGTTGTAAAGTTATTTATCATGTGTAACAGGCTATATTTTTGTAAGGAATGACTTATGGATGTGGAGTCAACACTCAGTTAAAAATACCCAGCCTGCCCCTTTTCCCGACGATTGCAAAACCTAATATATAAAAACTAAAAAGAGTTTTAAAACCCTAAAAATTATAGAAACTTTTTTGAATTACCTCTCTCAACATTTGTGCATTGGGCATTTCAATTTTAGATGTAAATTTTTTTCTTAAATCAAAACTTGAGTTTTCACTTTCCCTTTATCTCGTAAACAAAAAAGAGATAAAAGGCAAATAGATCATAACAAAATAAAAATCTTAGAGTTTATGTGTGGAAAAACTTTAAAGATTTAACAAATGTATCTAATGAACATTTATTGACAGACCAAAAATGAACTCAAAAGTTTTGTTATCCAAGTTTTGGATATTCCACTAGTTCAACACTAATAGCTTGGAGTTTTATAAGAAAGAGATTTTTCTACACAAGTTTTAAAAAATGGATATGCATGATTGAAATATATTAAAGAAGTAAATGACCTATGGATCCAAACCTTTTAAAGAGAGTAACAAAGGCTCATTACATTCTCAAGTGAACGTGAGGAGGGATATTTACCCGAGTCAAACAAGCCTTTATTTTGCCCTTTTACAAATACCTGACCTGACGATCATAGATGATTGTAAGGTGATTTGTCATGCATAAAGGGTTATATTTTTGTAAGAAATGACAAATGGATTTGGAGTCAACACGCAATTAAAAATCCCCTGCCTCCCCTTTTCCCGACGATTGCAAAACCTAATAAATAAAAACTAAAAAGGGTTTACAATCCCTAAAAATTACAAAACAAAATTGGAATATTCTCTCTCTAAATTTGTGCACTATGCATTTCCATTTTAAAAGTTTATTTTTTTAAAATCAAAACTTGAGTTTTCGCTTTCCCTTCATCTCGTAAAAAAAAAGAGTTAAAAGTCAAATATATCACAACAAAATGAAAATTTTAGAGTTTATGTACGGAAAAAATTTTAAGCAATAAAAATGTAACTAAAGAAAATTTATACACACACCACAAATGAACTCAACAGTTTGGTTATCCAAGTATGGGAAATTCCACTAGATCAACGCTAATAGCTTGGAATTTTATAAGAAAGAGATTTTTCAACTCATGTTTTAAAAAATGGATATGCATGCTTGAAACATGTTAAAGATGCAAATTACCTTTGGATCGAAACCTTTTAAAGGGATAACAAACTCTCATTAAATTCTCAAGTGAACGAGCGGTGGGATATTTACCCGAGTAAAACAAGCCATTATTTTGCCCATTTACAAAATGTTGACCTAACGATAATAGATGCTTGTAAAGTGATTTATCATACGTAATGGGCACTATTTTTTTTTTTTTTTTGTAAAGAATGACTTATGGATGTGGAGTCTACACTCAGTTAAAAATCCCCCGCCAGCCCCTTTTCCCGGTGATAGCAAAACCTAAAAAATAAAAAATAAAAAGAGTTTAAAATCCCTAAAAATTACAGACACTTTTTGGAATTACCTCACTCTACATTTTTTCATTGTGCATTTCAATTTTAGATGTTTAATTTTTTTTTAATTCAAAACTTGAGTTTTCACTTTCCCTTCATCTCGTAAACAAAAAAGAGATAAAAGGCCAATAGATGACAACAAAAAGAAACTTTTAGACTTTTTGTATGGAAAAAATTTAATGAAGTAACTAATGTAAGTAAAGAAAATTTATCACAAACCACAAATAAACACAAAATTTTTGTTATCCAACTTTGGGAAATACCACTAGTTCAACCCTAATAGCTTGGAGTTTTATATGAAAGAGATTTTTCTTCACATGTTTTAAAAAATGGATATGCATGCTTGAAAATGGTAAAGATGCTAATGACCTACGGATCAAAACCTTTTAAAGAGAATAACAAACGCTCATAAAATATTCAAATGAACGTGCGGTGGGATATTTATCGGAGTCAAACAAGCCATTATTTTGACCATTTAAGAAAAACTGACCTGATGATCATAGATGATTGTAAAGTGATTTATCATGCGTAATGGGCTATATTTTTTTATTAGGGAATGACTTATGGATTAGGAGTCAACACTCAATTAAAAATCCCCCGCCTCCCCCTTTTCCCGATGATTGCAAAACCTATTATATAAAAACCAAAAAGAGTTTACAATTCCTAAAAATTACAAACACTTTTTGGAATTAACTCCCTCTACATTTGTGCATTGTACATTTCCATTTTAGATGTATACTATTTTCTTAAATCAAAACTTGAGTTTTCACTTTCCATTCAACGAAAAAGAGATAAAACACAAATAGATCACAAAAAATGAAAATTTTAGAGTTTATCTATGGAAACATTTTAAAGAAATAATAAATGTATGTAAAGAAAATTTATTCACACACCACAAATGATCACAAAAGTTTTGTTATCCAAGTTTGTGAAATTCCACTAATTAACCCTCATAGCTTGAAATTTTATAACAAAGAGATTTTTTTACACATGTTTTAAAAAATGGATTAGCATGCTTGAAACATGTTAAAGATGCAAATGACCTATGGATCAAAACCTTTTTAAGAGAATAACAAACGCTCATTAAATTCTCAAGTGCACTTGAGGTGGGATATTTACCTGAGTCAAACAAGCCATTATTTTGCCCATTTACAAAAAGCTTACCTAACGATCATAGATGGTTGTAAAGTGATTTATCATGCGTAACGGGCTATATTATTGTAAGGAATGACTTATGGATGTGGAGTCAACAATCAGTTAAAAAAACCCAGCTTGCCCCATTTCCCGACGATTGCAAAACCTAATATAATAAACCAAAAAGTGTTTAAAAATGATAAAATTATAGAAACTTTTTGGAATTAACTCTCTCTAAATTTTACATTATGCATTTCAATTTTAGAGGTAAAATTTTTCATTAAATCAAAACTTGAGTTTTTACTTCCCTTCATCTTGTAAACAAAAAAGAGATAAAAGGCAAATAGATCACAACAAAATGAAAATCTTAGAGTTAATGTAAGGAAAAAATTTAAAGATATAACAAATGCAAGTAATGAAAATATATTAACACACCAAAAACGAACTCAAAAGTTTTGTTATCCAAGTTTTGGATATTCCACTAGTTCAACACTAATAGCTTGGAGTTTTATAAGAAAGAGATTTTTCTACACAATTTTTAAAAAAAGGATATGCATGATTGAAACATATTAAAGAAGAAAATGACCTATGGATCCAAACCTTTTTGGAGTAACAAAGGCTCATTACATTCACAAGTCAACGTGAGGTGGGATATTTACCCAAGTCAAACAAGCCATTATTTTGCCCATTTACAAATATCTGACCTAACGATCATAGATGATTATAAGGTGATTTATCATGCATAACGGGCTATATTTTTGTAAGGAATGACAAATAGATTTGGAGTCAACACTCAGTTAAAAATCCCCTGCCTCCCCTTTTCCCAACGATTTCAAAACCAAATAAATAAAAACTAAAAAGGGTTTACAATCCCTAAAAATTACAAAAACATTTTGGAACATTCTCTCTCTGAATTTGTGAATTGTTCATTTCAATTTTAGAAGTTTATTTTTTTTTTAATCAAAACTTGAGTTTTCTCTTTCCCTTCATCTCGTAAAAAAAAGAGATAAAAGCCAAATATATCACAACAAAATGAAAATTTTAGAGTTTATGTATGGAAAATAATTTCAGCATTAAAAAATGTAACTAAAGAAAATTTATACACACACCACAAATGAAAACAGTTTTGTTATCCAAGTTTTGGAAATTCCACTAGATCAACGCTAATAGCTTGGAATTTTATAAGAAAGAGATTTTTTTACTCATGTTTTAAAAAATGGATATGCATGCTTGAAACATGTTAAAGATGCAAATTACCTAAGGATCCAAACATTTTAAAGGGAATAACAGACTCTCATTAAATTCTAAAGTGAACGAGCGGTGGGTATTTACCTAAGTCAAACAAGCCATTATTTTGCCCATTTACAAAACGTTGACCTAACGATCATAGATGGTTGTAAAGTGATTTATCATGCGCAATGGGCTCTATTTTTTTTGTAAAGAATGACTTATGGATGTGGAGTCAACACTCAATTAAAAATCCCCCGCCAGCCCCTTTTCCCGACGCTAGCAAAACCTAAAAAATAAAAAATAAAAAGATTTTAAAATCCCTAAAAATTACCAAAATTTTTTGGAATTACCTCATTCTACATTTTTGCATTGTGCATTTCAATTTTAGATGTATACTTTTTTTTTTAATTCAAAACTTGAGTTTTCACTTTCCCTTCATCTCGTAAACAAAAAAGTGATAAAAGGCAAATAGATGACAACAAAAAGAAAATTTTAGAGTTTATGTATGGAAAAAATTTAATGCAATAACAAATGTAAGTAAAGAAAATTTATCACAAACCACAAAAAAACACAAAAGTTTTGTTATCCAACTTTGGGAAATACCACTAGTTCAACCCTAATAGCTTGGAGTTTTATGAGAAAAAGATTTTTCTTCACATGTTTTAAAAAATGGATATGCATGCTTGAAAAATGGTAAAGATGCTAATGACCTACAGATCCAAACCTTTTAAAGAGAATAACAAACACTCATAAAATATTCAAGTGAACGTGCGGTGGGATATTTGTCGGAGTCAAACAAGCCATTATTTTGCCCATTTAAAAAAAGCTGACATGACGATCATAGATACTTGTAAAGTGATTTATCATGCGTAACGGGCTATATTTTTTGTAAGGAATGACTTATGGAATAGGATTCATCACTCAATTAAAAATCCCCCGCCTCCCCCTTTTCCCGATGATTGCAAAACCTATTATATAAAAACTAAAAAGAGTTTACAATCCCTAAAAATTAAAAACACTTTTTGGAATTATCTCTCTCTACATTTGTGCATTGTACATTTCCATTTTAGATGTATACTATTTTCTTAAATCAAAACTTGAGTTTTCACTTTCCCTTCTTCTTGTAAATGAACAAGAGATAAAATGCCAATAGATCACAAAAAAAAGAAAATTTTAGAGTTTATGTATGGAAAAAATTTAAAGAAATAATAAATGTAAGTAAATAAAATTTATTCACACACCACAAATGAACACAAAAGTTTTGTTATCCAAGTTTGTGAAATTCCACTAGTTCAACCCTCATAGCTTGGAATTTTATAACAAAGATTTTTTTACACATGTTTTCAAAAATGAATTTGCATGCTTGAAACATGTTAAAGATGCAAATGACCTATGGATCAAAACCTTTTAAAGAGAATAACAAACGCTCATTAAATTCTCAAGTGCACATGAGGTGGGATATTTACCTGAGTCAAACAAGCCATTATTTTGCCCATTTACAAAAAGCTTACCTAACAATCATAGATGGTTGTAAAGTGATTTATCATGCGTAACGGGCTATATTTTTGTAAGGAATGACTTATGGATGTGGGGTCAACAATCAGTTAAAAATACCCAGCTTGCCCCATTTCCCGACGATTGCAAAACCTAATATATAAAAACCAAAAAGTGTTTAAAAATGATAAAATTATAGAAACTTTTTGGAATTAACTCTCTCTACATTTTACATTATGCATTTCAATTTTAGAGGTAAAATTTTTCATTAAATCAAAACTTGAGTTTTCACTTTCCCTTCATCTCGTAAACAAAAAAGAGATAAAAGGCAAATAGATCACAACAAAATGAAAATCTTAGAGTTTATGTAAAGAAAAAATTTAAAGATATAACAAATGTAACTAATGAAAATTTATTGACACACCAAAAATGAACTCAAAAGTTTTGTTATCCAAGTTTTGGATATTCCACTAGTTCAACACTAATAGCTTGGAGTTTTATAAGAAAGAGATTTTTCTACACAATTTTTAAAAAATGGATATGCATGATTGAAACATATTAAAGAAGCAAATGACCTATGGATCCAAACCTTTTTGGAGTAACAAAGGCTCAGTACATTCACAAGTCAACGTGAGGTGGGATATTTACCCGAGTCAAACAAGCCATTATTTTGCCCATTTACAAATATCTAACCTGACGATCATAGATGATTGTAAGGTGATTTGTCATGCATAACGGGCTATATTTTTGTAAGGAATGACAAATGGATTTGGAGTCAACACTCAGTTAAAAATCCCCTGCCTCCCCTTTTCCCAACGATTTCAAAACCAAATAAATAAAAACTAAAAAGGGTTTACAATCCATAAAAATTACAAAAACATTTTGGAACATTCTCTCTCTGAATTTGTGAACTGGGCATTTCAATTTTAGAAGTTTATTTTTTTTTCAATCAAAACTTGAGTTTTCTCTTTCCCTTCATCTCGAAAAAAAGAGATTTAAAAGTCAAATATATCACAACAAAATGAAAATTTTAGAGTTTATGTGTGGAAAATAATTTCAGCATTAAAAAATGTAACTAAAGAAAATTTATACACACACCACAAATGAACTCAACAGTTTTGTTATCCAAGTTTTAGAAATTCCACTAGATCAATGCTAATAGCTTGGAATTTTATAAGAAAGAGATTTTTTTACTCATGTTTTAAAAAATGGATATGCATGCTTGAAACATGTTAAAGATGTAAATTACCTATGGATCTAAACATTTTAAAGGGAATAACAAACTCTCATTAAATTCTAAAGTGAACGAGCGGTGGGATATTTACCTGAGTCAAACAAGCCATTATTTTGCCCATTTACAAAACGTTGACCTAACGATCATAGATGGTTGTAAAGTGATTTATCATGCGCAATGGGCTCTATTTTTTTTTGTAAAGAATGACTTATGGATGTGGAGTCAACACTCAATTAAAAATCCCCCGCCAACCCCTTTTCCCGACAATAGCAAAACCTAAAAAATAAAAAATAAAAAGAGTTTAAAATCCCTAAAAATTACCGACATTTTTTGGAATTACCTCATTCTACATTTTTGCATTGTGCATTTCAATTTTAGATGTATACTTTTTTTTTTTAATTCAAAACTTGAGTTTTAACTTTCCCTTCATCTCGTAAACAAAAAAGAGATAAAAGGCAAATAGATGACAACAAAAAGAAAATTTTAGAGTTTATGTATGGAAAAAATTTAATGCAATAACAAATGTAAGTAAAGAAAATTTATCACAAACCACAAATAAACACAAAAGTTTTGTTATCCAACTTTGGGAAATACCACTAGTTCAACCCTAATAGCTTGGAGTTTTATAAGAAAGAGATTTTTCTTCACATGTTTAAAAAATGGATATGCATGCTTGAAAAATGGTATAGATGCTAATGACCTACGGATCCAAACCTTTCAAAGAGAATAACAAACACTCATAAAATATTCAAGTGAACGTGCGGTGGGATATTTATCGGAGTCAAACAAGCCATTATTTTGCCCATTTAAAAAAAGCTGACATGACGATCATAGATAATTGTAAAGTGATTTATCATGCGTAACAGGCTATATTTTTTGGAAGGAATGACTTATGGAATAGGAGTCATCACTCAATTAAAAATCCCCCGCCTCCCCCTTTTCCCGATGATTGCAAAACCTATTATATAAAAACTAAAAAGAGTTTACAATCCCTAAAAATTACAAACACTTTTTTGGAATTATCTCTCTCTACATTTGTGCATTGTACATTTCCATTTTAGATGTATACTATTTTCTTAAATCAAAACTTGAGTTTTCACTTTCCCTTCTTCTTGTAAATGAAAAAGAGATAAAATGCAAATAGATCACAAAAAAAGAAAATTTTAGAGTTTATGTATGGAAAAAATTTAAAGAAATAATAAATTTAAGTAAATAAAATTTATTCACACACCACAAATGAACACAAAAGTTTTGTTATCCAAATTTGTGAAATTCCACTAGTTCAACCCTCATAGCTTGGAATTTTATAACAAAGATTTTTTTACGCATGTTTTCAAAAATGAATTTGCATGCTTGAAACATGTTAAAGATGCAAATGACCTATGGATCAAAACCTTTTAAAGAGAATAACAAATGCTCATTAAATTCTCAATTGAACGTGCGATGGGATATTTACCCGAGTCAAACAAGCCATTATTTTGCCCATTTACAAAAATTTTACCTAACGATCATAGATGGTTGTAAAGTGATTTATCATGCGTAACGGGATATATTTTTGTAAGCAATGACTGATGGATGTGAAGTCAACAATCAGTTAAAAATACCCTGCCTGTCCCATTTCCCGATGATTGCCAAACCTAATAAATAAAAACTGAAAAGAGTTTAAAATCCCTAAAAATTATAGACACTTTTTGGAATTACCTCTCTATACATTTATGTATTCAATTTTAGACGTAAAATTTTTCCTTAAATCAAAACTTGAGTTTTCACTTTCTCTTCATCTCGAAAACAAAAAAGAGATAACAGGCAAATAGATCACAACAAAATGAAAATCTTAGAGTTTATGTAAGGAAAAAATTTAATGATATAAAAAATGTAACTAATGAAAATTTATTGACATACCAAAAACGAACAAAAAAGTTTTGTTATCCAATTTTTGGATATTCCACTAGTTCAACACTAATAGATTGGAGTTTTATAATAAAGAGATTTTTCAACACAAGTTTTAAAAAATGGATATGGATGATTGAAACATAATAAAGAATCAAATGACCTATGGATCCAAACCTTTTAAAGAGAGTAACAAAGGCTCATTACATTCTCAAGTGAACGTGAGGAGGGATATTTACCCGAGACAAACAAGCCATTATTTTGCCCATTTACAAATACCTGACCTGACAATCATTGATGATTGTAAAGTGATTTGTCATGCATAACGGGCTATATTTTTGTAAGGAATGAAAAATGGATTTGGAGTCAACACTCAGTTAAATATCCCCTGCCTCCCTTTTTTCCGACGATTGCAAAACCTAATAAATAAAAACTAAAAAGGGTTTACAATCCCTAAAAATTACAAAAAAAATTTGGAATATTCTCTCTCTAAATTTGTGCACTGTGCATTTCCATTTTAGAAGTTTTTTTTTAAATCAAAACTTGACTTTTCGCTTTCCCTTCATCTCGTAAAAAAAAAAGAGATAAAAGTCAAATATATCACAATAAAATGAAAATTTTAGAGTTTATGTATGGAAAAAATTTTAAGCAACAAAAAATGTAACTAAAGAAAATTTATACACACACCACAAATGAACTCAACAGTTTTGTTATCCAAGTTTGGGAAATTCCACTAGATCAACCCTAATAGCTTGGAATTTTATAAGAAAGAGATTTTTCTACTCATGTTTTAAAAAATGGATATGCATGCTTGAAACATGTTAAAGATGCAAATAACTTATGGATCCAAACCTTTTAAATAGAATAACAAACTCTCATCAAATTCTCAAGTGAACGAGCGGTGGGATATTTACCCAAGTCAAAGAAGCCATTATTTTGCCCATTTACAACACATTAACCTAACGATCATAGATGGTTATAAAGTGATTTATCATGCGTAATGGGCTCTATTTTTTTTTGTAAGGAATGACTTAAGGATGTGGACTCAACACTTAATTAAAAATCCCCCGCATGCCCCTTTTCCCGACGATTGCAAAACCTAAAAAATAAAAAATAAAAAGAGTTTAAATTCCTAAAAATTATAGACACTTTTTCGAATTACCTCACTCTACATTTTTGCATTGTGCATTTCAATTTTAGATGTATACTTTTTTTTTTAAATCAAAACTTCAGTTTTCACTTTCCCTTCATCTCGTAAACAAAAAAGAGATAAAAGGCAAATAGATCACAACAAAAAGAAAATTTTAGAGTTTATGTATGGAAAAAATTTAATGCAATAAAAAATGTAAGTAAAGAAAATTTATCACAAACCACCAATGAACACAAAAGTTTTGTTATCCAAGTTTGGGAAATACCACTAGTTCAACCCTAATAGCATGGAGTTTTATAAGACATACATTTTTCTTCACAAGTTTTAAAAAATGGATATGCATGCTTAAAACATGGTAAAGATGCTAATGACCTATGGAGCCAAATATTTTAAAGAGAATAACAAACGCTAATAAAATATTCAAGTGAACGTGCGGTGGGATATTTATCAGACTCAAACAAGCCATTATTTTGCCCATTTAAGAAAAGCTGACCTGACGATCATAGATGATTGTAAAGTGATTTATCAGGCATAACGGGCTATAATTTTTGTAAGGAATGACTGATGGATTAGGAGTCAACACTCAGTTAAAACTCGCCCCCCCCCCCCCCCCCCCCCCCCCCTTTTCCCAACGATTACAAAACCAAATTTATAAAAACTAAAAAGATTTTCCAATCGTTAAAAATTACAGACACTTTTTGTAATTATTTCTCTATTCATTTGTGCATTATGCATTTCAAGTTTAGATGTATACTTTTTTCTTAAATCAAAACTTGAGTTTTCACATTCCCTTCATCTCATCAACAAAAAAGAGATAAAAGGCAAATAGATCACAACAAAGTAAAAATTTTAGAGTTTTTGTATGGAAAAAATTTAAAGCAATAACAAATGTAAGTAAAGAAAATATATTCACAAACCACAAATGAACACAAAAGTTTTGTTATCCAAGTTTGGGAAATTCCACTAGTACAACCTTAATAGCATGGAGTTTTATAGCAAAGAAATTTTTCTTCACATGTTTTAAAAAATGGATATGCATGCATGAAACATGTTATAGATGCAAATGACCTATCGATCCAAACCTTCGAAAGAGAATAACAAACGGTCATTAAATTCTCAAGTGAAGGTGCGGTAGGATATTTACCTGAGTCAAATAAGCCATTATTTTGCCCATTTAAGAGAAGCTAACCTGGCCATCATAGATGATTGTAAAATAATTTATCAAGCGTAACAGGCTATATTTTTCTGAGGAATGACTTATGGATTGGGAGTCAACACTCAGTTAAAAATCCCCATCCTCCCCCTTTTCCCGACGATTAAAAAACCTAATATATTAAAAAAAAAAGAGTTTACAATCCCTAAAAATTAAATACACTTTTTTGAATTATCTCTCTCTACATTTGTACATTGTGCATTTCCATTTTAGATGTAAACTTTTTTTTTAAATCAAAACTTGAGTTTTCACTTTCCCTTCATCTCGTAAACAAAAAAGAGATAAAATGCATGCATGTCACAACAAAATGAAAATTTCAGAGTTTATGTAAGGAAACAATTTTAGGCAATAAAAAATGTAAAAAAAAAAATTTATTCGCACACCCCAAATGAACAAAAAAGTTTTGTTATCCAAGTTTCGGAAATTCCACCAGTGCAGCCCTAATAGCTTGGAATTTTAAAAGAAAGAGATTTTTCTACACATGTTTTAAAAATGGAAATGCATTCTTGAAACAAATGACCTATGGATCCAAACCATTTAAAGAGAACAACAAACACCAATGAAATTCTCAAGTGAATGTGCGGTGGGATATTTACCAGAGTCAAACAAGCCATTATTTTTCCCATTTACAAAAAGCAAACCTGACGATCATAGATGAATATAAAGTTATTTATCATGCGTAACGGGCTATATTTTTTTAAGGAATTACTTATGGATTGGGAGTCAACATTCAGTTAAAAATCTCCCGCCTCCCCCTTTTCTCGATGATTGCAAAACCTAATATATAAAACTAAAAAAGAGTTTACATTCCCTAAAATTTACAGACACTTTTTGGAATTATCTCTTTCTACATTTGGGCTTTGAGCATTTCCATTTTAGATGGAAACTTTTTTTCTTAAATCAAAACTTGATATTTCACTTTCCCTTCCTCTCGTAAACAAAAATAAGATAAAAGGCTTATATATCACAACAAA
The DNA here is from genome assembly GCF_029961685.1 of Aristolochia californica. Taxonomy (NCBI): domain Eukaryota; kingdom Viridiplantae; phylum Streptophyta; class Magnoliopsida; order Piperales; family Aristolochiaceae; genus Aristolochia; species Aristolochia californica. The sequence goes on along the minus strand of NW_027182257.1, from coordinate 20,905,213 downwards.
ATGAAAATTTTAGAGTTTTTGTATGGAAAAATTTTTAAGCAATAAACAATGCAAGTAAAGAAAATTTATTCACACACCACAAATGAACACAAAATTTATGTTATCCAAGTTTGGGAAATTCCACAAGTTCAACCCTAATAGCTTGGAATTTTATAAGAAAGAGATTTTTCTACACATGTTTAAAAAAATTGATAAGCATGGTTAAAACAGGTTAAAGATTCAAATGACCTGTGGATACAAACCTTTTAAAGAAAATAAAAAATGCTCATTAAATCCTCAAGTCAATGTGCGGTGGGATATTTAACTGAGTCAAACAAGCCATTATTTCCCCCATTTAGAAAAAGCTAACCTGACGATCATAGATGAATGTAAATTGATTTGTCTTGTTTAATGGGGTATATTATTTTTCAAAGGAATGAATTATGGATTGGGAGTCAACTCTCAGTTAAAAATCCTCCGCCTCCCCCTTTTCCCGACAATTACAAAACCTAATATATAAAAACTTAAAAGAGTTTACAATCCCTAAAAATTACATAAAGTTTATGGAATTATCTCTCTTTAAATTTGTGCATTGTGCAATTCCTTGTTAGATGTATACTTTTTTCATATATCAAAACTTGAGTTTTCACTTTCCCTTCATCTCATAAATAAAAAATAGATAAAAGGCATATAGATCACAACAAAATGAAAATTTTAGAGTTTACGTATGGAAAAAATTTAATCCAATAACAAATATAAGTAAAGGAATTTTATTCACACACCGCAAATGAACACAAACTTTTGTTATCCAAGTTTTGGAAATTCCACTAGTTCAACCGTAATAGCTTGGAGTTTTACAAGAAAGAGATTTTTCTACACATGTTTTAAAAAATGAATATGCATGCTTGAAACATGTTAAAGATGCAAATGACCTATGGATCAAAACCTTTTAAAGTGAATTACAAACATTCATTAAATTCTCAAGCGTGCAGTGGGATATTTACCCGAGTCAAACAAGCCTTTATTTTGCCCATTTACAAAAAGTTGACCTGACGATCATAGATGATTGTAAAGTGATTTATCATACATAGCGGGCTATATATTTGTAAGGAATGAATTATGGAATGGGAGTCAACACTCAGTTAAAAATCCCCCGCCTTTCCCTTTTCCCGACGATTGCAAAACCTTATATATAAAAACTAAAAATAGTTTACAATCACTAAAATTTACAGAATCTTTTTGGAGTTATAGCTCTCTACATTTGTGCATTCTGCATTTCCATTTAAGATGTACACTTTGTTTTTAAATCAAAACTTGAGGTTTCACTTTTCCATCATCTCGTAAACAAAAAAGAGATAAAAGGCAAATAGATCACAACAAAATGAAAATTTTAGAGTTTATGTATCAAAGAAATTTAAATCAATAACAAATGTAAGTAAAGAAAATTTTTTCACAGATCACAAATGAACACAAAAGTTTTGTTATCCAAGTTTGGGGAATTCCACTAGTTCAACCCTAATAGCTTAGAATTTTAGTAGAAAGAGATTTTTCTAAAACTGTTTTAAAAACTGAATGTTCATGCATGAAACATGTTAAAGAGGCAAAAGACCTATGGATGCAAACCTTTTAAAGAGAATAACAAATGCTCATTAAATTCTCAAGTTAACGTGCGGTGGGATATTTACCCGAGTCAAACAAGCTATTATTTTGCCCATTGACAAAAATCTGACATGACGATCATAGATGATTGTAAAATGATTTATCATGCGTAATGGGCTATATTTTTTTAAGAAATGACTTATGAATTGAAAGTCAACACTCAGTTAAAAATCTCCTGCCTCCCTCTTTTCCCGACTGTTGAAAAATCTAATATATAAAAGCTAAAAAAAGTTTTCAATACCTAAAAATTATAAAAAAAAATTTAGAATTATCTCTCTCTACATTTGTGCATTGTGCATTTCTATTTTAGATGTATAGTTCTCACTTAAATCCAAACTTGATTTTTCACTTTCCCTTCATCTTGAAATAAAAAAGAGATAAAAGGCAAATAGATCACAACAAAATTAAAATTTTAGAGTTTATGTATGAAAAAAATTTCAAGCAATAACAAAAGTAAGTAAAGAAAATTTATTCACACGCCAAAAATGAACACAAAACTTTTGTAATCCAAGTTTGGGAAATTCCACTAGTTCAACCCTAATAGCTTGGAGTTTTATAAGAAAGAAATTTTTCAACACATTTTTTAAAAAATGGATTTGCATGCTTGAAAAATGTGAAAGATGCAAATGTCCTATGGATCCAAACCTTTTAAAAAGAATAAAAAACCCTCATTAAATTCTAAAGTGAACGTGCTGTGGGTTATTTACCCAAGTCAAACAAGCAATTAATTTGCCCATTTACAAAAAGCTGACCTAATGATCATAGATGATTATAAAGTTATTTATCATGCCTAAAGGGCTATATTTTTGTAAGGATTGACTTATGGATTGGGAGTCAACACTCAGTTAAAAATCCCCCTCCTCCCCCTTTTCCTGACGATTGCAAAACCTATTATATAAAAACTAAATAGAGTTTACAATCGCTAAAAATTTACGACACTTTTTTGAATTATCTCTCTATGCATTTGTGCATTGTACATTTCCATTTTAGATGAACACTATTTTCTTAATTCAAAACTTGAGTTTCCAGTTTCCCTTCATCTTGTTAACAAAAAAGAGATAAAGGCAAATAGATCACATCAAAATGGAAATTTTAGAGTTTATGTATGGAAATATTTAAAGCAATAATAAGTGTAAGAAAAGAAAATTTATTCACACACCACAAATGAACACAAAATTTTTGTTATCCAACTTTGGGAAATTCCACTAGTTCAATCTTCATAGCTTGAAATTTTATAAGAAAGAGATTTTTCTATACATGTTTTAAAAACTGGATGTGCGTGCTTGAAATATGTTAAAGAGGCAAATGACCTATGGATCCAAACCTTTTAAAGTGAATAAAAAATGCTCATTAAAGTCTCAAGTGAACGTGCAGTGGGATATTTACCCGAGTCAAACAAGCTATTATTTTGCCCATTTACAAAATGCATACCTAACGATCATTGATGGTTGTAAAGTGATTTATCATGCATAACAGGCTATATTTTTGTAAGGAAAGACTTATGGATGTGGAGTCAACACTCAATTAAAAATACCTCACCTGCCCCTTTTCCCGAAGATTGCAAAACCTAATATATAAAAACTAAAAAGAGTTTACAATCCCTAAAAATTACAGACACATTTTTGAATTACCTCTCTCTACATTTGTGCATTGTGCAATTCTATTTTAGATGTTTACTTTTTTCTTAAATCAAAACCTGAGTTTTCACTTTCCCTTCTTCTTTTAAACAAAAAAGAGATAAAAGGCAAATAGATCACAACAAAACGAAAATTTAAGAGTTTATATATCGAAAAAATTTAAAGCATTAACAAATTTAAGTAAATAAAATTTATTAACACATCACAAGCGAACTCAAAAATTTTGTTATCCAAGTTTGGGAAATTCCAATGTTCAAGACGAATAGCTTGGAGTTTTAGAACAAAGAGATTTTTCTTCACATGTTTTAAAAAATGAATATGCATGCTTCAAACATGTTAAAGATGCAAATGACCTAACAATCCAAACCTTTTAAAGAGAATAAAAAATGGTCATTAAATTTTCAAGTGAACGTGCAGTGGGATATTTACCCGAGTCAAACAAGGCATTATTTTGCCCATTTAGGAAAAGCTGACGTGACGATCTTAGATAATTGTAAAGTGATTTATCTTGCGTAACATGCAATATTTTTGGAAGAATTGACTTATGGATTGGGAGTCAACTCTCAGTTAAAAATCCTCTGCCTTCCCCTTTTTCCGACGATTGCAAAACCTAATATACAAAAACTTAAAAGAGTTTACAATCCCTAAAAATTACAGAAACTTTATGGAATTATCTCTCTTTACATTTGTGCATTAAGCAATTCCATGTTTGATGTATACTTTTTTCTTATAACAAAACTTGAGTTTTCACTTTCCCTTCATCTCATAAAAAAAAAAAAAGAGATAAAAGGCATGTAGATCACAACAAAATGAAAATTTTAGAGTTTTGTATGAAAAACTTTAATCCAATAAAAAATGTAAGAAAATAAAATTTATTCACACACCACAAATGAACACAAAAGTTTTGTTATCCAAGTTTGGCAAATTCCACTAGTTCAACCCTAATAGTTTGGAGTTTTACAAGAAAGATTTTTCTACACATGTTTTAAAAAATTGAGATGCATGCTTGAAACATGTTAAAAATGCAAATCACCTATGGATCAAAACTTTTTAAAGCGAATAACAAATGTTCATTAAATTTTCAATCGAACGTGCGGTGGGATATTTACCCGAGTCAAACAAACCATTATTTTGCCCATTTACAAAAAGCTGACCTGACAATAATAGATGATTGTAAAGTGATTTTTCATGCGTAACGGGCTATATTTTTGTAAGGAGTGACTTATGGATTGAGAGTTAACACTTAGTTAAAAATCCCCCACTCCCCGTCTTCCCGACAATTGCAATACCAAATACATAAAAAATAAAAAGAGTTTACAATCCCTAAAAATTACAAACACTTTTTGGAATTATCTCTCTCTACATTTGTGCATTGTGCATTTCCATTTTAGATATACACTTTGTTTTTAAATCAAAACTTGAGGTTTAACTTTCTCTTCATCTCGTAAACCAAAAAGAGATAAAAGGTAAATAGATCACAACAAAATGAAAATTTTAGAGTTTATGTATCGAAGAAATTTAAAGCAATAACAAATGTAAGTAAAGAAAATTTATCCACACACCACAAATGAACACAAAAGATTTGTTATCCAAGTTTGAGGAATTCCACTAGTTCAACCCTAATAGCTTGGAATTTTATCATAAAGAGATTTTTCTACTCATGTTTTTAAAACTGGATCCAGACCTTTTAAAGAGAATAAAAAACGCTCATTAAATTCTCAAGAGAACGTGCGGTGGGATATTTACCCGAGTCAAACAAGCTATTATTTTTCCCATTGACAAAAAGCTAACCTGATGATCATAGATGATTGTAAAGTGATTTATCATGTGTAACGGGCTACATTTTTTTAAGGAATAATTTATGGATAGGGAGTCAACACTCTGTTAAAAATCCCATGCCTCCCCCTTTTCCCGACTATTGAAAAACCTAATATATAAAAACTAAAAAGAGTTTACAATCCCTAAAAATTATAAACACTTTTTTGGAATTATCTCCCTCTACATTTGTGAATTGTGTATTTTCATTTTAGATATACTTCTTACTTAAATCACAACTTGAGTATCACGTTTCCTTCATCTCGTAAACAAAAAAGAGATAAAAGGCAAAATAGATCACAACAAAATGAAAATTTTAGAGTTTATGTATGAAAAAAATTAAAGCAATAACAAATGTTAGTAAAGAAAATTTATTCTCACACCACAAATGAACACAAAACTTTTGTTATCCTAGTTTGGGAAATTCCACTAGTTCAACCCTTATAGCTTGGAGTTTTATAAGAAAGAGATTTTTCAACACATGTTTTAAAAAATGGATTTGCATGCTTGAAAAACGTTAAAGATGCAAATGTCCTATAGATCCAAACCTTTTAAAAAGAATAACAAACCCTCATTAAATTCTAAATTGAACGTGCGGTGGGTTATTTACTTGAGTCAAACAAGCCAATAATTTGCCCATTTACAAAAAGTTGACCTAATGATCATAGATGATTGTAAAGTTATTTATCATGCCTAATGGGCTATATTTTTGTAAGGATTGACTTATGGATTGGATGTCAACACTCAGTTAAAAATCCCCCTCCTCCCCCTTTTCCCGACAATTGCAAAACCTATTATATAAAAATTAAAAAGAGTTTAAAATTCCTAAAAATTAACGACACTTTTTTGAATTATCTCTCTTTGCATTTGTGCATTGTACATTTCTATTTTAGATGAATACTATTTTCTTAAATCAAAACTTGAGTTTTCAGTTTCGCTTCATCTTGTAAACAAAAAAGAGATAATGGCAAATAGATCACAAACAAATGGAAATTTTAGAGTTTATGTATGGAAATATTTAAAGCAATAATAAGTGTAAGAAAAGAAAATTTATTCACACACCACAAATGAACACAAAATTTTTGTGATCCGACTTTGGGAAATTCCACTAGTTCAACCCTCACAGCTTAGAATTTTATAAGAAAGAGATTTTTCTACACATGTTTTAAAAACTGGATGTGCGTGCTTGAAATATGTTAAAGAAGAAAATGACCTATGGATCAAAACCTTTTAACGTGAATAAAAAATGCTCATTAAAGTCTCAATTGAACGTGCAGTGGGATATTTACCCAAGTCAAACAAGCCATTATTTTATGGATGTGGAGTCAACACTCAATTAAAAATACCCCACCTGCCTCTTCTCCCGAAGATTGCAAAACCTAATATATAAAAACTAAAAAAAGTTTACAATCCCTAAAAATTACAGACACTTTTTGTAATTACCTCTCTCTACATTTGTGCATTGTGCATTTCTATTTTAGATGTTTACTTTTTTCTTAAATCAAAACTTGAGTTTTCACTTTCCCTTCTTCTTTTAAACAAAAAAGAGATAAAGGGCAAATAGATCACAACAAAATGAAAATTTAAGAGTTTATATATCGAAAAAATTTAAAGCATTAACAAATGTAAGTAAAGAAAATTTATTCTCACACCACAAACGAACACAAAACTTTTGTTGTCGAAGTTTGGGAAATTCAACTAGTTCAACCCAATAGCTTGGAGTTTTATAAGAAAAAGATTTGTGTATATATGTTTTAAAAAATTGATAAGCATACTTGAAACATATTACAGATGCAAATGTCCTATGAATCCAAACCTTTAAAAGAGAATAACAAACACTCAATAAATTCTAAAGTGAACGTGCGGTGGGATATTTGCCCGAGTCAAATAAGCTAATAATTTGCTCATTTACCAAAAGCTAACATAATGATCGTAGATGATTGTAAAGTTATTTATCATGCCTAACGGGCTATATTTTTGTAAGGATTGACTTATGGATTGGGAGTCAACACTCAGTTAAAATCCCCCGCCTCCCCCTTTTCCCGACGATTGCAAAACCTACTATATAAAAACTAAAAAGAGTTTACAATCCCTAAAAATTGCAGACACTTTTTGGAATTATCTCTCTCTACATTTTTGCATTATACATTTTCTTTTTAGACGTATACAATTTTCTTAAATCAAAACTTTCGTTTTCACTTTCCCTTCATCTTGTAAACAAAAAAGAGATAAAAGGCAAATTGATCACAAAAAAATGAAAATTTTAAAGTTTATGTATGGAAAAAGTCTAAAGTAATAAAAATGTAAGTAATGAAAATTTATTCGCACACCACAAATGAACACAAAAGTTTTGTTAACCAAGTTTGGGAAATTTCACTTGTTCAACCCTCAAAGCTTGGAATTTTATAAGAAAGAGATTTTTTTACACATGTTTCAAAATATGGATATGCATGCTTGAAACAAGTTAAAGATGCAAATGACCTATGTATCCAAACCTTTTAAAGAGAATAACAAACGCTCATTAAATTTTCAAGTGAACGCAAGGTGGGGTATTTACCCGAGTCAAATAAGCCATTATTTTGCCCATTAACAAAATGCTTACCTAACAATCATAGATGGTTGTAAAGTTATTTATCATGCGTAACAGGATAGATTTTTGTAAGGAATGACTTATAGAAGTGGAGTCAACACTCAATTAAAAATACCCCACCCGCCCTTTTTACCGACTATTGCAAAACCTAATGTATAAAAACTAAAAAGAGTTTACAATCCCTAAAAATTACAGACACTTTTTGGAATAACCACTCTCTACATTTGTGCATTGTTCATTTCAATTTTAGATGTTTACTTTTTTCTTAAATAAAAACATGAGTTTTCACTTTCCCTTCATCTCTTAAACAAAAAAGAGATAACAGGCAAACAGATCACACCAAAATGAAAATTTTAGAGTTTATGTAAGGAAAAAATTTAAAGCAATAAAAAATTTAAGTGAAGAAAATTTATTCACACACCACAAATGAACTTTTGTTATCCAAGTTTGGGCAATTCCAACAGTTCAAGACTAATAGCTTGGAGTTTTATAAGAAAGAGAGTTTTCTTCACATGTCTTAAAAAATGGATATGCATGCTTCAAACATGTTAAAGATGCAAATGACCAAAAGATTCAAACCTTTCAAAAAGAATAACAAAGAGTCATTAAATTCTCATGTGAACGTGCAGTTGGACATTTACCTGAGTCAAACAAGCCATTATTTTGCCCATTTAGGAAAAGCTGACCTGACTATCATAGATGATTGTAAAGTGATTTATCATGCATAACATGCTATATTTTTGTAAGGAATGACTTACGGATTGGGAGTCAACACTCGGTTAAAAATCCCCCTCCTCCCCTTTTTCCCTAGATTACAAAACCTAATAAATAAAAACTAAGAAGAGTTTACAATCCCTAAAAATTACAGACAGTTATGGGAATTATCTCTGTCTACATTTGTGCATTGTGCATTTCCAGTATAGATGTATACTTTTTTCTTAAATCAAAACTTGAGTTTTCACTTTCCCTTACTGTCGTCAACAAAAAAGAGATAAATGGCAAATAGATCACAACAAATTGAAAATTCTACAATTTAACTACAGAAAAAATTTTAAGCAATAACGAAAGTAAGTAAAGAAAATTTATTCACACACAAAAAATGAACACAAAAGTTTTGTTATCAGATTTTTGGAAATTCCACTAGTTCAACCCTAATAGCTTGGAGTTTTATTAGAAAGAAATTTTTCTTCACATGTTTGAAAAAATGGATATGCATGCTTGAAACATGTTAAAGATGCAAATGACCTATGGATCTCTAAACCTTTTTAAGACAATTAGAAACGCTCTTTACATTCTCAGTTAAAAATCCTCCACCTCTCCCTTTTCCCGACGATTGCAAAATCTAATAAATAAAAACTTAAAGAGTTTACAATCTCTAAAAATTGCATAAAATTTTTGGAATTATCTCTCTTTACATTTGTGCATTGTGCAATTCCACGGTAGATGTATAGTTTTTTCTTATATCAAAACTTGAGTTTTAACTTTCCCTTCATCTCGTAAACCAAAAAGAGATAAAAGGCATATAGATCACAACAAAATGAAAATTTTAGAGTTGATGTATGGAAAAAATTTAAATCAATAACAAATGTAAGTAAAGAAAATTTATTCACACACCACAATTAGAAAAAACTTTTTGTTATCCAAGTTTGGGAAATTCCACTAGTTCAACCCAAATAGCATGAGTTTTATAAGATGCAAATGACTTATGGATCCATACCTTTTAAAGAGAATAACAAACGTTCATTAAATTCTCAATCGAACGTGAGGTGGGATATTTACCCGAGTCAAACAAGCCATTATTTTGCCCATTAACAAAAAGCTGACCTGACGATCCTAGATGATTGTAAAGTGATTTACATTACATAAGGGCTATAGTTTTGTGAGGAATGAATTATAGATTTGGAGTCAACACTCAATTAAAAATCCCCAGCCTCACCCTTTTCCGGACGATTGCAAAACCTTACATATAAAAACTAAAAGTAGTTTACAATCGCTAAAAATTACGGACACTTTTTGGAGTTATCGCACCCTACATTTGTGCATTGTGCATTTCCATTTGAGATGTACACTTTGTTTTTAAATCAAAACTTGACGTTTCACTTTCCCTTCATCTAGTAAACAAAAAAGAGATAAAAGGAAAATAGATTGCAACAAATTGAAAATTTTAGAGTTTATGTATCGAAGAAATTTAAATCAATAAAAAATTTAAGAAAAGCATATTTATTCGCATACCACAAATGAACACAAAAGTTTTGGTATCCAAGTTTGGGGAATTCTACTAGTTCAGCCCTAATAGCTTAGAATTTGATAAGAAATGGATTTTTCTACACATGTTTTATAAACTGGATGTGCATGCTTGAAACATGTTAAAGAGGCAAAAGACCTATGGATAAAAACCTTTTAAAGAGAATAAAAAACGCTCATTAAATTCTCAAGTGAACATGCGGTGGGATATTTACCCGAGTCATACAAGCTTTTATTTTTCCTATTGAAAAAAAAGCTGACCTGATGATCATAGGTGATTGTAAAGTCATTTATCATGCGTAACGGGCTATATTTTTATAAGGAATGACTTATGGATTGGGAGTCAACACTTAGTTAAAAATCCCATGCCTCCCCCTTTTCCCGACGATTGAAAAACCTAATATATAAAAACTAAAAAGAGTTTACAATCCCTAAAGATTACAAACACTTTTAGGAATTATCTTTCTCTACATTTGTGCATTGTGTATTTCCTTTTTAGATGTATAGTTCTCACTTAAATCCAAACTTGAGTTTTCACTTTCCCTTCAACTTGAAACAAAAAAGAGGTAAAAGGCAAATAGATCACAACAAAATGAAAATTTTAGAGTTTATCTATGGAAAAAATTTAAAGTAATAATGAATGTAAGTAAAGAAAATTTATTCACACACCACAAACGAACACAAAACTTTAGTTATCCAAGTTTGGGAAATTCCACTAGTTCAACCCTTAAAGCTTGGAGTTTTATAAGAAAGAGATTTTTCTACACATGCTTTAAAAAGTGGATTTTATGCTTGAAAAATGTTAAAGATGCAAATGTCCTATGGATTCAAACCTTTTAAAGAGAATAAAAAACACTCATTAAATTCTAAAGTGAACGTGCAGTGGGATATTTACTCGAGTCAAACAAGCCAATAATTTGCCCATTTACAAAAAGCTGACCTAACCATCATAGATGATTGTAAAGTTATTTATCATGCCTAATGGGCTATATTTTTGTAAGTTTTGACTTATGCATTGGGAGTCAACACTCGGTTAAAAATCCCCCGCCTCCCCCTTTTCCCGATGATTGTAAAACCTATTATATATAAACTAAAAAGAGTTAACAATCCCAAAAAATTACAGTCACTTTTTGGAATTATCTCTCTCTACATTTGTGCATAGTACATTTCCATTTTAGATGTATACTATTTTCTTAAATCAAAACTTGAGTTTTCCCTTTACCTTCATCTTGTAAACAAAAAAGAGATAAAAGGCAAATAGATCACAACAAAATGAAAATTTTAGAGTTTATGTATGGAAAAAAATTAAAGCAATAATAAATTTAAGAAAATAAAATTTATTCACACACCACAAATGAACAAAAGTTTTACTTTTTTTCTTCTTCTTGGTAGTATTTTTCCAAGTGCATAAAGAAAAATAATAAATAATTCCACTTGTTTTGCGAGGACTTATCAAGCAAAATAAAATAAAAAATATTATCATACTTTGTTTTTGCTTCTTCTTAGTTATTTCTTAGTTATCAAGGCTCTCTTAGTGAAAAAATAAAAATAATAAATATTATCATATTGTGTTTTTGCTTCTTCTTGGTACTTTCGTTCTAAGAGAAAATAGAAAAAATAGATATTGTTGTACTTTCTTTCTTTTTTTGCTTCTTCTTAGTTATTTCTTTCCAAGTGCAAAAAGAAAACCAATCAATATTGTCATACTTTTTTTTCTTCTTCTTGGTACTTTCATTCCATGTGAAAAAATAAAAATAAAATATATTGCCCCTTCTTTGTGAAAGCTAAATTAAAAAACACAAATTCATACTTTTTTTTGCTTATGTTGGAACTTTCTCTCTTAGAGAAAAAATAAAAACAATAAATATTGGTGTACTTTATTTTATTCTTCTTGATACTTTCCTTCAAAGTGCAAAAAGAAAACGTAAAAATAATGTCATACTCGTTTTTGCTTCTTCTTGGTACTTTCACTCCAACTACAAATAGAAAAACAATAAATATAACCCCTTGCAGTGCGAACGCTTAAAGCAAAATAAAGTTGTATTTTTTTTTCCTTCTGTTGGTACTTTCTCTACATGTGCTAAAAGAAAAATAATACATATTGTCTTAAAACTTGGTACTTTCGTTCCAAGTGAAAAAAAAAAATATTGCACCTGGCATCACAAGATAAAGAAAAACAAAATCGTACTTTTTTTTGCTTATGTTGGGACTTTTTCTCCTAGTGAAAAAATAAAGAGAATAAATACTTTTTTGTTCTTCTGTTGGTACTTTCTCTCCAAGTGCAAAAATAATAATAAATATTATCATACTTTATTTTGCTTCTTCTTGGTACTTTTGCTCCAACTGCAAATAGAAAAACAATAAATATAACCCCTTGCAGTGCGAACGCTTAAAGCAAAATAAAGTTGTATTTTTTTTCCTTCTGTTGGTACTTTCTCTACATGTGCTAAAAGAAAAATAATACATATTGTCTTAAAACTTGGTACTTTCGTTCCAAGTGCAAAAAAAAAAAAAAAATATTGCACCTAGCATCACAAGATAAAGAAAAACAAAGTCATACTTTTTTTTGCTTATGTTGGGACTTTTTCTCCTAGTGAAAAAATAAAGAGAATAAATATTGTCCTACTTTTTTGTTCTTCTGTTGGTACTTTCTCTCCAAGTGCAAAAATAAAAATAATATATATTATTATAATTTTTTTTGCTTCTTCTTAGTACTTTCTTCCAAGTGCATAGAAAAAATAAATAAATATTATTGCACTTTTTTTTATTCTTCTTGATACTTTCCTTCAAAGTGCAAAAAGAAAACGTAAAATTAATGTCATACTCGTTTTTGCTTCTTCTTGGTAGTTTTGGTTCTTGTGCAATCAGAATAACAATAAATATTGCTCCTTCTATTGCTAGAACTTAATAAAGCAAATCAAAGTCATACTTTTTTTTTACTTCTATTGGTACTTTCTCTCCTAGTGCAAAAAGCAAAACAAAAAATATAGTTGTGGTTTTTTTTCTCTTCTTGTAGCTACTTTTGTTCCATGTGCAAACAAAAAAACAATAAATATTGGAGTACTTTTTTTTTTTTTTGATTTTTCCTGTTACTAACGTTCCATGTGCAAACAGAAAAACCATAAATATTGCCCCTTGCTTTGTGAGAGATTAATAAATAAATAAAAAGTCATACTTTTTTTTGTTTCATTTGGTACTTTCTCTCCACTTATAAAAAGAATAACAATAAATATTGTCATACTTATTTTTTGCTTCTTCTTAGTAACTTAATTCCAAGTGCAAACAAAAACTAATAAATATTGCCCCTATCATTGTGAGAGCTTAATAATGAAAAAAAATACTTTCTTTGGCTTATGTTGCTAATCCCTCTAAGTGAAAAAAAGAAAAACAATAAACAAAGTCAAACATTGTTTTTTTTTTTTTTTTTGCTTCTTCTTGGTGCTTTCGTTCAAAGTACAGAAAGAAAAAATTAATAAATATTGCCACTTGCATTGCCAGATATAAATAAAGCAAAACCAAGTCGTACCTTTTTTTTGCTTCTTCTTGGTATTTTTTTTTCCAAGTGGTAACGACAAAACAATAAATATTGGCATCCTTTTTTTATTTTGCATCTTCTTAGTACTTCTGTTCCAAGTGCAAACAACAAAACAATAATTGTTGGCATACTTTTTTGTTTGCTTCTTCTTAATACTCTCGTTCCATGTGCAAAAATAAAATCAATAAATGTTATTGTACTTTTTTTCACTTCTACTTGGTACTTTCATTTCAAGTGAAAATGTAAAAAAATAAATATTGCCCCTTGCATTGCAAGATCTTAATAAAGCAAAACATAGTCATTCTTTTTATTGCATCTGTTGACACTTTCTTTCCAAGTGCAAAAATAAAAATAATAAATATTGCCATACTTTATTTTTACTTTTCTCTTTTTTTATGGTATTTTTCTTCCGAGTTCAAACAAAAAAGAAAACATTGTCGTACTTTTTTTGCTTCTTCTTGGTTCTTTCATTCCAAGAGCAAAAAGAAAACCAATAAATATTGTAGTACATTTTTTTTCTTCTTCTCGGTACTTTCGTTCCAATTGAAAAAAGAAAAAAAATAAATATTGCCCCATGCTTAGGGAGAGCTTAATAAAGGAAAAAATCATACTTTTTTTGTGTTTCTGTTGGTACTCTCTCCAAGTGCAAAAATTAAAAAATTAAATATTGTTGTACTATTTTCCTTCCTTTTGTTTCTTTCATTCCACTTGCAAACAGAAAAATAATAAATAGTGCTTGTAGCATTACGAGTGCTTAATAAAGCAAAAGAAAGTCATACTTTTTTTTCCTTCTATTGGTACTTTATCTCTATGTGCAAAAAGAAAAACAATAAATATTTTTGAACAATTTTTTTTTCTTCTTCTTAGTTTTTTGTCCCTTGTACAACAAGAAAATAATAATATTGCCCCTTGCATTACATGAGCTTAATAAAACAAAACAAAGACATACTTTTTTTATTCTAATGGTGGTTTCTCTCCTACTACAAAAATAAAAACAATAAACATAGTCATAGTTTTTTCTTGCTTCTTCTTGTTAGTTTCATTCGAAGTACAATAAAAAAACATTTAATATTATCATTCTTTTTTTTATTCTTCATGTACAAAAAGAAAAACAATAAATGTTGTTGTACTTTTTTTTGCTTTTTCTTGATACTTTTCTTTCAAGGTTTAAACAGGAAAACAATAAATATTGCCCGTTACATTGCGAGTGCTTAATAAAGCAAAACAAAAAGATTTTTTTTTTTTTTTGTTTTGGTTAGCTCTTTATCTCCAAGTGAAAATTAAAAACAACTAATAATGTTGTACTGTTTTTGCTCTTCTTCTTGGAACTTTTGTTCCAAGTGCAAACAAAAAAACAATAAATATTGGCATACATTTTTTTTCTTCTTCCTTGTAATTTCCTTCCAATTGAAATATAAAATCAATAATATGTCTGTACTTTTTTTCCTTCTCTTGGTTCTTTTGTTTCCAAAACAATATATATATTTCCCCTTGTTTTCTTTTGAGAGCTTAAGAAAGCAACCAAAATTTTTACTTATTCCTTGTTTTTTGCATATGCTGGTTCTTTCTCTCCAATTGCCAAAAGAAAAATAATAAATATTATCATACTTTTTTTCTCTCCTATTGGTAATTTCACTCCAAGTGCAAAAAGAAAAACAATAAATAATGTCAAACTTTTATTTTTGGCTTCTCCTTGGTACTTTTTCGCCAAGTGAAAATATAAAATCAATAAATATTATCATACCTTTTTTGTTCTTCTTCTTCATACTTTTATTCCAAGTACATTAAGAAAAACAATAAATAATGCCCCATGTTTACGAGAGCTTAATAAAGCAAAACAAAGTCAAACTTTTTTTTTGATTTCATTGCTACTTTCTCTCCAACTACAAAAAGAAAAATAATAAATATTATCATACATTCTTTTTGTGCTTCTTCTTGGTACTTTCATTCCAAGCGCAAACAGAAAAACAATAAATATTGTGTAATACCCTTTTTTGCTACTTCTTGTTTATTTTGTTCCAAGTGCAAAAAGAAAACCAATATATATTGACGTAACTTTTTTCCTTCTTCTTGGTACTTTTGTTCTAAATCCAAAAGGAGAAACAAAAAATAATACCCTTTGCTTTGCTTTTCTTATTAAAGCAAAACATAGTCGTACTTTTGTTTTGCTTCTTTTGGTACATTCTCTCAAAATGTAAAATGAAAAATAATAAATATTGCCCCTTGTAATGCAAGCATGCTAAAGCAAAACAAATTAGTACTTTTTTTTTTCTTCTGTTGATACTTTATCTCCATGTGCAAAAAGAAAAACAATATTTATTTTAGTACCTTTTTTCTTCTGCTTATATTCCAAGTGCAAAAAGAAAAACAATAAATTTTCCTTTTGCATTGCGAGAGATTAATAAAGCAAAACAAAGTTGTACTGTTTTTGCTACTCTTGAGATTTTCTCTCCTAGTACAAAAATAAAAACAATAAATTTCATCGTAATTTTTTTTTTTTTTTTTTTTGGCTTCTTCTAGGCACTTTCCTTCAACGTGAAAAAGAAAACAAACAAAAATTGGGTTTTTTTTTTGGTTCTTGTTACTTTCATTCCCAGTGCAAACAGAATAAAGAATATATATTGGCCTTGCATCGCAAGATCTTAGTAAAGCAAAACAAAGTCGTACATTTTTTCCCTTCTATTGGTACAAACAATGAATATAGTTACCTTTTTTCTCTTGTTCTAAGTACTTTTGTTCCAAGTGCATTCAAAAACTCAATTAATATTGTCATACTTTTTTTTTTGCTTCTTCTTGGTTCTCTCATTCCAATTGTAAATAGAAAAACAATAAATAATGCCCCTTGCTTTGTGAATGCTTAATAAATAAAAAAAGTCATACTATTCTTTCCTTTTGTTGGTACTTTATCTCCACTTACAAAAATAAAAACAATAAATATTGTCCTACTTGATTTTATTTTATTTTTTTTGTTTTTTCTTGGTTCTTTTATTCCAAGAGAAAACAAAAAAAACAATAAATATTGCCCTTTGCATTGCGAGAGCTTAATAAAGTAATACAAAGTCATACATTTTTTTGCTTCTAACTATACTTCCTCTCCAAGTGCAAAAATAAAAAATATATAAATTATTGTACTTTGCTTTTTTCTGCTTCTTCTTCCTACTTCCATTCCAAGAGCAAACAAAAAAAATTGCCGTTTTTTTTTCTTCTTCTTGGTTCTTTCGTTCCAAGTGGAAAAAGAAAACCAATAAATGTTGTCATATATATATTCTTATTCATGGTACTTTCGTTCCAAATGAAAAAAAAAAAGATGATAAATATTGTTCCTTGCTTTGGGAGAGTTTAACAAAGCTAAAAACTTTTATACTTTATTTTATTTTTTTGTTGATTTTCAGGACTTCATGGATTTAGCTCATGGAGAAAAAGAGAAAGGGACTCATTGGGAGAAAACCAGAGGAAGAAGAGTTATGGACTTGATGTCCTAACCCTTCCCCTAAAGCTCAATTTATAGATTAATCAAACTATTGTATTACGATAATACCCTTAAACTTAGGGTTTAGGGTTTATTGGAACTTTAACTAATTACATCAATGTCCTCTCTATTAGATGACTATTTATTTACCATCCTGCCATTACTCTATGAGCACGCGGGCCTTGAGCCCGTCTTCTACATCTCTTGGATGTGTGGGCCTTCATTGGTCTTATGGGCTTGGATCCATCTTTTAACACACTTGGATATGTGGGTCGTCTTTCGTCGTGTGGGTTTGGACCTATCTTCCAACACTCCCCCCTCAAGATGGGGGTGAGAGAACATCATGAACTCCCAGCTTGTTGCAAATAGTATATAAAATCTTTTTGTATAAAATGGCAGTCCTCCCATCTTTCAATACTCCCCCTCCTTCTGGTGCTCTCTTCCATGAGGCCCAGCTAACCAATTCAGTGGGGTATAACATAGATATAATAATAAGTTCCTCCGACATGGTGTCCCAACCGTTGATATTTTTGACAGAGTATTAGTTCCTCCATCATGGTGTCCCAACCATTGATATTTTTTACGGGGTATTAAGTTCTTCCGTCATGGTGTCCCAACCGTTGACATTTTTTACGGGGTATTAAATCTCTTCATCATGGTGTCCCAACTGTTGATATTTTTTACTGAATATTAAGTTCCTCTGTCATGGTGTCCCAACCGTTGATATTTTTTATGGGGTCAAATAAATGATGGTATGAAAAGGATACTGAGGCCACCTCTTCTTCAATAATAATGTCTCATTCAAAAAAGATATAATAGCTACAGTTGAATATAACACGACCATCTTCTAACACATATAATTAACTTTGTAAAAGGATTCATGAAATAATCCAACGCAAGTATATGTACCAAATAATATGTTGACCAAGGAATAAGCTGTCAATACTTCAAAATAATAATCCAGCCAGAGAAAAAATACCAAATTGCGTCGAGTCACTGCAGAAATTTATATAAACTTGGGACCTGGACACGTATACCAAGATAGAAACATAAGTGGCCCGAGTTAGGTTGACAGAATAGAAGCATCCTCGGTTTGACGGGTTTGTTGGGTTGACTTGGGATGGTTCCTGTTGGGGCGCTCGACTAAATCAAGTTTCCTAAGCAGATTGGAACCTGGGCATAAACGAAAATAGAAACTTCCCATTTGAAGCAGAGTACCGACGGATGGCTCAGGAGAATATCTATCATAGAGAGATTTTCGGCTGAGTTTCCTCAGCAGATTGGAACCTCGGCATAACGACAAGGCAGCACCTAAGTTGGGAATTCGAAAGTTGTAATGGACTGTATAACAAAGCTGGCATTAATGGGTGATGGAGACGAGCCAGAAAAGTTTCCAATGATGGAGGAGACGTCGGAAAATAAGATCAACTCTGATGGAAATTGCAATCCGTAACTGGCAAGATCTGTGAAGTGTTAAATCCGTAAGTTGCTGAAGATAAATCAGCAAAGTCCAGAGCTGAGATGGGAGCCAGAAAGGAATTTTCGAAATCAGATCATTTCTATGGCTGGCATGTTCTGTTTGGCTTTGCTGTTTGTGGAAGATGCCAATGGGAAAAGAAAACTTCCTGAAATAAACCAATCTAGCAATGATCCTTTGATCGAGCTGAATCAATCAGCAGAAATATGGCAATGAACAGTGTTGAACCATCATTAACGAGGAAATATTTTCCGGATTGACGGCAGAAAGAAGCTGAGCAGAATCAAAGCAGAATCACCGAGCAAAAGAAATCAGAGGTAATCAACAACTTTCCAAACAGCACCCGGACGTAATGCCATCAATTTAGCAATTTGCCATGAGCGCAGCAGTTTGCCAGCATAGACCGTTCCATCATTGTTAGATCCTTGAGTCAGATAAATCAGTATTATAATGATGCCAACCACCAGAGCAATGAACGCAAATCAGCAAAGTGATCAGCAGCAGAATCACCGGGCTGAATCAGGCAATATGGATCATTATGGCTGTCAAATATAGAAAATTTCCTGGAAGACTTCCAGCTGAATACGAGCCAAATTTTGCCGGCAAGTCCAGTGACATCCAAAAACTTTGTTTCCCGTACAAGATAGACTGGGATTTTATGAAGAAATAGCAGTAACGTGCTTTCTAGGTGAAGAGACAGTTGCGCACCTAATGATCAAATTCTCGATAGCAGTGAAAACAACTAGGAGTTGGCATCCTTTTTATGAGTGATGATAAAATGGTAATACATGGGATCGGGTTCCCATGAACTTTTGACCAACAGTAATGAGTTAAAAGTTGGAGGCAACCTTGCTGTGAAGTGATTCGTTGTTAAGAGTAAATCGGCGTCAAGCTGGAGTTTTTGATGAAAGGAAAAAAAACTTAGGATGGAGGAGGCTCCGATGATGAGGATCGGAGCAACAAGAGTTGTGGCGATCACGAGTTGTGAGGATCAGAGCAGATAGAATAATCCATATAAAAAAGAATAATCAACCAGAGGAATCAAAGTAGCAAATGAACAAAGAAAAGAGAGAAAGATGGGTTATTGGAATCTTGAAATCCATACTATGAGTCCTGAAAATCAATGCTCTGATACTATGTTGATTTTCAGGAATCCATAGACTTAGTTTATGGAGAAAAAAAGAATGGGACTCATTGGGAGAAAACCAGAAGAATAAGAGGTTGTAGACTTGATATCCTAACCCTTACCCTAAACTCAATTTATAGATTAATCAAACTACTGTATTACAATAATACCCTGAACTTAGGGTTTAAGGTTTTAACCTTAGAACTTTAACCTAATTACATCAATGTCTTCTTTACGAGATGACTCTTTATTTACCATCCTACCATTACTCTATGGACATGTAGGCCTTCTCCTTTATATATGGGCCTTGAGCCCATCTTCTACATCTCTTGGATGTGTGGGCCTTCCTTAGTCTTATGAGCTTGGACCCATCTTCTAGTACACTTGGATATGTAGGCCTTCCTTGGTCATGTGGGTTTGAGCCCATCTTCCAACATAGTTTTTTGGAAGAAAACAATAGGATTAAGAGGTTATGGACTTGATGTCCTAACCCTTCCCCCTAAAGCTTAATTTATAGATTAATAAAACTATTATATTACAATAATACCCCTGAACTTAGGTTATAGGGTTTTGACCCTAGAACTTTAACCTAATTATATCAATGTCCTTTCTATGAGATGACTCTTTATTTACCATCCTGCCATTACTCTATGGGCATGTGGCCTTTCTCTTTGATATATGGGCCTTGAGCCCATCTTCTACATCTCTTGGATGTGTGCGCCCTCTCTGGTCTTATGGGCTTGGACATATGGGTCTTCCTTAGTCGTGTGGGTTTGGGCCCATCTTCCAACACTCCCTCTCAAGCTAGGGGTGAGAGAACATCATAAACTCCTAGCTTGCTGCAAATGGTGTATAAAACTTTTTTGTATAAAATGGCAGTCCTCCCATCTTTCAACATTTTGTTTTTGCTTCTGTTGGTACTTTCTCTCCAAGTGCAAAAAGAAAAATATTAAATGTTGTTGTACTTTGTTTTCCTTCTTCTTAGTACTTTCGTTCTAAATGCAAACAAAAAACCAATAAATATTTTTCTTTGCATTGCGAGAGCTTCATATATCAAACAAAGTCGAACTTTTTTTTTTGCTTCTGTTGGTACTTTATCTCCAATGCAAAAAGATAAACTATAAATATTGTCGTACATTTTTTTTTATTTTTTTTTTGCTTCTTCTTTGTACTTTTGTTCCTTGTACAACAACAAAAATAAATAAATATTGCCCTTTACATTGGGAGAGCTTAATAAAGCAAAACAAAGTCATGCTTTTTTTGTTTTGTTTTTGTTGGTATTTTCTCTCCAAGTGCAAAAATAAAAACAATAAATATAGTCATACTTTTATTTTTTGCTTCTTCTTGGTACTTTCATTTCAAGTGCAAATAGAAAAACAATAAATATTGTCAATTTTTTTCTTTCTACCTAGTAATTTCATTCCAAGTACAAAAAGATAAACAATAAATATAGTCATACTTTTATTTTGCTTCTTCTTGGTACTTTCATTCAAAGTGTAAATAGAAAAATAATAAATATTGCATGTTGCATTGCAAGAGCTTAATAAAGCAAAACAGAGTCTCACTTTGTTTTTTGCTTATGTGGGAACTTTCTCTTCAAGTAAAAAATAAAAATAATAAATATTATCATACTTTTTTTTCTCTTCTTCATGGTACTTTCGTTCCAAGTTCAAACAGAAAAATAATAAATATTGGCGTAGTTTTTTTCTTCTTCGTGGTACTTTTGTTCTACGTGTAAAAAGAAAATCAATAAATGTTGTCATACTTTTTTTCCTTCTTCTTAGTACTTTCGTTCCATGTGAAAAAAGTAATAAATAAATATTGCCCCTTGCTTTGCGAGAGCATAATAATGCAAAACAAAATTATACTTATTTCTTTATTTTGTTTCTATTTGTGGTTTCTCTCAAAGTGAAAAATAAAAATAATAAATAATGTCGTAATGTTTTTCTTCTATTAGTACTTTCATTCCCATTGCATAAAAAAACAAAAAATATTATCCCTTGCTTTGTGAGAGCTTAATAAAGCAAAACAAAGTCATCCTTTTTTTTTTACTTCTGTTGGTACTTCCTCTCCAAGTGTAAACAAAAAAACATTAAATAGTATTGTACTTTTTTCTTGCTAATTTTTGGTACTTTTTGTTCCACGTACAAAAAGAAAATAAATAAATATTGTCGTACTTTTTTTGCCTCTTCTTGATTCTTTCTTTCCAAGTGCAAAAACAAAACCAATAAATATTGTTGTATATTGTTTTCCCTCTTCTTGGTACTTTTGTTCCAATTGCAAAAATAAAAATAATAAATATTGTCCCTTGCTTTGCGAGAGCTTAATAAAGAAAAACAAAGTCGTACTTTTTTTTCTTCTTTTAGAAATTTCTCTCTAAGAGAAAAAGGAAAAATAATAAATATTTCGTATAATGTTTTTGCTTCTTCTTGGTACCTTTGTTCTAAAAGCAAACAGAAAAACAATAATTATAATCGTACTTTTTTTTAGTTCTTCTAGGTAGTTTAGTTCCAAATTCAATAAGAAAATAAATAAATATTGTCATACTTTTTTTCCTTCTTCTTGGTACTTTCATTCCAATTTCAAAAAGAAAAACAATAAGTACTGCCCCTTGCTTTGTGAGAGCTTAATAAACCAAAAAAAAGTTGTACTTTTTTTTTCTTCAGTTGGTACTTTCTCTTGAAGTGCCAAATGAAAAACATTAAATATTGTCATACTTTGTTTTCTTCTGTTGGTACTTTCTCTACAATTGCGAAAAGAAAATTAATAAATATTATCTTACCTTTTTTTTTTTTTTGCTTCTTCTTGGTACATTCGCTCCAGCTGCAAACAGAAAAACAATAAATATTGTCGTACTTTGTTTTTGCTTCTACTTTTTAGTATCGTTCCAAGTGCAAAAAGAAAATTAATAAATATATTTTTGGTTTTTTTTGTTTCTTTTTCATACTTTTGTTCCTAGTGCATAAAGATAAACAATAAATATTGCTACTTGTTTTGCAAGATCTTAAAAAAGTAAAACAAAGTCATACTTTTTCCTTACAGTTGGTACTTTCTCTCCAAGTGCAAAAAGAAAAATAATAAATATTGTCGTACTTTTTTTTTGCTTCTTCTTGGTACTTTCATTCCAAGTGCAAATAGAAAAAGAATAAATATTGTCATACTTTATTTTTTGCTTCTTCTTATTAATTTTTTTCCAAGTGCAAAAAGAAAACCAATAAATATTGATGTACTTTATTTCCTTCTTCTTGGTACTTTCATTCAAAGTGGAAAAAGAAAAACAATAAATATTGCCCATTGCTTTGCGAGAGCTTAATAAAGCAAAATTGTTGAAACTTAGGATTCCATGATGTATAATCACAATAGAAGAGGATTAAGGGGTGAGAAGAAGAAGAAGAGTTGTGGAGAGAAAGTTTTCGATGGAGAAGAGGAAGAGTGACGAATTTGGAGAAAAGATGAGGAAGATTAGGGTAATGGACTTATCCAAACACTCCCCCTTAAGTTGTATTTATAGATATCAAAAGTACTAGTATTACAAGAATACCCCTCACCCTAGTAAGAAAATTACTTCAGTGCCATCTGTATGTGATAACTCTTTATTTACCATCATGCCACCATTGTGTAGGCTTGTGGGCATCTCCTTGGTCTATAGGCTTGAGACCATCTTCCACAAACTTGGACAAGTGGGTCTTCCTTGGTCGTGTTGACTTGGACCCATTTTCCAACACTTGCCCTCAAGCTTGGGGTGAGAGAACATTATAAACGCCCAGTTTGATGCAAATGGTGTATAGGATCTTCTCGTATAAAATGATAGTCCACCATATGTTCCAACACTCCCCCTAAAGCTGACAGTCTCTTTGTTCTTTTCCAAGAGAACTAGAAGGCATAATATAAGAGAGAGTAAAATCACTCCTAGTCGTAAGACATTGCTCCATACTCCAATCAAATGGTCATAGTAAAAAATATTTTCCGTTCAATTTCACAGGCGGAAAAGTAGCCCTATTGTGAGGCATAGAGTCTACTCACTTTCTCACGGTAGCTAAAAAAACACCTCTTGGGTGAACTTGACTCAAGTTGGATATTGGGCACACTCTTATCCTCTATAGGTAGTAGGTCTATAAGCATTGCTTAGAAGTATAATAATAAACTGCTCCATCACGGTGTCCCTCCACAGGGCACTGACTCTCAAATGGTAGGAGTAAAACAAGCCAAATAAGGGGGTACAGGATAATCACTATAAGATAATATTATGGGGCCACCATATGCTTTCTTCTTCATCAGAACAACCAATGCTCACAACAATCAGCAACCAAGAAGTCTTCCTTCAATAATAATGTCTCAATCAGAGAGACACAATAGCAGCAGTTGAAATGGGCCTGGGCCCAAATAACAAGTATCAAATAGGCAATTATATAGCAGCGGATCACCAGTAAGTAGTAAAAGTCTTTAAGAGCAATAAGGACACATAAGATAATCTATAGCAACTTCACCCTTGAATAAGGAAGTTACGAACCAATTAATAAGTTGAGGATAATCCATGGTAATAATTGTTGAATTTATGGAAAAGAGAAATACTTCATTGAATTATTATAATCAGAGTACATGAACCTCTATTTATAATAGAGGAAGATAGTAGAGTCCAATTACACTAAAACAACCTTGGTCCCAATTACACCCAAACTCTAACACTTAAAGATAAGTCCTAACATAATTAAATAACTCAATATAAATAAAATACAAACATAACTCAAACTAAAACTCTTCTAGGACGTGACCATAAGATAAAAATGCATTTGTGAGTCCTTCTTGATATTCCAATCAGCTTGTGGTTATCTTTGTGAGTCCTTCTTGATCTTCCAACTTATGTGA
Organism: Aristolochia californica; assembly: GCF_029961685.1. Taxonomy (NCBI): domain Eukaryota; kingdom Viridiplantae; phylum Streptophyta; class Magnoliopsida; order Piperales; family Aristolochiaceae; genus Aristolochia; species Aristolochia californica. The sequence goes on along the minus strand of NW_027182257.1, from coordinate 20,880,816 downwards.
TAATGATGTCAGCCTGTGGTAATCATGGTGGGTCCTACTTCTTATGGGCATAGGCCCATCTTCCAATACTCTTAGATATGTGGGTCCAGGGGTGGCTTCGAACCGAGCCGGCTCGAGTTCGGCTTGGTATCGCCTCGGTTCAATTCGATATCTCTCGACCTCGAGCCGAGCTTGAGATCTGGAATCGGCTCGTTTAAATTAACGAGTCGAGCTCGACCAAAACCAGGTTCAGCTCGACGGCTCACGAGTCGGCTTGTTAATTTAACGAGCAGCTGGATTCGGGGGGATTTGGGAAATTTTCGGAGTCTCGATCTCGGAACCGGAAGAGAGTCGTGTCGTCTTCCCTTCTATCTCTGCGATTCTCATGCCTTTCTCTGCCATTTCCCATGCTTCTCTGCCATAAACACTCCATGAAATTACATTTGAAATGGTAGCATGGGACTTCATTGTGGTGGCCGGGGATATGGATCGTCGGCCGTCAACTTGTCGAATGATTTATTCTCTGCAAGGTAAAACCAGATCCACGATCCCATCATCATACGCTCGAGTATGCAAATGGTAACGAGATCGTTGAGCCTTCATGCGATGCAGTTATGCTTGGTTTGAGATGTTGGCCTAGGGCCATTTGCGGGAGCCTTTATGCTCTTTCCCTTTATGCTAGGGTTGGCATTTTTTTTCTGTGAACCGTAATGCTTTATGTTACCTATAATAAGATTGCCCTCTTTTCTGTTACTCAGGCTTGATAGGCAAAAAAAAAGATGTTTGGTGACCAAGATCGGTTTTGCCTACTGAATGAATACTAGATAAGTCCATCATATTCATAAGAATTAAAAAGAAATTCTTTCTTGAGTACAAGTCCATCATGATTTATCTCGGCAGGGGTGAAAGGTTGAGACATTGTCCTGATATCCAAATCATGCTGAAAATATTTTTGAACACCTTTGAGTTTATTTACTCTGGAAATAAATGTCTCAAATTGCTCATCAAACCTGACCATCTATTTTGCTATGTTTAGACTGGCTGTAATTTATTTCATTTAGTGAGAGCGTCGTTGGAGAAAAGTTACATTTTTCAAATTATGTGAAATTTTGAAGTTCAGAAACATCATATGCGTTTATAATAAGTTGCTTCAGTAGCTCTTTGGTGACAACTAAAATTCATGTTAAGCTTGTAATTGAACCAAGATTTTTTTTCACTAAAATAATTGAGTATCTATCTACAGTTTCATTTCCTTAAATTTTTTTAACTCGTAATGTGTTCTTTCTCGTGCTAATTTACAAGCCTATATTATTTTTTTACTATCTTTGTACTTTTCATCTTTACACCAAGTCTGTTTTCAACTCTGTTGATGCCAGGACTCCCTAGAGGCAGATAAAGTTGTTAATGTGACCCCTCGTTATGCTGGACTGCGAGCAGAATCAAATGGATCCCCCAAAGGACAAATAATTGGGTGGGAGAATATTGAACTAATAAGTGATCGGCCACTTAGAACTATGTCGAAGGAGTTCAAGCAATGGAAGAAAGACTATCCAGATCGGATTCTTATTGCTTCAATTATGGAGGAGTATGACAAGGCTGCTTGGAAGGAACTTATTAGAATTTCGGATTAGAAAGAGCCGTTGCTCTGCTCGTCGGGCTGGCACAGCCGAGAAGTCGAAGAAAAATGAAATCGTAAAATGTTTTGATTAAAAGCACTGTTACAAGTTACAATGATGCTTTATACAGTAAAAGGGGGGAAGGGTAAAACAGTAAAATGCAAAAAATAAAATAATGAATAAATTAAAATACATTCTAATACTCCCCCTCAAGGTGGCTTGTAAATATCCTTGATAGCCATCTTGGACAACAAAGAAAAAAGGTGGGTAGAAGGAAGAGGTTTAGTGAATATGTCGGCTAACTGGTACTGAGAACGAATGGGAAGTAACTTGAGGACGCCCGAAGTAACCCGTTCACGAACAAAATAACAATTGATCTCAATATGTTTTGTACACTCATGAAATGTGGGGTTTGAAGCAATATGTATCGCAGTTTGATTGTCTCAATAGAGCAATGCAAGAGATGCAACCTTGACTTGAAAATCTTGAAGAAGTTGCTACAACCAAATAATTTCACTGGCAGTAGAAGAAAGAGCTCGATATTCAGCCTCGCCGGAGGAACGAGAGACAGTGGTCTACTTTTTGGCCTTCCAAGAGACCAAAGAATCACCAATGAAGATGCAAAAGCCTGTAGTAGATCGGCGAGAATCAAGGCATGATCCCCAATCAGCATCAGAGTAAGTACGTACCTGCAAGGAAGAAGTAGAAGAAAACAACAAACCTTGACCAGGACTGGTCTTGAGATAACGAAGTAGGTGATGCACTGCCTGGCAATGAGGAAGGCGGGATTGGGCCACAAATTGAGTGAGCTTGTGAACGAAAAAAGTAATGTCGGGGCGAGATAAAGTGAGGTAAAGAAGTTTCCCATCAAGACGCCAATAGTGGGTTATATCAAGAACCAGGTCACCGTCAGTGGCAGTTAAATGAAGCTTGGGATCCATGGGAACACTAGTGGATTTACAAGCTAGGTAACATGTGTCTTCAAGTAATTCTAAGGTGTAATGGCGTTGAGAAAGCACAATACCAGCCTTGGACTGAGCAATTTGAAGACCAAGGAAGTGCTTAAGACAACCAAGATCCTTGAGCTTGAACTGAGTATGTAGAAATTGTTTGAGCTCAGCAATAGCGCTAGATGAAGGACCAGTACGGATGATATCATCCACATAAACCAATAGTGCAACAAAGGAGGAACCATGACCTTTGGTGAAGAGAGAGTAATCAAATTTCGATTGGAGAAAGCCAAAATTGATTAAAACATGAGAAAATTTGGAATACCATTGCCGCGAAGCTTGTTTGAGACCATAAAGGGACTTGTGAAGCTTGCAAACTAGTCGGTTGTGAGATGAAGAGGACTCCCCCTGTCGAAGATAGACAAGAGGGAGATCCATATAGATTTCTTCAAAAAGATTACTATTTAAGAAAGCATTGTTGACATCAAGCTAAGCTAGATGCCACTTATGAAAGGTGGCAAAGGCAAGAAGAACCTTCACAGTGACCAATTTGGCCACTGGAGAAAAAGTGTCAACAAAATCTAAACCTTCTTGTTGTGTGTAGCCTTTGGCTACCAAACGAGCCTTATATCGCTCAAGAGAACCATCAGATTTAAGCTTGATTTTATATACCCATTTGCAACCAATGGTAAGTTTATCAGGAGGCAAAGAAGTGACGGTCTAGGTGTTGTTGGTTTCCAAAGCGTTCAATTCATCACGCATAGCTAACCTCCATTCAGGGCACTTCACGGCTTGGTGATAGTGTTGCGGTTCAATTTCAGTAGATACACTGAGTGCAAACTATCTGTGCGAATCAGAAAGGGCATGGTAAGAGATGCAGTTAGAGATCGGATAAGATGTAGAGGGTGAAACAGATGGAGAAGAACCAGCAAGTAAATTGCAGTGATACTCCTGCAAGTAATGAGGTGGATGGATCGTCCTAGTAGATTTTTGAAGAGTAGTACCAGTAGATGTGGAAGGAACAAGCACTGGAAGATCATTAGTTGGAATATCATCAACAGGATCATCATAACTAGCCGGTGAATCATGAATAGGGGAAGAATCAATTTTTGGAAGAGAATGAGTTTGTATGAAGGAGTGGGGCAGAACCAGATCAGGAAAGGGATCTCTAACTGTATTTGAACTGGTGATGGTATGAAAAGGGAAAACTTCCTCATGGAACGCTGCATCTCTAGAAATAAAAACATGATTGGTCTCCACATCATAGAATTTATAATCTTTCACACCAGCTGGATAACCAAGAAACACACAAACTCGAGCACGAGGGTGGAACTTGGTTCGATGAGTAGCTAAGGTGGAAACAAAAGCTAAACAGCCAAATACTCGAAAAGAAGGATAATCAGGAGTTGTGTTGTATAGCAAATGAAAAGGTGTGTTCTGTCGCAAGAGAGGAGAAGGAGTTCTATTAATCAAGAAAATCGCGGTAAGAATACATTCTGTCCAAAAAGAGACTAAAATTCGGGATTGGAAGAACAGTGACCGAGCCACATTCAAGAGGTGTTGATGTTTTCTTTCAACAAATGAGTTTTGCTGAGGTCTTTCAACACAGGAAAACTGGTGCAAGACTCCTTGATCTTGAAAAAACTCAACAAAAGATAACTCAGGGGCATTATCAAATCGAAAACTTTGATTTTAGCATTAAACTGAGTAAAAACCATATTAAAAAAATACGGTATCACAGAGATAGCATCAGATTTAGTCTTTAATAGATAAATCCAAGTAAATCGAGTGCAATCATCAACAAGAGTTAAGAAGAAACGATGGCCAGTATGAGAAACAATCTGATAGGGTCCCCAAATATCACAGTGCACAAGATCAAAAAGAAATTTTGACAAGTTATTATGAGATTCAAAAGATACTCTACGTTGTTTAGCAAGAGGACAAATATAACAAGGATCTGATTTATGTAATTTAGTTACATCGCAGTTCAACTGATCCTTCAAAAAATCAAGTCGCTGGAAAGAAATGTGTCCTAGCCTATTATGCCAAACATGGGCTGAAACATTGTTAACAAAAACATGAGAAACAGAATTCAAACTTTGAGCACTGAGGACATAGAGATCTTGGACTTTGTCACCCTTGTCAATCGTCCTCTGGGTGGATAGATCCTGGATAACAAAACAATCAGAAAGGAAACTTACTGTAAGGCCAGAGTCAGTAACTAAAGCACTAACAGAGATCAAGTTGAATTTGAATTGAGGAACAAATAGTACGTTTTTAAGCACAAGGTGAGGATGCAATTTAATATCACCAGCAAGGTGGACAAAAAGTTGAGTATTATTGGGCAAAGTAACTGTAGTATGAGGGATAACATACAAGGAAACAAAAACAGGAGCGTGAGAGCAAATATGTCGAGTAACTCCTGAGTCGACAATCCATGATTGAGGTGAAGAAATTAAAGGATTTAAGGACACAGAAAAACAAATACCTGCCATGCAGTTGGATGTAGAAGATTCCAGAGCAGTGGTGACTTGTGCGGAGCTACTCAGGTGTGTAGAAAGCATTGACACGAGCTGCTAGAACTGAGCAAAGCCAAGATTCTGCACAAGACTTTGATACCATGTTGAAACCAGTGCGCTAAAAGGCTCGAACCTGTTAGGAAAGAAACCCCACAGATCTTATACAAGGACTGGCCTTGTCGATACAAACACAAATTTCAACACTCCCCCGTACGGGAAAAACCCATGGACAAATTCACCGAAAAAACCCGGGACAAACTCCTGGAAAAACCCAGGACAAATTCACCAGAAATACCTGGGACAAACTTCGTTGGGAGCGGGACTCGAACTTGGGACCAACCTTCTCTGATACCATGTTAGAATTTCGGATTAGAAAGAGTCGTTGCTCTGCTCGTCGGGCTGGCACAGTCGAGAAGACGAAGAAAAATGAAATCGGAAAATGTTTTGATTAAAAGCACTATTACGAGTTACAATGATGCTTTATACAGTAAAAGGGGGAAAGGGTAAAACAGTAAAATACAAAAAATAAAATATTGAATAAATTAAAATACATTCTAATAGAACTCATTGATCGTGTTGAGGAAACTGGAGTTGTAAGTTGCAGCAATTCCCTTTTTTTATCTTTTCTGGAGTTGTAAATTGTTGCAATTCCCTTTTTTATCTTCTTTGGAGTTGTAAGTTATCTTTCATTTCATTCGTAGTTGTTGAGATATCACATTTGATCATACAATTTCTATCAGATACTGTTTCTTACTTAAATATGAATAGGACTAAATTTAATTGATTCTCCTTTGCTCTTGGGATGCGCTTGAGATCAATTTCTCTTGTCCACATGGCATGCCGGAAAGGAAAATGGGTGCTGCTGTGGGGAAAGATTGTGCGCTTCTGGAGGAAGTATGTGCCTGGGTCAATGCGAAAGCTACAGTTCCTGTGTGGGCAAAGATGACTCCAAATGTCACTGATATCACCCAGGTTTTCTTCCCTTTCACAGTTCTTCTCTTCTTCTCATTTATTTGACATATTTTTGGTTCTTAAAAATGTCGGGACTTCTTTTCTTAACAAGGTAAAGGTATTCAGTTTTTTCAGTGTTTTCCTTTTCCAAATTTAGATCAAGAACTCAATTTTTTTTTTGAGGATTTTGTATGTTTTCATGGAGGACTCTTAGACAGGTAGAGCCCTATTTGTACTGAGAGAAATATAGGATTATAGAAGAAAAGAAGCATCTTTCATTTTATGTGAATTTTCTCTTACTTCCTCTTGCATCTTCAACGGGGTTGAATTTTAACTTTTTGTTCTTCATTCAGATTTGTGTGTATTAGTTGTTAACTTGATAAATCAAACCTTTTCTTAACAAGCATTTGATTTGGCTGAGTGTGTTGTCAGAGTATAATTTTGTTTAAAAAACTATACCAAAAGATTGCCAAATTATTACAGCCTATACCCACTCATATTCTGGTTTTTAATGCATTTCAGGGGTATTAAACTTGTAATATTTTCCTTATAGGTTTCTTAATTTGGTTTTCTTATGTTTTTTAATGTTTTTCCATTTTGTCATTTGTGTCATGCAGCCAGCACGTGTCGCACTGCATGCAGGATCTGAAGGCATCTCTGCCATTAATACTATCACAAGTGTTATGGGAATTAATCTCAATACTTTGCACCCTGAACCACGCGTGTGGAGGAGTTTGTCGCTAAATCCTGCCAATCATAAATATTGCCTTCTCTTTGTTTGTTTTCTTCTTCATAGTTCTTTTTCGGTTATGGTACACTTTGTCTCAGGTATATACCACTCAAGGTGGTTATTCTTCTAAAGTTGTCCATCCTATTGCATTGTCAATGGTGATGCAAATTGTAAAAATGATGCAATCAGAGTTTAGCAATGTTGATTGTTCGCTTTCTGCCATTGGAGGAGTAGAGACAGGAGAAGACGCAGCTGAGTTCATTCTTCTTGGAGCAAATACTGTTCAGGTATTTGTTTTGAATTTTGTTGCAAGACATGATGCTCATACCAAATGAGCACGCTGAACACTGATGAGGTCGTGGTTTATGGTGCCATTGTTCAAGCCGCAATTCTGAGCGGCGAAGGCGACGAGAAGGTCCAAGACCTGCTGCTTCTGGATGTGACTTTGCTAAAGTCTAGGTATTGTGACCGTCGGTGGAGTGATGACCGCAACCGCTCGATTCTATCTTGTATTTTGGTTTATAAATATGTAATTGATTCATTCGTTCTTACTTTGGAGGTATTTCCGGTTTTGTGGTTTTGGGTTTCAAGTTCGTCGTGGGACAGGAATAGTGTCAGAAAGTGCCAGGGGAGTAAGGAGTGTCCTGCACTAGTTTTGACACATGAAGAGGTCACAATTCTTCTCGACTTATTTGGAAAATCAACCAAGCATAATGATCCAGAGGGTGAACGAGCTCGGATCAAAGACAACAATTTGTTGGGCAAATTCGAGCTGACGAGCATTCCTCCAGCGCATCGTGGGGTTCCCCAAATCAAAGTTTGCTTCGATATCGGCGCAAACAGGATCTTGAATGTCTCCGTCGAGGACAAGACGACAGAGGTTAAGAACAAGATTACAATCACCAACTATCAAAGAAGATTGAGCAAGGAAGAAATCGAGAAGATGGTCAAGGAAGTGAAGCGGTAAAGGCGGAGGATGAAAAAGTGAAAAAGAAAGTGGAAGCGAAAAAAGGAAAGTCGAGGTTTTTTGTATTAAATATTTGAATGAGTTATATTTGTGTTATTTTTATTTTTATTCATAATCTTATGCAGTATATGGAGTGTTTAGACTATTTTATGGAGTGTATGAACAATTTCATGGAGTGTTTATGGAATGTATAGACAATTTTATGGACCGTTTATGGAGTGTTTATGCAGGTATTATGTATATAGATTATGCCCAATTTTAAGTAGAGATCATGCCGAATTTTATACAGGTCTTATATACATAGATTAGGCTCAATTTTAAGTAGAGGTAATGCCAATCTTATACATGTAATATATATATATATATATATATATATATATATATATATATATAATTTTATGTAAAATATATGCATAATTTTATATACAATTTATTTGATATATATTTTTTGAAAAGTTTTAAATGTATATTGAAGCTCGAGCTCGGCTCAAAGCTCGGCTCGAACTCGGTTAAAATATTTTGGCTCGAGACGAGGCTCGGCTCGGCTCGAACATAGGCAGGTTCCGGCTCGGCTCGATGCCACCCCTATGTGGGTCTTCCTTGGTCGTGTGGGCTGGACCCATATTCCAACAATAATCAAGCCGAAGTGAAGCAAGTAGATTTAGTGAGCCAAGCCGAGTAATAGATTGCCAATACTAAGTTGAACCAAGTGATGTTTGATAATCAATAAATCAAACAATCTCCGATGTGCTCGTCCTTCATACTTCTCCTTCTATTCTCCCCCTCAAGCTAGGAGATAATGTCAATGATCCCAGCTTGAAGTCAACAAATATTTTGCAAGGTCAAGAACTAATCCACCTCTTGTATGATCATGTAAAATAAGGCTAGTATCAACAACTTCACTAGCTCAAATATTGTAAACCAAGTAACTCAAGTCAAGCCAAATATTTCGATCTTTTCTTGCCTAAATATTTTGGGCAAGGATACCAAATCAAATTCTTTGTAATATTTTAAAATACCAAAAAAATCTCACAAAATTCATGGCTGGAAATTTTTTATAAATAAGGTAGTTTCCTCCATCAATTTGTGCCAACTTAGCAACCAAAGAAGACACCCTACCTTGCCATTTTTTCTTCAAATCTTTAGCCAAAGCAATTTTAGACAAATAAATCAAGAAAAGCTTCTTAAAATAAGATGATCTTCTAAAAATTCTTTACAGATATTTTTAGTTAAAAACAAAAGCTTTCCAAGGGTAGATCATGAGATACTTTTTTTGATATTGCTGATCAATAACAACAACTCAAAAATCTAAGCAAAAAATTAGGCTTAAATCCGGATGTTCGCATGCAATAGTATACCAGCATGACCTTTGATTCTTCCAATGCAAAAATCTCCTTAAATATAGATCAAATTGACATAAACTTTTCTCCTTCTGAAATGAGACTTAAATAGCTTTCAAAAAAGTATATCTCAATCTAAAGAACTAAGAATGAGAATTGGTTGAATAGTTAAGAACATAGACTTACAGATATTTCTAATTATATATGATTTTCTACATTAATTCCCATTCTTGATGGCGTAAAATAGCTCAAAAGTTTAAGCTTTCTGTTGTTTTATCTTTGCTACTTCAGATGTTGATTTACTTTCTAGACATATGATTTCAACTATTCATTTTGACTTGGAAACTAGACTCAAATATCTTTCCAAAGGTATATAATTTTCTACATGAAGAGAGTGAAACACCCAATGAAATATAGAAATTGAGAGATAAAACAAGAAACCCCTCTTTTTTCTTTATCTTTTTTTTTCCTTCTTCCTCTCATCTCCATCTTCTTCTTTTTTTCCATCTCAGATCTTTTCCCACTCTAATACCATGTTGAAACTTAGGATTCCATGATGTATAATCATAGTACAAGAGGATTAAGGGGTGAGAATATGAAGAAGAGTTGAAGAGAAAAGGTTTTAGGAAGGGAAAAGGAAGTGCAGCGAATTTGGAGAAAAGAGGAGGAAGATTAGGGTATTGGACTTATCCAAACCCTCCCCCTTGAGTTGTATTTATAGATATCAAAAGTACTAATATTAAAAGAATACCCTTCACCCTACTAAGAATGAATAAGAAACATAAATCATAAACTAATTACATTAGTGCCATTTTTATGTGATCTCTTTATTTACCACCATGCCACTATTGTGTGGGCCTATGGGACTTCTCCTTGGTCTATGGGCTTGATCCATCTTCCATACACTTGGACATGTGGGTTTTCCTTGGTCGTGTGGGTTTGGGCCCATCTTCGAACAAAAACAAAGTCTTACTTTTTTTTTTTTGCTTCTTCTTGGTACTTTTGCTCCGTGTGGAAACAGAAAAACAATAATATTGTCGTGTTCTTTTTCTTCTTTCTACTTGGTACTTTCATTCCAAGTGCATAAAGAAAAATATTAAATATTGCCTCTTGCTTTGCGAGAGCTAAATAAAGCTAAACAAAGTCATAACTTTTTTATGCTTCTATTCGTACTTTCTCTCCAAGGGCAAAAAGAAAAATAATAAATATTGTCACACTTTTTTTTGCTTATTCTTTGTTCTTTCGTTCCAAGTACAAAAAGAAAACCAATAAATATTGTCGTGTTTTTTCCTTCTTCTTGGTACTTTTGTTTGAAGTACAGAAAGAAAAACAAAAAAATATTGTCCCTTGCTTTGTAAGAGGTTAATAAAGTAAAACAAAGTTGTACTTGTTTTTGTTTTTGTTGGTACTATCTCTCCAAGTGAAAAAGTAAAATAATAAATATTGGAAGATAGGGCCAAGCCCACACGACCAAGGAAGGCCCACATATCCAAGTGTGTTAGAAGATGGGATCAAACCCATAAGACCAAGGAAGGCCCATACATCCAAGAGATATAGAAGATGGGTTAAGGCCCATAGATAAAGGAGAAGGCCCATTGGCCCACATATAATGATGGCGGGATGGTAAATTATGAGTCATCTCATAGAGATGGCATTTATATAATTAGGTTAAAGTTTTAAAGTTAAAACACTAAATCCTAAGTTAAGGGGTATTATTATAATTTAGTAGTCTCAATAATCTATAAATAGAGCTTCAAAGGGACATCAAGTCCATAACCTCTTCCTCCGCTTATTTTCTCCAATGGGTCTCTCTCCCTTTCTTGCCATGAATTCATGGAGTCCTGAAAAATCAACATGGTATCAAAGCTTTAATTTTCAGGACTCTTAGTATAGTTTCAGAATTGTTGAAACCCCATTTTTTCTTTTCCTGTATCTATGTTTTTTTTTATAGTTGCTAGAATTCAGGTTTTAGATTTTGTTGTGGGAGTATTTTTAAATTCCTGCTATCCTGCTCCATTCGGCGTCGGGGAAGTTCTCTGGTTCTGTTTCTCGTACATGGCTGAGATAATTTCCCTTTTCAATCTCTTTCTCAATGTAGGCGAAAGAATAAGTTGGAGAGAGGCGGAAGGAGAAGATATCAGTTTCTGCTAATTTTACGCGGCCCGTGCTACTTCACCAGCCTCTATTCCGAAAAACTCAGCCAGAAACCTGTTGGCGGGTTTAATTTTGTGAATCCATATCTTCCTTCCTTGGCCTTATCAAGGCATCGTTCCCGTTGAGTTCCATGGCCGATAGTACGGCATCCTCGTCTGAGACAGAGTTTTTCTGTTTATTTCTTGGCAAGCCGAGAACAGAGACAAACTACAGAAGAGAGAAAGAGAACCTCTGTGAGGCAGCATCTAGAATTTTTTTCGCTGCTGATTATTCTCTTTTGTCTATGCAAATACGAAAGATTATTTTTCGTTGGTGATTGAGTAGAAGCTAGAGTCGGAGATCTTTGCTTATATTCAAGTTCAGAAAGTTGCAGTCAAATCCCATTTTTTGGGCTTGACTGCTGTTTTGGAAACTAATTTGTTGGCTCTAGTTCTATTATTACGGATACTATTGCTAGAAGATATATTCTCCTTCACCGGGTCCTCTTTTCTGACATTAAAATTCACGACCTATTTCATATTTCGGAAACTCTTTGCTGACAACAGTCAGCCAGCTCCATTGCCGGAATTCATGTTTCAGCGGCATAACGAGTTGTTTCCCTTTTTTGGAGGCCGAAGATGACGACATCTTGCCAAAAACGCTGGCTGATTGATCCCGCGAGGTTGGTTGCCGTTTCTTGAATTTTTTCGCTGAGAGTCCTTCGGCATCAGGGAAGAAGATGATATATTTCCCGATTAAAGGAGTTCCTAAGTTAGAAGCGCCTATTTAATCCAGTACCGGTTCTGCCAACCCAGACCAGCCCGAGTCAACCCAGCAAACCCGCCAGAGCGTATTTTTGTTTTGTCGAGTCAACTCGAGGGTCTTGGTTCTGCTCTAACTGAGCCAACTCCGTCTGGGTCAACTCAGTGAGTCAAATTAGACATGACCCACTTTATTTTTTGCCTCGGTATATGTGTCCAAGTTTATACATATTTTGGTGTGACTCAGTAAATTTATCTCTGGTTGGATTATTATTTTGAAGAATTGATAGATTATTCCTTGGTTAGCATATTATTTGGTATAGATATGTGCATTAGATTATTTCATGGGTCATTTTACAAGGATTATTTTGGTTCGTGTTAAATGGGCCCAAACCCATTTCAGGTGCTACTATTGTGTCTCTTTGGATGAGACACCACTGCTTCAGGTATGCTATCTGCCTCCTCTTCATCTTGGATAATTGATTCAGAAGCCTCCGACCATCTTACAGGTAACAAACTTTATTACATTCCTTATCTCCGAGTCTTTCACACAAGTTTGTTACCATAGCTGACGGTTCACAAATAAAAGTCCAAGGAAAAGGTTCCACTTCTGTCACCCCATCACTTCCGCATCATGATATTCTTTTTGTTCCTTCCTTTCCTTTAAACTTACTCTTTGTGAGTCAGCTTACAAAATATTTTAATTGCTCGGTCACCTTCTCACCTTCTCTTATAATGAAGCAGGTGATTAGTGGAGGCCATCCTCCACTTTTTGGGGTGCAAAACGACGAATAGTACACCCCAGTTTCTTCGACCAGGTTGTCAACCACCGTGACAAATAGTTATTTCAAAGTACCGTTCATCGCCATAGGCAACCTCACTTCCCTTTCTTTCGGGAATCACCACAAAATGAATGATTACATTGCCCTATCTCTGTGGCTCTCTTCTTGGACGATCCCCCGCCAATTTTGATAGGCTGATTGACACGGTGTCTAAAGCATGCTTCAGAATCCTGTCTACCCAGATACTGTTTGTGGGTACTAAACTAGGTTTGGTGGGTATGGAACTACTTAAGTTGCATATAGCTAACGAAGATCGGGACTGGCCTAGGCGCAAGGGGGGCTCTACTACTTGGACATGCCAAAAGTCAATATGGTGTCTACGACTGAGAATGAGACATGATTATGGCACAATCGGTTGGCTCTACTACTTTAGAATTCAGTTGTGAGGTTTGTCAGTTAAGCAAACATCAAAGGAGTACATACTCTCCTCGTCCAGATGTCAAAAGTAACATTCCTTTTTCTTTGATTCATACTGATGTCTGGAGGCCTTTGAGCGTCTCTAATATTTCACAAGTTAAATACTTTATCACTTTGATTGATGATTTTACTCGCACAACTTGGTTGTTTACTTTTAAAGAGCGTTCTGAGATACCATCTATTTTTAAATCTTTCTATACAATGGTATTCACACAATTTGGTCAGAAGATAAAAATCCTTCAGTCTGATAATGCCAAAGAGTATGTCTCAAAAGACCTTGACTCATTTTGTCAAGAGAATGGCATTATCCATTAGACATCATGTGCCTATACTCCTCAACAAAACGGAATAGCCGAACGAAAGAATCGTCATATTCTTGAGGTAGCTCGAGGTCTCTTATATGCCATGAAAGTTCCTTATTTTTATTGGCCCCACGTTGTCCTTACAGCATGCTTTCTTATAAATCGTCTACCGTCTACTGTTCTTGGGAATAAATCCCCTTATTATAAATTATTACCACATGATGATCCATTCTCATTACCATTGAAAGTCTTCGGTTGTCAATGTTTTGTTCATAATACTTTACCTAGACACAGCAAACTTGACCCTAAATCTATAAAATGTATCTTTTTGGGATACTCTCGTACATAGAAGGGTTATGTTTGTTATAGTCACTCTTTACAACGTTTATTTGTGTCTAGGGATGTCATATTCTTTGAAGACTCATCATATTATTCTGACAACGCTCCACCTAGTATGTCAGTACCAAATTCTCCTAGACCGGTTGTGCCTCGTGATACGGAGATTGATCAGCCCCCACAGACCATGGCCAATATCATACCTGCCGAGTTGTCGAATCCACCAGAGGTAAGTCCTTCCTCACCAGTTGTTTTTGGTCCTCAATTTGATACTCACCCTATTGCTATCAGAAAAGAACCTCGTTTATGCACTCAACCTTCTACTTCTCATCCTATCTCCAATTTTGTGTCTCATTATCGCCTCTCACCTTTATGTTGTCAGTTTCTTTCTACTATTTCCTCCACATCTGTTCCACAGTCATATCAGGAGGCTCTACAACATCCAGGGTGGAAGGCAGCAATGGATGAAGAAATGAAGGCACTCAATGAGAATTATACATGATCAATGTTTCCTCTACTTACAGACAAAAAAACTTGTTGGTTGCAAGTGGGTTTAAACAATTAAACATAATCCAGATGGGACTATTGCACGACTGAAAGCTTGACTGGTTGCTAAAGGATACACTCAATGCAATGTCATTGATTATGATGAGACATTCTCTCCAGTGGCAAAATATGACATTGGTATTTTTATTATTATACTTGGCAACTAATTTATCATAGCCAATATATCAACTGGATGTCAAAAACGCCTTTCTCAATGGCGATATAAAAGAATAAATTTATATGCAACAACCACGTGGATATGTGGTTGAGGGGGAGTCCATATGTCGCCTTAAAAAATCTTTATATGGGCTAAAGCAATCCCCACGGGCATGGTTTGAAAATTTAGTCAAGTCATCATATGGGCAAGTTTTTACAGATGCTCTGCAGACCATTCAGTATTTATTGAGAACATAGCAAGAGGTAAGGTGATTCTAGTTGTTTATGTTGACAATATCATTTAACTGGAAGTGACTCTGAGGGCATTCAAAAAATAAAATAAAAAATATGTGTTGAATTCAAGACAAAGGATCTTGGATTACTGAAATACTTTTTGGGTATTGAGGTCTTACAATCCAGACATGGGATTATTTTATCCCAAAGAAAATATTCCCTTGATCTACTAGAAGAAACAGGTATGTTGGGATGCACAAGCTACAACTTAGTCACTGGCAAGCACTTGAGAGGATCCTACATTATCTGAAAGGGCCTCTTGGAAGGGGGCTCCTCTATAAAAAACATGGACACTTTAACATTGAGGAATTCGCGGATGCAGACTGGGCTGCATTCCCAGATGATAGAAAATCTACTTCTGGGTTTTGCACGATGGTTGGAGGAAATCTGGTTAGATGAAAAAGCAAAACACAGAATGTGGTAGCACAGTCCAGTGCAAAAGCAGAATATAGAGCCATGGCACACACTGTAAGTGAACTTTTATGGATAAGGTCCCTTCTCACTAAATTGGGATTTTATAAAGAAGCTCTAATGGATCTATATTCTGACAACCAAGTAGCAATACATATTAAATCAAATCCAGTCTTCCATGACAAGACAAAGCACATTGAAGTTAATTGCCACTTTATACGAGAAAAATTCCAAGTTGGTCTCTTATCCCTGAAGCACATCTCCTCGCAAAATCAAGTTGCAGACATTCTCACCAAACCAATCACTCACAAGATCATGTCTACCATATTCATCAAACTGGGTGTTTATGACGTCTTCTCACCCCCAGCTTGAGGGGGAGTGTTACATTGTGGGACCCACCATGGTACTCAAGTTGGTGGGACCACCATGAGGACGTAGGCCATCAAGAAGAATCCTAGAGGACTTGGGACACCAAGAAGAGTCCTCTCCCAAAGCAAGCTCGAGTAAAGGAATCAAGAAGCATAAGCTGAGTTGATTTAGAAGACTTGAAGATCAAGTGGGGCCCAAAAGATCTGATGAGCTGGTACAATTATCAAGGTGCACTGGAGAATCATGAGGGGCCCATTAGGATAAGGCCACGAGCTGGATTATCCCTTATATTCACGTGGATAGTAAAGAACTCCTAGTTCTACTCCAATTAGTCTTCTAGGAGTTCTAGTTTGAATAGATTTACTTATATTTAAACTTACTTATATTGAAAAGTTAGAGTTAGAATGTAATTAGGATTGAATGACAACTTGTATGAGGATTCTACCTCCTCCTCTCCTATAAATAGAGAGGTTGTAATTCGGAATTAATCAAGCAACACATTCAATCCCGGGTTTGTTCTCTCTCACCCTCTCCTTGCTTGGCGCAACTCATCCTTTCCTTTTTAATTTTTTCTGCTCGACCTGAGAGCTTTTCTCCCCTTTTCTCTCTTTTTCTTTCTTCTTTATTTTGCTCGTGATTATGGAAAAGGGGTCCTAAATTCAAAAATTATTAAAGAAGAGGTGGCCTCAGTACCTTTTCTCATACCATAATTTATTTGACTTTCAAAAATATCACGGTTGGGACACCATGAGAGTTGGTGCCCAGATTGGGATACCATCATTTATTTAACTCTCAAAATTATCACGGTCGGGACACCATGATAAATAAGCTCACTTTCCCCATTAATGTCATTTATTACTCTACCACTTGAGAGTCGTTGTGGAGGTGGACACTTAAGAGCAATGCCGATAGACACACTACTTACAAAAGACGGCGTACATCCAGCATGAGTTAAGATTGGAGTATGGATCAATGTCTTAGCGGCTAGGAGTGATTTACTCACACTTATATTATGCTGGTTGGGCCTCATGAACGAGAACACCAACGTGAGGGGGAGTGTTGGAAGATGAAGGCATATTGGAAGATGTGCCATTTTATACAAAAACAATTTTACACATCATTTGCAATAAGTTGGGAGTTCATATTGTTCTCTCCCCCCAGCTTGAGGGGGAGTGTTGGAAGATAGGATCCAAGCTCACAGGACCAAGGAAGGCCCACATATCCAAGTGTGTTGGAAGATGGGCTCAAGCCCATAACAACAAGGAAGACCCATACTTCTAAGAGATATTGAAGATGGGCTCAAGGCCCATTGATCAAGGAGAAGGCCCATAGGCCTACATACAATGATGGCCGAATAGTAAATAAAGAGTCATCTCATAGAGATGTTATTGATATAATTAAGTTAAAGTTTCAGGGTTAAAATCCTAAACTCTAAACCCTAAGTTCAAGGGTATTATTGTAATACAATAGTTTCATTAATCTATAAATAGAGCTTCAAGGGGAGGATTAGGATATCAAGTCCATAACCTATTCTTCCTCTATTTTTTTCCAATGGGTCTTTCTCCCTTTTCTCCGTGAGCTAAATTCACGGAGTTCATAAAATCAACATAGTATCAGAATTTTGATTTTCAAGACTCGTAGTAAAGTTTCAGAATTGCTGAAACCCGTTTTTTTTCTTTTCCCGTATCTATGTTTTTTTATAGTTGCTAGAATTCAGGTTTTAGATTTTGTTATCTACTGCTGGTATTTTAAAATTACTGCTATCTTGCTCCATTCGGCGTCGGGGAAGTTATCTGGTTCTGTTGCTCGTACATGGCAGAGATTATTTCCTTTTTCAATCTCTTTCTCTATGAAGGCGAAAAAAGAAGTTGGAGAAAGGTGGAAGGAGAAGATAACAGTTTTTGCTAGTTTTACGCTGCCCATGCTGCTTCACCAGCCTCTGTTCCAGAAAACTCAACCAGAAACCTACTGGCGGGATTAATTTTGTGAGTCCATATCATCCTTCCTTGGCCTTATCAAGGCGTCGCTTCCGTTGAGTTCCATGGCCGATGGTGCGGCATCCTCGTCTGAGAGTGAGTTTTTCTGTTTATTTCTTGGCAAGCCGAGAACAGAGACAATCTACAAAAGAGAGAGAGAATCTCTGTCAGCCTGCATCCAGAAATTTTTTTGATGCTGATTGTTCTCCTTTGTCTATGCAAATCTGTGAGATTCTTTTGCACCGGTGATTGAGTCGAAGCTAGAGTCGGAGATCTCTGCTTATATTCAAGTTCAGAAAGTTGCAGTCAAATCCGATTTTTTGGGCTTGACTCTGCTATTTTGGAAACTAATCCGCTGGCTCTTGTCCACTTATTACGGACACTATTGCTAGAAGATATATTCTCCTTCATTGGGTCCTCTTTGCTAACATTAAAATTCACAAGTTGTTTCTTATTTCGGAAACTCTTTGCTGACAACAGTCAGCCAGCTCCATTGCCGGAATTCATGTTTCAGCGGCAAAACAAGTTGTTTCCCTTTTTTGGAGGCTGAAGACAACGACATCTTGCCGAAAACACCGGCTGATTGATCCCGCGAGGTTGGTTGCCGTTTCTGGACTGTTTTTGCCGAGAGTCCTTCGGCATCGGGGAAGAAGATGATATATTTACTGATTAAAGGAGTTCCTAAGTTACAAAGCGCTTCTTAAATCCAATACTGGTTCTGCTAACTCCGACCAGTCCGAGTCAACCCAGCAAACCCGCCAAACCGAGCATACTTCTGTGTTGTCGAGTCAACCCGAGGGTCTTGGTTATGTTCCGACTGAGCCAACTCGATCCGGGTCAATTCAGTGAGTCAAATCAGACATGACCCACTTATTTTTGGCCTCAGTATACATGTCCAAGTTTATACATATTTTGGCGCGACTCGGTAAATTTTTCTCTGGTTGGATTATTATTTTAAAGAATTGATAGATTATTAATTGGTTAGCATATTATTTGGTATAGATATGTGCATTAGATTATTTCAGGGATCAATTTTACAAGGATTATTTTGTCACAGGTTGGGACACCATAAGAGTTGGTGCCCGGATTAGGACACCATCATTTATTTAACTCTAAAAAATATCACGATTGAGACACCATCAGAGTCGGTGTCAGGATTGGGACACCATGATAAATAAGCCTACTTCCCCCCATTAATGTCATTTATTACTCTACCATTTGAGAGTCATTGTCTTGTGGAGGGACACCATAGTGGAGGTGGACACTTAAGAGCAATGCTGATAGATACACTACTTATAGAAGACGGAGTGTACCCTACATCCAGCATGAGTTAAGACTCGTGTATGGAGCAATGTCTTAGAGTGATTTACTCTCACTTATATTATGCTGATGGGGAGTGTTGAAAGATAAAGGCATATTGGAAGATGTGTTATTTATACAAAAAAGATTTTATACATTATTTGCAGCAAGTTAGGAGTTCATGTTGTTCTCTCACCCCCAGCTTGAAGGGGAGTGTTCACGACCAAGGATGGCTCACATATCCAAGTATGTTGAAAGATAGGTTCAATCAAGCCCATAAGACCAAGGAAGGGCCACACATCCAAGAGATATAGAAGATGGGCTCAAGGCCCATAGATCAAGGAAAAGGCTCATAGGCCCACATACAATGAATGCAAGATGGTAAATAAAGAGTTATCTCATAGAGATAGCATTGATGTAATTACGTTAAAGTTCTAGGGTTAAAACCCTAAACCCTAAACCTTAAGTTCAGAGGTATTATTATAATACAATAGTTTCATTCATCTATAAATAGAGCTTCAAGGTGAAGGTTAGGGGACATTAAGTCTATAACCTCTTCTTCCCCTAGTTTTTTTCCAATGGGTCCCTCTGTTTTTCTCCGTGACCTAATTTCATGGAGTTATGAAAATCAACAATAAATATTGTTGTATTTTTTTCTTCTTTTGTTAGTACTCTCTCAAAGTGCAAAAAGAAAAATAATAAATATTTTCATACTTTTTTTTTTTTGCTTCTTCTTTGTGCTTTTGCTTCAAGTACAAATAAAAAAATGAAAAATATTATCATACTTTTTTTTCTTTCTTCCCGCTACTTTTATTCCAAATGCATAAAGAAAAACATTAAATATTGCCCCTTGCTTTGTAAGAGTTTAACAAAGAAAAAAAAATCATACATCTTTTTTTTGCCTCTGTTTGTACTTTCTCTCTACTTACGGAACTCATACTTTTTTGTTTGCTTCTATTGGTTCTTTCTCTCCAAGGTAGAAAGAAAAATTATAAATATTATCGTACAATTTTTTTTGCTTCTTCTTAGTACTTTCGTTCTAAGTGCAAACTAAAAAAAATTAATATTGTCATAACCTTTTTTTGCTTCTTCATGGTAATTTTGTTCGAAGTACAAAAATAAAACGAATAAATATTATCGTACATTTTTTCCTTCTTCTTGGTACTTTCATTCTAAGTGAAGAAATAAAAATAAAAATATTGCCCCTTGCTTTGCTAGAGCATAATAAAGCCAAATAAAGTCGAATTTTCTTTTTTTACTTCTATTGGCACTTTCTCTCCAAGTACAAAAATTAAAACAATAAATATTGTCGTACTTTTTTCCATTGTTAGTACTTTCTATCCAAGTGTAAAAATTAAAAAAAATAAATATAATCTTACTTTCTTTTGGCTTCTTCTCGATACTTTCGGTCCAACTTAAAATAAAAAAAGTAATAATTATTGGCCCTTGCATTGCAATAGCTTAATAAAGCGAAATAAAGTTATATTTTGCTTCTTTTTTTTTGCCTCTGTTGGTATTTTCTCTCCATGTGAGAAAAATAAAAATAATAAATATTATTCATTGCATTGCAAGACCTTAATAAATCAAAACATAGTCGTACTTTTTTTTTCTTTTGTTGGAACTCTCTCTCCAAGTACAAAAAGAAAAATAATAAATATTATTGAACTTTTTTTCTTCAATTGGTATTTTCTCTCTAAGTGCCAAAAGAAAAATAATAAATATTGTTGTACATTTTTTTGCTTCTTCGTACTTTCGTTCCAAGTGCAAATATAAAAATAATAAATATTTCGTACTTTTTTTTTACTTATTTTTAGTACTTTCCATCAAAGTACAAAAAGCAAACATAAAAATATTGTCGTACTTTTTTTTTTCTTCTACTTGGCACTATCATTCCTACTGAAAACAAAATAACAATAAATATGTTTTCTTGTATTACGAAAGCTTAATAAAGCTAAAAAAAGTTGTAGTTTTATTTTTTTTGGCTTCTATTGGTTCTTTCTCTCCTAGTGGAAAAAGAAAAACCATAAATATAGTCATACTTTTATTTTTTGCTTCTTCTAGGTACTTTCATTCCAACTGCAGACAGGAAAACAATAAATAATGTCATACTTTTTTTTTGGTTCTTCTAGGTTCTTTCATTCCAAGTAAAAATAGAAAAACAATAAATATTACCCATTGCTCTATGAGAGGTTAATAAAGAAAAATAAACTTATAATTTTTTTTTCTATAGGGTTTTTTCTCCACTTACAAAACAAAAATATTGTTGTACTTTTATTATGCTTTTTCTTGGTACTTTCGCTCCTAAGTGAAAATAGAAAAATAATAAATATTGCTCATTGCATTGTGAGAGTTTAATAAAGAAAAACTAAGTCATACTTTTTTGTATTCTATTGGTACTTTCTTTCCAAGTGCAAAAAGTAAAATAATAAATATTTTCGTACATTTTTTTCTTTGCTTCTTCTTGGTACTTTCATTCAAACTGCAAAAAGAAAAACAATAAATATTACCCCTTGTATTGCAAGAGCTTAATAAAACAAAACAAAGTCATACTTTTTTTCTTCTAACAGTTCTTTCTCTCCTAATGCAATAAGAAAAACAATAAATTTAGTCGTACTTTTTTTATTTGCTCCTTAGAAAAATAATAAATATTGACTTACTTTTTTTTGTTTCTTCTTTAGATTTTTGTTCCACATGCAAAAAGAAAACCATTTAATATTGTCAAACTTTTTTTGCTTTTTCGTATCTTCGGTCCATGTGCAAAAAGAAAATAATAATTATTGCCCCTTGCTTTGTGAGTATTTAATAAAGCAAAAAAAATCGTAATTTTTTTTCTCTTTTATTAGTACTTTCTCTCCAAGTGCAAAAAGAATAACAATAAATGTTGTTGCACTTTTTTTTTTTTTCTTCTTTGGTACTTTTGGTCCAAGTGCAAATAAAAAAAAAATGTTATTATACTTTTTTTTTTTTGCTTCCTTTGGTACTTTTGTTCCTAGTGCAGACAAAAAAATAATAAATATTGCCCTTGAATTGTGAAAACTTAATAAAGTAAAACAAAGTCATACTATTTTTTTTACTTCTATTGGTACTCTCTCCAAGTGCAGAACAAAAAATATTATCGTACTTTGTTTTTTCTTTTTCCTTCTTTTTTGTTCTTTCATTCCAATCGAAAACTAAAAAACAAAAAATATTGTCGTACTTTTTTTTGCTTCTTTTTGGTTCTTTCATTCCAAGTGCAAAAAAAAAAAAAAATCAATAAATATTGTCATACATTTTTTTTGCTTCTGCACGATACTTTCGTTCCAAGTGAAAAAAAATCATAAAAAATTCTAAACTTTTTTTTGCTTGTGTACTTTTTCTCCAATTGCAAAAAGAAAAATATTATATATAATTGTACCTTTATTTTCCTTTTTTTTGGTACTTTCCTTCCAAGTGAAAATGGAAACACAATAAATATTGTCGTACATTTTTTTTTTTTTTTTTGCTTCTCCTTGGTACTTTCTTTCCTAGTACAACAAGAAAAATAATAAATATTCCCCCTTGTACTGTGGGAACTTTATAAAGTAAAACAAATTCATACTTTTTTTGTGCTTTTGTTGGTATTTAATCTCCAAGTGTAAAAAAAATAATAAAAAAGTCTT
Source organism: Aristolochia californica (assembly GCF_029961685.1). Taxonomy (NCBI): domain Eukaryota; kingdom Viridiplantae; phylum Streptophyta; class Magnoliopsida; order Piperales; family Aristolochiaceae; genus Aristolochia; species Aristolochia californica. Next base: position 20,858,284 of record NW_027182257.1, on the reverse strand, counting down.
ATTTCTTTTTTATTATTTTTTTTTGCTTCCATTTGGTACTTTCGTTGCAAGTGCAAACAGAAAAACATTAAGTATTGTCGTACTTCTATTTTTTGCTTCTTCTTGGTAGTTTCGTTCCTAGTATTTAAATAAAAACAATAAATACTATCGTTTTCATTTTTTGGGTTCTTCTTGATACTTTCATTCATAGTAAGAACATAATGTTACGATCCCGAGTCATTGATCAAATAACACGGTGCTGAGAAGGATAATCTAGTGTTTAGAGCATGATTTCTTCTCCGTCAATGTCACTCTTGATTTCGAGAACAGGAGAAGAGATAGAATCAGATTCGTAAGGGAACCTGTAACCCTTGGTTCTTTGAGTCTCGCACACCCCTGAGCTTGTTTAGGAGAACTCAAAACCCTTTATTTAACCTAAATTCAGACTTACTTCTTTCCCTTCATAGTAGGGTTCATGCAAACTGAGTTCAAGATGAAGAATTACAATTATGCCCCTACGATTATGCCCCTTGAAGAAAGAGGTTGTCATCAAGCTCGTAAGCTGGTTAAACCTGCTACGAGTTTTCCAAGCGTTCCCAAGTAGTTGCTACTGGTTTTGTGTCCATCCACTGGACTAGAATTTCCATTGGTCATTAATAAGTCTGGCACGCAACATTAAGGCTAGAGTAAGGAGAACTCGTCCATTGTCCACTGAAGGAAAGAACGAAGTGGGAGGAGGGGCTAAGCCCTTAAAGGTTTCAACTGATAGACAACCTTTCCAATGCACTTAATAATAGCAGGGGAGTGTTGTCTATGAGGATGCAGGCGTAGCCACACATAGTCCTCTTCCTTGTATGAGATGGCCCTCTGGAAGCGATCAATAATATCATGTAGCATCCGATCGCGGTCAATAAGGGTCTGATCAATGGCTTCCACTCTAGTGGAGCCTGGAGTATAAGAGTAAAGTCGAGGTGGATCTCTACCATATAGAACCCAGAGTGGAATAGACTGCAATGTTGTGTGGAATGAAGTGTTATAACAATACACAACCCATGGTAGGCATTGAACTCAGTGTTTAGGACGATCGCCCACAAGGCACCTTAGATACATCTCCACAGTACGGTTACCTCTGTTTGATCGTCTATTTGAGGATGATATCAGGAGGAAAAGTTCAGTTTGGTGCCGCACAGACGAAAAAGTTCCCACTAGAAATGGCTAGTAAAGATCACATCCCAATCACTGACAATTGATTCCGGAATGCCATGCAACCGAACAATATTCTCGAGGAAGACTTGTGCCACTCTAGATGTTGTATAGGGGTGTGTCATTGGAATAAAATGAGCATACTTGGAGAATCGAACGACCACGACAAATAACATTGATTTGCCCGATGTCTTGGGAAGACCCTCAACAAAATCCATAGAGATATTGGCCCAAAATTGGGTAGGGAGAGCGAGAGGTCTGAGAAGTCCTGCTGGACTCAAATGGTCAGCCTTGTTGTGCTGACATTCCTGGCAGGTTGTGACATATTCAGCAATGGTGGTCTTCATGGACTGTCAATAAAAATCCGCCCAAATACGATGCAAGGTTTTCTGGATGCCTTCATGTGCGTTGTCATGGTAGGCAGATAGAATTGTTATAATCAACACTAACGTGTGTGATAAATATATACGATTGTTGTAGCAAATAAGAGTATCTTGGATTGAGCACTTAAGAGTCCATTGCCCCCTCGATAATTTGTTTGTGCAACTCCTATAGTGCCAGAGTATCTTTAATTTTCTCCTTAACTAATTCTAAGAGGAGAAAAAGAGGTTGGCTTACTACATAGATGAGTTGTTGATTCTCCAATCGCCTTAACAAAGCATCTACCGTCGTGTTTAACTTCCCAACTCGGTACTCCACCAAAAAGTCAAAACACATCAATTTATTGATCCAATACTGTTGAGGAGAAGTAGTGAGGCGCTGCTCTGAGCACAAATTTAAGACTGTAATAATCGGTGCGTATGAGAAATGCACGGCCCCACAAGTAAGGTCACCAATGTTGCACAACCTTGGCCAAGCCGATTAATTTCCTTTCAGACGCTGCTAATTTGTGATGCCTTTCGGCCAACTGCTTGCGAAAATATGCAATGAGGTGGTAGTGCTACTATAGGACGGCCCCAATGCCCCCACCAAACGTATCACACTCGACCACAAATAATTCCTCAAAATTAGGGAGTTGCAAAATTGGTGCGGACGCGATGGCTAGTTTGAGTGCTTGGAAGGACTATTGCTTGTTCACTCTAGATAAAGCAATTTTTTCTCAAGGAGGTTGGTCAATGGTGTTGCCAAGGGCCCATAATTTTGGATAAATTTTTTGTATTATCCGGCTAACCCAAAAAACCTCTCAAAGCCGAGCTATTCGGAGGTTGTGGCCACTCAGAAATGGCTTGAATCTTGTCAGAGTCAACGATGACCTGCTATTCTATATAGTATCCTGCTAAAATATGCACTGGGATGGTAGTGCTACTGTAGTATAGCCCCAATGCCCCCACCGGACGCGTCACACTCGATCACAAATAATTCCTCAAAATTAGGGAGTTGCAGAACTGGTGCAGACGTGAGGGCTAGTTTGAGTACTTGGAAGGACTGTGCTGCCTATTCACTCCAAATAAAGGAATTTTTTCTTAAGAAGGTTGGTCAATGGTGCTACCAATGGCCCATAATTCTGGATGAATTTTCTGTAGTATCCGACTAACCCCAAAAAAGCCTCTAAAAGTCGAGCTATTCAGAGGTTGTGGTCACTCGAAAATGGCTTGAATCTTGTCGGAGTCAACCGATCCCTGCATTAGAAATAATATGGCTAAGATAGGCCACGTGAGACTTGGCGACGGACCATTTAGATCTTTTCAAATAAAGTTGGTGAACTTGTAGCAATTGAAATACCATGAATCCCCTTGGCGAAGGACCATTTAGATCTTTTCAAATAAAGTTGGTGAGCTCGTAGCAATTGAAATACCATGAATCCCCAATGCTCCCACTAGACGCATCAAAAAATACAATCACAAATTTACAACGATAGTTTCGGAATACCTCATTCATTAACGCATGAAAAGTGGATGGGGCATTAGACAAATGGCATCACAACAAACTCAAAATGTCTGTGATGAGTGTGAAATGATGTTTTCTCGATGTTGAAATGATGCATTCCACCTCTTCATCGAACGATGCAATTTCGTCTACCTCAACCGCTACTGGTTATTTGGTTATTCTCTGTCCTACACTGATCTTCAGACGTTCGGTTGTGTTTTTTTGTGCATTTACCTGATCATAAACGACATAAACTTACAGCCCAATCAGTTATATGAGCATTTCTTGGGTATGTCGGTTCTCAAAAGGGTTATGTTTGCTATGATCCCCAGGCGCGTCAAGTCTGTGTTTCTCGGAATGAGGCCTTCTTTGAACATCAATATTTCTTTCCATCTCAAGTTACTCACCGTCTGCCTCGGTCTAGTTTGTCAAGCTTTGATGAGCCTCACCCCATTGCCTCGTTGCCCTCTCCTCATCCTGACATGACACATGCTCCTGATTCTCCCTCTACTCCTGCTCCCATCCCTGTTCGTAGATCCACGCATCGTTCTTACACTCTTGCCCGGTATGGTTTTCCCTCCCTTGTATCTCTGGTAGCTATTTTGTCTTCTATTTCCATTCTTTTTAGCTATAAACAAGCTATAGAGGAGAATCACACCTAGGACATTGTGGCTTGCCCTCCTACTATTCGGCCTCTTGGAAGTAAGTAGGTCTTCTCTATCAAGTTGCGGTCAGATGGATCGTTGGATTGGTACAAAGCCCACCTTGTGGCCCTAGGGAATAGGCAAGAATATGGGATTGATTATGAGGAAATTTTTGCCCCAGTTACCAAGATGACCATAATCCGTACTATCTTAGCCATTGCAACATCTCAATCCTGGCCACTGCATCAGATGGATGTGAAGAATGTCTTTCTCCACGGTGATCTACAGGAAGATGTCTACATAAAACTTCCCTCGGGTATGTCTACATCCTCTCCTGATCTTGTCTGCAAATTACGTCGTCCTTTGTGGGCTTAAACAAGCCCCCCGGGCTTGGTTTTAGAAGTTTCACGACATACTCATCCTCCACCGGTTTACCCAGAGTCAGTATGATTCATCTCTCTTCTATCATAAGTCTACCGTGGGCATGGTCATTTTCTTGGTTTATGTGGATGACATCATCATTACTGGCACTGACTCTAGACTAATTACCAAGCTTCAGAAGGTGTTGCATGCCACTTTTCATATGAAGGATCTTGGACAACTCACATACTTCTTAGGGCTGGAGGTACATCACACACCCAAAAGTATTTTCTTAAACCAGCATAAGTATATTCAAGATCTTATTACTCTCGCTGGGTTGGAGAACACATCTTCGGTGCCTACCCCTATGGAGGTCAATGTTAAATATCAGAAAGATGAAGGGACTCTCCTTGATGATCCGACTATCTATCGACCACTAGTCGAGAATCTCATATACTTGACTACTACTCGCCCGGACATTTCCTATGTTGTTCATAAGGTCAGTCAGTTTATGTCATCTCCTCGGCACCTTCATCTTGCGGCAGTTCAGCGCATCATCCGTGATCTACGCGGCTCCCCTGCTCATGGCTTATTCTTTCCTATCAGCTCTGCGTTACGCCTGGTTGCCTACAGTGATGCTGATTGGGCAGGGTGCCCCGATACCCGTCGCTCTACTACAGGTTGGTGTATGTTTTTAGGGGATGCATTGATTTCTTGGAAATATAAGAAACAAGATCGGGTGTCCAAGTCATCTACCGAGGCCGAGTATCATGCTATGTCTACTGCGTGTTCTGAAGTTATTTGGCTCCACGGTCTTCTTACTGAACTCTAGTTTCCTCAGCCCTCATCTACATCGCTTCATGCAATTAATACAAGTGTTATCCAGATTGTAGCCAATCCGGTTTTTCATGAGCATACCAAGCATGTTGAGGTTGAGTGTCACTCCATCCGCGACACTTTGGAGTGCCAGGTAATATCTCTTCCGTACATTTCTTCGGATCTTCAAGTGGTTGATGTCTTCACCAAAGCATTGTCTCAATCCCGACATAATTTTTTGGTTGGCAAATTGTTGTTGGTTGACTCACCATCAATTTGAGGGGGGATGTTACGATATGTTAAAATATATATTAAATGTAATTTATGTTCATAATTATTGTATACTTTGGGTTATGTAAATAGGGTTATTAGATTAGACTTAATGGGGTGGGTGGTATTGTATTGGGCGCATGGGCCATTTTGTAACAGGGAAATCTAAATCTTAAATACATAATGAAAGGAAAAACCCCAACGGAAACATTTTTCCTTCATCGCTCGTGTTCGCCATGAAACCAAAGAGTTCAAAGCTCTCTCTCGTTGGTATTTCGGACTGTTCCATCAGTCCCGTGAGTTTCGTCGGATCGTTCGTTCCCGTCAAATCATTTATTTGTCATGGTATCGAAGCTGAGCACGCTACGTCCCACATTCGAATCCCGAGAGAGGCGGTCAAGAATGGGCGGGGTGTGTGTCAGAGTGGTTCTGTCCACTCTTGTAGGTGGTAGTTTTTCGCACCTAAAAGATCGGTCTCTTGGGTTGTATTGGTTAGCCGCTATCAGTGCTACCACTCTTCCACATCTCTTCACCGAATGATGCAATTTCGTCTACCCCTATTGCTATTCTTCCACATCTCTTCTCCAGACGATGCGATTTAATCCGCCTTAATCACTACCAATGCCACTACTCTTTCACCAAACGATACAATTTAGCCCGCTCCAACCACTACAAGTATTGTTGTTCTTTCACATCTCTTCACAAGACAATGCGATTTTGTCCTCCCCAACCGCTACCAATGCCGCTACTCTACCACCTCTCTTCTCCGGACGATACAATTTTGTTTGCCCCACCCGCTAACTGTGTTGCTCCTCTTCCACATTTCTTCACATGACGATGCATTCTCTTTGATTCCTCTCCCATCACTGCCACTACCTATCAATTCTGCCTCTCTACCATTGGTTCCATCAATTGACAATAGCAACAACAACCTTCTCAAACCCATCCGCCATGCTCTCTCCCACCATCGTACCTCTAGAACAACTCCAATCCCATTGCTTGATGCCACACACTTGTGCCATGTCGAGCCATCACAAAGCATCCGCTCTTTGCTCAACTCTCCTGACGTTGTCGCTAAAGACAATCTTCGGCATTTCCAATGTCACCATCGAGATTTGCCTTAGTTGACACAATCGTCGCCCACTATCGTTGGCAAGGGCCCTGCAACCCTTTCGGAACTTTCTATCCCTCCTCTACAACTCCACCACCATCACCGCCCTCATCAACCAGAGCCACCACCTTCGCTCTTCTCCTCTTGTCGATTTCCATTAAGATTTACCATTGTTGCCAGTTGTCACTATCACCAACGGCTTTTCCACATTTGACTTCCTAGAGAGCAACTCAAAGGAAGAACATCTCAATGGTTTGCAAAAAAATTGGAAGAAGAAAAAGGACACAGGAAGATGATGGAAAAATGACAAAGCTGAGGACGGTGGATTGAAAGAGAGAAGCCACGTCGAAAGATGGCTTTCGTTTCGGGAAGAAAGGGAAGGAAGACAAAAGGAGTAAGAAAGAAATTCTTGCATTGATGCTGATGCAGTTCTTTGTGTACTTGTAGCCAAAACGACAATGAATATATATCCATACGAGGTATGAAAGTGATTCGTCCTGGTTGGGAGCACCAAGCACCTGTAAGCTTCTATCATGGGCGGAGTTGAGTACATCCTCCTCATCCGTCTTTTGCCTCCTGGGTAAACACGCAAACTTGTGCAACAGAAAAAATAAAACTCTGAAACAACAAAAGAGTCCTTATCGCAGTGACACCAACGGCTTTTCCCACGTTTGACTTCCTAGACTTGCCTCTAGATAGTGGAAATGGTGACGGAACTCTGGACGGAGAAGCTAAAACTTCCATCAAAGATGTTTTGACCTCACTTGGTGGAATCTTTTGGAAATCCGAAGAGTAACCCGAAGGAAGAACATCTCAATGTTTTGTAGAGAATCGAAAGAAAAAGGAAGCATGCATATGATGGAAACAATGAGAAAGCTAAGGATTGTGTATTGAAAGAGAGAAGCCATGTAGGAGGATGACTTTTGTTTTAGGAAGACAAAGAAATGAAGGAAGGAATAAGAAAGAAATCATTGAGTTATGCTGATGCAGTTTCTTTGTTCCTGGCAACTTGTAACCAAAACGGTAAAAATATCCTTGCGATGTATGAAAGTGATTTGTCCTGGTTGGGAGCACCGAGCACCTGTAAGCTTGTGCCATGGGCGGAGTTGATGGTGAAGTAGGTTTAATTCCTTTGTTGGCAGAGGAGGTGTACGATCAAGAAGGACGACAACCGGCCGCGGGATTAGAAGGAAGATCACGATGATCATCAAGGTCGTTGAGTCCTGAAAAACCCGATGACGTAATGAATTCCATAGCTCCCCATACAGCAATGGCAGCTCTTGAACACGCTCAACTTTCGAGTTTCTGAAGCCCCCATTGTTGACCATGTGCACCCAACATCTTTTCGCTGAATATGTTCTTCCCATCTCCACTATCTATTTTCTTCCAATACAGCACATCGAGACCGCTCTCATCCACAATGACCCCTTTGAGCATTCCACCAAACATGTACGGCTATACGTTTGGCTAGGTAGAATAGTGAAAACCAAAGAAGTAACCCTATTGGATGACCTACATTAGTTGGTACCTTCACGATGGACTAACAAGATAAGGCCATTGGCTTAGCAATACGAAGCTTAAACATGCAATCATCAAACAATAGCTATATGTTCGAGTATTGTCAAATAGATAGACCTGATCAACAGAGACCTATGAAGAAAACGTCTCTATTTCTAGTTTTGCTCCTTCATTCATATCAACTCAAACATATTTAACAACCCAGGCATAATTTTCCAAGATGAAACCAACATTGGAGTGATATTATAGAGATATGACTTGATGGTGAGAAACAAACAACACATAGTTGTACACTCGTCTTAAAAATATGATAAATTAGCAATGAAAGTGTAAAAAAGCAAACTGGAGCGGCCATGTGTAGTAGGCATCTGCCTTGGTTCAAAGCAATATGCAATTTGAAGACTAGAACCAAGTATGGGTTCAAAAGAACGTAACACACTAAGTCACAAAACTACCCAATCTGACCAATAAACTTTTCTCAACAACATGACATCATCTTAGTTATACTTGCGAAGGCCAACAATTTAGATGGTTAGAATAATCTCACATAAACTTGAGATAATAATAATCTTGTACTTATTATTTGGAAAAAAACTCATCATAAAGTACCTACAAGGGTCTCCACGCAAAAATTATCCATATTTAAGAGCCATAAAGAAAGCTCTCGAAAGATAGTGTTAGAATAAACGTCTAAGGTTTGCTCACGACCTAAAAAAAAAAAAAAAATAGAGAAATGTAAAAGTTACCTTGGCTGTTATATCGAGGTCAAAAGGCAGATGCCAAGTTCTCCCGATCTTGAACTCTTTTCCCAGTCTCCTTTGCTCTTTGTCGAAAGGACCATAGACGTGACCACTGGACCCCTTTTCCTGCTGCATAGGATCATGTTGACCACTTGCCTCGCAATTAATTGGCACTTTAATAGCTCTCTCATCAATTGGAGAAGGCCTTGATCCTTTTAAAATCAATATTAGTAATATCTATTTCAAATTCCCTTTTAAAATTGGAGAAGGCTTGTCTCACATTTGAGGTTTTATCGCAAGGCACCAAATCCGAGTCTGGTTTTCCTACGAGACCCAACCATCTGAAAGCCGGCTTCCTAGTATTTGTCTGATGGGTTTGCAGATCATTTAAAATGTTGAGAATATTATACCAGAAGCGTTACCATACTGTTTCACAGAAATAATTCGTGGTTTAGAAATACCTTCTCTATGAGATTCATTGATGACAGCACATTTGCAATATCATATAATCTCCGAACTTTTGCTGCAGAGTTGTCTTATGACTAAGCGGTTAGTCTTAAGGTTTAGGGTCTTTTATAGCTTAAAAACCAAGAGAACTATATGCAAAGAAATTTCATTACTTGGCATCTGTGCAGATTTAGGAGCATCTCCAAGCAAAAGTCTTGCAGCTTCATCAAGAGATACCATATCTGCCTGAAATTTTTGAAGGATGGACTGAGTTCAGAAGACGAAACTTTTCAATTGAACCTAACAGTTTTGGAACCAAAGTAGATGGCTTACGTTGGTGCACAGGAATAATTTAACAAAATTCTGTGTTAGAAGACCGAGTGATTTCTCTCCTGTTGTCTGTTCAACCAAAGAAAAAACCATAATAATAATAATGCAATTATCAAATACGTAAATAATGCAACAGATAGAATTATATGATGAAATTCCAATAATGACCCAACATCTCCAGGGGCCGTCCGGTTTCTGCCCAACAAAATAAATCACGAAGCAGAAGACGTACCAATTTGTTTCTTGAAAGAAATATTAGGAAGGTTGACAATCTTTGGAGCTCCTCTTGTACATTTTCCCCTATCCTTTGAATGGATGGTTTATCATTTTCGTCAGACACGCAAACCTGATAACAAACAATGAATTCTGGAAATTCACTTCACCAAGCACTCAGCAACCGAAAATAAAACATCATGTCCCATAAGGAAGCTACCTTCATATAATTGCAAGAATTTTCTAAAGTACAGCAAAAAAAATTCCCTATGCGCCTCCTCTTGTGGCCAGGAGAAGTGGATCAAAATCGAGCAAAAAACATGGCTCTCACCTTGCAACCATATAGACCGCATTCGTTGTAAGCAATATTACAAGAAATAAAAATAGTGTATTCCCCCTTAAGCTCTTGGAAAGCCTTGGGGATCCCATCAAAACGCTTCCAAGAATAACGATTCTTAGCCTTCCTCACGAAAACCTGAGTTAATTCAAACAAAATTTTGACAACCCTACGCAGAAAAAAGATTAACTTTAAAAAAAAAAAAGTACATAGAAAAGGACATCTTACACCAACACTCTCCAATAGATTTACAATATCATAGATCCGCCGCCTCTCAACACCAGAAGCAACACAAAAGAATTTTTAAATACCAGTTAAAAGAAGTCAACCACGCTCAATGTAGAGATCAAGCCAACATCCGTCCAATACCTAATTATTTGCTGCTTCATCCAGCCCTACTAACTCAACATCATCTCTATGGTACAGGTTCAGGAAACTGCAACAGATTAAATTCATAAGAAACTAATAAAAACTATATGTTTCTAAGAAAATGACACTGAGAAGGATCCGAAGGTACTTGCAGCACAAAAGCCCGAGAGACTTTTGCTTCCTGCAATACGCATGATGCCTGGATGCAGTATCGAGGTAAGAAGAAGAAGACATGTCTGCGGTGAGTGGGTACGAGATCTGGAACAGGATTACGAGGGTTAGAAGAGGGAACGGAGACCGCTCGTTAATTAAAGAGCCATAAAGAAAGCTCTCGAAAGATATTGTTAGAATAAACGTCTAAGGTTTGCTCACGACCTAAAAATAAAAAAATAGAGAAAAGTAAAAGTTACCTTGTTGTGATATCGAGGTGTGTAAAGGCATATGCCAAGTTCTCCCGACCTTGAACTCATTTCCCAGTCTCCTTTTGCTCTTTGTCGAAAGGACCATAGACGTGACCTCTGGACCCCTTTTACTAAATAGGATCATGTTGACCACTTGCCTCGCAATTAATTGGCACTTTAATAGTTTTCTCATCTATTGGATAAAACACCTTGGTCCTCTTAAAATCAATATTAGTAATATCTGTTCCAAATACCCTTTTAAAATTGGAGAAGGCTTGCCTCACATCTAGGGTTTTATCGCAAGGCACCGAATCCGAGTCTGGTTTTCCTATGAGACCCAACCATCTGAAAGCCGGCTTCAATGGGTCTGCAGATCATTTAAAATGTTGAGAATATTATACCAGAAGCGTTACCATACTGTTTCACAGAAATAATTCGTGGTTTAGAAATACCTTCTCTATGAGATTCATTGATGACAGCACATTTGCAATATCATATGATCTCCGAACTTTTGCTGCAGAGTTGTCTTATGACTAAGCGGTTAGTCTTAAGGTTTTGGGTCTTTTATAGCTTAAAAACAAGAGAACTATATGCAAAGAAATTTCATTACTTCGCACCTGTGCAGATTTAGGAGCATCTCTAAGCAAAAGTCTTGCAGCGTCATCAAGAGACACCATATCTGCCCGAAATTTTTGAAGGATGGACTGAGTTCGAAAGACGAAACTTTTCAATTGAACCTAACAGTTTTGGAACCAAAGTAGATGGCTTACGTTGGTGCACAGGAATAATTTAACAAAATTCTGTGTTAGAAGGCCGAGTGATTTCTCTCTCCTATTGTCTGTTCAACCAAAGAAAAAACCATAATAATAATAATACAATTATCAAATACGTAAATAACGCAACAGATAGAATTATATGATGAAATTTCCAATAATGACCCAGCATCTCTTAGGGACCGTCCGGTTTCCGCCCAACAAAGGTTTCTAACAGAGTCATTCCCTTCTCTTTTCTACAGACAAAATAAATCCAGAAGCAGAAGACGTACCAATTTGTTTCTTGAAAGAAATATTAGGAAGGTTGACAATCTTTGGAGCTCCCTTGCTCTTGTACATTTTCCCCTATCCTTTGAATGGATGAAGGTTGACAATCTTTGGAGCTCCCTTGCTCTTGTACATTTTCCCCTATCCTTTGAATGGATGGTTTATCATCTTCGTCAGACACGCAAACCTGATAACAAACAATGAATTCTGGAAATTCACTTCACCAAGCACTCAGCAACCGAAAATAAAACATCATGCCCCATAAGGAAGCTACCTTCATATAATTGCAAGAATTTTCTAAAGTACAGCAAAAAAACATCCCTATGCGCCTCCTCTTGTAGCCAGGAGAATTGGATCAAAATCGACCAAAAACATGGCTCTCACCTTGCAACCATATAGGCCGCATTCGTTGTAAACAATATTAGAAGAAATAAAAATAGTGTATTCCCCTTAAGCTCTTGTAAAGCCTTGGGGATCCCATCAAAACGCTTCCAAGAATAACGATTCTTAGCCTTCCTCACGAGAACCTGAGTTAATTCAAACAAAATTTTGACAACCCTACGCAGAAAAAAGATTAACTTTTTTATAAAAAAAAAGTACATAGAAAAGGACATCTTACACCAACACTCTCCAATAGATTTACAATATCATAGATCCGCCGCCTCTCAACACCTGAAGCAACACAAAAGAATTTTTAAATACCAGGTAAAAGAAGTCAACCACGCTCAATGTAGAGATCAAGCCGACATCCGTCCAATACCTAATTATTTGCTGCTTCATCCAGCCCTACTAACTCAACATCATCTCGATTGTACAGGTTCAGGAAACTGCAACAGATTAAATTCATAAGAAACTAATAAAAACATTATATGGTTCTAAGAAAATGACACTGAGAAGGATCTGAAGGTACTTGCAGCACAAAAGCCCGAGAGACTTTTGCTTCCTGCTATACGCATGATGCCTGGATGCAGGATCGAGGTAAGAAGACGAAGACATGTCTGCGGTGAGTGGGTACGAGATCTGGAACTTGATTACGAGGGTTAGAAGAGGGAACGGAGACCGCTCGTTAATTAAAGGTGAGAGTGATACAGAGAGAGTTATGGTGATTTTTTTATTAATGATGATTTTCCATTGGCGGTTTGGAAATTTCGAATTTAGGTTCGTAACCGAGGCGGTGAGGCTCGGGGTGAGATGAGCGCGGAGGCGAGACTTCAGATTGCGCGCGGTGACCGTTGTAAGTCCTTCTCTCGCTTGTGCACGCTGATCATGTGAAATAAGGAGCGGGAGACGGAGGCAACTTTAAAAGTATACGTTAGTCACAGGGCCCGCTTGTCTTGGTTGCAGTATTTTACAAAACCCCTTCAATAGGGGTGGTTTTGAACCAAGCTGGCTCACGAGCGGCTCGAGTTTGGCTCGGTGTCGGCTCAGTTCAATTCGTTATCTACTGAGCTCGAACCGCATCGAAGCCAGGTTCGATTCGTTAGCTCGCGAGCCGGCTCGAGGTGAGTCGGGATCAGTATCGGGTTGGTAGTGGGGGAGCGAGAGCGGGAGCGAGAGCAAGGGGGGGCAAATGTTTTACTCTCCTCATCACCGCCGAGCCCCTCCCGTCGGCTATTGTCGCCGCCTCTACTGTCGCCGCCTCTACTGCCGTCGACAGCTGCTTGTCGGCCGCCTCTGTGACCGTTCGTTCGATTTCTTCCTTTCATCGTCGTCACCTCTGTATCCGTCATCCCCAACGACAGGTCCTCCCTGGCGTCGTAACCCTCTTCCCTCCGTGTCGTCTCGATAGAAAACTTGAACCAGTAAGTTCAGGGGAGCAATAATCTCCGCCCTCCCCGCGCGAAGATGATTTCGCACGTGCGAACTCATAAAGTAAAAAAAAAATTCCTTAAACTCTCCTTCCTCATAGCTCTTGAAAAAATTAAAAATACATTTTATAGAAATAAGTTTATATGATCTATCAGTGTCTCATGTTTTTTTAAACATTTTTCTAATTGAAAATTCTTTTTAAAAATTGTATAATTTTCTAAGTAAGATTTTTCTACCAAGATGGGGTAGAAAATTGTATGGAAAATTTTTGAATAAGTATTTAATAGTTGATGCTATAATACTTTTAGCATGAAGCAATTTTCATTTTTGTGTTTGATATTTTATTTGATTAAAAATTTATTGATTAGTATAATAATATATTAAATTGATTATTAATTTTTATTTATTTCCCTAAAAGAGACAATAAAAGGACCATTTAACTTTCCTAAGAAAATTTTAAAATATTTCTTGTAATTTTCTAATAAGTTACTAATAGTAATAGGATTTTATTTAAAGGTTTTTTTTTGGAATATGTATCATAGGGAAAATATTTCTAGTTTTTCCTAGAATATAAATTTTCATCTAGGGGCACTAAGGAGGCCATAATAAATTTATGGTCAGATTCAAAAATTAAAAAACAAGCTAGACAATAATTGGAGTAAAAAAGATTAATATTGGTGCATTTTAATCTATTATTGAAATTCAATCCTGAACCTCCCCATACGTGCGAGATCATAAACAAGGGAAAAAAACTCTTTGTCCCTTTCACATGGCTCTTGAAGAAATTGAAAAGATATTTTAGTAGAAATTCGTTTCTAGAGAATGTTAGTGGTTTTTTCAATAAATATTGAAAAGACATTTTTAGTAGAAATATAGGGACAATTAGTGCCTCATGTTTTTTGAAAATATTTTTCTAATTATAAATTCTTATTAAAAAATTATATAATTTTCTAAATAAGATTTTCTTGCCAAGATGGGCCAAAAAACCGTATAGAAAAATTTTGAATAAGTATTTGACAGTTGATGATATAATCCTTTTAGCATGAAGCAATTTTCATAACAATTTTGTGTTTGACATTTTATTTGATTAAAAATTTATCGATAAGTATAATAATATATTAGATTAATTATTAATTATTATTTATTTCCTTAGAAAAGGTAATAAGAGGTCCATTTAACTTTCCTAAGAAAAATTTAAAATACTTCATGTAATTTTCTAGTAAGTCTCTAATAGTAATAGGATTTTATTTAAAGGATTTATAGTTTTTATTTGGGTGATTGCAAATTGATAGTGATATTTCATTTAATTTTGTTGTGTTTGATTATTGTATGGAGTTTATTCATAATGTTATGCATTGTATGGAGTATTTAGACTATTTTATGGAGTGTATGGAGTGTATAAACAATTTCATGGAGCGTTTATGAAATGTATAGACAATTTTATGGAGTGTTTATGGAGTGTTTATGCAGGTATTATGTATATAGATTATGCCCAATTTTAAGTAGAGGTTATGCCGAATTTTATATAAGTATTATATACATAGATTATGTTCAATATTAAGTAGAGGTCATACCCAATCTTATACATGTATTATATATATACAGGTTATGCCAAATTTTATGTAGAGGTCATACCCAATTTTATGTAAAATATATGCATAATTTTATATACAATTTATTTTATATATATTTTTTGAAAAGTTTTAAATGTATGTTGAAGCTCGAGCTCGGCTCGAACTCGGTTAAAATTTTTGGGCTTGAGCTCGATAACAATTTTAGGCTCGAGACGAGCTTCGGCTCAAAATTTTTAAATCAAACTCGGCTCGAACATAGGCAAGTTCGGGCTTGGCTCGGCTCGATGCCACCCCTACCCTTCACCAACCCTACTAAGTGACTAAGTTTAATTCAACCTAGTTAAATCAAAATAAAAACCAAAAAAATGTCAATGGAGGAAGGAAAAGAGGGGAGGGAGAGTGGGATTTCGCTCTATGTCTTTAAAATGATAAATAACATCTACAATCTTAGACTCAATGGTCTAACTACAACACCTACCATAACCTTGGAACGAGAACCTATAGAGAAAGCCAACAGAACTGCACCGAGGAATTAAAAATGGGAGAGAGAAAGAAGGCAAATGGAGTGGGGTGGAATTTAAACAGAAGGAGATAGGGGTGTTTCCGATTTGGCGGCTCTTGCTGCCATTCGATTCTTTTATGGCTTTCTTGTCGACTTTTTGACAAACATATATTCTACAGAGGCCATCCGAGACGCAAGGAGGCTGACATGTGAAGATCCTCCTATTGAAGCCAACCAAATCTGTTTAACGACAACCTTTTTTTTACCAAGCTACGAGGGAATCCATTAGTTTACTAATCATGGCACATGACTGATTTTTTTTTTATTTTCCAAACTTATCAAGGAATATAAGATCAATTTTTAACTCACGGAATACTTTACATCCATGGATTTCCCTCCCTTTCTTTCTCATCTTTCTGTCCATTTAATTATGTTTCGTTGTCACATATCGCTCTTTGATTCTTTTTAGAGAAGAATTTGTGTGAGTGAGGTTTAATGCAACGATCACAATTCACCCCCTTGGCATGGAAGCACGAAGAAAGAGAGAGAAGAGTATAGAAATAGATAAAAGAATAATATCTCGATATATTACTTTCATTGATACAATTATTTATAGGTACAAAATGATAAGAGGATTTACATGATTGTAGAGTTACAAGTGTACATAACCGTAGAGTTACAAGTTGAGACAATCTCAACTTCTCTTATCCTTATCTTCTTTATCTCTATCATGCCCATGCAAGATGAAGCTCTAAGAGGAGATTCCAATTTGGTCTTCAAGAGGAGAAAGCATGTTCGGGGAAGCGGTTTAGTAAGAGCATCTACTAATTGACCAGTAGATGATACACGAGTCACCCGAAGAGCACCACTCTGAATGTGTTATCGAATGAAGTGATAATCCAAAGCTACATGTTTCATTTACGAGTGAAAAACTGGATTGGAGCATAAATTGATATCACCTATTTTGTCACAATAAATGACCAATTGTTGTGAAAGAAAAACACTAAGGTCAGTGAGAAGAGAATAAATACAACGAATCTCAGCTGTAGTGGTTGCAACAGATCGATATTCCGCCTCGGTAGAGGATCAAGCCACAGTTCGTTGCTTCTTAGAACTCCAATAGATAGGATTGTGACTGAGGTAAAAAATATAGGCACCGTTTGAAGTGAAATCATCTTTGTTACTTACCCAATTAGCATCAGATAACACATGAAGGGACAAAGAAGATCGTCGATGTAAGACGATACCATGATCCAGAGTCCCACAGAGATATCGTAACACACGCTTGACAACATCCCACAGTGAGGCAATGCATAAACTGAGATAACTTATTTACCACATAAGCAATGTCAGGGTAAGTGAGAAACAAATATTGTAGACTTCCAACAACAGTTCGATATTCAGATGCATCAAAGAGTGTCGTGCCAGACTGAAGTGTGAGTGTAGATGATGTGGCAAGTAGTGTAGCGATAGGCTTTGCATTGGTCATGCGTGTGCGAGCAAGGAGATCACAGATATATAGGCGTTGAGATAGAAGGAAGCCTTGAGAATGAGGAGCAACTTCAATACCGAGAAAATAAGCCAAGGGGGCAAGGGGCCAAGGTCCTTGAGTGAGAATCTCTAAGCAAGTAGGTGGATGAATATCACCATAGCTTGATCATTGTTTCCTGAAATAATAATGTCATCAACATAGACCAGAATATACAACGCAACTAAACCTGTGTGTGAGATAAATAGAGATGAGTTTGCATGAGAGTTGGTGAAGCCCGAGATAATGAGAAACTGGCGTAACTCATGATACCAAGCACGAGGTGCTTGCTTAAGACAGTAGAGAGCCTTGCGAAGTTTGCATACATGATTTGGATTATCATGGTCAATGAAACTCGGTGGTTGTATCATAAATACATCCTCAGATAGAGTGCCTTGGAGAAATGCATTATTGACATCAAGTTGGCGAAGCGACAAGCCACAACTTACTGCAAGGCTAAGAACAATGCGAATAGTGGTAGGCTTGACAACAGGACTAAGTGTTTCATGATAATCAACACCAGGGCATTGGTGAAACCCTTTGGCAACTAAACGAACCTTGTACCTGTCAATGGAGCCATCAAAAAGATATTTAGTACAAAAAATCCATTTGCAACCAACCAGATTCTACGAGGGATCCGAGGGAACAAGTTCCCATATACCATTCCGAACAAGAGCATCATACTCATCAGACATAGCCTGAGGCAATTTGGGATTGGTGAGAGTTTGAGTTACAGTTGTGGGTTTAGGAAAGACACAGAGGAACACCAATGGGAGAGTGTGTCAGATGAGGGGTGGTCAAAATGAGAGTGAAGTGAAGGGGAAGTTATATTCAACGAATTTAACATGATGTGACACATAAAGACGAGATGTAGTGGGATCAAGGCATAGTTAGGCACTTTGAGTAGTATAATACCCTAAAAAAACACACACAGAGGAACGAGGAGTAAGTTTGTGAGAAGAGTATGGTCGGAGCCACGGATAACAAAGACAATCAAAATTGCGTAGTTTAGAATAGTTAGGAGGATTGCCAAAAAGTTTGGCATAGGGTGAAAGAAGACATAGTGTAGGTGTGAGAAGCCAGTTGATAAGATAGATAGTAGTGGAGAAGGCATATGACTAGTAAGAGAGAGGTATAAAGGCATGCAAAAGAAGAGACAAACTTGTTTTGTACAATGTGACAATGTCGTCGTTCAGAATACCCATTGTGTTCAGGTGTATGAGGAGGAGACGTAAGATGAGAGATACCATTGGTCGCAAGAAAAGAAGACATTGCTATTCCCCCAACTCCCCCTCCCCCCCGCTGCCTCCCCTCCCAATTATCAGAGTAGAGTGTCTTAATCAGTTTACCAAATAAATTTTCAACTATAGATTTAAATCGGATAAAGGTATCAAGTACGTGTGTTTTTTGTTTGAGAGGATAAAACCATATATACTTTGTAAAATGATCCGAAAAAATAACATAATACTTGAAATTATCAATAGAATAAATTGGAGAGGTCCAGACATCCGAGAATATAATATCAAGAGGGGAAGAAGAGACAAGTGTGGAGTGGAAAAAAGTAATTTGTTACTCTTATTGCACTGACAAGAGTTGCCAGTAAAATTAAGGGTGAGACAAGTCTAACTAAAAAGTGAACACGATATGCCATAGAAACGGAGACGAAGGATGACCTAGACAATGATGTCATGCAGACAAAGTGGTCTTGACAATAGAGAAATCAATTATTGGTGGAGACTGGACTTGGGACGATGGCCATTCATACACATCATCCTTAGTTCAACCCAGCAAAAGTTACCCTTGTACTAAGATCATTCACACGAAAAGAAGTGGGTAAGAATTCAATGGAAGTATGATTAGTTTGGCAAATTTGAGAAATAGAAATAAGATTCTTTTGCATTGTCGGAATACAAAGAACATTATTTAATAAAAAACTATACTAGAGGATGTAGAGAGAGATTTGTAACCAGTGTGAATAATAGGAAGACCCGTGCCATCACCAATCATAATATCGCCAGTACCGTCATAAGGAGTATGAAGAGAGAGATTACTCAAGTCAGTGGTGACATGGTGTGATGCTCCACTATCCAAAAGCCAAAGAGAACCAGTAGGAGTGGTGATAGTTGCAAGATGAGCACGTGGTTGCCATGATGTCGTAGGACGAGGTTGCCAATGAGAGGTGGTCCGAGGAGCCTGGGGAGGTGGCAGAGACTGTTGCATCTAGCGAAAGACAGGACACTGTGGAACGTTGTATCCTTTAACCTAGCAACTCTAGCAATGACTGAGATAAGGTCGAGGTTGAGATCGACCATTCAGAGTGACGATATTGTAGAGATTAGAGGTAGTACCTGGTTGTGAGTGTGATGAGGGCTCCCCTTGCTGTCGGTGATTAGGATTATCGGTCCTACAGGAATTAGACCGAGCACTGGTAGGATTTGTAGAAGCTGGAAATGGAGAGGAGTGAGCTTGTTGAACACGTAGCGAGACTTCTTTGTTGATGAGTTTTTCATGCAACACATTAAAAGAGATGGGGGCATGTCACGACCATTGATATTATCAATAAGTGGTTTGTATCCATCATCGAGCCCATCCAAAATTGTCTCAGTGAGATCTTCTTGATCCATGGGTTTTCCTAGGGCCGCAAGTTCATTAGCTCACACTTTAATATACTGCATATACTCGAAAATCGATTGAGATCCCTTAGTGGTATGTTTGAGTTGCTTCTTGATCTGTTTGATGTGACCTCACAAGGGCCGAGCATATGTACTGGCCAAAATAGTCCAGGTTTCATGAGAGGTGCTTAAGTGAGTGATAAGTGGAATAATAGATGACATGAGAATACCGATAAGAACACCAAAAATTATTTTATGCTGACAAAGCCACGTAGTGTGTTCAGGATTTGGAATGGCATGATTATTGATCATCTTTGTAGCAGGCGACAGAGAATAAGAACCATCAACGAACTTGAGGAGAACATAACCAAAAAGAATAACCTCTATCTGAACTTTCCAGCTAAAATAATTTGTGGTGTCGTAAGCTCTGATACCATATAGAAATAGATAAAAGAATATTTTTTGATATATTACTTTCATTGATACAACTATTTATAGGTACAAAATGATAAGAGGATTTACATGATTGTAGAGTTAGTGCATGACTATAGAGTTAGTACATGACTGTAGAGTTACAAGTTGAGACAATCTTAACTTCTCTTATCCTTACCTTCTTTATCTCTATCAATGAGTAGTCGGCCTTGAGTTCCAATGAGTCTCTTTTTTAATTTTCTCTACTCTTTTGTTTCTCTCTCTTCGTTCTTGTTCTCTTGATCTTAATTTCTTCCATTTTTCTTTCCTCCCTTTCCCAGGTTCTTCGTTTTTTTTTGTTTGTCTTTTTGATCGCCTAATGTTTCTTTTATTTTATTTTCTCTCCGTTCTCTTCCTCCCGATATTTCTTCCATTTTATTTTTTTCCTTATATTTTGTAGTTTTTCGTTTGTTTTTGTCTCGGTAAATACAGAGCTTTAGTGCTATGCTTCCCCATTCTTGCAAGAGTTGTGGGCATTAACATTTTATGCGATGAGGAATGTTAATTCTTATAACCCATTTTATCCGAAGTCGGCGATCATGGATGGGGATTTCTGTCTCAGATAGGAGACATGCTGTGAAGATGGAGTAGTGCACGTTGCCGACAACGGCGATGATGAATGGGGATTTCCAGCATTGACATTAATAGTTATACTATTCAGGGCAGAACCAAAATCCGATGGGGAGGATGATGGTTATACTATTAATGGTGTTTCTTTCTTTTCCTTCCCAGACACTATTATTTTTTTTGTCTTCTCGATCATCTAATGTTTCTTTTATTTTCTTTTCTTTCTGTTCTCTTCCTCCAGATATTTCTTCCATTCTTTGTTTTTTTCCTTATTTTTTTAGTTTCTTTGTTTATTTTTTTCTCGGCAAATACAAAGCTGCAGCGTTCTGCTTCCCCTTGCTTTCAAGAGTGAGTGGTGCGGCGTTAATATTTTATGCGATATCAATCTATATCGGGCGTATTGTTACTTTGTTACCTAGAGCCGTGACAGTTTGCTATACCGTCAGAATTCTAGAATGGCGTAAATGGCTAGAGAGAACCATAACTACTTTTGTGCTGTTGTTTAGAAGGCTAGAATTGTTCTTCCCCGTGGTTATGTTAAGATTTACTCTGAGATTTTTTCCCTTAAGGAGAAATCATGTAAATATTCTGTAAATCCCTTAAGGAGAAATCATGTAAATATTCTGTAACTCCGGTGATTGTGTAATCCCGTTAATCACTCATAATTCTTCCATGTATATTTTGTAAAACGGCTATTTAAGCCGATAATGTGAATGAGAAAGAAAGACTGAAATTGAAGTATTATTTTCGACTTGGTATCAGAGCGGGAGAATCATCTCCTTCTCCTTCTTGTCGCCGAAGAGTAGAGCGAAAGCTCTGTTCCATAGTCTATAGTAGCCGAAGAACAGAGCAAAAGCTCTGTCCCGTAATCTTAGTCACCGGAGAAACTATAAACTTTGTTTTGCAGCGAACAGCCGATGACGACCTCTGTAGGCTGCCGACGATCGCAATCGAGCCACCGTTCGACCTTCCATCAGAAAGCATCGCCAACCGATGACAAAAAGCCTCACCAGCGCCGCACTAGCGTGCGTCTCGACGAAGACGGACCTCAACAGACCTTCTGGACGCACCGATGACTGCAGTCGAGTTACCGCTCGACCTTCCAGTAAACCGTTAGCCCAATCGGTGCCGACGAAGGGCAAGAGATGCACTGTCTCGATGAAGAAGAGGTACAAGAAATTTTATTTTTCTGCTTAACTTAGGTCCGTGATTGTTATTATTTTGTTGAGCGACCCGGTCTCGGACGGATCTAGATCAGCCGAGCAAAAGAAAGCGAATCGGACCAGACCGAATTAGTTTACAGACCGGACCGGACCAATATTTTTTGGGTGATTTTTTATCCCTGCCAATCTTCTTTTCATCATGTGGAAGGAATCAACACCGATTATTGATGTGCAATCCGAAAACTTTGGTTTTACAACCAGCATCACTCTTACCGAAGTCAACTATGATGTATGGTCCCAGATCATGGAGATGCAAATTGCGGGACGTGAAAAACTTGAATATATTATGGGAAAAACACTATTCCCACAAGAAACAGATACCTCCTATTCGAAATGGTATGCTGAAAATAAAAAAGTCAAGGGGTGGTTGTTAACCTCTATGTCACCAGATATTATGAAGCGTTATATTCAGCTGTGTACAGTACGCGAAATATGGAATGCTCTAGAAAAAGCTTTCTATGATGGGTCAGATGAATCACAATTATTTTCATTGAATCAGAGAGTTTTCTCCACCAAACAGACTAGTCGCCTTTTATCAACGTATTATGGTGATCTTGTGGAAAATTTTCAAGAACTTGATCATTGTGACAGGATTATAATGAAAGATCCTGATGGTGTTATCACTTATAGAAAATCCGTTGAAAGATTGCGTGTTCATATTTTCTTAAACGGATTGGATGCAGAATTCGAACAAGTCCGTGGCGAAATTCTCAGAAAAGACCCGATATTGGATCCTGAAGAAGCCTATACTTATGTATGTCGTGACTCTGTTCGTAGAACCACTTTAAATAGTGAAGTTGATCGTGTTGAGACATCTGCAATGGTAGAATGTTGAGCTAAGACTAAAACAGTTCGACCAACTGGTCCTAACAGTGATCAAAATCGAACATCAGGATCTCAGAATCGTAGCTATGAGGTTGGAACAACCAAACCAGAGTGCATTTTTACTCACTGTGGTGGGACTGGGAATACAAAGTCACGATGTATGAACTTATCGGGTATCCAGAATGGTAGGATCCTACCAAAGCGCCTCACAAACGGAACTCCAAATCAAATAATCATGCTTCCGTTGTAGTAGCAAAAGCTTCCACCTCTCACACAACTGAGGATGCATCAGTCTTAATCGCTACATCTGGTAAGGTTCTTAATATTTCCGCTCCTATTAGAAATAGTGAATAGATAATTGATTCTAGTGCTACTGATCATATGACCTTTGACAATCATCATGTTAAACGTATGAAACCATCTGAACAACATATCGTATCTACAACAAATGGTACTCCCTCTCACATTATTGGAGAAGGTTCTATCACTCTCACTGAAAATCTGAGTCTTGATTCTGTATTAGTTGTTCCAACCCTCAATCATAATTTATTATCAGTTGCTCAAATAACTCATACTCTGCATTTTATTGTGGTTTTTTGGCCTAACCTTTGTGTTTTTAAGAACATTCGAACTTAGAAGACAATTGAGTATGGTACTAGAAGGGGGAAACTCTATTACCTTGATTTGCAGCCAGAGAGTTTTCATTAGTTAGTCCAAGCGTTCTCCATGAAGAATAAATCTGCAGATTCTGAAATTTGGTTATGGCATAAACGGTTGGGTCATTCATCCTTTGGTTATTTAAAGAAATTGTTTCCTACACTTTTTGAAAAATTATCTGTTTCAGATTTTAAGTGTGATATATGTGAATTGGTGAAAAGCCATCGTGTTCCATTCCAAATAAGCATGAATAGGAGTCCAACACCCTTTATGATTATTCACTCTGATGTGTGGGGTCCAGTAAATATTGCCTCTCTTAGTGATAAACGGTGGTTTGTTTCTTTTATTGATGATCACACTCGTATGACTTGGATTTGTTTAATGAAGTCAAAAAGTGAAGTTAGTTCGTTGTTCAAACAATTTCACAAAATGATAGTCACTCAGTATCATTCTACAATACGAACTCTTCGAAGTGACAATGGTGGAGAATCTGTGAATAAAAATTTAAAAGAATATCTAGATGATCATGGTATTAATCATCAAACTACTTGTCCGCACACCCCTCAGTAAAATGGGGTTACAGAGCGAAAAAGCCGCATCCTTCTTGAGGTTGTTCATGCTTTCTTGTTTGAAGCTCATATATCGGCTAGTTACTGGGGTGAAAGCCATCACAACTGCAGCTTACCTTATCAATCGAATTACCCTCGAGTGTGTTACAATTTCAGACTCCCTTGAGTGTTCTGCATAAAACCATAAGTTCACCTGTTGTGTGGAATCTGCCACCTAGAGTTTTTGGGTGTGTAGCCTTTGTTCACCTCCATAAGCCATTGAGAAATAAATTGGAACCCCAAGCTCTCAAGTGTGTTTTTGTTGGTTATGCTCAACATCAGAAAGGTTATCGTTATTATCATCCTTCTTCTCACAAATTATATGTCACTCTTGATGTAGTATTTCACGAAGATTACATGTATTATTCTACTCCCGAGTCTTCAATACAGGGGGAGAATAGGATTGAATTGAAGACCCTTAATCATCATTTGGATATCTTGGATACTACAAGTGGTAAATATTCAGATTACAGCTATGGACATCAAAATGATACAAATGAGCATGATTCATAGGATGGAGAAAGACAAGACCAGATGGAAGTGATGCAACCAGAGTCTCAACCGACATCTTCACAAGATAGAGACAGACAAAACCAAATGGAAGTGATGCAACCAGAGTCTCAGCAGCCATCTTCCCCCCTTCAATTGATATACCAATGGATCAATTGCCTTCTGAGTCCAAGTCCATGTCTGAGCCTCAGGTAAGTTCCGAAACTCAACTAAGAGTGCTAACTCATCGAACCACAAAAGGAAAACCTAGAGTCAATTATGAACCTCTTCTCACCTCTAAATCTCAGTATCCCATGCATAATTTTGTGTCTTATCATAGATTGTCAAAGGCAAATGAAGTATTTGTGAATCAATTATCTGCTATATCTATTCCTAATAGTGTGCAGGAAGCCTTGAAATATCCTAAGTGGAAAGAAACCATGAATGAAGAAATGAGGTCCCTCCAAAAGAATTCAACACGGGAAGTGGTTGACCTACCTGTAGGAAAGACACCAGTTGGATGCAGGTGGATATTTACCATTAAATATAAAGCCAATGACACCATTAGAAGGTTCAAAGCAAGGCTTGTCGCCAAAGGATATACTCAAACCTACGGGATCGATTATATGGAGACATTCACACCAGTGGCCAAAATCAACACTGTTCGGATTCTACTATGTCTGGCTATGAATCTTGACTAGCCCTTATATCAGTTTGATGTTAAAAATGCATTTTTGCACGGAGATCTCCAAGAAGAAGTATATATGGAATTACCTCCTGGATGTATTATGTAAAACAAAGGATGCAAATAAGTATGTAAACTGAGGAAATCCTTATATGGTTTGAAGCAGTCCCCGAGGGCATGGTTTGGAAGGTTCACAAATTTTATGAAATCTATCGGATACAAGCAAAACAACTCAGATCATACTCTGAGGCCATCACAAATCTTATTGTATATGTTGATGATATGATAGTTACTGGGAATGATCTAGAAGAAAATAAATCATTGCAAAGTCGTCTTGCTAGAGAATTTGAAATGAAAGATCTTGGCTGCTTAAAATATTTTCTTGGTATTGAAGTGTCCAAATCCAAGGAAGGAATTTTCTATCTCAACGAAAATATGCTTTGGATTTATTGAAGGAAAATGGTATGACAACATATAGTCCAGTCAGTACTCCTATGGAAGAAAATCTGAAACTGGGAACACATTTAGATCAAGTCCCTACTAACAAGGAGTGTTATCAAAGACTAGTTGGGAGGTTAATGTATCTTGCACATACCAGACCAGACTTAGCTTATGTACTAAGTGTGGTTAGTCAATTTATGCACTCTCTGAGTGAAGAACATATGAATGCCATCAACCATATCCTGAGCTACTTGAAATCATCTCCAGGGAAAGGAATTTTATTTAAAAAGGGAGGTGACTTGAAAATTGAAGGTTATACTGATGCCGATTGGGCTGGGTCAATAGAAGATCGACGGTCAACATCTGGATACTTTACATTTGAAGGTGGAAATTTGGTCACTTGGTGAAGTAAGAAACAAGAGGTGGTGGCTAGATCGTCAGTTGAAGCTGGATACAGGGGAATGACCAAGGTAATATGTGAATTATTATGGATAAAAAATCTGATACAAGGACTACTTATTGAGCAGACAGGTCCTATGAAATTATATTGTGACAATAAGGCAACATGTGATATTGACCACAACCCAATCCGACATGATAGAACTAAACATGTTGAAGTTGATAGACACTTTATTAAAGAAAAGTTAGAAGCAAGAATCATTTAAGTCCCTCATGTTCGATATGAGGATCAGCTTGCCAATGTGCTAACCAAGGCAACGTCTTACTGAGCTTTTAACAAATGTCTTAACAAGTTGGGCATGAGTGATATCTATGCACCAACTTGAGGGGGAGTGTTAAGATTTACTCTGAGATTTCTTCCCTTAAGGAGAAATCATGTAAATATTCTGTAAATCCAGTGATTGTGTAATCTCGTTAATCAATCATAATTCTTCCATGTATATTCTGTAAAATGGCTATTTAAGCTGATGATGTGAATGAGAAAGAAAAACTGAAATTGAAGTATTATTTTTGACTGTTTACTTGTTTTATTTCTAAACATCTTTCTTCTGGATGAAGGCAATACGACCAATCTTTCACCCCCTTCATATGGAAGCACGAAGAAACAGAGGAGAAAACAAGTCGGTGTCGCAAGATATGATTCCACCTCCTTCTCCAAAAAGCCAGAACGTCACAAGTATCGGGTGTATTGTTACTTTGTTACCTAGAGCCCGTGATAGTTTCCCTCCTTTGTAGCTTCTCTTTCCAGTTCATTCTCTGGGAGGAATTCCCTCTCAGTTTCAAAAAATTCTATATGTTCTCTAGTGTTCTTCTTCTCGTTGCTAATACGATTCACGAAGCTTTTGGGTAGTCATCCTTTCTATTTCTGTTTCTAATCTTTTTGGCTGATTTGAAGGAGTCGTTTCTCTCTCTCTTAAATATTTTAAGGAGGCTAGACTTGCAGGTAAAAATATGAGATAGTGGTTCGAATGAAAATTAAGAATGTTTGGAAGTCTCAATGGCTTAGAATGCTAGAAATATTATGGCATCTCTATTGGGGAGATGTTAGAGAGAATCGATCCTCTCTGTCTCTCTCTCTCTCTCTATTCTAATGTTTAGAAGCCTAGAATTGTTCTGGCCAAAAGCAGTTCTTCCTCGCCATTTGAAGGCGTTATCTTTCTACCATTCACTGTGGCCTCGTCGTCTTTATTAAATTTTGTCTTTTTAATTCGCAAGACTACATTGGGAATCATGATCATCCAACGGATTCGAGGAGGCTAGAACAAAGAGGTTATTAAGTTCTTCATGAACAAGGTTAATAGGTCAATCTTCCTATTAACTAGAATTATACCCTGGAATGAAAAGGAGAGTTGTAACTTGTCGCTATTAATTGAAGACGATACATGATTAATCGTCATTTATATCTATTTTTACTTAAATGAAAGTTGAAGGGGAGGTGATCTCGTTAGAATAAAAAATGGCTAACCTAGGTGGTGGATTGAGCCAACAGTCTCTCTATCTCTCTATTTATTCTGATAGTTAGAAGGCTAGAACTGTTCTAATCTTTTCTTTCTAATCACTCTTTTGAGACCAAGGATTTCTTTGTTTCACAATTACAATCACAAAGGTTTTACAATTGAAGCAAGTTGAGAAATTGGATTTGTATACACAAGATTTATCCGACAAAATTAGCACACTTAATAGTGTGATCGATCTTAGGTAAGTCACACTAAAAGAGTCAAATATTCCTAATAATAATGCCTTGAGCTTTTGAATAGAAGTTACTAAATTTGGACACACGAACTTGAATTAACATCTAAAAGTAAGATTTTTGTCTTATCCTAATGCAGTCCACTTCTTGAAAAGCATATGACTGCTTGACACTTCCCAACTCTCTTTTTTTTTCAATTTGTTAAACATACATATAGTAATTATTGGACTACACTACTTCACTACTTCCTTCAGGGACTCCTTATTGGACTCATTTCTAGTATTTCTCTTATTTTTCTTCCATTAATTGATAATTGAATTTATGAGCATAGAAATGATTTGAAACCCTTTGAAATATCGTTGAAAACATATATATGGTTAGTACCAAATTTTTGTAATCCATAAAATTTGGTGGAAGGAGGATCCTGAGACTAACATCCTTGTAAAAAAAAATTAAATTTTGGTAATTTTTATATGTATTTTAGACTATTATTTACTTTTATATCACAAAAATTTAAAGGGAAATAAAAATGGAGTGAGCTATGGACTAAAGTAGGGATAGAATAGGGTTTGAGGAGAAGGGGAACGCAACAAAGGCAGGGCAAGGTAGCCCTAATGGTATTGTAACTATTGTAAACACTTTTTCACCAATATAAATAAAAGTCATAAGGCGTTGGTTAGAGCATCATGCTCTAGCTTTCTTGGTTTCATTCCTCTCTTGAGATTTTCATTAGTCTCCTCTCCCATGAGCTAGAGTTCTCTCTCTTCTCCTTTTCCTCCCTCTTTTTCTCTCTTCTCTTCTTCTCTTTATACATTTGTAATTATGTGACAAGGCTTTAAAAGTTAACATGGTAACAGAGAAAACCTTCTACGACCTTGCTTGAAAGCTATTCAAATTTCTTTCTCTTAGTTAAAGAAAGAGCACGTTGGAAGAAAGTTCATGTCATATCATGAAAGATTTTTTTATGGCAAGTGTCTTCCTCTTAAAGATAAGTTTCTACTCCATTTAAATCTTTTGGTTTGTTGAGTTTTTGGTAAAGGATAATCAGCTCGTAGTCTTTCATTATTCAAGTTCAAACTTTGATTCTTGTTGCTCGTTTCTTCTCATGCACGTATTCTAACACTTGAGAGAACATCTATTTTTGTCATTCCTTTCTTCAGCTTTCTCATGCATGGTCTCTCAACAGATATTTCCATTTAATTTTTTTTGTCCAAACATAAATTCCTAGCTGACTAAACTATCTTGACCTGCATTTATTCCTAGTTGGTTGTGAATTGTATGGAATCCTAGCTGGTGGGTTGATGGTTTTTCGGTTTATCTTTGTTCTGCACCACTTTCAAATTTACAATCACAAAGGTTTTACAGTTGAAGCGAGTTGAGAAATTGGATTTGTTTGCGCAAGATATATCCAACAAAAATTGCACATTAATAATGTGATCAATCTCAGGCAAGTCACACTAAAAGAGTCTAATATTCCTACTAATAATATTTTTTCTCAGTTATAATTTTTTAAAAGTTCAATTAATTTTCTTTGATTGGTAGAGAATTTCTTCTTTAACTTTAAAAAATGAAGGATAATTTTAACTTGCCTATTGTTTTTTAATAGATAAAGAACCTTTTCTTAATATTTTACATAGATTATAGAAAAATATTCAAATCATATAATCTTTTTTATATTTTAAAAAAAAACAGCTATGTATCATATGCAATTTGTAAGGTGCCACGGGGGTACACCATCGAGGAAGAAGGAAAAAATTAGGTACACCAAATTGTAAGATATTAAGATCACTTAGTAAATCCTTTCTTAAGAATTCAACAATGACTTGATCTTTAGGAAAGTGAGAAGATAGTTCATTTGTATAAAGACTCTTCTAACTTTCCTAAAGATCTCTTTCTTCTTATTGAATGTGCAGAAAAGTTATCTCTTCTTCATAAACCTAAACGAGAAAAAAATGAATAACTCACTGTGATTTAAATTTTAGAACTATTGTTTGTTACCAAAATGATCAATTAAAGTCCTCACCCTTTGTCAAACTCAAATTGTAGTTGAATGAGGTGTAAGACCTCTATTTTTGCTGGGTAAGAAAAAGCATGGCACTGAGATGAATACCCGCAATGTAACAAAATCAACTCAGAAAGGAAAACTAAGGTTGTGTCTACAGAGCAATACGAATCCCGATGGAAAAAGAAGGTGGACATTCAATTCCACAAGCACAAGATATCCAAAAAAAGTGTTTGGTATAATATTCATTCCACATCAATGAGAAAACATCTCTCCTAAACCTGTGTCATTTAAAAATATCATGATTCATCTAAAACGAGGAAAAGTGTTGTCTAAGATTGGCAATTTACATATTCATTAGCCTCTAGACAGAGGAATCAAGTTTTAGAGTAAGCTAAGAACTCTGTCCAACTTACAACTCTTCAGTTCCTCCTTTTCTTCTTCTTGTCAGACTTCTCACCAGTGTTCTTTAGCTGCATTCATGGTAAGAACATGATATATGAATCATTGGAGCTAGAAGTGCAAATCAAATGCGAGCCAAACATCTTAGTACAAGTACTTACCGTGATAATAAGGATTTTGATAAAATAAAAAAAAGCAACAAAATCTGTGAACAAGGTCAGAGCATGCTTCACATAATCTAGATCCCCATAGCATGCTCTCTCAATAATCTCTTGAGTGTCCACAACCATGTAACCCAGGAAAACCGGTAGACTGAAGTACAACTGAAGAGATGGGATAAGAGAAAACATAGAATCAACAACCTCAACAATGTACCAAAAAGATTAGAATGGGGTCACAGAAAAGTTAAATATACCTCAAATTTGAAGATGGCCATGGAAAATCCAAAATTTGAGGAAGCAAAGCGTAGCCTCAAGAGAATGAATAGACCCGCATAAAGCAAAACCCCTAGGTAAAGGAACTCCTGTCATCTTGCTAGGGTGGTTGCAACTGAGAAACATCCAAATGCCACAATAGTCCCAATGAAGGCACTTATGAGGATGGTGCATATGATAAGATTGAATTCAAACTTGCTTTCTGGTTATGAACAGAAAGGTAAGAAAAAACCAAGGAAAACTACCAAAAGAAAGAGTTATTGCTATCCATGGCACTAAGATGAATACCCGCAATGTAACACAATCAACTCAGAAAGAAAAACTAATGTTCTGCCAACAGAGCAATAGGAATCCCAATGGAAACCATCATAATATCATAAAACTAGGCAAGAACCTCACACAACTTCCTTCACCCAATGAACTACCAACCAAAAACACCAATAGACAATAATTTTGACAAGAAAATGTGGGATAGATGAAGATGATGAGCAGATTTGTCACAAAATTATGAAGACAAGTATGGATTGACTTGTCTGGAAACTTGTGGTTGTAGATTTTTCCAAAGAACAAAAATAGAGATAAAAATGTGTTGAATTTAGGATCCTTTTTCCAATATTCCTAGCAAGAGAAGATAGAAAGAAAAATGAAAAAAAAAGGGGAGAAAAACTCTTGGGTAGAGAGAAGAGAAGAGGGGAAAAAAGAGGTGTGCACCAAGCAAGAAAGAGAGATTTACTCAAGAAGGAGTTGTGTGACTTGATTAATTCTGAAGTGATAGAGTCCTTGTACAATTAACTTTTCAATCTCCTAGTTATATTCCAACTCTAACTCTCTAAGATAAGTCTATCGTGAAAAGATTACACAATCTACTAGAGGTCTAATATAAGTTAAACTAGAATTCTTCTTCAATAACATGGACATAAGGGAGGAGGATAACTTGTGGCCTTATCCTTGTGGGTCCCACATGATCTTCTAGCTCATATTGATAAGATTACCAGCTTGTGCTATCTTTGTGGGCCCCACTTGATCTTCAAGTCTTCTAACTCATTTCAACTTGTGCTTCTTATCTTCTTAACTCGTGCTAGGTTGGGTGTGGACTCTTCTTGGCATCCCATGTCGTCATGGTGGGTCCCACTAGCTCGTGCACCATGGTGGGTCCCACATTGTAACACTCCCCTTCAAGTTGAGGGTGAGAAAACATTATAATGCCTAACTTACTACAGATGGTAGACATTATCTTGTGAGTGACCGGCTTGGTGAGAATATCTGCAACTTGAATTTCTAATGATATATGCCTTCGAGATAAAAAGCATGCTTGAAACGTTTCTTGTATAAAATGGCTGTCCACTTCAATATGCTTTATTCTTTCATGGAAGACTGGATTTGATGTAATGAGTATTGTTGTTTGATTATCACAATAGTAGATCCATTAGAGCTTCTTTGTAGAATCCCGATTCAGTGAGAAGAGATCTTATCCATAGGAGTTCACTAACAGTGTGTGCCATGGCTCTGTATTCTGCTCCTGCATTAGACCGTGCTACTACATTTTGCTTCTTGCTTTTCCATGTAACTAAATTCCCTCCAACCATCGTACAAAATCTCGAAGTAGATTTCTGCCATCCGGTCCAATTTGCATATGAGAATCCTTCGATGTTGAAGTGACCATGATTTTTATAGAGAAGCCCTCTTCCTGGAGCTCCTTTCAGATATTGTAGTATTCTTTTAAGTGCTTGCCAGTGACTAAGTTGTGGCTTGTGCATGTATTGACTCACCTCACTTACTGCATATGATATATCCGGCCTTGTTACACACAAGTAAATAAGTCTTCCCACTAGTTTTTGATATTTCCTGATATCTACATCTTGTCCAATGCCTCCACATAATTTTGTATTTGAGTCCATAGGAGTTTCTGTTGGTTTGCATCCCATCATTCTTGTCTCCTCTAGTAGATCAAGGGCATACTTCCTTTGGTATAGAACAATCCTATGTCTGAATTATAATACTTCAATACTTAGAAAATTGTGAGTAGTCTAAGATCCTTTGTCTTGAATTCAGTACATATCTTTTCCTTTGTTTTCTGGGTGCCCCTGGAATCACTATTAGTTAAAATGATATCATCAACATATACTGTTAGAATTACCTTAATTCTCTGTGTTTTCAATAAATACTGAGTGATCTCCAAAGCATCTGTAAAATCCGGCCTGTATGAGGGCTTGTCTAAAATTCTAGAACCATGCCCAAAGGGGACTGCTTGAGACCATACATTGATGTTTTTAGTCAACATACTAACTCCCCCTCAACCACACACCCAGGTGGTTGTTGTATATAAATTTCTTCTTTAATGTCCCCGTTCAAAAACGCATTTTTTACATCAAGTTGATATATCGGCCATGAAGAATTGGTTGCTAGAGATAATAATATACGTACCGAGTTCATTTTTGCCATTGGAGAGAAGGTTTCTTCATAATCAATACCATAACACTGAGTATAACCTTTAGCTACCAGTCGAACCTTCAACCGTGCTATTGACCCATCTGAATTATGTTAGATAGTATAAACCCACTTGCAATCGACGAGTTTCTTATCTTTTGGAAGAGGAACCAGTGACCATGTCTGATTGTCATTAAGTGCCTTTGTTTCTTCATCCATTGTTGCCTTCCACCCTGGATGTTGTAGAGCTTCTTGATAGAATTGTGAAATAGATATGGAGGAAATAGAAGAAAAAACTGACAACACAGAGGTGAGAGGCAATGATGAGACACAAAATTTGAAATAGGATGAGAAGTAGAAGGTCTAGTGCATGATCTAGGCTCTTTCCTTATAGCAATAAGACGAGTATCATATTGAGGGCCAAAAAAAACTGGAGATGAAGGACTTACCTCTATGGGATCTATTAACTCGACAGGTGTGGTGTCGGCCACTTGCTCTAGGGGTTGAATAATCTTTGTATCACGGGGCACAATTAGTTGAGGGGAACCTGATACTGAGGATAGACTAGGAGGAGTACTGTCAAAATAAAATGAGGAGTCTTCAAAAAATGTTACATCCCTTGACACAAGTAGATGTTGAAGAGTGGGACTATAACAAACATAACTCTTTTGTGTGCGAAAGTATCCCAAGAAGATACACTTGATAGATTTAGGATCAAGTTTGTTGTGTCTGGGAATTGAATTATGAACAAAACATTAACATCCGAAGACTCTCAAAGGTAGTGAAAACAGATCACCATTTGGTAATAATCTAGAGTAAGGAGATTTATTACTAAGAATGGAAGATGATAGACGATTTATAAGAAAGCAAGCCGTAAGGACGACATGAGGCTAATAAAAGTAGGGAACTTTCATGACATATAATAAACCTTGAGCTACCTCAAGAATATGACAATTTTTCCATTCGGTTACACCATTTTGTTGAGGAGTGTAGGCACATTATGCTTGATGGATAATGCCATTTTCTTGACAAAAGGAGTCAAGGTCTTTGGAAATGTATTCTTTGGCATTATTAGACCATAGTATTTTTATTTTCTGACCAAACTGTGCGAGTACCATAGCATGAAATGACTTAAAAATCAATGGTATTGCAGAATGCTTCTTAAATACAAACAACCAAGTTATGTGAGTGAAATTATCATCAAATGTAATAAAATATTTTGCTTGAGAAATGTTTGAGACACTCATGGCTTCCCCAGACATCAGTATGAATTAAAAAAAATGGAGTAGCACTCTTGACTTCTGGACGAGGAGAGTATCCTCTGATGTTTACTCATTTGACAAACCTCACAATGAAATTCTGACCTTACTTTAAGAGTAGGAAACATATAATAAAGAAACTGTGCAAATGGATGTCCAGGTAGTAAAGCCCCTCTTGTTCATAGCCTCCACCAATCACCTGCTTCATTATAAGATCATGAAATACACATGAAGTGGGTCAGAAGGTAATAGAGCAATTAAAATATTTTTTTAGCTGACTAACAGATAATAGATTCAAAGGGAAAGTAGGAACGAATAAAATATCAGTGAGCATAACTGATGGTGAGATCGAAGTGGATCCTTTCCCTTGGACTTTGGTTTGAGAACCGCCAGCTATGGTAACAAACTTGTCTGAAAGACACGGAGATAGAGAATATAATAAATTTTTGTTACTTGTGAGATACTCGGAGGCTCTTGAGTCAATTATCTAGGATGAAGATGAGGCAGATAGCATACTTGAAGCAGTAGCAGCAATAGTAGTTGCTGAGGAACTCGAAGAAGAACCCAACATTGTCTTCATTTTCTGAAATAGCTCATACTCTTCATCAGTAAAAGTTTTTTGTGCTACTAATTTTGTGGGTTGTTCTTCTTTTGTATCACTTACAAAGGCTTTATTAGCCTTTATCAATTCTGATTTCCATTGGCATTATTGTATATTTCTTTATATTGACCATATTGTCCACAATAACTGTATTCCTTGTAATAGCATTGATCTAAAGTGTGACCAAATCTCTTACAATGAGTACATTCTTTCCCATATGTTTTGCTGAAGCTATTCTTTCCACTTCTTCCTCAACCCCCTCTATAATCTCTGCCTCGGCCCCGGCCGCAGTCAGAGGATGTTCCCCTATGATCTAAATACATAGTGGATGATACGTTAGTAGTGGAGGAAGAAGTATCTGGAATGCGGAGTAGTGTTGCACATATGTCATCAAACATGGGGACAATAGAAGCATTCAGAAGTTGACTCTTGGAAATGTCAAGATGTGGTTTAATATTTTCAAGGCAAATAGTAGTAATTAAGGCTTCCTTCTGCTTGTCTTGGACGGAAATATCTGTGGTTGAAGGCTGAGCTAACTTCCACTCTTGAAGAAAGCCTCTAAAGTGGGCCAAGTACGCACGGATATTTTTTCCTTGCCTAGTATTCAACATCATTTGGAGAGTATCCGGGCTAGCACATGTCCCCCAAATTTGTTTAGTAATGTCAAGATGAATGACATTGTTGGAGACATGTTCTTTCATGTTGTTGATTAGCCAACTAATCACCAAGGTATCATTTTTCAACCATTTGTTATAAAAAATGTTTTCTTCATCAATAGGTGGTCCTTGGTTGGTGAAGTGACCAAGTAGGTCCTTCGTTATAAGAAACCTCCGAACAGATGTGGACCAAGTCATAAGATTTGATACCCCTTGTAAGGGTATAGTGGTAATTCTTAGTATATCACTTTTTATATTCATAACCTCTTCGGCCATGATACACCCTTTAACGAAAATAACTCTCCAAAAAAAATTCTAACAATAACAACTCGATGTATGGAGAACTTTAGCATTAACGCTAAATTAGTATTCTGATTTTTTTCTTAAATTCCACTCATAAGAGACTCAATATCAATCTTCTATATCAGGGAACCCTTGTTCCTTCAAATTATTTTTTTTCCAACAATCTGATCATGGACTTGTCTCGATTAACAAAAATTCCAAACCGATAAAACTATTTTGATAGCTTCTTCTCGATAGAGAGACATGCATATCCATAACATCATAAGATGAAAAGCATTCACATACTCATCTTTAAATCATCTTCTAAATTCGGAAACCAGTAACATGAAGTAATAAAAAAAATGAAGAACTTATCTCACAGTTTTTGATCTTTCTTCACAAAAGAGTCTTCTTTGAGTGGTGTTGATCATATCATCTTAGAGCATTCCTTTTGATGTGGGATCGTAAATTTAATGCTCTGATACCATATTGAATTTAGAATCCCTTTCCCAATATTTTGAGCAAGAGAAGAAAAAAAGAAAAATAAAAAAAGGGGTGAAAACTTTCGGGTAGAGAAGAGAAGAGGGAAAAAAGAGGTGTGCGCCAAGCAAGAGAGAGAGATTTACTCAATGAGGAGTTGTGTGACTTGATTAATTCCGAATTATAACAGCTCTATTTATAGTAGAGGAAGTGATAGAGTCCTTATACAATTAACCTTTCAATCTCTAAGATAAGTCTACATGAAAAGATAACACAATCTACTAGAGGTCTAATATTAGTTAAACTATAACTCTTCTTCATTAACGTGGACATAAGGGAGGAGGCTAGCTCGTGGCCTTATCCTTGTGAGTCCCACATGATCTTCCAACTCATATTGATACGATTACTAGCTCGTGGTATCTTTGTGGGTCCTACTTGATCTTCAAGTCTTCTAACTCATTTCAACTTGTGCTTCTTATCTTCTTAACTCGTGCTAGCTTGGGTGAGGACTCTTCTTGGTACCCCACGTCCTCATGGTGGGTCCCACTAGCTCGTGCACCATGGTGGGTCCCACATTGTAACAAAATAAAAATAAGCATTTCAGATGGAACTGCACACTTGTAATTAGTACATGTAGGAATTAGACGCCCTACTTCCAAAATAACGAGAGAAATAGTAATAATCACAGAAGAAAATAAAAAGCAAGCACAAAGAAAGACAATAAGATGTATACTGGTTTGGCTCAAGGTGACACTGCGTCTCATCTTCCATTGATGCAATAATCCACTATGAAGATGAAACGGTTTACAGGAGAAATCTCATACACTCACATGTGTTTTTTCTCTAACTTCTCTCAAGATGCAACTCAAGATCCTTCTTTGATCATATACTCTAATAGCCATACCAAAATATAAAGAGAAAACTAGGGCAACCGCAATATAAGAGTGAAATCCCTAAACCACCCTTAATGAAACAATAGCCAATATATCTTGGACCTTTCGGGGGTGGAGTCCCCGAATCCTCGGGAGGGGGCTCCCTGCCCCCTTCCATCCTCCACTCCCATGTTACAGAAATTATCCTCCCAGGTGAACTTACTTGGGAAAGAATAGCAAGATGGCATCATCTCAATGAGACCAACCGTAGGCAAACAAAAAAGACAAATTATCAACTGTGAATTTCTAAACAAAACAATTTAGATAAAAGGCACTGATTTAAACATTAGATAGAGAAACCCTACCTGGTCTTAGAAGACAGTAAAGTTCAAGATTTAAATCTACCGATGTCACTACAAGAAATCGTTCTCACTACCCTGCTCATGGCTTGTAATTTTCTCAACTTCTTCTAAGTCAAAGGCTTTAAGCGTTTCAACATCTCTTGATGAGGACATCATGGCTGCACAAAATACTCATGAACCAATTCAAGTTTCAGTTGGTCCAGTGATGAGGGGTCGAACTAAAAGATTCAAAGAAATGCTGAATAACTTAGTCTGGAGAGTTCTACAATAAGAAGAGAGTGTGGTCACTATAGAGGGTTAACAAAGGCTGGTTTTACTCATCAAAGTTGATCCAGAAGAGAGCCAAGCAGCCATACACGTGAATTGAGCAAGTGCATGACCAACGTGCATGTGGTTAGAAGATCTCATGGGACCCAAATGGATAGCCACGAGCTGACATCTGATCCTAAAGAGAACCACAAGCTTGTTAGAAACTCTCGTGGGACCCACAAGGATTGCGACAAGCTGGCATCTTATCCTAGAGGTCACGTCATCATAAGAAGGAGTTAGAGTTTGATTTATATTAGACTTCTAGTTTACGTGAGTTATCTTATCATGATAGGCTTATTTTTAAGTATAAGAGGTTGAATGTAATTAGGAGAATGAAGTTAATTATACATGGACTCTACCACGTCCTCTACTATAAATAGAGGACCTTGTACATGGATTAGGGACAATTTTCTAGATTTATTCATATTGTGAGGTATTCTTTTTGAGTTCT
The DNA here is from genome assembly GCF_029961685.1 of Aristolochia californica. NCBI lineage: Eukaryota > Viridiplantae > Streptophyta > Magnoliopsida > Piperales > Aristolochiaceae > Aristolochia > Aristolochia californica. The sequence continues at coordinate 20,819,963 of NW_027182257.1, read as the reverse complement.
TGAGGAAAATTTTTGAACTTATCAAGGTTTCCTTGTGGCATTCAAACTGACTTATCAAACGGATTTTCCATCCCCGTTTGTGGTGTCTTCACCATACCAAGGTCCTTGCTTTGATAAGCAATAGGCCACGGTTTCCATCAAACTTGAAAGGTATTGTGGTCGATTTCTAGATTTGGTATGGGGTTTCATCACGTGTTGACGTGGTTCATATTAGTAAATATCCCATCGCACGTTCACTTGATAATTTAATGAGCATTTTTTGTATTCCTTGAAAGTTTTGGATCCTTAGGTCGATTGGATCTTCAACATGTTTAATGCATCTGTATTCATATTTAAAACCTGTTAGAATCAATTAGTAATCCCTTTCTAAATTCCAAGCTATTAGGGGTTGTACAAATAGAATTTCTCAAACATGGAAAATAAAAAATTTGGTGTTCATTTGTGGTGTGTGAATAGATTTTCTTTACTTATATTTATTATTGTTTTTAATTTTTTGCATCCATAAACTCTAAAATTTTCATTTTGTTGTGATCTATTTTCCTTATCTTTTTGTTTACGACAAAAAAAGGTGAGTGAAAACTCAAGTTTGGATTTAAAACCAAAAATTGAACATCTAAAATGAAAATGCACAAAGGTAGAGAGAGATAATTCTAAAAAGTCTCTGTAATTTTTAGGGATTGTAAACTCTTTTAGTTTTTATATATTAGGTTTTGCAATCATCAGAAATGGCAGGGATGGGGGAGTTTTAAGTGAGTGTTGACTCCCAATCCATAAGTCATTTCTTACAAAAATATGTCCCGTTACGCATGATTGATCGATCAATCCCTTTACAATGATCTAAGATTGTAAGGTCATCTTTTTGATATTAGGCAAAAAATGACTTGTATGGCTCAGGTAAAAATATCCCACCGCACATTCACTTGAGAATTTAATGATCATTTGTTGTGCTCCTTGAAAATTTTGGATCCTTACATCATTTGCATCTTCAACATGTTTCATGCATGTATATCCATATTTAAAACATGTTAGGATAAATTAGAAATCTCTTTTTTATAAAATTAAAAGCTATTAGGGGTTTTTAATATCAATTAGAAATCTTTTTTTTTTATAAAATACCAAGTTATTAGGGATTTAAACACAGGAATTTCCCAAACATGGATAACAAAACTTTGATGTTCATATTTGGTATGTGAATAAATTTTCTTTACTTATATTTATTATTTTTATTAATTTTTTTTATACATAAAATCTAAAATTTTCATTTTGCAGGGATCTATTTTCCTCATCCTTTTCTTTACGACAAAAAAAGATGAATGAAAACTGAAGTTTGGATTTAAAACCAAAAATTGTACATCAGAAATGTAAATAGACAAATGTATAGAGAGATAGTTCCAAAATGTCTCAGTAATTTTTAGGGATTTTAAACTCTTTTAGTTTTTATATATTAGGTTTTTTAATCATCGAAAAAAGGGGAGGGGGTGGGGACATGGGAATTTTAACTGAGTGTTGACTCCCAATCCATAAGTCATTTTTACAAAATTATAGCCTGTTACGCATGATTGATCGATCTATCACTTTACAATGATCTATGATTGTTAGGTAAACTTTTTTGTAAATGGGCAAAAAATGGGTTGTTTGGCTCGGGTAAATATCCCACCACACGTTCACTTGAGAATTTAATGAGCATTTCTTGTATTCCTTAAAAGTTTTGGATTCTTAGGTCATTTGCATCTTCAACATGTTTAATGCATCCATATCCATATTTAAAACATGTTAGGATCAATTAGTAATATCTTTTTTATAAAATTCCAAGCTATTAGGGGTTGTACTAGTAGAATTTCCCAAAAATGGAAAAAATAAACTTTGGTGTTCATTTGTGGTATGAGAATAAATTTTGTTTACTTACATTTATTATTGTTTTTAATTTTTGCATATATAAAATCTAAAATTTTCATTTTGTTGTGATCTATTTTCCTTATCTTTTTGTGTACAAAATAAAAGGGTGAGTGAAAACTCAAGTTTGGATTTAAAAATGAAAATTGAACATAAAAAATGGAAATGTACAAATACAGAGAGAGATAATTCTAAAAAGTTTATGTAATTTTTAGGTAATGTAAGGTCCTTACATTTTGGTATATTAGGTTTTGTAATCATCAGAAAAGGGGGGGTGGGGGGTTAACTGAGTGTTGACTCTCAATCAATAAATCATTTCTTAGAAAAATATAGCCCATTACGCATGATTGATCGATCAATCACTTTATAGTAATGTATGATTCTTAGGTCATCTTTTTTATATTGGGCAAATATCTGGCTTCTTTATCTCATGTAAATAGCCCATCACAAGTTCACTTGAGAATTTATTGAGCACTTGTTGTGCTCATTGAAAGTTTTGGATCCTAAGGTCTTTTGCATCTTCAACATATTTCATGCATGCATACCCATATTTAAAACATGTTAGGATCAATTAGAAATCTCTTTCTTATAAAACTGCAACCTATTAGGGGTTGAATTAGTGGAATTTCCCAGACAAGGAATACAAAACTTTGGTGTTTTTTTTTTGTGTGTTAATAAATTTTCTTTACCTACATTCATTATTTTTTTTAATTTTTGCATACATAAACTCTAAAATTTTAATTTTATCGAACTCTTGCAAGAGAGAAACAACAACACTAGGCAGAAAAACGTCAAGTTGGTTAGTGTTTAAAAGAGCCCTTTTGTACATGAGTACAATCATTAGCCATTTTGAAATGATCGCTCGCTTAACCTCACTTATTTTTACATAGAAATTTCTTTATTTTCTCTATGTTTTTACCTCTTCTCCCTCACTCTCACTATGCATGGCCTCACTTTTTTTTCATTCTCATTCTTTTGCTCTCTCAAGTTCTTTTGATCACTCAATTGTTGCAACCTCACTTGATCCTCATAGACTTGTTTTGGTGTCATCGGAACTAGAGTGATTGTCCGCTGATTGCACGTGAATGAGTACTTATTGGTGAAGCCATCATGGTCACACATCGGTCAAATTGACATGGTCTTCCTAAGAGGGGATGTCCAACTTGCATTGGTACCACATCACATAATACCTCATCCTCATATTTACCAATTCAAGATGGTACCACAACCTGCTTCATAACCTTTAATTCACCACTATCATTCAACCATTGTAGCTTGTATGGACGAGGGTTCTTAAGTGTTGTGAACCCTAGCTTTTCAACCATGGAAGTACTAGCAACATCAAAGCAACTACCGCCATCGATAATAACACTACATACCTTGTCTTTCACATGGCAACGAGTGTGAAAGATATTCTCCCATTGTACTTCTTCTCTCTTCTTGAGCTTGTGTTGGAAGATAGGCCCAAGCCCACACGACCAAGTAAGACTCACATATCCCATTGTGTTAGAAGATGGGCCCAAGCCCATAAGACAAAGGAAGTCCCACACATCCAAGAGATGTGGAAGATGGGCCCAAGGCCCATAGACCAAGGAGAAGCCCCAAACCTATACAATTATGGCATTATGAGTTTTATACAATAAAAAGTCTTACACAAGAAGAAGTCTTAAAGAGCCACAATTATTATGGAAGTAGGTCTCATAGAGAAGTTTTAATTTAAAGGTGTTTTAGTTAAGTTAATCTTCTATTTATTTTTGGTTATTTTATTATTCTAGGACTTATCTTTAAGTGTTAGAGTTTAGGTGTAATTGGGACAAAGGTAGTTTTATTGTAATTGGACTCTACTACCTTCCTCTATAATAAATAGAGGTTCGTGTACTTTGATTATAATTAGTTAATGAAGTCAATGAAATATTTCACTTTTCCATAAATTCAACATGGTATCAAAGTAGGTTCTGTGAGTTAACTTGGTCAACCCACAGAGATAATGAGATCCTTTTCTCTAAACCCTAAACCCTAAGTCTAGGTTTGTAGTTTTTTTTTAGTCCCTACACCCGTAGTTTCCTTTGCCTTTTCACCTCTATACTGAGATTTTCATATTTAGAATTATATAATTAAGGAAATATATTTGAATCTAATTTCAAAGGAAATTTTTTTTCTTCCAATCAGAGTTATCTACAAAGAGAAATCGATATTTGAATGAGTGAAGGTCAGATTGCAAAAGAGGTTCGAGCAGCAGCAGAAAGCTTCAACTTCAGAGGTATTTTATGCTATCAAGAACGAGACTTTATATATATATATATATATATATATATATATATATATATATATATATATATAATTCTATTATCTTTCATATTCAAATAATTTTCAATCGGATTTATCTACAAAGAGAAATTGATATTTGAAGCAGCGAAGGTCAAATTGAAAAAAAAGAGATTCAAGTAGCAGTAGAAAGCTTCAACGTCCGAGGTGTTTTATGCTATCAAGAGCAAGACTTTATATGGATAGTTATATATCCAAAGAAATATATGTAAGTCTATTTTCTTACCTATTCAACCAATTCTTGATCTGGGTTTTTAATTTGGAGATATTGATCTTGGAAGAGTCAATGGTATTGATGGAAAAAAAGAAGAAACAGTGCTTAGTTCGGCCAGATGACAGAGACCGAAATCTATCAAATTAATTATCTTCTGATAATTATATTTTATGAAGAGAAGTTATACTTGGATGAAAGGTATTTAAGTCTATTTTTAGAAGGATAAAATTTCATATCAATATGATCTGTATTTAAAGCTATATTCGTATCGAAAGAATCGAAGGTCATGCTGGTATTCTGTTGTATTGAAAAATATGAACTTATGTCCTTTGTTTTGAGTCACTATTTGATTTTCTATATCAAGAAAATATCTCACTTCTCCTTGGTTTAAGGGCTTATTACTACATCTATGTTATTTGGGCTTATTGTTGCATCTATGATATTTGGTTCAAGCTGGGATCACTGCCATTACCTCCCAGTTTGAGGGGGAGAAGTACAAGAAAGAGGTATTTTATTCCATATGTTGTCGATAAGTTTATGTGGCCAAAATATTCAAGAAATGGGGAGCACAAAAGTTGAAGCTTATACATCTAAAAAAAATATTAATATAGGATTATGGTTATTTCATGGGTCCTTCTACAAGGTTTATTATTTTGGTTCGTGTTATATGTGTTGGAAGATGGTCGTGTTACATTACAACTGCTGCTATTATGTCTCTTTGGATGAGACATTATTATTGAAGAAGAGGTGGCATCAATACCTTTTCTCATATCATAATTTATTTGACTCTCAAAAATATCACGGTTGGGACACCATGTGAGTTGGTGCCTGAATTGGGACACCATGATAAATTTAACTCTAAAAAATATCATGGTTGGGATACCATGAGAGTCAGTGTCCGGATTGGGACACCATTATAAATAAATCCACTACCCCCCTATAATGGCTTTTATTACTCCTACCACTTGAGAGTCGTTGTCCTGTGGAGGGACACGGTGGTGGACACTTTAGAGTAATGCCAATGGACACACTAACTACAGAAGATGGAGTGTGCCCTACATCTAGCATTAAGACTGGAATATGGAGCAATGTCTTACTGGCCAAGAGTGATTTTTGTTCACACTTATTTTATGCCAGAAGGGCCTCATGGAAGGACGCAACAGCCTGCGAGGGAGTGTTGGAAGATGAAGGAATATTGGAAGATGTGCTATTTTATACAAACAGATTTTATACATCATTTGTAGCAAGATAGGAGTTCATGTTGTTCTCTCACCCCCAGCTTGAGGGGGAGTGTGGGAAGATAGGCCCAAGCCCTCACGACCAAGGAAGGCCCACATATCCCAGTGTGTTGGAAGATGGGCCCAAGCCCATAAGACTATAAGGAAGTCCCACACATCCAAGAGATGTGGAAGATGGGCTCATGGCCCATAGACAAAGGAGAAGCCCTAGGCCCTCACAGTTATGACATTATGAGTGGGGGTAGCTTCGAACCAAGCCGGTTCGCTAGCTGGCTCGGTACCGGCTTGGTTCGACTCGTCATTTATTGAGCTCGAGCACCGAATTCGGCTCGTTTACCTTAACGAGCCGAGCTCGACCGAAGCTAGGTTCGGTTCGTTGGCTCACGAGCCGGCTCGAAGTGAGTCGGATCGGTAACGAGATCGCGAGCAAGCGGGGGAGCGGGAGCGCGGGGGGGGGTGAAATTTTTTCCTCCCCCCTCGTCACCGCCGACCCCTCCCATCGGTTGTTGTCACCGCCTCTACCACCGTCGTAGCTGTTCGTCGGCGTCTATACCGCCGTCGCAGCTGCTCGCCGGCCGCCTCTGTGGCCGTTCGTTCGATTTCTTCCTCTCCTCGACGTCGCCTCTGTTTCTATCGCCGCCGCTTCCGTCACCGCCTACTCCATTGTGGCCGTCATCCCCGACGATAGGTCCTCCCCGGTGCCGTAACCCCCTTCCCTCCGCGTCGTCTCGGCTGAAAACTAGAACAGGGGAGAAATAATCTCCTCCCTCCCTCGCAAGAAGATGATCTCACACGTGCTATTTCGCACGTGCGAGATCATAAAATAAAAAAAAAAAAAAACTTTTTCCTCTGGAAAAAAATAAAAATAAATTTTATAGAAATAATTTTCTATAAACTATTAGTGTCTCATTGTTTTTTAAATATTTTTCTAATTGAAATTTTTTATTAAAAATCATATAATTTTCTAAGTAAGATTTTTCATACCAAGATGGGGTAGAAAACTATATAGAAAATTTTTGAATAAGTATTTAACAGTTGATTCTATAATACTTTTAGCATGAAGCAATTTTCATTGCAATTTTGTGTTTGATATTTTATTTAATTAAAAATTTATCGATAAATATAATAATATATTAGATTGATTATTAATTTTTATTTATTTCCCTAGAAGAGACAATAAAAGGTCCATTTAACTTTCCTAAGAAAATTTTAAAATATTTCCTGTAATTTTCTAATAAGTCACTAATAGTAATAAGATTTTATTTAAAGGTTTTTTTGGGAATATGTATCATAGGAAAAATATTTTTAGTTTTTCCTAGAATATAAATTTTTATCTAGGGGCACTAAGGAGGCCATAATAAATTATAGCCAGATTCAAAAATTACAAAACAAGCTAGACAACAATTGGAGTAAAAAATATTAATATTGGTGCATTTTAATCCATTATTGAAATTCAATCCTGAACCTCCCCTATCATTATATTTTTTAAAAATGTATGCATAATTTTATATATAATTTATTCAAAGCCACCCCTATGTGCGAGATCATAAACAAGAAAAAAAAAAACTCTTTGTCCCTTCCTCATGGCTCTTAAATAAATTGAAAATATATTTTAGTAGAAATACGTTTCTAGAGACTATTAGTGGTTTTTTCAATAAATGTTGAAAAGACATTTTTAATAGAAATATTTGGACCATTAGTGCCTCATGTTTTTTCAAAATATTTTTCTAATTATAAATTCTTTTTAAAAAATCATATAATTTTCTAAGTAAGATTTTATTGCCAAGATGGGTTAGAAAACCATATAGAAAAATTTTGAATAAGTATTTGACAGTTGATGATATAATACTTTGAGCATGAGGCAATTTTCATAGCAATTTTGTGTTTGACATTTGATGTGATTAAAAATTTATCGATAAGTATAATAATATATTAGATTAATTATTAATTTTTATTTATTTCCTTAGAAAAGGCAATAAGAGGTCCATTTAACTTTCCTAAGAAAAATTTAAAATATTTCTTGTAATTTTCTAGTAAGTCTGTAATAGTAATAGGATTTTATTTAAAGGATTTATAGTTTTTATTTGGGTGATTGTAAATTGATAGTGATATTTTATTTATTTTTGTTGTGTTTGATTATTGTATGGAGTTTATTTATAATGTTATGCAGTGTATGGAGTGTTTAGATTATTTTATGGAGTGTATAAAAAATTTCATGAAGTGTTTATGAAATGTATAGACAATTTTATGGAGTGTTTATGGAGTGTTTATGCAGGTATTATGTATATTGATTATGCCCAATTTTAAGTAGAGGTCATGCCGAATTTTATACAAGTATTATATATATAGATTATGATCAATTTTAAGTAGAGGTTATGCCCAATCTTATACACATATTATATATATAAGTTATGCCCAATTCTATGTAGAGGTCATGCCCAATTTTATGTAAAATGTATGCATAATTTTATATACATTTTATTCGATATATATTTTTTGAAAAGTTTTAAATGTATGTTGAGGCTCGAGCTCGGCTCGAAGCTCTGCTCGAACTCATTGGGCTCGAGCTCGATAACAATTTTAGGCTCGAGACGAGGCTCAGCTCGAAGCTCGGCTTGGAATATTTAAATCAAGCTCGACTCGAAAATAAGCAGGTTCGGGCTCGGCTCGGCTCGATGCCACCCCTAATTATGAGTCTTACACAATAAGAAGTCTTACACAAGAAGAAGTCATACAAATCCACAATTATTATGGAAGTAAGTCTCATAGAGGAGTTTTAGTTTAAAGGCGTTTTAGTCAAGTTAATCTTCTATTTATATTTTGTTATTTTATTATTCTAGGACTTATCTTTAAGTGTTAGAGTTTAGGTGTAGTTAGGACAAAGGTAGTTTTATTGTAATTGGACACTACTACCTTCCTCTATTATAAATAGATGTTCATGTACTCTGATTATAATTAGTTAATGGAGTCAATGAAGTATTTATCTTTTCCATAAATTCAACAACTTGCAAGCTTAAGGCTCGTCGTGCGACTAGTCCAAGCATCTCACCATGATTTGCCCTGAACTCCTCATCTCCTATGGGGGCATCCTCCTTGGTATGGTGAAGATGCCACAAACGGGAATGAAAAATCCATTTGATAAGTGTTGTATTTAGGATCCCATTTCCAATATTCCAATAAAGGGAAGAGAAAAAAAAAGGAGGAAAGGGGAAGAAGGCCCTCAGGAAGAGAGAAGAAGAGAAGAGGAACAAGGTACGCGCCAAGCAAAGAGAGAGAGAGAGAGAGAGAGAGAGAGAGAGAGAGAGAGAGAGAGAGAGAGAGAGAGAGAGAGAGAGAGAGAGAGAGAGAGAGAGAGAGAGAGATTTACTCAAGTGAGAATTATTGAACTTGATTAATTCCGAATTACAACACCTCTATTTAGAGTAGAAGAAGTAATAGAGTCCTTTTACAATTAGCCTTTAAATCTCCTAATTACATTCCAACTCTAACTCTCTAAGATAAGTCATGAAAGGATAACACAATCTAATTGATTTCTAATATAAGTTGAACTATAACTCTTCTTCAAGAACGTGGACATAAGGGAGGAGGCCAGCTCATGGCCTTATCCTTGTGGGTCCCACATGATCTTCCAGCTCAGGGTATCTTTGTGGGTCCCATTGGATCTTCAAGTTTTCTAACTCATTTCAGCTTGTGCTTCTTATCTTCTTAACTTGTGCTAGCTTGGGTGAAGACTCTTCTTGGCATCCCATGTCCTCATGGAAGGTCCCACCAGCTCATAGACCATGGTGGGTTCCACATTGTAACATTCCCCCTCAAGCTGGGGGTGAGAAAAGATCGTAGATGCCCAACTTGCTACAGATAGTAGACATAATCTTGTGAGTGACCGGCTAGGTGAGAATATCTGCAACTTGACTTTGCGATGATATATGTTTTAGAGATTAAAGACCCGCTTGGAACTTTTCTCATATAAAATGGCAATCCACTTCAATATGCTTTGTTCTTTCATGGATGACTGAATTCGATGTAATGTGTATTACTGATTGATTATCACAATATAGATCCATCAGAGCTTCTTTGTAGAATCCTAATTCAGTGAGAAGAGATCTTATCCATAGGAGTTCACTAACAGTGTGTGCCTCTGTATTCTGCTTCTGCATTAGACCGTGCTACTACATTTTTCTTCTTGCTTCTCCATGTAACCAAATTCCCTCCAACCATCGTACAAAATCCCAAAGTAGATTTCCTGTCATCCTGGGATCCAGCCCAGTCTGCATCTGAGAATCCTTCGATGTTGAAGTGACCATGATTTTTATAGAGAAGCCCTCTTCCTGGAGCTCCTTTCAGATATCGTAATATTCTTTCAAATACTTGTCAATGACTAAGTTGTTGTTTGTGCATGTATTGACTCACCAGACTTACTGCATATGATATATCTGGCCTTGTTACACACTAGTAAATAAGTCTTCCCACTAGTCTCTGATGTTTCACGATATCTTCATCTTCTCCACTACATGCACATAATTTTGTATTTGAGTCCATAGGAGTGTCTACTGGTTTGCATCCCAGCATTCTTGTCTCCTCCAGTAGATCAAGGGCATACTTCCTTTGGGATAGCACAACCCCACGTCTAGATTGTAATACTTCAATACCCAAAAAATATTTGAGTACTCCAAGATCCTTTGACTTGAATTTAGCACATGTTTTATCTTTTGTTTCCTGGATGCCCTCGGAATCACTACCAGTTAAAATGATATCATCAACATATACAGCCAGAATTGCCTTGCCTCTAGGTGAGTTTTTAATAAAAACTGAGTGATCTCTAGAGCATCTATAAAATCCTGACTATGTGAGGGCTTGACTACATTTCTCAAACCATGCACGAGGGGACTATTTTAGACCAAAGGAATCTAAAAAAGAGACTAGTTTTGGACCATGCACGAAGATTCTCATATGGGCCCAAATGATGTATAAGATAGGCCCAAGTCCACACGACCAAGGAAGGCCCACAAGATGGATCCAACCACATAAGAAGTAGGACCCACCATGATTACCATGCGTAACGGGCTATATTTTTTTAAGAAATGACTTATGGATAGGGAGTCAACAACACTAAGTTAAAAATCCCCTGCTACCCCCTTTTCCCAATGATTCCAAAACCTAAGATATAAAAACTAAAAAGAGTTTACAATCTTAAAACTAAAAGACACTTTTTGGAATTATCTCTCTCTACATTTGTGCATTTCCATTTTAGATATATACTTTTCTTCATAAAGCAAAACTCGAGATTTCATTTTCCCTTTATCTCTCGTAAACAAAAAGATAGGAAGGCAAATAGATCACAACAAAATGAAAATTTTAGAGTTTATGTATGGAAAAAATTTAACACAATAACAAATGTAAGTGAAGAAAATTTATTCACACACCACAAATGAACACAAAAGTTTTGTTATCCAAGTTTGGGAAATTCCACTAGTTCAACCCTAAAAGCTTGTAATTTTGTAAGAAAAAGATTTATAATTGATCCTACAAATGTTTTAAACATGGATATTACATGCTTGAAGCATGTTAAACAGGCAAATGACCTGTTGATCCAAACCTCATTAAATTCTCAAGTGAACGTGTGGTGGGATATTTACCCGAGTCAAAATTTTACCCTTTACAAAAACTGATTTATCGGTCTATCATGTGTAACGGGCTATATTTTAGTAAGAAATGACTTATGGATTGGAAGTCAACACTAAGTTAAAAATCCCCCCCTCCCCTTATCCCGATGATTGAAAAACCTAAGATATAAAAACTAAAGAGAGTTTACAATCTCTAAAAATTACACACACTTTTTGAAATCATCTCTCTCTACATTTGTGCATTTCCATTTTTTATGTATACTTTTTTCATAAATTAAAACTTAAGTTTTAAGTTTCCCTTTATCTCTCGTAAACAAAAAGATAAGAAGGCAAATAGACCACAACAAATTGAAAATTTCAGAGTTTATGTATGGAAAAAATTTAAAACAATAATAAATGTAAGTGAAGAAAATTTATTCACACACTACAAATGAACACAAATATTTTATTATCAAAGTTAAGGAAATTCAATTAGTTCAACTCTAATAGTTTGAAATTTTGTAAGAAAGAGATTTCTAATTGATCCTCCACATGTTTTAAATATGGATATTGCATGTTTGAAGCATGTTAAAGATGCAAATGACCTGTGGATCCAAACCTCATTAATTCTCAAGTGAACGTGTAGTGGGATATTTACCCGAGTCAAAAATTTGCCCATGTATAAAAAGCTGACTTAATAATCATAGATGATTGCAAAGTAATTTATCGGTCAATCATGTGTAACGTGCTATATTTTCGTAAGAAATGACTTATAGATCGGGAGTCAACATTCAGTTAAAAATACCCCGCCTCCCCCTTTTCTCGATGATAGAAAACCTAAAATCTAAAAACTAAAGAGAGTTTACGATCCCTAAAAATTACAGACACATTTTGGAATTATCTCTCTGTACATTTATGCATTTCTTTTCTGGATGTATACTTTTTTCCTTAAATCAAAACTTGAGTTTTCCCTTTCCCTTTATCTCTCATAAACAAAAAGATGAGAGGGCAAATATCTCACAGCAAAATAAAATTTTTAGAGTTTATGTATGGAAAAATTTTAAAACAATAACAAATGTAAGTGAAGAAAATTTATTCACACACCACAAATGAACACAAAAGTTTTGTTATCCAAGTTTGTGAAATTCCACTAGTTCAACCCTAATGGCTTGGAATTTTGTAAGAAAGAGATTTCTAATTGATCCTACACATTTTTTAAATATGGATATTGCATGCTTGAAGCATGTTAAAGATGCAAATGACATATGGATCCAAACCTCGTTAAATTCTCAAGTGAACGTGCGGTGGGATATTTACAGGAGTCAAAATTTTTCCCGTTTACAAAAATCTGACCTAACAATCATATATGAATGTAAAGTGATTTATTGTTCAACCATGCATAATGGGATATATTTTCTTAAGAAATGACTGATGGATTGGGAGGCAACACTCAGTTAAAAATCCTCCGCCTCCCCCTTTTCCCGATGATTGCAAAACATAATATATAAAAACTAAAGAGATTTTATAATCCCTAAAAATTACACACACTTTTTGGAATGATCTCTCTCTGCATTTGTGCATTTCTATTTTAGATGTATACTTTTTTCTTAAATCAAAACTTGAGTTTTCAATTTCCCTTTATCTCTCGTAAACAAAAAGATAAGAAGGCAAATAGATCACTGCAAAATGAAAATTTTCGAGTTTATGTATGGAAAAAATTTAATACGATAACAAATGTAAGTGAAGAAAATTTATTCACACACCACAAATGAACACAAAAGTTTTGTTATCCAAGTTTGGGAAATTCCACTAGTTCAACCCTAATAGCTCAGAATTTTGTATGAAAGAGATTTCTAATTGATCCTAAACATGTTTTAAATATGGATATTGCAAGCTTGAAGCATGTTAAAGAAACAAATGACCTATGGATCCAAACCTCATTAAGTTCTCAAGTGAACGTGCAGTGCGATATTTACAAGGGTCAAAATTTTACCAGTTTACAAAAAACTGACTAATAATCATAGATGATTGTGAAGAGCTTTATCAATCAATCATACGTAACGGGCTATATTTTTAGAACAAATAACCTATGGATTGGGAGTCAACTCTCAGTTAAAAATCCCCCGCCTCCCCCTTTTCCCAATGATTGTAAAACGTAAGATATAAAAACTAAAGAGAGTTTACAATCCCTAAAAATTACAAAACAATTTTGGAATTATCTCTCTCAACATTTGTACATTTCTATTTTAGTTGTATACTTTTTTCTTCAAACAAAACTTGATTTTACACTTTGACTTTATCTCTCGTAAATAAAAAGACGAGAAGGCAAATAGATCACAGAAAAAATAAAATTTTAGAGTTGATGTATGGAAAAAATTTAAAACAATAACAAATGTAAGTGAAGAAAATTTATTCACACACCACAAATGAACACAAAAGTTTTGTTATCAAAGTTTGCAAAATTCCATTAGTTTAACCCTAATGGAAAGGAATTTTTTAAGAAAGAGATTTCTAATTGATCCTACACATGTTTTAAATATGGATATTGCATGCATGAAGCATGTTAAAGATGCAAATGACCTGTGGATCCAAACCTCATTAAATTGTCAAATTAACGTGCGGTGGGATATTTACCGGATTCAAAATTTTCCCCTTTATAAAAAGCTGACCCAACAATCAAAGATGATTGTAAAGTGACTTATCAGTGAATCATGCGTAATGGGCTATATTTTCGTATCAAAACGACTTATGGATTGGGAGTCAACACTCAGTTAAAAATCCCCCGCCTCCCCCTTTTCACGATGATTGCAAAACATAAGATAAAAAACCTAAAGAGAGTTTACAATCCCTAAAAATTTCACATACTTTTTGGAATTATCTCTATCTACATTTGTACATTTCATTTTTAGATGTATACTTTTTTCTTAAATCAAAACTTGAGTTTTCACTTTCCCTTTATCTCTTGTAAACAAAAAGATAATAAGGCAAATAGATTACAGAAAAATAGAACTTTTAGAGTTTATGTATGGTAAAAAATTTAAAACAATAACAAATGTAAGTGAAGAAAATTTATTCACACACCACAAATGAACACAAATTTTTTTTTATCAAAGTTTTGGAAATTCCACCAGTTTAACCCTAATAGCTTGGAATTTTGAAAGAAAGAGATCTCTAAATTATCCTACACAAGTTTTAAATATGGATATTGCATGCTTGAAGTATGTTAAAGAAGCATACGACCTAAGGATCCAAACCTCATTAAATTCCCAAGTGAGCGTGCAATGGGATATTTACCCGAGTCAAAATTTTACCCGTTTACAAAAAGCTGACCTAACAATCATAGATAAATGTAAAGATATTTATCGGCCAATCAGGCGTAACGGGCTATACTTACGTAAGAAATAACCTATGGATTGGGAGTCAACACTCAGTTAAAAATCCCTCGCCTCCCCCTTTTCTCAATGATTGCAAAACCTTAGATATAAAAACTAAAGAGAGTTTACAATCCCTAAAAATTACACACACTTTTTAGAATTATCTCTCTCTACATTTTTTCATTTCCATTTTGGATGTATACTTTTTCCTGAATCAAAACTTGACTTTTCACTTTCCCTTTGTCTCTCGTAAACAAAAAGATAAGAAGGCACATTGATCACAGCAAAATGAATATTTTAGAGTTTAAGTGTGGAAAAAATTTAAAACAATGACAAATGTAAGTGAAGAAAATTTATTCACACACCACAAATGAACAAAAAAGTTTTGTTAACCAAGTTTGGGAAATTCCACTAGTTTAACCCTAATAGCTTGGAATTTTGTAAGAAAGTGATTTCTAATTGATCCTACACATGTTTCAAATATGGATATTGCATGCTTGAAGTATGTTAAAGTTGCAAATGACTTGTGGATCAAAACCTCATTAAATTCTCAAGTGAACATGCGGTGGGATATTTACCTCAATCGAAATTTTGCCTGTTTACAAAAAGCTAACCTAACAATCATAGCTGATTGTAAAGTGATTTATCAATCAATCATTCGTAATGGGTTATATTTTCATAAGAAATGACTTATGGATTGGGAGTCAACACTTGGGTAAAAATCCCTTGCCTCCCCCTTTTCTCGATGATAGCAAAACCTAAGATATAAAAACAAAAGAGAGTTTATGATCCAAAAAAATTACAGTCACTCTTTGGAATTATCTCTCTCTACATTTGTGCATTTCCATTTTAGATGTATATTTTTTTCTTAAATCAAAACTTGAGTTTTCACTTTCTCTTTATCTCTAGTAAAAATAAAGATAAGAAAGCAAAAAGATTACAGTTGAATGAAAATTTTAGAGTTTATGTATGGAAAAAATTTAAAACAATAACAAATATAAGTGAGGAAAACTTATTCACACACCACAAATGAACACAAAAGTTTTGTTATCCAAGTTTGGGAAATTCCACTAGTTCAACCCTAATGGCTTGGAATTTTGTAAGAAAGAGGTTTCTAATTGATCCTACACATGTTTTAAATATGGATATTACATGCTTGAAGCATGTTAAAGATGCAAATGACCTGTGGATCCGAACCTCATTAAATTCTCACATGAACGTGTGGTGGGATATTTACTAGAGTCAAAATTTTGCCCGTTTACAAAAAGTTGACCTAACAACCATAGAAGATTGTAAAGTGATTTATTGGTCAATCATGCATAACGGGCAATATTTTTGTAAGAAATGACTTATGGATTGGGAGTCAACACTCAGTTAAAAATCCTCCAACCCCCCCCCCCCCCCCCCCCTCTCGTTTCCCGGTGATTGCAAAACCTAAGAGATAAAAACTAAAGAGAGTTATGATCCCTAAA
This sequence comes from Aristolochia californica, assembly GCF_029961685.1. NCBI lineage: Eukaryota > Viridiplantae > Streptophyta > Magnoliopsida > Piperales > Aristolochiaceae > Aristolochia > Aristolochia californica. The sequence goes on along the minus strand of NW_027182257.1, from coordinate 20,803,844 downwards.
AATTATAGACACTTTTTATAATTATCTCTCTCTACATTTGCGCATTTTCATTTTAGATGTATTCTTTTTTCTTAAATCAAAACTTGATTTTTCACTTTCCCTTTATGTCTCATAAACAAAAAGATGAGAAGGCAAATAGATCACAACAAAATGAAAATTTTAGAGTATATGTATGGAAAAATTTAATACAATAAAAAATGTAAGTGAAGAAAATTTATTCACACACCAAAAATGAACACAAAAGTTTTGTTATCCAAGTTTGCGAAACTCCACTAGTTCAAACCTAATGGCTTGGAATTTTGTAAGAAAAAGATTTCTAATTGATCCTACACATGTTTTAAATATGGATATGGCATGGTTGAAGCATGTTAAAGATGCAAATGACCTGTTGATCCAAACTTCAAGTGAAGTGCGATGGGACATTTACATGAGTAAAAAATTTCCCCTTTACAAAACACTGACCTAACAATCATAGATGATTTTAAAGTGATTTATCGGTCAATCATGCGTAATGGGCTATATTTTCATAAGAAACGATTTATGGATTGGAAGTCAACACTTAGTTAAAAATCCCCCGCCTCCCCCTTATCCCGATGATTGCAAAACCTAAGATCTAAAAACTACAAAGAGTTTACGATCCCTAAAAATTACAGACACTTTTTGGAATTATCTCTCTCTACATTTGTGCATTTCCATTTTAGATGTATACTTTTTTCTTAAATCAAGAGTTTTCACATTCTGTTTATCTCTTGTAAAAAAAAAGATAAGAAGGCAAATAGATCACAGAAAAATAAAAATTTGAGAGTTTACGTATGGTAAAAAATTTAAAACAATAACAAATATAAGTAAAAAAATTTTATTCACACACCACAAATGAACACAAAAGTTTTTTTATCCAAATTTTGGAAATTCCAACAGTTCAACCCTAATAGCTTGGAATTTTGTAAGAAAGAGATTTCCAATTGATCCTACACATGTTTTAATTATGGATATTGCATGCTTGAAGCATGTTAAAGAAGCATACGACCTATGGATCCAAACCTCATTAAATTCTCAAGTGAACGTGCAGTGGGATATTTACCCGAGTCAAAATTTTACCCGTTCAAAAAAAGTTGACCTAACAATCATAGATGATTGTAAAGAGATTTATCGGTCAATCAGGCATAACGGGCTATATTTTCGTAAGAAATAACCTATGCATTGGGAGACAACACTTAGTTAAAAATCCCCCACCTCCCCCTTTTCTGGATGATTGCAAAACCTAAGACATAAAAACTAAAGAGAGTTTACAATCCCTAAAAATTACACTCTTTTTGGAATTATCTCTCTCTACATTTGTGCATTTCCATTTTGGATGTATACTTTTTCCTGAATCAAAACTTGAGTTTTCACTTTCCATTTATCTCTCGTAAATAAAAAGATAGAAAGGCACATTGATCACAACAAAATGACAATTTTAGAGTTTATGTGTGGAAAATATTTAAAACAATAACAAATGTAAGTGAAGAAAATTTATTCACACACCACAAATGAACACAAAAGTTTTGTTATCCAAGTTTGGGAAATTCCACCAGTTTAACCCTAATAGCTTAGAATTTTGTAAGAAAGATATTTCTAATTGATCGTACACATGTTTTAAATATGGATATTGCATGCTTGAAGCATGTTAAAGATGCAAATGACTTGTGGATCCAAACTTCATTAAATTCTCAAGTGAACGTGAGGTGGAATATTTACCTCAGTCACAATTTTGCCCGTTTACAAAAAGCTGACCTAACAATCATTGCTGATTGTAAAGTGATTTATCAATTAATCATTCAAAATGGGTTATATTTCGTAAGAAATTATTTATGGATTGGGAATCAACACCTAGCTAAAAATCCACTGCCTCCCTCTTTTCCCGATGATTGCAAAACCTTAGATATAAAAACAAAAGAGAGTTTACAATATCTAAAAATTACAATAACTTTTTGGAATTATTTCTCTCTACATTTGTGCATTTTCATTTTAGATGTATATTTTTTTCTTAAATAAAAACTTGAGTTTTCACTTTCCCTTTATCTCTCGTAAAAATAAAGATAAGAAGGCAAATAGATTACAACAGAATGAAATTTTTAGAGTTTATGTATGGAAAAAATTTAAAAAATAACAAATGTAAGTGAGGAAAATTTATTCACACACAACAAATGAACACAAAAGTTTTGTTATCCAAGTTTGGGAAATTCCACTAGTTCAACCCTAATGGCTTGGAATTTTGTAAGAATGAGATTTCTAATTTATCCTACACATGTTTTAAATATGGATATTGCATGCTTAAAGCATGTTCAAGATGTAAATGACCTGTGGATCCGAACCTCATTAAATTCTTAGGTAAACGTGCAGTGGGATATTTACTAGAGTCAAAATTTTGCCCGTTTACAAAAAGCTGACTTAATAATCATAGATGATTGTAAAGTGATTTATCTGTCAATCATGCGCAACAGACAATATTTTTGTAAGAAATGACTTATAGATTTGGACTCAACACTCAGTTAAAAATCTCCTCCCTCCCCCTTTTCCCGATGATTGCAAAATTTAAGATATAAAAACTAAAGAGAGTTATGATCCCTAAAAATTACAGACACTTTTTGGAATTATCTCTCTCTACATTTGTGCATTTCCATTTTAGATGTATATTTTTTTCTTAAATCAAAACTTAAGTTTTCACTTTCCCTTTATCTCTCAAAAACAAAAAGATAAGAAGGAAAATAAATCACGAAAAAATGAAAATTTAAGAGTTTATGTATGGAAAAAATTTAATACAATAACAAATGTGAGTGAAGAAAATTTATTCACACACCGCAAATGAACACAAAAGTTTTGTTATCCAAGTTTGGGAAATTCCACTAGTTCAACCGTAATAGTTTTGAATTTTGTAAGAAAGAGATTTCTAATTGATCCTACACATGTTTTCAATATGGATATTGCATTCTTGAAGCATGTTAAAGATGCAAATGACCTGTGGATCCAAACCTCATTAAATTCTCAAGTGAACATGCGGTGGGATATGTACCTGAGTAAAAAAATTTCCCGTTTACAAAAATCTGACCTAACAATCATAGATGATTTTAAAGTGATTTACCTGTCAATCATGCATAACGGGCTATTTTTTCGTAAGAAACGACTTATGGATTCGGAGTCAACACTGTTAAAAATCCCACGCCTCCCCCTTTTCCCGATTATTGCATAACCTAAGATATAAAAACTAAAGAGAGTTTATATTCCCTAAAAATTACACACTTTTTGAAATCATCTCTCTCTACATTTGTGCATTTCCATTTTAGATGTATTTTTTTTCTTAAATCAAAACTTGAGTTTTCACATTCCATTTATCTCTCGTAAACAAAAAGATGAGTAGGCAAATACATCACAGCAAAATGAAAATTTTAGAGTTTATGTATGGAAAAAATTTAAAATAATTACAAATGTAAGTAAAGAAAATTTATTCACACACAACAAATGAACACAAAAGTTTTGTTATCCAAGTTTGCGAAATTCCACTAGTTCAAACCTAATGGCTTGGAATTTTTTAAGAAAGAGATTTCTAATTGATCCTACACATATTTAAATATGGATATTGCATGCTTGAAGCATGTTAAAGATGCAAATAACATGTTGATCTAAACCTCATTAAATTCTCATGTGAACGTGTGGTGGGATATTTACCCAAGTCAAAAATTTTCCCTTTACAAAAACTGACATAACAATTATAGATGGTTCTAAAATGATTTATCGCTCAATCATGCGTAATGGACTATATTTTTGTAAGAAACGAATTATGGATTGGAAGTCAACACTTAGTTAAAAATCCCCCGCCTCCCCTTTTTCCCGATGATTGCAAAACCTAAGATATAAAAACTAAAGAGAGTTTACAATCCCTAAAAATTATACACACTTTTTGAAATTATCTCTCTCTATATGTATGCATTTCCTTTTTTTATGTTTACTTTTTTCATAAATCAAAACTTAAGTTTTTATCTCTCGTAAACAAAAGGATAAGAAGGCAAATAGACCACAGTAAAATGAAAATTTTAGAGTTTATGTATGGAAAAAATTTAAAACAATAAGAAATGTTTGTGAAGAAAATTTATTCGCACACCATAAATGAACACAAATATTTTTTTATCCAAGTTAAGGAAATTCCATTAGTTCAACCCTAATAGCTTGAAATTTTGTAAGAAAGAGATTTCTAATTGATCCTACACATGTTTTAAATATGGATATTGCATGTTTGAAGCATGTTAAAGATGCAAATGACCTGTGAATTCAAACCTCATTAAATTCTCAAGTGAACGTGAGATGGGATATTTACCCGAGTTAAAATTTTACCTGTTAACAAAAAGGTGACCTAACAATCATAGATGATTGTAAAGTGATTTATCGGTCAATCATGCGTAATGGGGTCTATTTTCGTAAGAAATGACTTTTGGATTGGGAGTCAACATTCACTTAAAAATTCACAACCTCCCTCTTTTCCCGATGATTGCAAAACCTAAGATCTAAAAACTAAATAGAGTTTACGATCCCTTAAAATTACAGACACTTTTTGGAATGATCTCTCTGTACGTTTATGCATTTCCTTTCTGGATGTATACTTTTTCCTTAAATCAAAACTTTAGATTTCACTTTCCCTTTATCTCTGATAAACAAAAAGAGAAGAAGGCAAATAGATCACAGCAAAATGAAAATATTAGAGTTTATAGATTAGGAGTCAACGTGTACAAAAAGAAAAACAATAAATGTTTTTGTACTTTTTTTTGCTTCTTCTTGGTACTTTGCTTTCAAGGTTTAAACAGGAAAACAATAAATATTGCTCGTTACATTGCGAGTGCTTAATAAAGCAAAACAAAATGAATTTTTTTTTTTTTTTTCTTTGGTTAGCTCTTTATCTCCAAGTGAAAATTAAAAACAACTAATAATGTCGTACCATTTTTGCTTTTCTTCTTGGAACTTTTGTTCCAAGTGCAAACAAAAAAACAATAAATATTGTCTCCAATTGCCAAAAGAAAAATAATAAATATTATCATACTTTTTTTCTCTTCTTGGTAATTTCACTCCAAGTGCAAAAAGAAAACAATAAATAATGTCAAACTTTTATTTTTGGCTTCTCCTCGGTACTTTTTCGCACCTTTTTAGTTCTTCTTCTTCACACTTTTGTTCCAAGTACATTAAGAAAAATAATAAATAATGCCCCATGTTTTCGAGAGCTTAATAAAGCAAAACAAAGTCAAACTTGTTTTTTGCTTTCGTTGCTACTTTCTCTCCAAGTACAAAAAGAAAAACAATAAATATTATCATACATTCTTTTTGTGCTTCTTCTTGGTACTTTCATTCCAAGTGCAAACAGGAAAACAATAAATATTGTGTAATACCTTTTTTTTCAACTTTTTTGTTTATTTTGTTCCAAGTACCAAAAGAAAACCAATATATATTGACGTAACTTTTTTCCTTCTTCTTGGTACTTTTGTTCCAAATCCAAAAGAAGAAACAAAAAATAATACCCTTTGCTTTGATTTTCTTATTAAAGCAAAACATAGTCGTACTTTTGTTTTGCTTCTTTTGGTACATTCTCTCAAAATGTAAAAAGAAAAACAATAAATGTTGCCCCTTGTAATGCAAGCATGCTAAAGCAAAACAAATTAGTACTTTTTTTTTCTTCTGTGCATACTTTATCTCCATGTGCAAAAAGAAAAATAATATTTATTTTTGTACATTTTTTCTTCTGCTTAGTACTTTCATTCCAAGTGCAAAAAGAAAAACAATAAATTTTTCTTTTGCATTGCGAGAAATTAATTAAGCAAAACAAAGTTGTACTTTTTTTGCTAATGTTGAGATTTTCTCTCCTAGTGCAAAAATAAAAACAATAAATTTTGTCGTACTTTTTTTTTTTTTGCTTATGCTTTGTACTTTCATTTCATGTGCAAACAGAAAGGCAATAAATATTGTCGTACCTTTTTTTTTTTTTTGCTTCTTCTAGGCACTTTCCTTCAACGTGAAAAAAGAAAACAAACAAAATTCTAAAGGAAGTTATGCACCAATTAATAAGCTGAGGATAATCCATGGTAATAATTGTTGAATTTATGGAAAAGAGAAATACTTCATTGAATTATTATAATCAGAGTACATGAACCTCTATTTATAATAGAGGAAGATAGTAGTATCCAATTATACTAAAACAACCTTTGTTCCAATTGCACCCAAACTTTAACACTTAAAGATAAGTCCTAGTATAATTGAATAACTCAATATAAATAAAAGACAAACATAACTCAAACTAAAACTCTTCTAGGATGTGACTATAAGATAAAAATGCCTTTTGTGAGTTCTTCTTGATATTTCAACTAGCTTATGGGTATCTTTGTGAGTCCTTCTTGATCATCCGGCTCGAGTTCGGCTCAGTACTGCCTCAGTTCGATTCGTTATCTCTCGACCTCGAGCCGAACTCGAGATCCGGAATCGGTTCATTTAAATTAACGAGTCGATCTCGACCGAAACCAGGTTCGGCTCGATGGCTCACGAGTGGCTGGATTCGGGGGGATTTTGGAAATTTTCGGAGTCTCGATCTCGGAACCGGAAGAGAGTCGCGTCGTCTTCCCTTCTGTCTCTGCGATTCTCATGCGACTTCATCGTGGTGGCCGGGGATATGGATCGTCGGCCGTCAACTTGTCGAATGATTTTTCCTCTGCAACGTAAAACCAGATCCACGATCCCATCATCATACGCTCGAGTATGCAAATGGTAATGAGATCGTTGAGCCTTCATGCGATGCAGTTATGCTTGGTTTGAGATGTTGGCCTAGGGCCATTTGCGGGAGCCTTTATGCTCTTTCCCTTTATGCTAGGGTTTTTTTCTGTGAACCGTAATGCTTTTCTGTTACTGATAATAAGATCGCCCTCTTTCCTGTTACTCAGGCTTGATAGGCAAAACAAAAGACGTTTGGTGACCAGGATCGGTTTTGCCTACTGAATGAATACTAGATAAGTCCATCATATTCACAAGAATTAAAAAGAAATTCTTTCTTGAGTACAAGTCCATCATGATTTATCTCGGCAGGGGTGAAAGGTTGAGACACTGTCCTGATATCCAAATCATGCTGAAAATATTTTTTAACACCTTTGAGTTTATTTACTCTGGAAATAAATGTGTCAAATTGCTCATCAAACCTGACCATCTATTTTGCTATGTTTAGACTGGCTGTAATTTATTTTATTTAGTGAGAGCGTCGTTGGAGAAAAGTTACATTTTTCAAATTATGTGAAATTTTGAGGTTCAGAAACATCATATGCGTTTATAATAAGTTGCTTCTGTAGCTCTTTGATGACAACTAAAATTCATGGTAAGCTTGTAGCTGAACCAGGATTTTTTTTCACCAAAATAATTGAGCATCTATCTACTGTTTCATTTCCTTAAATTTTTTTAACTCGTAATGTGTTCTTTCTCGTGCTAATTTACAAGCCTATATTATTTTTTTACTATCTTTGTACTTTTCCTCTTTACGCCATGGCTGTTTTCAACTCTGTTGATGCCAGGACTCCCTGGAGGCAGATAAAGTTGTTAATGTGACCCCTCGTTATGCTAGACTGCGAGTAGAATCAAATGGATCCCCCAATGGACAAATAATTGGGTGGGAGAATATTGATAAGTGATCGGCCACTTAGAACTATTTCGTAGGAGTTCAAGCAATTGAAGAAAGAGTATCCAGATCGGATTCTTATTGCTTCAATTATGGAGGAGTATGACAAGGCTGCTTGGGAGGAACTCATTGATCGTGTTGAGGGAAACTGGAGTTGTAAGTTGCAGCAATTCCCTTTTTTTATCTTTCTGGAGTTGTAAATTGCTCCAATTCCCTTTTTTATCTTCTTTGGAGTTGTTTTATCTTTCTGGAGTTGTAAATTGCTGCAATTCCCTTTTTTATCTTCTTTGGAGTTGTAAGTTATCTTTCATTTCATTCCTAGTTGTTGAGATATCACATTTGATCATACAATTTCTATCAGATACTGTTTCTTACTTAAATATGAATAGGACTAAATTGAATTGATTCTCCTTTGCTCTTAGGATGCGCTTGAGATCAATTTCTCTTGTCCACATGGCATGCCGGAAAGGAAAATAGGTGCTGCTGTGGGGAAAGATTGTGCGCTTCTGGAGGAAGTATGTGGCTGGGTCAATGTGAAAGCTACAGTTCCTGTGTGGGCAAAGATGACTCCAAATGTCACTGATATCACCCAGGTTTTCTTCCTTTTCACAGTTCTTCTCTTCTTCTCATTTATTTGACATATTTTTGGTTCTTAAAAATGTCGGGACTTCTTTTCTTAACAAGGTAAAGGTATTCAGTTTTTTCAGTGTTTTCCTTTTCCAAATTTAGATCAAGAACTCAATTTTTTTCTGAGGATTTTGTATGTTTTCATGGAGGGGTAGAGCCCTACTTGTACTGAGAGAAATATAGGATTATAGAAGAAAAGAAGCATCTTTCATTTTATGTGAAATTTCTCTTACGTCCTCTTGCATCTTCAACAGGGTTGAATTTTAACTCCTTGTTCTTCATTCAGATTTGTGTGTATTAGTTGTTAACTTGATAAATCAAACCTTTTCTTAACAAGCATTTGATTTGGCTGAGTGTGTTGTCAGAGTATAATTTTGTTTAAAAAACTATACCAACAGATTGCCAATTTATGAAAGCCTATACCCACTCATATTCTGGTTTTTAAAGCATTTCAGGGGTATTATGCTTGTAATGTTTTCCTTACAGATTTTTTAATTTGGTTTTCTTATCGTTTTTTAATGTTTTTCCATTTTTGTCATTTGTGTCATGCAGCCAGCATGCAGGATCTGAAGGCATCTCTGCCATTAATACTAAGACAAGTGTTATGGGAATTAATCTCAATACTCTGCACCCTGAATCATGCGTGGAGGAGTTTGTCGCTAAATCCTGCCAATCATAAATATTGCCTTCTCTTTGTTTGTTTTCTTCTTCATAGTCCTTTTTCAGTTATGGTACACTTTCTCTCAGGTATACCACTCCCGGTGGTTATTCTTCTAAAGTTGTCCATCATATTGCATTGTCAATGGTGAAGCAAATTGTAAAAATGATGCAATCAGAGTTTAGCAATGTTGATTGTTGGCTTTCGGCCATTGGAGGAGTAGAGACAGGAGAAGACGCAGCTGAGTTCATTCTTCTTGGAGCAAATACTGTTCAGGTATTTGTTTTGAATTTTGTTGCAAGACATGATGCTCAAACCAAATGAGCACGGCTGAACACTGATGAGGTCGTGGCTTATGGTGTCGTTGTTCAGGCCGCAATTTTGAGTAGTGAAGGCGACGAGAAGGTCCAAGACCTGCTGCTTCTGAATGTGACGTCGCTAAGTCTAGGTATTGTGACCGTCGGTGGAGTGATGACCTCAACCGCTCGATTCTATCTTGTATTTTGGTTTATAAATATGTAATTGATTCATTCGTTCTTACTTTGGAGGTATTTCTGGTTTCGTGGTTTTGGGTTTCAAGTTCGCCGTGGGACGGGAATAGTGTCGGAAAGTGTCAGGTGAGTAAGGAGTATCCTGCACTGGTCGTGACACATGAAGAGGTCGCAATTCTTCTTGACTTATTTGGACAATCAACCCGACATACTGATCCAGAGGGTGAGCGAGCTCAGATCAAAGACAACAATTTGTTGGGCAAATTCGAGCCGACAAGCATTCCTCCAACGCATCGTGGGGTTCCCCAAATCAAAGTTTGCTTCGACATCGGCGCAAACAGGATCTTGAATGTCTCCGTCGAGGACAAGACGACAGGGGTTAAGAACAAGATTACAATCACCAACTATAAAAGAAGATTGACCAAGGAAGAAATTGAGAAGATGATCAAGGAAGTGGAGCGGTAAAGGCAGAGGATGAAGAAGTGAACAAGAAAGTGGAGGCGAAAAAAGGAAAGTTGAGGTTTTTTGTATTAAATATTTGAATGAGTTATATTTGTATTATTTTTATTTTTATTCATAATGTTATGCAATGTATGGAGTGTTTAGACTATTTTATGGAGTGTATAAACAATTTCATGGAGTGTTTATGGAATGTATAGACAATTTTATGGAGTGTTTATGCAGGTATTATGTATATAGATTATGCCCATTTTTAAGTAGAGATCATGCCGAATTTTATACAGGTCTTATATACATAGATTAGGCTCAATTTTAAGTAGAGGTAATGCCAATCTTATACATGTATTATATATATATATATAGGTTATACCCAATTTTATGTAAAATATATGCACAATTTTATATACAATTTATTTGATATATATTTTTTGAAAACTTTTAAATATATGTTGAAGCTCGAGCTCAGCTCAAAGCTCGGCTCTAACTCGGTTAAATTTTTTTGGCTCAAACTCGATAATAATTTTGGCTCGAGACGGGGTTCGGCTCGAAATATTTAAATCAAGTTCGGCTCGAACATAGGCAGGTTCGGGCTCGGCTCGGCTCGATGCCACCCTTATGTGGGTCTTCCTTGGTCGTGTGGCCTAGACCCATATTCCTTGGCTTGATAGCCGAAGTGAAGCAAGTAGAATTAGTGAGCCAAGCCGAGTAATAGATTGCCAATACTAAGTTGAACCAAGTAATGTTTGATAATCAATAAATCAAACAATCTCCAAGGTGCTCGTCCTTCATACTTCTCCTTCTATTCTCCCCCTCAAGCTGGGAGATAATGTCAATGATCCCAGCTTGAAGTCAACAAATATTTTGCAAGGTCAAGAACTAATCCACCTCTTGTATGATCATGTAAAATAAGGCTAGTATCAACAACTTCACTAGCTCAAATATTGTAAACCAACTCAAGCCAAGCCAAATATTTTGGGCAAGGATGCCAAATCAAATTCTTTGTAATATTTCAAAATACTAACAAAATCTCACAAAATTCATGGCTGGAAATTTTTTATAAATAAGGTAGTTTCCACCATCAATTTGTGCCAACTTAGCAACCAAAGAAGACACCCTGCCTTGCCATTTTTTTCTTTAAATCTTTAGCCAAAGCAATTTTAGACAAATAAATCAAGAAAAGTTTCTAAAAATAAGATAATATTCTAAAAATTCTTTACAGATATTTTTAGTTAAAAACAGAAGCTTTCCAAGGGTAGATCATGAGATACTTTTTCTAATATTGTTGATCAATAACAACAACTCAAAAATCTAAGCAAAAAACTAGGCTTAAATCCGGATGTTCGAATGCAACAGTATACCAGCATGACCTTTGATTCTTCCAATGCAAAAATCTCCTTAAATATAGATCTAATTGACATAAACTTTTCTCCTTCTGAAACGAGAGTTAAATAGCTTTCAAAAAAGTATATCTCAATTTAAAGAACTCAGAATGAGAATTGGTTGAATAGTTAAGAACATAGACTTACAGATATTTCTTTTTATATATGATTTGTTGGAATGACTTGTCTTTAATATGCATGTTACGCCTTGGCTAACAAACCGGTCTTTTGGTGCAATGTTTAGTAACATGGTATCAGAGCAGGTGGTCTCGAGTTCGAGTCCCACTCCCCCCTGTTTGTTTCGTCCCCGCAGAGGTGAGACTTTGTCTTTGGCTAACCCCGTATAGGTGGGATTGTGCATTTGCATTTGTACACGTGTGTTCCCCGTGCGGGGGAGTGTTGGAATGACTTGTCTTTAATACACATGTTGCGCCTTGGCTAACAGACCGGTCTTTTGGCGCAATGGTTAGTAACATGATTCTCTACATAAATTCCCATTCTTGATGGCGTAAAATGGCTCAAAAGTTTAAGCTTTCTGTTGTTTTATCTTTGCTACTTCAGATGTTGATTTACTTTCTAGACATATGATTTCAACGATTCATTTTGAGTTGCAAACTAGACTCTAATATCTTTCCAAAGGTATATAATTTTCTATATCAAGAGAGTGAAATACCCAATGAAATATAGAAATTGAAAGATAAGACGAGAAACTCCTTTTTTTCTTTATCTTTTTCTTTTCCTTCTTCCTCTCTTCTCCATCTTCTTCTTCTTTTCCATCTCAGATCTTTTCCCACTCTAATACCATGTTGAAACTTAGGATTTCATGATGTATAATCATAGTAGAAGAGGATTAAGGGGTGAGAATAAGAAGAAGAGTTAAGGAGAAAAGGAAGAGCAACAAATTTGGAGAAAAAAGGAGGAACATTAGGGTATTGGACTTATCCAAACCCTGCCCCTTGAGTTGTATTTATAGATATCAAAAGTACTAATATTACAAGAATACCCTTCACCCTACTAAGAATGAATAAGAAACATAAATCATAAACTAATTACATTAGTGCCATTTTTATGTGATCTATTTATACCACCATGCCACCATTGTGTGGGCCTATGGGACTTTCTCCTTGGTCTATGGGCTTGATCCATCTTCTATACACTTGGACATGTGGGCTTTCCTTGGTCGTTTGGGTTTGGGCCCATCTTCGAACAAAAAAAAGTCTTACTTTTTTTTTTTTGCTTCTTCTTAGTACTTTTGCTCCGTGTGGAAACAGAAAAACAATAAATATTTTCGTGTTCTTTTTCTTCTTTCTTCTTGGTACTTTCATTCCAAGTACATAAATAAAAATATTAAATATTGTATCTTGCTTTACGAAAACTTAATAAAGCAAAACAAAGTCGTAACTTTTTTATGCTTCTATTCGTACTTTCTCTCCTAGGGCAAAAAGAAAAATAATAAATATTGTCACACACTTTTTTGCTTATTCTTTGTTCTTTCATTCTAAGTGCAAAAAGAAAACAAATAAATATTGTCATGCTTTTTCCTTCTTCTTAGTACTTTCGTTTGAAGTACAGAAAGAAAAACAAAAAAATATTGCCCCTTGCTTTGTAAGAGCTTAATAAAGCAAAACAAAGTGGTACTTGTTTTTGCTTTTGTTGGTACTATCTCTCCAAGTAAAAAAATAAAATAATAAATATTGGAAGATAGCGCTCAAGCCCACACGACCAAGGAAGGCCCCCATATCCAAGTATGTTAGAAGATGGGATCAAGCCCATAAGACCATGGAAGGCCCATACATCCAAGAGATATAGAAGATGGGTTCAAGGCCCATAGATCAAGGAGAAGGCCCATTGGCCCATATACAATGATAGCGGGATGGTAAATTATGAGTAATCTCATAGAGATGGCATTGATATAATTAGGTTAAAGTTCCAGGGTTAAAACCCTAAACCCTAAGTTCAGGGGTATTATTATAATTTAGTAGTATCAATAATCTATAAATAGAGCTTCAGGGGGAGGGTTAAGTCCATAACCTCTTCCTCCTCTAGTTTTCTCCCATGGGTCTCTCCCTTTCTCTCTATGAGCTAAATTCATAGAGTCCTGAAAATCAACATGGTATCAGATCTTTGATTTTCAGGACATGTAGTATAGTTTCAGAATTGTAACCCTTTTTTTTTCTTTTCTATGTTTTTTTTTTTATATAGTTGCTAGAATTCAGGTTTTAGATTTTGTTCTCTACTGCTAGTATTTTTAAATTACTGCTATCCTGCTCCATTCGGCGTCGGGGAAGTTCTCTGGTTCTGTTTCTCGTACATGGCTGAGATAATTTCCCTTTTCAGTCTCTTTCTCTATGTAGGCGAAAAAAGAAGTTGGTGAGAGGCGGAAGGAGAAGATGTCAGTTTCTGCTAATTTTACGCGGCCCGTGCTACTTCACCAGCCTCTATTCCGAAAAACTCAGCCAGAAACTTGTTGGCGGGATTAATTTTGTGAATCCATATCTTCCTTCCTTGGCCTTATCAAGGCATCGCTTCCGTTGAGTTCCATGGCCGATGGTACGGCATCCTCGTCTGAGACAGTTTTTCTGTTTATTTCTTGGCAAGCCGAGAACAGAGACAAGCAACAGAAGAGAGAAAGAGAACCTCTGTGAGGCAGCATCCAGAATTTTTTTTGCTGCTGATTATTCTCCTTTGCCTATGCAAATCCGAGAGATTATTTTTCGTCGGTGATTGAGTAGAAGCTAGAGTCGGAGATCTTTGCTTATATTCAAGTTCAGAAAGTTGCAGTCAAATCCGATTTTTTGGGCTTGACTGTTTTGGAAACTAATCTGTTGGCTCTAGTTCTATTATTACGGATACTATTGCTAGAAGATATATTCTCCTTCACCGGGTCCTCTTTTCTGACATTAAAATTCACAACCTGTTTCATATTTCGGAAACTCTTTGCTGACAACAGTCAGCTAACTCCATTGCCGGAATTCATGTTTCAGCGGCATAACGAGTTGTTTCCCTTTTTTTGAGGCCGAAGACGACGACATCTTGCCAAAAACGCTAGCTGATTGATCCCGCGAGGTTGGTTGCCGTTTCTTGACTTTTTTCACCGAGAGTCCTTCGGCATCAGGGAAGAAGATGATATTTCCCGATTAAAGGAGTTCCTAAGTTACGAAGCGCTTATTTAATCCGGTACCGGTTCTGCCAACCCGGACCAGCTCGGGTCAACCCAACAAACCTGCCAAACCTAGCGTACTTTTGTTTTGCCGAGTCAACCTGAGGGTCTTGGTTCTGCTCTAACTGAGCCGTCCGGGTCAACTCAGTGAGTCAAATTAGACATGACCCACTTATTTTTTGCCTCGGTATACATGTCCGAGCTTTACATATTTGGCGTGACTCAGTAAATTTATCTCTGGTTGGATTATTATTTTGAAGAATTGATAGATTATTCTTTGGTCAACATATTATTTGGTATAGATATGTGCATTAGATTATTTCATGAGTCAATTTTACAAGGATTATTTTGGTTCGTGTTAAATGGGCCCAAACCCATTTCAGGTGTTGCTATTGTGTCTCTTTGGATGAGACACCACTGCTTCAGGTATGCTATCTGCCTCCTCTTCATCCTAGATAATTGATTCAGAAGCCTCTGAGCATCTTACAGGTAACAAAACTTTATTACATTCCTTATCTCCGAATCTTTCACACAAGTTTGTTACCATAGCTAACGGTTCAAAAATAAAAGTCCAAGGAAAAGGTTCCACTTCTGCACCATGATATTCTTTTTGTTCCTTCCTTTCCTTTAAAATTACTCTCTATGAGTCAGCTTACAAAATATTTTAATTGCTTGATCACCTTCTCACCTACTTCATGTGTTTTTTAGGATCTTATAACGAAGCAGGTGATTGGTGGAGGCCATGAACAAGGGGGGCTCTTCTACTTGGACATGCCAAAAGTCACTATGGTGTCTACTACTGAGAATGAGACATGGTTATGACACAATTGGTTGGGACATCTTTTCGTACAATCTCTTCATTATATGTTTCCATCTCTTAAGATAAGGTCAGAATTCAGTTGTGATGTTTGTTAGTTAAGTAAACATCAAAGGAGTACATACTCTCCTCGTCCAGATGTCAAAAGTAACATTCTTTTTTCTTTGATTCATACTGATGTTTAGGGGCCTTTGAGTGTCTCTAATATTTCATAAGTCAAATACTTTATCACTTTTATTGATGATTTTACTCGCACAACTTGGTTGTTTACTTTTAAAGAGCGTTCTGAGATACCATCTATTTTTAAATCTTTCTATGCAATGGTACTCACACAATTTGGTCAGAAGATAAAACACATTTGGGTTGATAATGCCAAAGAGTATGTCTCAAAAGACATACTCTCGTAAGATAATGGCATTATCCATTAGACATTATGTGCCTATACTCCTCAACAAAATGGTGTAGCCGAACGAAAGAATCGTCAAAGTTCCTCAACCTTGAGGTAGCTCGAGGTCTCTTATATGCCATGAAAGTTCCATATTTTTATTGGCCCCACATTGTCCTTACAGCATGTTTTCTTATAAATCGTCTACCGTCTACTGTTCTTGGGAATAAATCCCCCTTCTCTAAATTATTACCACATGATGATCCATTCTCATTACCATTGAAAGTCTTCGGTTGTCAATGTTTTGTCCATAATACTTTGCCTAGACACAACAAACTTGACCATAAATCTATAAGATGTATCTTTTTGGGATACTCTCGTATACAGAAGGGTTATGTTTGTTATAGTCCCTATTTACAACATTTATTTGTGTCCAGAGATGTCACATTCTTTGAAGACTCATCATATTATTTTGACAACGCTCCACCTGGTATGTCATCAGTACCAAATTTTCCTAGACCGGTTGTGCCTCGTGATACAGAGATTGATCAGCCCCCAGAGACAATGGCCAATACCACACCTGCCGAGTTGTCGGATCCACCAGAGGTAAGTCCTTCCTCACCAGTTGTTTTTGGTCCTCAATTTGATACTCGCCCTATTGCTATCAGAAAAGAACCTCGTTCATGTACTCAACCTTCTACTTATCATCCTATCTCCAATTTTGTGTATCATCATCACCTCTCACCTTTATGTTGTCAGTTTCTTTATTTTATTTCCTCCATATCTGTTTCACAGTCATATCAGGAGGCTCTACAACATCCAGGGTGGAAGGCAGCAATGGATGAAGAAATGAAGGCACTCAATGAGAATCATACATGGTCACTATTTCCTCTACTTACAGACAAAAAAACTTGTTGGTTGCAAGTGGGTTTATACAATTAAACATAATCCAGATGGGACTATTCCACGACTGGTTGCTAAAGGATACACTCAATGCTATGTCATTGATTATGATGAGACATTCTCTCCAGTGGCAAAAATGACATTGGTACTTATATTATTATCCTTTGCAGCTAATTTATCATGGCCAATATATCAACTGGATGTCAAAAACGCCTTTCTCAATGACTATATAAAAGAAGAAATTTATATGCAACAACCACCTGGATATGTGGTTGATGGGGAGTCCATATGTCACCTTAAAAAATCTATATATGGGCTAAAGCAATCCCCACGAGCATGGTTTGAAAATTTTAGTCAAGCCATCATATGGGCAAGTTTTTACAGATGCTCTGCAGACTACTCAGTATTTATTGAGAACACAGCAAGAGGTAAGGTGATTCTAGTTGTTTATGTTGACGATATCATTTTAACTAGAAGTGACTCTGAGGGCATTCAAAAAATAAAAGAAAAAATATGTGCTGAATTCAAAACAAAGGATCTTGGATTACTGAAATACTTTTTGGGTATTGAGGTCTTACAATCCAGACATGGGATTATTCTATCCCAAAGAAAATATTCCCTTGATCTACTAGAAGAAACAGGTATGTTGGGATGCACAAGCCACAACTTAGTTATTGGCAAGCACTTGAGAGGATACTACGTTATCTTAAAGGGGCTCTTGGAAGGGGTCTCCTCTATAAAAAAACATGGACACTTCAACATTGAGGGATTCGCGGATGCAGACTGGGCTGGATCCCTAGATGATAGAAAATCTACTTCTGGGTTTTGCACGATGGTTGGAGGAAATCTGGTTACATTGAAAAGCAAAAAACAGAATGTGGTAGCACGGACCAGTGCAGAAGTAGAATACAGAGCCATGGCACACACTGTAAATGAACTTTTATGGATAAGGTCCCTTCTCACTGAATTGGGATTTTATAAAGAAGTTCCAATGGATCTATATTCTGACAAAAGTAGCAATACATATTAAATCGAATCCAGTCTTCCATGACAGGACAAAGCACATTGAAGTTGATTGCCACTTACGAGAAAAATTCCAAGTTGTTCTCTTATCCCTAAAGCACATCACCTCACAAAATCAAGTTGCAGACATCCTCACCAAACCAGTCACTCACAAGATCATGTCTACCATATGCAGCAAACTGGGGGTTTATGACGTCTTCTCACCCCCAGCTTGAGGGGGAGTGTTGCAATGTGGGGCCCACCATGGTGCTCAAGCTGGTGGGACCCACCATGAGAACGTAGGCCATCAAGAAGAATCCTAGAGGACTTGGGACACCAAGAAGAGTCCTCTCCCAAAGCAAGCTTGAGTAAAGGAATCAAGAAGCACAAGCTTAGTTGATTTAGAAGACTTGAAGATCAAGTGGGGCCCACAAGATCTCACGAGCTGGCACAATTATCAAGGTGCGCTGGAGAATCATGAGGGGCCCACTAGGATAAGGCCACGAGCTGGATTATCCCTTATATTCACGTGGATAATAAAGAACTCCTAGTTTTACTCTAATTAGTCTTCTAGGAGTTCTAGTTTGAATAGATTTACTTATATTGAGACTTACTTATATTGAAAAGTTAGAGTTAGAATGTAATTAGGATTGAATGACAACTTGTATGAGGATTCTACCTCCTCCTCTCCTATAAATAGAGAGGTTGTAATTCAGAATTAATCAAGCAACACATTCAATCCTGGGTTTGTTCTCTCTCTCTCCTTCTCCTTGCTTGGCGCATCTCATCCTTTCCCTTTTAATTTTCTACTCGATCCGAGAGCTTTTCTCCCTTTTTCTTTCTTTTTCTTTCTTCTTTCTTTTGCTTGTGATTATGGAAAAGGGGTCCTAAATTCAACAATCATTAAAGAAGAGGTGGCCTCAGTACCTTTTCTCATACCATAATTTATTTGACTCTAAAAAATATCACGGTTGGGACACCATAAGAGTGTTGGTGCCCGGATTAGGACACCATCATTTATTTAACTCTCAAAATTATCACGGTCGGGACACCATGATAAATAAGCTCACTTTCCCCTACTAATGTCATTTATTACTCTACCACTTGAGAGTCGTTGTCCTATTTAGGGACAAAGTGGTGGAGATGGACACTTAAAAGCAATGCCGATAGACACACTACCTACAGAAGACGGAGTGTGTTGTACATCCAGCATGAGTTAAGATTGGAGTATGGATCAATGTCTTAGCGGCTAGGAGTGATTTACTCACACTTATATTCTGCCGGTTGGGCCTCATGAACGAGAGCACCAACGTGAGGGGGAGTGTTGGAAGATAAAGGCATATTGGAAGATGTGCCATTTTATACAAAAAATATTTTACACATCATTTGCAGTAAGTTGGGAGTTCATATTGTTCTCTCACCCCCAGCTTGAGGGAGAGTGTTAGAAGATAGGATCTAAGCCCACACGACCAAGGAAGACCCACATATCCAAGTGTGTTGGATGGGCTCAAGGCCCATTGATCAAGGAGAAGGCCCAAAGGCCTACATACAATGATGGCAAGATGATAAATAAAGAGTCATCTTATAGAGATAGCATTGATTTAATTAGGTTAAAGTTCCAGGGTTAAAACCCTAAATCCTAAGTTCAGGGGTATTATTTTAATACAATAGTTTCATTAATCTATAAATAGAGCTTCAGGGGGAGGGTTAGACATCAAATCCATAACCTCTTTTTTTTCCAATGGGTCTCTCTCCCTTTTTCTCCGTGAGCTAAATTACGGAGTTCAGAAAATCAACATGGTATCAGAATTTTGATTTTCAGGACTCATAGTAAAGTTTCAGAATTGTTGAAACCCGTTTTTTTTCTTTTCCCGTATCTACGTTTTTTTTATAGTTGCTAGAATTCAGGTTTTAGATTTTGTTCTCTATTGCTGGTATTTTAAAATTACTGCTATTATGCTTCATTCGGCGTCGGGGAAGTTATCTGGTTCTGTTTCTCATACATGGCAGAGATTATTTCCTTTTTCAATCTCTTTCTCTATGAAGGCGAAAAAAGAAGTTGGAGAAAGGCGGAAAGAGAAGATATCAGTTTTTGCTAGTTTTACGCTGCCCGTGCTGCTTCACCAGCCTCTGTTCCGGAAAACTCAACAAGAAACCTAATGGCGGGATTAATTTTGTGAGTCCATATCATCCTTCCTTGGCCTTATCAAGGCGTCGCTTCCGTTGAGTTCCATGGCCGATGGTGCGGCATCCTCGTCTGAGAGTGAGTTTTTCTGTTTATTTCTTGGCAAGCCGAGAACAGAGACAATCTACAAAAGAGAGAAAGAGAATCTCTGTCAGCCTGCATCCAGAAATTTTTTTGATGTTGATTGTTCTCCTTTGTCTATGCAAAAATCTATGAGATTATTTTGCACCAGTGATTGAGTACAAGCTAGAGTCGGAGATCTCTGCTTATATTCAAGTTCAGAAAGTTGCAGTCAAATCCCATTTTTTGGGCTTGACTCTGCTATTTTGGAAACTAATCCGCTGGCTCTTGTCCTCTTATTACGGACACTATTGCTAGAAGATATATTATCCTTCACCGGGTCCTCTTTGCTGACATTAAAATTCACAAGTTGTTTCTTATTTCAGAAATTCTTTGCAGCCAGCTCCATTGCCGGAATTCATGTTTCAGCGGCAAAACAAGTTGTTTCCCTTTTTTGGAGGCTGAAGACAACGACATCTTGCCGAAAACACCGGCTGATTGATCGCGCGACGTTGGTTGTCGTTTCTGGACTGTTTTTGCCGTGAGTCCTTCGGCATCGGGGAAGAAGATATATTTCCTGATTAAAGGAGTTCCAAAGTTACAAAGCGCTTATTAAATCCTGTACCGGTTCTGCTAACTCGGACCAGCCCGAGTCAACCCAACAAACCCGCCAAACCGAGCATACTTCTGTGCTGTCGAGTCAACCTGAGGGTCTTGGTTATGTTCCTACTGAGCTAACTCGATCCGGGTCAATTCAGTGAGTCAAATCAGACACGACCCACTTATTTTTTGCCTCAGTATACGTATCCAAGTTTATACATATTTCGGCGCGACTTGGTAAATTTTTCTCTAGCTGGATTATTATTTTGAAGAATTAATAGATTATTCTTTGGTCAGCATATTATTTGGTATAGATATGTGTATTCGATTATTTCAGGGATCAATTTTACAAGGATTATTTTATCACAGGTTGGGACACCATGAGAGTTGGTGCTCGGATTAGGACACCATCATTTATTTAACTCTCAAAAATATCACGATTGAGACACCATCAGAGTCGGTGTCCGGATTGGGACACCATGATAAACAAGCCCACTTCCCCCATTAATGTCATTTGTTACTCTACCACTTGAGAGTCATTGTCTTGTGGAGGTGGACACTTAAGAGCAATGCCGATAGACACACTACCTATAGAAGACGGAGTATGCCCTACATCCAGCATGAGTTCAGACTCGTGTATGGAGCAATGTCTTAGTGGCTAGGAGTGATTTACTCTCACTTATATTATGCTAGTTGGGCCTCATGAACGAGAGCATCAGCATGAGGGGGAGTGTTGGAAGATAAAGGCATATTGGAATATGTGTTATTGATACAAAAAAAAAAATTATACATTATTTGCAACAAGCTAGGAGTTCATGTTGTTCTCTCACCCCCAGCTTGAAGGGGAGTGTTCACGACCAAGGAAGACTAACATATCCAAGTGTCCTAGAAGATAGGTTCAATCAAGCCCATAAGACCAAGGAAGGGTCATACATTCAAGAGATATAGAAGATGGGCTCAAGGCCCATAGATCAAGGAAAAGGCTCATAGGCCCACATACAATGATGGCAGGATGGTAAATAAAAAGTCATCTCATAGAGATGGCATTGATATAATTAGGTTAAAGTTCCAGGGTTAAAACCCTAAACCCTAAACCTTAAGTTCAGAGGTATTATTATAATACAGTAGTTTCATTCATCTATAAATAGAGCTTCAAGGTGAAGGTTAGGACATTAAGTCCATAACCTCTTCTTCCCCTAGTTTTTTCCAATGGGTCTCCCTCTATTTTCTCCGTGAGCTAATTTCATGGAGTCCTAAAAATCAACAATAAGTATTGTTGTATTTTTTTTTCTTCTTTTGTTAGTACTCTCTCAAAGTGCAAAAAGAAAAATAATAAATATTTTCGTACTTTTTTTTTTTTTGCTTCTTCTTTGTACTTTTGCTTCAAGTGCAAATAGAAAAATGAAAAATATTGTCATACTTTTTTTTCTTTCTTCCTACTTCTTTCATTTCAAATGCATAAAGAAAAACATTAAATATTGCCCCTTGCTTTGTAAAAGTTTAACAAAGAAAAAAAATCATACATCTTTTTTTTGCCTCTGTTTGTATTTTCTCTCTACTTACGAAACTCTTACTTTTTGTTTGCTTCTATTAATTCTTTCTCTCCAAGGTAGAAAGAAAAATTATAAATATTATCGTACAATTTTTTTTTGCTTCTTCTTGGTACTTTCATTCCAAATGCAAACTAAAAAAAAATTAATATTGTCATAACCTTTTTTTGCTTCTTCATGGTAATTTTGTTTGAAGTACAAAAATAAAATGAATAAATATTGTTGTACATTTTTTCCTTCTAATTGAAGAAATAAAAATATAAATATTGCCCCTTGATTTGCTAGAGCATAATAAAGCCAAATAAAGTCGAATTTTCTTTTTTTACTTCTATTGGCATTTTCTCTCCAAGTGCAAAAATTAAAACAATAAATATTGTCATACTTTTTTCCATTGTTAGTACTTTCTATCCAAGTGTAAAAATTAAAAAAAAAATATAGTCTTACTTTCTTTTGGCTTCTTCTTGGTACTTTTAAGTCCAACTTAAAATAAAAAAAGTAGTAATTATTGGCCCTTGCATTGCAAGAGCTTAATAAAGCGAAATAAACTTGCATTTTTTTTTTTTTTTTTTTGCCTCTGTTGGTATTTTCTCTCCATGTGAGAAAAAGAAAAATAATAAATATTGTTCATTGCATTGCGAGACCTTAATAAATCAAAACATAGTCGTACTTTTTTCTTCTTTTATTGGAACTCTCTCTCCAAGTACAAAAAGAAAAATAATAAATATTATTGAACTTTTTTTCTTCAATTGGTATTTTCTAAGTGCCAAAAGAAAATTAATAAATATTGTTATACATTTTTTTTGCTTCTTCTTGGTACTTTCGTTTCAAGTGTAAATATAAAAATAATAAATATTTCGTAGTTTTTTTTTTTTTTACTTATTTTTGGTACTTTCCACCAAAGTACAAAAAGTAAACATAAAAATATTGTCATAATTTTTTTTTCATCTACTTGGCACTATTGTTCCTACCACAAACAAAATAATAATAAACATTTTTCCTTGTATTGCGATAGCTTAATAAAGCTAAAAACAGTTGTATTTTTTTTTTTTTTGGCTTATATTGGTTCTTTCTTTCATAGTGGAAAAAGAAAAACCATAAATATAGTCATACTTTTATTTTTTGCTTCTTCTAGGTACTTTCATTCCTACTGTAGACAGGAAAATAATAAATAATGTCATACTTTTTTTTGGTTCTTCTAAGTTCTTCCATTCCAAATAAAATAAAATAAAAATATTACCCATTGATCTGTGAGAGCTTAATAAAGAAAAATAAACTTATAATTTTTTTTCTTCTATAGGGTTTTTGCTCCATTTACAAAAAAAAAATTGTACTTTTATTATGCTTTTCTTGGTACTTTCGTTCCAAGTGAAAACAGAGAAATAATAAATATTGCTCATTGCATTGTGAGAGCTTAATAAAGCAAAATTAAGTTATACTTTTTTTGTCTTCTAATGGTACTTTCTTTCCAAGTGCAAAAAGAAAAATAATAAATATTTTTTTACATTTTTTGCTTTGCTTCTTCTTAGTACTTTCATTCAAACTACAAAAAGAAAAACAATAAATAATACCCTTTGCATTGCAAGAGCTTAATAAAACAAAACAAAGTCATACATTTTTTCTTCTAACAGTTCTCTCTTCTAGTGCAAAAAGAAAAACAATAAATTTAGACATATTTTTTTATTTGCTCCTTCTTAGTACTTTAGTTCCAAGTGCAAACAAAAAAATAATAAATATTGACATACTTTTTTTTGCTTCTTTAGATTTTTGTTCCACATGCAAAAAGAAAACTAATTAATATTGTCGAACTTTTTTTGCTTTTTTGTAATTTCATTCCATGTGCAAAAAGAAAATAATAATTATTGCCCCTTGCTTGGTGAGTATTTAATAAAGCAAAAAAAATCGTAATTTTTTTTTTGCCTTTATTGGTACTTTTCTCTCCTAGTGCAAAAAGAATAACAATAAATGTTGTTGCACATTTTTTTTTTTTTTTGCTTCTCCTTTGTTGGTTCTTTTGGTCCAAGTGCAAATAGAAAAACAATAAATGTTATTGTACCTTTTTTTTTTATTCCTTTGGTACTTTCATTCCTAGTGCAAACAGAAAAATAATAAATATTACCCTTGAATTGCGAAAACTTTATAAAGTAAAACAAAGTCTTACTATTTTTTTTCCTTCTATTTGTACTCTCTCCAAGTGCAAAACAAAAAATATTATCATACTTTGTTTTTTCTTTTTCCTTCTTTTTTGTTCTTTCGTTGCAAGTGCAAACTGAAAAACAAAAAATATTGTCGTACTTTTTTTTTTGGTTCTTGATTCTTTCATTCCAAGTGCAAAAAGAAAATCAATAAATATTGTCATACATTTTTTTTGCTTCTGCACAATACTTTCGTTCCATGTGAAAAAAAATCATAAAAAATTCTAAACTTTTTTTTGCTTGTGTACGATTTCTCCAAGTGCAAAAAGAAAAATATTATATATAGTTGTACCTTTATTTTCCTTCTTTTTGGTACTTTCCTTCCAAGTGAAAATGGAAACACAATAAATATTGTCATAATTTTTTTTTTTTTTTTACTTCTCTTTGGTACTTCTTTCCTAGTACTACAAGAAAAATAATAAATATTCACCCTTGTATTGTGAGAGCTTTATAAAGTAAAACAAATTCATACTTTTTTTTGTGCTTTTGTTGGTACTTAATCTCCAAGTGTAAAAAAAATAATAAAAAAATCTTATTTTTTTTTTTGCTTCCTTTTGGTACTTTCGTTGCAAGTGCAAATAGAAAAACATTAAGTATTTTCGTACTTCTGTTTTTTGCTTCTTCTTGGTAGTTTCGTTCCTAGTATGAAAATAAAAACAATAAATATTATCGTTTTTATTTTTTGGGTTCTTCTTGGTACTTTCATTCATAATACGAACATAATGTTACGATCCCAAGTCATTGAACTTGTAACACGGTACTGAGAAGGATAATCTAGTGTTTAGAGCACGATTTCTTCTCCGTCGATGTCACTTTTGATTTCGAGAGCAAGAGAAGAGATAGAATCAGATTCGTAAGGGAACCTGTAACCCTTGGTTCTTTGAGTCTCGCACACCCTTGAGCTTGTTTAGGAGAACTCAAAACCCTTTGTTTAACCTATATTCAGACTTACTTCTTTCCCTTCAATGTAGGGTTCACGCAAACAGAGTTCAAGATGAAGAATTACAATTATGCCCCTACGATTATGCCCCTTGAAGAAAGAGGTTGTCATCAAGCTCATAAGCTGGGTAGACCTGCTACAAGTTTTCCAAGCGTTCCCAAGTAGTTGCTACTGGTTCTGTGTCCATCCACTGGACTAGAATTTCCACTGGTCATTAATAAGTCTGGCATGCAACATTAAGGCTAGAGGTAAGGAGAACTCGTCCATTGTCCACCGGAGGAAGGAACGAAGTGGGAGGAGGGGCTAAGCCCTTAAAGGTTTCAGCTGATAGACAACCTTTCCAATGCACTTAATAATAGCAAGGGAGTGTTGTCTGTGAGGATGCAGGCGTAGCCACACATAGTCTTCTTCCTTGTATGAGACGGCCCTCTGGAGGCGATCAGTAATATCATGTAGCATCCGATCGCGGTCAATAAGGGTCTGATCAATGGCTTCCACTCTGGTGGAGCCTAGAGTATAAGAGTGAAGTAGAGGTGGATCTCTACCATATAGAACCCAGAATGGAATAGACTGTAAAGTTGTGTGGAATGAAGTGTTATAACAATACTCAACCCATGGTAGGCATTGAACCCACTGTTTAGGACGATCGCCCACAAGGCACCTTAGATACATCTCCACGGTGCGGTTACCTCTGTTTAGTCGTCTATTTGAGGATGATATCAAGAGGAGAAGTTCAATTTGGTGTCGCACAGACGAAAAAGTTCCCGCTAGAAATGGCTAGTAAAGATCACATCCCGATCACTAACAATTGATTCCAGAATGTCATGCAAACGAACAATATTCTTGAAGAAGACCTGTGCCACTCTATATGTTGTATAGGGGTGTGCCATTGGAATAAAATGAGCATACTTGGAGAATCGAACAACCACCACAAATAACATTGATTTGCCCGATGTCTTGGGAAGACCCTCAACAAAATCCATAGAGATATTGGCCCAAACTTGGGCAGGGAGAGTGAGAGGTCTGAGAAGTCCTGCTGGACTCAAGTGGTCAGCCTTGTTTTGTTGACATACCTGGTAGGTTGTGACATATTCAGCAATGGTGGTCTTCATGGACAACCCATAAAAATCCGCCCAAATTCGATGCAAGGTTTTTTGGATACCTTCATGTGCGTTGTCATGGTAGGCAGATAGAATTGTTGTAATCAACATTAACGTGTGTGATAAATATATACGATTGTTGTAGCAAATAAGAGTTTCCTGGATTGAGCACTTAGAGTCCATTGCCCCTTCGATAATTTGTTTGTGCAACTCTTGTAGTGCCGGAGTACCTTTAATTTCCTCCTTAACTAATTCTAAGAGGAGAAAAACAGGCTAGCTTACTACATAGACGAGCGATTGATTCTCCAATCACCTTGACAAAGCATCTACCATCGTGTTTAACTACCCAACTCGGTACTCCACCAAAAAGTCAAAACCCATCAATTTATTGTTCCAATGTTGTTGAGGAGAAGTAGTGGGGCGACGTTCGACCACAAATTTAAGACTGTAATAATCGGTGCGTATGAGAAATGCACGGCCCCACAAGTAAGGTTGCCAGTGTTGCACAACCTTGGCCAAGCCAATTAATTCCCTTTCATACTCTGCCAATTTGTGATGCCTTTCGGCCAACTGCCTACGAAAATATGCAATGGGGTGGTAGTGCTACTATAGACAGCCCTAATGCCCCCACCAGACGCATCACACTCGGCCAGAAATAATTCCACAAAATTAGGGAGTTGCAGAATTGGTGCAGACGCGAGGGCTAGTGGGCTAGTTTGAGTGCTTGGAAGGACTGTATTGCTTGTTCACTCTAGATAAAGGAATTTTTTCTTAAGGAGGTTGTTCAATGGTGCTGCCAATGGCCCATAATTCTGGATGAATTTTTTTTAGTATCCAGCTAACCCCAAAAAACCTCTCAAAGCCGAGCTATTCAGAGGTTGTGGCCACTCAAAAATGGCTTGAATTTTGTCGGAGTCAACGATGACCTGCTATTCTATAGTATCCTACTAAAATATGCAATGGGATGGTAGTGCTACTGTAGGATGGCCCCAATGCCCACACCGGACGCGTCACACTCAACCACAAATAAATCCTCAAAATTAGGGAGTTGCAAAACTGGTGCGGACGCGAGGGCTAGTTTGAGTACTTGGAAGGACTGTGCTGCTTGTTCACTCCAAATAAAGGAATTTTTTCTTAAAGAGGCTGGTCAATGGTGCTGCCAATGGCCCATAATTCTGTAGTATCCGGGTAACCCCAAAAAACCTCTCAAAGTCTAGCTATTCAAAGGTTGTGGCCACTCGAAAATGGCTTGAATCTTATCAAAGTCGATCGTGAGCCCTGCATTAGAAATAATATGGCTGAAATAGGCCACGTGGGACTTGGCGAAGGACCATTTAGATCTTTTCAAATAAAGTTGGTGAGCTCGTACCAATTGAAATACCATTAAATCCTCTAAATGTCGATCTCCTGACTTGCTGCAAATTAATATATCATTAAAAAATACAATCACAAATTTGCGAAGATAGTTTCGGAATACCTCATTCATTAACGCCTAAAAAGTGGATTGGGAATTAGACAAACAGCATCACAACAAACTCAAAAAGTCCGTGATGAGTGCGAAAGGATGTTTTCTCGATGTCGAAATGATGCATTCCACCTCTCTTCATCGAACGATGCAATTTCGTCTACCTCAGCCGCTACTAGATACTTGGTTATTCTCCGTCCTACATTGATCTTCGGACGTTCGATTGTGTTTTTTTGTGTATTTACCTGATCATGAACGGCATAAACTTAGAGCCCAATCAGTTATATGAGCATTTCTTGGGTATGCCGGTTCTCAAAAGGGCTATGTTTGCTATGATCCCTAAGCACGTAGAGTCCGTGTTTCTCGAAATGTGGTCTTCTTTGAAAATAAATATTTCTTTCCATCTCAAGTTACTCTACCGTCTGCATCTCTGTCTAGTTTGTCGAGCTTTGATGAGCCTCACCCCATTGCCTCGTTGCCCTCTCCTCATCTTGACATGATGATTGCTCTTGATTATCCCTCTGCTCCTGCCCCCATCCTTGTTTGTAGATCCACGCATCGTTCTTACCCTTCTACCCGGTATGGTTTTCCCTCCCCTGTATCTCTGGTAGTTACTTTGTCTTCTATTTCCATTCCTTCTAGCTATAAACAGGCTATGGCACATGAGTGTTGGCAAAAGGCAATGCAAATTGAACTCCAAGCTTTAGAAGAAAATCACACCTAGGACTTTGTGGCTTGCCCTCCTACTATTCGGCCTCTTGGAAGTAAGTGGGTCTTCTCTATCAAGTTGCGGTCAGATGGATCGTTGGATCAGTACAAAGCCCGCCTTGTGGCCCTAGGGAATAGGCAAAAATATGGGATTGATTATGAGGAAACTTTTGCCCCAGTTGCCAAGATGACCACAGTCTGTACTATCTTAACCATTGCAGCATCTCAATCCTGGCCACTACATCAGATGGATGTGAAGAATGTCTTTTTCCACGGTGATCTACAGGAAGATGTCTACATAAAGCTTCCCTCGGGTATGTCTACATCCTCTCTAGATCTTGTCAGCAAATTACGTCGTCCTTTGTATGGGCTTAAAATAAGCCCCCCAGGCTTGGTTTGAGAAGTTTTGCGGCACACTCATCCTCCACCGGTTAACCCAGAGTCAGTATGATTCATCTCTTCTATCGTAAGTCTACCATGGGCATTGTCATTACTGGCACTGACTCTGGATTGATTACCAAGCTTTAGAAGGTGTTGCGTGCCACTTTTAATATGAAGGATCTTGGACAACTAACATACTTCTTTGGGCTGGAGGTACATCACACACCCAAAGGTATTTTCTTAAACCCACATAAGTACATTCAAGATCTTATTACTCTTATTGGGTTGGAGGACACATCTTCGGTGCCTACCCCTATTGAAGTTAATGTTAAATATCGAAAAGATGAAAGGACTCTCCTTGATGATCCGACTATTTATCGACCACTAGTCGAGTCTCATATACTTGACTACTACTCATCAAGACATTTCCTATGTTGTTCATAAGGTCAGTCAGTTTATATCATCTCCTCGACACCTTCATTTTGCAGCAGTTCGACGCATCATCTGTTATCTGCACGGCTCCCCTGTTCATGGCTTATTCTTTCCTATCGGCTCCGCGGGCTATGTCTGGTTGCCTACATTGATGTTGATTGGGCAGGGTGTCCCGATACCCGTCCAGAGTTACCTAGAAGCCATGTAGAAGGATGACTTTTGTTTCAAGCAAAGAAAGAAAGGAAGACAAAAGGAGTAAAAAAGAAATCTTTGAGTTGATGCTGATGTGGTTTTTGTGTCTTGCAACTTGTAGCCAAAACGACAACGAATATCCTTACGAGGTATGAAAGTGATTCGTCCTATTGGGTGCACCAAGAACTTGTAAGCTTACATCATGGACGGAGTTGGGTACATCCTCCTCATCCTTCTTCTGCCTCCTAGGTAAACACGCAAACTTGTGCAGCACAAAGAATAAAACTCCTGAAACAACAAAAGAGTACTCGTTGTGGTGACACCAATGGCTTTTCCCACATTTGACTTCTTAGACTTGCCATTGGGCAGAGGAAATGGCATCGGAACTCCAGAGAGTAACCCAAAGGAAGAACATTTCAATGTTTTGCAAAAAATAGGAAGAAGAAAAAGGAAGCATGGCGATGATAGAAAAGATGAGGGAGTCGAGGATTGTTGATTGAAAGAGAGAAGTCATGTAGACTGATGACTTTTATTTCAGGAAGAGAGAAAGGAAAACATAAGGAGTACGAAAGAAATCTTTGAGTTGCTAATGCGGTTTCTTTGTGTCTGACAACTTGTAGCCTAAATGACAACGAATATCCATACGAGATATGAAAGTGATTCATCCTGGTTGGGAGCACCGAGCCCCTGTCTTTTGCCTCCTAGGTAAACACGCAAACTTGTGCAACAGAAAGAATAAAACTCTCGAAACAACAAAAGAGTCCTTATTGCAATGACACCAACGGCTTTTCCCACGTTTGACTTCCTAGACTTGTCTTTGGGTAGTGGAAATGGTGACGGAACTCTGGACGGAGAAGCTAGAACTTCCATCGAAGATGGTTTGACCTTACTTGGTGGAATCTTGTGGAAATCCAAAGAGTAACCCGAAGGAAGAACATCTCAATGTTTTGCAGAGAATCGGAAGAAAAAGGAAGCATGCATATGACAGAAACAATGAGAAAGCTAAGAATTGTGTATTGAAAGAGAAAAGCCA
This sequence comes from Aristolochia californica, assembly GCF_029961685.1. Classification (NCBI taxonomy): domain Eukaryota; kingdom Viridiplantae; phylum Streptophyta; class Magnoliopsida; order Piperales; family Aristolochiaceae; genus Aristolochia; species Aristolochia californica. The sequence continues at coordinate 20,773,453 of NW_027182257.1, read as the reverse complement.
TGTAGAAGGATGACTTTTGTTTTAGGAAGATAGAGAAATGAAGATGGAAGGAATAAGAAAGAAATCCTTGAGTTATGCTGATGCGGTTTCTTTGTTTCTGGCAACTTGTAACCAAAACGGCAAAATATATCCTTGCAATGTATAAAAGTGATTTGTCCTGGTTGGGAGCACCGAGCACCTGTAAGCTTGTACCATGGGCTGAGTTGGTGGTGAAGTAGGTTTAAATCCTTTGTTGGCAGAGGAAGTGTACGATCAGGACAACCGGCGGCGGGGATTAGAAGGAAGATCACGATGATCATCAGGGTCATTTGAGTCCTGAAAAACCCGATGACGTAACGAATTCCATAGCTCCCCATACAGAAATGGCAGCTCTTGAACACGCTCAGCTTTCGAGTTTCTGAAGCCCCCATTGTTGACCACGTGCACCCAACATCTTTTCGCTGAATATGTTCTTCCCATCTCCACTATCTATTTTCTTCCGGTACAACACATCGAGACCGTTCTCGTCCACAATGACCCCTTTGAGCATTCCACCAAACATGTACGGTTGTACGTCTGACTAGCTACCATAGTGAAAACCAAAGAAGTAAACCTATTGGATGACCTACATTGGTTGGTACCTTCACGATGGACTAACAAGATAAGGCCACTGGCTTAGCAATACGAAGCTTAAACATGCAATCATCAAACAATAGCTATATGTTCGAATATTGTCAAATAGATAGACCTGATCAACAGAGACCTATGAAGAAAACGTCTCTATTTCTGGTTTTGCTCCTTCATTCATATCAACTCAACATATTTAACAACCCAGGCATAATTTTCCAAGATTCAGTCCAACCAACATTGGAGTGATATTATAGATATGACTTGATGGTGAGAAACAAACAACACATAGTTGTACACTCAGTCTTAAAAATATGATAAATTAGCAATGAAAATGTAAAAAAGCAAACTGGAGCGGCCATGTGTAATAGGCATCTGCCTTGGTTCAAAGCAATATGCAGATTGAAGACTCTGAACCAAGTATGGGTTCAAAAGAACGTAACACACTAAGTCCCAAAACTACCCAATCTGACCAATAAACTTTTCACAACACCATGACATCATCTTAGTTATACTTGCGAAGGCCATCAGTTTAGATGGTTAGAATAATCTCACATAAACTTGAGATAATAATAATCTTGTACTTATTATTTGAAAAAAACGTCATCATAAAGTACCTACAAGGGTCTCCACTAAAAAATTATCCATATTTAAGAGCCATAAAGAAAGCTCTCACGTGAAAGATAGTGTTAGAATAAACGTCCAAGGTTTGCTCACGACCTAAAAAAAAAAATAGAGAAATGTAAAAGTTACCTTGGTTGTGATATCGAGGTCAAAAGGCAGATGCCAAGTTCTCCCGATCTTGAACTCTTTTCCCAGTCTCCTTAGCTCTTTGTCGAAAGGACCATAGACGTGACCTCTGGAGCCCTTTTCCTGTTGCATAGGATCATGTTGACCACTTGCCTCGCAATTCATTGGCACTTTAATAGCTCTCTCAACAATTGGAGAAAGCACCTTGGTCCTTTTAAAATCAATATTAGTAATATCTGTTCCAAATTCCCTTTTAAAATTGGAGAAGGCTTGTCTCACATTTAAGGTTTTATCGCAAGGCACCAAATCCAAGTCTGGTACGAGACCCAACCATCTGAAAGCCGGCTTCCTAGTATCTGTCTGATGGGTTTGCAGATCATTTAAAATGTTGAGAATATTATACCAGAAGCCTTACCATACTGTTTCACAGAAATAGTTCGTGGTTTAGAAATACCTTCTCTATGAGATTCATTGATGACAGCACATTTGCAATATCATATAATCTCCGAACTTTTGCTGCAGAGTTGTCTTATGACTAAGCGGTTAGTCTTAAGGTTTTGGGTCTTTTATAGCTTAAAAACCAAGAGAACTATATGCAAAGAAATTTCATTACTTCGCATCTGTGCAGATTTAGGAGCATATCCAAGCAAAAGTCTTGCAGCTTCATCAAGAGACACAATATCTGCCTGAAATTTTTGAAGGATGGACTGAGTTCGGAAGACGAAACTTTTCAATTGAACCTAACAGTTTTGGAACCAAAGTAGATGGCTTACGTTGGTGCACAGGAATAATTTAACAAAATTCTGTGTTAGAAGGCCGAGTGATTTCTCTCTCCTGTTGTCTGTTCAACCAAAGAAAAAACCATAATAATAATAATGCAATTATCAAATACGTAAATAATGCAACAGATAAAATTATATGATGAAATTTCCAATAATGACCCAACATCTCCAGGGGCCGTCCGGTTTCTGCCCAACAAAATAAACCAAGAAGCAGAAGACGTACCAATTTGTTTCTTGAAAGAAATATTAGGAAGGTTGACAATCTTTGGAGCTCCTCTTGTACATTTTCCCCTATCCTATGAATGGATGGTTTATCATCTTCGTCAGACACGCAAACCTGATAACAAACAATGAATTCTGGAAATTCACTTCACCAAGCACTCAGCAACCGAAAATAAAACACCATGTCCCATAAGGAAGCTACCTTCATATAATTGCAAGAATTTTCTAAAAGTACAGCAAAAAAAATCCCTATGCGCCTCCTCTTGTAGCCAGGAGAAGTGGATCAAAATCGAGCAAAAAACATGGCTCTCACCTTGCAACCATATAGGCCGCATTCGTTGTAAGCAATATTACAAGAAATAAAAATAGTGTATTCCCCTTAAGCTCTTGTAAAGCCTTGGCGATCCCATCAAAACGCTTCCAAGAATAACGATTCTTAGCCTTCCTCACGAGAACCTGAGTTAATTCAAACAAAATTTTGACAACCCTACGCAGAAAAAAGATTAACCTTAAAAAAAAAGTACATAGAAAAGGACATCTTACACCAACACTCTCCAATAGATTTACAATATCATAGATCTGCCGCCTCTCAACACTTGAAGCAACACAAAAGAATTTTTCAATACCAGCTAAAAGAAGTCAACCACGCTCAATGTAGAGATCAAGCCGACATCCGTCCAATACCTAATTATTTGCTGCTTCATCCAGCCCTACTAACTCAACATCATCTCGATGGTACAGGTTCAGGAAACTGCAATAGATTAAATTCATAAGAAACTAATAAAAACATTATATGGTTCTAAGAAAATGACACTGACAAGGATCCGAAGGTACTTGCAGCACAAAAGCCCGAGAGACTTTTGCTTCCTGCAGTACGCATGATGCCTGGATGCAGTATCGAGGTAAGAAGACGTAGACATGTCTGCGGTGAGTGGGTACGAGATCTGAAACAGGATAACGAGGGTTAGAAGAGGGAACGGAGACCGCTCGTTAATTAAAGAGCCATACAGAAAGCCCTCACGTGAAAGATAATGTTGGAATAAACGTCTAAGGTTTGCTCACGACCTAAAAATAAAAAAATAGAGAAATGTAAAAATTACCTTGGTTGTGATATCGAGGTATAAAGGCAGATGCCTAGTTCTCTCGATCTTGAACTCATTTCCAGTCTCCTTTTGCTTTTTGTCGAAAGGACCATAGACGTGACCTCTGGACCCCTTTTCCAGCTGCATAGGATCATGTTGACCACTTGCCTCGCAATTAATTGGCACTTTAATAGTTTTCTCATCTATTGGATAAAGCACCTGGTCCTTTTAACATCAATATTAGTAATATCCGTTCCAAATTTCCTTTTAAAATTGGAGAAGGCTTGCCTCACATTTAAGGTTTTATCGCAAGGCACCAAATCCGAGTCTGGTTTTCCTATGAGACCCAACCATCTGAAAGCCGGCTTCCTAGTATCTGTCTGATGGGTTGCAGATCATTTAAAATATTGAGAATATTATACCCAGAAGCGTTACCACACTGTTTCACAGAAATAATTCGTGGTTTAGAAATACCTTCTCTATGAGATTCATTGATGACAGCACATTTGCAATATCATATGATCTCTGAACTTTTGTTGCAGAGTTGTCTTATGACTAAGCGGTCAGTCTTAAGGTTTTGGGTCTTTTATAACTTAAAAACAAGAGAACTATATGCAAAGAAATTTCATTTCTTCGCATCTGTGCAGATTTAGGAGCATCTCCAAGCAAAAGTCTTGCAGCTTCATCAAGAGACACCATATCTGCCCGAAAGTTTTGAAGGATGGACTGATTTCAGAAGACGAAACTTTTCAATTGAACCTAACAGTTTTGGAACCAAAGTCGATGGCTTACGTTGGTGCACAGGAATAATTTAACAAAATTCTGTGTTAGAAGGCCGAGTGATTTTTCTCTCCTGTTGTCTGTTCAACTAAAGAAAAACCATAATAATAATAATGCAATTATCAAATACGTAAATAACGCAACAGATAGAATTATATGATGAAATTTCCAATAATGACCCAGCATCTCTTAGGGGCCGTCCGGTTTCTGCCCAACAAAGGTTTCTAACAGAGTCATTCCCTTCTCTTTTCTACAGACAAAATAAATCAAGAAGCAGAAGACGTACCAATTTGTTTCTTGAAAGAATATTAGGAAGGTTGACAATCTTTGGAGCTCCCTTGCTCTTGTACATTTTCCCCTATCCTTTGAATGGATGGTTTATCATCTTCGTCAGACACGCAAACCTGATAACAAACAATGAATTCTGGAAATTCAAATCACCAAGCACTCAGCAACCGAAAATAAAACACCATGTCCCATAAGGAAGCTACCTTCATATAATTGCAAGAATTTTCTAAAAGTACAGCAAAAAAAATCCCTATGCGCCTCCTCTTGTAGCCAGGAGAAGTGGATCAAAATCGACCAAAAACATGGCTCTCACCTTGCAACCATATAGGCCGCATTCGTTGTAAACAATATTAGAAGAAATAAAAATAGTGTATTCCCCTTAAGCTCTTGTAAAGCCTTGGGGATCCCATCAACGCTTCCAAGAATAACGATTCTTAGCCTTCCTCACGAGAACCTGAGTTAATTCAAACAAAATTTTGACAACCCTAGCAGAAAAAAGATAACTTTTTTTAAAAAAAAGTACATAGAGAGGACATCTTACACCAACACTCTCCAATAGATTTACAATATCATAGATCCGCCGCCTCTTCAACACCTGAAGCAACACAAAAGAATTTTTAAATACCAGGTAAAAGATGTCAACCACGCTCAATGTAGAGATCAAGCCGACATCCGTCCAATACCTAATTATTTGCTGCTTCATCCAGCCCTACTAACTCAACATCATCTCGATTGTACAGGTTCAGGAAACTGCAACAGATTAAATTCATAAGAAACTAATAAAAACATTATATGGTTCTAAGAAAATGACACTGACAAGGATCTGAAGGTACTTGCAGCACAAAAGCCCGAGAGACTTTTGCTTCCTGCTATACGCATGATGCCTGGATGCAGGATCGAGGTAAGAAGACGAAGACATGTCTGCGGTGAGTGGGTACGAGATCTGGAACTGGATTACGAGGGTTAGAAGAGGGAACGGAGACCGCTCGTTAATTAAAGGTGAGAGTGATACAGAGAGAGTTATGGTGATTTTTTTATTAATCATGATTCTCCTTTGGCGGTTTGGAAATTTCGAATTTAGGTTCGTAACCGAGGCGGTGAGGCTCGGGGTGAGATGAGCGCGGAGGCGGGACTTCAGATTGCGCGCGGTGACCGTCGGACTCCGATTCTCTATTTTACAAAACCCCTTCACTAGGGGTGGCTTTGAACCGAGCCGAACTCGGAGTTTGGCTCGGTGCTGGCTCAGTTCGATTCGTTATCTATCGAACTCGAGCCAGGCAACTTTAAAAGTATAAATTAGTCACACGGGCCGGCTTGTCTTGGTTGCAGTATTTTTCAAAACCCCTTCACTAGGGGTGGCTTTGAACCAAGCCGGCTCGCAAGTCGCTCGAGTTCGGCTCAGTGCCGGCTCAGTTCAATTCGTTATCTATCGAGCTTGAGCTCTGAAACTGGCTCATTTACCTTAACGAGCTGAGCTCAATCAAAGCCAGGTTCGATTTGTCGGATAGCGAGCCGGCTCGAGGTGAGTCAGGATCGGTATCGAATCGGTAGTGGGGGAGCGGGAGCGAGAGCGGGGGGGGAATATTTTCCTCTCCTCGTCACCACTGAGCCCCTCCCGTCGGCTGTTGTCGCTGCCTCTACCGCCGTCGACAGCTGCTCGCCGGCCACCTCTATGGCCGTTCGTTCGATTTCTTCCTCTCATCGTCGTCACCTCTGTTTCCATCGTTGCCGCCATCGCAGCCGTCATCCCCGATGACAGGTCCTCCCTGGCGTTGTAACCCCCTTCCCTCCGCATCGTCTCGACGGAAAATCTGAACCAGTAAGTTCAGGGGAGAAATAATCTCCCCCCTCCCCCGCGCGAAGATGATTTCGCACATGTGAGATCATAAAGTAAAAAAAAAAAAAAAATTCTTTAAACTCTCCTTCCTCATAGCTTTTGAAAAAAATTAAAAATACATTTTATAGAAATAAGTTTCTATGATCTATTAGTGTCTCATATTTTTTTAAATATTTTTCTAATTGAAAATTCTTATTAAAAATCATATAATTTTCTAAGTAAGATTTTTCTACCAAGATGGAGGTAAAAAACTGTATAGAAATTTTTTGAATAAGTATTTAATAGTTGATGTTGTAATACTTTTAGCATGAAGCAATTTTCATTGCAATTTTGTGTTTGACATTTTATTTGATTAAAAATTTATCAATAAGTATAATAATATATTAGATTGATTATTAATTTTTATTTATTTCCCTAGAAGAGGCAATAAAAGGTCCATTTAACTTTTCTAAGAAAATTTTAAAATATTTCTTGTAATTTTCTAATAAGTTACTAATAGTAATAGGATTTTATCTAAAGGTTTTTTTTGGAATATGTATCATAGGAAAAATATTTCTAGTTTTCCCTAGATTATAAATTTTCATCTAGGGGCACTAAGGAGGCCATAGTAAATTTATGGTCATATTCAAAAATTACAAAACAAGCTAAACAACAATTGGAGTAAAAAAGATTAATATTGGTGCATTTTAATCTATTATTGAAATTCAATCCTGAACCTCCCCATCAATTTTTTTTAAATGTATGCATAATTATATATATAATTTATTCAAAGCCACCCCTACGTGTGAGATCATAAACAAGGAAAAAAAAAAGTCTTTGTCCCTTCCACATGGCTCTTGAAGAAATTGAAAAGATATTTTAGTAGAAATACGTATCTAGAGACTATTAGTGGTTTTTTCAATAAATGTTGAAAAGACATTTTTAGTAGAAATATAGGGACAATTAGTGCCTCATGTTTTTTGAAAATATTTTTCTAATTATAAATTCTTGTTAAAAAATCATATAATTTTCTAAATAAGATTTTCTTGCCAAGATAGGCTAGAAAACCGTATAGAAAATTTTTGAATAAGTATTTGACAATTGATGATATAATCCTTTTAGCATGAGGCAATTTTCAAAGCAATTTTGTGTTTGACATTTTATTTGATTAAAAATTTATCGATAAGTATAATAATATATTAAATTAATTATTATTTATTATTTATTTCCTTAGAAAAGGTAATAAGAGGTCCATTTAACTTTCCTAAGAAAATTTTTAAATATTTCTTCTAATTTTCTAGTAAGTCTCTAATAGTAATAGGATTTTATTTAAAGGATTTATAGTTTTTATTTGGGTGATTGTAAATTGATAGTGATATTTCATTTAATTTTGTTGTGTTTGATTATTGTATGGAGTTTATTCATAATGTTATGCATTGTATGGAGTGTTTAGACTATTTTATGGAGTGTATGAAGTATATAAACAATTTCATGGAGTGTTTATGGAATGTATAGGCAATTTTATGGAGTGTTTATGGAGTGTTTATGCAGGTATTATGTATATAGATTATACCCAGTTTTAAGTAGAGGTCATGCCGAATTTTATATAAGTATTATATACATAGATTATGCTCAATTTTAAGTAGAGGTCATATCCAATCTTATACATGTATTATATATATAGGTTATGCCCAATTTTATGTAAATATATATGCATACTTTTATATACAATTTATTTTATATATATTTTTTGAAAAGTTTTAAATGTATGTTGAAGCTCGAGCTCAACTCGAACTCGGTTAAAATTTTTGGGCTCGAGCTTGATAACAATTTTAGGCTCGAGACGAGCTTTGGCTCGAAACATTTAAATCAAACTCGGCTCGAACATAGGCAAGTTCGGGCTCGGCTCGGCTCGATGCCACCCCTACCCTTGACCAACCCTACTAAGTGACTAAGTTTAATTCAACCTAGTTAAATCAAAATGAAAACCAAAAAAATGTCAATGGAGGAAGGAAAAGAGGGGAGGGAGAGTGAGATTTCGCCCTATGTCTTTAAAATGCTAAATAACATCTACAATCCTAGACTCAATGGTCTAACTACTACACCTACCATAACCTTGGAACGAGAACCTATAGAGAAAGCCAACAGAACTGCACCGAGGAATTAAAAATGGGAGAGAGAAAGAAGGCAAATGGAGTGGGGTGGAATTTAAACAGAAGGAGATAGGGGTGTTTCTTGCTGCCATTCGATTCTTTTATGGCTTTCTTGTCGCCTTTTTGACAAACATATATTCTATAGAGGCCGCCCGAGACGCAAGGAGGCTGACATGTGAAGCTCCTCCTGTTCAAGCCAACCAAATTTGTTTAACGACAACCTTTTTTTGCCAAGCTACGAGGGAATCCATTAGTTTACTAATCATGGCACATGACTGATTTTTTTTCTTTTCCAAACTTATCAAGGAATATAAGATGACCTTTTAACTCACGGAATACTTTACGTCCATGGATTTCCCTCCCTTTCTTTCTCATCTTTCTGTCCATTTAATTATATTTCGTTGTCACATATCGCTCTTTGATTCTTTTTAGAGAAGAATTTGCGTGAGTGAGGTTTAATGCAGCGGTCGCAATTCACCCCCTTGGCATGGAAGCACGAAGAAAGAATGAGAAGAGTGTAAAAATAGATAAAAGAATAATATCTCGATATATTACTTCATTGATACAATTATTTATAGGTACAAAATGATAAGAGGATTTACATGATTGTAGAGTTACAAGTTGAGACAATCTCAACTTCTCTTATCCTTATCTTCTTTATCTCTATCATGCCCATGCAAGATGAAGCTCTGAGAGGAGATTCCAATTTTGGTCTTCAAGAGGAGAAAACATGTTCGGGGAAGCGATTGAGTAAGAGCATCTGCTAATTGATCAGTAGATGATATGTGAGTCACCCGAAGAGCACCACTCTGAATGTGTTCTCGAATGAAGTGATAATCCAAAGCTACATGTTTCATTCACGAGTGAAAAACTGGATTGGAGCATAAATTGATAGCACCTATATTGTCACAATAAATGACTGATTGTTGTGGAAAAAAAACACTAAGGTCAGTGAGAAGAGAACAAATACAACGAATCTCAGCTATAGTGGTTGCAACAGATCGATATTTCGCCTTGGTAGAGGATCGAGCCAGAGTCTGTTGCTTCTTAGAACTCCAAGATATAGGATTGTGACCGAGGTAAACAATATAGTCACCAATTGAAGTGAAATCATCTTTGTTACTTGCCCAATTAGCATCAGATAACACATGAAGGGACAAAGAAGATCGTCGATGTACGATGATACCATGATCCAGAGTCCCACAGAGATTTCGTAACAAACGCTTGACAACATCCCATAGTGAGGCAATGCATAAATTGAGATAACTTATTTACCACATAAGCAATGTCAGGGTGAGTGAGAGACAAATATTGTAGACTTCCAACAACAGTTCGATATTCAGATGCATCAAAGAGTGTCATGCCAGACTGAAGTGTGAATGTAGATGATGTGGCAAGTGGTGTAGCGATAGGCTTTGCATTGGTCATGCGTGTGCGAGCAAGGAGATCACAGATATACAGGCGTTGAGACAGAAGGAAGCCTTGAGAATGAGGAACAACTTCAATACCGAGAAAATAAGCCAAGGGGGCAAGGGGCCAAGGTCCTTGAGTGAGAATTTCTGAGCAAGTAGGTGGTTGAATGTTACCATAGCTTGATCATTGTTTCCTGTAATAATAATGTCATCAACATAGACTAGAATATACAACACAACTGAACCTGTGTGTGAGATAAATAGAGATGAGTCTGCATGAGAGTTGGTGAAGCCCGAGATAATGAGAAACTGGCGCAACTCATGATACCAAACATGAGGTGTTTGCTTAAGACCGCAGAGAGCCTTGCGAAGTTTGCATACATGATTTGGATTGTCACGGTCAATGAAACCCAATGGTTGTTTCATAAATACATCCTCAGATAGAGTGCCTTGGAGAAATGCATTATTGACATCAAGTTGTCGAAGCGACCAACCACGACTTACTGCAAGGCTAAGAACAATGCAAATAGTGGTAGGCTTGACAACATGACTAAATGTTTCATGATAATCAATGCCAGGGCGCTGGTGAAACCCTTTGGCAACTAAACGAACCTTATACCTGTCAATGGAGCCATCAAAAAGATATTTAGTATAAAAAATCCATTTGCAACCAACCAGATTCTGCGAGGGATCCGAGGGAACAAGTTCCCATATACCATTCCGAACAAGAGCATCATACTCATCAGACAGAGCCTGAGGCCATTTGGGATTGGTGAGAGCTTGAGTTACAGTTGTGGGTTCACGATTGGCAGATGTAGGAACTTGGGCTATGAGGTTTAGTTTTTGGATGGGTTTGTAAATGTTGTTCTTGGATCTGGTGACAATAACATGGGGGGGGGGGGGGGGGGGGGGAGGTATGAAGAAGTAGACAGGGTTGATGGGTACGGGTCAGCCGAAGTGGGAATGTGGTTTGGAGTGGGGAGTGGGTGATAGAGAGCGCTGAGGAGGGGGATCGTGAACAAGGCTGGCCGGGGGCGTAGGGATCGAAGCTGCAGATGATGTGCTAGTAGCTGGGAGGAAAAACACAGAGGAACACCAGTGGGAGAGTGTGTCAGATGAGGGGTGGTCAAAATGAGAGTGAAGTGAAGGGGAAGATATACTCAACAAATTTAACATGATGCGACACATAAAGACGAGATGTAGTGGGATCAAGACATAGATAGGCACTTTGAGTAGTAGAATACCCTAAAAAAACACACACAGAGGAACGAGGAGTAATTTTGTGAAAAGAGTATGGCCGAAAGCCACGGATAACAAAGACAATCAAAATTGCGTAGTTTAGAATAGTTAAAAGGATTGCCAAAATTTTTGGCATAGGGTGAAAGAAGACATAGTGTGGGTGTGAGAAGCCGGTTGATGAGATAGACAGTAGTGGAGAAGGCATATGACTAGTAAGAGAGAGGTATAAAGGCATGCAAAAGAAGAGACAAACTTGTTTCTACAATGTGACAATGTCGTCGTTCAGAATACCCATTGTGTTTAGGTGTATGAGGGGGAGACGTAAGATGAGAGATACCATTGGTCTCCAGAAAAGAAGACATTGCTACGTATTCCCCCAACTCCCCTCCCCCCCCTCCGTTTACCAAAAAAATTTCAACTATAGATTTAAATTGGATAAAGGTATCAAGTACGTGTGTTTTTTGTTTGAGAGGATAAAACCATATATACTTTGTAAAATGATCTGCAAAAATAACACAATACTTGAAATTATCAATAGAATAAATTGGAGAGGTCCAGACATCCGAGAATATAATATCAAGAGGGGAAGAAGAGACAAGTGTGGAGTGGGAAAAAGGTAATTTGTTACTCTTATTGCACTGACAAGAGTTGCCAGTAAAATTAAAATTTAGAGGGTGAGACAAGTTTAACTGAAAAGTGAACACAATATGCCATAGAATCAGAGACGAAGGATGACCTAGACAATGATGTCATGCAGACAAAGTGATCTTGACACTAGAGAAAACAATTATTGGTGGAGACTGGACTTGGGACGATGGCCATTCGTACACACCATCCTTAGTTCAACCCAGCAAAAGTGTTACCCCCGTACTAAGATCCTTCACACGAAAAAAAGTGGGTAAGAATTCAATGGAAGTATGATTAGTTTGGCAAATTTGAGATATAGAAATAAAATTCTTTTGCATTGTGGGAATACAAAAGAACATTACTTAATAAAAAACTATACTAGAGGGTGTAGAGAGAGATTTGTATCCAGTGTGAGTAATAGGAAGACCCGTGCCATCACCAATCATAATGTCGCCAGTACCGTCATAAGGAGTATGAAGAGATAGATTACTCAAGTCAGTGGTGACATGGTGCGATGTTCCACTATCCAAAAGCCAAGGAGAACCAGTAGGAGTGGTGATGGTTGCAAGATGAGCATGTGGTTGCCATGATGTCGCAGGACGAGGTTGCCAATGAGAGGTGGTGCGAGGAGCCTGGGGAGGTGGCAAAGACTGTTCCATCTAGCGAAAGATAGGACACTGTGGAACGTTGTATCCTTTTTCCAGGCACAACTGGCAATGACCAAGATAAGGTCAAGGTTGAGATCGACCATCTGAAGTGGCGATATTGTGGAGATTGGAGGTAGTACCTGGTTGTGAGTGTGATGAGGGCTCCCCTTGCTGTCTGTGATTACGATTACCGGTCCTACCGGAATTAGACCGAGCACTCACAGGATTTGTAGAAGCTGGACATGGAGAGGAGTGAGCTTGTTGAACATGTTGCGAGACTTCTTTGTTGATGAGTTTTTCATGCAGCACATTAAAAGAGATGGGCGTGTCACGACCATTGATATTATCAATAAGTGGTTTGTATCCATCATCAAACCATCCAGAATTGTCTCAGTGAGATTTTCTTGATCCATGGGTTTTCCTAGGGCCGCAAGTTCATCAGCTCACGTTTTAATATACTGCATATACTTGGAAATCGATTGAGATCCCTTAGTGGTATGTTTGAGTTGCTTCTTGATCTGTTTGATGTGGCCTCACAAGGGCTGAGCATATGTACTGGCCAAAATAGTCCAGGCTTCATGAGAGGTGCTTGAGTGAGTGATAAGTGGAATAATAGATGACATGAGAGTACCGATAAGAGCACCAAAAATTAGCTTATCCTGACAAAGCCACGTAGTGTGTTCGGGATTCGGAATGTCATGAATATTGATCATCTTTGTAGCAGGCGACAGAGAATAAGAACCATCAACGAACTTGAGGAGATCATAACCAAAAAGAATAACCTCTATCTGAACTTTCCAGCTAAAATAATTTGTGGTGTCATAAGCTCTGATACCATATAGAAATAGATAAAAGAATAATTTCCCGATATATTACTTTCATTGATACAACTATTTATAGGTACAAAATGATAAGAGGATTTACATTATTGTAGAGTTAGTGCATGACTATAGATAGTACATGACTGTAGAGTTACAAGTGGAGACAATCTCAACTTATCTTATCCTTATCTTCTTTATCTCTATCAATGAGTAGTCGGCCTTGAGTTTTAGTGAGTCTCTTTTTTAATTTTCTCTACTCATCTGTAACTCTCTCTTCGTTCTTGTTCTCTTGAGCTTAATTTCTTCCATTTTTCTTTCCTCCCCTTCCCAGGTTCTTTGTTTTTTTTGTTTGTCTTCTCGATTGCCTAATGTTTCTTTTATTTTATTTTCTCTCCGTTCTCTTCCTTCCGATATTTCTTCCATTTTCTTTTTTTCCTTATTTTTTGTAGTTTTTCGTTTGTTTTTGTCTCGGTAAATACAGAGCTTTAGCGCTATGCTTCCCCTTTCTTGCAAGAGTTGTGGGCATTAACATTTTATGCGACGAGGAATGTTAATTTTTATAACCCATTTTATCCGAAGTCGGCGATGATGGATGGGGATTTCCGTTTCAGAGAGGAGACAGGCTGTGAAGATGGAGTAGTGCACGTCGCCGACAACGGCGATGATGAATGGGGATTTCTGGCATTGACATTAATAGTTATACTATTTAGGGTATAACCAGAATCCGATGGGGAGGATGATGGTTATACTATTAATGGTGTTTCTTTCTTTTCCTTCCCAGGTGCTATTATTTTTTTTGTCTTCTTGATCGTCTAATGTTTCTTTTATTTTCTTTTCTTTTCGTTCTCTTCCTCCCGATATTTCTTCCATTCTTTGTTTTTTTCCTTATTTTTTTAGTTTCTTCGTTTATTTTTTTCTCGGCAAATACAAAGCTTCAGCGTTCTAGTTCCGCTTGCTTTCAAGAGTGAGTGGTGTGGTGTTAACATTTTATGTGATATCGATCTATATCGGGCGTATTGTTACTTTTTTACCTAGAGTTGTGATAGTTTGCTATACCGTCAGAATTCTAGAATGGCCTAAATGGCTAGAGAGAACCATAACTACTTCTGTTCTGATGTTTAGAAGGCTAGAATTGTTCTTCCCCGTGGTTATGTTAAGATTTACTCTGAGATTTCTTCCCTTAAGGAGAAATCATGTAAATATTCTGTAAATCCGGTGATTGTGTAATCCCATTAATCACTCATAATTCTTCCATGAATATTCTGTAAAACGGCTATTTAAGCCGATGATGTGAATGAGAAAGAAAGACTGAAATTGAAGTATTATTTTCGACTTGGTATTAGAGCAGGAGAATCATCTCCTTCTCCTTCTAGTCGCCGAAGACCAGAGCGAAAGCTCTGTTCCATAGTCTATCATAGCCGAAGAACATAGCGAAAGCTCTGTCCCGTAATCTCAGTCATCAGAGAAACTATAAACTTTGTTTTGCAGCGAACAACCGACGACGACCTCCGTTGGCTGCTGACGACCACGGTCGAGCCACCGCTCGGCCTTCCATCAGAAAGCGTCACCAACTAACGACGAAAAGCCTCACCAACGTGCGTCTTGACGAAGACGGACCTCAACAGACCTTCTTGACACACCGACGACGACAGCCGAGTTACCGATCGGCCTTCCAACAAACCTTCAGACCAATCGGCACCAACGAAGGGGAAGAGACGCACTGTCTCGACGAAGTAGAGGTACATGAAATTTTATTTTTCCGCTTAACTTAGGTCCGTGATTGTTATTATTTAGCCGAGCGACCCGATCTCGGACGAACCCAGATCAGCCCAGCAAAAGAAAGGGTGGTTGTTAACCTCTCTATGTCACCAGATATTATGAAGCGCTATATTCGGCTGCGTACCATACACAAAATATGGAATGCTCTTGAAAAAGCTTTCTATGATGGGTCAGATGAATCACAATTATTTTCATTGAATCAGAGAGCTTTCTCCACCAAACAGACTGGTCGCCTTTTATCAACCTATTATGGTGATCTTGTGGACAATTTTCAAGAACTTGATCATCGAGACAGGATTATAACGAAAGATCCTGATGATGTTATCACTTATAGAAAATCCGTTGAAAGATTGCGTGTTCATATTTTCTTAAACGGATTGGATGCAAAATTTGAACAAGTCCGTGGCGAAATTCTCAGAAAAGACCCGATATTGGATCTTGAAGAAGCATGTGCTTATGTACGTCGTGAATTTGTTCGTAGAACCACTTTAAATAGTAAAGTTGATTGTGTTGAGACATCTGCAATGGTAGCACATCAAGCTAAGCCTAAAATAGCTCGACCATCTAGTCCTAACAATGATCAAAATCGAACATCAGGATCTCAGAATCGCAGCTATGAGGTTGGAACAACCAAACCAGAATGCATTTGTACTCACTGTGGTGAGACTGGGCATACAAAGTCAGGATGTTATGAACTTATCGGGTATCCAGAATGGTGGGATCCTACCAAAGCGGCTCGCAAACGGAACTCCAAATCAAATAATCATGCTTCCTTTGTAGTAGCAGAACCTTCCACCTCTCACACAACCGCGGATGCATCAGTCTTAATCGCTATATTTGGTAAGGTTCTTAATACTTCCGCTCCTAGTAGAAATAGTGAATGGATAATTGATTTTGGTGCTACTGATCATATGACCTTTGACAATTATCATGTTAAACGTATGAAACCATCTGAACAACATATCGTATCTATAGCAAATGGTACTCCCTCTCATGTTATTGGAGAAGGTTCTATCACTCTCACTGAAAATCTAAGTCTTGATTCTGTATTAGTTGTTCCAACCCTCAATCATAGCCTACTATCAGTTTCTCAAATAACTCGTACTTTGCATTGTATGGTGTTTTTTTGGCCCAACCTTTGTGTTTTTAAGGACATTCGAACTCAGAAGATAATTGGGTATAGTACTAGAAGGGGAAAACTCTATTACCTTGATCTGCAGCCAGAGAGTTTTCATCAGTTAGCCCAAGCGTTCTCCATGAAGAATAAATTTGCAAATTTTGAAATTTGGTTATGGCATAAACGGTTGGGTCACTCATCCTTTGGTTATTTAAAGAAATTGTTTCCTACACTTTTTGAAAAATTATTTGTTTCAGATTTTAAGTGTGATATATGTGAATTGGCAAAAAACCATCGTGTTCCATTCCAAATAAGCATGAATAGGAGTCCAACACCCTTTATGATTATTCACTCTGATGTGTGGGGTCCAACAAATATTGCTTCTCTTAGTGATAAATGGTGGTTTGTTTCTTTTATTGATGATTACACTCGTATGACTTCGATTTGTTTAATGAAGTCAAAAAGGGAAGATAGTTCATTGTTCAAACAATTTCATAGAATGATAGTCACTCAGTATCATTCTATAATACGAACTCTTCAAAGTGACAAAGGTGGAGAATCTGTGAATCAAAGTTTAAAAGAATATCTAGATGATCATAGTATTACTCATCAAACTACTTGTCTACACACCCCTCAGTAAAATGGGGTTGCAGAGCGAAATAATCGTCGCCTTCTTGAGGTTGTTTGTGTTTCCTTGTTTGAAGCTGATATGTCGGCTAGTTACTGAGGTGAAGCCATCAAAATTGCAGCTTACCTTATCGATCGAATACCCTCGAGTGTGTTACAATTTCAGACTCCCTTGAGTGTTCTTCATAAAACCATAAGTTCACCTGTTGTACGGAATCTGCCACCTAGAGTTTTTGGGTGTGTAGCTTTTGTTCACCTCCACAAGCCATTGAGAAATAAATTGGAACCCCGAGCTCTCAAGTGTGTTTTTGTTGCTCAACATCAGAAAGGTTATCGTTGTTATCATCCTCCCTCTCGCAAATTGTATGTCACTCTTGATGAGGTATTTCACGAAGATAACATGTATTATTCTACTCTCGAGTCTTCAATACAGGGGGAGAACAGGATTGAATTGAAGACCCTTAATCATCCTTTGGATATCTTGGATACTACAAGTGGTAAATATTCAGATTACAGCTGTAGACATCAAAATGATACAAGTGAGCATGATTCACAGGATTGAGAAAGACAAGAGCAGATGGAAGTGATGCAACCAAAGTCCCAGCCACCATCTTCCTCCCTTCATAATGTACCAATGGATCAATTGCCTTCTGAGTCTGAGTCCATGTCTGAGCCTCAGGTAAGTTCCGAAACTCAACTAAGAGTGTTACCTCATCGAACAACAAGAGGAAAACCTAGAGTCAATTATGAACCTCTTCTCACCTCTAAATCTCAGCATCCCATGCATAATTTTGTGTCTTATCATAGATTGTCAAAGGTAAATGAAGTATTTGTGAATTAATTATCTGCTATATCTATTCCTAATAGTGTGCAGGAAGCCTTGAAAGATCCTAAGTGGAAAGAAGCCATGAATGAAGAAATGAGGTCCCTCCAAAAGAATTCAACATGGGAAGTGGTTGACCTACCTGTAGGAAAGACACCAGTTGGATGCAGGTGGGTATTTTCCATTAAATATAAAGCCAATGACACCATTGAAAGGTTCAAAGCAATGATTGTCGCCAAAGGATATACTCAAACCTAAGGGATCGATTATATGGAGACATTCACACCATTGGCCAAAATCAACACTGTTTGGATTCTACTATCTCTGGTTGTGAATCTTGACTGGCCCTTGTATCAGTTTGATGTTAAAAATGCATTTTTGCACGGAGATCTCTAAGAAGAAGTATATATGAAATTATCTCCTGGATGTATTATGCAAAAGAAAGGATGCAAACAAGTATGTAAATTGAGGAAATCCCTATATGGTTTGAAGTAGTCCCTGAGGGCATGGTTTGGAAGGTTCACAAATTTTATGAAATCTATCAGATACAAGCAAAGCAACTTAGATCATACTCTCTTCCTGAAATATAACGAGGAGGCTATCACAACTCTTATTGTATATGTTGATGATATGATAGTAACTGGGAATGATCCAGAAGAAAATAAATCATTGCAAAGTCGTCTTGCTAGAGAATTTGAAATGAAAGATCTTGGCTACTTAAAATATTTTCTTGGTATTGAAGTGTCCAGATCCAAGGAAGGAATTTTTGCATCTCAACGAAAATATGCTTTGGATTTATTGAAGGAAACTGGTATGACAACATGTAGTCCAATCAGTACTCCTATGGAAGAAAATCTGAAACTGGGAACGCATTCAGATCAAGTCCCTACTAACAAGGAGCGTTATCAGAGACTAGTTGGGAGGTTAATGTATCTTGCACATACCAGACCAGACTTAGCTTATGTACTAAGTGTGGTTAGTCAATTTATGCACTCTCCAAGTGAAGAACATATGAATACCGTCAACCGTATCCTGCGCTACTTGAAATCATCTCTAGGGAAAGGAATTTTATTTAAAAAGGGAGGTGACTTGAAAATTGAAGGTTATACAGATGCCAATTGGGCTGGGTCAATAGAAGATCGATGGTCTACATCTGGATACTTTACATTTGAAGGTGGAAATTTGGTCACTTGGAGAAGTAAGAAACAAGAGGTGGTGGCTAGATCGTCAGCTGAAGCCGAATATAGGGGAATGGCCAAGGCAATATGTGAATTATTATGGATCAAAAATCTGATACAAGAACTACATATTGAGCAGACAAGTCCTATGAAATTATATTGTGACAATAAGGCAGTGTATGATATTGTCCACAACCCAGTCTGACATGATAGAACTAAACATGTTGAAGTTGATAGACACTTTATTAAAGAAAAGTTAGAAGCAAGAATCATTGAAGTCCCTCATGTTTGATATGAGGATCAACTTGCCGATGTGCTAACCAAGGCAATGTCTTACCAAGCTATTAACAAATGTCTTGACAAGTTGGGCATGAGTGATATCTTTGCACCAACTTGAGGGGGAGTGTTAAGATTTACTCTAAGATTTCTTCACTTAAGGAGAAATCATGTAAATATTTAGTAAATCCAGTGATTGTGTAATCCCGTTAATCACTCCTAATTCTTCTATGTATATTCTGTAAAACGGCTATTTAAGACGATGATGTGAATGAGAAAGAAAGAATGAAATTGAAGTATTATTTTTGACTGGTTACTTGTTTTCTTTCTAAACATCTTTCTTCTGGATGAAGGCAATGCGACCAATCTTTCACCCCTTTGTATGGAAGCATGAAGAAACAAAGGAGAAAACAAGTTAGCGTTGCAAGATATCATTCCGCCTCCTTCTCCAAAAAGCCAGAATGTCGCAGGTATCGGGTGTATTGTTACTTTGTTACCTAGAGCCCATGATAGTTTCCCTCCTTTGTAGCTTCTCTTTCCAGTTCATTCTCTGGGAGGAATTCCCTCTCCATTTCAACAAATGTTGTATGTTCTCCATTGTTCTTCTTCTCGTTGCTAATACGATTCACAAAGCTTTTGGGTAGTCATCCTTTCTGTTTCTATTTCTGTTTCTTTTTCTAATCTTTTTGGCTGATTTGAAGGAGTCATTTCTCTCTCTCTTGAATATTCTAAGGAGGCTAGACTTGCAGGTAACAATATGAGATAGTGGTTCGAATGAAAATTAAGAATGTCTGGAAGTCGCAATGGCTTAGAATGCTAGAAATATTATGGCATCTCTGTCGGGGAGATGTTAGAGAGAACCGATCCTCTCCGTCTCTCTCTCTCTATTCTAATATTTAGAAGCCTAGAATTGTTCTGGCCAAAATCAGTTCTTCCTCGCTATAGTTGTTGGGGGGAAACTATTGTTACTTGTTTTCTTTCTAAACATCTTTCTTCTGGATGATGACGTTATCTTTCTACCATTCACTGTGGCCTCATCGTCCTTATTAAATTTTGTCTTTTTAATTCGCAGGACTACATTGGGAATCACGGTCATCCAACGGATTCGAGGAGGCTAGAACAAAGTGGCTATCAACAAGGTTAATAGGTCAATCTTCCAATCAACTAGAATTATACCCTAGAATGAAAAGGAGAGTTGTAACTTGTGGCTATTAATTGACGACGATACATGATTAATCGTCATTTATATCTATTTTTACTTAATGAAAGTTGAAGGGGAGGTGATCTTGTCAGAAAAAAAAATTGCTAACCTAGGTGGTGGATTGAGCCAACAGTCTCTCTATCTCTCTATTTGTTCTGATAGTTAGAAGGCTAGAACTATTCTAATCTTTTCTTTCTAATCTCTCTTTTGAGACCAAGGATTTCTTTGTTTCACAATTACAATCACAAAGGTTTTACAATTGAAGCAAGTTGAGAAACTGGATTTGTATACGCAAGATTTATCCAACAAAATTAGCACACTTAATAATGTGATCGATCTTAGGTAAGTCACACTAAAAGAGTCAAATATTCCTAATAATAATGCCTTGAGCTTTTGAATAGAAGTTACTAAATGTGGACACACGAACTTGAATTAACATCTAAAAGTAAGATTTTTGTCTTATCCTGATGCAGTCCACTTCTTGAAAAGCATGACTGCTTGACACTTCCCAACTCTCTTTTTTTTTTCAAGTTGTTAAACATACATATGGTAATTATTGGACTACACTACTTCTTTCAAGGACTACTTCACTACTTCCTCCAGGGACTCCTTATTGGACTCATTTCTAGTATTTCTCTTCTTTTTCTTCCATTAATTGATAATTGAATTTATGAGGCATAGAAATGATTCGAAACACTTTGAAATATCATTGAAAACATATATATGGTTAGTACCAAATTTTTGTAATCCATAAAATTTGGTAGAAGGAGGATCCTGAGACTAACATCCTTGGAACAAAATTAAATTTTGGTAATTTTTATATGTATTATTGACTATTTTTTACTTTTATATCACAAAAATTTAAAGGGAAATAAAAATGGAGTGAGCTATGGACTAAAGTAGGGATAGAATAGGGTTTGAGGAGAAGAGGAACACAACAAAGGCAGGGCAAGGTAGCCATATAATTAAAAGTCATAAGGCGTCGGTTAGAACATCATGCTCTAGCCTTCTTGGTTTCATTCCTCTCTTGTGATTTTCATTAGTCTCCTCTCCTATGAGCTAGAGTTCTCTCTCTTTTACACTCTTCTCTTCATCTCTTTATACATTTGTAATTATGTGACAAGGCTTTAAAAGTTAACATGGTAACAGAGAAAACCTTCTACGACCTTGCTTGAATTCTGTTCAAATTTTTTTCTCTTAGTTAAAGAAAGAGCACGTTGGAAGAAAGTTCATGTCGTATCATGAAAGATTTTTTTATGGCAAGTGTCTTCCTCTTAAAGATAAGTTTCTACTCCATTTAAATCTTTTGGTTTGTTGAGTTTTTGGTAAAGGATAATCAGCTCGTAGTCTTTCATTATTCAAGTTCAAACTTTGATTCTTGTTGCTTGTTTCTTCTCATGCATGTGTTCTAACACTTGAGAGAACATCTATTTTTTTCATTCCTTTCTTCAGCTTTCTCATGCATGATCTCTCAACCGATCTTTCCATTTAATTTTTTTTGTCACGCCATAAATTCCTAGCTGACTAAACCATCTTGACCTGCATTTATTCCTAGTTGGTTGTGAATTGTATGGAATCCTAGCTGGTGGGTTGATGGTTTTTCGGTTTATCTTTGTTCTGCACCACCTTCAAATTTACAATCACAAAGGTTTTACAATTGAAGCGAGTTCAGAAATTGGATTTGTTTGTGCAAGATATATCCAAAAAAAATAGCACACTTAATAATGTGATCAATCTCAGGCAAGTCACATTAAAAGAGTCTAATATTCCTACTAATAATATTTTTTCTCACTTATAATTTTTTAAAAGTTCAATTAATTTTCTTTGATTGGTAGAGATTTTCTTCTTTAACTTTAAAAAATGAAGGATAATTTTAACTTGCCTATTGTTTTTTAATAGATAAAGACACCTTTTCTTAATGTTTTATATAGATTATAGAAAAAGTATTCAAATCATATAATCTTTTTTATATTTAAAAAAAACAGCTATGTATCGTATGCAATTTGTAAGGTGCCGCGGGGATACACACACTATCGAGGAAGAAGGAAAAAATTAGTTACACCAAATTGTAAGATACTAAGATCACTCAGTAAATCCTTTCTTAAGAATTCAACAATGATCTTTAGGAAAGTGAGAAGATAGTTCATTTGTATAAAGACTCTTCTAACTTTCCTAAAGATCTCTTTCTTCTTATTGAATGTGCAAAAAAGTTATCTCTTTTTCATAAACCTAAACGAGAAAAAAATGAATAACTCACTGTGATTTAAATTTTAGAACTACTGTTTGTTACCAAAATGATCAATTAAAGTCCTCGCCCTTTGTCAAACTCAAATTGTAGTTGAATGTGGTGTAAGACCTCTGTTTTTGCTGGGTAAGGTAAAGCATGGCACCGAGACGAATACCCGCAATGTAACAAAATCAACTCAGAAAGGAAAACTAAGGTTGTGTCTACAGAGCAATACAAATCCCGAAGGAAAAGGAAGGTGGACATTCAGTGCCACAAGCACAAGATATCCAAAAAAAATGTTTGGTATATTATTCATTCCACATCAATGAGAAAGCATCTCTCCTAAACCTATGTCATTTACAAATATCATGATTCATCTAAAACGAGGAAAAGTGTCGTCTAAGATTGGCAAATTACATATTCATTAGCCTCTAGACAGAGGAATCAAGTTTTAGAGTAAGCTAAGAACTCTGTCCAACTTACAACTCTTTAGTTCCTCCTTTTCTTCTTCTTGTCAAACTTCTCACCAGCGTTCTTCAGCTGCATTCATGGTAAGAACATGATATATGAATCATTGGAGCTAGAAGTCCAAGATCAAAATCAAATGCGAGCCAAACATCTTAGTACAAGTACTTACCATGATAATAAGGAGTTTGATAAAATAAAAAAAAGCAACAAAATCTATGAACAAGGTCAGAGCATGCTTCACATAATCTAGATCCCCATAGCATGCTCTCTCAATAATCTCCTGAGTGTCCACAACCATGTAACCTAGGAAAACCAGTAGACTGAAGTACAACTGAAGAGATGGGATAAGAGAAAACATAGAATCAACAACCTCAACAATGTACCAAAAAGATTAGAATGAGGTCGTAGAAAAGTTAAATATACCTCAAATTTGAAGATGGCCATGGAAATTCCAAAATTTGAGGAAGCAAAGCGCCGCCAAATGAGAATGGATAGACCCGCAGAAAGAAAAACCCCTAGGTAAAGGAACTCCCGTCATCTAGCTAGGGTGGCTGCAACTGACAAACATCCAAATGCCACAACAGTCCCAATGAAGGCACTTATGAGGATGGTGCATATGATAAGATGGAATTCAAACTTGCTTGCTGGTTATGAACAGAAAAGTAAGAAAAAGCGGAGGAAAAATACCAAAAGAAAGAGTTATTGCTATCCATGGCACTGAGATGAATACCCGCAATGTAACGCAATCAACTCAGAAAGAAAAACTAATGTTCTGCGAACAAAGCAATAGGAATCCCAATGGAAACCATCATAATATCATAAAACTAGGCAAGACCTTCACACAACTTCCTTCACCCAATGAACTACCAGCCAAAAACACCAAAAGACAATAATTTTGACAAGAAAAAGTGGGATAGATGAAGATGATAAGCAGATTTCTCACAAAATTTGGATTGACTTGTCTGGAAACCTATGGTTGTAGATTTTTCCAAAGAACAAAAATAGATATAAAAATGTGTTGAATTTAGGATCCTTTTTCCAATATTCTGAGCAAGAGAAGAGAGAAAGAAAAAGAAAAAAAAGGGGAGAAAAGCTCTCGGGTAGAGAGAAGAGAAGAGGGGAAAAAAGAGGCGTGCGCCAAGCAAGAAAGAGAGATTTACTCAAGAAGGAGTTGTGTGACTTGATTAATTCTGAATTACAACACCTCTATTTATAGTAGAGGAAGTGATAGAGTCGTTATACAATTAACCTTTCAATCTCCTAGTTATATTCCAACTCTAACTCTCTAAGATCAGTCTATCATGAAAAGATTACACAATCTACTAGAGGTCTAATATAAGTTAAACTAGAACTCTTCTTCAATAACATGGGCATAAGGGAGGAACCTAGCTCGTGGCCTTATCCTTGTGGGTCCCACATGATCTTCCAGCTCATATTGATAAGATTACTAGCTCATGGTATCTTTGTGGGCCCCATTTGATCTTCAAGTCTTCTAACTCATTTCAAATTGTGCTTCTATCTTTTTAACTCATGCTAGCTTGGGTGTGGAATCTTCTTGGCATCCCACGTTGTCATGGTGGGTCCCACTAGCTCGTGCACCATGGTGGAACCCAAATTGTAACACTCCCCTTCAAGTTGAGGGTGAGAAAACATTGTAGATGCCCAACTTACTGCAGTTGGTGGACATTATCTTGTGAGTGACAGGCTTGGTGAGAATATCTGCAACTTGACTTTCTAATGATATATGCCTTAGACATAAAAAGCATGCTTGGAACTTTTCTCGTATAAAATGGCAGTCTACTTCAATATGCTTCGTTCTTTCATGGAAGACTGGATTTGATGTAATGAGTATTGCTGCTTGATTCTCACAATATAGATCCATCAGAGCTTCTTTGTAGAATCCCGATTCAGTGAGAAGAGATCTTATCCATAGGAGTTCACTAATAGTGTGTGCCATGGCTCTGTATTCTGCTTCTGCATTAGACCGTGCTACTACATTTTACTTCTTGCTTTTCCATGTAATCAAATTTCCTCCAACCATAGTACAAAATCCCGAAGTAGATTTCTACCATCTGGTCCGATTTGCATATGAGAATCCTTCGATGTTGAAGTGACCATGATTTTTATAGAGAAGCCCTCTTCCTAGAGCTCCTTTTAGATATCGTAGTATTCTTTTAAGTGTTTGCCAGTGACTAAGTTATGGCTTGTGCATGTATTGACTCACCACACTTACTACATATGATATATCCGTCCTTGTTACACACAAGTAAATAAGTCTTCCCACTAGTCTTTGATATTTCCTGATATCTACATCTTGTCCAATGCCTCCACATAATTTTATTTGAGTCCATAGGAGTTTCTGTTGGTTTGCATCCTATCATTCTTGTCTCCTCCAGTAGATCAAGGGCATACTTCCTTTAGGATAGAACAATCCCATGTCTGAATTATAATACTTCAATACCTAGAAAATATTTAAGTAGTCCAAGATCCTTTGTATTGAATTCAGAACATATTTTTTCCTTTTGTTTTCTGGATGCCCTCGGAATCACTATTAGTTAAAATAATATCATCAACATATACTGCCAGAATTACCTTAATTCTCAGTGTGTTTTCAATAAATACTAAGTGATCTCCAGAGCATTTGTAAAATCCGGCCTGTATGAGGGCTTGTCTAAATTTCTAGAACCATGCCCAAAGGGGACTGCTTGAGACCATACAATGATTTTTTTAGTCGACATACTAACTCCCCCTCAACTATACACCTAGGTGGCTGTTGTATATAAATTTCTTCTTTAATGTCCCCATTCAAAAACATATTTTTTACATCAAGTTGATATATCGGCCATGAAGAATTGGTTGCTAGAGATAATAATATACGTACCGAGTTCATTTTTTCCACTAGAGAGAAGGTTTCTTCATAATCAATACCATAACACTGAGTATAACCTTTAGCTACCAGTCGAACCTTCAACCGTGCTATTGACCCATCTGAATTATGTTTGACAGTATAAACCCACTTGCAACCGACGAGTTTCTTATCTTTTGGAAAAGGAATCAGTGACCATGTCTGATTGTCATTAAGTGCCTTCATTTCTTCATCCATTGCTGCCTTCCACCCTGGATGTTGTAGAGCTTCCTGATAGGATTGTGGAATAGATATGGAGGAAATAGAAGAAAAAACTGACAACATAGAGGTGAGAGGCAATGATGAGACACAAAATTTGAAATAGGATGGGAAGTAGAAGGTCTAGTGCATGATCTAGGTTCTTTCCTTATAGCAATGCACGTTAGCCATGCACTTGCTCAATGCACGTATGGTTGTTGGGCTCTCTTCCGGATCAACTTTGAAGAGTAAAACCAGCCTTTGTTCACCCTTCGTAGTGACCACACTCTCTTCTTGTTGTAGAACTCTTTAGACTAAGTTGTTCAACATTTCTTTGAATCGTTTAACTCGTGCCCTCGTCACTAGACCAATTGGAACTTGAATTGGTTCATGAGTATTCCGTTCAGCCTCAGTGTCCTCATGATTCCCCCTCTCTTGAGAAGGATTTGTCCTCAAATCGTCACCTACATAAAAAAGACTCAAATCAATAACATTGAAAGTAGCACTAACATTGTACTCACCAGGTAAGTCAAGTATATGTAGGCATTGTCATTGATCCGTTCTAGCACTTGAAAAGGTCCATCTCTTCGGGGCAGCAACTTAGAACGTCTTTGTGCTGGAAATCTTTCTTTCCTCATATGTAATCACACCCAATCACCGGCCTCAAAAACTAGCTTGTAATGTCCCTTGTTAGCTTGCGTGATGTATTGTTTGGTTCTCCTCTCTATTAAGTCGTGCCCTCTCATGGAGTTGCTTCACAAATTCTGCCTTCTTCTTACTATCTAAGTTTACATGCTCAGAAACAGGTAAAGGTGATAAATCTAAAGGAGTTAAAGGATTAAAACCATAAACAATTTCAAACGGTGAACACTTAGTAGCAGAATGAATGGTACAATAATAAGCACACTCAACATGTCGTAAACAATCCTCCCAAGTCTTAATGTTCTTACTAATGACAACCCTCAACAAAGTGGATAAAGTCCCCGGTACTGACCAAGGACTCATGCTTTTCTCTCACGTGCCCTTTCTCCATCAATTCTTTGAGTTGCCTTTGAATCTTTTTTGTCTCCTCTGGGTTGCTCTTTTATGCTGGTCGGTTTTGAATTGATGCACCGGGAATGAAATCAATTTGATGTTCAATCCCTCTGATAGGTGGTAACCCATGTGGTACCTCCTCGGGAAACTAATCATCGAACTCTTGCAAGAGAGAAACAACAACACTAGGCAGAAAAACGTCAAGTTGGTTAGTGTTTAAATGAGCCCCTTTGTACATGAGTACAATCATCGTCCATTTTGAAATGATCGCTCGCTTAACCTCACTTATTTTTGCATAGAAATTTCTTTGTTTTCTCTCTGTTTTTACCTCTTCTCCCTCACTCTCACTATGCATGGCCTCACTTTTTTTTTCACTCTCATTCTTTTGCTCTCTCAAGTTCTTTTGATCTCTTGGTTTCTTCTGATCACTCAATTATTGCAACTTCACTTGATCCTCATAGACTTGTTTTGGTGTCATCGGAACTAGAGTGATTGTCCGCTGATTGCGCGTTAATGAGTACTTATTGGTGAAGCCATCATGGTCACACATCGGTCAAATTGACATGGTCTTCCTAAGAAGGGATGTCCAACTTGCATTGGTACCACAACCTGCTTCATAACCCTTACTTCACCACTATCATTCAACCATTGTAGCTTGTATGGATGAGGGTTCTTAAGTGTTGTGAAGCCTAGCTTTTCAACCATGGAAGTACTAGCAACATCAATGCAACTACCACCATCGATAATAACACTACATACCTTGTCTTTCACGTGGCAACGAGTGTGAAAGATATTCTCCCACTGTACTTCTTCTTTCTCTTCTTGAGCTCGTGTTGGAAGATAGACCCAAGTCCACACGACCAAGTAAGGCTCACATATCCCATTGTGTTAGAAGATGGGCCCAAGCCCATAAGACAAAGGAAGTCCCACACATCCAAGAGATGTGGAAGATGGGCTCAAGGCCCATAGACCAAGGAGAAGCCCCAGACCCATACAATTATGGCATTATGAGTTTTACACAATAAAAAGTCTTACACAAGAAGAAGTCTTACAGAGCCACAATTATTATGGAAGTAGGTCTCATAGAGAAGTTTTAATTTAAAGGTGTTTTAGTTAAGTTAATCTTCTATTTATTTTTGGTTATTTTTGTTGAAACCATTGGGCTAAAAGGCTCGAACCTGTTAGGAAAGCAACCCCATGGATCTTATACAAGGACTGGCCCGGTTGATATAAACACAAATTCCAACACTCCCCCACACGGGAAAACCTATGGACAAATTCACCGGAAAAACCCGGGACAAATTCACCAGAAATACCTGGGACAAAATTCGGTGGGAGCGGGACTCGAACTCGGGACCAACCTGCTCGAACCTTTTAGCCCATTGGTTTCAACATGGTATCAGAGCAGGTTGGTCCCGAGTTCGAATCCCGCTCCCCCCCTCCCCCCCGAAGGCCATGAATTTGGCCACTGAATTTCCACGGGTATTCTCCCTGCGGGGGAGTGTGGAACCGTATTTGTATCACTTGGGCCAATCCTTGTATAAGGTCTTGTTGCGCCTCTCACTAATGCCTCGAGGTTTTAGCGCAATTGGTTTCAACAATTTTATTATTCTAGGACTTATCTTTAATTGTTAGAGTTTAGGTGTAATTGGGACAAAGGTAGTTTTATTGTAATTGGACTCTACTACCTTCCTCTATTATAAATATAGGTTCATGTACTTTCATTATAATTAGTAATGAAGTCAATGAAGTATTTCACTTTTCCATAAATTCAACATGGTATCAGAGCAGGTTCTGTGAGTTGACTTGGTCAACCCACAGAGATAATGAGATCCTTTTCTCTAAACCCTAAACCCTAAGTCTAGGTTTGTAGTTTTTTTTAGTCCCTACACCCGTAGTTTTCTTTGCCTTTTCACCTCTATACTGAGATTTTCATATTTAAAATTATATAATTAAGGAAATATATTTGAATCTAATTTCAAAGAAAAAACAATTTCTTCCAATCAGAGTTATCTACAAAGAGAAATCGAGATTTGAATGAGCGAAGGTCAGATTGCAAAAGAGGTTCAAGCAGCAGTAGAAAGCTTCAACTTCTGAGGTATTTTATGCTATCAAGAATGAGACTTTATATGGATATATATATCTTTAAGTCTATTATCTTTCATATTCAAGCAATTTTCAATCGGATTTATCTACAAAGAGAAATCGATATTTGAAGCAGCGAAGGTCAAATTGAAAAAAAAAGATTCGAGCAGTAGCAGAAAGCTTCAATGTCCGAGGTGTTTTATGCTATCAAGAACGAGACTTTATATGGAGAATTATATATCCAAATAAATATATGTATGTCTATTTTTTTACCTATTCAACTAATTCTTTATCTGAGTTTTTTATAAGGAGATATTGATCTTGGAAGAGTCAATGGTCATGACGGAAAAAAAGCAGAAACAATGCTTAGTTCGGCCAGATGACCGAGACCGAAATCTATCAGATTACTTATCTTTTGATAATTATATTTTATGAAGAGAAGTTAGACTTGGATGAAAGGTATTTAAGTCTATTTTTAGAAGGCAAAAATTTCATATCAATCTGATCTGTATTTAAAGATATATTCATATCGAAAGAATCGAAGGTCATGCTGGTATTCTTTTGTATTGAAAAATCTGAATTTATGTCCTTTGTTTTGCGTCACTATTTGATTTGCTATGTCAAGAAAATATCTCACTTCTCCTTGGTTTAAGGGCTTATTACTACATCTATGTTATTTGGGCTTATTACTACATCTATGATATTTGGTTCGAGCTGGGACCACTGCCATTACCTCCCAGTTTGAGGGGAAGAAGTAGAAGAAGTACAAGAAAGAGGTATTTTATTCCATATGCTGTGGATAAGTTTATGTGACCAAAATATTCAAGAAATGGGGAGCACAAAAGATGAAGCTTATACATCTAAAAAAAAATATTTATATTGGATTATGGCTATTTCATGGGTCCTTCTACAAGGTTTATTATTTTGGTTTGTGTTATATGTGTTGGAAGATGGTCGTGTTACATTACAACTACTGCTATTATGTCTCTTTGGATGAGCTATTATTATTGAAGAAGAGGTGGCCTCAATACCTTTTCTCATATCATAATTTATTTGACTCTCAAAAATATCACGGTTGGGACACTATGTGAGTTGGTGCCTAAATTGGGACACCATGATAAATTTAACTCTAAAAAATATCACGGTTGGGATACCATGAGAGTCGGTATCCGGATTGGGACACCATTATAAATAAACCCACTACCCCCCCTGTAATGTCTTTTATTACTCCTACCACTTGAGAGTCATTGTCTTGTGGAGGGACAAGGTGGAGGACACTTCAGAGTAATGCCAATAGACACACTAACTACAGAAGACAGAGCACCTTACATCTAGCATTAAGACTGGAGTATGGAGCAATGTCTTACTGGCTAGGAGTGATTTTTTCTCTCACTTATATTATGCCAAAAGGGCCTCATGGAAGGACGCAACAACGTGAGAGGGAGTGTTGGAAGATGAAGGCATATCGGAAGATGTGCTATTTTATACATCATTTGTAGCAAGCTGGGAGTTCATGCTGTTCTCTCACCTCCAACTTGAGGGGGAGTGTTGAAAGATAGGCCCAAACCCTCATGACCAAGGAAGGCCCACATATCCCAGTGTGTTGGAAGATGGGCCCAAGCCCATAAGACCAAGGAAGTCCCACACATCCAATAGATGTGGAAGATGGGCTCAAGCCCGATAGACCAAGGAGAAGCCCTAGGCCATCACGGTTATGACATTATGAGTCTTACACAAGAAGAAGTCTTTCAAAGCCACAATTATTATGGAAGTAGGTCTCATAGAGGAGTTTTAGTTTAAAGGCGTTTTAGTCAAGTTAATCTTCTATTTATATTTTGTTATTTTATTATTCTAGGACTTATCTTTAAGTGTTAGAGTTTAGGTGTAGTTGGGACAAAGGTAGTTTTATTGTAATTGGACTTTACTACCTTCCTCTATTATAAATAGAGGTTCATGTACTCTAATTATAATTAGTTAATGAAGTCAATGAAGTATTTATCTTTTCCATAAATTCAACAGCTTGCAAGCTTAAGGTTCGTCGTGCGACTAGTCCAAACATCTCACCTTGATCTGCCCCGAACTCCTCATCTCCTATGGGGGCGTCCTCCTTGGTATGGTGAATATGCCACAAACGGGAATGGAAAATCCATTTCATAAGGGTTGTATTTAGGATCCCTTTTTCAATATTCCAAGCAAGGGAAGAGAAAGAAAAAGGAGGAAAGGGGAAGAAGGCCCTCAGGTAGAGAGAAGAAGAGAAGAAGATAAGGTGCATGCCAATCAAAGAGAGAGAGAGAGAGAGAGAGAGAGAGAGAGAGAGATTTACTCAAGTGAGAATTGTAGAGCTTGATTAATTCTGAATTACAACACCTCTATTTATAGTAGAGGAAGTAATAGTCCTTTTACAATTAGCCTTTAAATCTCCTAATTACATTCCAACTCTAATTCTCTAAGATAAGTCATGAAAGGATAACACAATCTAATAGAGTTCTAATATAAGTTGAACTATAACTCCTCTTTAAGAACGTGGACATAAGGGAGGAGGCCAGCTCATGGCCTTATTCTTGTGGGTCCTACATGATCTTCCAGCTCATATTGATAAGATTCCAGCTTGGGGTATCTTTGTGGGTCCCACTGGATCTTCAAGTCTTCTAACTCATTTATGCTTGTGCTTCTTATCTTCTTAACTTGTGCTAGCTTGGGTGAGGACTCTTCTTGGCATCCCATGTCCTCATGGAGGGTCCCACCAGCTCATGGACCATGGTGGGTTCCACATTGTAACACTCCCCCTCAAGCTGGGGGTGAGAAAAGATCGTAGATGCCCAATTTGCTACAGATAGTAGACATAATCTTGTAAGTGACCGGCTAGGTGAGAGTATCTGCAACTTGACTTTGCGATGATATATGTTTTAGAGATAAAAGACCCGCTTGGAACTTTTCTCATATAAAATGGCAATCCACTTCAATATGCTTTGTTCTTTCATAGAAGACTGGATTCGATGTAATGTGTATTACTGATTGATTATCACAATATAGATCCATCAGAACTTCTTTGTAGAATCCTAATTCAGTGAGAAGAGATCTTATCCATAGGAGTTCACTAACAGTGTGTGCCTATGTATTCTGCTTCTGCATTAGATCATGCTACTACATTTTCCTTCTTGCTTCTCCATGTAACCAAATTCCCTTCAACCATCGTACAAAATCCCAAAGTTGATTTCCTGTCATCCTGGGATCCAGCCTAGTCTGCATCTGAGAATCCTTCGATGTTGAAGTGACCATGATTTTTATAGAGAATCCCTCTTCCTGGAGCTCCTTTCAGATATCGTAATATTCTTTCAAGTGCTTGTCAATTACTAAGTTGTTGTTTGTGCATGTATTGACTCACCAGACTTACTGCATATGATATACCTGGCCTTGTTACACACTGGTAAATAAGTCTTCCAACTAGTCTCTGATATTTCACGATATCTACATCTTCTCCAGTACATGCACATAATTTTGTATTTGAGTCCAGAGGAGTGTCTACTGGTTTGCATCCCAGCATTCCTGTCTCCTCCAGTAGATCAAGGGCATACTTCCTTTGGGATAGCACAACCCCACGTCTAGATTGTAATACTTCAATACCCATAAAATAATTGAGTAGTCCAAGATCCTTTGACTTGAATTTAGCACATGTTTTATCTTTTGTTTCCTGGATGCCCTCAGAATCACTACTAGTTAAAATGACATCATCAACATATACTGCCAGAATTACCTTGCCTCTAGGTGAGTTTTTAATAAAAACTGAGTGATCTCTAGAGCATCTGTAAAATCCTAACTGTGTGAGGGCTTGACTAAATTTCTCAAACCATGCACGAGGGGACTATTTTAGACCAAAGGAATCTAAAACATAGACTAGTTTTGGACCATGCACGAAGATTCTCATATGGGCCCAAATGATGTATAAGATAGGCCCAAGTCTACACGACCAAGGAAGGCCCACAAGATGGATCCAAGCACATAAGAAGTAGGACCCACCATGATTACCATGCGTAACGGGCTATATTTATCGGTCAATCATGCGTAACGGGCTATATTTTCGCAAGAAATGACTTATGGATAGGGAGTCAACAACACTAAGTTAAAATCCCTTGCTACCCCCTTTTCCCGATGATTCCAAAACCTAAGATATAAAAACTAAAGAGAGTTTACAGTCCTAAAACTTAAAGATACTTTTCGGAATTATCTCTGTCTACATTTGTACATTTCCATTTTAGATGTATACTTTTTTCTTGAATCAAAACTTGAGTTTTTACTTTACCTTTATTTCTTGTAAACAAAAAGATAAGAAGGCAAATAAATAGATCACAACATAATAAAAATTTAAGAGTTTATGTATGGAAAAAATTTAAAACAATAATAAATGTAAGTGGAGAAAATTTATTCACACGCCACAAATGATTTATCCAAGTTTGGGAAATTCCACTAGTTCAACCGTAATAGCTTGGAATTTTTTAAGAAAATGATTTCTAATTGATCCTACACATGTTTTAAATATGGATATTGCATGCTTGAAGCATGTTAAAGATGCAAATGACCAGTGGATCCAAAACTAATTAAATTCTCAAGTGAACGTGCAGAGGATATTTACCCGAGTCAAAATTTTGCCCGTTTACAAAAAACTGACCTAACAATCATAGATGATTGTAAAATAATTTATCGGTCAATCATATGTAATGGGCTATATTTATGTAAGAAATGACTTATGTATTGGGAGTTAACACTTAATTAAAAATCCCCCGCCACCCCCTTTTCCTAATGATTGCAAAACCTAAGATATAAAAACTAAAGAGAGTTTACAATCCCTCAAAATTATAGACACCTTTTGGAATTATCTTTCTCTACATTTGTGCATTTCCATTTTAGATGTATACTTTTCTTCATAAATAAAAACTTGAGATTTCATTTTCCCTTTATCTCTCATAAACAAAAAGATAGGAAGGCAAATAGATCACAACAAAATGAAAATTTTAGAGTTGATGTATGGAAAAAATTTAACACAATAACAAATGTAAGCGAAGAAAATTTATTCACACACCACAAATGAACACAAAAGTTTTGTTATCCAAGTTTGGGAAATTCCACTAGTTCAACCCTAAAAGCTTGGAATTTTGTAAGAAAGAGATTTCTAATTGATCCTACACTTGTTTTAAATATGGATATTTCATGATTGAAGCATGTTAAAGATGCAAATGACTTGTGGATCCAAACCTCATTAAATTCTCAAGTGAATCTGCGATGGGATATTTACCAGAGTCAAAATTTTACCCGTTTACAAAAAGCTGACCTCACTATCACAGATGATTGTAAAGTGATTTATCGGTCAATCATGCATAATGGGCTATATTTGCGAAAGAAATAACTTATCGATTGGGAGACAATGCTCATTTTTAGGGATTGTAAACTCTCTTTAGTTTTTATATATTAGGTTTTGCAATAATTTGCGTCTTTAGCATGCTTCAAACATGCAATATCCATGTTTGAAGCATTTGTAGGATCAATTAAAAATCTCTTTCTTACATAATGCCAGACTATTATGGTTGAATTGGTGGAATTTCCCAAATTCTGATAACAAAACTGTTGTGTTCATTTGTGTTGTGTGAATAAATTTTCTTCACTTACATTTGTTTTTGTTTTAAATTTTTTTCTCTAAAATTTTCTTTTTTCTGTGATCTATTTGTCGTCTTATATTTTTGTTTACGAGAGATAACTCAAGTTTTTATTTAAGATTAAAGTATCCATCTAAAATGGAAATACACAAATTAGACAGAGATAATTCTAAAAAGTGTCAGTAATTTTTAGGGATTGTAAACTCTCTACAGTTTTTATATCTTAGGTTTTGTAATCATTTGCGTCTCTAACATGCTTCAAGAGCAAAATATCCATGTTTAAAACATGTGTTGGATCAATTAGAAATCTCTTTCTCACAAAATTCCAAACTATTAGGGTTGAAGTGGTGGAATTTCCCAAACGCTGATAACAAAACTTTTGTGTTCATTTGTGGTGTGCGAATAAATTTTTATTACTTACATTTGTTTTTGTTTTAAATTTTTTTCTCTAAAATTTTCATTTTACTGTGATCTATTTGCCTTCTTATATTTTTGTTTACGAGTGATAACACAAGTTTATATTTAAGAGAAAATATACATCTAAAATGAAAATGCACAGATTTTGACAAAGATAATTCCAAAAAGTGTCTGTAATTTTTAGGGATTGTAAACTCTTCTCAGTTTTTATATCTTAGGTTTTGCAATCATTTGCGTCTTTAACTTCTTTCAAGCATGCAATATCCATGTTAAAACATGTGTAGGATCAATTAGAAATTTTTTTCTCACAAAATTCCAAGCTATTAGGGTTGAACTAGTGGAATTTCCCAAACTCTGATAACAAAACTTTTGTGTTCATTTGTGGTGTGTGAATAAATTTTCTTCACTTACATTTGTTTTTGTTTTAAATTTTTTTCTCTAAAATTTTCATTTTATTGTGATCTATTTGGTTTATAATATTTTTTTTTATGAGAGATAACTCAAGTTTGTATTTAAGAGAAAAGTATACATCTAAAATGGAAATGCACAAATTTAGACAGAGATAATTCCAAAAAGTGTCTGTAATTTTTAGGGATTGTAAACTCTCTTCAGTTTTGATCTCTTAGGTTTCGCAATCATTTGCGTCTTTAACATGCTTTAAGCATGCAATATCCATGTTTAAAACATGTGTAGGATCAATTAGTAAGCTCTTTCTCTCAAAATTTCAAACTATTAGGGTTGAACTGGTGGTATTTCCTAAACTCTGATAACAAAACTTTTGTGTTCATTTGTGGTGTGTGAATAAATTTTCTTCACTTACATTTGTTTTTGTTTTAAATTTTTTCTCTATAATTTTCTTTTTACTATGATCTATTTGCCTTCTTATATTTTTTTTTACGAGAGATAACTCAAGTTTATATTTAAGAGAAAAGTATACATCTAAAATGGAAATTCACAAATTTAGACAGAGATAATTCCAAAAAGTTCTGTAATTTTTAGGGATTGTAAACTCTCTTTAGTTTTTATATATTTGGTTTTGCGATCATCGGGAAAAGGGGGAGGTGGGGGATTTTCAACTGAGTGTTGATTTCCAAAATCCATAAGTCATTTATTACAAAAATATAGCCCGTTACGGATGATTGACCGATAAATCACTTTGCAATCATCTGTAATTGTTAGGTTAGATTTTTTTAAACGGGCAAAATTTTGACTCAGGTAAATATCCCACCGCACATTCACTTGAGAATTTAATGAGGTTTGGATCTACTGGTCATTTGCATCTTTAACATGTTTCAAGCATGCAATATCCATGTTTAAAACATGTGTAGGGTCAATTAGAAATCTCTTTCTTTCAAAATTCCTAGCTATCATGGTTGAACTGGTGGAATGTCCCAAACTTGGATAAAAAACTTTTGTGTTCATTTGTAGTGTGTGAATAAATTTTCTTCACTTACATTTGTTATTGTTTAAATTTTTTTCCACACATAAACTCAGAAAGTTTCATTTTGTTGTGATCTATTTGCCTTCTTATCTTTTTGTTTACGAGAGATAAAGGGAAAGTTGATACGAACCACGCCAACCTGTGACGAAATCCGATACCAAATATGGTAAACGTCCCCAAGACCTTTCAAATTTGGATGGAAATTTCAAGACGCCACAAACGGGGATGGAAATCCGTTTGATAAGTCGATGAATGCCACAAGGAAAATCCTTGATAAGTTCGAATAGTTCTAGCAAGAACCCAAGGATAATGTTTTTCACTCAAAAATGATAAAACTTCAAAAGTTGTTTTAGAAGCCTCTATTTATAGTGGAGGCCCGAAACCGTAATGTCTTGCCTACTCGTGCCCACATGCTCTTCCTCAATGCACGTGTGTGGCTGCTGGGCCCTCTTTCGGATCAACCTTGATGAGCGAAATCAGCCTTTTCTCCCCTTCCTTTGTGGCCACACTTGCTTCTTGTTGCATAACTCTCTGGACTATATTAATCAGCATGTCTTTGCATTTTTTGGCTTGTGCCCTTGTCACTAGACCAACTGGAACTTGAGTTGGTTCATGAGTATTCCTTGTAAGCTTGATGTCCTCATCAAAAGTGATAACTCAAGTTTTGATTTAAGAAAAAATTATACATCTAAAATGGAAATGCACAAATGTAGAGAGAGATAATTCCAAAAAGTGTTTGTACTTTTTAATGATTGTAAACTCTCTTCAATTTTTATATCTTAGGTTTTGCAATCATTGCGAAAATGGGGAGGCAGGGGATTTTTAACTAAGTGTTGACTCCCAATCCATAAGTCATTTCTTACAAAAATATTGCCTGTTACGCATGATTGACCGATAAATCACTTTACAATCATCTATGATTGTTAGGTTAGCTTTTTTGTAAACAGGAAATTTTTTGACTCAGGTAAATATCCCACCGCCCGTTCACTTGAGAATTTAACAATGTTTGGATCCACAGGACATTTGCATCTTTAACATGCTTCAAGCATGCAATATCCATATTTAAAACATGTGTAGGATCAATTAGAAATCTCTTTCTTACAAAATTCCAAGCTATTAGGGTTGAACTGGTGGAATTTCCAAAACTTGGATAACAAAATTTTTGTGTTCATTTGTGGTGTGTGAATAAATTTTCTGAACTTACAATTTTTTATTGTTTTAGAATTTTTTCCATACATAAATTCTAAAATTTCATTTTACTGTGATCTATTTGCCTTCTTACTTTTTCTTGTCTACGAGAGATAAAGGGAAAGTGATAACTCAAGTTTTGATTTAAGAAAAAAATATACATCTAAAATGGAAATGCACAAATGTAGAGAGAGATAATTCTAAAAAGTGTCTATAATTTTTATGTAAACTCTCTTCTAGTTTTATATCTTAGGTTTTGCAATCATTGGGAAAAGGGGGAGGGCGGGGGATTTTTAACCGAGTTTTGACTCCTAATCCATAGGCCACTTGCATCCTCAACATGTTTCTGGCATGCATATCCACCACATTTAAAGCATGTTAGGATCAGTTAGAAGGCCCTTTCCTATAAAATTCCACCAAGCTAATTATTAGGGGTTGTACTAGTGGAATTTCCCAAACATATATCACAAAACCTTGGAGTTCATTTTTAGTGCGTGAAATAATTTTCTTCACTTACATTTATTATAGTTTTTAAATTTTTTTGCGTACATGAACTCTAAAATTTTCATTTTGTTGCGATCTACTTGCCTTATATCTTTTTTGTTTACAAGAAAAATGGGAGAGCGAAAACTCAAGTTTCGATCTGAAAAGAAATTTGAACATCCAAAATGGGAAATGCACAAATGCTGAGAGAGATAATTCCAAAAAGTATCTGTGATTATTAAGGATAGGCAAAAAGTGGGTTGTTTGGCTCTGGTAAATATCCACCCACTTGAGAATTTGATTTTTTCTACTCCTTGAAATTTTTGGCATCATTAGGCCACTTGCATCCTCAACATGTTTCTGGCATGCATAGTCACCACATTTAAAGCAGGTTAGGATTAATTAGATGTCCCTTTCCTATAAAATTCCACCAAGCTAATTATTAGGGGTTGTACTAGTGGACTTTCCCAAACATGGATAACAAAACCTTTGAGTTCATTTTTAGTACGTGAAATAATTTTCTTCACATAAATTTATTTTAGTTTTCAGAGTTTTTTGCGTACATGAACTCTAAAGTTTTCATTTTGTTGCGATCTATTCGCCTGATATCTATTTTGTTTACGAGAAAAATGGGAGAGAAAAAAACTCAAATTTGGATCTGAAAAAAAATTTGAACATCCAAAATGGAAAATGTACAAATGCTGAGTGAGATAATTCCAAAAAGTATATGTGATATTTAAGGATAGGCAAAAAGTGGGTTGTTTGGCTCTGGTAAAATATCCAACCACTTGAGAATCTGATTTTTTACACTCAAAATTTTTGGCATCATTAGGCCACTTGCATCCTCAAAATGTTTCTGGCACGCATATCCACCACATTTAAAACAAGTTAGGATCAGTTAGAAGTCCCTTTCTTATAAAATTCCACCAAGCTAGTTATTAGGGGTTGTACTAGTGGAATTTCCCAAACATGGATAACAAAACCTTGGAGTTCATTTTTAGTGCATGAAATTTTTTTCTTCACTTACATTTATTATAATTTTCAAATTTTTTTGCGTACATGAACTCTAAAATTTTCATTTTGTTGCTATCTATTTGCCTTATATCTTTTTTGTTTACGAGAAAAATGGGAGAGCGAAAACTCTAGTTTGGATCTGAAAAGAAATTTGAATATCCAAAATGGAAAATGCATAACTGCTGAGTGAGATAATTCCGAAAAGTATATGTATTTTTTAAAGATATGCAAAAAGTAGGTTGTTTGGCTCTGGTAAATATCCAACCACTAGAGAATCTGATTTTTTCTACTACTTGAAAATTTTGGCATTATTAGGCCACTTGCATCCTCAACATGTTTTTGGCATGCATATCCACCATATTTAAAACATGTTAGGATCAGTTAGAAGTCCCTTTCCTCTAAAATTCCACCAAGCTAATTATTAGGAGTTGTACTAGTGGAATTTCCCAAACATGGATAACAAAACCTTGGAGTTCATTTTTAGTGCGTGAAATAATTTTCTTCACTTACATTTATTATAGTTTTCAAATTTTTTTGCGTACATGAACTCTTAAATTTTCATTTTTTTGCGATCTCTTATATCTTTTTTGTTTACGAGAAAAATGGGAGAGTGAAAATTCAAGTTTGGATCTAAAAAAAAATTTGAACATCCAAAATGCACATATGCTGAGAGAGATAATTCCAAAAAGCATCTGTGATTTTTAAGGATACGCAAAAAGTGGGTTGTTTGGCTGTAGTAAATATCCAACCACTTGGGAATTAGATTTTTTCTACTCAAAATTTTTGGCATCATTAGGCCACTTGCATCCTCAACATGTTTCTTGCATGCATATCCACCACATTTAAAACTTGTTAGGATCAGTTAGAAGTCCCTTTCCTATAAAATTCCACCAAGCTAATTATTAGGGGTTGTACTAGTGGAATTTCCCAAACATAGATAACAAAACCTAGGAGTTCATTTTTAGTACGTGAAATAATTTTCTTCCCGTACATTTACTATAGTTTTCAAACTTTTTTGCATACATGAACTCTATAGTTTTCATTTTGTTGAGATCTATTCACCTGATATCTTT
Source organism: Aristolochia californica (assembly GCF_029961685.1). Lineage (NCBI taxonomy): Eukaryota > Viridiplantae > Streptophyta > Magnoliopsida > Piperales > Aristolochiaceae > Aristolochia > Aristolochia californica. Next base: position 20,733,045 of record NW_027182257.1, on the reverse strand, counting down.
TTTGTTTACGAGAAAAATGGGAGAGCGAAAACACAAGTTTGGATCTGAAAAAAAAATTGAACCTCCAAATGGGAAATGCACAATTGCAGACAGAGATAATTCCAAAAAGTATTTGTGCTCTTTAAAGATAGGCAAAAACTGGGTTGTTTTGCTCTTGTAAATATCCACCCACTTGAGAATCTGATTTTTTCTTCTCCTTGAAATTTTTGGCATCATTAGGCCACTTGGATCCTCAACATGTTTTAGGCATGTATATCCACCACATTTAAAGCATGTTAGGATCATTTAGATGTCCCTTTCCTATAAAATTCCACCAAGCTAATTATTAGGGGTTGTACTAGTGGAATTTCCCAAACATGGATAACAAAACCTTGGAGTTCATTTTTAGTGCGTGAAATAATTTTCTTCCCTTACAGTTATTATACTTTTCAAATTTTTTTGCGTACATGAACTCTAAAATTTTCATTTTTGTTGCGATCTCTTATATCTTTTTTGTTTACGAGAAAAATGGGAGAGCGAAAACTTCAGTTTGGATCTAAAAAAAAATTTGAACATCCAAAATGCACATATGCTGAGAGAGATAATTCCAAAAACCATCTGTGATTTTTAAAGATACACATAAAGTGGGTTGTTTGGCTCTGGTAAATATCCAACCACTTGGGAATCAAATTTTTTCTACTCCTTGAAATTTTTGGCATCATTAGGCCACTTGCATCCTCAACATGTTTCTGGCATGCATATCCACCACATTTTAAGCATGTTAGGATAAGTTAGAAGTCCCTTTCCTATAAAATTCCACCAAGCTAATTATTAGGGGTTGTACAAGTGGAATTTCCCAAACATGGATAAGAAAACCATGGAGTTCATTTTTAGTACGTGAAATAATTTTTTTCACATACATTTATTTTAGTTTTCAAATTTTTTTGCGTATATGAACTCTAAAATTTTTATTTTGTTACAATCTTTTTGCCTTGTATCTTTTTTGTTTACGAGAAAAATGGGAGAGGGAAAACTCAAGTTTGGATCTGAAAAAAAATTTGAATATCCAAAATGGAAAATGCACAATTGCTGAGAGAGATAATTCCAAAAAGTATCTGTAATTTTAAAGATATGCAAAATATGGGTTGTTTGGCTCTGGTAAATATCCAACCACTTGAGAATCTGATTTTTTCTACTCCTTGAAATTTTTGGCATCATGAGGCCACTCGAATCCTCAACATGTTTCTGGAATGCATATCCACCACATTTAAAGCATGTTAGGATTTGTTAGATGTCCCTTTCCTATAAAATTCCACCAAGCTAGTTATTAGGGGTTGTACTAGTGGAATTTCCAAAAAATGGATAACAAAACCTTAGACTTCATTTTTAGTGCATGATTTTTTTTTTCACTTACATATATCATATAGTTTTCAAATTTTTTTGCGTATATGAACTCTAAAATTTTCATTTTGTTATGGTCTATTTGTGTTATATCTTTTTTGCTTACGAGAAAAATGGGAGAGAAAAAACTCAAGTTTGGATTTGAAAAAAAATTTGAACATCCAAATCTGGAAATGCACAAATGCAGAGAGAGATAATTCCAAAAAGTATCTGTGCTTTTTAAAGATTGGCAAAATGTGGGCTGTTTGGCTCTGGTAAATATCCACCCACTAGAGAATCTGATTTTTTCTACTCAGAAATTTTTAGCATCATTAGGCCACTTGCATCCTCAACATGTTTCTGGCATGCATATCCACCACATTTAAAGCATGTTAGGATCAGTTAGATGTCCCTTTCCTATAAAATTCCACCAAGCTAATTATTAGGGGTTGTACTAGTGGAATTTCCAAAACATGGATAAGAAAACCTTGGAGTTCATTTTTAGTACATGAATCAATTTTCTTCACATACATTTATTTTAGTTTTCAAATTTTTTTGCGAATATGAACTCCAAACTTTTCATTTTGTTGTGATCTATTTGCCTTATATCTTTTTTGTTTACGAGAAAAATGGGAGAGCGAAAACTCAAGTTTGGATATGAAAAAAAATTTGAACTTCAAAAATGGAAAATGCACAAATGCTGAGAGAGATAATTCTAAAAAGTATCTGTGATTTTTAAGGTAGGCAAAAAGTGGGTTGTTTGGCTCCCATAAATATCCACTAACTTGAGAATATGATTTTTTTCTACTCCTTGAAATTTTTTGCGTCATTAGGCCACTTGTATCCTCAACATGTTTCTGGCATGCATATCAACCATATTTAAAGCATGTTAGGATCAGTTAGATGTCCCTTTCCTATAAAATTCCACCAAGCTAATTATTAGGGGTTGTACTAGTGGAATTTCCCAAACATGGATAACAAAACCTTGGAGTTAATTTTTAGTGCGTGAAATAATTTTCTTCACTTACATTTATTATAGTTTTCAAATTTTTTTGCGTATATGAACTCTAAAATTTTCATTTTTTTGCGATCTATTTGCCTGATATATTTTTTTTACAAGAAAAATGGGAGAGCAAAAACTCAAGTTTGGATCTGAAAAAAAATTTGAACATCCAAAATGCACATATGCGGAGAGAGATAATTCCAAAAAGCATCGTTGATTTTTAAGGATAGGCAAAAAGTGGGTTGTTTGGCTCTGGTAAATATCCAACCACTAGGGAATCAGATTTTTTCTACTCCTTGAAATTTTTGGCATCATTAGGCCACTTGCATCCTCAACATGTTTCTGGCATGCATATCCACCACATTTAAAGCATGTTAGGATAATTTAGAAATTCCTTTCCTATAAAATTCCACCAAACTAATTATTAGGGGTTGTACTAGTGGAATTTTCCAAACATGGATAACAAAACCTTGGAGTTCATTTTTAGTGCGTGAAATAATTTTCTTCACTTACATATATTATAGTTTTCAATTTTTTTTGCATACATGACCTCTAAAATTTTCATTTTGTTGCGATCTATTTGCCTTATATCTTTTTTGTTTACGAGAAAAATGGGAGGGTGAAAACTCAAGTTTGGATTTGAAAAAAAATTTGAACAACAAAAATGGAAAATGCACATATGCTGAGAGAGATATTTCCAAAAAGTTTCTGTGATTTCTAAGGATAGGTAAAAAGTGGGTTGTTTGGTTCTGGTAAATATCCACCCACTTGAGAATCTAATTTTTTCTACTCCTTGAAATTTTTGGCATCATTTGGCCACGTGCATCCTCAACATGTTTCTGGCATGCATATCCACCACATTTAATGGATGTTAGGATCAGTTAGATGTCCCTTTCCTATAAAATTCCACTAAGCTAATTATTAGGGGTTGTACTAGTGGAATTTCCCAAACATGAATAACAAAACCTTGGAGTTCATTTTTAGTACGTGAAATAATTTTCTTCACTTACATTTATAATAGTTTTCAAATTTTTTTGCGTACATGAATTCTAAAATTTTCATTTTGTTGCGATCTATTTGCCTTATATCTTTTTTGTTTATGAGAAAAATGGGAGAGCGAAAACTCAAGTTTTGATCTGAAAAATTTTTTTATCATCCAAAATGGAAAATGCACAAATGCTGAGAGAGTTAATTCCAAACAACATTTGTGATTTATAGGTTATGCAAAAAGTGGGTTGTTTGGCTCAGGTAAATATCCAACCACGTGAGAAACTGATTTTTTCTACTCGAAATTTTTGTTATGATTAGGCCACTTGCATCCTCAACATGTTTCTGGCATGCATATCTACCACATTTAAAGCATGTTAGGATTAGTTAGAAGTCCCTTTCTTATAAAATTCCACCAAGCTAATTATTAGCGGTTGTACTAGTGGAATTTCCCAAACATGGATAACAAAACCTTGGAGTTCATTTTTAGTGTGTGAAATAATTTTTTTCACTTACATTTATTATAGTTTTCAAATTTTTTTACGTATATGAACTCTAAAATTTTTATTTTGTTGCGATCTATTTGCCTGATATCTCTTTTGTTTACAAGAAAAATGGGAGAGCGAAAACTCAAGTTTGGTTTTGAAAAAAAATTAGAACATCCAAAATGGAAAACGCACAAATGCTGAGGGAGATAATTCGGTGATTTTTAAGGATAGACAAAAAGTGGGTTGTTTGGCTCTGGTAAAATATCCAACCACTTGAGAATCTGATTTTTTTTACTCCTTGAAATTTTTGGCATCATTAGGCCACTTGCATCCTCAACATGTTTCTGGCATGCATATCCACCTCATTTAAAACAAGTTAGGATCAGTTAGAAGTCCCTTTCCTATAAAATTCCGCCAAGCTAATTATTAGGGGTTGTACTAGTGGAATTTCCGAAACATGGATAACAAAACCTTGGAGTTCATTTTTAGTGCGTGAAAAAATTTTCTTCACTTAAATTTATTATATTTTTCAAATTTTTTTGCGTACATGAACTCTAATATTTTCATTTTGTTTCGATCTATTTGCCTTATATCTTTTTTTTTTACGAGAAAAATGGGAGAGCGAAAACTCAAGTTTGGATCTGAAAAAAAATTTGAACATCGAAAATGGAAAATGCACAAATGTTGAGAGAGATAATTCCAAAAAGTATCTATGATATTTAAGGATAGGCAAAAAGTGGGTTGTTTGGCTCTGGTAAATATCCACCCACTTGAGAATCAGACTTTTTGTACTCCTTGAATTTTTTTGCATCATTAGGGCACTTGCATCCTCAACATGTTTCTGGCATGCATATCCACCACATTTAAAGCATTTTAGGATCAGTTAGATGTCCTTTTCCTAAAAAATTCCACCAAGCTAATTATTAGGGTTTGTACCAGTGGAATTTCCCAAACATGGATAACAAAACCTTGGAGTTCATTTTTAGTGCATGAAATAATTTTCCTCACTTACATTTATTATAGTTTTAAAATTTTTTTGCGTACATGAACTCTTAAATTATAATTTTTTGAGATCTATTTGCCTTAGATCTTTTTTGTTTAAGCGAAAAATGGGAGAGCGAAAACTCAAGTTTGGATTTGAAAAAGAAATACGAACATCCAAAATGCACATATACTGAGAGAGATAATTCCAAAAAGCATCTGTTATTTTTAAGGATAGGCAAAAAGTGAGTTGTTTGGCTCTAGTAAATATCCAATCACTTGGGAATCAGATTTTTTCTACTCCTTGAAATTTTTGGCATCATTAGGCCAATTGCATCCTCAACATGTTTCTGGCATGCATATCCACCACATTTAAAGCATGTTAGGATCAGTTAGAAGTCCCTTTCCTTTAAAATTCCTCCAAGCTAATTATTAGGGGTTGTACTAGTGCAATTACCCAAACATGGATAACAAAACCTTGGAGTTGATTTTTAGTGTGTGAAATAATTTTCTTGACTTACATTTATTGTAGTTTTCAAATTTTTTTGCGTACATGAACTCTTAAATTTTCATTTTGTTGCGACCTATTTGCCTTATCTCTTTTTTTTTTTACGAGAAAAGTGGGAGAGCGAAAACTCAAGTTTGGATTTGAAAAAAAATTTAAACATCCAAAATGGAAAACGCACAAATGCTGAGAAAGATAATTTCAAAAAGTATCTGTGATATTTATGGATGGGGAAAAAGTGGGTTGTTTGGCTCTGGTAAATATCCACCCACTTGAGAATCTGACTTTTTCTACTCGAAATTTTTTGCATCATTAGGCCACTTGCATCCTCAACATGTTTCTGGCATGCATATCCACCACATTTAAAGCATGTTAGGATTAGTAAGAAGTCCCTTTCCTTTAAAATTCCACCAAGCTAATTATTAGGGGTTGTACTAGTGGAATTTCCCAAACATAGATAACAAAACGTTGGAGTTCATTTTTAGTGGGTGAAATAATTTTCTTAACTTACATTTATTATTGTTTTCAAAGTTTTTTGCGTACATGAACTCTAAAATTTTCATTTTGTTGCGATCTATTCACCTGATATCTCTTTTCTTCAGGAGAAAAATGGGAGAGCGAAAACTCAAGTTTGGATGTGAAAAAAAAATTGAACATCCAAAATGGAAAATGCACAAATGCCAAGGGACATAATTCCAAAAAGTATCTGTGATTTTTAAGGATAGGCAAAAAGTGGGTTGTTTGGCTCTGGTAAAATATCCAACCACTTGAGAATCTGATTTTTTTTACTCCTTGAAAATTTTGGCATCATTAGGCCACTTGTATCCTCAACATGTTTCTGGCATACATATCCACCACATTTAAAGCAAGTTAGGATCAGTTAGAAGTCCCTTTCCTATAAAATTCTACCACGCTAATTATTAGGGGTTGTACTAGTGGAATTTCCCAAACATGGATAACAAAAACTTGGAGTTCATTTTTAGTGCATGAAATTTTTTTCTTCACTTACATTTATTATAGTTTTCAAATTTTTTTGCACACATGAACTCTAAAATTTTCATTTTGTTGCGATCTATTTGCCTTATATCTTTTTTGTTTACGAGAAAAATGGGAGAGCAAAAACTGAAGTTTGGATTTAAAAAAAAATTTGAATGTCCAAAATGGGAAATGCACAAATGTAGAGGGAGATAATTCCAAAAAGTATAAGTGCTTTTTAATGATAGGCAAAAAGTGGGTGGTTTGGCTCTGGTAAATCTCCACCCACTTGAGAATCTGACTTTTTCTACTACTTGAAATTTTTTGCATCATTAGGCCACTTGCATCCTCAACATGTTTCTGGCATGCATATCCACCACATTTAAAGCATGTTAGGATCAGTTAGATGTCCCTTTCCTATAAAATTCCACCAATCTATATATTAGGGGTTGTACTAGTGGAATTTCCCAAACATGGATAACAAAACCTTGGTGTTCATTTTTAGTGCGAGAAATAACATTCTTCTCTTACATTTATTATAGTTTTAAAATTTGTTTGCGTACATGAACTCTAAAATTTTCATTTTTTTGCGATATATTTGCCTTATATCTTTTTTGTTTACGATAAAAATGGGAGAGTGAAAACTCAAGGTTGGATCTAAAAAAAAATTTGAACATCCAAAATGTACATATATTGAGAGAGATAATTCCACAAAGCATTTGTGATTTTTAAGGATAGGCAAAAAGTGGTTGTTTGGCTCTGGTAAATATCCAACCACATGGGAATCAGATTTTTTGTACTCCTTGAATTTTTTGGCATCCTTAGGCCAATTGCATCCTCAACATGTGTCTGGTATGCATATCTACCACATTTAAAGCATGTTAGGATCAGTTAGAAGTCCCTTTCCTATAAAATTCCACCAACCTAATTATTAGGGGTTGTACTAATGGAATTTCCCAAACATGGATAACAAAACCTTGGAGTTGATTTTTAGTGTGTGAAATAATTTTCTTCACTTACATTTTTTATAGTTTTCAAATTTTTTTGCGTACATCAACTCTAAAATTTTCATTTTGTTGCGATCTATTTGCCTTATATCTTTTTAGTTTACGAGAAAAAAGGGAGAGCGAAAACTCAAGTTTGGATCTGAAAAAAAATTTTAACATCCAAAATGGAAAATGCACAAATGCTGAGAGAGATAATTCCAAAAAGTATCTGTGATTTTTATGGATGGGCAAAAAGTGAGTTGTTTGGCTTATGTAAATATCGACCCACTTGAGAATCTGATTTTTCTACTCCTTAAAATTTTTGGAATAATTAGGCCACTTGCATCCTCGACATGTTTCTGGCATGCATATCCACCACATTTAAAGTATGTTAGGATTAGTTAGAAATCCCTTTCCTATAAAATTCCACCAAGCTAATTATTAGGGGTTGTACTAGTGGAATTTCCCAAACATGGATAACAAAACCTTGGAGTTCATTTCTAGTGCGTGAAATAATTTTCTTAACTTACATTTATTATTGTTTTCAAAGTTTTTTTTGCGCACAGGAACTCTAAAATTTTCATTTTGTTGCGATCTATTTGCCTTATATCTTTTTTGTTTACGAGAAAAATGGGTGAGCAAAAACGCAAGTTTGGATTTAAAAGAAAATTTGAACGTCCAAAATGGGAAATGCACAAATGTAGAGGGAGATAATTCCAAAAAGTATCTGTGCTTTTTAAAGATAGGCAAAAAGTGGGTGGTTTCGCTCAAGTAAATATCCACCCACTTCAGAATCTGACTTTTTCTTCTCCTTGAAATTTTTTGCGTCATTAGGCCACTTGCATCCTTAACATATTTCTGGCATGCATATCCACCACATTTAAAGCATGTTAGGATCAGTTAGATGTCCCTTTCCTATAAAATTCCACCAATCTAATTATTAGGGGTTGTACTAGTGGAATTTCCCAAACATGGATAACAAAACCTTGGTGATCATTTTTAGTGCGTGAAATAACTTTCTTTACTTACATTTATTATAGTTTAAAATTTTTTTTGCGTACATGAACTCTAAAATTTTCATTTTTTACGATATATTTGCCTTATATCTTTTTTGTTTACGAGAAAAATAGGAGAGCGAAAACTTAAGTTTGGATCTAAAAAAAAATTTGAACATCCAAAATGCACATATACTGAGCGAGATAATTCCAAAAAGCATATGCGATTTTTAAGCATAGGCAAAAAGTGAGTTGTTTGGCTCTAGTAAATATCCAACCACTTGGGAATCAGGTTTTTTCTACTCCTTGAAATTTTTGGCATCATTAGGCCACTTGCATCCTCTACATGTTTCTGGCATGCATATCCACCATATTTAAAGCATGTTAGCATAAGTTAGCAGTCCCTTTCCTATAAAATTCCACCAGCTAATTATTAGGGGTTGTACTAGTGGAATTTCGCTAACATGGATAACAAAACCTTGGCGTTAATTTTTAGTACGTGAAATAATTTTCTTCCCTTACATTTATTATAGTTTTCAAATTTTTTTGGGTACATGAACTCTAAAATTTTCATTTTGTTGCGATCTATTTGCCTTATATCTTTTTTATTTACGAGAAAAATGGGAGAGCGAAAACTCAAGTTTGGATCTGAAAAAAAATTTGAACATCCCAAATGGAAAACACACAAATGCTGAGAGAGATAATTCCACAAAGTATTTGTGATCTTTAAGGATTGGCAAGAAGTGGGTTGTTTGGCTCTGGTAACATATCCAACCACTTGAGAATCTGATTTTTTCTACTTCTTGAAATTTTTGGCATCATTAGGCCACTTGCATCCTCAACATGTTTCTGGCATCCATATCCACCACATTTAAAGAAAGTTAGGATCAGTTAGAAGTCTCTTACCTATAAAATTCCACCAAGCTAATTATAAGGGGTTGTACTAGTGGAATTTGCCAAACATGCATAACAAAACCTTGGAGTTCATTGTTAGTGCATGAAATAATTTTCTTCACTTACATTTATTATAGTTTTCAATTTTTTTTGCGTATATGAAGTCTTAAATTTTCATTTTGTTGTGTTCTATTTGCCTTACATCTTTTTTTTTACGAGAAAAATGGGATAGCAAAAACTCAAGTTTGGATCTCAAAAAAAATTTGAACATCCAGAATGGGAAATGCACAAATGCAAAGAGAGATAATTCGAAAAAGTTTCTGTGATTTTTAATGGTAGGAAAAAAGTGGGTTGTTCGGCTCTGGTAAATATCCACCCACTTGAGAATCTGATTTTTTCTATTCCTTCAAATTTTTGGCATCATTAGGCCACTAGAATCCTGAACATGTTTCTGGCATGCATATCCACCACATTTAAAGCATGTTAGGATCAGTTAGATGTCCCTTTCCTATAAAATTCCACCAAGCTAATTATTAGGGGTTGTACTAGTGGAATTTCCCAAACATGGATAAGAAAACCTTGGAGTTCATTTTTAGTACGTGAAATAATTTTCTTCACATACATTTCTTATAGTTTTAGAATTTTTTTGCGTATTTGAACTCTAAAATTTTCATTTTGTTGCGATCTTTTTGCCTTATATCTTTTTTGTTTACGAGAAAAATGGGAGAGCGAAAACTCAAGTTTGGATATGAAAAAAGATTTGAACATCCAAAATGGAAAATGCACAAATGTAGAGAGAGATAATTCCAAAAAGTATCTATGATTTTTAAGGATAGGAAAAAGTGGGTTGTTTGGCTCTGGTAAATATCCACCCACTTGAGAATCTGATTTTTTCTTCTCCTTGAAGTTTTTAGCATCATTAGGGCACTTGCATCCTCTACATGTTTCTGCCATGCATATATCCACCACATTTAAAGCAAGTTAAGATCAGTTAGAAGTCCCTTTCCTATAAAATTCCACCAATCTAATTATTAGGGGTTGTATTAGCCGAATTTCCCAAACATGGATAACAAAACCTCTGAATTCATTTTTAGTGCGTGAAATAATTTTCTTCACTTTCATTTTTTACAGTTTTCAAATTTTTTTGCGTACATGAACTCAAAAATTTTTTTTTTGTTCCGATAGATTTGCTTGAGCTAAAACTCAAGTTTGGATCTGAAAAAAAATTTGAACATCCAAAATGGGAAATACACAAATCCAGAGTGAGATAATTCACAAAAGTATCTGTGATTTTTAATGATAGGAAAAAAGTGGGTTGTTTGGCTCTGGTAAATATCCACTCACTTGAGAATCTGATTTTTTCTACTCCTCGAAATTTTTGGCATCATTAGGCCACTTGCATCCTCAACATGTTTCTGGCATGCATATCCACCACATTTAAAGCATGTTAGGATCAGTTAGAAGTCCCTTTCCTATAAAAGCCCACCAAGCTAATTATTAGGGGTTGTGCTATTGGAATTTCCCAAACATGGATAACAAAACCTCTGAGTTCATTTTTAGTGCGTGAAATAATTTTTTTCACTTACATTTTTTATAGTTTTCAAATTTTTTTGCGTACATGAACTCTAAAATTTTCATTTTGTCTCGATCTATTTGCCTTATATCTTTTTTCTTTATGAGAAAAATGGGAGAGCGAAAACTCAAGTTTGGATCTGAAAAAAAATTTGAACATCCAAAATGGAAAATGCACAAATATTGAGAGAGATAATTCCACAAAGTATCTGTGATTTTTAAGGATTGGCAAAAAGTGGGTTGTTTGGCTCTGCTACCATATCCAACCCCTTGAGAATCTGATTTTTTCTACTCCTTGAAATTTTTGGCATCATTAGGCCACTTGCATCCTCAACATGTTTCTGACATGCATATTCACCACATTTAAAGCAAGTTAGGATAAGTTAGAAGTCCCTTTCCTATAAAATTCCACCAAGCTAATTATTAGGGGTTGTACTAGTGGAATTTCCCAAACATGGACAACAAAACCTAGAGTTCATTTTTAGTGCATGAAATAATTTTCTTCACTTACATATATTATAGTTTTCAAATTTTTGTGCGTACAATAAACTCTAAAATTTTCATTTTGTTGCGATCTTTTTTCCTTATATTTTTTTTAACAGAAAAATGGGAGAGCAAAAACTCATGTAAATCTAAGAAAAAATTTGAACATCCAAAATGGGAAATGCACAAATATAGAGAGAGATAATTCATAAAAAGTATTTTTAATTTTTAAAGATAGGCAAAAAGTGGGTTGTTTGGCTCTGGTAAATATCCTCCCACTTGAGAATTAGATTTTTTCTACTCCATGAAATTTTCGGCATCATTAGGCCACTTGCATCTTCAACATGTTTCTAGCAGGCATTCCACCACATTTAAAGCATGTTAGGATCAGTTAGAAGTCCCTTTCCTATAAAATTCCACCAAACTAATTATTAGGGGTTGTACTAGTGGAATTTCCCAAACATGGATAACAAAACCTTGGAATTCGTTTTTAGTACGTGAAATAATTTTCTTCACATACATTTACTATAGTTTTCAATTTTTTTTGCGTATATGAACTCTAAAATTTTCATTTTGTTGTGATCTATTTGCCTTTTATCGTTTTTGTTTAAGAGAAAAATGGGAGAGCGAAAACTTAAGTTTGGATCTGAAAAAAGATTTGAACATCCAAAATGGAAAATGCAAAAATGCAGAGAGAGATAATTCCAAAAAGTATCTGTGATTTTTAATGATAGGCAAAAAGTGGGTTGTTTGGCTCTGGTAAATATCCACCCACTTGAGAATCTTATTTTTTCTACTCCTTGAAATTTTTGGCATCAATAGGCCACTTGCATCCTCAACATGTTTCTGGCATGCATATCCACCACATTTTAAGCATGTTAGGATCAGTTAGAAGTCCCTTTCCTATAAAATTCCACCAAGCTAATTATTAGGGGTTGTACTAGTGGAATTTCCCAAACATGGATAACAAAACCTCTGAGTTCATTTTTATTGTGTGAAATAATTTTCTTCACTTACATTTTTTATAGTTTTCAAATTTTTTTGGGTACATGAATTGTAAAATTTTCATTTTGTTGCGACCTATTTGCCTTATATCTTTTTTGTTTACGAGAAAAATGGGAGAGCGAAAACTCAAGTTTGGATCTGAAAAAAAATTTGAACATCCAAAATGGAAAATGCACAAATGCTGAGAGAGATAATTCCACAAAGTATCTGTGATCTTTAAGGATTGGCAAAAAGTGGGTTGTTTGGCTCTGGTTACATATCCAACCACTTGAGAAACTTGTTTTTTCTACTTGATGAAATTGTTGGCATCATTTGGCCACTTGCATCCTCAACATCTTTCTGGCATGCATATCCACCACATTTAAAGCAAGTTAGGATCAGTTAGAAGTCTCTTGCCTGTAAACTTCCACCAAGCCAATTATAAGGGGTTGTACTAGTGGAATTAGCCAAACATGGATAACAAAACCTTGCAGTTGATTGTTAGTGCGTGAAATAATTTTCTTCATTTACATTTATTATAGTTTTCAAATTTTTTTGCGTATATGAAGTCTTAAATTTTCATTTTGTTGCGTTCTATTTGCCTTACATCTTTTTTTTACGAGAAAAATGGTAGAGTGAAAACTCAAGTTTGGATCTGAAAAAAATTTTGAACATCCAGAATGGGAAATGCACAAATGCAGAGAGAGATAATTCCAAAACGTTTTTGTGATTTTTAATTGTGGGAAAAAAGTGGGTTGTTCGGTTCTGGTAAATATCCACCCTCTTGAGAATCTGATTTTTTCTACTCCTTGAAATTTTTGGCAATATTAGGCCACTTGCATCCTCAATATGTTTCTTGCATGTATATCCACCACATTTAAAGCATGTTAGGATCAGTTAGAAGTCCCTTTCCTATAAAATTCAACCAAGCTAATTATTAGGGGTTGTACTAGTGGAATTTCCCAAATATGGATAACAAAACCTCTGAGTTCATTTTAACTACGTGAAATAATTTTCTTCACTTAAATTTTTTATAGTTTTCAAATTTTTTTGCGTACATGAACTCTAAAATTTTCATTTTGTTGCGATCTATTTGCCTTATATCTTTTTTGTTTACGAAAAAAATGGGAGAGCGAAAACTCTAGTTTGGATTTGAAAAAAAATTTGAACATCCAAAATGGAAAATGCACATATGCTGAGAGAGATAATTCCAAAACGTATCTGTGATTTTTAAGGATAGACAAAAAATGGGTTGTTTGGCTCAGGTCAATATCCACCCACTTGAGAAACTGATTTTTTTTACTGCTTCAAATTTTTGGCATCATTAGGCCACAAGCATCCTCAACAAGTTTCTGGCATGCATATCCACCACATTTAAAGCAAGTTAGGATAAGTTAGAAGTCCCTTTCCTATAAAATTCCACAGAGCTAATTATTAGGGGTATTACTAGTGGAATTTTCCAAACATGTATAACAAAACATTGAAGTTCATTTTTTAGTGCATGAAATAATTTTCTTCACTTACATTTACTTTAGTTTTCAAATTTTTTTGCGTACATGAACTCTAAATTTTTTTTTTGTTGCGATATATTTGCTTTATATCTTTTTTGTTTACGAGAAAATTGGGAGATCGGAAAATCAAGTTTGGATCTGAAAAAAATTTGAACATCCAAAATGGGAAATGCACAAATGCAGAGAGAGATAATTCCACAAAGTATCTGTGATTTTTAATGATAGGAAAAAAGTGGGTTGTTTGGCTCTGGTAAATATCCACCCACTAGAGAATCTGATTTTTTCTACTCCTTGAATTTCAAAGAATCACAGATACTTGTTGGAATTATCTCTCTCAGCATTTTTGCATTTTCCATTTTGGATGTTCAATTTTTTTTTCATATCCTAACTTGATTTTTTGCTCTCCCTTTTTTCTCGTAAACTAAAAAGATATTAGGAAAATATATCGCAATAAAATGAAAATTTTAGAGTTCATGTACGTAAAAAAAATTGAAAACTATAAAAAATGTAAGTGAAGAAAATTATTTCACGCATTAAAAATGAACTCTAGGGTTTTGTTATCCACATTTGGGAAATTCCACTAGTACAACCCCTAATAATTAGGTTGGCGGAATTTTATAGGAAAAGAACTTCTAACTGATCCTAACATGCTTTAAATGTGGTGGATATGCATGTCAGACACATGTTGAGGATGCAATTGGCCTAATGACGCAAAAAATTTAAGGAGTACAAAAAATCTGGTTCCCAAGTGGTTGGATATTTACCAGAGCCAAACAACCCACTTTTTGCCTATCCTTAAAAATCACGGATGCTTTTTGGAATTATCTCTCTTAGTATATGTGCATTTTGGATGTTCAAATTTCTTTTTAGATCCAAACTTAAGTTTTCAATCTCCCATTTTTCGCGTAAACAAAAAAGATATAAGGCAAATATATCGCAAAAAAATGAAAATTTTAGAGTTCATGTACGCAAAAAAAATTTAAAACTATAATAAATGTAAGTGAAGAAAATTATTTCACGCACTAAAAATGAACACCAAGGTTTTGTTATCCATGTTTGGGAAATTCCACTAGTACAAACCCTAATAATTAGATTGGTGGAATTTTATAGGAAAGGGACATCTAACTAATCCTAACATGCTTTAAATGTGGTGGATATGCATGCCAGAAACATGTTGAGGATGCAAGTGGCCTAATGATGCAAAAATTTCAAGGAGTAGAAAAAGTCAGATTCTCAAGTGGGGGGATATTTACCTGAGCCAAACCACCCACTTTTTCCCTATCTTAAAAAGGCACAGATACTTTTTGGAATTATCTCTCTCTACATTTGTGCATCTCGCATTTTGGACGTTCAATTTTTTTTTAAATCCAAACTTGAGTTGTCGCTCTCCCATTTATCTCGTAATCAAAAAAGATATAAGGCAAATAGATCGCAACAAAATGAAAATTTTAGAGTTCACGTGCGCAAAAAAATTTGAAAACTATAATAAATGTAAGTGAATTTTTTTTTGATGCACTAAAAATGAACTCCAAGGTTTTGTTATCCATGTTTGGGAAATTCCTCTAGTACAACCCCTAATAATTAGCTTGGTGGAATTTTATAGGAAAAGGGACTTCTAACTGATCCTAACTTGCTTTAAATGTGGTGGATATGCATGCCAGAAACATGTTGAGGATGCAAGTGGCCTAATGATGCCAAAAATTTCAAGGAATAAAAAAAATCAGATTCTCAAGTTGTTGGATATTTTACCAGACCCAAACAACCCACTTTTTTCCTATCCTTAAAAATCACAGATACTTTTTGGAAATATCTCCCTCAGCATTTGTGCATTTTCCATTTTGGATGTTAAAATCTTTTTTCACTTCCAAACTTGAGTTTTTGCTCTCCCATTTTTCTCGTAAACAAAAGAGATATCAGGTGAATAGATCGCAACAAAATGTAAATTTTAGAGTTCTTGTACGCAAAAAACTTTGAAAACAATCGTAAATGTAACTTAAGAAAATTATTTCACGCACTAGAAATTAACTCTATGGTTTTGTTATCCTTGTTTGAGAAATTCCACAAGTACAACCCCTAATAATTAGCTTGGTGGAATTTTAAAGGAAAGGGATTTCTAACTAATCCTAACATGCTTTAAATATGGTGGATATGCATGCCAGAAACATGTCGAGGATTCAAGTGGCCTAATGATGCGGAAAATTTTAAGAAGTAGAAAAAATCAGATTTTGAAGTGGGTGGATATTTACATTAGCCAAACAACGCACTTTTTGCCTATCCATAAAAATCACAGATACTTTTTGGAATTATCTCTCTCAACATTTGTGCATTTCCATTTTGGATGTTAAAATTTTTTTTCAGATCCAAAGTTGATTTTTTGCTCTCCCTTTTTTCTCGTAAACTAAAAAGATATGAGGCAAATAGATCGCAACAAAATGAAAATTTTAGAGTTCATGTACGCAAAAAAAATTTGAAAACTATAAAAATGTAAGTGAAGAAAATTATTTCACGCACTAAAAATCAACTCCAAGGTTTTGTTATCTATGTTTGGGAAATTCCACTAGTACAACCCCTAATAATTAGGTTGGTGGAATTTTATAGGAAAGGGACTTCTAACTGATCCTAACGTGCTTAAAATGTGGTGGATATGCATGCCAGAAACATGTTGCGGATGCAATTGGCCTATTGAAGCCAAAAATTTCAAGGAGTAGAAAAAATCAGATTCTCAAGTGGGTGGATATTTACGAGAGCCAAACAACCCACTTGTTGCCTATCATTAAAAATTACAGATACTTTTTGGAATTGTCTCTCTCTGCATTTTTGCATTTTTCATTTTGGATGTTCAAATCTTTTTTTAGATCCAACCTTGAGTTTTCGCTCTCCCATTTTTCTCGTAAACAAAAAAGATATAAGGCAAATAGATCGCAACAAAATGAAAATTTTAGAGTTCATTTAAGTAAAAAAATTTGAAAACTATAGTAAATGTAAGTGAAGAAAATTATTTCACGAACTAAAAATGAACTCTAAGGTTTTCATATCCACGTTTGGGAAATTCCACTAGTACAACCCCTAATAATTAGCTTGGTGGAATTTTATAGGAAAGGGACTTCTAACTGATCCTAACATGCTTTAATTGTGGTGGATATGCATGCCAGAAACATGTAGAGGATGCAAGTGGCCTAATGATGCCAAAAATTTCAAGGAGTAGAAAAAATCAGATTCTCAAGTGGTTGGATATGTTACCAGAGCCAAACAACCCACTTTTTGCCAATCCTTAAAAATCACAGATATTTTGTGGAATTATCTCTCTCAGCATTTGTGCATTTTCCATTTTGGATGTACAAATTTTTTTTCAGATCCAAACTTGAGTTTTCGCTCTCCCATTTTTCTCGTAAACAAAACAGATATAAGGCAAATAGATCGCAACAAAATGAAAATTTAAGAGTTCATGTACGCAAAAAAAATTAAAAACTATAAAAAATGTAAGTGAAGAAAATTATTTCACGCACTAAAAATGAACTCAGAGGTTTTGTTATCCATGTTTGGGAAATTCCAATAGCACAACCCCTAATAATTAGCTTGGTGGGCTTTTATAGGAAAGGGACTTCTAACTGATCCTAACATGCTTTAAATGTGGTGGATATGCATGCCAGAAACATGTTGAGGATGCAAGTGGCCTAATGTTGCCAAAAATTTCGAGTAGAAAAAATCAGATTCTCAAGTGGGTGGATATTTACCAGAGCCAAACAACCCACTTTTTTTCTATCATTAAAAATCACATATACTTTTTGGAATTATCTCACTCTGCTTTTGTGCATTTCCCATTTTGGATGTTCAAATTTTTTTTCAGATCCAAACTTTAGTTTTTTCTCAAGCAAATTTATCGCAACAAAATTTTTTTTTTTGAGTTCATGTACACAAAAAAATTTGAAAACTGTAAAAAATGTAAGTGAAGAAAATTATTTCACGCACTAAAAATGAACTCAGAGGTTTTGTTATCCATGTTTGGGAAATTCCGCTAGTACAACCCCTAATAATTAGATTGGGGGAATTTTATAGGAAAGGGACTTCTAACTGATCCTAACTTGCTTTAATTGTGGTGGATATATGCATGGCAGAAACATGTAGAGGATGCAAGTGCCCTAATGATGCCAAAAACTTCAAGGAGAAGAAAAAATCAAAATCTCAAGTGGGTGGATATTTACGAGAGCCAAACAACCCAGTTTTTGCCTATCCTTAGAAATCATAGATACTTTTTGGAATTATCTCTCTCTACATTTGTTCATTTTCCATTTTGGATGTTCAAATCTTTTTTCAGATCCAAACTTGAGTTTTCGCTCTCCCATTTTTTTCGTAAACAGAAAAGATATAAGGCAAATAGATAGCAACAAAATGAAAATTTTAGAGTTCATATACGCAAAAAAATTCTAAAAATATAATAAATGTATGTGAAGAAAATTATTTCATGTACTAAAAATGAACTCCAAGGTTTTCTTATCCATGTTTGGGAAATTCCACTAGTACAACCCCTAATAATTAGCATGGTGGAATTTTATAGGAAAGGGACATCTAACTGATCCTAACATGCTTTAAATGTGGTGGATATGCATGCCAGAAACATGTTTAGGATGCTAGTGGCCTAATGATGCCAAAAATTTGAAGGAGTAGAAAAAATCAGATTCTCAAGTGGGTGGATATTTACCAGAGCCAATCAACCCACTTTTTGTCTATCAGTAAAAATCATAGATACTTTTTTGAATTATCTCTCTCTGCATTTGTGCATTTCCCATTTTGGATGTTCAAAATTTTTTTCAGATCCAAAGTAGAGTTTTCGCTCTCCCATTTTTCTCGTAAACAAAAAAGATGTAAGGCAAATAGATCCAAAAAAAATGAAAACTTAAGAGTTCATATACGCAAAACAATTTGAAAACTAAAATAAATGTATGTTAAGAAAATTATTTCACGTACTAAAACTGAACTCCAAGGTTTTGTTATCCATGTTAGGGAAATTCCACTAGTACAACCCCTAATAATTAGCTTGGTGGAATTTTATAGGAAAGGGACTTCTAACTTATGCTAACATGCTTTAAATGTGGTGGATATGCATGCCAGAAACATGTAGAGGATGCAAGTGGCCTAATGATACCAAAAATTTCAAGGAGTAGAAAAAATCAGATTCTCAAGTGGTTGGATATGTTACTAGAGCCAAACAACCCACTCTTTGCCAATCCTTAAAAATCACAGATACTTTGTGGAATTATCTCTCTCAGCATATGTGCATTTTCCATTTTGGATGTTCAAATTTTTTTTCAGATCCAAACTTGAGTTTTTGTTGTCCCATTTTTCTCGTAAAAAAAAAAAGATATAAGGACAATAGATCGCAACAAAATGAAAATTTTAGAGTTCATGTACGCAAAAAAATTTGAAAACTATAAAAAATGTAAGTGAAGAAAATTATTTCATGCACTAAAAATGAACTCTAAGGTTTTGTTATCCACCCTTGGCAAATTCCACTAGTACAACCCCTAATAATTAGCTTGGTGGAATTTTATAGGAAAGGGACTTCTAACTGATCTTAACTTGCTTTAAATGTGGTGGGTATATGCATGGCAGAAACATGTAGAGGATGCAAGTGGCCTAATCATGCAGAAAACTTCAAGGAGAAGAAAAAATCAGATTCTCAAGTGGGTGGATATTATCAGAGCCAAACAACCCACCTTTTGCCTATCCTTAAAAATCATAGAGACTTTTTGGAATTATCTCTCTCTGCATTTTTTTCATTTTCCATTTTGGATGTTCAAATCTTTTTTCAGATCCAAACTTGAGTTTTCGCTCTCCCATTTTTCTCGTAAACAGAAAAGATATAAGGCAAATAGATCACAACAAAATGAAAATTTTAGAGTTTATATATGCAAAAAAATTTGAAAACTGTAATAAATGTATGTGAAGAAAATTATTTCACGTACTAGAAATGAACTCCAAGGTTTTCTTATCCTTGTTTGCGAAATTCCACTAGTACAACCCCTAATAATTAGCTTGGTGGAATTTTATAGGAAAGGGGCATCTAACTGATCCTAACATGCTTTAAATGTGGTGGATATGTATGCCAGAAACATGTTGAGGATGCTAGTGGCCTAATGATGCCAAAAATTTGAAGGAGTAGAAAAAATCAGATTCTCAAGTGGGTGGATATTTACCAACGCCAAACAACCCACTTTTTGCCTATCATTAAAAATCACAGATACTTTTTGGAATTATCTCTCTCTGCATTTGTGCATTTCCCATCTTGGATGTTCAAATTTTTTTCCAGATCCAACCTTGAGTTTTCGTTCTCCCATTTTTCTAGTAAACAAAAAAGATGTAAGGCAAATAGATCGCAAAAAAAGTGAAAATTTAAGAGTTCAAATACTAAAAAAAATTTGAAAACTAAAATAAATGTATGTGAAGAAAATTATTTCACGTACTAAAAATGAACTCCGAGGGTTTGTTATCCGTGTTTGGGAAATTCCACTAGTACAACCCCTAATAATTAGCTTGGTGGAATTTTATAGGAAAGGGACTTCTAACTTATCCTAACTTGCTTTAAATGTGGTGGATATGCATGCCAGAAACATGTAGAGGATGCAAGTGGCCTAATGATCCCAAAAATTTCAAGGATTAGAAAAAGTCAGATTCTCAAGTGGTTGGATATGTTACCAGAGCCAAACAACCCACTTTTTGCCAATCCTTAAAAATCACAGATACTTTGTGGAATTATCTCTCTCAGCATTTATGCATTTTCCATTTTGGATGTTCAAATTTTTTTTTCAGATCCAAAGTTGAGTTTTTGCTCTCCCATTTTTCTCGTAAACAAAAAAGATATAAGGCAAATAGATCGCAACAAAATGAAATTTTTAGAGTTCATGTACTCAAAAAATTTTGAAAACTATAAAAAATGTAAGTGAAGAAAATTATTTCACGCACTAAAAATGAACTCATAGGTTGTGTTATCCATGTTTGGGAAATTCCACTAGTACAACCCCTAATAAATAGCTTGATGGAATTTTATAGGAAAGCGACTTCTAATTGATCCTAACATGCTTTAAATGTGGTGGATATACATGCCAGAAACATGTTCAGGATGCAAGTGGCCTAATAATTCAAAAAATTTCAAGGAGTAGAAAAAATTAGATTCTCAAGTGGGTGGATATTTACCAGAGCCAAATAACCCACTTTTTTCCTATCATTAAAAATCACAGATACTTTTTAGAAATATTTCTCTCTGCATTTGTGCATTTCCCATTTTGGATGTTCAAATTTTTTTTCAGATCCAAACTTGAGTTTTCGCTCTGGCAAATTTTTCGCAACGAAAAATTTTTTTTAGAGTTCATGTATGCAAAAAAATTTGAAAACTATAAAAAATGTAAATGAAGAAAATTATTTCATGCTCTAAAAATGAACTCAGAGGTTTTGTTATCCATGTTTGGGAAATTCCACTAGTACAACCCCCTAATAATTAGCTTGGTGGAATTTGATAGGAAAGGGACTTCTAACTGATCTTAACTTGGTTTAAATGGGGGGGATATATGCATGGCAGAAACATGTAGAGGACGCAAGTGGCCTAATGATGCCAAAAACTTCAAGAGAAGAAAAAATCAGATTCTCAAGTGGGTGGATATTTACCAGAGCCAAACAACCCACTTTTTGCCGATCCTTAAAAATCATAGATACTTTTTGGAATTATCTCTCTCTGCATTTGTGCATTTTCCATTTTGGATGTTTAAATCTTTCTTGAGATCCAAACTTGAGTTTTCGCTCTCCCATTTTTCTCGTAAACAAAAAAGATATAAGGAAAATAGATCACAACAAAATGAAAATTTTAGAGTTCATATACGCAAAAAAATTTGAAAACTATAAGAAATGTATGTGAAGAAAATTATTTCACGTACTAAAAACGAACTCCAAGGTTTTCTTATCCATGGTTGGGAAATTCCACTACTACAACCCCTAATAATTAGCTTGGTGGAATTTTATAGGAAAGGGGCATCTAACTGATCCTAACATGCTTGAAATGTGGTGGATATGCATGCCAGAAACATGTTGAGGATGCTAGTGGCCTAATGATGCCAAAAATTTGAAGGAGTAGAAAATCAGATTCTCTAGTGGGTGGATATGTACCACAGCCAACCAACCCACTTTTTGCCTATCATTAAAAATCACAGATACTTTTTGGAATTATCTCTCTCTGCATTTGTGCATTTCCCATTTTGGATGTTCAAATTTTTTTTCAGATCCAAACTTAAGTTTTCTCTCTCAAATTTTTCTCGTAAACAAAAAAGTTGTAAGGCGAATAGATCGCAGAAAAAGTGAAGATTTAAGAGTTCATATACGCAAAAAAATTTGAAAACTAAAATAAATGTATGTGAAGAAAATTTTTTCACGAACTAAAAATGAACTCCAAGGTGTTGTTATCCATGTTAGGGAAATTCCACTAGTACAAACCCTAATAATTAAGTTGGTGGAATTTTATAGGAAAGGGACATCAAACTGATCCTAACATGCTTTAAATGTGGTGGATATGCATGCTAGAAACTTGTTGAGGATGCAAGTGACCTTATGATGCCGAAAATTTCAAGGAGTAGAAAAAATCTAATTCTCAAGTGGGTGGATATTTAGCAGAGCCAAACAACCCACTTTTTGCCTATCCTTAAAAATCACAGATATTTTTTGGAATTATCTCTCTCTGCATTTGTGCATTTCCCATTTTGGATGTTTAAATCTTTCTTCAGATCCAAACTTGAGTTTTCGCTCTCCCATTTTTCTCGTAAACAAAAAAGTTATATGGCAAATAGATCACAACAAAATGAAAATTTTAGAGTTCATATACGCAAAAAAATTTGAAAACTCTAAGAAATGTATGGGAAGAAAATTATTTCACGTACTAAAAAATGAACTCCAAGGTTTTGTTATCCATGTTTGGGAAATTCCACTAGTACATCCCCTAATAATTAGCTTGGTGCAATTTTATAGGAAAGGGGCTTCTAACTGATTCAAACATGCTTTAAATGTCGTGGATATGCATGCCAGAAACATGTTGAGGATGCTAGTGGCCTAATGATGCCAATAATTTGAAGGACTAGAAAAAATCAGATTCTCAAGTGGGTGGATATTGACCAGAGCGAAACAACCCACTTTTTCCCTATCATTAAAAATCACAGATACTTTTTGGAATTATCTGTCTCTGCATTTGTGCATTTCCCATTTTAGATGTTCAAATTCTTTTTCAGATCCAAACACTAGGTTTTGCTCTCCCATTTTTCTCGTAAACAAAAAAGATGAAAGGCAAATAGATCGCAAAAAAAGTGAAAATTTAAGAGTTCATATACGCAAAAAAATTTGAAAACTAAAATAAATGTATGTGAAGAAAATTATTTCACGTACTAAAAATGAACTCAAAGGTTTTGCTATCCTTGTTAGGGAAATTCCACTGGTACAACCCCTAATAATAAAGTTGGTAGAATTTTATAGGAAAGGGACATCAAACTGATCCTAACATGCTTTAAATGTGGTGGATATGCATGACAGAAACATGTTGAGGATGCAAGTGGCCTAATGATGCCGAAAATTTCAAGGAGTAGAAAAAATCTAATTCTCAAGTGGGTGGATATTTACCAGAGCCAAACAACCCACTTTTTGCCTATCTTTAAAAATCACTGATAATTTTTGGAATTATCTCTCTCAGCATTTATGCATTTTCCATTTTGGATGTTCAAATTTTTTTTCATATCCAAACTTGAGTATTCGCTCTCCCATTTTTGTCGTGAACAAAAAAGATATAAGGCAAATAGATCGCAACAAAATGAAAATTTTAGAGTTCATTTACGCAAAAAAATTTGAAAACTATAAAAATGTAAGTGAAGAAAATTATTTCACGCACTAAAAATGAACTCAGAGGTTTTGTTATCCATGTTTGGGAAATTCCACTAGTACAACCCCTAATAATTACTTTGGTGGAATTTTATAGGAAAGCGACTTCTAACTAATCCTAACATGCTTTAAATGTGGTGGATATGCATGCCAGAAACATCTTGAGGATGCAAGTGGCCTAATGATGCCAAAAATTTCAAGGAGTAGAAAAAATTAGATTCTCAAGTGGGTGGATATTTACCAAAGCCAAACAACCCACTTTTTTCCTATCATTAAAAATCACAGATAATTTTTGGAATTATCTCTCTCTGCATTTGTGCATTTCCCATTTTGGATGTTCAAATTTTTTTCAGATCCAAACTTGAGTTTTCGCTCAGGCAAATTTATCGCAACGAAAAAAAAATTTTAGAGTTCATGTACATAAAAAAATTTGAAAACTATAAAAAATGTAAGTGAAGAAAATTATTTCATGCACTAAAAATAAACTCAGAGGTTTTGTTATCCATGTTTGGGAAATTCCACTAGTACAACCCCTAATAATTAGCTTGGTGGAATTTTATAGGATATGGACTTCTAACTGATCTGAACTTGCTTTAAATGTGGTGGATATATGCATGGCAGAAACATATAGAGTATGCAAGTGGCCTCATGATGCCAAAAACTTCAAGGAGAAGAAAAAATCAGATTCTCAAGTGGGTGGATATTTACGAGAGCCAAACAACCCACTTTTTGCCTATCCTTAAAAATCATAGATACTTTTTGGAATTATCTCTCTCTGCATTTGTGCATTTTCCATTTTGGATGTTCAAATTTTTTTTCAGATCCAAACTTGAGTTTTTGCTCTCCCATTTTTCTCGTAAACAAAAAAGATATAAGGCAAATAGATCACAACAAAATGAAAATTTTAGAGTTCATATACGCAAAAAAAATTTGAAAACTATAATAAATGTATGTGAAGAAAATTATTTCACGTACTAAAAATGAACTCCAAGGTTTTTTTATCCATGTTTGGGAAATTCCACAAATACAACCCCTAATGATTAGCTTGGTGGAATTTTATTGGAAAGGGGCATCTAAGTGATCCTAACATGCCTTAAATGTGGTGGATATGCATGCCAGAAAGAAGTTGAGGATGCTAGTTGCCTAATGATGCCAAAAATTTGGAGTAGAAAAAATCAGATTCTCAAGTGGGTGGATATTTACCAGAGCCAAACTACCCACTTTTTGCCTATCATTAAAAATCATAGATACCTTTTGGAATTATCTCTCTCTGCATTTGTGCATTTCCAATTTTGGATGTTCAAATTTTTTTTCAGATCCAAACTTGAGTTTTTGCTCTCCCTTTTTTTCTCGTAAACAAAAAAGATGTAAGGCAAATAGATCACAAAAAAAGTGAAAATTTAAGAGTTCATATACGCAAAAAAATTTGAAAACTAAAATAAATGCATGAGAAGAAAATTATTTCACGTACTAAAAATGAACTTCTAGGTTTTGTTATCCATGTTAGGGAAATTCCACTAGTACAACCCCTAACAATTAGTTTGGTGAAATTTTATGGGAAAGGGACATCAAACTGATCCTAACATGCTTTAAATGTGGTGGATATGCATGCCAAAAACATGTTGAGGATGCAAGTGGCCTAATGATGCCAAAAATTTCAAGGAGTAGAAAACATCTAATTCTCAAGTGGGTAGATATTTACCAGAGCCAAACAACCCACTTTTTACCGATCTTTAAAAATCACAGATACTTTTTGGTATTATCTCTCTTTGCATTTATGCCTTTCCCATTTTGGATGTTTCCATTTTTTTTCAGATCCAAATTTGAGTTTTCGCTTAGGCAAATTTATCGCAACGAAAAAGAAAAATTTGGGTTCATGTTCGTAAAAGAATTTGAAAACTATAAAAAATGTAAGTGAAGAAAATTATTTCACGCACTAAAAATGAACTCAGAGGTTTTGTTATCCATGTTTGGGAAATTCCACTAGTACAACCCCTAATAATTAGCTTGGTGGAATTTTATAGGAAAGGGACATCTAAATGATCCTAACATGCTTTAAATGTGGTGGATATACATGCCTAAAACATGTAGGGGATGCAAGTGGCCTATTGATGCCAAAAACATCAAGGAGAAGAAAAAATCAGATTCTCAAGTGGGTGGATATTTACCAGAGCCAAACAACCCACTTTTTGCCTATCCTTAAAAATCTTAGATACTTTTTGGAATTATCTCTCTCTGCATTTGTGCATTTACCACTTTGGATGTTCAAATCTTTTTTCAGATCCAAACTTGAGTTTTTTCTCACCTATTTTTCTCGTAAACAAAAAAGATATATGCCAAATAGGTCACAACAAAATGAAAATTTTAGAGTTCATATACGCAAAAAAATTGAAAACTATAAGAAATGTTTGTGAAGAAAATTATTTCACGTACTAAAAACGAACTCCAAGGTTTTCTTCTCCATGTTTGGGAAATTCCACTAGTACAATCCCTAATAATTAGCTTGGTGGAATTTTATAGGAAAGGGGCATCTAACTGATCCTAACATGCTTTAAATGTGGTGGATAAGCATGCCAGAAACATGTTGAGGATGCTAGTGGCCAAATGAAGCCAAAAATTTGGAGTAGAAAAAATCAGATTCTCAAGTGGGTGGATATTTACCAGAGCCAAACAACCCACTTTTTGCCTATCATTGAAAATCACAGATACTTTTTGGAATTATCTCTCTGCATTTGTGCATTTCCCATTTTGGTTGTTCAAATTGTTTTTCAGATCCAAACTTGAGTTTTCGCTTTCCCATTTTTCTCGTAAAAAAAAAAAGATGTAAGGCAAATAGATCGCAAAAAAATGGAAAATTTAAGAGTTCATATACGCAAAAAAATTTGAAAACTAAAATAAATGTATGTGAAGAAAATTATTTCACGTACTAAAAATGAACTCCAAGTTTTTGTTATCCATGTTAGGGAAATTCCACTAGTACAACCCCTAACAATCAAGTTGGTGGATTTTTATAGGAAAGGGACATCAAACTGTTCCTAACATGCTTTAAATGTAGTGGATATGCATGCCAGAAACTTGTTGAGGATGCAAGTGGCCTAATGTTGCAAAAAATTTTAAGGAGTAGAAAAAATCTAATTCTCAAGTGGGTGGATATTTACCAGAGCTAAACAACCCACTTTTTGCCTATCTCTAAAAATCATAGATACTTTTAGGAATTATCTTTCTCTTCATTTGTGCATTTCCCATTTTGGATGTTCAAATTTTTTTTCAGATTCAAACATGAGTTTTCGTTCTCCCATTTTTCTCGTAAAAAAAAAATATAAGGAAAAAAGATCGCAACAAAAAGAAAATTTTAGAGTTCATTTACGCAAAAAAATTTGAAAACTATAATAAATGTAAGTAAAGAAAATTATTTTTTTCACTAAAAATGAACTCTAGGTTTTGTTATCCATGTTTGGGAAATTCCACTAGTACAACCGCTAATAAATAGCTTGGTGGAATTTTATAGGAAAGGGACTTCTAACTTATCCTGACTTTCTTGAAATGTGGTGGATATGCATGCCAGAAACATGTAGAGGATGCAAGTGGCCTAATGATGCCAAAAATTTCAAGGATAGAAAAAATCAGATTCTCAAGTGGTTGGATATGTTACCAGAGCCAAATAACCAACTTTTTACCAATCCTTAAAAATCACAGATACTTTTTGGAATTATCTCTCTTAGCATTTGTGCATTTTAAATTTTGGATGCTCAAATTTTTTTTCAGATCCAACCTTGAGTTTTCACTCTCCCATTTTTCTCGTAAACAAAAAAGATATAAGGCAGATAGATTGCAACAAAAAGAAAATTTTAGAGTTCATGAACGCAAAAAAATTTGAAAACTATAAAAAATGTAAGTGAAGAAAATTATTTCACGCACTAAAAATGAACTTAGAGGTTTTGTTATCCATGTTTGGGAAATTCCACTAGTACAACCCCTAATAATTAGCTTGGTGGTATTTTATAGGAAAATGACTTCTAACTGATCCTAACATGCTTTAAATGTGGTGGATATGCATGCCAGAAACATGTTGAGGATGCAAGTGGCCTAATGATGCCAAAAATTTCATGGATTAGAAAAAATCGGATTCTCAAGCGGGTGGATATTTACTAGAGCCAAACAACCCACTTTTTTTCTATCTTTAAAAATCACAGATACTTTTTGGAATTATCTCTCTCTGCATTTGTGCATTTCCCATTTTGGATGTTCAAATTTTTTTTCAGATCCAAACTTGAGTTTCCGCTCTCCCATTTTTCTCGTAAACAAAAAAGATGTAAGGCAAATAGATCACAAAAAAATGAAAATTTAAGAGTTCATATACGGAAAAAAATTTGAAAACTAAAATAAATGTATGTGAATAAAATTATTTCATGTACTAAAAATGAACTCAAAGGTTTTGTTCTCCATGTTACTGAAATTCCACTAGTACAACCCCTAATAATTAGCTTGGTGGAATTTTATAGGAAAGGGACATCAAACTGATCCTAACATGCTTTAAATGTGGTGGATATGCATGCCAAAATCATGTTGAGGATGCAAGTGGCCTAATGATGCCGAAAATTTCAAGGAGTAGAAAAAATCTAATTCTCAAGTGGGTGGATATTTACCAGAGCCAAACAACCCACTTTTTGCCAATCTTTAAAAATCACAGATACTTTTTGGAATTATCTATCTCTGCATTTGTGCATTTCCCATTTTGGATGTTCAAATTTTTTTTTCAGATCCAAACATGAGTTTTCGCTCTCCCATTTTTCTCGTAAAAAAAAATACAAGGAAAAAAGATCGCAACAAAATGAAAATTTTAGAGTTCAAGTACGGAAAAAAATTTGAAAACTATAATAATGTAAGTGAAGAAAATTATTTCATGCACTAAAAATGAACTCAGAGGTTTTTTTATCCATCTTTGGGAAATTCCACTAGTACAACCCCTAATAATTAGCTTGGTGGAATTTTATAGGAAAGGGACTTCTAACTTATCCTAACTTGCTTTAAATGTGGTGGATATGCATGCCAGAAACATGTAGAGGATGCAAGTGGCCTAATGATGCCAAAAATTACAAGGAGTAGAAAAAATCAGATTCTCAAGTGGTTGGATATGTTACTAGAGCCAAACAACCCACTTTTTGCTAATCCTTAAAAATCACAGATACTTTGTGGAATTCTCTCTCTCAGCATTTGTGCATTTACAATTTTGGATGTTCAAATTTTTTTTTCAGATCCAAACTTGTGTTTTCGCTCTCCCATTTTTCTCGTAAACGAAAAAGATATAAGGCAAATAGGTCGCAACAAAATAAAAATTTTAGTGTTTATGTACGCAAAAAAATTTGAAAACTATAAAAAATGTCAGTGAAGAAAATTATTTCACGCACTAAAAATGAACTCAAAAGTTTTGTTATCCATGTTTTGGAAATTCCTCTAGTACAACCCCTAATAATTAGCTTGGTGGAATTTTATAGGCAAGCGACTTCTAACTGATCCTAACATGCTTAAAATGTGGTGGATATGCATGCCAGAAACAAGTTGAGGATGCAATTGGCCTAATGATGCCAAAAATTTCAAGGAGTAAAAAAAATCAGATTCTCAAGTGGGTGGATATTTACCAGAGCCAAACAACCCACTTTTTGCCTATCTTTAAAAATCACAGATACTTTTTGGAATTATCTCTCTCTGCATTTGTGAATTTCCCATTTTGGATGTTCAAATTTTTTTTCAGATCCAAACATGAGTTTTCGCTCTCCCATTTTTCTCGTAAAAAAATAATATAAGGAAAAAAGTTCGCAACAAAATGAAAATTTTAGAGTTCATGTACGCAAAAAAATTTGAAAACTATAATAAATGTAAGTGAAGAAAATTATTTCATGCACTAAAAATGAACTCTAGGTTTTGTTATCCATGTTTGGGAAATTCCACTAGTACAACCCTTAATAATTTGCTTGGTGGAATATTATAGGAAAGGGACTTCTAACTTATCCTAACTTGCTTTAAATGTGGTGGATATGCATGCCAGAAACATGGAGAAGATGCAAGTGGCCTAATGATGCCAAAAATTTCAATGAGTAGAAAAAATCAGATTCCCTAATGGTTGGATATGTTACCAGTGCCAAACAACCCACTTTTTGCCTATCCTTAAAAATCACAGATACTTTTTGGAATGATCTCTCTCTGCATTTGTGCATTTCCCATTTTGGATATTCAATTTTTTTTTCAAATCCAAACATGAGTTTTCGCTCTCCCATTTTTCTCGTAAACAAAAAATATATAAGGCAAATAGATCGCAAGAAAATGAAAATTTTAGAGTTCATGTACGCAAAAAAATTTGAAAACTATAAAAAATGTAAGTGATGAAAATTATTTCACGCACTAAAAATGAACTCAGTGGTTTTGTTATCCATGTTTGGGAAATTCCACTAGTACAACCCCTAATAATTAGCTTGGTGGAATTTTATAGGCAAGCGACTTATAACTGATCCTAACATACTTTAAATGTGGTAGATATGCATGCCAGAAACATGATGAGGATGTAAGTGGCCTAATGATGTCAAAAATTTCAAAGAGTAGAAAAAATCAGATTCTCAAGTTGGTGGATATTTACCAAAGCCAAACAACCGACTTTTTTCCTATCATTAAAAATCACAGATACTTTTGGAATTATCTCTCTCTGCATTTGTGCATTTCCCATTTTGGATGTTCAAATTTTTTTTCAGATCCAAACTTGAGTTTTCGTACAGGCAAATTTATCGCAACAAAAAAAATTTTTTAGAGTTCATGTACGCAAAAAAATTTGAAAACTGTTAAAAATGTAAGTGAAGAAAATTATTTCACGCACTAAAAATGAACTCAGAGGTTTTGTTATCCATGTTTGGGAAATTCCACTAGTACATCCCCTAAAAATTAGCTTGGTGGAATTTTATAGGAAAACGACTTCTAACTGATCCTAACATGCTTTAAATGTGGTGGATATGCATGCCAGAAACATGTTGAGGATGCAAGTGGCCTAATGATGACAAAAATTTCAAGGAGTAGAAAAAATCAGATTCTCAAGTCGGTGGATATTTACTAGAGCCAAACAACTCACTTTTTTCCTATCATTACAAATCACAGATACTTTTTGGAATTATCTCTGTCTACATTTGTGCATTTCCCCTTTTGGAAGTTCAATTTTTTTTTCAAATCCAAACTTGAGTTTTCGCTCTCCCTTTTTTCTCGTAAACAAAAAAGATGTAAAGCAAAAATATCGCAAAAAATAAAAATTTTAGAGTTCATATACGAAAAAAGAAATTAAAAACTAAAATAAATGTATGTGAAGAAAATTATTTCACGTACTAAAAATGAACTCCAAGGTTTTGTTATCCATGTTAGGGAAATTCCACTAGTACAACCCCTAATAATTAGCTTGATGGAATTTTATAGGAAAGGGACATCAAACTTATCCTAACATGCTTTAAATGTGGTGGATATGCATGCCAGAAACATGTTGAGGATGCAAGAGGCCTAATGATGCCAAAAATTTCTAGGAGTAGAAAAAATCTAATTCTCAAGTGGGTGGATATTTACCAGAGCCAAACAACCCACTTTTTGCCTATCTTTAAAAATCATAGATACTTTTTGGAATTATCTCTCTCTGCATTTGTGCATTTCCCATTTTGGATGTTCAAATTTTTTTTCAGATCCAAACATGAGTTTTTGTTCTCCCATTTTTCTCGTAAAAAAAATATCAGGAAAAAAGATCGCAACAAAATGAAAATTTTAGAGTTCACGTCAGTAAAAAAATTTGAAAACTATAATAAATGTAAGTGAAAAAATTATTTCATGCACTAAAACGAACTCTAGGTTTTGTTATCCTTGTTTGGGAAATTCCACTAGTACAACCCCTAAAAATTAGCTTGGTGGAATTTTGTAGGAAAGGGACTTCTAACTTATCCTAAATTGCTTTAAATGTGGTGGATATGCATGACAAAAACAGGTAGTGGTTGCAAGTGGCCTAATGCTGCCAAAAACTTCAAGGAGTAGAAAAAATCAGATTCTCAAGTAGTTGGATATGTTACTAGAGCCAAACAACCCACTTTTTGCCAATGCTTAAAAATCACAGATACTTTGTGGAATTATCTCTCTCAGAATTATTACATTTTCCATTTTGGATGTTCAAATTTTTTTTCAGATCCAAACTCTAGTTTTCGCAACAAAAATTAAAATTTTAGAGTTCATGTACGCAAAAAAATTTGAAAACTATAAAAAATGTAAGTGAAGAAAATTATTTCACGCACTAAAAATGAACTCAGAGATTTTGTTACTCATGTTTGCGAAATTCCACTAGTACAACCCCTAATAATTAGCTTGGTGGAATTTGATAGGAAAGCGACTTCTAACTGATCCTAACATGCTTTAACTGTGGTGGATATGCATGCTAGAAACATGTTGAGGATGCAAGTGGCCTAACAATGCCAAAAATTTCAAGGAGTAGAAAAAATTAGAATCTCAAGTGGTTGGATATTTACTAGAGCCAAACAACCCACTTTTTTCCTATCATTACAAATCACAGATACTTTTTGGAATTATCTCTCTCTACATTTGTGCATTTCCCATTTTGGATGTTCAAATTTTTTTTCAGATCCAAACTTGAGTTTTCACTGAGGGAAAGTTATCGAAATAAAATAAAATAAAATTTCGAGTTCATCTAGGCAAAAAAATTTGAAAACAATAAAAAATGTAAGTGAAGAAAATTATTACACGCACTAAAAATGAACTCAGGGGTTTGGTTATGCATGTTTGGGAAATTCCACTAGTACAACCCCTAAAATTTAGCTTGATGGAATTTTGTAGGAAAGGGACTTCTAACTGATCTTAACTTGCTTTAAATGTGGTGGATATATGCATG
The DNA here is from genome assembly GCF_029961685.1 of Aristolochia californica. NCBI lineage: Eukaryota > Viridiplantae > Streptophyta > Magnoliopsida > Piperales > Aristolochiaceae > Aristolochia > Aristolochia californica. The sequence continues at coordinate 20,700,505 of NW_027182257.1, read as the reverse complement.
GAAGAAACAGGTAGAGGATGCAAGTGGCCTAATGATGCCAAAAACTTCAAGGAGAAGAAAAAATCAGATTCTCAAGTGGGTGCATATTTACCAGAGCTAAACAACCCACTTTTTGCCTCTCCTTAAAAATCATAGATACTTTTTGGAATTATCTCTTTCTGCATTTGTGCATTTTCCATTTTGGATGTTGAAATCTTTTTTCAGATCCAAACTTGAGTTTTCGATCTGCCATGTTTCTAGTAAACAAAAATGATATAAGGCAAATAGATCACAACAAAATGAAAATTTAAGAGTTCTTATACGCAAAAAAAAATGAAAACTATAATAAATGTATGTGAAGTAAATTATTTCACGTACTAAAAACGAACTACAAGGTTTTCTTATCAATGTTTGGGAAATTCCACTAGTACAACCCCTAATAATTAGTTTGGTGGAATTTTATAGGAAAGGAACATCTAACTGATCCTAACATGGTTTAAATGTGGTGGATATGCATGCCAGAAACATGTTGAGGATGCTAGTGGCCTAATGATGCCAAAAATTAGAATGAGTAGAAAAAATCAGATTCTCAAGTGGGTGGATATTTACAAGAGCCAAACAACCGACTTTTTGCCTATCCTTAAAAATCATAGATACTTTTTGGAATTATCTGTCTCTGTATTTGTGCATTTTCCATTTTGGATGTTCAAATCTTTTTTCATATCCAAACTTGAGTTTTCGCTCTCCCATTTTTCTCGTAAACAAAAAAGATATAAGTCAAATAGATCACAACAAAATGAAAATTTTAGAGTTCATATACGCAAAAAAATTTGAAAAATATAATAAATGTATGTGAAGAAAATTATTTCACGTACTAAAAACGAACTCCAAGTTTTTCTTATCCATGGTTGGGAAATTCTACTTGTACAACCCCTAATAATTAGATCGGTCGAATATTATAGGAAAGGGACATCAAACTGATCCTAACAGCCTTTAAATGTGGTGGATATGAATGCCAGAAACATGTTGAGGATGCTAGTGGTCTAATGATGCCAAAAATTTGAAGGAGTAGAAAAAATCAGATTCTCAAGTGGGAAGAGATTTTCCAAAGCCAAACAACCCACTTTTTGCCAATCCTTAAAAATCACAGATACCTTTTTGAATTATCTCTCTCTGCATTTGTGCATTTCCCATTTTGGATGTTCAAATTTTTTTTCAGATCCAAACTTCAGTTTTCGCTCTCCCATTTTTCTCGTAAAAAAAAAGATGTATGGCAAATAGATCGCAAAAAAATGAAAATTTAAGAGTTCATATACGCAAAAAAATTTGAAATCTAAAATAAATGTATGTGAAGAAATTTATTTCACGTACTAAAAATGAACTCCAAGGTTTTGTTATCCATGTTAGGGAAATTCCACTAGTACAACCCCTAATAAATAGCTTGGTGGAATTTTATAGGAAAGGGAAATCAAACTGATCCTAACATGCTTTAAATGTGGTGGATATGCATGCCAGAAACATGTTGAGGATGCAAGTGGCCTAATCATGCCAAAAATTTCAAGGAGAAGAAAAAATCTAATTCTCAAGTGGGTGGATATTTAACAGAGCCAAACGACCCACTTTTTGCCTATCTTTAAAAATCAAAGATACTTTTTGGAATTATCTCTCTCTGCATTTGTGGATTTACCATTTTGGATGTTCAAATTTTTTTTCAGATCCAAACATGAGTTTTCGCTCTCCCATTTTTTTCTTAAAAAAATATAAGGAAAAAAGATCGCAACAAAATGAAAATTTTAGAGTTCAGCTACGCAAAAAAATTTGAAAACTATAATAAATGTAAGTGAAGAAAATTATTCCTTGCACTAAAAATGAACTCTAGGTTTTGTTATCCATGTTTGGGAAATTCCACTAGTACAACCCCTAATAATTAGCTTGGTGGAATTTTATAGGAAAGGGACTTCTAACTTATCCTAACTTGCTTTAAATGTGGTGGATATGCATGCCAGAAACATGTAGAGGATGCAAATGACCTAATGATGCCAAAAATTTCAAGGAGTAGAAAAAATCAGATTCTCAAGTGGTTGGATATGTTACCAGAGCCAAACAACCCACTTTTTGCCAATCCTTAAAAATCACAGATACTTTGTGAAAGTATCTCTCTCAGCATTTGTGCATTTTCCTTTTTGGGTGATCAAATTTTTTTTCAGATCAAAACTTGAGTTTTCGCTCTCCCATTTTACTCGTAAACAAAAAAGATATAAGGCGAATAGATTGCAACAAAATGAAGATTTTAGAGTTCATCTCCGCAAAAAAATTTGAAAACTATAAAAAATGTAGGTGAAGAAAATTATTTCACGCACTAAAAATGAACTCAGAGGTTTTGTTATCCATGTTTGGGAAATTCCACTAGTACAACCCCTAATAATTAGCTTGGTGCAATTTTATAGGAAAGCGACTTCTAACTGATCCTAACATGCTTTAAATGTGGTGGATATGCATGCCAGAAACATGTTGAGGATGCAAGTGGCCTACTAATGCCAAAAATTTCAAGGAGTAGAAAAAATCAGATTCTCAAGTGGGTGGATATTTACCAGAGCCAAACAATTCAAATTTTTCATATCATTAAAAATCACAAATTCTTTTTGGAATTATCTCTCTCGGCATTTGTGCATTTCCCATTTGGGATGTTCAATTTTTTTTTTAGATCCAAGCTTGAGTTTTCACAGAGGCAAATTTATCGCAGCAAAAAAAAAAATTTTGAGTTCATGTTCGCAAAAAAATTTGAAAACTACAAAAAATGTAAGTGAAAAAAATTATTTCACGCAATAAAAATGAACTTAGAGGTTTTGTTATCCACGTTTGGGAAATTCCACTAGTACAACCCCTAATAATTAGCTTGTTGGAATTTTATAGGAAAGCGACTTCTAACTGATCGTAACATGCTTTAAATGTGGTTGATATGCATGCCAGAAACATGTTGAGGATGCAAGTGGCCTATGATGGAAAAAATTTCAAGGAGTAGAAAAAATCAGATTCTCAAGTGGCTGGATATTTACCAGAGCCAAACAACCCATTTTTTTCCTATCATTAAAAATCACAGATACTTTTTGGAATTATCTCTCTCTGCATTTGTGCATTTCCCATTTGGGATGTTCAAATTTTTTTTTAGATCCAAATTTGAGTTTTTGCGGAAGAAAATTTATCGCCACAAAAAAAAATTTCGAGTTCATGTACGCAAAAAAATTTGAAAACTATAAAAAATGTATGTGAAGAAAATTATTTCATGCACTAAAAATGAACATAGAGGTTTTGTTATCAATGTTTGGGAAAATCCACTAGTACAACCCCTAAAATTTAGCTTGGTGGAATTTTATAGGAAATGAACTTCTAACTGATCTTAACTTGCTTTAAATGTGGTGGATATATGCATGGCAGAAACATGTAGAGGAGGCAAGTGGCCTAATGATGCCAAAAACCTCAAGGAGAAGAAAAAATCAGATTCTCAAGTGGGAGGAGATTTACCAATGCCAAACAACCCACTTTTTGCCTTTCATTTAAAATCACAGATACTTTTTGGAATTATCTTTTTTTGCATTTGTGCATTTCCCATTTTGGATGTTCAAATTTTTTTTCAGATCCAAACTTGATTTTTTGTTCTCCCATTTTTCTCGTAAACAAAAAAGATGTAAGGCAAATAGATCGCAAAAAAATGAAAATTTAAGAGGTCATCTCCGCCAAAAAATTTGAAAACTAAAATAAAAGTATGTGATGAGAATTATTTCACGTACTATAAATGAACTCCAAGGTTTTGTTATCCATGTTAGGGAAATTCCACTACTACAACCCCTAATAATTAGCTTGGTGGAATTTTATAGGAAAGGGACATCAAACTGATTCTAACATGCTTTAAATGTGGTGGATATGCATGCCAGAAACATGTTGAGGATGCAAGTGGCCTAATGATGCCGAAAATTTCAAGAAGTAGAAAAAATCTAATTCTCAAGTGGGTGGATATTTTCCAGAGCCAAACAACCCACTTTTTGCCTATCTTTAAAAATCACAGATACTTTTTGGAATTATCTCTCTATGCATTTGTGCATTTCCCATTTTAGATGTTCAAATTTTTTTTCAGATCCAAACATGAATTTTACGCTCTCCCATTTTTCTCGTAAAAAAAAATATAAGGAAAAAAGATCGCAACAAAATGAAAATTTTAGAGTTGATGTACGCAAAAAAATTTGAAAACTATAATAAATGTAAGTGAAGAAAATTATTTCATGCACTAAAAATGAACTCTACGTTTTGTTATCCATGTTTGGGAAATTCCACTAGTACAACCCCTAATAATTAACTTGGTGGAATTTTATAGGAAAGGGACTTCTAACTTATCCTAACTTGCTTTAAATGTGGTGGATAGGCATGCCAGAAACATGTAGAGGATGGAACTGGCCTAATGATGCAAAAAATTTCGAGTAGAAAAAATCTGATCCTCAGGTGGTTGGATATTCTACCAGAGCCAAACAACCCACTTTTTGCCAATCATTAAAAATCACAGATACTTTGTGAAATTATCTCTCTCAGTATTTCTGCATTTTCCATTTTGGATGTTCAAATTTTTTTTCAGATCCAATCTTGAGTTTTCGCTCTCCCATTTTTCTCGTAAACAAAAAAGATAAAAGGCAAATAGATCGCAACAAAATAAAAATTTTAGAGTTCAAGTACACAAAAAAATTTGAAAACTATAAAAAATGTAGGTGAAGAAAATTATTTCACGTACTAAAAATGAACTCAGAGAGGTTTTGTTATCCATGTTTGGGAAATTCCACTAGTACAACCCCTAATAATTAGCTTGGTGGAAGTTTTTAGGAAAGCGACTTCTAACTGACCCTAACATGCTTTAAATGTTGTGGATATGCATGCTAGAAACATGTTGAGGATGCAAGTGGCCTAATGATGCCAAAAATTTCAAGGAGTTGAAAAAATCTAATTCTCAAGTGGGTGGATATTTACCAGACCCAATCAACCCACTTTTTGCCTATCATTAAATATCACAGATACTCTTTTGAATTATCTCTCTGTATTTGTGCATTTCCCATTTTGGATGTTCAAATTTTTTTTCAGATCCAAACTTGAGTTTTAGCTCTCCCATTTTTCTCGTCAACAAAAAAGATGTAAGGCAAATAGATCGCATAAAAATGAAAATTTAAGAGTTCATATATGCAAAAAAATTGAATACTAAAATAAATGTATGTGAAGAAAATTATTTCACGTACTAAAAATGAACTCCAAGGTTTTGTTATCCATGTAAGGGAAATTTCACTAGTACAACCCCTAATAATTAGCTTCGTGGAATTTTATAGGAAAGGGACATCAAACTGATCCTAACATGCTTTAAATGTGGTGCATATGCATGCCAGAAACATGTTGAGGATGCAAGAGGCCTAATGATGCCGAAAATTTCAAGGAGTAGAAAAAATTTTATTCTCAAGTGGGTGGATATTTACCAGAGCCAAACAACCCACTTTTTGCCTATCTTTAAAAATCACAGATACTTTTTGGAATTATCTCTCACTGCATTTGTGCATTTCCCATTTTGGATGTTCAATTCTTTTTCATATCCAAACATGAGTTTTCGCTCTCCCATTTTTTTCGTAAGAAAAACAATATAAGGAAGAAAGATCGCAACGAAAAGAAAATTTTAGAGTTCATGTACGCAAAAAAATTTGAAAACTATAATAAATGTAAGTGAAGAAAATTATTTCATGCACTAAAACTGAACTCTAGGTTTTGTTATCCATGTTTGGGAAATTCCACTAGTACAACCCCTAATAATTACCTTGGTGGAATTTTATAGGAAAGGGACTTCTAACTGATCCTAACATGCTTTAAATGTGGTGCATATGCATGCCAGAAACATGTAGAGGATGCAAGTGTCCTAATGATGCCAAAAATTTCAAGGAGTAGAAAAACTCAGATTATCAAGTGGTTGGATATGTTACCAGAGCTAAACAACCCACTTTTTGCCAATCTTTAAAAATCACAGATACTTTGTGATATTATCTCTCTCAGCATTTGTGCATTTTCCAGTTTGGATGTTCAAATTTTATTTCAGATCCAAACTTGAGTTTTCGCTCTCCCATTTTTCCCGTAAACAAAAAAGATATAAGTCAAATAGATCGCATCAAAATGGAAATTATAGAGTTCATGTAAGCAAAAAAAATTGAAAACTATAAAAAATGTAAGTGAAGAAAAATATTTCACGCACTAAAAATGAACTCAGAGGTTTTGTTATCCATGTTTGGGAAATTCCACTAGTACAACCCCTAATAATTAGCTTGGTGGAATTTTATAGGAAAGCGACTGCTAACTGATCCTAACATGCTTTAAATGAGGTGGATATGCATGCCAGAAACATGTTGAGGATGCATGTGGCCTAATGATGCCAAAAATTTCAAGGAGTAGAAAAAATCAGATTCTCTAGTGGGTGGATATTTATCAGAGCCAAACAACCCACTTTTTGCCTATCATTAAAAATCACAGATACTTTTTGGAATTATCTCTCTGTATTTGTGCATTTCCCATTTTGGATGTTCAAATTTTTTTTCAGATCCAAACTTGAGTTTTCGCTCTCCGATTTTTATTGTAAACAAAAAAGATGTAAGGCAAATAGATCGCAACAAAATGAAAATTTAAGAGTTCATATATGCAAAAAAAATTGAAAACTAAAATAAATGTATGTGAAGAAAATTATTTCACGTACTAAAAATGAATTCCAAGGTTTTGTTATCCATGTAAGGGAAATTTCACTACTACAACCCCTAATAATTAGCTTGGTGGAATTTTATAGGAAAGAGACATCAAACTGATCCAAACATGCTTTATATGTGGTGGATATGCATGCCAGAAACATGATGAGGATGCAAGTGGCCTAATGAGGCCGAAAATTTCAAGGAGTAGAAAAAATCTTATTCTCAAGTGGGTGGATATTTACCAGAGCCAAACAACCCACTTTTTGCTTAACTTTAAAAATCACAGATACTTTTTGGAATTATCTCTCACTGCATTTGTGCATTTCCCTTTTTGGATGTTCAAATTTTTTTTTTCATTTCCAAACATGAGTTTTCGCTCTCCCATTTTTCTCGTCAGAAAAAAATATAAGGAAAAAAGATCGCAACAAAATGAAAATTTTAGAGTTCATGTACGCAAAAAAATTTGAAAACTATAATAAATGTAAGTGAAGAAAATTATTTCATGCACTAAAAATGAACTCTAGGTTTTGTTATCCATGTTTGGGAAATTCCACTAGTAGCCCCTAATAATTAGCTTGGTGGAATTTTATAGGAAAGGGACTTCTAACTGATCCTAACATGCTTTAAATGTGGTGGATATGCATGCCAGAAACATGTAGAGGATGCAAGAGGCCTAATGATGCCAAAAATTTCAACGAGTAGAAAAAATCAGATTCTCAAGTGGTTGGATATTTACCAGAGCCAAACAACCCACTTTTTACCAATCTTTAAAAATCATTGATACTTTGTGATATTATCTCTCTCAGCATTTGTGCATTTTCCATTTTGGATGTGCAAATTTTATTTCAGAACAAAACTTGAGTTTTCGCTCTCCCATTTTTCCAGTAAACAAAAAAGATATAAGGCAAATATATCGCATCAAAATGAAAATTTTAGAGTTCAAGTACGCAAAAAAATTTGAAAACTTTAAAAAATGTAAGTGAAGAAAATTATTTCACACACTAAAAATGAACTCAGAGGTTTTGTTATCCAAGTTTGGGAAATTCCACTAGTACAACCCCTAATAATTAGCTTGGTGGAATTTTATAGGAAAACGACTGCTAACTGATCCTAACATGCTTTAAATGTGGTGGATATGCATGCCAAAAACATGTTGAGGATGCAAGTGGCCTAATGATGCCGAAAATTTCAAGGAGCAGAAAAAATCAGATTCTCAAGTGGGTGGATATTTATCAGAGCCAAACAACCCACTTTTTTCCTATCATTAAAAATCACAGATACTTTTTGGAATTATCTCTATCTGCATTTGTGCATTACCCATTTTGGATGTTCAAATTTTTTTTCAGATCCAAACTTGATTTTTTGCTGTGGCAAATTTATCGCAACAAAAAAAAAATTTTGAGTTCATGTACGCAAAAAAATTTGAAAACAATAAAAAATGTAAGTGAAGAAAATTATTTTACGCACTAAAAATGAACTCAGAGGTTTTGTTATCCATGTTTGGGAAATTCCACTAGTACAACCCCTAATAATTAGCTTGGTGGAATTTTATAGGAAACAGACTTCTAACTGATCTTAACTTGCTTTAAATGTAGTGGATTACGCATGGCAGAAACATGTCGAGGGTGCAAGTGGCCTAATGATGCCAACAACTTCAAGGAGAAGAAAAAATCAGATTCTCAAGTGGGTGGATATTTACCATAGCCAAACAACCCACTTTTTGCCTATCCTTAAAAATCATAGATACTTTTTGGAATTATCTATCTCTGCATTTGTGCATTTTCCATTTTGGATGTTCAAATCTTTTTTCAAATCCAAACTTGATTTTTCGCTTTCCCATTTTTCTCGTAAACAAAAAAGATATAAGGCAAATAGATCACAACAAAATGAAAATTTTAGAGTTCATATATGCAAAAAAATTTGAAAACTATAATAAATGTATGTGAAGAAAATTATTTCACGTACTAAAAACGAACTTCAAGGTTTGTTTATCCCTGTTTGGGAAATTCCACTAGTACAACCCCTAATAATTAGCTTGGTGGAATTTTATAGGAAAGGGACATCTAACTGATCCTAACATGCTTTAAATGTGGGGGATATGCATGCCAGAAACATGTTGAGGATGCTAGTGGCCTAATGAAGCCAAAAATTTGGAGTAGAAAAAATTAGATTCTTAAGTGGGTGGATATTTACCATAGCCAAACAACCCACATTTTTCCTATCATTAAAAATCATAGATACATTTTGGAATTATCTCTCTCTGCATTTGTGCATTTCCCATTTTGGATGTTCAAATTTTTTTTCAAATCCCAACTTGAGTTTTCACTCTCCCATTTTTCTCATAAACAAAAAAGATGTAAGGCAAATAGATCGCAAAAAAATGAATATTTAAGAGTTCATATACGCAAAAAAATTTGAAAACTAAAATAAATGTATGTGAAGAAAATTATTTCACGTACTAAAAATGAACTCCAAGGTTATGTTATCCATGTTAGGGAAATTCCACTAGTGCAACCCCTAATAATTAGCTTCGTGGAATTTTATAGGAAAGGGACATCAAACTGATCCTAACATGCTTTAAATGTGGTGGATATGCATGCCAGAAACATGTTGAGGATGCAAGTGGCCTAATGATGCCGAAAATTTCAAGGAGTAGAAAAAATCTTATTCTCAAGTGGGTGGATATTTACCAGAGCCAAACAACCCACTTTTTGCTTATCTTTAAAACTCACAGATACTTTTTGGAATTATCTCTCACTGCATTTGTGCATTTCCCTTTTTGGATGTTCAAATTTTTTTTTTCATATCCAAACATGAGTTTTCGCTCTCCCATTTTTCTCGTCAGAAAAAAATATAAGGAAAAAAGATCGCAACAAAATGAAAATTTTAGAGTTCATGTACGCAAAAAAATTTGAAAACTATAATAAATGTAAGTGAAGAAAATTATTTCATGCACTAAAAATGAACTCTAGGTTTTGTTATCCATGTTTGGGAAATTCCACTAGTAGCCCCTAATAATTAGCTTGGTGGAATTTTATAGGAAAGGGACTTCTAACTGATCCTAACATGCTTTAAATGTGGTGGATATGCATGCCAGAAACATGTAGAGGATGCAAGTGGCCTAATGATGCCAACAACTTCAAGGAGAAGAAAAAATCAGATTCTCAAGTGGGTGGATATTTACCATAGCCAAACAACCCACTTTTTGCCTATCCTTAAAAATCATAGATACTTTTTGGAATTATCTATCTCTGCATTTGTGCATTTTCCATTTTGGATGTTCAAATCTTTTTTCAAATCCAAACTTGAGTTTTCGCTTTCCCATTTTTCTCGTAAACAAAAAAGATATAAGGCAAATAGATCACAACAAAATGAAAATTTTACAGTTCATATATGCAAAAAAATTTGAAAACTATAATAAATGTATGTGAAGAAAATTATTTCACGTACTAAAAATGAACTCCAAGGTTTTCTTATCCATGTTTGGGAAATTCCACTAGTACAACCCCTAATAATTAGCTTGGTGGAATTTTATAGGAAAGGGACATCTAACTGATCCTAACATGCTTTAAATGTGGTGGATATGCATGCCAGAAACATGTTGAGGATGCTATTGGCCTAATGAAGCCAAAAATTTGGAGTAGATAAAATTAGATTCTTAAGTGGGTGGATATTTACCAGAGCCAAACAACCCACATTTTGCCTATCATTAAAAATCATAGATACATTTTGGAATTATCTCTCTCTGCATTTGTGCATTTCCCATTTTGGATGTTCAAATTTTTTTTCAAATCCCAACTTGAGTTTTCACTCTCCCATTTTTCTCATAAACAAAAAAGATGTAAGGCAAATAGATCGCAAAAAAATGAATATTTAAGAGTTCATATACGCAAAAAAATTTGAAAACTAAAATAAATGTATGTGAAGAAAATTATTTCACGTACTAAAAATGAACTCCAAGGTTATGTTATCCATGTTAGGGAAATTCCACTAGTGCAACCCCTAATAATTAGCTTCGTGGAATTTTATAGGAAAGGGACATCAAAATGATCCTAACATGCTTTAAATGTGGTGGATATGCATGCCAGAAACATGTTGAGGATGCAAGTGGCCTAATGATGCCGAAAATTTCAAGGAGTAGAAAAAATCTAATTCTCAAGTGGGTGGATATTTACGAGAGCCAAACAACCCACTTTTTTCCTATCTTTAAAAATCACAGATACTTTTTGGAATTATCTCTCTCTGCATTTGTGCATTTCCCATTTTGGATGTTCAAATTTTTTTTCAGATCCAAACATGAGTTTTCGCTCTCCCATTTTTCTCGTAAAAAAAAATATAAGGAAAAAAGATCGCAACAAAATGAAAATTTTAGAGTTCATGTACGCAAAAAAATTTGAAAACTATTATAAATGTAAGTGAAGAAAATTATTTCATGCACTAAAAATGAACTCTACGTTTTGTTATCCATGTTTGGGAAATTCCACTAGTACAACCCCTAATAATTAGCTTGGTGGAATTTTATAGGAAAGGGACTTCTAGCTTATCCTAAATTGCTTTAAATGTGGTGGATATGCAAGCCATAAACATGTAGAGGATGCAAGTGGCCTAATGATGCCAAAAATTTCAACGAGTAGAAAAAATCAGATTCTCAAGTGGTTGGATATGTTACCAAAGCCAAACAACCCAGTTTTTGCCAATCCTTAAAAATCACAGATACTTTGTGGAATTATCTCTCTCAGCATTTGTGCATTTTCCATTTTGGATGTTCAAATTTTTTTTCAGATCCAAACATGAGTTTTCGCTCTCCCATTTTTCTGGTAAACAAAAAAGATATAAGGCAAATAGATCGCAACGAAATTAAAATTTTAGTGTTCATGTACGCAAAAAAATTTTAAAACTATAAAAAATGTAAGTGAAGAAAATTATTTCACGCACTTAAAATGAACTCAGAGGTTTTGTTATCCATGTTTGGGAAATTCCACTTGTACAACCCCTAATAATTAGCTTGGCGGAATTTTATAGGAAAGCGACATCTAACTGATCCTAACATGCTTTATATGTGGTGGATATGCATGCCAGAAACATGTTGAGGATGCAAGTGGCCTAATGATGCCAAAAATTTCAAGGAGTAGAAAAAATCAGATTCTCAAGTGGTTACCAGAGCCAAACAACCCACTTTTTTCCTATCATTAAAAATCACAGATACTTTTTGGAATTATCTCTCTCTGCATTTGTGCATTTCCCATTTTGGATGTTCAAATTTTTTTCAGATCCAAACTTGAGTTTTTGCTGAGGCAAATTTATCGCAACAAAAAAAAAATTTCGAGTTCATGTACGCAAAAAAATTTGAAAACTAAAAAAATGTAAGTGAAGAAAATTATTTCATGCACTAAAAATGAACTCAGGGGTTTTGTTATCCATGTTTGGGAAATTCCACTAGTACAACCCCTAATAATTAGCTTGGAGGAATTTTATAGGAAAGGGACTTCTAACTGATCTTAACTTGCTTTAAATGTGGTGGATTATGCATGGCAGAAACATGTAGAGGATGCAAGTGGCCTAATGATGCCGAAAACTTCCAAGGAGAAGAAAAAAATCAGATTCTCAAGTGGGTGGATATTTACCAGAGCCAAACATCCCACTTTTTGCCTATCCTTAAAAATCATACATACTTTGTGGAATTATCTATCTCTGCATTTGTGCATTTTCCATTTTGGATGTTCAAATCATTTTTCAGATCCAAACTTGAGTTTTCGCTGTCCCATTTTTCTCGTAAACAAAAAAGATATAAGGCAAATAGATCACAACAAAATGAAAATTTTAGAGTACATATACGCAAAAAAATTTAAAAACTATAATTAATGTATGTGAAGAAAATTATTTCACGTACTAAAAACGAACTCCAAGGTTTTCTTATCCATGTTTCGGAAATTCCACTAGTACAACCCGTAATAATTAGCTTGGTGGAATTTTATAGGAAAGGGACATCAAACTGATCCAAACATGCTTTAAATGTGGTGGATATGCATGCCAGAAACATGTTGAGGATGCTCGTGGCCAAATGATGCCAAAAATTTGAAGGAGTAGAAAAAATTAGATTCTCAAGTGAGTGGACATTTACTAGAGCCAAACAACCCACTTTTTGCCTTTCATTAAAAATCACTGATACTTTTTGGAATTATCTCTCCTACCATTTGTGCATTTCCCATTTTGGATGTTCAAATTTTTTTCAGATCCAAACTTGAGTTTTCGCTCTTCCATTTTTCTCGAAACAAAAAAGATGTAAGGCAAATAGATAGCAAAAATATGAAAATTTAAGAGTTCATATACGCAAAAAAATTTTGAAAACTAAAATAAATGTATGTGAAGAAAATTATTTCACGTACTAAAAATGAACTCCAAGATTTTGTTATCCATGTTAGGGAAATTCCACTAGTACAACCCCTAATAATTAGCTTCGTGGAATTTTATAGGAAAGGGACATCAAACTGATCCTAACTTGCTTTAAATGTGGTGGATATGCATGCCAGAAACATGTTGAGGATGCAAGTGGCCTAATCATGCCGAAAATTTCAAGGAGTAGATAAAAATCTAATTCTCAAGTGGGTGGATATTTACCAGAGCCAAACAACCCACTTTTTGCCTATCTTTAAAAATCACAGATACTTTTTGGAATTATCTCTCTCTGCATTTGTGCATTTTCCATTTTGGATGTTCAAATTTTTTTTCAGATCCAAACATGAGTTTTCGCTCTCCCATTTTTCACATGTAAAAAAAAATATAAGGAAAAAAGATCACAACAAAATGATAATTTTAGAGTTCATGTACGCAAAAAATTTGAAAATTACAATAAATGTAAGTGAAAAAAATTATTTCATGCACTAAAAATGAACTCTAGGTTTTGTTATCCATGTTTGGGAAATTCCACTAGTACAACCCCTAATAATTAGCTTGGTGGAATTTTATAGGAACGGGACTTCTAATTTATCCTAAATTGCTTTAAAAGTGGTGGGTATGCATGCCAGAAACATGTAGAGGATGTAAGTGGCCTAATGATGCCAAAAATTTCAACGAGTAGAAAAAATCAGATTCTCAGGTGGTTGGATATGTTACCAGAGCCAAACAACCCACTTTTTGCCAATCCTTAAAAATCACAGATACTTTGTGGAATTCTCTCTCTCAGCATTTGTGCATTTTCCATTTTGGATGTTCAAATTTTTTTTCAGATCCAAACTTGTGTTTTCGCTCTCCCATTTTTCTCGTAAACAAAAAAGATATAAGGCACATAGATCGCACCAAAATTTAAATTTTAGTGTTCATGTTCGCAAAAAAAATTTCAAACAATAAAAAATGTAAGTGAAGAAAATTATTTCACGCACTTAAAATGAACTCAGAGGTTTTGTTATCCATGTTTAGGAAATTTCACTAGTACAACCCCTAATAATTAGCTTTGTGGAATTTTATAGGAAAGCGACTTCTAACTGATCCTAACATGCTTTAAATGTGGTAGATATGCATGCCAGAAACATGTTGAGGATGCAAGTGGCCTAATGATGCCAAAAATTTCAAGGAGTAGAAAAAATCAGATCCTCAAGTGGGTGGATATTTACCTGAGCCAAACAATCCACTTTCTTCCTGTCATTAAAAATCACAGATACTTTTTGGATTTATCTCTCTCTCCATTTGTGCATTTCCCATTTTGGCTGTTCAATTTTTTTTTCAGATCCAAACTTGAGTTTTCGCAGAGACAAATTTATCACAACAAAAAAAAAATTTCGAGTTCATGTTCGCAAAAAAATTTAAAAACTACATAAAAAGTAAGTGAAGAAAATTATTTCACGCACTAAAAATGAACTCAGAGGTTTTGTTATCCATGTTAGGGAAATTCCTCTAGTACAACCCCTAAAATTTAGCTTGGTGGAATTTTATAGGAAAGGGACTTCTAACTAATCTTAACATGCTTTAAATGTGGTGGATATATGCATGGCAGAAACATCTAGAGGATGCAAGTGGCCTAATGATATTAAAAACATCAAGGAGAAGAAAAAATCAGATTCTGTAGTGGGTGGACATTTACCAGAGCCAAACAAACCACTTTTTGCCTATCCTTAAAAATCATAGAAACTTTTTGGAATTATCTCTCTCTGCATTTGTGCATTTTCCATTTTGGATGTTCAAATCATTTTTCAGATCCAAACTTGAGTTTTTGCTCTCCCATTTTTCTCGTAAACAAAAAAGATATAAGGCAAATAGATCACAACAAAATGAAAATTTTAGAGTTCATATATGCAAAAAAATTTGAAAACTATAATAAATGTATGTGAAGAAAATTATTTCACGTACTAAAAACGAACTCAAAGGTTTTCTTATCCATGTTTGGGAAATTCCACTAGTACAACCCCTAATAATTAGCTTGGTGGAATTTTATAGGAAAGGAACATCTAACTGATCCTAACATGCTTTAAATATGGTGGATACGCATGCCAGAAACATGTTGAGGATGGTAGTGGCCTGAAGATGCCAAACATTTGGAGTAGAAAAAAATCAGATTCTCAAGTGGGTGGATATTTACCAGAGCCAAACAACCCACTTTTTGCCTATCATTAAAAATCACAGATACATTTTGGAATTATCTCTCTCGGCATTTGTGCATTTCCCATTTTGGTGTTCAAATTTTTTTTGCACACATCAACTCTAAAATTTTCATTTTGTTGCGATCTTATATCTTTTTTCATTTATGAGGAAAAATGGGAGAGTACAAGTTTGGACCTGAAAAAAAAATAAATTTGAACATCCCAAATGGAAATGCACAAATGCTGAGAGAGATAATTCCAAAAAGTAAAAAGTGATTTTTAAGGATAGGCAAAAAGTGGGTTGGTAAATATCCAACCACTTGAGAATTTGATTTTTTCTACTCCTCCTAATTTTTGGATCATTAGGCCACTTGCATCCTCAACATGCTTGTGGCATGCACATCCACCACACTTAAAGCATGTTGGGATCAGTTAGAAGTCCCTTTCCTATAAAATTCCACCAAGCTATTATTAGGGGGTTGTACTAGTGGAATTTTGCAAACATGGAATTTGGGGTTCATTTTTAGTGCCTGAAATAATTTTCTATAGTTTTCGAATTTTTTTTGCACACATGAACTCTAAAATTTTCGTTTGGTTGCGATCTTATATCTTTTTTGTTTACGAGGAAAAAAGGGAGAGCACAACTTTGGACCCAAAAAAAAAAAAAATTTGAACATCCCAAATGGAAATGCCCAAATGCTGAGAGAGATAATTCCAAAAAGCAGAAAGTGATTTCTAAGGATAGGCAAAAAGTGGGTTGGTAAATATCCATCCACTTGAGAATTTGATTTTTTCTACTCCCCCTAATTTTTGGATCATTAGGCCACTTGCATCCTCAACATGCTTGTGGCATGCACATCCACCACACTTAAAGCATGTTGGGATCAGTTAGAAGTCCCTTTCCTATAAAATTCCACCAAGCTATTATTAGGGGGTTGTACTAGTGGAATTTCCCAAACATGGATTTTGGGGTTCATTTTTGGTGCCCGAAATAATTCTCTATAGTTTTCGAATTTTTTTTGCACAACTCTAAAATTTTCGTTTTGTTGCGATCTTATATCTTTTTTGTTTACGAGGAAAAATGGGAGAGCACAAGTTTGGACCCGAAAAAAAAAAATTTGAACATCCCAAATGGAAATGCACAAATGCTGAGAGAGATAATTCCAAAAAGCAAAAAGTGGGTTGGTAAATATCCAACCACTTGAGAATTTGATTTTCTCTACTCCCCCTAATTTTTGGATCATTAGGCCACTTGCATCCTCAACACGCTTGTGGCATGCACATCCTCCACACTTAAAGCATGTTGGGATCAGTTAGAAGTCCCTTTCCTATAAAATTCCACCAAGGTATTATTAGGGGGTTGTACTAGTGGAATTTCCCAAACTTGGATTTTGGGGTTCATTTTTAGTGCCTGAAATAATTCTCTATAGTTTTCGAATTTTTTTTGCACACATGAACTCTAAAATTTTCGTTTGGTTGCGATCTTATATCTTTTTTCTTTACGAGGAAAAATGGGAGAGCACAAGTTCGGACCCGAGAAAAAAAAATTTGAACATCCCAAATGGAAATGCACAAATGCTGAGAGAGATAATTCCAAAAAGCAAAAAGTGATTTCTAAGGATAGGCAAAAAGTGGGTTGGTAAATATCCAACCACTTGAGAATTTGATTTTTTCTACTCCCCCTAATTTTTGGATCATTAGGCCACTTGCATCCTCAACATGCTTGTGGCAAGCACATCCAGCACACTTAAAGCATGTTGGGATCAGTTAGAAGTCCCTTTCCTATAAAATTCCACCAAGCTTTTATTAGGGGGTTGTACTAGTGGAATTTCCCAAACATGGAATTTGGGGTTCATTTTTAGTGCCTGAAATAATTTTCTATAGTTTTCGAATTTTTTTTGCACACATGAACTCTAAAATTTTCGTTTGGTTGCGATCTTATATCTTTTTTGTTTATGAGGAAAAAAGGGAGAGCACAACTTTGGACCCAAAAAAAAAAAAAAATTTGAACATCCCAAATGGAACTGCACAAATGCTGAGAGAGATAATTCCAAAAAGCAAAAAGTGATTTCTAAGGATAGGCAAAAAGTGTGTTGGTAAATATCCAACCACTTGAGAATTTGATTTTTTCTACTTCCCCATATTTTTGGATCATTAGGCCACTTGCATCCACAACATGCTTGTGGCATGCACATCCACCACACTTAAAGCATGTTGGGATCAGTTAGAAGTCCCTTTCCTATAAAATTCCACCAAGCTTTTATTAGGGGGTTGTACTAGTGGAATTTCCCAAACATGGATTTTGGGGTTCATTTTTAGTGCCTGAAATAATTCTCTATAGTTGTCGAATTTTTTTTCCACACATGAACTCTAAAATTTTTCGTTTGGTTGGGATCTTATATCTTTTTTGTTTACGAGGAAAAATGGGAGGGCACAAGTTTGGAACCGAAAAAAAAAAAATTTGAACATCCCAAATGGAAATGCACAAGTGTTGAGAGAGATAATTCCAAAAAGCAAAAAGTGTGTTGGTAAATATCCAACCACTTGAGAATTTGATTTTTTTTACTCCCCCATATTTTTGGATCATTAGGCCACTTGCATCCACAACATGCTTGTGGCATGCACATCCACCACACTTAAAGCATGTTGGGATCAGTTAGAAGTCCCCTTCCTATAAAATTCCACCAAGCTATTATTAGGGGGTTGTACTCGTGGAATTTCCCAAACATGGATTTTGGGGTTCTTTTTTAGTGCCTGAAATAATTCTCTATAGTTTTCGAATTTTTTTGCACGCATGAACTCTAAAATTTTCGTTTTGTTGCGATCTTATATATTTTTTGTTTACGAGGAAAAATGGGAGAGCACAAGTTTGGACCCGAAAAAAAAAAAATTTGAACATCCCAAATGGAAATGCACAAATGCTGAGAGAGATAATTCCAAAAAGCAAAAAGTGATTTTTAAGGATAGGCAAAAAGTGGGTTGGTAAATATCCAACCACTTGAGAATTTGATTTTTTCTACTCCCCCTAATTTTTGGATCATTAGGCCACTTGCATCCTCAACATGCTTGTGGCATGCACATCCACCACACTTAAAGCATGTTGGGATCAGTTAGAAGTCCCTTTCCTATAAAATTCCACCAAGCTATTATTAGGGGGTTGTACTAGTGGAATTTCCCAAACATGGATTTTGGGGTTCATTTTTAGTGCCTGAAATAATTCTCTATAGTTTTCGAATTTTTTTTGCACACATGAACTCTAAAATTTTCGTTTGGTTGCGATCTTATATCTTTTTTGTTTACGTGGAAAAATGAGAGAGCACAAGTTTGGACCCGAAAAAAAAAAATTTGAACATCCCAAATGGAAATGCACAAATGCTGAGAGAGATAATTCAAAAAAGCAAAAAGTGAATTTTAAAGATAGGCAAAATGTGGGTTGGTAAATATCCAACCACTTGAGAATTTGATTTTTTCTACTCCCCCTAATTTTTGGATCATTAGGCCACTTGCATCCTCAACATGCTTGTGGCAAGCACATCCAGCACACTTAAAGCATGTTGGGATCAGTTAGAAGTCCCTTTCCTATAAAATTCCAACAAGCTATTATTAGGGGGTTGTACTAGTGGAATTTCCCTAACATGGATTTTGGGGTTCATATTTAGTGCCTGAAATAATTCTTTAAAGTTTTCGAATTTTTTTTGCACACATGAACTCTAAAATTTTCGTTTTGGTGCGATCTTATATCTTTTGTTTACGAGGAAAAATGGGAGAGCACAAGTTCGGACCCGAACAAAAAAAAAAATTTGAAGATCCCAAATGGAAATGCACAAATGCTGAGAGAGATAATTCCAAAAAGCAAAAAGTGATTTTTAAGGATCCGCAAAAAGTGGGTTGGTAACTATCCAACCACTTGAGAATTTGATTTTTTCTACTCCCCCTAATTTTTGATCATTACGCCACTTGCATCCTCAACATGCTTGTGGCATGCACATCCACCACACTTAAAGCATGTTGGGATCAGTTAGAAGTCCCTTTCCTATAAAATTCCACCAAGCTATTATTAGGGGGTTGTACAAGTGGAATTTCCCAAACATGGATGTTGGGGTTCATTTTTAGTGCCTGAAATAATTTTCTATTGTTTTCGAATTTTTTTTGCACACATGAACTCTAAAATTTTCGTTTGGTTGCGATCTTATATCTCTTTTGTTTACGAGGAAAAATGGGAGAGCACAAGTTTAGACCCGAAAAAAAAAAATTTGAACATACCAAATGGAAATGCACATATGCCGAGAGAGATAATTCCAAAAAGCAAAAAGAAATATTTAAGGATTGGCAAAAAGTGGGTTGGTAAATATCCAACCACTTGAGAATTTGATTTTTTCTACTCTCCTAATTTTTGGATCATTAGGCCACTTGCATCCACCACATCCACCATACTTAAAGCATGTTGGAATCAGTTAGAAGTCCCTTTCCTACAAAATTCCACCAAGCTATTATTAGGGGGTTTGTACTAGTGGAATTTCCCAAACATGGATTTTGGGGTTCATTTTTAGTGCCTGAAAAAATTCTCTATAGTTTTCGAATTTTTTTTGCACACATGAACTCTAAAATTTTCGTTTGGTTGCGATCTTATATCTTTTTTGTTTTCGAGGAAAAATGGGAGAACACAAGTTTGGACCTGAAAAAAAAAAATTCTAAGATCCCAAATGGAAATGAACAAATGCTGAGAGGGATAATTCCAAAAAGCAAAAAGTAATCTAAGGATAGGCAAAAAGTGGGTTGGTAAATATCCAACCACTTGAGAATTTGATTTTTTCTACTCCCCCTAATTTTTGGATCATTAGGCCACTTGCATCCTCAACATGTTTGTGGCATGCACATCCACCACACTTAAAGCATGTTGGGATCAGTTAGAAGTCCCTTTCCTACAAAATTCCACCAAGCTATTAATAGGGGGTTGTACTAGTGGAATTTCCGAAACATGGATTTTCGGGTTCATTTTTAGTGCCTGAAATAATTCTCTATAGTTTTGGAATTTTTTTTGCACACATGAACTCTAAAATTTTCGTTTGGCTGCGATCTTATATCTTTTTTGTTTACGAGGAAAAATGGGAGAGCACAAGTTCGGACCCGAAAAAAAAAAAAAATTTTGAACATCCCAAATGGAAATGCACAAATGCTGAGAGATATAATTCCAAAAAGCAAAAAGTGATTTTTAAGGATAGGCAAAAAGTGGTTGGTAAATATCCAACCACTTGAGAATTTGATTTTTTCTACTCCCCCTAATTTTTGGATCATTAGGCCACTTGCATCCTCAACATGCTTGTGGCATGCACATCCACCACACTTAAAGCATGTTGGGATCAGTTAGAAGTCCCTTTCCTATAAAATTCCACCAAGCTATTATTAGGGGGTTGTACTAGTGGAATTTCCCAAACATGGATTTTGGGGTTCATTTTTAGTGCCTGAAATAATTCTCTATAGTTTTCGAATTTTTTTTGCGCAGTTGAACTCTAAAATTTTCGTTTGGTTGCGATCTTATACCTTTTTTGTTTACGAGGAAAAATGGGAGAGCACAAGTTTGGACCCGAAAAAAAGAAATTTGAACATCCCAAATGGAAATGCACAAATGCAGAGAGATATAATTCCAAAAACCAAAAAGTGATTTTTAAGGATAGGCAAAAAATGGGTTGGTAAATATCCAACCACTTGAGAATTTGATTTTTTTTACTCCCCCAAATTTTTGGATCATTAGGCCACTTGCATCCTCAACATGCTTGTGGCATGCACATCTGCCACACTTAAAGCATGTTGGGATCAGTTAGATGTCCCTTTCCTATAAAATTCCACCAAGCTATTATTAGGGGGTTTTACTAGTGGAATTTCCCAAACATGGATTTTGGGGTTCATTTTTAGTGCCTGAAATAATTCTCTTAGGGGGTTGTACTAGTGGAATTTCCCAAACATGGATTTTGGGGTTCATTTCTAGTGCCTGAAATAATTCTCTATAGTTTTGGAATTTTTTTTGCACACATGAACTCTAAAATTTTCGTTTGGTTGCGATCTTATATCTTTTTTGTTTACGAGGAAAATGGGAGAGCAAAAGTTTGGACCCGAAAAAAAAAAAAAATTGAACATCCCAAATGGAAATGCACAAATGCTGAGAGAGATAATTCCAAAATGCAAAAAGTGATTTTTAAGGATAGGCAAAAAGTGGGTTGGTAAAATACCCAACCACTTGAGAATTTGATTTTTTCTACTCCTCCTAATTTTTGGATCAATAGGCCACTTGCATCCTCAACATGCTTGTGGCATGCACATCCTCTACACTTAAACCATGTTGCGATCAGTTAGAAGTCCCTTTCCTATAAAATTCCACCAAGCTATTATTAGGGGGTTGTACGAGTCGAATTTCCCAAACATGGATTTTGGGGTTCATTTTTAGTGCCTGAAATAATTCTCTATAGTTTTGGAATTTTTTTTGTAAACATGAACTCTAAAATTTTCGTTTGGTTGCGATCTTATATCTTTTTTGTTTACGAGAAAAAATGGGAGAGCACAAGTTTGGACTCGAAAAAAAAAAAAAATTTGAACATCCCTAATGGAAATGATCAAATGCTGAGAGAGATAATTCCAAAAAGCAAAAAGTGATTTTTAAGGATAGGCAAAAAGTGGGTTGGTAAATATCCAACCACTTGAGAATTTGATTTTTTCTACTCCCCCTAATTTTTGGATCTTTAGGCCACTTGCATCCTCAACATGCTTGTGGCATGCACATCCACCACGCTTAAAGCATGTTGGGATCAGTTAGAAGTCCATTTCCTATAAAATTCCACCAAGCTATTATTAGGGGGTTGAACCAGTCGAATTTCCCAAACATGGATTTTGGGGTTCATTTGTAGTGCCTAAAATAATTCTCTATAGTTTTGGAATTTTTTTTGCACACATGAACTCTAAAATTTTTGTTTGGTTGCGATCTTATATCTTTTTTGTTTACGAGGAAATATGGGAGAGCACAAGTTTGGACCCGAAAAAAAAAAAATTTGAACGTCCCAAATGGAAATGCACATATGCTGAGAGATATAATTCCAAAAAGCAAAAAGTAATTTTTAAGGATAGGCAAAAAGTGGGTTGGTAAATATCCAACCTGTTGAGAATTTGATTTTTTCTACTCCCCCTAATTTTTGGATCATTAGGCCACTTGCATCCTCTACATGCTTGTGGCATGCACATCCACCACACTTAAAGCATGTTGGGATCAGTTAGAAGTCCCTTTCCTATAAAATTCCACGCAGCTATTATTAGTGGGTTGTACTAGTGGAATTTCCCAAACTTGGATTTTGGGGTTCATTTTTAGTGCCTGAAATAATTCTCTATAGTTTTCGAATTTTTTTGCACACATGAACTCTAAAATTTTCGTTTGGTTGCGATCTTATATCTTTTTTGTTTACGAGGAAAATGGGAGAGCACAAGTTTGGACCCCAAAAAAAAAAAAAATTTGAACATCCCGAATGGAAATGCACAAATGCTGAGAGAGATAATTCCAAAAAGCAAAAAGTGATTTTTAAGGATAGGCAAAAAGTAGGTAGGTAAATATCCAACCATTTGAGAATTTGATTTTTTCTACTCCTCCTAATTTTTGGATCAATAGGCCACTTGCATCCTCAACATGCTTGTGGCATGCACATCCTCTACACTTAAACCATGTTGCGATCAGTTAGAAGTCCCTTTCCTATAAAATTCCACCAAGCTATTATTAGGGGGTTGTACGAGTCGAATTTCCCAAACATGGATTTTGGGGTTCATTTTTAGTGCCTGAAATAATTCTCTATAGTTTTGGAATTTTTTTTGTAAACATGAACTCTAAAATTTTCGTTTGGTTGCGATCTTATATCTTTTTTGTTTGCGAGAAAAAATGGGAGAGCACAAGTTTGGACCCGAAAAAAAAAAAAAATTTGAACATCCCTAATTGAAATGATCAAATGCTGAGAGAGATAATTCCAAAAAGCAAAAAGTGATTTTTAAGGATAGGCAAAAAGTGGGTTGGTAAATATCCAACCACTTGAGAATTTGATTTTTTCTACTCCCCCTAATTTTTGGATCATTAGGCCACTTGCATCCTCAACATGCTTGTGGCATGCACATCCACCACGCTTAAAGCATGTTGGGATCAGTTAGAAGTCCATTTCCTATAAAATTCCACCAAGCTATTATTAGGGGGTTGAACCAGTCGAATTTCCCAAACATGGATTTTGGGGTTCATTTTTAGTGCCTAAAATAATTCTCTATAGTTTTGGAATTTTTTTTGCACACATGAACTCTAAAATTTTTGTTTGGTTGCGATCTTATATCTTTTTTGTTTACGAGGAAATATGGGAGAGCACAAGTTTGGACCCGAAAAAAAAAAAATTTGAACATCCCAAATGGAAATGCACATATGCTGAGAGATATAATTCCAAAAAGCAAAAAGTAATTTTTAAGGATAGGCAAAAAGTGGGTTGGTAAATATCCAACCTGTTGAGAATTTGATTTTTTCTACTCCCCCTAATTTTTGGATCATTAGGCCACTTGCATCCTCTACATGCTTGTGGCATGCACATCCACCACACTTAAAGCATGTTGGGATCAGTTAGAAGTCCCTTTCCTATAAAATTCCACGCAGCTATTATTAGGGGGTTGTACTAGTGGAATTTCCCAAACTTGGATTTTGGGGTTCATTTTTAGTGCCTGAAATAATTCTCTATAGTTTTCGAATTTTTTTGCACACATGAACTCTAAAATTTTCGTTTGGTTGCGATCTTATATCTTTTTTGTTTACGAGGAAAATGGGAGAGCACAAGTTTGGACCCCAAAAAAAAAAAAAATTTGAACATCCCGAATGGAAATGCACAAATGCTGAGAGAGATAATTCCAAAAAGCAAAAAGTGATTTTTAAGGATAGGCAAAAAGTAGGTTGTAAAATACCCAACCACTTGAGAATTTGATTTTTTCTACTCCCCCTAATTTTTGGATCATTAGGCCACTTGCATCCTCAACAAGCTTGTGGCATGCACATCCTCCACACTTAAACCATGTTGGGATCAGTTAGAAGTTCCTTTCCTATAAAATTCCACCAAGCTATTATTAGGGAGTTGTACCAGTCGAATTTCCCAAACAAGGATTTTGGGGTTCATTTTTAGTGCCTGAAATAATTCTCTATAGTTTTCGAATTTTTTTTGCACACATGAACTCTAAAATTTTCGTTTGGTTGCGATCTTATATCTTTTTTGTATACGAGGAAAAATGAGAGAGCACAAGTTTGGACCCGAAAAAAAAAATTTGAACATCCCAAATGGAACTGTACAAATGCTGAGAGAGATAATTCCAAAAAGCAAAAAGTGATTTTTAAGGATAGGCAAAAAGTGGGTTGGAAAATATCCAACCACTTCAGAATTTGATTTTTTCTACTCCCCCTAATTTTTGGATCAATAGGCCACTTGCATCCTAAACATGCTTGTGGCATGCACATCCACCACGCTTAAGGCATGTTGGGATCAGTTAGAAGTCCCTTTCCTACAAAATTCCACCAAGCTATTATTAGGGGGTTGTACTAGTGGAATTTCCCAAACATGGATTTTGGGGTTCATTTTTAGTGCCTGAAATATTTCTCTATAGTTTTCGATTTTTTTTTGCACACATGAACTCTAAAATTTTCGTTTTGTTGCGATCTTATATCTTTTTTGTTTACGAGGAAAAATGGGAGAGCACTAGATTTGACCCGAAAAAAAAAAAATTGAACATCCCAAATGGAAATGCACATATACTGAGAGAGATAATTCCAAAAATTAAAAAGTGATTTTTAAGGATAGGCAAAAAGTGGGTTGGTAAATATCCAACCACTTGAGAATTTGATTTTTTCTACTCCCCCTAATTTTTGGATCATTAGGCCACTTGCATCCTCAACATGTTTGTGGGATGCACATCCACCACAATTAAAGCATGTTAGGATCAGTTAGATGTCCCTTTCCTATAAAATTCCACCAAGTTATTATTAGGGGGTTGTACTTGTGGAATTTCCCAAACATGGATTTTGGGGTTCATTTTTAGTGCCTGAAATAATTCTCTATAATTTTGGAATTTTTTTTGCACACATGAACTCTAAAATTTTCGTTTTGTTGCGATCTTACATCTTTTTTGTTTACGGGGAAAAAAGGGAGAGCACAAGTTTGGACCCGAAAAAAAAAAATTTGAACATCCCAAATGGAAATGCACATATGCTGAGAGATATAATTCCAAAAAGTAAAAAGTGATTTTTATGGATAGGCAAAAAGTGGGTTGGTAAAAATCCAACCACTTGAGAATTTGATTTTTTCTACTCCCCCTAATTTTTGGATCATTAGGCCACTTGCATCTTCAACATGCTTGTGGCATGCACATCCACCACACTTAAAGCATGTTAGGATCAGTTAGAAGTCCCTTTCCTATAAAATTCCACCAAGCTATTATTAGGGGGTTGTACTAGTGGAATTTCCCAAACATGGATTTTCGGGTTCATTTTTAGTGCGTGAAATAATTCTCTATAGTTTTTGAATTTTTTTCGCACACATGAACTCAAAAATTTTCATTTGGTCGCGATCTTATATCTTTTTTGTTTACGAGGAAAATGGGAGAGCACAAGTTTGGACCCCAAAAAAAAAAAAATTTGAACTTCCCAAATGGAACTGCACAAATACTGAGAGAGATAATTCCAAAAAGCAAAAAGTGGGTTTGTAAATATCCAACCACTTGAGAATTTGATTTTTTCTACTCCCCCTAATTTTTGGATCATTAGGCCACTTGCATCCTCAACATGCTTGTGGCATGCACATCCTCCTCACTTAAAGCATGTTGGGATCAGTTAGAAGTCCCTTTCCTATAAAATTCCAACAAGCTATTATTAGGGGGTTGTACTAGTGGAATTTCCCAAACATGGATTTTGGGGTTCATTTCTAGTGCCTGAAATAATTCTCTATAGTTTTCGAATTTTTTTTGCACACATGAACTCTAAAATTTTCGTTTGGTTGCGATCTTATATCTTTTTTGTTTACGAGGAAAATGGGAGAGCAAAAGTTTGGACCCGAAAAAAAAAAAAAATTGAACATCCCAAATGGAAATGCACAAATGCTGAGAGAGGTAATTCCAAAATGCAAAAAGTGATTTTTAAGGATAGGCAAAAAGTGGGTTGGTAAAATACCCAACCACTTGAGAATTTGATTTTTTCTACTCCTAATTTTTGGATCAATAGGCCACTTGCATCCTCAACATGCTTGTGGCATGCACATCCTCTACACTTAAACCATGTTGCGATCAGTTAGAAGTCCCTTTCCTATAAAATTCCACCAAGCTATTATTAGGGGGTTGTACGAGTCGAATTTCCCAAACATGGATTTTGGGGTTCATTTTTAGTGCCTGAAATAATTCTCTATAGTTTTCAAATTTTTTTTGCACACATGAACTCTAAAATTTTCGTTTGGTTGCGATCTTATATCTTTTTTGTTTACGAGGAAAAATGGGAGAGCACAAGTTTGGACCCGAAAAAAAAAAAAAATTGAACATCCCAAATGGAAATGCCCAAATGCTGAGAGAGATAATTCCAGAAAGCAAAAAGTGATTGTTAAGGATAGGCAAAAAGTGGGTTGGTAAATATCCAACCACTTGAGAATTTGATTTTTTCTACTCCTCCTAATTTTTGGATCATTAGGCCACTTGCATCCTCAACATGCTTGTGGCATGCACATCCACCACGCTTAAAGCATGTTGGGATAAGTTAGAAGTCCCTTTCCTATAAAATTCCAACAAGCTATTATTAGGGGGTTGTACTAGTGGAATTTCCCAAACATGGATTTTGGGGTTCATTTTTTGTGCTTTAAATAATTCTCTATAGTTTTCGAATTTTTTTTGCACACATGAACTCTAAAATTTTCGTTTTGTTGCGATCTTATATCTCTTTTGTTTACGAGAAAAAATGGGAGAGCACAAGTTTGGACCCGAAAAAAAAAAAATTTTGAACATCCCAAATGGAAATGCACATATGCTGAGAGAGATAATTCCAAAAAGCAAAAAGTGATTTTTAAGGATAGGCAAAAAGTGGGTTGGTAAATATCCAACCACTTGAGAATTTGATTTTTTCTACTCCCCCTAATTTTTGGATCATTAGGCCACTTGCATCCTCAACATGCTTGTGGCATGCACATCCACCACACTTAAAGCATGTTAGGATCAGTTAGAAGTCCCTTTCCTATAAAATTCCACCAAGCTATTATTAGGGGGTTGCACTAGTGGAATTTCCCAAACATGGATTTTGGGGTTCTTTTTTAGTGCGTGAAATAATTCTTTATAGTTTTCGAATTTTTTTTGCACACATGAACTCTAAAATTTTCGTTTGGTTGCGATCTTATATCTTTTTTGTTTACGATGAAAATGGGAGAGCAAAAGTATGCACCCGAAAAAAAAAAAAATTTGAACATCCCAAATGGAAGTGCACAAATGCTGAGAGAGATAATTCCAAAAAGCAAAACGTGATTTTTAAGGATAGGCAAAAAGTGGGTTGGTAAATATCCAACCACTTGAGAATTTGATTTTTTCTACTCCCCCTAATTTTTTGATCATTAGGCCACTTGCATCCTCAACATGCTTGTGGCATGCACATCCACCATACTTAAAGCATGTTGGGATCAGTTAGAAGTCCCTTTCCTATAAAATTCCAACAAGCTATTTTAAGGGGGTTGTACTAGTGGAATTTCCCAAACATGGATTTTGGGGTTCATTTTTAGTGCCTGAAATAATTCTCTATAGTTTTCGATTTTTTTTGCACACATGAAATCTAAAATTTTCGTTTGGTTGCGATCTTTTACCTTTTTTTGTTTACGAGGAAAAATGGGAAAGCACAAGTTTGGACCCGAAAAAATAAAATTTGAACATCCCAAATCAAATGCTGAGAGAGATAATTCCAAAAAGCAAAAAGTGATTTTTAAGGATAGGCAAAAAGTGGGTTGGTAAATATCCAACCACTTGAGAATTTGATTTTTTCTTCTCCCCAAATTTTTGGATCATTAGGCTACTTGCATCCACAACATGCTTGTGGCATGCACATCCACCACAGTTAAAGCATGTAGGGATCAGTTGAAGTGCCTTTCCTACAAATTTCCACCAAGCTATTATTAGGGGGTTGTACTAGTGGAATTTCCCAAACATGGATTTTGGGGTTCATTTTTAGTGCCTGAAATAATTCTGTATAGATTTCGATTTTTTTTTTGCACACATGAACTCTAAAATTTTCGATTGGTTGCGATCTTATACCTTTTTTGTTTACGAGGAAAAATGGGAGAGCACAAGTTTAGACCCGAAAAAAAAAAAAATTTGAACATCCCAAATGGAAATGCACATATGCTGAGAGAGATAATTCCAAAAAGCAAAAAGTGATTTTTAAGGATAGGCAAAAAGTGGGTTGGTAACTATCCAACCACTTGAGAATTTGATTTTTTCTACTCCCCCTAATTTTTGGATCATTAGGCCTCTTGCATCCTCAACATGCTTGTGGCATGCACATCCACCACACTTAAAGCATGTTGGGATCAGTTAGATGTCCCTTTCCTATAAAATTCCAACAAGCTATTATTAGGGGGTTGTACTAGTGGAACTTCCCAAACATGGATTTTGGGGTTCATTTTTTGTGCTTTAAATAATTCTCTATAGTTTTCGAATTTTTTTTGCACACATGAACTCTAAAATTTTCGTTTTGTTGCGATCTTATATCTTTTTTGTTTACGAGGAAAAATGGGGGAGCACAAGTTTGGACCCGAAAAAAAAAAAAATTTGAACATCCCAAATGGAAATGCACATATGCTGAGAGAGATAATTCCAAAAAGCAAAAAGTGATTTTTAAGGATAGGCAAAAAGTGGGTTGGTAAATATCCAACCACTTGAGAATTTGATTTTTTCTACTCCCCCTAATTTTTGGATCATTAGGCCACTTGCATCCTCAACATGCTTGTGGCATGCACATCCACCACACTTAAAGCATGTTAGGATCAGTTAGAAGTCCCTTTCCTATAAAATTCCACCAAGCTATTATTAGGGGGTTGCACTAGTGGAATTTCCCAAACATGGATTTTGGGGTTCATTTTTAGTGCGTGAAATAATTCTTTATAGTTTTCGAATTTTTTTTGCACACATGAACTCTAAAATTTTCGTTTGGTTGCGATCTTATATCTTTTCTGTTTACGATGAAAATGGGAGAGCAAAAGTTTGGACCCGAAAAAAAAAAATTTGAACAGCCCAAATGGAACTGCACAAATGCTGAGAGAGATAATTCCAAAAAGCAAAAAGTGATTTTTAAGGAGAGGCAAAAAGTGGGTTGGTAAATATCCAACCACTTGAGAATTTGATTTTTTCTACTCCCCCTAATTTTTGGATCATTAGGCCACTTGCATCCTCAACATGCTTGTGGCATGTGGCATGCACATCCACTACACTTAAAGCATGTTAGGATCAGTTAGAAGTCCCTGTCCTATAAAGTTCCACCAAGCTATTATTAGGGGGTTGTACTAGTGGAATTTCCCAAACATGGATTTTGGGCTTCATTTTTAGTGCCTGAAATAATTCTCTTTAAGTTTCGAATTTTTTTTGCACACATGAACTCTAAAATTTTCGTTTTGTTGCGATCCTATGTCTTTTTTGTTTACGAGGAAAAATGGGACAACACAAGTTTTGACCCAAAAAAAAAAAAATTTGAAGATCCCAAATGGAACTGCACAAATGCTGAGAGAGATAATTCCAAAAAGCGAAAAGTGATTTTTAAGGATAGGCAAAAAGTGGGTTGGTAAATATCCAACCACTTGAGAATTTCATTTTTTGTACTCCCCCTAATTTTTGGATCATTACGCCACTTGCATCCTCAATATACTTGTGGCATGCACATCCACCACACTTAAAGCATGTTGGGATCAGTTAGAAGTCCCTGTCCTATAAAATTCCACCAAGCTATTATTAGGGGGTTGTACTTGTGGAATTTCCCAAACATGGATTTTGGGGTTCATTTTTAGTGCCTGAAATAATTCTCTATAGTTTTTGAATTTTTTTTGCACACATGAACTCTAAAATTTTCGTTTGGTTGCGATCTTATATCTTTTTTGTTTACGAGGAAAATGGGAGAGGACAAGTTTGGACCCGAAAAAAAAAAATTTGAACATCCCAAAAGGAACTGCACAAATGCTGAGAGAGATAATTAGAAAAAGCAAAAAGTGATTTTTAAGGATAGGCAAAAAGTGGGTTGGTAATTATCCAACCACTTGAGAATTTGATTTTTTCAACTCCCCCTAATTTTTGGATCATTAGGCCACTTGCATCCTCAACATGCTTGTGGCATGCACATCCACCACACTTAAAGCATGTTGGGATCAGTTGAAGTGCCTTGCCTATAAATTTCCACCAAGCTATTATTAGGGGGTTGTACTAGTGGAATTTCCCAAACATGGATTTTGGGGTTCATTTTTAGTGCTTGAAATAATTCTCTATAGTTTTCGAATTTTTTTTGCACACATGAACTCTAAAATTTTCGTTTGGTTGCGATCTTATATCTTTTTTGTTTACGAGGAAAAATGGGAGAGCACAAGTTTGGACCCCAAAAAAAAAAATTTTTGAACATCCAAAATAGAAATGCACAGATGCTGAGAGAGATAATTCCAAAAAGCAAAAAGTAATTTTTAAGGATAGGCAAAAAGTGGGTTGGTAACTATCCAACCACTTGAGAATTTGATTTTTTCTGCTCCACCTAATTTTGGATCATTAGGCCACTTGCATCCTCAACATGCTTGTGGCATGCACATCCACCACACTTAAAGCATGTTGGGATCAGTTAAAAGTCCCTTTCTTATAAAATTCCACCAAGCTATTATTAGGGCGTTGTACCAGTGGAATTTCCCAAACATAGATTTTGGGGTTCATTTTTAGTGCCTGAAATAATTCTCTATAGTTTTCGAATTTTTTTGGCACACATGAACTCTAAAATTTTCGTTTTGTTGCGATCTTATATCTTTTTCGTGTACGAGGAAAAATGGGAGAGCACAATTATGGACCCGAAAAAAAAAAAAATTTTGAACATCCCAAATGGAAATGCACAAATGCTGAGAGAGATAATTCCAAAAAGCAAAAAGTGATTTTTAAGGGTAGGCAAAAAGTGGGTTGGAAAATATCCAACCACTTGAGAATTTGATTTTTTCTACGCCCCCTAATTTTTGGATCATTAGGCCATTTGCATCCTCAACATGCTTGTGGCATGCACATCCACCACACTTAAAGCATGTTGGGATCAGTTAGAAGTCGCTTTCCCATAAAATTCCACCAAGCTATTATTAGGGGATTGTACCAGTGGAATTTCCCAAACATGGATTTTGGGGTTCATTTTTAGTGCCTGAAATAATTCTCTATAGTTTTTGAATTTTTTTTGCACACATGAACTCTAAAATTTTCGTTTGGTTGCGATCTTACATCTTTTTTGTTTACGAGGAAAAATGGGAGAGCACAAGTTTGGACCCGAAAAAAAAAAAAATTTTGAACATCCCAAATGGAAATGCACAAATGCTGAGAGATATAATTCCAAAAATCAAAAAGTGATTTTTTAGGATAGGCAAAAAGTGGGTTGGTAAATATCCAACGACTTGAGAATTTGATTTTTTCAACTCCCCCTAATTTTTGGATCATTAGGCCACTTGCATCCTCAATATACTTGTGGCATGCACATCCACCAAACTTAAAGCATGTTGGGATCAGTTAAAAGTCCCTTTCTTAAAAAATTCCACCAAGCTATTATTAGGGCGTTGTACTAGTGGAATTTCCCAAACATGGATTTTGGGGTTCATTTTTAGTGCCTGAAATAATTCTCTATAGTTTTCGAATTTTTTTTGCACACATGAACTCTAAAATTTTCGTTTGGTTGCGATCTTAAATCTTTTTTGTATACGAGGAAAAATGGGAGAGCACAAGTTTGGACCCAAAAAAAAAAAAAATTTGAACATCCCATATGGAAATGCACAAATGCTGAGAGAAATAATTCCAAAAAGCAAAAAGTGATTTTTAAGGGTAGGCAAAAAGTGGGTTGGAAAATATCCAACCACTTGAGAATTTGGTTTTTTCTACTCCCCGTAATTTTTGGATCATTTGGCCATTTGCATCCTGAACATTCTTGTGGCATGCACATCCTCCACACATAAACCATGTTGGGATCAGTTAGAAGTCCCTGTCCTATAAAATTCCACCAAGCTATTATTAGGGGGTTGTACTAGTGGAATTTCCCAAACATGGATTTTGGGGTTCATTTTTAGTGCCTGAAATAATTCTCTACAGTTTTCGAATTTTTTTTGCACACATAAACTCTAAAATTTTTGTTTTGTTGCGATCTTATATCTTTTTTGTTTACGAGGAAAAATGGGAGAGCACAAGTTTGGACCCCAAAAAAAAAATTTTGAACATCCCAAATGGAATGGCACAGATGCTGTCAGAGATAATTCCAAAAAGCAAAAAGTGATTTTTAAGGATAGGCAAAAATTGGGTTGGTAAATATCCAACCACTTGAGAATTTGATTTTTTCTACTCACCCTAATTTTTGGATCATTAGGCCACTTGCATCCTCAATATACGAGTGGCATGCACATCCACCACACTTAAAGCATATTGGGATCAGTTAGAAGTCCCTTTCCTATAAAATTCCACCAAGCTATTATTAGGGGGTTGTACTAGTGGAATTTCCCAAACATGGATTTTGGGGTTCATTTTTAGTGCCCTAAATAATTCTCTATAGTTTTCGAATTTTTTTTGCACACATGAACTCTAAAATTTTCGTTTCGTTGCGATCTTATATCTTTTTTGTTTACGAGGAAAATGGGAGAGCACAAGTTTGGACCCGAAAAAAAAAAAATTTGAACATCCCAAAAGGAACTGCACAAATGCTGAGAGAGATAATTCCAAAAAGCAAAAAGTGATTTTTAAGGATAGGCAAAAAGTGGGTTGGTAAATATCCAACCACTTGAGAATTTGATTTTTTCTACTCCCTCTAATTTTTGGATCCTTAGGCCACTTGCATCCTCAACATGCTTGTGGCATGCACATCAAACCCCACTTAAAGCATGTTAGGATCAGAACTCCCTTTCCTATAAAATTCCACAAAGCTATTATTAGGGGGTTGTACTAGTGGAATTTCCCAAACATGGATTTTGGGGTTCATTTTTAGTGCCTGAAATAATTCTCTATCGTTTTCGAATTTTTTTTCCACACATGAACTCACAAATTTTCGTTTTGGTACGATCTTATATCTTTTTTGTTTACGAGGAAAAAAGGGAGAGCACAAGTTCGGACCCCAAAAAAAAAAAAATTTTGAACATCCCAAATGGAAATGCACAGATGCTGAGAGAGATAATTCCAAAAAGCAAAAAGTGTTTTTAAGGATAGGCAAAAAGTGGGTTGGTAACCATCCAACCACTTGAGAATTTGATTTTTTCTACTCCCCCTAATTTTGGATCATTAGGCCACTTGCATCCTCAACATGCTTGTGGCATGCATATCCACCACACTTAAAGCATGTTGGGATCAGTTGGAAGTCCCTTTCCTATAAAATTTCACCAAGCTATTATTAGGGGGTTGTACTAGTGGAATTTCCGAAACATGGATTTTGGGGTTCATTTTTAGTGCCTGAAATAATTCTCTATAGTTTTCGAATTTTTTTTCCACACATGAACTCTAAAATTTTCGTTTGGTTGCGATCTTATATCTTTTTCGTATACGAGGAAAAATGGGAGAGCACAAGTTTGGACCTGAAAAAAAAAAAATTTGAACATCCCAAAAGGAACTGCACAAATGCTGAGAGAGATAATTCCAAAAAGCAAAAAGTGATTTTTAAGGATAGGCAAAAAGTGGGTTGGTAATTATCCAACCACTTGAGAATTTGATTTTTTCTACTCCCCCTAATTTTAGGATCATTAGGCCACTTGCATCCTCAACATGCTTGTGGCGTGCACATCCACCACACTTAAAGCATGTTGGGATCAGTTGAAGTGCCTTTCCTATAAATTTCCACCAAGCTATTATTAGGGGGTTGTACTAGTGGAATTTCCCAAACATGGATTTTGAGGTTCATTTTTAGTGCTTGAAATAATTCTCTATAGTTTTCGAATTTTTTTTGCACACATCAACTCTAAAATTTTCGTTTGGTTGCGATCTTATATCTTTTTTGTTTACGAGGAAAAATGGGAGAGCACATGTTTGGACCCGAATAAAAAAAATTTGAACATCCCAAATGGAAATGCAAAGATGTTGAGAGAGATAATTCCAAAAAGCAAAAAGTGATTTTTAAGGATAGGCAAAAAGTGGGTTGGTAACTATCCAACCACTTGAGAATTTGATTTTTTCTACTCCCCCTAATTTTGGATCATTAGGCCACCTGCATCCTCAACATGCTTGTGGTATGCACATCCACCACACTTAAAGCATGTTGGGATCAGTTAGAAGTCCCTGTCCTATAAAATTCCACCAAGCTATTATTACGGGGTTTCACTAGTGGAATTTCCCAAACATGGATTTTGGGGTTCATTTTTAGTGCCTGAAATAATTCTCTATCGTTTTCGAATTTTTTTTCCACACATGAACTCTAAAATTTTCGTTTTCGTACGATCTTATATCTTTTTTGTTTACGAGGAAAAATGGGAAAGCACAAGTTCGGAGCCGAAAAAAAAAAAATTTTGAACATCCCAAATGGAAATGCACAGATGATGAGTGAGATAATTCCAAAAAGCAAAAAGTGATTTTTAAGGATAGGCAAAAAGTGGGTTGGTAAATATCCAACCACTTGAGAATTTGATTTTTTCTACTCCCCCTAATTTTTGGATCATTAGGCCACTTAAATCCACAACATGCTTGTGGCATGCACATCCACCACACTTAAAGCATGTTGGGATCAGTTGAAGTGCCTTTCCTATAAATTTCCACCAAGCTATTATTTGGGGGTTGTACTAGTGGAATTTCCCAAACATGGATTTTGGGGTTCATTTTTAGTGCCTGAAATAATTCTCTATAGTTTTTGAATTTTTTTTTGCACACATGAACTCTAAAATTTTCGTTTGGTTGCGTTCTTATATCTTTTTTGTTTATGAGGAAAAATGGGAGAGCACATGTTTGGACCCGAAAAAAAAAAAATTTGAACATCCCAAATGGAAATGCACAAATGCTGAGAGAGATAATTCCAAAAAGCAAAAAGTGATTTTTCAGGATAGGCAAAAAGTGGGTTGGTAAATATCCAACCACTTGAGAATTTGATTTTTTCTACTCCCTCTAATTTTAGGATCATTAGGCCACTTGCATCCTCAACATGCTTGTGGCATGCACATCCACCACACTTAAAGCATGTTGGGATAAGTTAGTAGTCCCTTTCCTATAAAATTCCACAAAGCTATTATTAGGGGGTTGTACTAGTGGAATTTCCCAAACATGGATTTTGAGGTTCATTTTTAGTGCCTGAATTAATTCTCTATAGTTTTCGAATTTTTTTTTCACACATGAACTCTTAAATTTTCGTTTTGGAACGATCTTATATCTTTTTTGTTTACGAGGAAAAATGGGAGAGCACAAGTTCGGACCCGAAAAAAAAAAAAATTTTGAACATCCCAAATGGAAATGCACAGATGCTGAGAGAGATAATTCCAAAAAGCAAAAAGTGATTTTTAAGGATAGGCAAAAAGTGGGTTGGTAACTATCCAACCACTTGAGAATTTGATTTTTTCTACTCCCCCTAATTTTGGATCATTAGGCCACTTGCATCCTCAACATGCTTGTGGCATGCACATACACCACACTTAAAGCATGTTGGGATCAGTTAGAAGTCCCTTTCCTATAAAATTTCACCAATCTATTATTAGGGGGTTGTACTAGTGGAATTTCCCAAACATGGATTTTGGGGTTCATTTTTAGTGCCTGAAAAATTTCTCAATAGTTTTCGAATTTTTTTTTCACACATGAACTCTAAAATTTTCGTTTGGTTGCGATCTAATATCTTTTTTGTTTACGAGGAAAAATGGGAGTGGACAAGTTTGGACCCGAAAATAAAAAAAATTGAACATCCCAAATGGAAATGCACAAATGCTGAGAGAGATAATTCCAAAAAGCAAAAAGTGATTTTTAAGGATAGGCAAAAAGTGGGTTGGTAAAAATCCAACCACTTGATAATTTGATTTTTTCTACTCCCCCTAATTTTTGGATCATTAGGCCACTTGCATCCTCAACATGCTTGTGGCATGCACATCCTCCACACTTAAAGCATGTTAGGATCAGTTAGAAGTCCCTGTCCTATAAAATTCCACCAAACTATTATTAGGGGGTTGTAGTAGTGGAATTTCCCATACATGGATTTTGGGGTTCATTTTTAGTGCCTAAAATAATTCTCTATCATTTTAGAATTTTTTTTCCTTTCATGAACTCTAAAATTTTCGTTTTGGTACGATCTTATATCTTTTTTGTTTACGAGGAAAAATGGGAGAGCACAAGTTCGGACCCGAAAAAAAAAAATTTTGAACATCCCAAATGGGAATGCACCGATGCTGTCAGAGATAATTCCAAAAAGCGAAAAGTGATTATTAAGGATAGGCAAAAATTGGGTTGGTAAATATCCAACCACTTGAGAATTTGATTTTTTCTACTCCCCTAATTTTTGGATCATTAGGCCACTTGCATCCACAACATGCTTGTGGCATGCACATCCACCACACTTAAAGCATGTTGGGATCAGTTGAAGTGCCTTTCCTATAAATTTCCACCAAGCTATTATTAGGGGGTTGTACTAGTGGAATTTCCTAAACATGGATTTTGGGGTTCATTTTTAGTGCCTGAAATAATTCTCTATAGTTTTTGAATTTTTTTTGCACACATAAACTCTAAAATTTTCGTTTTGTTGCGATCTTATATCTTTTTTGTTTACGAGGAAAAATGGGAGAGCACAAGTTTGGACCGGAAAAAAAAAAATTTGAACATCCCAAATGGAAATGCACAAATGCTGAGAGAGATAATTCCAAAAAGTAAAAAGTGATTTTTAAGGATAGGCAAAAAGTGGGTTGGTAAAAATCCAACCACTTGAGAATTTGATTTTTTCTACTCCCCATAATTTTTGGATCATTAGGCCACTTGCATCCTCAACATGCTTGTGGCATGCACATCCTCCACACATAAAGCATGTTGGGATCAGTTAGAAGTCCCTTTCCTATAAAATTCCACCAAGCTATTATTAGGGGGTTGTACTAGTGGAATTTCCCAAACATGGATTTTGGGGTTCATTTTTTGTGCCTGAAATAATTCTCTATAGTTTTTGAATTTTTTTTGCAAACATGAACTCTAAAATTTTCGTTTGGTAGCGATCTTATATCTTTTTTGTTTACGAGGAAAAATGGGAGAGCACAAGTTTGGACCCGAAAAAAAATAAAAAATTTGAACATCCGAAATGGAAATGCACAAATGCTGAGAGAGATAATTCCAAAAAGCAAAAAGTGATTTTTAAGGATAGGCAAAAAGTGGGTTGGTAAAAATCCAACCACTTGAGAATTTGATTTTTTCAACTCCCCCTAATTTTTGGATCATTAGGCCACTTGCATCCTCAACATGCTTGTGGCATGCACATCCACCACACTTAAAGCATGTTAGGATCAGTTAAAAGTCCCTTTCCCATAAAATTCCACCAAGCTATTATTAGGGAGTTGTACTAGTGGAATTTCCCAAACATGGATTTTGGGGTTCATTTTTAGTGCCTGAAATAATTCTCTTTAGTTTTCGAATTTTTTTTGCACACATGAACTCTAAAATTTTCGTTTTGTTGCGATCTTATATCTTTTTTGTTTACGAGGAAAAATGGGAGAGCATAAGTTTGGACCCGAAAAAAAAAAATTTGAACATCCCAATTGGAAATGGACAAATGCTGAGAGAGATAATTCCAAAAAGCAAAAAGTGATTTTTAAGGATAGCTAAAAAGTGGGTTGGTAAATATCCAACCACTTGAGAATTTGATTTTTTCAACTCCCCCTAATTTTTGGATCATTAGGCCACTTGCATCCTCAACATGCTTGTGGCATGCACATCCACCACACTTAAAGCATGTTAGGATCAGTTAAAAGTCCCTTTCCCATAAAATTCCACCAAGCTATTATTAGGGAGTTGTACTAGTGGAATTTCCCAAACATGGATTTTGGGGTTCATTTTTAGTGCCTGAAATAATTCTCTTTAGTTTTCGAATTTTTTTTGCACACATGAACTCTAAAATTTTCGTTTGGTTGCGATCTTATATCTTTTTTGTTTACGAGGAAAAATGGGAGAGCACAAGTTTGGACCCGAAAAAAAAATATTTTGAACATCCCAAATGGATATGCACAAATGGTGAGAGAGATAATTCCAAAAAGCAAATAGTGATTTTTAAGGATAGGCAAAAAGTGGGGTTGTAAATATCCAACCACTTGAGAATTTGATTTTTTCTACTCCCCCTAATTTTTGGATCATTAGGCCACTTGCATCCTCAACATGCATGTGCATGCACATCCACCACACTTAAAGCATGTTGGGATCAGTTAGAAGTCCCTTTCCTATAAAATTGCACCAAGTTATTATTAGGGGGTTGTACTAGTGGAATTTCCCTAACATGGTTTTTGGGGTTCATTTTTAGTGCCTGAAATAATTCTCTATAGTTTTTGAATTTTTTTTCCACACATGAACTCTAAAATTTTCGTTTTGGTGAGATCTTATATCTTTTTTGTTTACGAGGAAAAATGGGAGAGCACAAGTTTGGACCCGAAAAAAAAAAAATTTGAACATCCCAAATGGAAATGCACAAATGCTGAGAGAGATAATTCCAAAAAGCAAAAAGTGGGTTGGTAAATATCCAACCACTTGAGAATTTGATTTTTTCTACTCCCCCTAATTTTTGGATCATTAGGCCACTTGCATCCTCAACATGCTTGTGGCATGCACATCCACCACACTTAAAGCATGTTGGGATCAGTTAGAAGTCCCTTTCCTATAAAATTCCACCAAGCTATTATTAGGGGGTTGTACTAGTGGAATTTCCCAAACATGGATTTTGGGGTTCATTTGTAGTGCCTGAAATAATTCTCTATAGTTTTCGAATTTTTTTTGCACACATGAACTCTAAAATTTTCGTTTGGTTGCGATCTTATATCTTTTTTGTTTACGAGGAAAAATGGGAGAGCACAAGTTTGGAACCAAAAAAAAAAATTTGAACATGCCAAATTGAAATGCACAAATGCTGAGAGAGATAATTCCAAAAAGCAAAAAGTGATTTTTAAGGATAGGCAAATAGTGGGTTGGTAAACATCCAACCACTTGAGAATTTGATTTTTTCTACTCCCCCTAATTTTTTTATCATTAGGCCACTTGCTTCCTTAACATGCTTGTGGCATGCACATCCACCACACTTAAAGCATGTTGGGATCAGTTAGAAGTCCCTTTCCTATAAAATTCCACCAAGCTTTATTAGGGGGTTGTACTAGTGGAATTTCCCAGACATGGATTTTGGGGTTCATTTTTAGTGCCTGAAATAATTCTCTATAGTTTTCGAATTTTTTTTGCACACATGAACTCTAAAATTTTCGTTTTGTTGTCATCTTATATCTTTTCTGTTTAGGAGGAAAAATGGGAGAGCACATGTTTGGACCCGAAAAAAAAAAAATTTTTAACAAGCCAAATGGAAATGCCCAAATGCTGAGAGAGATAATTTCAATAAGGAAAAAGTGATTTTTAAGGGTAGGCAAAAAGTGGGTTGGAAAATATCCAACCACTTGAGAGTTTGATTTTTTCTACTCCCCCATATTTTTGGATCATTAGGCCACTTGTATCCACAACTTGCTTGTGGCATGCACATCCACCACACTTAAAGCTTGTTGGGATCAGTTAGAAGTCCCTTTCCTATAAAATTCCACCAAGCAATTATTAGGGGGTTGTACTAGTGGAATTTCCCAAACATGGATTTTGGGGTTCATTTTTAGTGCCTGAAATAATTCTCTATAGTTTTCGAATTTTTTAGCACACATGAACTCTAAAATTTTCGTTTGTTTCCGATCTTATATCTTTTTTGTTTACGAGGAAAAATGGGAGAGCACAAGTTTGGACCCAAAAAAAAAAAATTTGAACATCCCAAATGGAAATGCACAAATGCTGAGAGATATAATTCCACAAAGCAAAAAGTGATTTTTCAGGATAGGCAATAAGTCGGTTGGTAAATATCCAATCAGTTGAGAATTTGATTTTTTCTACTCCCCCTAATTTTTGGATCGTTAGGCCACTTGCATCCTCAACATGCTTGTGGCATGCACATCCACCACACTTAAAGCATGTTGGGATCAGTTAGTCCCTTTCCTATAAAATTCCACCAAGCTATTATTAGGGGGTTGTACTAGTGGAATTTCCCAAACATGGATTTTGGGGTTCATTTGTAGTGCCTGAAATAATTCTCTATAGTTTTCGAATTTTTTTTGCACACATGAACTCTAAAATTTTCGTTTGGTTGCGATCTTATATCTTTTTTGTTTACGAGGAAAAATGGGAGAGCACAAGTTTGGACCCGAAAAAAAAAAATTTTGAACATCCCAAATGGATATGCACAAATGCTGAGAGAGATAATTCCAAAAAGCAAATAGTGATTTTTAAGGATAGGCAAAAAGTGGGGTTGTAAATATCCAACCACTTGAGAATTTGATTTTTTCTACTCCCCCTAATTTTTGGATCATTAGGCCACTTGCATCCTCAACATGCTTGTGCATGCACATCCACCACACTTAAAGCATGTTGGGATCAGTTAGAAGTCCCTTTCCTATAAAATTGCACCAAGCTATTATTAGGGGGTTGTACTAGTGGAATTTCCCTAACATGGTTTTTGGGGTTCATTTTTATTGCCTGAAATCATTCTCTATAGTTTTCGAATTTTTTTTCCACACATGAACTCTAAAATTTTCGTTTTGGTGAGATCTTATATCTTTTTTGTTTACGAGAAAAAATGGGAGAGCACAAGTTTGGACCCAAAAAAAAAAAATTTGAACATCCCAAATGGAAATGCACAAATGCTGAGAGAGATAATTCCACAAAGCAAAAAGTGATTTTTAAGGATAGGCAATAAGTCGGTTGGTAAATATCCAACCAGTTGAGAATTTGATTTTTTCTAATCCCCCTAATTTTTGGATCGTTAGGCCACTTGCATCCTCAACATGCTTGTGGCATGCACATCCACCACACTTAAAGCATGTTGGGATCAGTTAGAAGTCCCTTTCCTATAAAATTCCACCAAGCTATTATTAGGGGGTTGTACTAGTGGAATTTCCCAAACATGGATTTTGGGGTTCATTTGTAGTGCCTGAAATAATTCTCTATAGTTTTCGAATTTTTTTTGCACACATGAACTCTAAAATTTTCGTTTGGTTGCGATCTTATATCTTTTTTGTTTACGAGGAAAAATGGGAGAGCACAAGTTTGGACCCGAAAAAAAAAAATTTTGAACATCCCAAATGGATATGCACAATTGCTGAGAGAGATAATTCCAAAAAGCAAATAGTGATTTTTAAGGATAGGCAAAAAGTGGGGTTGTAAATATGCAACCACTTGAAAATTTGATTTTTTCTAATCCCCCTAATTTTTGGATCGTTAGGCCACTTGCATCCTCAACATGCTTGTGGCATGCACATCCACCACACTTAAAGCATGTTGGGATCAGTTAGAAGTCCCTTTCCTATAAAATTCCACCAAGCTATTATTAGGGGGTTGTACTAGTGGAATTTCCCAAACTTGGATTTTGGGGTTCATTTGTAGTGCCTGAAATAATTCTCTATAGTTTTCGAATTTTTTTTGCACACATGAACTCTAAAATTTTCGTTTGGTTGCGATCTTATGTCTTTTTTGTTTACGAGGAAAAATGGGAGAGCACAAGTTTGGACCCGAAAAAAAAAAATTTTGAACATCCCAAATGGATATGCACAATTGCTGAGAGAGATAAATCCAAAAAGCAAATAGTGATTTTTAAGGATAGGCAAAAAGTGGGGTTGTAAATATCCAACCACTTGAGAATTTGATTTTTTCTACTCCCCCTAATTTTTGGATCATTAGGCCACTTGCATCCTCAACATGCTTGTGCATGCACATCCACCACACTTAAAGCATGTTGGGATCAGTTAGAAGTCCCTTTCCTATAAAATTGCACCAAGCTATTATTAGGGGGTTGTACTAGTGGTATTTCCCAAACATGGTTTTTGGTTCATTTGTAGTGCCTGAAATAATTCTCTATAATTTTTGAATTTTTTTTCCACACATGAACTCTAAAATTTTCGTTTTGGTGGGATCTTATATCTTTTTTGTTTACGAGGAAAAATGGGAGAGCACAAGTTTGGACCCAAAAAAAAAAAATTTGAACATCCCAAATGGAAATGCACAAATGCTGAGAGAGATAATTCCACAAAGCAAAAAGTGATTTTTAAGGATAGGCAAAAAGTGGGTTGGTAACTATCCAACCACTTGAGAATTTGATTTTTTCTACTCCCCCTAATTTTGGATCATTAGGCCACTTGCATCCTCAACATGCTTGTGGCATGCACATCCACCACACTTAAAGCATGTTGGGATCAGTTGAAGTGCCTTCCCTATAAATTTCCACCAA
This sequence comes from Aristolochia californica, assembly GCF_029961685.1. Taxonomy (NCBI): domain Eukaryota; kingdom Viridiplantae; phylum Streptophyta; class Magnoliopsida; order Piperales; family Aristolochiaceae; genus Aristolochia; species Aristolochia californica. Next base: position 20,657,513 of record NW_027182257.1, on the reverse strand, counting down.
GCTATTATTAGGGGGTTGTACTAGTGGAATTTCCCAAACATGGATTTTGGGGTTCATTTTTAGTGCTTGAAATAATTCTCTATAGTTTTCGAATTTTTTTTGCACACATGAACTCTAAAATTTTCGTTTGGTTGCGATCTTATATCTTTTTTGTTTACGAGGAAAAATGGGAGAGCACAAGTTCGGACCCCAAAAAAAAAAATTTTTGAACATCCAAAATAGAAATGCACAGATGCTGAGAGAGATAATTCCAAAAAGCAAAAAGTAATTTTTAAGGATAGGCAAAAAGTGGGTTGGTAACTATCCAACCACTTGAGAATTTGATTTTTTCTGCTCCACCTAATTTTGGATCATTAGGCCACTTGCATCCTCAACATGCTTGTGGCATGCACATCCACCACACTTAAAGCATGTTGGGATCAGTTAAAAGTCCCTTTCCTATAAAATTCCACCAAGCTATTATTAGGGCGTTGTACCAGTGGAATTTCCCAAACATAGATTTTGGGGTTCATTTTTAGTGCCTGAAATAATTCTCTATAGTTTTCGAATTTTTTTGGCACACATGAACTCTAAAATTTTCGTTTTGTTGCGATCTTATATCTTTTTCGTATACGAGGAAAAATGGGAGAGCACAATTTTGGACCCGAAAAAAAAAAAAATTTTGAACATCCCAAATGGAAATGCACAAATGCTGAGAGAGATAATTCCAAAAAGCAAAAAGTGATTTTTAAGGGTAGGCAAAAAGTGGGTTGGAAAATATCCAACCACTTGAGAATTTGATTTTTTCTACGCCCCCTAATTTTTGGATCATTAGGCCATTTGCATCCTCAACATGCTTGTGGCATGCACATCCACCACACTTAAAAGCATGTTGGGATCAGTTAGAAGTCGCTTTCCCATAAAATTCCACCAAGCTATTATTAGGGGATTGTACCAGTGGAATTTCCCAAACATGGATTTTGGGGTTCATTTTTAGTGCCTGAAATAATTCTCTATAGTTTTTGAATTTTTTTTGCACACATGAACTCTAAAATTTTCGTTTGGTTGCGATCTTACATCTTTTTTGTTTACGAGGAAAAATGGGAGAGCACAAGTTTGGACCCGAAAAAAAAAAAAATTTTGAACATCCCAAATGGAAATGCACAAATGCTGAGAGATATAATTCCAAAAATCAAAAAGTGATTTTTTAGGATAGGCAAAAAGTGGGTTGGTAAATATCCAACGACTTGAGAATTTGATTTTTTCAACTCCCCCTAATTTTTGGATCATTAGGCCACTTGCATCCTCAATATACTTGTGGCATGCACATCCACCAAACTTAAAGCATGTTGGGATCAGTTAAAAGTCCCTTTCTTAAAAAATTCCACCAAGCTATTATTAGGGCGTTGTACTAGTGGAATTTCCCAAACATGGATTTTGGGGTTCATTTTTAGTGCCTGAAATAATTCTCTATAGTTTTCGAATTTTTTTTGCACACATGAACTCTAAAATTTTCGTTTGGTTGCGATCTTAAATCTTTTTTGTATACGAGGAAAAATGGGAGAGCACAAGTTTGGACCCAAAAAAAAAAAAAATTTGAACATCCCATATGGAAATGCACAAATGCTGAGAGAAATAATTCCAAAAAGCAAAAAGTGATTTTTAAGGGTAGGCAAAAAGTGGGTTGGAAAATATCCAACCACTTGAGAATTTGGTTTTTTCTACTCCCCGTAATTTTTGGATCATTTGGCCATTTGCATCCTGAACATTCTTGTGGCATGCACATCCTCCACACATAAACCATGTTGGGATCAGTTAGAAGTCCCTGTCCTATAAAATTCCACCAAGCTATTATTAGGGGGTTGTACTAGTGGAATTTCCCAAACATGGATTTTGGGGTTCATTTTTAGTGCCTGAAATAATTCTCTACAGTTTTCGAATTTTTTTTGCACACATAAACTCTAAAATTTTTGTTTTGTTGCGATCTTATATCTTTTTTGTTTACGAGGAAAAATGGGAGAGCACAAGTTTGGACCCCAAAAAAAAAATTTTGAACATCCCAAATGGAATGGCACAGATGCTGTCAGAGATAATTCCAAAAAGCAAAAAGTGATTTTTAAGGATAGGCAAAAATTGGGTTGGTAAATATCCAACCACTTGAGAATTTGATTTTTTCTACTCACCCTAATTTTTGGATCATTAGGCCACTTGCATCCTCAATATACGAGTGGCATGCACATCCACCACACTTAAAGCATATTGGGATCAGTTAGAAGTCCCTTTCCTATAAAATTCCACCAAGCTATTATTAGGGGGTTGTACTAGTGGAATTTCCCAAACATGGATTTTGGGGTTCATTTTTAGTGCCCTAAATAATTCTCTATAGTTTTCGAATTTTTTTTGCACACATGAACTCTAAAATTTTCGTTTCGTTGCGATCTTATATCTTTTTTGTTTACGAGGAAAATGGGAGAGCACAAGTTTGGACCCGAAAAAAAAAAAATTTGAACATCCCAAAAGGAACTGCACAAATGCTGAGAGAGATAATTCCAAAAAGCAAAAAGTGATTTTTAAGGATAGGCAAAAAGTGGGTTGGTAAATATCCAACCACTTGAGAATTTGATTTTTTCTACTCCCTCTAATTTTTGGATCCTTAGGCCACTTGCATCCTCAACATGCTTGTGGCATGCACATCAAACCCCACTTAAAGCATGTTAGGATCAGAACTCCCTTTCCTATAAAATTCCACAAAGCTATTATTAGGGGGTTGTACTAGTGGAATTTCCCAAACATGGATTTTGGGGTTCATTTTTAGTGCCTGAAATAATTCTCTATCGTTTTCGAATTTTTTTTCCACACATGAACTCACAAATTTTCGTTTTGGTACGATCTTATATCTTTTTTGTTTACGAGGAAAAAAGGGAGAGCACAAGTTCGGACCCCAAAAAAAAAAAAATTTTGAACATCCCAAATGGAAATGCACAGATGCTGAGAGAGATAATTCCAAAAAGCAAAAAGTGTTTTTAAGGATAGGCAAAAAGTGGGTTGGTAACCATCCAACCACTTGAGAATTTGATTTTTTCTACTCCCCCTAATTTTGGATCATTAGGCCACTTGCATCCTCAACATGCTTGTGGCATGCATATCCACCACACTTAAAGCATGTTGGGATCAGTTGGAAGTCCCTTTCCTATAAAATTTCACCAAGCTATTATTAGGGGGTTGTACTAGTGGAATTTCCGAAACATGGATTTTGGGGTTCATTTTTAGTGCCTGAAATAATTCTCTATAGTTTTCGAATTTTTTTTCCACACATGAACTCTAAAATTTTCGTTTGGTTGCGATCTTATATCTTTTTCGTATACGAGGAAAAATGGGAGAGCACAAGTTTGGACCTGAAAAAAAAAAAATTTGAACATCCCAAAAGGAACTGCACAAATGCTGAGAGAGATAATTCCAAAAAGCAAAAAGTGATTTTTAAGGATAGGCAAAAAGTGGGTTGGTAATTATCCAACCACTTGAGAATTTGATTTTTTCTACTCCCCCTAATTTTAGGATCATTAGGCCACTTGCATCCTCAACATGCTTGTGGCGTGCACATCCACCACACTTAAAGCATGTTGGGATCAGTTGAAGTGCCTTTCCTATAAATTTCCACCAAGCTATTATTAGGGGGTTGTACTAGTGGAATTTCCCAAACATGGATTTTGAGGTTCATTTTTAGTGCTTGAAATAATTCTCTATAGTTTTCGAATTTTTTTTGCACACATCAACTCTAAAATTTTCGTTTGGTTGCGATCTTATATCTTTTTTGTTTACGAGGAAAAATGGGAGAGCACATGTTTGGACCCGAATAAAAAAAATTTGAACATCCCAAATGGAAATGCAAAGATGTTGAGAGAGATAATTCCAAAAAGCAAAAAGTGATTTTTAAGGATAGGCAAAAAGTGGGTTGGTAACTATCCAACCACTTGAGAATTTGATTTTTTCTACTCCCCCTAATTTTGGATCATTAGGCCACCTGCATCCTCAACATGCTTGTGGTATGCACATCCACCACACTTAAAGCATGTTGGGATCAGTTAGAAGTCCCTGTCCTATAAAATTCCACCAAGCTATTATTACGGGGTTTCACTAGTGGAATTTCCCAAACATGGATTTTGGGGTTCATTTTTAGTGCCTGAAATAATTCTCTATCGTTTTCGAATTTTTTTTCCACACATGAACTCTAAAATTTTCGTTTTCGTACGATCTTATATCTTTTTTGTTTACGAGGAAAAATGGGAAAGCACAAGTTCGGAGCCGAAAAAAAAAAAATTTTGAACATCCCAAATGGAAATGCACAGATGATGAGTGAGATAATTCCAAAAAGCAAAAAGTGATTTTTAAGGATAGGCAAAAAGTGGGTTGGTAAATATCCAACCACTTGAGAATTTGATTTTTTCTACTCCCCCTAATTTTTGGATCATTAGGCCACTTAAATCCACAACATGCTTGTGGCATGCACATCCACCACACTTAAAGCATGTTGGGATCAGTTGAAGTGCCTTTCCTATAAATTTCCACCAAGCTATTATTTGGGGGTTGTACTAGTGGAATTTCCCAAACATGGATTTTGGGGTTCATTTTTAGTGCCTGAAATAATTCTCTATAGTTTTTGAATTTTTTTTTGCACACATGAACTCTAAAATTTTCGTTTGGTTGCGTTCTTATATCTTTTTTGTTTATGAGGAAAAATGGGAGAGCACATGTTTGGACCCGAAAAAAAAAAAATTTGAACATCCCAAATGGAAATGCACAAATGCTGAGAGAGATAATTCCAAAAAGCAAAAAAGTGATTTTTCAGGATAGGCAAAAAGTGGGTTGGTAAATATCCAACCACTTGAGAATTTGATTTTTTCTACTCCCTCTAATTTTAGGATCATTAGGCCACTTGCATCCTCAACATGCTTGTGGCATGCACATCCACCACACTTAAAGCATGTTGGGATAAGTTAGTAGTCCCTTTCCTATAAAATTCCACAAAGCTATTATTAGGGGGTTGTACTAGTGGAATTTCCCAAACATGGATTTTGAGGTTCATTTTTAGTGCCTGAATTAATTCTCTATAGTTTTCGAATTTTTTTTTCACACATGAACTCTTAAATTTTCGTTTTGGAACGATCTTATATCTTTTTTGTTTACGAGGAAAAATGGGAGAGCACAAGTTCGGACCCGAAAAAAAAAAAAATTTTGAACATCCCAAATGGAAATGCACAGATGCTGAGAGAGATAATTCCAAAAAGCAAAAAGTGATTTTTAAGGATAGGCAAAAAGTGGGTTGGTAACTATCCAACCACTTGAGAATTTGATTTTTTCTACTCCCCCTAATTTTGGATCATTAGGCCACTTGCATCCTCAACATGCTTGTGGCATGCACATACACCACACTTAAAGCATGTTGGGATCAGTTAGAAGTCCCTTTCCTATAAAATTTCACCAATCTATTATTAGGGGGTTGTACTAGTGGAATTTCCCAAACATGGATTTTGGGGTTCATTTTTAGTGCCTGAAAAATTTCTCAATAGTTTTCGAATTTTTTTTTCACACATGAACTCTAAAATTTTCGTTTGGTTGCGATCTAATATCTTTTTTGTTTACGAGGAAAAATGGGAGTGGACAAGTTTGGACCCGAAAATAAAAAAAATTGAACATCCCAAATGGAAATGCACAAATGCTGAGAGAGATAATTCCAAAAAGCAAAAAGTGATTTTTAAGGATAGGCAAAAAGTGGGTTGGTAAAAATCCAACCACTTGATAATTTGATTTTTTCTACTCCCCCTAATTTTTGGATCATTAGGCCACTTGCATCCTCAACATGCTTGTGGCATGCACATCCTCCACACTTAAAGCATGTTAGGATCAGTTAGAAGTCCCTGTCCTATAAAATTCCACCAAACTATTATTAGGGGGTTGTAGTAGTGGAATTTCCCATACATGGATTTTGGGGTTCATTTTTAGTGCCTAAAATAATTCTCTATCATTTTAGAATTTTTTTTCCTTTCATGAACTCTAAAATTTTCGTTTTGGTACGATCTTATATCTTTTTTGTTTACGAGGAAAAATGGGAGAGCACAAGTTCGGACCCGAAAAAAAAAAATTTTGAACATCCCAAATGGGAATGCACCGATGCTGTCAGAGATAATTCCAAAAAGCAAAAAGTGATTATTAAGGATAGGCAAAAATTGGGTTGGTAAATATCCAACCACTTGAGAATTTGATTTTTTCTACTCCCCTAATTTTTGGATCATTAGGCCACTTGCATCCACAACATGCTTGTGGCATGCACATCTACCACACTTAAAGCATGTTGGGATCAGTTGAAGTGCCTTTCCTATAAATTTCCACCAAGCTATTATTAGGGGGTTGTACTAGTGGAATTTCCTAAACATGGATTTTGGGGTTCATTTTTAGTGCCTGAAATAATTCTCTATAGTTTTTGAATTTTTTTTGCACACATAAACTCTAAAATTTTCGTTTTGTTGCGATCTTATATCTTTTTTGTTTACGAGGAAAAATGGGAGAGCACAAGTTTGGACCGGAAAAAAAAAAATTTGAACATCCCAAATGGAAATGCACAAATGCTGAGAGAGATAATTCCAAAAAGTAAAAAGTGATTTTTAAGGATAGGCAAAAAGTGGGTTGGTAAAAATCCAACCACTTGAGAATTTGATTTTTTCTACTCCCCATAATTTTTGGATCATTAGGCCACTTGCATCCTCAACATGCTTGTGGCATGCACATCCTCCACACATAAAGCATGTTGGGATCAGTTAGAAGTCCCTTTCCTATAAAATTCCACCAAGCTATTATTAGGGGGTTGTACTAGTGGAATTTCCCAAACATGGATTTTGGGGTTCATTTTTTGTGCCTGAAATAATTCTCTATAGTTTTTGAATTTTTTTTGCAAACATGAACTCTAAAATTTTCGTTTGGTAGCGATCTTATATCTTTTTTGTTTACGAGGAAAAATGGGAGAGCACAAGTTTGGACCCGAAAAAAAATAAAAAATTTGAACATCCGAAATGGAAATGCACAAATGCTGAGAGAGATAATTCCAAAAAGCAAAAAGTGATTTTTAAAGATAGGCAAAAAGTGGGTTGGTAAAAATCCAACCACTTGAGAATTTGATTTTTTCAACTCCCCCTAATTTTTGGATCATTAGGCCACTTGCATCCTCAACATGCTTGTGGCATGCACATCCACCACACTTAAAGCATGTTAGGATCAGTTAAAAGTCCCTTTCCCATAAAATTCCACCAAGCTATTATTAGGGAGTTGTACTAGTGGAATTTCCCAAACATGGATTTTGGGGTTCATTTTTAGTGCCTAAAATAATTCTCTTTAGTTTTCGAATTTTTTTTGCACACATGAACTCTAAAATTTTCGTTTTGTTGCGATCTTATATCTTTTTTGTTTACGAGGAAAAATGGGAGAGCATAAGTTTGGACCCGAAAAAAAAAAATTTGAACATCCCAATTGGAAATGGACAAATGCTGAGAGAGATAATTCCAAAAAGCAAAAAGTGATTTTTAAGGATAGCTAAAAAGTGGGTTGGTAAATATCCAACCACTTGAGAATTTGATTTTTTCAACTCCCCCTAATTTTTGGATCATTAGGCCACTTGCATCCTCAACATGCTTGTGGCATGCACATCGACCACACTTAAAGCATGTTAGGATCAGTTAAAAGTCCCTTTCCCATAAAATTCCACCAAGCTATTATTAGGGAGTTGTACTAGTGGAATTTCCCAAACATGGATTTTGGGGTTCATTTTTAGTGCCTGAAATAATTCTCTTTAGTTTTCGAATTTTTTTTGCACACATGAACTCTAAAATTTTCGTTTGGTTGCGATCTTATATCTTTTTTGTTTACGAGGAAAAATGGGAGAGCACAAGTTTGGACCCGAAAAAAAAAAATTTTGAACATCCCAAATGGATATGCACAAATGCTGAGAGAGATAATTCCAAAAAGCAAATAGTGATTTTTAAGGATAGGCAAAAAGTGGGGTTGTAAATATCCAACCACTTGAGAATTTGATTTTTTCTACTCCCCCTAATTTTTGGATCATTAGGCCACTTGCATCCTCAACATGCATGTGCATGCACATCCACCACACTTAAAGCATGTTGGGATCAGTTAGAAGTCCCTTTCCTATAAAATTGCACCAAGCTATTATTAGGGGGTTGTACTAGTGGAATTTCCCTAACATGGTTTTTGGGGTTCATTTTTAGTGCCTGAAATAATTCTCTATAGTTTTTGAATTTTTTTTCCACACATGAACTCTAAAATTTTCGTTTTGGTGAGATCTTATATCTTTTTTGTTTACGAGGAAAAATGGGAGAGCACAAGTTTGGACCCGAAAAAAAAAAAATTTGAACATCCCAAATGGAAATGCACAAATGCTGAGAGAGATAATTCCAAAAAGCAAAAAGTGGGTTGGTAAATATCCAACCACTTGAGAATTTGATTTTTTCTACTCCCCCTAATTTTTGGATCATTAGGCCACTTGCATCCTCAACATGCTTGTGGCATGCACATCCACCACACTTAAAGCATGTTGGGATCAGTTAGAAGTCCCTTTCCTATAAAATTCCACCAAGCTATTATTAGGGGGTTGTACTAGTGGAATTTCCCAAACATGGATTTTGGGGTTCATTTGTAGTGCCTGAAATAATTCTCTATAGTTTTCGAATTTTTTTTGCACACATGAACTCTAAAATTTTCGTTTGGTTGCGATCTTATATCTTTTTTGTTTACGAGGAAAAATGGGAGAGCACAAGTTTGGAACCAAAAAAAAAAATTTGAACATGCCAAATTGAAATGCACAAATGTTGAGAGAGATAATTCCAAAAAGCAAAAAGTGATTTTTAAGGATAGGCAAATAGTGGGTTGGTAAACATCCAACCACTTGAGAATTTGATTTTTTCTACTCCCCCTAATTTTTTTATCATTAGGCCACTTGCTTCCTTAACATGCTTGTGGCATGCACATCCACCACACTTAAAGCATGTTGGGATCAGTTAGAAGTCCCTTTCCTATAAAATTCCACCAAGCTTTATTAGGGGGTTGTACTAGTGGAATTTCCCAGACATGGATTTTGGGGTTCATTTTTAGTGCCTGAAATAATTCTCTATAGTTTTCGAATTTTTTTTGCACACATGAACTCTAAAATTTTCGTTTTGTTGTCATCTTATATCTTTTCTGTTTACGAGGAAAAATGGGAGAGCACATGTTTGGACCCGAAAAAAAAAAAATTTTGAACAAGCCAAATGGAAATGCCCAAATGCTGAGAGAGATAATTTCAATAAGGAAAAAGTGATTTTTAAGGGTAGGCAAAAAGTGGGTTGGAAAATATCCAACCACTTGAGAGTTTGATTTTTTCTACTCCCCCATATTTTTGGATCATTAGGCCACTTGTATCCACAACTTGCTTGTGGCATGCACATCCACCACACTTAAAGCTTGTTGGGATCAGTTAGAAGTCCCTTTCCTATAAAATTCCACCAAGCAATTATTAGGGGGTTGTACTAGTGGAATTTCCCAAACATGGATTTTGGGGTTCATTTTTAGTGCCTGAAATAATTCTCTATAGTTTTCGAATTTTTTAGCACACATGAACTCTAAAATTTTCGTTTGTTTCCGATCTTATATCTTTTTTGTTTACGAGGAAAAATGGGAGAGCACAAGTTTGGACCCAAAAAAAAAAAAATTTGAACATCCCAAATGGAAATGCACAAATGCTGAGAGATATAATTCCACAAAGCAAAAAGTGATTTTTCAGGATAGGCAATAAGTCGGTTGGTAAATATCCAATCAGTTGAGAATTTGATTTTTTCTACTCCCCCTAATTTTTGGATCGTTAGGCCACTTGCATCCTCAACATGCTTGTGGCATGCACATCCACCACACTTAAAGCATGTTGGGATCAGTTAGTCCCTTTCCTATAAAATTCCACCAAGCTATTATTAGGGGGTTGTACTAGTGGAATTTCCCAAACATGGATTTTGGGGTTCATTTGTAGTGCCTGAAATAATTCTCTATAGTTTTCGAATTTTTTTTGCACACATGAACTCTAAAATTTTCGTTTGGTTGCGATCTTATATCTTTTTTGTTTACGAGGAAAAATGGGAGAGCACAAGTTTGGACCCGAAAAAAAAAAATTTTGAACATCCCAAATGGATATGCACAAATGCTGAGAGAGATAATTCCAAAAAGCAAATAGTGATTTTTAAGGATAGGCAAAAAGTGGGGTTGTAAATATCCAACCACTTGAGAATTTGATTTTTTCTACTCCCCCTAATTTTTGGATCATTAGGCCACTTGCATCCTCAACATGCTTGTGCATGCACATCCACCACACTTAAAGCATGTTGGGATCAGTTAGAAGTCCCTTTCCTATAAAATTGCACCAAGCTATTATTAGGGGGTTGTACTAGTGGAATTTCCCTAACATGGTTTTTGGGGTTCATTTTTATTGCCTGAAATCATTCTCTATAGTTTTCGAATTTTTTTTCCACACATGAACTCTAAAATTTTCGTTTTGGTGAGATCTTATATCTTTTTTGTTTACGAGAAAAAATGGGAGAGCACAAGTTTGGACCCAAAAAAAAAAAATTTGAACATCCCAAATGGAAATGCACAAATGCTGAGAGAGATAATTCCACAAAGCAAAAAGTGATTTTTAAGGATAGGCAATAAGTCGGTTGGTAAATATCCAACCAGTTGAGAATTTGATTTTTTCTAATCCCCCTAATTTTTGGATCGTTAGGCCACTTGCATCCTCAACATGCTTGTGGCATGCACATCCACCACACTTAAAGCATGTTGGGATCAGTTAGAAGTCCCTTTCCTATAAAATTCCACCAAGCTATTATTAGGGGGTTGTACTAGTGGAATTTCCCAAACATGGATTTTGGGGTTCATTTGTAGTGCCTGAAATAATTCTCTATAGTTTTCGAATTTTTTTTGCACACATGAACTCTAAAATTTTCGTTTGGTTGCGATCTTATATCTTTTTTGTTTACGAGGAAAAATGGGAGAGCACAAGTTTGGACCCGAAAAAAAAAAATTTTGAACATCCCAAATGGATATGCACAATTGCTGAGAGAGATAATTCCAAAAAGCAAATAGTGATTTTTAAGGATAGGCAAAAAGTGGGGTTGTAAATATCCAACCACTTGAAAATTTGATTTTTTCTAATCCCCCTAATTTTTGGATCGTTAGGCCACTTGCATCCTCAACATGCTTGTGGCATGCACATCCACCACACTTAAAGCATGTTGGGATCAGTTAGAAGTCCCTTTCCTATAAAATTCCACCAAGCTATTATTAGGGGGTTGTACTAGTGGAATTTCCCAAACTTGGATTTTGGGGTTCATTTGTAGTGCCTGAAATAATTCTCTATAGTTTTCGAATTTTTTTTGCACACATGAACTCTAAAATTTTCGTTTGGTTGCGATCTTATATCTTTTTTGTTTACGAGGAAAAATGGGAGAGCACAAGTTTGGACCCGAAAAAAAAAAATTTTGAACATCCCAAATGGATATGCACAATTGCTGAGAGAGATAATTCCAAAAAGCAAATAGTGATTTTTAAGGATAGGCAAAAAGTGGGGTTGTAAATATCCAACCACTTGAGAATTTGATTTTTTCTACTCCCCCTAATTTTTGGATCATTAGGCCACTTGCATCCTCAACATGCTTGTGCATGCACATCCACCACACTTAAAGCATGTTGGGATCAGTTAGAAGTCCCTTTCCTATAAAATTGCACCAAGCTATTATTAGGGGGTTGTACTAGTGGTATTTCCCAAACATGGTTTTTGGTTCATTTTTAGTGCCTGAAATAATTCTCTATAATTTTCGAATTTTTTTTCCACACATGAACTCTAAAATTTTCGTTTTGGTGGGATCTTATATCTTTTTTGTTTACGAGGAAAAATGGGAGAGCACAAGTTTGGACCCAAAAAAAAAAAATTTGAACATCCCAAATGGAAATGCACAAATGCTGAGAGAGATAATTCCACAAAGCAAAAAGTGATTTTTAAGGATAGGCAATAAGTCGGTTGGTAAATATCCAACCAGTTGAGAATTTGATTTTTTCTACTCCCCCTATTTTTTGGATCGTTAGGCCACTTGCATCCTCAACATGCTTGTGGCATGCACATCCACCACACTTAAAGCATGTTGGGATCAGTTAGAAGTCCCTTTCCTATAAAATTCCACCAAGCTATTATTAGGGGGTTGTACTAGTGGAATTTCCCAAACATGGATTTTGGGGTTCATTTGTAGTGCCTGAAATAATTCTCTATAGTTTTCGAATTTTTTTTGCACACATGAATTCTAAAATTTTCGTTTGGTTGTGATCTTATATCTTTTTTGTTTACGAGGAAAAATGGGAGAGCACAAGTTTGGACCCGAAAAAAAAAAATTTTGAGCATCCCAAATGGATATGCACAAATGCTGAGAGAGATAATTCCTAAAAGCAAATAGTGATTTTTAAGGATAGGCAAAAAGTGGGGTTGCAAATATCCAACCACTTGAGAATTTGATTTTTTCTACTTCCCCTAATTTTTGGATCATTAGGCCACTTGCATCCTCAACATGCTTGTGCATGCACATCCACCACACTTAAAGCATGTTGGGAACAGTTAGAAGTCCCTTTCCTATAAAATTCCACCAAGCTATTATTAGGGGGTTCTACTAGTGGAATTTCCCAAACATGGTTTTTGGGGTTCATTTTTAGTGCCTGAAATAATTCTATATAGTTTTCGAATTTTTTTTCCACACATGAACTCTAAAATTTTCGTTTTGGTGCGATCTTATATCTTTTTTGTTTACGAGGAAAAATGGGAGAGCACAAGTTCGGACCTGAAAAAAAAAAAATTTGAACATCCCAAATGGAACTGCACAAATGCTGAGAGAGATAATTCCAAACAGCAAAAAGTGATTTTTAAGGATAGGCAAAAAGTGTGTTGGTAAATATCCAACCACTTGAGAATTTGATTTTTTCTACTCCCCCTAATTTTCTGATCATTAGGCCACTTGCATCCTCAACATGCTTGTGGCATGCACATCCACCACACTTAAAGCATGTTGGGATCAGTTAGAAGTCCCTTTCCTAAAAAATTCCACCAAGCTATTATTAGGGGGTTGTACTAGTGGAATTTCCCAAACATGGATTTTGGGGTTCATTTTTAGTGCCTGAAATAATTCTCTATAGTTTTCGAATTTGTTTTGTACACATGAACTCTAAAATTTTCGTTTGGTCGCGATCTTATATTTCTTTTGTTTACAAGGAAAAATGGGAGAGCACAAGTTTGGACCCGAAAAAAAAAAAAAATTTGAATATCCCAAAAGAAAGTGCACAAATGCTGAGAGAGATAATTCCAAAAAGTAAAAACTGATTTTTAAGGATAGGCAAAAAGTGGGTTGGTAAATATCCAACCACTTGAGAATTTGATTTTTTCTACTCCCCCTAATTTTTGGATCATTAGGCCACTTTCATCCTCAACATGCTTGTGGCATGCACATCCACCACACTTAAAGCATGTTGGGATCAGTTAGAACTCCCTTTCCTATAAAATTCCACCAAGCTATTATTAGGGGGTTGTACTAGTGGAATTTCCCAAACATGGATTTTGGGGTTCATTTTTAGTGCCTGAAATAATTCTCTATAGTTTTCGAATTTTTTTTGCACACATCAACTCTAAAATTTTCGATTGGTTGCGATCTTATATCTTTTTTGTTTACGAGGAAAAATGGGAGAGCACAAGTTTGGACCCGAAAAAAAAAAATTTTTGAACATCCCAATTGGAAATGCACAAATGCTCAGAGAGATAATTCCAAAAAGCAAAATGTGATTTTTAAGAATAGGCAAAAAGTGGGTTGGAAAATATCCAACCACTTGAGAATTTGATTTTTTCTACTCCCCCTAATTTTTGGATCATTAGGCCACTTGCATCCTCAACATGCTTGTGGCATGCACATCCACCACACTTAAAGCATGTTGGGATCAGTTAGAAGTCCCTTTCCTATAAAATTCCACCAAGCTATTATTAGGAGGTTGTACTAGTGGAATTTCCCAAACATGGATTTTGGGGTTCATTTTTATTGCCTGAAATTATTCTCTATAGTTTTCGAATTTTTTTTGCACACAAGAACTCTAAAATTTTCGTTTTGTTGCGATCTTATATCTTTTTTGTTTACGAGGAAAAATGGGAGAGCACAAGATTGGACCCGAAAAAAAAAAAAAATTTGAACATCCCAAATGGAAATGCACAAATGCTGAGAGAGATAATTCTAAAAAGCAAAAAGTGATTTTTAAGGATAGGCAAAAAGTGGGTTGGTAAATATCCAACCACTTGAGAATTGGATTTTTTCTACTCCCCCTAATTTTTGGATCATTAGGCCACTTGCATCCTCAACATGCTTGTGGCATGCACATCCACCACACTTAAAGCATGTTGGGATCAGTTAGAAGTCCCTTTCCTATAAAATTCCACCAAGCTATTATTAGGGGGTTGTACTAGTGGAATTTCCCAAACATGGATGTTGGGCTTCATTTGTTGTGCCTGAAATAATTCTCTATAGTTTTCGAATTTTTTTTGCACACATGAACTCTAAAATTTTCGTTTGGTTGCGATCTTATATCTTTTTTGTTTACGAGGAAAAATGGGAGAGCACAAGTTTGGACCCAAAAAAAAAAAATTTGAACATGCCAAATTGAAATGCACAAATGCTGAGAGATATAATTCCAAAAAGCAAAAAGTGATTTTTAAGGATAGGGAAAAAGTGGGTTGGTAAATATCCCACCACTTGAGAATTTGATTTTTTCTACTCCCCCTAATTTTTTGATCATCAGGCCACTTGCTTCCTCAACATGCTTGTGCCATGCACATCCACCACACTTAAAAGCATGTTGGGATCAGTTAGAAGTCCCTTTCCTATAAAATTCCACCAAGCTTTATTAGGGGGTTTTACTAGTGGAATTTCCCAGACATGGATTTTGGGGTTCATTTTTAGTGCCTGAAGTAATTCTCTATAGTTTTCGAATTTTTTTTGCACACATGAACTCTAAAATTTTCGTTTGGTTGCGATCTTATATCTTTTTTGTTTACGAGGAAAAAAGGGAGAGCACAAGTTTGGAACCGAAAAAAAAAAAAATTTGAACATCCCAAATGGAAATGCCCAAATGCTGAGAGAGATAATTCCAAAAAGACAAAAGTGATTTTTAAGGATAGGCAAAAAGTGGGTTGGTAAATATCCAACCACTTGAGAATTTGATTTTTTCTACTCCCCCTAATTTTTGGATCGTTCGGCCACTTGCATCCTCAACATGCTTGTGGCATGCACATCCACCACACGTAAAGCATGTTGGGATCAGTTAGAAGTCCCTTTCCTATAAAATTCCACCAAGCTATTATTAGGGGTTTGAACTAGTGGAATTTCCCAAACATGGATTTTGGGGTTCATTTTTAGTGCCAGAAATAATTCTCTATAGTTTTCAAATTTTTTTTGCACACATGAACTCTAAAATTTTCGTTTGGTTGCGATCTTATATCTTTTTTGTTTACGAGGAAAAATGGGAGAGCACAAGTTTGGACCCAAAAAAAAACAAAATTTGAAGATCCCAAATGGAAATGCACAAATGCTGAGACAGATAATTCCACAAAGCAAAAAGTGATTTTTAAGGATAGGCAATAAGTCGGTTGGTAAATATCCAACCAGTTGAGAATTTGATTTTTTCTACTCCCCCTAATTTTTGGATCATTAGGCCACTTGCATCCTCAACATGCTTGTGGTATGCACATCCACCACACTTAAAGCATGTTGGGATCAGTAAGAAGTCCCTTTCCTATAAAATTCCAGCAAGCTATTATTAGGGGGTTGTACCAGTGGAATTTCCCAAACAAGGATTTTGGGGTTCATTTGTAGTGCCTGAAATAATTCTCTATAGTTTCGAATTTTTTTTGCACACAAGAACTCTAAAATTTTAGTTTTGTTGCGATCTTATATCTTTTTTGTTTACGTGGAGAAATGGGAGAGCACAAGTTTGGACCCGAAAAAAAAAAAAAATTTGAACATCCCAAATGGAAATGCACAAATGCTGAGAGAGATAATTCTAAAAAGCAAAAAGTGGGTTGGTAAATATCCAACCACTTGAGAATTTGATTTTTTCTACTCCCCCTTGTTTTTGGATCATTAGGCCACCTGCATCCTCAACATGCTTGTGGCATGCACATCCACCACACTTAAAGCATGTTGGGATCAGTTAGAAGTCCCTTTCCTATAAAATTCCACCAAGCTATTATTAGGGGGTTGTACTAGTGGAATTTCCCAAACATGGATTTTGGGTTCATTTGTAGTGCCTGGAATAATTCTCTAAAGTTTTCGAATTTTTTTTGCACACAAGAACTCTAAAATTTTAGTTTTGTTGCGATCTTATATCTTTTTTGTTTACGTGGAAAAATGGGAGAGCACAAGTTTGGACCCGAAAAAAAAAAAAATTTGAACATCCCAAATGGAAATGCACAAATGCTGAGAGAGATAATTCTAAAAAGAAAAAAGTGATTTTGAAGGATAGGCAAAAAGTGGGTTGGTTAATATCCAACCACTTGAGAATTTGATTTTTTCTACTCCCTCTAATTTTTGGATCATTAGGCCACTTGCATCCTCAACATGCTTGTGGCATGCACATCCACCACACTTAAAGCATGTTGGGATCAGTTATAAGTCCCTTTCCTATAAAATTCCACCAAGCTATTATTAGGGGGTTGTACTAGTGGAATTTCCCAAACATGGATTTTGGGGTTCATTTTTAGTACCTGAAATAGTTCTCTATAGTTTTCGAATTTTTTTTGCACACATGAACTCTAAAATTTTTGTTTGGTTGCGATCTTATATCTTTTTTGTTTACGAGGAAAAATGAGAGAGCACAAGTTTGGACCCCAAAAAAAAAAAAATTGAACATCCCAAATGGAAATGCACAAATGCTGAGAGAGATAATTCCAAAAAGCAAAAAGTGGGTTGGTATATTTACCA
The DNA here is from genome assembly GCF_029961685.1 of Aristolochia californica. Lineage (NCBI taxonomy): Eukaryota > Viridiplantae > Streptophyta > Magnoliopsida > Piperales > Aristolochiaceae > Aristolochia > Aristolochia californica. Next base: position 20,640,450 of record NW_027182257.1, on the reverse strand, counting down.
ACCACTTGAGAATTTTATTTTTTCTATTCCCCCTAATTTTTGGATCATTAGGCCAGTTGCATCGTCAACATGCTTGTGGCATGCACATCCAACACACTTAAAACATGTTGGGATCAGTTAGAAGTCCCTTTCGTATAAAATTCCACCAAGCTATTATTAGACGGTTGTACTAGTGGAATTTCCCAAACATGGATTTTGGGGTTCATTTTTAGTGACTGAAATAATTCTCTATAGTTTTTGAATTTTTTTTGCACACATGAACTCTAAAATTTTTGTTTGTTTGCGATCTTATATCTTTTTTGTTTACGAGGAAAAATGGGAGAGCAGAGGTTTGGACCCGAAAAAAACAAAAAGAATTTGAAAATCCCAAATGGAAATACACAGATGCTGAGAGAGATAATTCCAAAAAGCAAAAAGTGATTTTTAAGGATAGGCAAAAAGTGAGTTGGTAAATTATCCAACCACTTGAGAATTTGATTTTTTCTACTCCCCCTAATTTTTGGATCATTAGGCCACTTGCATCCACAACATGCTTGTGGCATGCACATCCACCACACTTAAAGCATGTTGGGGATCAGTTAGAAGTCCCTTTCGTATAAAATTCCACCAAGCTATTATTAGGGGGTTGTACTTGTGGAATTTCCCAAACATGGAAATTTGATTTTTTCTACTCCCCCTAATTTTTGGATCATTAGGCCACTTGCATCCTGAACATGCTTGTGGCATGCAGATCCACCACATTTAAAGATTGTTGGGATCAATTAGAAGTCCCTTTCCTATAAAATTCCACCAAGCTATTATTAGGGTTGTACTAGTGGAATTTCCTCAACAGGGATTTTGGGGTTCATTTTTAGTGCCTGAAATAATTCTCTACAGTTTTCGAATTTTTTTTCCACACTTGAACTCTAAAATTTTTGTTTGGTTGCGATCTTTTATCTTTTTTGTTTACGAGGAAAAATGGGAGAGCACAAGTTTGGATCCGAAAAAAAAAAAAATTTGAACATCCCAAATGGAAATGCACAAATGCAGAGAGATTTAATTCCAAAAAGCAAAAAGTGATTTTTAAGGATAGGCAAAAAGTGGGTTGGTAAATATCCAACCACAGGAGAATTTGATTTTTTCTACTCCACGTAATTTTTGGATCATTAGGCCACTTGAATCCTCAACATGCTTGTGGCATGCACATCCACCACACTTAAAGCATGTTGGGATCAGTTAGAAGTCCCTTTCCTATAAAATTCCACCAAGCTATTATTAGGGGGTTGTACTAGTGGAATTTCCCAAACATGGATTTTGGGGTTCATTTTTAGTGCCTGAAATAATTCTCTATAGTTTTCGAATTATTTTTCCACACATGAACTCTTAGATTTTCGTTTTGGTGCAATCTTATATCTTTTTTGTTTACGAGGAAAAATGGGAGAGTGGGAGAGCACAAGTTTGGACTCGAAAAAAAAAAAAATTGAACATCCCAAATGGAAATGCACAAATGCTGAGAGAGATAATTCCAAAAAGCAAAAAGTGGGTTGGTAAATATCCAACCACTTGAGGATTTGATTTTTTCTACTCCCCCTAATTTTTGGATCATTAGGCCACTTGCATCCTCAACATGCTTGTCCACCACACTTAAAGCATGTTGGGATCAGTTAGAAGTCCCTTTCCTATAAAATTCCACCAAGCTATTTTTAGTGGGTTGTACTAGAGCAATTTCCCAAACAAGGATTTTGGGGTTCATTTTTAGTGCCTGAAATAATTCTCTATAGTTTTCGAATTTTTTTTGCGCACATGAACTCTAAAATTTTCGTTTGGTTGAGATCTTATATCTTTTTTGTTTACGAGGAAAAATGGGAGAGCACAAGTTTGGACCCGAAAAAAAAAAATTTGAACATCCCAAATGGAAATGCACAAATGCTGAGAGATATAATTCCAAAAAGCAAAAAGTGATTTTTAAGGAAAGACAAAAGGTGGGTTGGTAAATATCCAACCACTTGACAATTTGATTTTTTCTACTCCCCCTAATTTTTGGATCATTAGGCCACTTGCATCCTCAACATGCTTGTGCATGCACATCCACCACAATTAAAGCATGTTGGGATCAGTTAGAAGTCCCTTTCCTATAAAATTCCACCAAGCTATTATTAGGGGGTTGTACTAGTGGAATTTCCCAAACATGGTTTTTGGGGTTCATTTTCAGTGCCTAAAATAATTCTCTATAGTTTTCGAATTTTTTTTCCACACGTGAACTCTAAAATTTTCGTTTTGGTGCAATCTTATATCTTTTTTGTTTAAGAGGAAAAATGGGAGAGCACAAGTTTGGACCCGAAAAAAAAAAAATTTGAACATCCCAAATGGAACTGCACAAATGCTACGAGAGATAATTCCAAATAGCAAAAAGTGATTTTTAAGGATAGGGAAAAAGTGGGTTGGTAAATATCCAACCACTTGAGAATTTGATTTTTTCTACTCCCCCTAATTTTTGGATCATTAGGCCTCCTGCATCCTCAACATGCTTGTGGCATGCACATCCACCACACTTAAAGCATGTTGGGATCAGTTAGAAGTCCCTTTCCTATAAAATTCCACCAAGGTATTATTAGGGGGTTGTACTAGTGGAATTTCCCAAATATGGATTTTGGGGTTCTTTTTTAGTGCCTGAAATAATTCTCTATAGTTCTTGAATTTTTTTTACACACATGAACTCTAAAATTTTCGTTTTGTTGTGATCTTTTATCTTTTTTTTTACGTGGAAAAATGGGAGTGTACAAGTTTGGACTTGAAAAAAAATTTGAACATCCCAAATGGAAATGCACAAATGCTGATATATTTAATTCCAAAAAGCAAAAAGTGATTTTTAAGGATAGGCAAAAAGTGGGTTGGTAAATATCCAACCACAGGAGAATTTGATTTTTTCTACTCCACGTAATTTTTGGATCATTAGGCAACTTGAATCCTCAACATGCTTGTGGCATGCACATCCACCACACTTAAAGCATGTTGGGATCAGTTAGAAGTCCCTTTCCTATAAAATTCCACCAAGCTATTATTAGGGGGTTGTACTAGTGGAATTTCCCAAACATGGATTTTGGGGTTCATTTTTAGTGCCTGAAATAATTCTATATAGTTTTCGAATTGTTTTTCCACACATGAACTCTTAAATTTTCGTTTTGGTGCAATCTTATATCTTTTTTGTTTACGAGGAAAAATGGGAGAGTGGGAGAGCACAAGTTTGGACTCGAAAAAAAAAAAAAAATTGAACATCCCAAATGGAAATGCACAAATGCTGAGAGAGATAATTCCAAAAAGCAAAAAGTGGGTTGGTAAATATCCAACCACTTGAGGATTTGATTTTTTCTACTCCCCCTAATTTTTGAATCATTAGGCCACTTGCATCCTCAACATGCTTGTGGCGTGCACATCCACCACACTTAAAGCATGTTGGGATCAGTTAGAAGTCCCTTTCCTATAAAATTCCACCAAGCTATTATTAGGGGGTTGTACTAGTGGAATTTCCCAAACATGGATTTTGGGGTTCATTTTTAGTGCCTGAAATAATTCTCTATAGTTTACGAATTTTTTTTCCACACATGAACTCTAAAATTTTCGCTTGGTTGCGATCTTATATCTTTTTTGTTTACGAGGAAAAATGGGAGAGCACAAGTTTGGACCCGAAAAAAAAAAAAATTTGAACATCCCAAATGAATATGCACAAATGCTGAGAGAGATAATTCCAAAAAGTAAAAACTGATTTTTAAGGATAGGCAAAAAGTGGGTTGGTAACTATCCAACCACTTCAGAATTTGATTTTTTCTACTCCCCCTAATTTTTGGGATCATTAGGCCACTTGCATCCTCAACATGCTTGTGGCAAGCACATCCACCACAGTTAAAGCATGTTGGGATCAGTTAGAAGTCCCCTTCCTATAAAATTCCACCAAGCTATTATTAGGGGGTTGTACTTGTGGAATTTCCCAAACATGGATTTTGGGGTTCATTTTTAGTGCCTGAAATAATTCTCTATAGTTTTCGAATTTTTTTTGCACACAAGAACTCTAAAATTTTTGTTTTGTTGCGATCTTATGTCTTTTTTGTTTACGAGGAAAAATGGGTGAGCACAAGTTTGGACCCGAAAAAAAAAAAAAATTAGAACATCCCAAATGGAAATGCACAAATGCTGAGAGAGATAATTCAAAAAAAGCAAAAAGTGATTTTTAAGGATAGGCAAAAATTGGTTTGGTAAATATCCAACCACTTGAGAATTTGATTTTTTCTACTCCCCCTTGTTTTTGGATCATTAGGCCACTTGCATCCTCAACATGCTTGTGGCATGCACATCCAACACACTTAAAACATGTTGGGATCAGTTAGAAGTCCCTTTCGTATAAAATTCCACCAAGCTATTATTAGAGGGTTGTACTAGTGGAATTTCCCAAACATGGATTTTGGGGTTCATTTTTAGTGACTGAAATAATTCTCTATAGTTTTCGAATTTTTTTTGCACACATGAACTTTAAAATTTTTGTTTGTTTGCGATGTTATATCTTTTTTGTTTTGGAGGAAAAATGGGAGAGCAGAGGTTTGGACCCGAAAAAACAAAAAGAATTTGAACATCCCAAATGGAAATACACAGATGCTGAGAGAGATAATTCCAAAAAGCAAAAAGTGATTTTTAAGGATAGGCAAAAAGTGAGTTGGTAAATTATCCAACCACTTGAGAATTTGATTTTTTCTACTCCCCCTAATTTTTGGATCATTAGGCCACTTGCATCCACAACATGCTTGTGGCATGCACATCCACCACACTTAAAGCATGTTGGGGATCAGTTAGAAGTCCCTTCGTATAAAATTCCACCAAGCTATTATTAGGGGGTTGTACTTGTGGAATTTCCCAAACATGGATTTTGGGGTTCATTTTTAGTGCCTGAAATAATTCTCTATAGTTTTCGAATTTTTTTTGCACACATGAACTCTAAACTTTTCGTTTGGCTGCGATCTTATATCTTTTTTGTTTACGTGGAAAAATGGGAGAGCACAAATTTGGACCCGAAAAAAAAAAAATTTGAACATCCAAAATGGAAATGCACAAATGCTGAGGGAGATAATTTCAAAAAGCAAAAAGTGATTTTTAAGGGTAGGCAAAAAGTGGGTTGGTAAATATCCAACCACTTGAGAATTTGATTTTTTCTACTCCCCCTAATTTTTTGATCATTAGGCCACTGGCAAACTCAACATGCTTGTGGCATGCGCATCCACCACACTTAAAGCATGTTGGGGTCAGTTACAAGTCCCTTTCGTATAAAATTCCCCCAAGCTATTATTAGAGGGTTGTACTTGTGGAATTTCCCAAACATGGCTTTTGGGGTTCATTTTTAGTGCCTGAAATAATTCTCTATAGTTTTCAAATTTTTTTTGCACACATGAACTCTAAAATTTTCGTTTGGTTGCAATCTTATATCTTTTTTGTTTACGAGGAAAAATGGGAGAGCACAAGTTCGGACCCGAAAAAAAAAAAAAATTGAACATCCCAAATGGAAATGTAAAAATGCTGAGAGAGATAATTCCAAAATGCAAAAAGTGATTTTTAAGGGTTGGCAAAAAGTGGGTTGGTAAATATCTAACCACTTGAGAATTTGATTTTTTCTACTCCCTCTTACTTTTGGATCATTAGGCCACTTCCATCCACAACATGCTAGTGGCCTGCACATCCACCACACTTAAAGCATGTTGGGATCAGCTAGAAGTCCCTATCCTATAAAATTCCACCAGGCTATTATTATGGGGTTGTACAAGTGGAATTTCCCAAACATGGATTTTGGGGTTCATTTTTAGTGCCTGAAATAATTCTCTATAGTTTTCGAATTTTGTTTGCACACATGAACTCTAAAATTTTCGTTTTGTTGCGATCTTATATCTTTTTTGTTTCCGAGGAAAAATGGGAGAGCAAAAGTTTGGACCCGAGAAAAAAAAAATTTGATCCCAAATGGAAATGCACAAATGCTGAGAGAGATAATTCCAAAAAGCAAAAAGTGATTTTTAAGGGTAGGCAAAAAGTGGGTTGGTAAATATCCAACCACTTGAGAATTTGATTTTTTCTACTCCCCCTAATTTTTGGATCATTAGGCTACTCGCATCCTCAACATGCTTGTGGCATGCACATCCACCACACTTAAAGCATGTTGGGATCAGTTAGAAGTCCCTTTCCTATAAAATTCCACCAAGCTATTATTAGGGGGTTGTACTAGTGGAATTTCCCAAACATGGATTTTGGGGTTCATTTTTAGTGCCTGAAATAATTCTCTATAGTTTTCGAATTTTTTTTGCACACATGAACTCTAAAATTTTTGTTTGGTTGTGATCTTATATCTTTTTTGTTTACGAGAAAAATGGGAGAGCACAAGTTTGGACCCGAAAAAAAAACAAAATTTGAACATCCCAATTGGAAATGCACAAATGCTCAGAGAGATAATTCCAAAAAGCAAAATGTGATTTTTAAGCATAGGCAAAAAGTGGGTTGGAAAATATCCAACCACTTGAGAATTTGATTTTTTCTACTCCCCCTAATTTTTGGATCATTAGGCCACTTGCATCCTCAACATGCTTGTGGCATGCACATCCACCACACTTAAAGCATGTTGGGATCAGTTAGAAGTCCCTTTCCTATAAAATTCCACCAAGCTATTATTAGGGGATTGTACTAGTGGAATTTCCCAAACATGGATTTTGGGGTTCATTTTTAGTGCCTGAAATAATTCTCTATAATTTTCGAATTTTTTTTCCACACATGAACTCTAAAATTTTCGTTTTGGTGCGATCTTATATGTTTTTAGTTTACGAGGAAAAATGGGAGAGCAAAAGTTCGGACCCGAAAAAAAAAAAAAATTTGAACATCCCAAATGGAAGTGCACAGATGCTAAGAGAGATAATTCCAAAAAGCAAAAAGTGATTTTTAAGGATAGGCAAAAAGTGGGTTGGTAACTATCCAACCACTTGAGAATTTGATTTTTTCTACTCCCCTTAATTTTTGGATCATTAGGCCACTTGCATCCTCAACATGCTTGTGGCATGCACATCCACCACACTTAAAGCATGTTGGGATCAGTTAGAAGTCCCTTTCCTATAAAATTCCACCAAGCTATTATTAGGGGGTTGTACTAGTAGAATTTCCCAAACATGGATTTTGGGGTTCATTTGTACTGCCTGAAATAATTCTCTATAGTTTTCGAATTTTTTTTGCACACATGAACTCTAAAATTTTCGTTAAGTTGCGATCTTATATCTTTTTTGTTTATGAGGAAAAATGGGAGAGCACAAGTTTGGACCCAAAAAAAAAAAAAATTTGAACATCCCAAATGGATATGCACAAATGCTGTGAGAGATAATTCCAAAAAGCAAAAAGTGATTTTTAAGGATAGGCAAAAAGTGGGGTTGTAAATATCCAACCACTTGAGAATTTGATTTTTTCTACTCCCCCTAATTTTTGGATCATTAGGCCACTTGCATCCTCAACATGCTTGTGCATGCACATCCACCACACTTAAAGCATGTTGGGATCAGTTAGAAGTCCCTTTCCTGTAAAATTCCACCAAGCTATTATTAGGGGGTTGTACTAGTGGAATTTCCCAAACATGGTTTTTGGGGTTCAGTTTTAGTGCCTGAAATAATTCTCTAAAGTTTTCGAATTTTTTTTCCAAACATGAACTCTAAAATTTTCGTTTTGGTGCGATCTTATATCTTTTTTGTTTACGAGGAAAAATGGGAGAGCACAAGTTTGGACCCGAAAAAAAAAAAAATTGAACATCCCAAATGGAACTGCACCAATGCTACGAGGGATAATTCCAAAAAGCAAAAAGTGATTTTTAAGGATAGGGAAAAAGTGGGTTGGTAAATATCCAACCACTTGAGAATTTGATTTTATCTACTCCCCATAATTTTTGGATCATTAGGCCACTTGCATCCTCAACATGCTTGTGGCATGCACATCCACCACACTTAAAGCATGTTGGGATCAGTTAGAAGTCCCTTTCCTATAAAATTCCACCAAGCTATTATTAGGGGGTTGTACTAGTGGAATTTCCCAAACATGGATTTTAGGGTTCATTTTTAGTGCCTGAAATAATTCTCTATAGTTTTCGAATTTTTTTTGCACACATGAACTCTAAGATTTTCATTTGGTTGCGATCTTTTATCTTTTTTGTTTACGAGGAAAATGGGAGAGCACAAGTTTGGACCCAAAAAAAAAAAATTTGAACATGCCAAATTGAAATGCACAAATGCTGAGAGAGATAATTCCAAAAAGCAAAAAGTGATTTTTAAGGATAGGCAAAAAGTGGGTTGGTAAATATCCCACCACTTGAGAATTTGATTTTTTCTACTCCCCCTAATTTTTTGATCATCAGGCCACTTGCTTCCTCAACATGCTTGTGGCATGCACATCCACCACACTTAAAGCATGTTGGGATCAGTTAGAAGTCCCTTTCCTATAAAATTCCACCAAGTTTTATTAGGGGGTTTTACTAGTGGAATTTCCCAGACATGGATTTTGGGGTTCATTTTTAGTGCCTGAAATAATTCTCTATAGTTTTCCAATTTTTTTTGCACACCTGAACTCTAAAATTTTCGTTTGGTTGCGATCTTATATCTTTTTTGTTTACGAGGAAAAAAGGGAGAGCACAAGTTTGGAACCGAAAAAAAAAAAAATTTGAACATCCCAAATGGAAATGCCCAAATGCTGAGAGAGATAATTCCAAAAAGAAAAAAGTGATTTTTAAGGATAGGCAAAAAGTGGGTTGGTAAATATCCAACCACTTGAGAATTTGATTTTTTCTACTCCCCCTAATTTTTGGATCGTTAGGCCACTTGCATCCTCAACATGCTTGTGGCATGCACATCCACCACACTTAAAGCATGTTGGGATCAGTTAGAAGTCCCTTTCCTATAAAATTCCACCAAGCTATTATTAGGGGGTTGTACTAGTGGAATTTCTCAAACATGGATTTTGGGGTTCATTTGTAGTGCCTGAAATAATTCTCTATAGTTTTCGAATTTTTTTTGCACACATGAACTCTAAAATTTTCGTTTGGTTGCGATCTTATATCTTTTTTGTTTACGAGGAAAAATGGGAGAGCACAAGTTTGGACCCGAAAAAAAAAAATTTTGAACATCCCAAATGGATATGCACAAATGCTGAGAGAGATAATTCCAAAAAGCAATTAGTGATTTTTAAGGATAGGCAAAAAGTGGGGTTGTAAATATCCAAGCACTTGAGAATTTGATTTTTTCTACTCCCCCTAATTTTTGGATCATTAGGCCACTTGCATCCTCAACATGCTTGTGCATGCACATCCACCACACTTAAAGCATGTTGGGAACAGTTAGAAGTCCCTTTCCTATAAAATTCCACCAAGCTATTATTAGGGGGTTCTACTAGTGGAATTTCCCAAACATGGTTTTTGGGGTTCATTTTTAGTGCCTGAAATAATTCTTTATAGTTTTCGAATTTTTTTTCCACACAAGAACTCTAAAATTTTCGTTTTGGTGCGATCTTATATCTTTTTTGTTTACGAGGAAAAATGGGATAGCACAAGTTTGGACCTGAAAAAAAAAAAATTTGAACATCCCAAATGGAACTGCACAAATGCTGAGAGAGATAATTCCAAAAAGCAAAAAGTGATTTTTAAGGATAGGCAAAAAGTGTGTTGGTAAATATCCAACCACTTGAGAATTTGATTTTTTCTACTCCCCCTAATTTTTGGATCATTAGGCCACTTTCATCCTCAACATGCTTGTGGCATGCACATCCACCACACTTAAAGCATGTTGGGATCAGTTAGAAGTCCCTTTCCTGTAAAATACCACCAAGCTATTATTAGGGGGTTGTACTAGTGGAATTTCCCAAACATGGATTTTGGGGTTCATTTTTAGTGCCTGAAATAATTCTCTACAGTTTTCAAATTTTTTTTGCACACATGAACTCTAAAATTTTCCTTTGGTTACGTTCTTATATCTTTTTTGTTTACGAGGAAAAATGGGAGAGCACAAGTTTGGACCCAAAAAAAAACAAAATTTGAAGATCCCAAATGGAAATGCACAAATGCTGAGAGAGATAATTCCACAAAGCAAAAAGTGATTTTTAAGGATAGGCAATAAGTCGGTTGGTAAATATCCAACCAGTTGAGAATTTGATTTTTTCTACTCCCCCTAATTTTTGGATCATTAGGCCACTTGCATCCTCAACATGCTTGTGGTATGCACATCCACCACACTTAAAGCATGTTGGGATCAGTAAGAAGTCCCTTTCCTATAAAATTCCAGCAAGCTATTATTAGGGGGTTGTACCAGTGGAATTTCCCAAACAAGGATTTTGGGGTTCATTTGTAGTGCCTGAAATAATTCTCTATAGTTTTCGAATTTTTTTTGCCCACATGAACTCTAAAATTTTCGTTTGGTTGCGATCTTATATGTTTTTTGTTTACGAGGAAAAATGGGAGAGCACAAGTTTGGACCCGAAGAAAAAAAATTTTGAACATCCCAAATGGACATGCACAAATGCTGAGAGAGATAATTCCCAAAAGCAAATAGTGATTTTTGAGGATAGGCAAAAAGTGGGGTTGTAAATAACCAACCACTTGAGAATTTGATTTTTTCTACTCCCCCTAATTTTTGGATCATTAGGCCACTTGCATCCTCAACATGCTTGTGGCAAGCACATCCACCACACTTAAAGCATGTTGGGATCAGTTAGAAGTCCCTTTCCTATAAAATTCCACCAAGCTATTATTAGGGGGTTGTACTAGTGGAATTTCCCAAACATGGATTTTGGGGTTCATTTTTAGTGCCTGAAATAATTCTCTATAGTTTTCGAATTTTTTTTGCACACAAGAACTCTAAAATTTTTATTTTGTTGCGATCTTATATCTTTTTTGTTTACGAGGAAAAATGGGTGAGCACAAGTTTGGACCCGAAAAAAAAAAATTAGAACATCCCAAATGGAAATGCACAAATGCTGAGAGAGATAATTCAAAAAAAGCAAAAAGTGATTTTTAAGGATAGGCAAAAATTGGGTTGGTAAATATCCAACCACTTGAGAATTTGATTTTTTCTACTCCCCCTTGTTTTTGGATCATTAGGCCACTTGCATCCTCAACATGCTTGTGGCATGCACATCCACCACACTTAAAGCATGTTGGGATCAGTTAGAAGTCCCTTTCCTATAAAATTCCACCAAGCTATTATTAGGGGGTTGTACTAGTGGAATTTCCCAAACATGAATTTTGGGGTTCATTTTTAGTGCCTGAAATAATTCTCTATAGTTTTCGAATTATTTTTGCACACAAGAACTCTAAAATTTTAGTTTTGTTGCGATCTTATATCTTTTTTGTTTACGTGGAAAAATGGGAGAGCACAAGTTTGGACCCGAAAAAAAAAAAAAAAATTTGAACATCCCAAATGGAAATGCACAAATGCTAAGAGAGATAATTCTAAAAAGCAAAAAGTGGGTTGGTAAATATCCAACCACTTGAGAATTTGATTTTTTCTACTCCCCCTTGTTTTTGGATCATTAGGCCACCTGCATCCTCAACATGCTTGTGGCATGCACATCCACCACACTTAAAGCATGTTGGGATCAGTTAGAAGTCCCTTTCCTATAAAATTCCACCAAGCTATTATTAGGGGGTTGTACTAGTGGAATTTCCCAAACATGGATTTTGGGGTTCATTTGTAGTGCCTGAAATAATTCTCTAAAGTTTTCGAATTTTTTTTGCACACAAGAACTCTAAAATTTTAGTTTTGTTGCGATCTTATATCTTTTTTGTTTACGTAGAAAAATGGGAGAGCACAAGTTTGGACCCCAAAAAAAAAAAAATTTGAACATCCCAAATGGAAATGCACAAATGCTGAGAGAGATAATTATAAAAAGAAAAAAGTGATTTTTAAGGATAGGCAAAAAGTGGGTTGGTTAATATCCAACCACTTGAGAATTTGATTTTTTCTACTCCCTCTAATTTTTGGATCATTAGGCCACTTGCATCCTCAACATGCTTGTGGCATACACATCCACCACACTTAAAGCATGTTGGGATCAGTTATAAGTCCCTTTCCTATAAAATTCCACCAAGCTATTATTAGGGGGTTGTACTAGTGGAATTTCCCAAACATGGATTTTGGGGTTCATTTTTAGTACCTGAAATAGTTCTCTATAGTTTTCGAATTTTTTTTGCACACAAGAACTCTAAAATTTTAGTTTTGTTGCGATCTTATATCTTTTTTGTTTACGAGGAAAAATGGTAGAGCACAAGTTTGGACCCGAAAAAAAAAAATTTGAACATCCCAAATGGAAATGCACAGATGCTGAGAGAGATAATTCCAAAAAGCAAAAAGTGATTTTTAAGGATAGGCAAAAAGTGAGTTGGTAAATTATCCAACCACTTGAGAATTTGATTTTTTCTACTCCCCCTAATTTTTGGATCATTAGGCCACTTGCATCCACAACATGCTTGTGGCATGCACATCCACGACACTTAAAGCATGTTGGGGATCAGTTAGAAGTCCCTTTCGTATAAAATTCCACCAAGCTATTATTAGGGGGTTGTAGTTGTGGAATTTCCCAAACATGGAAATTTGATTTTTTCTACTCCCCCTAATTTTTGGATCATTAGGCCACTTGCATCCTGAACATGCTTGTGGCATGCAGATCCACCACATTTAAAGATTGTTGGGATCAGTTAGAAGTCCCTTTCCTATAAAATTCCACCAAGCTATTATTAGGGTTGTACTAGTGGAATTTCCCCAACCAGGATTTTGGGGTTCATTTTTAGTGCTTGAAATAATTCTCTATAGTTTTCGAAATTTTTTTGCACACTTGAACTCTAAAATTTTCGTTTGGTTGCGATCTTTTATCTTTTTTGTTTACGAGGAAAAATGGGAGAGCACAAGTTTGGACCCGAAAAAAAAAAATTTTGAACATCCCAAATGGATATGCACAAATGCTGAAAGAGATAATTCCCAAAAGCAAATAGTGATTTTTAAGGATAGGCAAAAAGTGGGGTTGTAAATATCCAACCACTTGAGAATTTGATTTTTTCTACTCCCCCTAATTTTTGGATCATTAGGCCACTTGCATCCTCAACATGCTTGTGGCAAGCACATCCACCACACTTAAAGCATGTTGGGATCAGTTAGAAGTCCCTTTCCTATAAAATTCCACCAAGCTATTATTAGGGGGTTGTACTAGTGGAATTTCCGAAACATGGATTTTGGGGTTCATTTTTAGTGCCTGAAATAATTCTCTATAGTTTTCGAATTTTTTTTGCACACATCAACTCTAAAATTTTCGATTGGTTGCGATCTTATATCTTTTTTGTTTACGAGGAAAAATGGGAGAGCACAAGTTTGGACCCGAAAAAAAAAAAAATTTTGAACATCCCAATTGGAAATGCACAATTGCTGAGAGAGATAATTCCAAAAAGCAAAAAGTGATTTTTAAGGATAGGCAAAAAGTGAGTTGGTAAATTATCCAACCACTTGAGAATTTGATTTTTTCTACTCCCCCTAATTTGTGGATCATTAGGCCACTTGCATCCACAACATGCTTGTGGCATGCACATCCACGACACTTAAAGCATGTTGGGGATCAGTTAGAAGTCCCTTTCGTATAAAATTCCACCAAGCTATTATTAGGGGGTTGTACTTGTGGAATTTCCCAAACATGGAAATTTGATTTTTTCTACTCCCCCTAATTTTTGGATCATTAGGCCACTTGCATCCTGAACATGCTTGTGGCATGCAGATCCACCACATTTAAAGATTGTTGGGATCAGTTAGAAGTCCCTTTCCTATAAAATTCCACCAAGCTATTATTAGGGTTGTACTTGTGGAATTTCCCCAACCAGGATTTTGGGGTTCATTTTTAGTGCCTGAAATAATTCTCTATAGTTTTCGAAATTTTTTTGCACACTTGAACTCTAAAATTTTCGTTTGGTTGCGATCTTTTATCTTTTTTGTTTACGAGGAAAAATGGGAGAGCACAAGTTTGGACCCGAAAAAAAAAAATTTTGAACATCCCAAATGGATATGCACAAATGCTGAAAGAGATAATTCCCAAAAGCAAATAGTGATTTTTAAGGATAGGCAAAAAGTGGGGTTGTAAATATCCAACCACTTGAGAATTTGATTTTTTCTACTCCCCCTAATTTTTGGATCATTAGGCCACTTGCATCCTCAACATGCTTGTGGCAAGCACATCCACCACACTTAAAGCATGTTGGGATCAGTTAGAAGTCCCTTTCCTATAAAATTCCACCAAGCTATTATTAGGGGGTTGTACTAGTGGAATTTCCGAAACATGGATTTTGGGGTTCATTTTTAGTGCCTGAAATAATTCTCTATAGTTTTCGATTTTTTTTTGCACACATCAACTCTAAAATTTTCGATTGGTTGCGATCTTATATCTTTTTTGTTTACGAGGAAAAATGGGAGAGCACAAGTTTGGACCCGAAAAAAAAAAAAATTTTGAACATCCCAATTGGAAATGCACAATTGCTGAGAGAGATAATTCCAAAAAGCAAAAAGTGATTTTTAAGGATAGGCAAAAAGTGAGTTGGTAAATTATCCACTTGAGAATTTGATTTTTTCTACTCCCCCTAATTTGTGGATCATTAGGCCACTTGCATCCACAACATGCTTGTGGCGTGCACATCCACGACACTTAAAGCATGTTGGGGATCAGTTAGAAGTCCCTTTCGTATAAAATTCCACCAAGCTATTATTAGGGGGTTGTACTTGTGGAATTTCCCAAACATGGAAATTTGATTTTTTCTACTCCCCCTAATTTTTGGATCATTAGGCCACTTGCATCCTGAACATGCTTGTGGCATGCAGATCCACCACATTTAAAGATTGTTGGGATCAGTTAGAAGTCCCTTTCCTATAAAATTCCACCAAGCTATTATTAGGGTTGTACTTGTGGAATTTCCCCAACCAGGATTTTGGGGTTCATTTTTAGTGCCTGAAATAATTCTCTATAGTTTTCGAAATTTTTTTGCACACTTGAACTCTAAAATTTTCGTTTGGTTGCGATCTTTTATCTTTTTTGTTTACGAGGAAAAATGGGAGAGCACAAGTTTGGACCCGAAAAAAAAAAATTTTGAACATCCCAAATGGATATGCACAAATGCTGAAAGAGATAATTCCCAAAAGCAAATAGTGATTTTTAAGGATAGGCAAAAAGTGGGGTTGTAAATATCCAACCACTTGAGAATTTGATTTTTTCTACTCCCCCTAATTTTTGGATCATTAGGCCACTTGCATCCTCAACATGCTTGTGGCAAGCACATCCACCACAATTAAAGCATGTTGGGATCAGTTAGAAGTCCCTTTCCTATAAAATTCCACCAAGCTATTATTAGGGGGTTGTACTAGTGGAATTTCCCAAACATGGATTTTGGGGTTCATTTTTAGTGCCTGAAATAATTCTCTATAGTTTTCGAATTTTTTTTGCACACATCAACTCTAAAATTTTCGATTGGTTGCGATCTTATATCTTTTTTGTTTACGAGGAAAAATGGGAGAGCACAAGTTTGGACCCGAAAAAAAAAAAAATTTTGAACATCCCAATTGGAAATGCACAATTGCTCAGAGAGATAATTCCAAAAAGCAAAAAGTGATTTTTAAGGATAGGCAAAAAGTGAGTTGGTAAATTATCCAACCACTTGAGAATTTGATTTTTTCTACTCCCCCTAATTTGTGGATCATTAGGCCACTTGCATCCACAACATGCTTGTGGCATGCACATCCACGACACTTAAAGCATGTTGGGGATCAGTTAGAAGTCCCTTTCGTATAAAATTCCACCAAGCTATTATTAGGGGGTTGTACTTGTGGAATTTCCCAAACATGGAAATTTGATTTTTTCGACTCCCCCTAATTTTTGGATCATTAGGCCACTTGCATCCTGAACATGCTTGTGGCATGCAGATCCACCACATTTAAAGATTGTTGGGATCAGTTAGAAGTCCCTTTCCTATAAAATTCCACCAAGCTATTATTAGGGTTGTACTTGTGGAATTTCCCCAACCAGGATTTTGGGGTTCATTTTTAGTGCCTGAAATAATTCTCTATAGTTTTCGAAATTTTTTTGCACACTTGAACTCTAAAATTTTCGTTTGGTTGCGATCTTTTATCTTTTTTGTTTACGAGGAAAAATGGGAGAGCACAAGTTTGGACCCGAAAAAAAAAAATTTTGAACATCCCAAATGGATATGCACAAATGCTGAAAGAGATAATTCCCAAAAGCAAATAGTGATTTTTAAGGATAGGCAAAAAGTGGGGTTGTAAATATCCAACCACTTGAGAATTTGATTTTTTCTACTCCCCCTAATTTTTGGATCATTAGGCCACTTGCATCCTCAACATGCTTGTGGCAAGCACATCCACCACACTTAAAGCATGTTGGGATCAGTTAGAAGTCCCTTTCCTATAAAATTCCACCAAGCTATTATTAGGGGGTTGTACTAGTGGAATTTCCCAAACATGGATTTTGGGGTTCATTTTTAGTGCCTGAAATAATTCTCTATAGTTTTCGAATTTTTTTTGCACACATGAACTCTAAAATTTTCGATTGGTTGCGATCTTATATCTTTTTTGTTTACGAGGAAAAATGGGAGAGCACAAGTTTGGACCCGAAAGAAAAAAAAATTTTGAACATCAAAATTGGAAATGCACAATTGCTCAGAGAGATAATTCCAAAAAGCAAAAAGTGATTTTTAAGGATAGGCAAAAAGTGAGTTGGTAAATTATCCAACCACTTGAGAATTTGATTTTTTCTACTCCCCCTAATTTTTGGATCATTAGGCCACTTGCATCCACAACATGCTTGTGGCATGCACATCCACCACACTTAAAGCATGTTGGGGATCAGTTAGAAGTCCCTTTCGTATAAAATTCCACCAAGCTATTATTAGGGGGTTGTACTTGTGGAATTTCCCAAACATGGAAATTTGATTTTTTCTACTCCCCCTAATTTTTGGATCATTAGGCCACTTGCATCCTGAACATGCTTGTGGCATGCAGATCCACCACATTTAAAGATTGTTGGGATCAGTTAGAAGTCCCTTTCCTATAAAATTCCACCAAGCTATTTTTAGGGTTGTACTAGTGGAATTTCCCCAACCAGGATTTTGGGGTTCATTTTTAGTGCCTGAAATAATTCTCTATAGTTTTCGAATTTTTTTTGCACACTTGAACTCTAAAATTTTCGTTTGGCTGCGATCTTTTATCTTTTTTGTTTACGAGGAAAAATGGGAGAGCACAAGTTTGGACCCGAAAAAAAAAAATTTTGAACATCCCAAATGGATATGCACAAATGCTGAAAGTGATAATTCCCAAAAGCAAATTGTGATTTTTAAGGATAGGCAAAAAGTGGGGTTGTAAATATCCAACCACTTGAGAATTTGATTTTTTCTACTCCCTCTAATTTTTGGATCATTAGGCCACTTGCATCCTCAACATGCTTGTGGCAAGCACATCCACCACACTTAAAGCATGTTGGGATCAGTTAGAAGTCCCTTTCCTATAAAATTCCACCAAGCTATTATTAGGGGGTTGTACTAGTGGAATTTCCCAAACATGGATTTTGGGGTTCATTTTTAGTGCCTGAAATAATTCTCTATAGTTTTCGAATTTTTTTTGCACACATCAACTCTAAAATTTTCGATTGGTTGCGATCTTATATCTTTTTTGTTTACGAGGAAAAATGGGAGAGCACAAGTTTGGACCCGAAAAAAAAAAAATTTTGAACATCCCAATTGGAAATGCACAAATGCTCAGAGAGATAATTCTAAAAAGCAAAAAGTGATTTTTAAGGATAGGCAAAAAGTGAGTTGGTAAATTATCCAACCACTTGAGAATTTGATTTTTTCTACTCCCCCTAATTTTTGGATCATTAGGCCACTTGCATCCACAGCATGCTTGTGGCATGCACATCCACCACACTTAAAGCATGTTGGGGATCAGTTAGAAGTCCCTTTCGTATAAAATTCCACCAAGCTATTATTAGGGGGTTGTACTTGTGGAATTTCCCAAACATGGAAATTTGATTTTTTCTACTCCCCCTAATTTTTGGATCATTAGGCCACTTGCATCCTGAACATGCTTGTGGCATGCAGATCCACCACATTTAAAGATTGTTGGGATCAGTTAGAAGTCCCTTTCCTATAAAATTCCACCAAGCTATTATTAGGGTTGTAATAGTGGAATTTCCCCAACCAGGATTTTGGGGTTCATTTTTAGTGCCTGAAATAATTCTCTATAGTTTTCGAATTTTTTTTGCACACTTGAACTCTAAAATTTTCGTTTGGTTGCGATCTTTTATCTTTTTTGTTTACGAGGAAAAATGGGAGAGCACAAGTTTGGACCCGAAAAAAAAAAATTTTGAACATCCCAAATGGATATGCACAAATGCTGAGAGTGATAATTCCCAAAAGCAAATAGTGATTTTTAAGGATAGGCAAAAAGTGGGTTGGTAACTATCCAACCACTTGAGAATTTGATTTTTTCTACTCCCCCTAATTTTTGGATCATTAGGCCACTTTCATCCACAGCATGCTTGTGGCATGCACATCCACCACACTTAAAGCATGTTGGGGATCAGTTAGAAGTCCCTTTCGTATAAAATTCCTCCAAGCTATTATTAGGGGGTTGTACTTGTGGAATTTCCCAAACATGGAAATTTGATTTTTTCTACTCCCCCTAATTTTTGGATCATTAGGCCACTTGCATCCTGAACATGCTTGTGGCATGCAGATCCACCACATTTAAAGATTGTTGGGATCAGTTAGAAGTCCCTTTCCTATAAAATTCCACCAAGCTATTATTAGGGTTGTAATAGTGGAATTTCCCCAACCAGGATTTTGGGGTTCATTTTTAGTGCCTGAAATAATTCTCTATAGTTTTTGAATTTTTTTTGCACACATCAACTCTAAAATTTTCGATTGGTTGCGATCTTATATCTTTTTTGTTTACGAGGAAAAATGGGAGAGCACAAGTTTGGACCCGAAAAAAAAAAAATTTTGAACATCCCAATTGGAAATGCACAAATGCTGAGAGAGATAATTCCAAAAAGCAAAATGTGATTTTTAAGAATAGGCAAAAAGTGGGTTGGAGAATATCCAACCACTTGAGAATTTGATTTTTTCTACTCCCCCTAATTTTTGGATCATTAGGCCACTTGCATCCTCAACATGCTTGTGGCATGCACATCCACCACACTTAAAGCATGTTGGGATCAGTTAGAAGTCCCTTTCCTATAAAATTCCACCAAGCTATTATTAGGGGGTTGTACTAGTGGAATTTCCCAAACATGGATTTTGGGGTTCATTTTTATTGCTTGAAATAATTCTCTATAGTTTTCGAATTTTTTTTCCACACAAGAACTCTAAAATTTTCGTTTCGTTACGATCTTATATCTTTTTTGTTTACGAGGAAAAATGGGAGAGCACAAGTTTGGACCCGAAAAAAAAAAAAAATTTGAACATCCCAAATGGAAATGCACAAATGCTGAGAGAGATAATTCTAAAAAGCAAAAAGTGATTTTTAAGGATAGGCAAAAAGTGGGTTGGTAAATATCCAACCACTTGAGAATTTGATTTTTTCTACTCCCCCCAATTTTTGGATCATTAGGCCACTTGCATCCTCAACATGCTTGTGGCATGCACATCCACCACACTTAAAGCATGTTGGGATCAGTTAGAAGTCCCTTTCCTATAAAATTCCACCAAGCTATTATTAGGGGGTTGTACTAGTGGAATTTCCCAAACATGGATGTTGGGGTTCGTTTGTTGTGCCTGAAATAATTCTCTATAGTTTTCGAATTTTTTTTGCACACATGAACTCTAAAATTTTCGTTTGGTTGCGATCTTATATCTTTTTTGTTTACGAGGAAAAATGGGAGAGCACAAGTTTGGACCCAAAAAAAAAAAATTTGAACATGCCAAATTGAAATGCACAAATGCTGAGAGAGATAATTCCAAAAAGCAAAAAGTGATTTTTAAGGATAGGCAAAAAGTGGGTTGGTAAACATCCAACCACTTGAGAATTTGATTTTTTCTACTCCCCCTAATTTTTTGATCATTAGGCCACTTGCTTCCTTAACATGCTTGTGGCATGCACATCCACCACACTTAAAGCATGTTGGGATCAGTTAAAAGTCCCTTTCCTATAACATTCCACCAAGCTATTATTAGGGGATTGTACTAGTGGAATTTCCCAAACATGGATTTTGGGTTCATTTGTAGTGCCTGAAATAATTCTCTATAGTTTTCGAATTTTTTTTGCACACATGAACTCTAAAATTTTCGTTTGGTTGCGATCTTATATCTTTTTTGTTTACGAGGAAAAATGGGAGAGCACAAGTTTGGACCCAAAAAAAAAAAATTTGAACATGCCAAATTGAAATGCA
The DNA here is from genome assembly GCF_029961685.1 of Aristolochia californica. Lineage (NCBI taxonomy): Eukaryota > Viridiplantae > Streptophyta > Magnoliopsida > Piperales > Aristolochiaceae > Aristolochia > Aristolochia californica. Next base: position 20,620,005 of record NW_027182257.1, on the reverse strand, counting down.
CAAATGCTGAGAGAGATAATTCCAAAAAGCAAAAAGTGATTTTTATGGATAGACAAAAAGTGGGTTGGTAAATATCCCACCACTTGAGAATTTGATTTTTTCTACTCCCCCTAATTTTTTGATCATCAGGCCACTTGCTTCCTCAACATGCTTGTGGCATGCACATCCACCACACTTAAAGCATGTTAGGATCAGTTAGAAGTCCCTTTCCTATAAAATTCCACCAAGCTTTATTAGGGGGTTTTACTAGTGGAATTTCCCAGACATGGATTTTGGGGTTCATTTTTAGTGCCTGAAATAATTCTCTATAGGTTTCGAATTTTTTTTGCACACATGAACTCTAAAATTTTCGTTTGGTTGCGATCTTATATCTTTTTTGTTTACGAGGAAAAAAGGGAGAGCACAAGTTTGGAACCAAAAAAAAAAAAAATTTGAACATCCCAAATGGAAATGCCCAAATGCTGAGAGAGATAATTCCAAAAAGAAAAAAGTGATTTTTAAGGATAGGCAAAAAGTGGGTTGGTAAATATCCAACCACTTGAGAATTTGATTTTTTCTACTCCCCCTAATTTTCTGATCATTAGGCCACTTGCTTCCTCAACATGCTTGTGGCATGCACATCCACCACACTTAAAGCATGTTGGGATCAGTTAGAAGTCCCTTTCCTATAAAATTCCAACAAGCTATTATTAGGGGGTTGAACTAGTGGAATTTCCCAAACATGGATTTTGGGGTTCATTTGTAGTGCCTGAAATAATTCTCTACAGTTTTCAAATTTTTTTTGCACACATGAACTCTAAAATTTTCCTTTGGTTACGATCTTATATCTTTTTTGTTTACGAGGAAAAATGGGAGAGCACAAGTTTGGACCCAAAAAAAAACAAAATTTGAAGATCCCAAATGGAAATGCACAAATGCTGAGAGAGATAATTCCACAAAGCAAAAAGTGATTTTTAAGGATAGGCAATAAGTCGGTTGGTAAATATCCAACCAGTTGAGAATTTGATTTTTTCTACTCCCCCTAATTTTTGGATCGTTAGGCCACTTGCATCCTCAACATGCTTGTGGTATGCACATCCACCACACTTAAAGCATGTTGGGATCAGTAAGAAGTCCCTTTCCTATAAAATTCCAGCAAGCTATTATTAGTTGGTTGTACCAGTGGAATTTCCCAAACAAGGATTTTGGGGTTCATTTGTAGTGCCTGAAATAATTCTCTATAGTTTTCGAATTTTTTTTGCCCACATGAACTCTAAAATTTTCGTTTGGTTGCGATCTTATATCGTTTTTGTTTACGTGGAAAAATTGGAAAGCACAAGTTTGGACCCCAAAAAAAAAAATTTTGAACATCCCAAATGGATATGCACAAATGCTAAGAGAGATAATTCCCAAAAGCAAATAGTGATTTTTAAGGATAGGCAAAAAGTGGGGTTGTAAATAACCAACCACTTGAGAATTTGATTTTTTCTACAACCCCTAATTTTTGGATCATTAGGCCACTTGCATCCTCAACATGCTTGTGGCAAGCACATCCACCACACTTAAAACATGTTGGGTTCAGTTAGAAGTCCCTTTCCTATAAAATTCCACCAAGCTATTATTAGGGGGTTGTACTAGTGGAATTTCCCAAACATGGATTTTGGGGTTCATTTTTAGTGCCTGAAATAATTCTCTATAGTTTTCGAATTTTTTTTGCACACAAGAACTCTAAAATTTTTGTTTTGTTGCGATCTTATATCTTTTTTGTTTACGAGGAAAAATGGGTGAGCACAAGTTTGGACCCGAAAAAAAAAAATTAGAACATCCCAAATGGAAATGCACAAATGCTGAGAGAGATAATTCAAAAAAAGCAAAAAGTGATTTTTAAGGATAGGCAAAAATTGGGTTGGTAAATATCCAACCACTTGAGAATTTGATTTTTTCTACTCCCCCTTGTTTTTGGATCATTAGGCCACTTGCATCCTCAACATGCTTGTGGCATGCACATCCACCACACTTAAAGCATGTTGGGATCAGTTAGAAGTCCCTTTCCTATAAAATTCCACCAAGCTATTATTAGGGGGTTGTACTAGTGGAATTTCCCAAACATGAATTTTGGCGTTCATTTTTAGTGCCTGAAATAATTCTCTATAGTTTTCGAATTATTTTTGCACACAAGAACTCTAAAATTTTAGTTTTGTTGCGATCTTATATCTTTTTTGTTTACGTGGAAAAATGGGAGAGCACAAGTTTGGACCCGAAAAAAAAAAAAAATTTGAACATCCCAAATGGAAATGCACAAATGCTGAGAGAGATAATTCTAAAAAGCAAAAAGTGGGTTGGTAAATATCCAACCACTTGAGAATTTGATTTTTTCTACTCCCCCTTGTTTTTGGATCATTAGGCCACCTGCATCCTCAACATGCTTGTGGCATGCACATCCACCACACTTAAAGCATGTTGGGATCAGTTAGAAGTCCCTTTCCTATAAAATTCCACCAAGCTATTATTAGGGGGTTGTACTAGTGGAATTTCCCAAACATGGATTTTGGGGTTCATTTTTAGTACGTGAAATAGTTCTCTATAGTTTTCGAATTTTTTTGCACACATGAACTCTAAAATTTTTGTTTGGTTGCGATCTTATATCTTTTTTGTTTACGAGGAAAAATGGGAGAGCACAAGTTTGGACCCCAAAAAAAAAAAAATTGAACATCCCAAATGGAAATGCACAAATGCTGAGAGAGATAATTCCAAAAAGCAAAAAGTGGGTTGGTATATTTACCAACCACTTGAGAATTTAATTTTTTCTATTCCCCCTAATTTTTGGATCATTAGGCCAGTTGCATCGTCAACATGCTTGTGGCATGCACATCCAACACACTTAAAACATGTTGGGATCAGTTAGAAGTCCCTTTCGTATAAAATTCCACCAAGCTATTATTAGAGGGTTGTACTAGTGCAATTTCCCAAACATGGATTTTGGGGTTCATTTTTAGTGACTGAAATAATTCTCTATAGTTTTAGAATTTTTTTTGCACACATGAACTCTATAATTTTTGTTTGTTTGCGATCTTATATCTTTTTTGTTTACGAGGAAAAATGGGAGAGCAGAGGTTTGGACCCGAAAAAAACAAAAAGAATTTGAAAATCCCAAATGGAAATACACAGATGCTGAGAGAGATAATTCCAAAAACCAAAAAGTGATTTTTAAGGATAGGCAAAAAGTGAGTTGGTAAATTATCCAACCACTTGAGAATTTGATTTTTTCTACTCCCCCTAATTTTTGGATCATTAGGCCACTTGCATCCACAACATGCTTGTGGCATGCACATCCACCACACTTAAAGCATGTTGGGGATCAGTTAGAAGTCCCTTTCGTATAAAATTCCACCAAGCTATTATTAGGGGGTTGTACTTGTGGAATTTCCCAAACATGGAAATTTGATTTTTTCTACTCCCCCTAATTTTTGGATCATTAGGCCACTTGCATCCTGAACATGCTTGTGGCATGCAGATCCACCACATTTAAAGATTGTTGGGATCAGTTAGAAGTCCCTTTCCTATAAAATTCCACCAAGCTATTATTAGGGTTGTACTAGTGGAATTTCCCCAACCAGGATTTTGGGGTTCATTTTTAGTGCCTGAAATAATTCTCTATAGTTTTCGAATTTTTTTTGCACACTGGAACTCTAAAATTTTCGTTTGGTTGCGATCTTTTATCTTTTTTGTTTACGAGGAAAAATGGGAGAGCACAAGTTTGGACCCGAAAAAAAAAAATTTTGAACATCCCAAATGGAAATGCACAAATGCTGAAAGAGATAATTCCCAAAAGTAAATAGTGATTTTTAAGGATAGGCAAAAAGTGGGGTTGTAAATATCCAACCACTTGAGAATTTGATTTTTTCTACTCCCCCTAATTTTTGGATCATTAGGCCACTTGCATCCTCAACATGCTTGTGGCAAGCACATCCACCACACTTAAAGCATGTTGGGATCAGTTAGAAGTCCCTTTCCTATAAAATTCCACCAAGCTATTATTAGGGGGTTGTACTAGTGGAATTTCCCAAACATGGATTTTGGGTTCATTTTTAGTGCCTGAAATAATTCTCCACAGTTTTCGAATTTTTTTTGCACACAAGAACTCTAAAATTTTTGTTTTGTTGCGATCTTATATCTTTTTTGTTTACGAGGAAAAATGGGTGAGCACAAGTTTGGACCCGAAAAAAAAAAAAATTAGAACATCCCAAATGGAAATGCACAAATGCTGAGAGAGATAATTCAAAAAAAGCAAAAAGTGATTTTTAAGGATAGGCAAAAATTGGGTTGGTAAATATCCAACCACTTGAGAATTTGATTTTTTCTACTCCCCCTTGTTTTTGGATCATTAGGCCACTTGCATCCTTAACATGCTTGTGGCATGCACATCCACCACACTTAAAGCATGTTGGGATCAGTTAGAAGTCCCTTTCCTATAAAATTCCACCAAGCTATTATTAGGGGGTTGTACTTGTGGAATTTCCCAAACATGAATTTTGGGGTTCATTTTTAGTGCCTGAAATAATTCTCTATAGTTTTCGAATTATTTTTGCACACAAGAACTCTAAAATTTTAGTTTTGTTGCGATCTTATATCTTTTTTGTTTACGTGGAAAAATGGGAGAGCACAAGTTCGGACCCGAAAAAAAAAAAAAATTTTGAACATCCCAAATGGAAATGCACAAATGCTGAGAGAGATAATTCTAAAAAGCAAAAAGTGGGTTGGTAAATATCCAACCACTTGAGAATTTGATTTTTTCTAATCCCCCTTGTTTTTGGATCATTAGGCCACCTGCATCCTCAACATGCTTGTGGCATGCACATCCACCACACTTAAAGCATGTTGGGATCAGTTAGAAGTCCCTTTCCTATAAAATTCCACCAAGCTATTATTAGGGGGTTGTACTAGTGGAATTTCCCAAACATGGATTTTGGGGTTCATTTGTAGTGCCTGAAATAATTCTCTAAAGTTTTCGAATTTTTTTTGCACACAAGAACTCTAAAATTTTAGTTTTGTTCGATCTTATATCTTTTTTGTTTACGTGGAAAAATGGGAGAGCACAAGTTTGCACCCGAAAAAAAAAGAAATTTGAACATCCCAAATGGAAATGCACAAATGCTGAGTGAGATAATTATAAAAAGAAAAAAGTGATTTTTAAGGATAGGCAAAAAGTGGGTTGGTTAATATCCAACCACTTGAGAATTTGATTTTTTCTACTCCCTCTAATTTTTGGATCATTAGGCCACTTGCATCCTCAACATGCTTGTGGAATGCACATCCACCACACTTAAAGCATGTTGGGATCAGTTATAAGTCCCTTTCCTATAAAATTCCACCAAGCTATTATTAGGGGGTTGTACTAGTGGAATTTCCCAAACATGGATTTTGGGGTTCATTTTTAGTACCTGAAATAGTTCTCTATAGTTTTCGAATTTTTTTTGCACACATGAACTCTAAAATTTTTGTTTGGTTGCGATCTTATATCTTTTTTGTTTACGAGGAAAAATGGGAGAGCACAAGTTTGGACCCCAAAAAAAAAAAAATTGAACATCCCAAATGGAAATGCACAAATGCTGAGAGAGATAATTCCAAAAAGCAAAAAGTGGGTTGGTATATTTACCAACCACTTGAGAATTTTATTTTTTCTATTCCCCCTAATTTTTGGATCATTAGGCCAGTTGCATCGTCAACATGCTTGTGGCATGCACATCCAACACACTTAAAACATGTTGGGATCAGTTAAAAGTCCCTTTCGTATAAAATTCCACCAAGCTATTATTAGAGGGTTGTACTAGTGCAATTTCCCAAACATGGATTTTGGGGTTCATTTTTAGTGACTGAAATAATTCTCTATAGTTTTCGAATTTTTTTTGCACACATGAACTCTATAATTTTTGTTTGTTTGCGATCTTATATCTTTTTTGTTTACGAGGAAAAATGGGAGAGCAGAGGTTTGGACCCGAAAAAAACAAAAAAAATTTGAAAATCCCAAATGGAAATACACAGATGCTGAGAGAGATAATTCCAAAAAGCAAAAAGTGATTTTTAAGGATAGGCAAAAAGTGAGTTGGTAAATTATCCAACCACTTGAGAATTTGATTTTTTCTACTCCCCCTAATTTTTGGATCATTAGGCCACTTGCATCCAGAACATGCTTGTGGCATGCACATCCACCACACTTAAAGCATGTTGGGGATCAGTTAGAAGTCCCTTTCGTATAAAATTCCACCAAGCTATTATTAGGGGGTTGTACTTGTGGAATTTCCCAAACATGGAAATTTGATTTTTTCTACTCCCCCTAATTTTTGGATCATTAGGCCACTTGCATCCTGAACATGCTTGTGGCATGCAGATCCACCACATTTAAAGATTGTTGGGATCAGTTAGAAGTCCCTTTCCTATAAAATTCCACCAAGCTATTATTAGGGTTGTACTAGTGGAATTTCCCCAACCAGGATTTTGGGGTTCATTTTTAGTGCCTGAAATAATTCTCTATAGTTTTCGAATTTTTTTTGCACACTGGAACTCTAAAATTTTCGTTTGGTTGCGATCTTTTATCTTTTTTGTTTACGAGGAAAAATGGGAGAGCACAAGTTTGGATCCGAAAAAAAAAAAAATTTGAACATCCCAAATGGAAATGCACAAATGCAGAGAGATTTAATTCCAAAAAGCAAAAAGTGATTTTTAAGGATAGGCAAAAAGTGGGTTGGTAAATATCCAACCACAGGAGAATTTGATTTTTTCTACTCCACCTAATTTTTGGATCATTAGGCCACTTGAATCCTCAACATGCTTGTGGCATGCACATCCACCACACTTAAAGCATGTTGGGATCAGTTAGAAGTCCCTTTCCTATAAAATTCCACCAAGCTATTATTAGGGGGTTGTACTAGTGGAATTTCCCAAACATGGATTTTGGGGTTCATTTTTAGTGCCTGAAATAATTCTCTATAGTTTTCGAATTGTTTTTCCACACATGAACTCTTAGATTTTCGTTTCGGTGCAATCTTATATCTTTTTTGTTTACGAGGAAAAATGGGAGAGTGGGAGAGCACAAGTTTGGACTCGAAAAAAAAAAAAATTGAACATCCCAAATGGAAATGCGCAAATGCTGAGAGAGATAATTCCAAAAAGCAAAAAGTGGGTTGGTAAATATCCAACCACTTGAGGATTTGATTTTTTCTACTCCCCCTATTTTTTGGATCATTAGGCCACTTGCATCCTCAACATGCTTGTCCACCACACTTAAAGCATGTTGGGATCAGTTAGAAGTCCCTTTCCTATAAAATTCCACCAAGCTATTTTTAGTGGGTTGTACTAGTGGAATTTCCCAAACAAGGATTTTGGGGTTCATTTTTAGTGCCTGAAATAATTCTCTATAGTTTTCGAATTTTTTTTGCGCACATGAACTCTAAAATTTTCGTTTGGTTGAGATCTTATATCTTTTTTGTTTACGAGGAAAAATGGGAGAGCACAAGTTTGGACCCGAAAAAAAAAAATTTGAACATCCCAAATGGAAATGCACAAATGCTGAGAGATATAATTCCAAAAAGCAAAAAGTGATTTTTAAGGAAAGACAAAAGGTGGGTTGGTAAATATCCAACCACTTGACAATTTGATTTTTTCTACTCCCCCTAATTTTTTGATCATTAGGCCACTTGCTTCCTTAACATGCTTGTGGCATGCACATCCACCACACTTAAAGCATGTTGGGATCAGTTAAAAGTCCCTTTCCTATAACATTCCACCAAGCTATTATTAGGGGATTGTACTAGTGGAATTTCCCAAACATGGATTTTGGGTTCATTTGTAGTGCCTGAAATAATTCTCTATAGTTTTCGAATTTTTTTTGCACACATGAACTCTAAAATTTTCGTTTGGTTGCGATCTTATATCTTTTTTGTTTACGAGGAAAAATGGGAGAGCACAAGTTTGGACCCAAAAAAAAAAAATTTGAACATGCCAAATTGAAATGCACAAATGCTGAGAGAGATAATTCCAAAAAGCAAAAAGTGATTTTTATGGATAGACAAAAAGTGGGTTGGTAAATATCCCACCACTTGAGAATTTGATTTTTTCTACTCCCCCTAATTTTTTGATCATCAGGCCACTTGCTTCCTCAACATGCTTGTGGCATGCACATCCACCACACTTAAAGCATGTTAGGATCAGTTAGAAGTCCCTTTCCTATAAAATTCCACCAAGCTTTATTAGGGGGTTTTACTAGTGGAATTTCCCAGACATGGATTTTGGGGTTCATTTTTAGTGCCTGAAATAATTCTCTATAGGTTTCGAATTTTTTTTGCACACATGAACTCTAAAATTTTCGTTTGGTTGCGATCTTATATCTTTTTTGTTTACGAGGAAAAAAGGGAGAGCACAAGTTTGGAACCAAAAAAAAAAAAAATTTGAACATCCCAAATGGAAATGCCCAAATGCTGAGAGAGATAATTCCAAAAAGAAAAAAGTGATTTTTAAGGATAGGCAAAAAGTGGGTTGGTAAATATCCAACCACTTGAGAATTTGATTTTTTCTACTCCCCCTAATTTTCTGATCATTAGGCCACTTGCTTCCTCAACATGCTTGTGGCATGCACATCCACCACACTTAAAGCATGTTGGGATCAGTTAGAAGTCCCTTTCCTATAAAATTCCACCAAGGTATTATTAGGGGGTTGTACTAGTGGAATTTCCCAAACATGGATTTTGGGGTTCATTTTTAGTGCCTGAAATAATTCTCTATAGTTCTTGAATTTTTTTTACACACATGAACTCTAAAATTTTCGTTTTGTTGTGATCTTTTATCTTTTTTTTTACGTGGAAAAATGGGAGTGTACAAGTTTGGACTTGAAAAAAAATTTGAACATCCCAAATGGAAATGCACAAATGCTGATAGATTTAATTCCAAAAAGCAAAATGTGATTTTTAAGGATAGGCAAAAAGTGGGTTGGTAAATATCCAACCACAGGAGAATTTGATTTTTTCTACTCCATGTAATTTTTGGATCATTAGGCCACTTGAATCCTCAACATGCTTGTGGCATGCACATCCACCACACTTAAAGCATGTTGGAATCAGTTAGAAGTCCCTTTCCTATAAAATTCCACCAAGCTATTATTAGGGGGTTGTACTAGTGGAATTTCCCAAACATGGATTTTGGGGTTCATTTTTAGTGCCTGAAATAATTCTATATAGTTTTCGAATTGTTTTTCCACACATGAACTCTTAAATTTTCGTTTTGGTGCAATCTTATATCTTTTTTGTTTAGGAGGAAAAATGGGAGAGTGGGAGAGCACAAGTTTGGACTCGAAAAAAAAAAAAAAATTGAACATCCCAAATGGAAATGCACAAATGCTGAGAGAGATAATTCGAAAAAGCAAAAAGTGGGTTGGTAAATATCCAACCACTTGAGGATTTGATTTTTTCTACTCCCCCTAATTTTTGGATCATTAGGCCACTTGCATCCTCAACATGCTTGTGGCGTGCACATCCACCACACTTAAAGCATGTTGGGATCAATTAGAAGTCCCTTTCCTATAAAATTCCACCAAGCTATTATTAGGGGGTTGTACTAGTGGAATTTCCCAAACATGGATTTTGGGGTTCATTTTTAGTGCCTGAAATAATTCTCTATAGTTTACGAATTTTTTTTGCACACATGAACTCTAAAATTTTCGCTTGGTTGCGATCTTATATCTTTTTTGTTTACGAGGTAAAATGGGAGAGCACAAGTTTGGACCCCAAAAAAAAAAAAATTTGAACATCCCAAATGAATATGCACAAATGCTGAGAGAGATAATTCCAAAAAGTAAAAACTGATTTTTAAGGATAGGCAAAAAGTGGGTTGGTAACTATCCAACCACTTGAGAATTTGATTTTTTCTACTCCCCCTAATTTTTGGATCATTAGGCCACTTGCATCCTCAACATGCTTGTGGCAAGCACATCCACCACACTTAAAGCATGTTGGGATCAGTTAGAAGTCCCCTTCCTATAAAATTCCACCAAGCTATTATTAGGGGGTTGTACTAGTGGAATTTCCCAAACATGGATTTTGGGGTTCATTTTTAGTGCCTGAAATAATTCTCTATAGTTTTCGAATTTTTTTTGCACACAAGAACTCTAAAATTTTTGTTTTGTTGCGATCTTATATCTTTTTTGTTTACGAGGAAAAATGGGTGAGCACAAGTTTGGACCCGAAAAAAAAAAAAAAAATTAGAACATCCCAAATGGAAATGCTCAAATGCTGAGAGAGATAATTCAAAAAAAGCAAAAAGTGATTTTTAAGGATAGGCAAAAATTGGGTTGGTAAATATCCAACCACTTGAGAATTTGATTTTTTCTACTCCCCCTTGTTTTTGGATCATTAGGCCACTTGCATCCTCAACATGCTTGTGGCATGCACATCCAACACACTTAAAACATGTTGGGATCAGTTAGAAGTCCCTTTCGTATAAAATTCCACCAAGCTATTATTAGAGGGTTGTACTAGTGGAATTTCCCAAACATGGATTTTGGGGTTCATTTTTAGTGACTGAAATAATTCTCTATAGTTTTCGAATTTTTTTTGCACACATGAACTCTTAAATTTTTGTTTGTTTGCGATCTTATATCTTTTTTGTTTTCGAGGAAAAATGGGAGAGCAGAGGTTTGGACCCGAAAAAAACAAAAAGAATTTGAACATCCCAAATGGAAATACACAGATGCTGAGAGAGATAATTCCAAAAAGCAAAAAGTGATTTTTAAGGATAGGCAAAAAGTGAGTTGGTAAATTATCCAACCACTTGAGAATTTGATTTTTTCTACTCCCCCTAATTTTTGGATCATTAGGCCACTTGCATCCTCAACATGCTTGTGGCGTGCACATCCACCACACTTAAAGCATGTTGGGATCAGTTAGAAGTCCCTTTCCTATAAAATTTCACCAAGCTATTATTAGGGGGTTGTACTAGTGGAATTTCCCAAACATGGATTTTGGGGTTCATTTTTAGAGCCTGAAATAATTTTCTATAGTTTTCGAATTTTTTTTGCATACATGAACTCTAAAATTTTCGTTTGGTTGCGATCTTATATCTTTTTTGTTTATGAGGAAAAATGGGAGAGCACAAGTTTGGACCCGAAAAAAAAAAAAATTTTTGAACATCCCAAATGGAAATGCACAAATGCTGAGAGAGATAATTCCAAAAAGCAAAAATTGATTTTTAAGGATAGGCAAAAAGTGGGTTGGTAAATATCCAACCACTTGAGAATTTGATTTTTTCTACTCCCCCTAATTTTTGGATCATTAGGCCACCAGCATCCTCATCATGCTTGTGGCATGCACATCCACCACACTTAAAGCATGTTGGGATCAGTTAGAAGTCCCTTTCCTATAAAATTCCACCAAGCTATTATTAGGGGTTGTACTAGTGGAATTTCCCAAACATGGATTTTGGGGTTCATTTTTACTGCCTGAAATAATTCTCTTTAGTTTTCGAATTTTTTTTGCACTCATGAACTCTAAAATTTTCGTTTTGTTGCGATCTTATATCTTTTTTGTTTACGAGGAAAAATGGTAAAGCACAAGTTTGGACCCGAAAAAAAAAAAATTTTGAACATCCCAAATGGAAATGCACAAATGCTGAGAGAGATAATTCCAAAAAGCAAAAAGTGGGTTGGTAAATATCCAACCACTTGAGAATTTTATTTTTTCTACTCCCCCTAATTTTTGGATCATTAGGCCACTTGCATCCACAACATGCTTGTCCACCACACTTAAAGCATGTTGGGATCAGTGAGAAGTCCCTTTCCTATAAATTCCACCAAGCTATTTTTAGTGGGTTGTACTAGTGGAATTTCCCAAACAAGGATTTTGGGGTTCATTTTTAGTGCCTGAAATAATTCTCTATAGTTTTCGAATTTTTTTTGCGCACATGAACTCTAATATTTTCGTTTGGTTGCGATCTTATATCTTTTTTGTTTACGAGGAAAAATGGGAGAGCACAAGTTTGGACCCGAAAAAAAAAAAATTTGGACATCTCAAATGGAAATGCACAAATGCTGAGAGATATAATTCCAAAAAGCAAAAAGTGATTTTTAAGGAAAGACAAAAGGTGGGTTGGTAAATATCCAACCACTTGACAATTTTATTTTTTCTACTCCCCCTAATTTTTGGATCATTAGGGCCCTTGCATCCTCAACATGCTTGTCCACCACACTTAAAGCATGTTGGGATCAGTTAGAAGTCCCTTTCTTATAAAATTCCACCAAGCTATTATTACTGGGTTGTACTAGTGGAATTTCCAAAACATGGATTTTGGGGTTCATTTTTAGTGCCTGAAACAATTCCCTATAGTTTTCGAATTTTTTTTGCACACATGAACTCTAAAATTTTCGTTTGGTTATGATCTCATATCTTTTTTGTTTACGAGCAAAAATGGGAGAGCACAAGTTTGGACCCGAAAAAAAAAAAATTTGAACATCCCAAATGGAAATGCACAAATGCTGAGAGAGATAATTCCAAAAAGCAAAAAGGGATTTTTAAGGATAGGCAAAAAGTGGGATGGTAAATATCCAACCACTTGAGAATTTGATTTTTTTTACTCCCCCTAATTTTTGGATCATTAGGCCACTTGCATCCTCAACATGCTTGTGGCATGCACATCCACCACACTTAAAGCATGTTGGGATCAGTTAGAAGTCCCTTTCCTATAAAATTCCTCCAAGCTATTATTAGGGGGTTGTACTAGTGGAATTTCCCAAACATAGATTTTGGGGTTCATTTTTAGTGCCTGAAATAACTCTCTATAGTTTTTGAATTTTTTTTCCACACATGAACTCTAAAATTTTCGTTTTGGTGCAATCTTATATCTTTTTTGTTTACGAGGAAAAATGGGAGAGCACAAGTATGGACCCGAAAAAAAAAAAAAATTTGAACATCCCAAATGGAAATGCACAAATGCTGAGAGAGATAATTCCAAAAAGCAAAAAGTGGGTTGGTAAATATCCAACCACTTGAGAATTTGATTTTTTCTACTCCCCCTAATTTTTGGATCATTAGGCCACTTGCATCCTCAACATGCTTGTGGCATGCACATCCACCACACTTAAAGCATGTTGGGATCAGTTAGAAGTCCCTTTCTTATAAAATTCCACCAAGCTATTATTAGGGGGTTGTACTAGTGGAATTTCCCAAACATGGATTTTGGGGTACATTTTTAATGCCTGATATAATTATCTATAGTTATCGAAACTTTTTTGAACACTTGAACTCTAAAATTTTCGTTTTGTTGCAATCTTATATCTAATTTGTTTACGAGGAAAAATGGGAGAGCACAAGTTTGGACCCGAAAAAAAAAAAATTTGAACATCCCAAATGGAAATGCACAAATGCTGAGAGATATAATTCCAAAAAGCAAAAAGTGATTTTTAAGGAAAGACAAAAGGTGGGTTGGTAAATATCCAACCACTTGAGAATTTGATTTTTTCTACTCCCCCTAATTTTTGGATCATTAGGGCACTTGCATCCTCAACATGCTTGTCCACCACACTTAAAGCATGTTGGGATCAGTTAGAAGTCCCTTTCTTATAAAATTCCACCAAGCTATTATTAGGGGGTTGTACTAGTGGAATTTCCCAAACATGGATTTTGGGGTACATTTTTAATGCCTGATATAATTATCTATAGTTATCGAAACTTTTTTGAACACATGAACTCTAAAATTTTCGTTTTGTTGCGATCTTATATCTATTTTGTTTACGAGGAAAAATGGGAGAGCACAACTTTGGACCCGAAAAAAAAATAAAATTTGAACATCCCAAATGGAAATGCACAAATGCTGAGAGAGATAATTCCAAAAAGCAAAAAGTGATTTTTAAGGATAAGCAAAAAGTGGGTTGGTAAATATCCAACCACTTGAGAATTGGATTTTTTCAACTCCCCCTAATTTTTGGATCATTAGGCCACTTGCATCCTCAACATGCTTGTGGCATGCACATCCACCACACATAAAGCATGTTGGGATTAGTTAGAAGTCCCTTTCCTATAAAATTCTACCAAGCTATTATTAGGGGGTTGTACAAGTGGAATTTCCCAAACATGGATTTTGGGGCTCATTTTTAGTGCCTGAAATAATTCTATATAGTTTTCGAATTTTGTTTGCACACATGAACTCTAAAATTTTTGTTTTGTTGCGATCTTATATCTTTTTTGTTTACGAGGAAAAATGGGAGAGCAAAAGTTTGGACCCGAGAAAAAAAAAAATTTGATCCCAAATGGAAATGCACAAATGCCGAGAGAGATAATTCCAAAAAGCAAAAAGTGATTTTTAAGGGTAGGCAAAAAGTGGGTTGGTAAATATCCAACCACTTGAGAATTTGATTTTTTCTACTCCCCCTAATTTTTGGATCATTAGGCTACTCGCATCCTCAACATGCTTGTGGCATGCACATCCACCACACTTAAAGCATGTTGGGATCAGTTAGAAGTCCCTTTCCTATAAAATTCCACCAAGCTATTATTAGGGGGTTGTACTAGTGGAATTTCCCAAACATGGATTTTGGGGTTCATTTTTAGTGCCTGAAATAATTCTCTATAGTTTTCGAATTTTTTTTGCCCACATGAACTCTAAAATTTTTCGTTTGGTTGGGATCTTATATCCTTTTTGTTTACGAGGAAAAATGGGAGAGCACAAGTTTGGACCCGAAAAAAAAAAATTTGAACATCCCAAATGGAAATGCACAAATGCTGAGAGAGATAATTCCAAAAAGCAAAAAGTGATTTTAAAGGATAGGCAAAAAGTGGGTAGGTAAATATCCAACCATTTGAGAATTTGATTTTTACTACTCCCCCTAATTTTTAGATCATTAGGCCACTTGCATCCTCAACATGCTTGTGGCATGCACATCCACCACACTTAAAGCATGTTGGGATCAGTTAGAAGTCCCTTTCCTATAAAATTCCACCAAGCTATTATTAGGGGGTTGTACTAGTGGAATTTCCCAAACATGGATTTTGGGGTTCATTTTTAGTACCCGAAATAATTCTCTATAGTTTTCGAATTTTTTTTCCGCACGTGAACTCTAAAATTTTCGTTTTGGTGCGATCTTATATCTTTTTTGTTTACGAGGAAAAATGGGAGAGGACAAGTTTGGACCCGAAAAAAAAAAAAAATTTGAACATCCCAAATGGAAAAGCACAAATGCTGAGAGAGATAATTCCAAAAAGCAAAAAGTGGGTTGGTAAATATCCAACCACTTGAGAATTTGATTTTTTCTACTCCCCCTAATTTTTGGATCATAAGGCCACTTGCATCCTCAATATGCTTGTGGCATGCACATCCACCACACATAAAGAATGTTGGGATTAGTTAGAAGTCCCTTTCCTATAAAATTCCACCAAGCTATTATTAGGGGGTTGTACTAGTGGAATTTCCCAAACATGGATTTTGGGGCTCATTTTTACTGCCTGAAATAATTCTCTATAGTTTTCGAATTTTGTTTGCACACATGAACTCTAAAATTTTCGTTTTGTTGCGATCTTATATCTTTTTTGTTTACGAGGAAAAATGGGAGAGCAAAAGTTTGGACCCGAGAAAAAAAAAAATTTGATCCCAAATGGAAATGCACAAATGCTGAGAGAGATAATTCCAAAAAGCAAAAAGTGATTTTTAAGGGTAGGCAAAAATCCAACCACTTGAGAATTTGATTTTTTCTACTCCCCCTAATTTTTGGATCATTAGGCTACTCGCATCCTCAACATGCTTGTGGCATGCACATCCACCACACTTAAAGCATGTTGGGATCAGTTAGAAGTCCCTTTCCTATAAAATTCCACCAAGCTATTATTAGGGGGTTGTACTAGTGGAATTTCCCAAACATGGATTTTGGGGTTCATTTTTAGTGCCTGAAATAATTCTCTATAGTTTTCGAATTTTTTTTGCGCACATGAACTCTAAAATTTTTCGTTTGGTTGGGATCTTATATCTTTTTTGTTTACGAGGAAAAATGGGAGAGCACAAGTTTGGACCCGAAAAAAAAAAAATTTGAACATCCCAAATGGAAATGCACAAATGCTGAGAGAGATAATTCCAAAAAGCAAAAAGTAATTTTAAAGGATAGGCAAAAAGTGGGTAGGTAAATATCCAACCATTTGAGAATTTGATTTTTACTACTCCCCCTAATTTTTGGATCATTAGGCCACTTGCATCCTCAACATGCTTGTGGCATGCACATCCACCACACTTAAAGCATGTTGGGATCAGTTAGAAGTCCCTTTCCTATAAAATTCCACCAAGCTATTATTAGGGGGTTGTACTAGTGGAATTTCCCAAACATGGATTTTGGGGTTCATTTTTAGTACCCGAAATAATTCTCTATAGTTTTCGAATTTTTTTTCCGCACGTGAACTCTAAAATTTTCGTTTTGGTGCGATCTTATATCTTTTTTGTTTACGAGGAAAAATGGGAGAGGACAAGTTTGGACCCGAAAAAAAAAAAAAATTTGAACATCCCAAATGGAAAAGCACAAATGCTGATAGAGATAATTCCAAAAAGCAAAAAGTGGGTTGGTAAATATCCAACCACTTGAGAATTTGATTTTTTCTACTCCCCCTAATTTTTGGATCATTAGGCCACTTGCATCCTCAACATGCTTGTGGCATGCACATCCACCACACTTAAAGCATCTTGGGATCAGTTAGAAGTCCCCTTCTTATAAAATTCCACCAAGCTATTATTAGGGGGTTGTACTAGTGGAATTTCCCAAACATGGATTTTGGGGTACATTTTTAACGCCTGATATAATTATCTATAGTTATCGAAACTTTTTTGAACACCTGAACTCTAAAATTTTCGTTTTGTTGCGATCTTATATCTATTTTGTTTACGAGGAAAAATGGGAGAGCACAACTTTGGCCCGAAAAAAAAAAAAAATTTGAACATCCCAAATGGAAATGCACAAATGCTGAGAGAGATAATTCCAAAAAGCAAAAAGTGATTTTTAAGGATAAGCAAAAAGTGGGTTGGTAAATATCCAACCACTTGAGAATTGGATTTTTTCAACTCCCCCTAATTTTTGGATCATTAGGCCACTTGCATCCTCAACATGCTTGTGGCATGCACATCCACCACACATAAAGCATGTTGGGATTAGTTAGAAGTCCCTTTCCTATAAAATTCCACCAAGCTATTATTAGGGGGTTGTACTAGTGGAATTTCCCAAACATGGATTTTGGGGCTCATTTTTAGTGCCTGAAATAATTCTCTATAGTTTTCGAATTTTATTTGCACACATGAACTCTAAAATTTTCGTTTTGTTGCGATCTTATATCTTTTTTGTTTACGAGGAAAAATGGGAGAGCAAAAGTTTGGACCCGAGAAAAAAAAAAAATTTGATCCCAAATGGAAATGCACAAATGCTGAGAGAGATAATCCCAAAAAGCAAAAAGTGATTTTTAAGGGTAGGCAAAAAGTGGGTTGGTAAATATCCAACCACTTGAGAATTTGATTTTTTCTACTCCCCCTAATTTTTGGACCATTAGGCTACTCGCATCCTCAACATGCTTGTGGCATGCACATCCACCACACTTAAAACATGTTGGGATCAGTTAGAAGTCCCTTTCCTATAAAATTCCACCAAGCTATTATTAGGGGGTTGTACTAGTGGAATTTTCCAAACATGGATTTTGGGGTTCATTTTTAGTGCCTGAAATAATTCTCTATAGTTTTCGAATTTTTTTTGCACACATGAACTCTAAAATTTTTCGTTTGGTTGGGATCTTATATCTTTTTTGTTTACGAGGAAAAATGGGAGAGCACAAGTTTGGACCCGAAAAAAAAAAAATTTGAACATCCCAAATGGAAATGCACAAATGCTGAGAGAGATAATTCCAAAAAGCAAAAAGTGATTTTAAAGGATAGGCAAAAAGTGGGTAGGTAAATATCCAACCATTTGAGAATTTGATTTTTACTACTCCCCCTAATTTTTGGATCATTAGGCCACTTGCATCCTCAACATGCTTGTGGCATGCACATCCACCACACTTAAAGCATGTTGGGATCAGTTAGAAGTCCCTTTCCTATAAAATTCCACCAAGCTATTATTAGGGGGTTGTACTAGTGGAATTTCCCAAACATGGATTTTGGGGTTCATTTTTAGTACCCGAAATAATTCTCTATAGTTTTCGATTTTTTTTTCCGCACGTGAACTCTAAAATTTTCGTTTTGGTGCGATCTTATATCTTTTTTGTTTACGAGGAAAAATGGGAGAGGACAAGTTTGGACCCGAAAAAAAAAAAAAATTTGAACATCCCAAATGGAAAAGCACAAATGCTGAGAGAGATAATTCCAAAAAGCAAAAAGTGGGTTGGTAAATATCCAACCACTTGAGAATTTGATTTTTTCTACTCCCCCTAATTTTTGGATCATTAGGCCACTTGCATCCTCAACATGCTTGTGGCATGCACATCCACCACACTTAAAGCATCTTGGGATCAGTTAGAAGTCCCCTTCTTATAAAATTCCACCAAGCTATTATTAGGGGGTTGTACTAGTGGAATTTCCCAAACATGGATTTTGGGGTACATTTTTAAGGCCTGATATAATTATCTATAGTTATCGAAACTTTTTTGAACACCTGAACTCTAAAATTTTCGTTTTGTTGCGATCTTATATCTATTTTGTTTACGAGGAAAAATGGGAGAGCACAACTTTGGACCCGAAAAAAAAATAAAATTTGAACATCCCAAATGGAAATGCACAAATGCTGAGAGAGATAATTCCAAAAAGCAAAAAGTGATTTTTAAGGATGAGCAAAAAGTGGGTTGGTAAATATCCAACCACTTGAGAATTGGATTTTTTCAACTCCCCCTAATTTTTGGATCATTAGGCCACTTGCATCCTCAACATGCTTGTGGCATGCACATCCACCACACATAAAGCATGTTGGGATTAGTTAGAAGTCCCTTTCCTATAAAATTCCACCAAGCTATTATTAGGGGGTTGTACTAGTGGAATTTCCCAAACATGGATTTTGGGGCTCATTTTTACTGCCTGAAATAATTCTCTATAGTTTTCGAATTTTGTTTGCACACATGAACTCTAAAATTTTCGTTTTGTTGCGATCTTATATCTTTTTTGTTTACGAGGAAAAATGGGAGAGCAAAAGTTTGGACCCGAGAAAAAAAAAAATTTGATCCCAAATGGAAATGCACAAATGCTGAGAGAGATAATTCCAAAAAGCAAAAAGTGATTTTTAAGGGTAGGCAAAAATCCAACCACTTGAGAATTTGATTTTTTCTACTCCCCCTAATTTTTGGATCATTAGGCTACTCGCATCCTCAACATGCTTGTGGCATGCACATCCACCACACTTAAAGCATGTTGGGATCAGTTAGAAGTCCCTTTCCTATAAAATTCCACCAAGCTATTATTAGGGGGTTGTACTAGTGGAATTTCCCAAACATGGATTTTGGGGTTCATTTTTAGTGCCTGAAATAATTCTCTATAGTTTTCGAATTTTTTTTGCGCACATGAACTCTAAAATTTTTCGTTTGGTTGGGATCTTATATCTTTTTTGTTTACGAGGAAAAATGGGAGAGCACAAGTTTGGACCCGAAAAAAAAAAAATTTGAACATCCCAAATGGAAATGCACAAATGCTGAGAGAGATAATTCCAAAAAGCAAAAAGTAATTTTAAAGGATAGGCAAAAAGTGGGTAGGTAAATATCCAACCATTTGAGAATTTGATTTTTACTACTCCCCCTAATTTTTGGATCATTAGGCCACTTGCATCCTCAACATGCTTGTGGCATGCACATCCACCACACTTAAAGCATGTTGGGATCAGTTAGAAGTCCCTTTCCTATAAAATTCCACCAAGCTATTATTAGGGGGTTGTACTAGTGGAATTTCCCAAACATGGATTTTGGGGTTCATTTTTAGTGCCTGAAATAATTCTCTATAGTTTTCGAATTTTTTTTGCCCACATGAACTCTAAAATTTTTCGTTTGGTTGGGATCTTATATCCTTTTTGTTTACGAGGAAAAATGGGAGAGCACAAGTTTGGACCCGAAAAAAAAAAAATTTGAACATCCCAAATGGAAATGCACAAATGCTGAGAGAGATAATTCCAAAAAGCAAAAAGTGATTTTAAAGGATAGGCAAAAAGTGGGTAGGTAAATATCCAACCATTTGAGAATTTGATTTTTACTACTCCCCCTAATTTTTAGATCATTAGGCCACTTGCATCCTCAACATGCTTGTGGCATGCACATCCACCACACTTAAAGCATGTTGGGATCAGTTAGAAGTCCCTTTCCTATAAAATTCCACCAAGCTATTATTAGGGGGTTGTACTAGTGGAATTTCCCAAACATGGATTTTGGGGTTCATTTTTAGTACCCGAAATAATTCTCTATAGTTTTCGAATTTTTTTTCCGCACGTGAACTCTAAAATTTTCGTTTTGGTGCGATCTTATATCTTTTTTGTTTACGAGGAAAAATGGGAGAGGACAAGTTTGGACCCGAAAAAAAAAAAAAATTTGAACATCCCAAATGGAAAAGCACAAATGCTGAGAGAGATAATTCCAAAAAGCAAAAAGTGGGTTGGTAAATATCCAACCACTTGAGAATTTGATTTTTTCTACTCCCCCTAATTTTTGGATCATAAGGCCACTTGCATCCTCAATATGCTTGTGGCATGCACATCCACCACACATAAAGAATGTTGGGATTAGTTAGAAGTCCCTTTCCTATAAAATTCCACCAAGCTATTATTAGGGGGTTGTACTAGTGGAATTTCCCAAACATGGATTTTGGGGCTCATTTTTACTGCCTGAAATAATTCTCTATAGTTTTCGAATTTTGTTTGCACACATGAACTCTAAAATTTTCGTTTTGTTGCGATCTTATATCTTTTTTGTTTACGAGGAAAAATGGGAGAGCAAAAGTTTGGACCCGAGAAAAAAAAAAATTTGATCCCAAATGGAAATGCACAAATGCTGAGAGAGATAATTCCAAAAAGCAAAAAGTGATTTTTAAGGGTAGGCAAAAATCCAACCACTTGAGAATTTGATTTTTTCTACTCCCCCTAATTTTTGGATCATTAGGCTACTCGCATCCTCAACATGCTTGTGGCATGCACATCCACCACACTTAAAGCATGTTGGGATCAGTTAGAAGTCCCTTTCCTATAAAATTCCACCAAGCTATTATTAGGGGGTTGTACTAGTGGAATTTCCCAAACATGGATTTTGGGGTTCATTTTTAGTGCCTGAAATAATTCTCTATAGTTTTCGAATTTTTTTTGCGCACATGAACTCTAAAATTTTTCGTTTGGTTGGGATCTTATATCTTTTTTGTTTACGAGGAAAAATGGGAGAGCACAAGTTTGGACCCGAAAAAAAAAAAATTTGAACATCCCAAATGGAAATGCACAAATGCTGAGAGAGATAATTCCAAAAAGCAAAAAGTAATTTTAAAGGATAGGCAAAAAGTGGGTAGGTAAATATCCAACCATTTGAGAATTTGATTTTTACTACTCCCCCTAATTTTTGGATCATTAGGCCACTTGCATCCTCAACATGCTTGTGGCATGCACATCCACCACACTTAAAGCATGTTGGGATCAGTTAGAAGTCCCTTTCCTATAAAATTCCACCAAGCTATTATTAGGGGGTTGTACTAGTGGAATTTCCCAAACATGGATTTTGGGGTTCATTTTTAGTACCCGAAATAATTCTCTATAGTTTTCGAATTTTTTTTCCGCACGTGAACTCTAAAATTTTCGTTTTGGTGCGATCTTATATCTTTTTTGTTTACGAGGAAAAATGGGAGAGGACAAGTTTGGACCCGAAAAAAAAAAAAAATTTGAACATCCCAAATGGAAAAGCACAAATGCTGATAGAGATAATTCCAAAAAGCAAAAAGTGGGTTGGTAAATATCCAACCACTTGAGAATTTGATTTTTTCTACTCCCCCTAATTTTTGGATCATTAGGCCACTTGCATCCTCAACATGCTTGTGGCATGCACATCCACCACACTTAAAGCATCTTGGGATCAGTTAGAAGTCCCCTTCTTATAAAATTCCACCAAGCTATTATTAGGGGGTTGTACTAGTGGAATTTCCCAAACATGGATTTTGGGGTACATTTTTAACGCCTGATATAATTATCTATAGTTATCGAAACTTTTTTGAACACCTGAACTCTAAAATTTTCGTTTTGTTGCGATCTTATATCTATTTTGTTTACGAGGAAAAATGGGAGAGCACAACTTTGGCCCGAAAAAAAAAAAAAATTTGAACATCCCAAATGGAAATGCACAAATGCTGAGAGAGATAATTCCAAAAAGCAAAAAGTGATTTTTAAGGATAAGCAAAAAGTGGGTTGGTAAATATCCAACCACTTGAGAATTGGATTTTTTCAACTCCCCCTAATTTTTGGATCATTAGGCCACTTGCATCCTCAACATGCTTGTGGCATGCACATCCACCACACATAAAGCATGTTGGGATTAGTTAGAAGTCCCTTTCCTATAAAATTCCACCAAGCTATTATTAGGGGGTTGTACTAGTGGAATTTCCCAAACATGGATTTTGGGGCTCATTTTTAGTGCCTGAAATAATTCTCTATAGTTTTCGAATTTTATTTGCACACATGAACTCTAAAATTTTCGTTTTGTTGCGATCTTATATCTTTTTTGTTTACGAGGAAAAATGGGAGAGCAAAAGTTTGGACCCGAGAAAAAAAAAAAATTTGATCCCAAATGGAAATGCACAAATGCTGAGAGAGATAATCCCAAAAAGCAAAAAGTGATTTTTAAGGGTAGGCAAAAAGTGGGTTGGTAAATATCCAACCACTTGAGAATTTGATTTTTTCTACTCCCCCTAATTTTTGGACCATTAGGCTACTCGCATCCTCAACATGCTTGTGGCATGCACATCCACCACACTTAAAACATGTTGGGATCAGTTAGAAGTCCCTTTCCTATAAAATTCCACCAAGCTATTATTAGGGGGTTGTACTAGTGGAATTTTCCAAACATGGATTTTGGGGTTCATTTTTAGTGCCTGAAATAATTCTCTATAGTTTTCGAATTTTTTTTGCACACATGAACTCTAAAATTTTTCGTTTGGTTGGGATCTTATATCTTTTTTGTTTACGAGGAAAAATGGGAGAGCACAAGTTTGGACCCGAAAAAAAAAAAATTTGAACATCCCAAATGGAAATGCACAAATGCTGAGAGAGATAATTCCAAAAAGCAAAAAGTGATTTTAAAGGATAGGCAAAAAGTGGGTAGGTAAATATCCAACCATTTGAGAATTTGATTTTTACTACTCCCCCTAATTTTTGGATCATTAGGCCACTTGCATCCTCAACATGCTTGTGGCATGCACATCCACCACACTTAAAGCATGTTGGGATCAGTTAGAAGTCCCTTTCCTATAAAATTCCACCAAGCTATTATTAGGGGGTTGTACTAGTGGAATTTCCCAAACATGGATTTTGGGGTTCATTTTTAGTACCCGAAATAATTCTCTATAGTTTTCGATTTTTTTTTCCGCACGTGAACTCTAAAATTTTCGTTTTGGTGCGATCTTATATCTTTTTTGTTTACGAGGAAAAATGGGAGAGGACAAGTTTGGACCCGAAAAAAAAAAAAAATTTGAACATCCCAAATGGAAAAGCACAAATGCTGAGAGAGATAATTCCAAAAAGCAAAAAGTGGGTTGGTAAATATCCAACCACTTGAGAATTTGATTTTTTCTACTCCCCCTAATTTTTGGATCATTAGGCCACTTGCATCCTCAACATGCTTGTGGCATGCACATCCACCACACTTAAAGCATCTTGGGATCAGTTAGAAGTCCCCTTCTTATAAAATTCCACCAAGCTATTATTAGGGGGTTGTACTAGTGGAATTTCCCAAACATGGATTTTGGGGTACATTTTTAAGGCCTGATATAATTATCTATAGTTATCGAAACTTTTTTGAACACCTGAACTCTAAAATTTTCGTTTTGTTGCGATCTTATATCTATTTTGTTTACGAGGAAAAATGGGAGAGCACAACTTTGGACCCGAAAAAAAAATAAAATTTGAACATCCCAAATGGAAATGCACAAATGCTGAGAGAGATAATTCCAAAAAGCAAAAAGTGATTTTTAAGGATGAGCAAAAAGTGGGTTGGTAAATATCCAACCACTTGAGAATTGGATTTTTTCAACTCCCCCTAATTTTTGGATCATTAGGCCACTTGCATCCTCAACATGCTTGTGGCATGCACATCCACCACACATAAAGCATGTTGGGATTAGTTAGAAGTCCCTTTCCTATAAAATTCCACCAAGCTATTATTAGGGGGTTGTACTAGTGGAATTTCCCAAACATGGATTTTGGGGCTCATTTTTAGTGCCTGAAATAATTCTCTATAGTTTTCGAATTTTATTTGCACACATGAACTCTAAAATTTTCGTTTTGTTGCGATCTTATATCTTTTTTGTTTACGAGGAAAAATGGGAGAGCAAAAGTTTGGACCCGAGAAAAAAAAAAAATTTGATCCCAAATGGAAATGCACAAATGCTGAGAGAGATAATCCCAAAAAGCAAAAAGTGATTTTTAAGGGTAGGCAAAAAGTGGGTTGGTAAATATCCAACCACTTGAGAATTTGATTTTTTCTACTCCCCCTAATTTTTGGACCATTAGGCTACTCGCATCCTCAACATGCTTGTGGCATGCACATCCACCACACTTAAAGCATGTTGGGATCAGTTAGAAGTCCCTTTCCTATAAAATTCCACCAAGCTATTATTAGGGGGTTGTACTAGTGGAATTTCCCAAACATGGATTTTGGGGTTCATTTTTAGTGCCTGAAATAATTCTCTATAGTTTTCGAATTTTTTTTGCACACATGAACTCTAAAATTTTTCGTTTGGTTGGGATCTTATATCTTTTTTGTTTACGAGGAAAAATGGGAGAGCACAAGTTTGGACCCGAAAAAAAAAAAATTTGCACATCCCAAATGGAAATGCACAAATGCTGAGAGAGATAATTCCAAAAAGCAAAAAGTGATTTTAAAGGATAGGCAAAAAGTGGGTAGGTAAATATCCAACCATTTGAGAATTTGATTTTTACTACTCCCCCTAATTTTTGGATCATTAGGCCACTTGCATCCTCAACATGCTTGTGGCATGCACATCCACCACACTTAAAGCATGTTGGGATCAGTTAGAAGTCCCTTTCCTATAAAATTCCACCAAGCTATTATTAGGGGGTTGTACTAGTGGAATTTCCCAAACATGGATTTTGGGGTTCATTTTTAGTACCCGAAATAATTCTCTATAGTTTTGGAATTTTTTTTCCGCACGTGAACTCTAAAATTTTCGTTTTGGTGCGATCTTATATCTTTTTTGTTTACGAGGAAAAATGGGAGAGGACAAGTTTGGACCCGAAAAAAAAAAAAAATTTGAACATCCCAAATGGAAAAGCACAAATGCTGAGAGAGATAATTCCAAAAAGCAAAAAGTGGGTTGGTAAATATCCAACCACTTGAGAATTTTATTTTTTCTACTCCCCCTAATTTTTGGATCATTAGGCCACTTGCATCCTCAACATGCTTGTGGCATGCACATCCACCACACTTAAAGCATCTTGGGATCAGTTAGAAGTCCCCTTCTTATAAAATTCCACCAAGCTATTATTAGGGGGTTGTACTAGTGGAATTTCCCAAACATGGATTTTGGGGTACATTTTTAATGCCTGATATAATTATCTATAGTTATCGAAACTTTTTTGAACACCTGAACTCCAAAATTTTCGTTTTGTTGCGATCTTATATCTATTTTGTTTACGAGGAAAAATGGGAGAGCACAACTTTGGACCCGAAAAAAAAATAAAATTTGAACATCCCAAATGGAAATGCACAAATGCTGAGAGAGATAATTCCAAAAAGCAAAAAGTGATTTTTAAGGATAAGCAAAAAGTGGGTTGGTAAATATCCAACCACATGAGAATTGGATTTTTTCAACTCCCCCTAATTTTTGGATCATTAGGCCACTTGGATCCTCAACATGCTTGTGGCATGCACATCCACCACACATAAAGCGTGTTGGGATTAGTTAGAAGTCCCTTTCCTATAAAATTCCACCAAGCTATTATTAGGGGGTTGTACTAGTGGAATTTCCCAAACATGGATTTTGGGGCTCATTTTTAGTGCCTGAAATAATTCTCTATAGTTTTCGAATTTTGTTTGCACACATGAACTCTAAAATTTTCGTTTTGTTGCGATCTTATATCTTTTTTGTTTACGAGGAAAAATGGGAGAGCAAAAGTTTGGACCCGAGAAAAAAAAAAATTTGATCCCAAATGGAAATGCACAAATGCTGAGAGAGATAATTCCAAAAAGCAAAAAGTGATTTTTAAGGGTAGGCAAAAAGTGGGTTGGTAAATATCCAACCACTTGAGAATTTGATTTTTTCTACTCCCCCTAATTTTTGGATCATTAGGCTACTCGCATCCTCAACATGCTTGTGGCATGCACATCCACCACACTTAAAGCATGTTGGGATCAGTTAGAAGTCCCTTTCCTATAAAATTCCACCAAGCTATTATTAGGGGGTTGTACTAGTGGAATTTCCCAAACATGGATTTTGGGGTTCATTTTTAGTGCCTGAAATAATTCTCTATAGTTTTCGAATTTTTTTTGCACACATGAACTCTAAAATTTTTCGTTTGGTTGGGATCTTATATCTTTTTTGTTTACGAGGAAAAATGGGAGAGCACAAGTTTGGACCCGAAAAAAAAAAAATTTGAACATCCCAAATGGAAATGCACAAATGCTGAGAGAGATAATTCCAAAAAGCAAAAAGTGATTTTAAAGGATAGGCAAAAAGTGGGTAGGTAAATATCCAACCATTTGAGAATTTGATTTTTACTACTCCCCCTAATTTTTGGATCATTAGGCCACTTGCATCCTCAACATGCTTGTGGCATGCACATCCACCACACTTAAAGCATGTTGGGATCAGTTAGAAGTCCCTTTCCTATAAAATTCCACCAAGCTATTATTAGGGGGTTGTACTAGTGGAATTTCCCAAACATGGATTTTGGGGTTCATTTTTAGTACCCGAAATAATTCTCTATAGTTTTCGAATTTTTTTTCCGCACGTGAACTCTAAAATTTTCGTATTGGTGCGATCTTATATCTTTTTTGTTTACGAGGAAAAATGGGAGAGGACAAGTTTGGACCCGAAAAAAAAAAAAAATTTGAACAACCCAAATGGAAAAGCACAAATGCTGAGAGAGATAATTCCAAAAAGCAAAAAGTGGGTTGGTAAATATCCAACCACTTGAGAATTTGATTTTTTCTACTCCCCCTAATTTTTGGATCATTAGGCCACTTGCATCCTCAACATGCTTGTGGCATGCACATCCACCACACTTAAAGCATCTTGGGATCAGTTAGAAGTCCCCTTCTTATAAAATTCCACCAAGCTATTATTAGGGGGTTGTACTAGTGGAATTTCTCAAACATGGATTTTGGGGTACATTTTTAATGCCTGATATAATTATCTATAGTTATCGAAACTTTTTTGAACACCTGAACTCTAAAATTTTTGTTTTGTTGCGATCTTATATCTATTTTGTTTACGGGGAAAGATGGGAGAGCACAACTTTGGACCCGAAAAAAAAAAAAAATTTGAACATCCCAAATGGAAATGCACAAATGCTGAGAGAGATAATTCCAAAAAGCAAACAGTGATTTTTAAGGATAAGCAAAAAGTGGGTTGGTAAATATCCAACCACTTGAGAATTGGATTTTTTCAACTCCCCCTAATTTTTGGATCATTAGGCCACTTGCATCCTCAACATGCTTGTGGCATGCACATCCACCACACATAAAGCATGTTGGGATTAGTTAGAAGTCCCTTTCCTATAAAATTCCACCAAGCTATTATTAGGGGGTTGTACTAGTGGAATTTCCCAAACATGGATTTTGGGGCTCATTTTTAGTGCCTGAAATAATTCTCTATAGTTTTCGAATTTTGTTTGCACACATGAACTCTAAAATTTTCGTTTTGTTGCGATCTTATATCTTTTTTGTTTACGAGGAAAAATGGGAGAGCAAAAGTTTGGACCCGAGAAAAAAAAAAAATTTGATCCCAAATGGAAATGCACAAATGCTGAGAGAGATAATTCCAAAAAGCAAAAAGAGATTTTTAAGGGTAGGCAAAAAGTGGGTTGGTAAATATCCAACCACTTGAGAATTTGATTTTTTCTACTCCCCCTAATTTTTGGATCATTAGGCTACTCGCATCCTCAACATGCTTGTGGCATGCACATCCACCACACTTAAAGCATGTTGGGATCAGTAAGAAGTCCCTTTCCTATAAAATTCCACCAAGCTATTATTAGGGGGTTGTACTAGTGGAATTTCCCAAACATGGATTTTGGGGTTCATTTTTAGTGCCTGAAATAATTCTCTATAGTTTTCGAATTTTTTTTGCACACATGAACTCTAAAATTTTTCGTTTGGTTGGGATCTTATATCTTTTTTGTTTACGAGGAAAAATGGGAGAGCACAAGTTTGGACCCGAAAAAAAAAAAATTTGAACATCCCAAATGGAAATGCACAAATGCTGAGAGAGATAATTCCAAAAAGCAAAAAGTGATTTTAAAGGATAGGCAAAAAGTGGGTAGGTAAATATCCAACCATTTGAGAATTTGATTTTTACTACTCCCCCTAATTTTTGGATCATTAGGCCACTTGCATCCTCAACATGCTTGTGGCATGCACATCCACCACACTTAAAGCATGTTGGGATCAGTTAGAAGTCCCTTTCCTATAAAATTCCACCAAGCTATTATTAGGGGGTTGTACTAGTTGAATTTCCCAAACATGGATTTTGGGGTTCATTTTTAGTACCCGAAATAATTCTCTATAGTTTTCGAATTTTTTTTCCGCACGTCAACTCTAAAATTTTCGTTTTGGTGCGATCTTATATCTTTTTTTTTTACGAGGAAAAATGGGAGAGGACAAGTTTGGACCCGAAAAAAAAAAAAAATTTGAACATCCCAAATGGAAAAGCACAAATGTTGAGAGAGATAATTCCAAAAAGCAAAAAGTGGGTTGGTAAATATCCAACCACTTGAGAATTTGATTTTTTCTACTCCCCCTAATTTTTGGATCATTAGGCCACTTGCATCCTCAACATGCTTGTGGCATGCACATCCACCACACTTAAAGCATCTTGGGATAAGTTAGAAGTCCCCTTCTTATAAAATTCCACCAAGCTATTATTAGGGGGTTGTACTAGTGGAATTTCCCAAACATGGATTTTGGGGTACATTTTTAATGCCTGATATAATTATCTATAGTTATCGAAACTTTTTTGAACACCTGAACTCTAAAATTTTCGTTTTGTTGCGATCTTATATCTATTTTGTTTACGAGGAAAAATGGGAGAGCACAACTTTGGACCCGAAAAAAAAAAAAAATTTGAACATCCCAAATGGAAATGCACAAATGCTGAGAGAGATAATTCCAAAAAGCAAAAAGTGATTTTTAAGGATAAGCAAAAAGTGGGTTGGTAAATATCCAACCACTTGAGAATTGGATTTTTTCAACTCCCCCTAATGTTTGGATCATTAGGCCACTTGCATCCTCAACATGCTTGTGGCATGCACATCCACCACACATAAAGCTTGTTGGGATTAGTTAGAAGTCTCTTTCCTATAAAATTCCACCAAGCTATTATTAGGGGGTTGTACTAGTGGAATTTCCCAAACATGGATTTTGGGGCTCATTTTTAGTGCCTGAAATAATTCTATATAGTTTTCGAATTTTGTTTGCACACATGAACTCTAAAATTTTCGTTTTGTTGCGATCTTATATCTTTTTTGTTTACGAGGAAAAATGGGAGAGCAAAAGTTTGGACCCGAGAAAAAAAAAAAATTTGATCCCAAATGGAAATGCACAAATGCTGAGAGAGATAATTCCAAAAAGCAAAAAGTGATTTTAAAGGGTAGGCAAAAAGTGGGTTGGTAAATATCCAACCACTTGAGAATTTGATTTTTTCTACTCCCCCTAATTTTTGGATCATTAGGCTACTCGCATCCTCAACATGCTTGTGGCATGCACATCCACCACACTTAAAGCATGTTGGGATCAGTTAGAAGTCCCTTTCCTATAAAATTCCACCAAGCTATTATTAGGGGGTTGTACTAGTGGAATTTCCCAAACATGGATTTTGGGGTTCATTTTTAGTGCCTGAAATAATTCTCTATAGTTTTCGAATTTTGTTTGCACACATGAACTCTAAAATTTTCGTTTTGTTGCGATCTTATATCTTTTTTGTTTACGAGGAAAAATGGGAGAGCACAACTTTGGACCCGAAAATAAAATGAAATTTGAACATCCCAAATGGAAATGCACAAATGCTGAGAGAGATAATTCCAAAAACCAAAAAGTGATTTTTAAGGATAAGCAAAAAGTGGGTTGGTAAATATCCAACCACTTGAGATTGGATTTTTTCAACTCCCCCTAATTTTTGGATCATTAGGCCACTTGCATCCTCAACATGCTTGTGGCATGCACATCCACCACACTTAAAGCATGTTGGGATTAGTTAGAAGTCCCTTTCCTATAAAATTCCACCAAGCTATTATTAGGGGGTTGTACTAGTGGAATTTCCCAAACATGGATTTTGGGGCTCATTTTTAGTGCCTGAAATAATTCTCTATAGTTTTCGAATTTTGTTTGCACACATGAACTCTAAAATTTTCGTTTTGTTGCGATCTTATATCTTTTTTGTTCACGAGGAAAAATGGGAGAGCAAAAGTTTGGACCCGAGAAAAAAAAAAAATTTGATCCCAAATGGAAATGCACAAATGCTGAGAGAGATAATTCCAAAAAGCAAAAAGAGATTTTTAAGGGTAGGCAAAAAGTGGGTTGGTAAATATCCAACCACTTGAGAATTTGATTTTTTCTACTCCCCCTAATTTTTGGATCATTAGGCTACTCGCATCCTCAACATGCTTGTGGCATGCACATCCACCACACTTAAAACATGTTGGGATCAGTTAGAAGTCCCTTTCCTATAAAATTCCACCAAGCTATTATTAGGGGGTTGTACTAGTGGAATTTCCCAAACATGGATTTTGGGGTTCATTTTTAGTGCCTGAAATAATTCTCTATAGTTTTCGAATTTTTTTTGCACACATGAACTCTAAAATTTTTCGTTTGGTTGGGATCTTATATCTTTTTTGTTTACGAGGAAAAATGGGAGAGCACAAGTT
Organism: Aristolochia californica; assembly: GCF_029961685.1. Lineage (NCBI taxonomy): Eukaryota > Viridiplantae > Streptophyta > Magnoliopsida > Piperales > Aristolochiaceae > Aristolochia > Aristolochia californica. The sequence goes on along the minus strand of NW_027182257.1, from coordinate 20,588,717 downwards.
TGGACCCGAAAAAAAAAAAATTTGAACATCCCAAATGGAAATGCACAAATGCTGAGAGAGATAATTCCAAAAAGCAAAAAGTGATTTTAAAGGATAGGCAAAAAGTGGGTAGGTAAATATCCAACCATTTGAGAATTTGATTTTTACTACTCCCCCTAATTTTTGGATCATTAGGCCACTTGCATCCTCAACATGCTTGTGGCATGCACATCCACCACACTTAAAGCATGTTGGGATCAGTTAGAAGTCCCTTTCCTATAAAATTCCACCAAGCTATTATTAGGGGGTTGTACTAGTGGAATTTCCCAAACATGGATTTTGGGGTTCATTTTTAGTACCCGAAATAATTCTCTATAGTTTTGGAATTTTTTTTCCGCACGTGAACTCTAAAATTTTCGTTTTGGTGCGATCTTATATCTTTTTTGTTTACGAGGAAAAATGGGAGAGGACAAGTTTGGACCCGAAAAAAAAAAAAAATTTGAACATCCCAAATGGAAAAGCACAAATGCTGAGAGAGATAATTCCAAAAAGCAAAAAGTGGGTTGGTAAATATCCAACCACTTGAGAATTTGATTTTTTCTACTCCCCCTAATTTTTGGATCATTAGGCCACTTGCATCCTCAACATGCTTGTGGCATGCACATCCACCACACTTAAAGCATCTTGGGATCAGTTAGAAGTCCCCTTCTTATAAAATTCCACCAAGCTATTATTAGGGGGTTGTACTAGTGGAATTTCCCAAACATGGATTTTGGGGTACATTTTTAATGCCTGATATAATTATCTATAGTTATCGAAACTTTTTTGAACACCTGAACTCCAAAATTTTCGTTTTGTTGCGATCTTATATCTATTTTGTTTACGAGGAAAAATGGGAGAGCACAACTTTGGACCCGAAAAAAAAATAAAATTTGAACATCCCAAATGGAAATGCACAAATGCTGAGAGAGATAATTCCAAAAAGCAAAAAGTGATTTTTAAGGATAAGCAAAAAGTGGGTTGGTAAATATCCAACCACATGAGAATTGGATTTTTTCAACTCCCCCTAATTTTTGGATCATTAGGCCACTTGGATCCTCAACATGCTTGTGGCATGCACATCCACCACACATAAAGCGTGTTGGGATTAGTTAGAAGTCCCTTTCCTATAAAATTCCACCAAGCTATTATTAGGGGGTTGTACTAGTGGAATTTCCCAAACATGGATTTTGGGGCTCATTTTTAGTGCCTGAAATAATTCTCTATAGTTTTCGAATTTTGTTTGCACACATGAACTCTAAAATTTTCGTTTTGTTGCGATCTTATATCTTTTTTGTTTACGAGGAAAAATGGGAGAGCAAAAGTTTGGACCCGAGAAAAAAAAAAATTTGATCCCAAATGGAAATGCACAAATGCTGAGAGAGATAATTCCAAGAAGCAAAAAGTGATTTTTAAGGGTAGGCAAAAAGTGGGTTGGTAAATATCCAACCACTTGAGAATTTGATTTTTTCTACTCCCCCTAATTTTTGGATCATTAGGCTACTCGCATCCTCAACATGCTTGTGGCATGCACATCCACCACACTTAAAGCATGTTGGGATCAGTTAGAAGTCCCTTTCCTATAAAATTCCACCAAGCTATTATTAGGGGGTTGTACTAGTGGAATTTCCCAAACATGGATTTTGGGGTTCATTTTTAGTGCCTGAAATAATTCTCTATAGTTTTCGAATTTTTTTTGCACACATGAACTCTAAAATTTTTCGTTTGGTTGGGATCTTATATCTTTTTTGTTTACGAGGAAAAATGGGAGAGCACAAGTTTGGACCCGAAAAAAAAAAAATTTGAACATCCCAAATGGAAATGCACAAATGCTGAGAGAGATAATTCCAAAAAGCAAAAAGTGATTTTAAAGGATAGGCAAAAAGTGGGTAGGTAAATATCCAACCATTTGAGAATTTGATTTTTACTACTCCCCCTAATTTTTGGATCATTAGGCCACTTGCATCCTCAACATGCTTGTGGCATGCACATCCACCACACTTAAAGCATGTTGGGATCAGTTAGAAGTCCCTTTCCTATAAAATTCCACCAAGCTATTATTAGGGGGTTGTACTAGTGGAATTTCCCAAACATGGATTTTGGGGTTCATTTTTAGTACCCGAAATAATTCTCTATAGTTTTCGAATTTTTTTTCCGCACGTGAACTCTAAAATTTTCGTATTGGTGCGATCTTATATCTTTTTTGTTTACGAGGAAAAATGGGAGAGGACAAGTTTGGACCCGAAAAAAAAAAAAAATTTGAACAACCCAAATGGAAAAGCACAAATGCTGAGAGAGATAATTCCAAAAAGCAAAAAGTGGGTTGGTAAATATCCAACCACTTGAGAATTTGATTTTTTCTACTCCCCCTAATTTTTGGATCATTAGGCCACTTGCATCCTCAACATGCTTGTGGCATGCACATCCACCACACTTAAAGCATCTTGGGATCAGTTAGAAGTCCCCTTCTTATAAAATTCCACCAAGCTATTATTAGGGGGTTGTACTAGTGGAATTTCTCAAACATGGATTTTGGGGTACATTTTTAATGCCTGATATAATTATCTATAGTTATCGAAACTTTTTTGAACACCTGAACTCTAAAATTTTTGTTTTGTTGCGATCTTATATCTATTTTGTTTACGAGGAAAGATGGGAGAGCACAACTTTGGACCCGAAAAAAAAAAAAAATTTGAACATCCCAAATGGAAATGCACAAATGCTGAGAGAGATAATTCCAAAAAGCAAAAAGTGATTTTTAAGGATAAGCAAAAAGTGGGTTGGTAAATATCCAACCACTTGAGAATTGGATTTTTTCAACTCCCCCTAATTTTTGGATCATTAGGCCACTTGCATCCTCAACATGCTTGTGGCATGCACATCCACCACACATAAAGCATGTTGGGATTAGTTAGAAGTCCCTTTCCTATAAAATTCCACCAAGCTATTATTAGGGGGTTGTACTAGTGGAATTTCCCAAACATGGATTTTGGGGCTCATTTTTAGTGCCTGAAATAATTCTCTATAGTTTTCGAATTTTGTTTGCACACATGAACTCTAAAATTTTCATTTTGTTGCGATCTTATATCTTTTTTGTTTACGAGGAAAAATGGGAGAGCAAAAGTTTGGACCCGAGAAAAAAAAAAAATTTGATCCCAAATGGAAATGCACAAATGCTGAGAGAGATAATTCCAAAAAGCAAAAAGAGATTTTTAAGGGTAGGCAAAAAGTGGGTTGGTAAATATCCAACCACTTGAGAATTTGATTTTTTCTACTCCCCCTAATTTTTGGATCATTAGGCTACTCGCATCCTCAACATGCTTGTGGCATGCACATCCACCACACTTAAAGCATGTTGGGATCAGTAAGAAGTCCCTTTCCTATAAAATTCCACCAAGCTATTATTAGGGGGTTGTACTAGTGGAATTTCCCAAACATGGATTTTGGGGTTCATTTTTAGTGCCTGAAATAATTCTCTATAGTTTTCGAATTTTTTTTGCACACATGAACTCTAAAATTTTTCGTTTGGTTGGGATCTTATATCTTTTTTGTTTACGAGGAAAAATGGGAGAGCACAAGTTTGGACCCGAAAAAAAAAAAATTTGAACATCCCAAATGGAAATGCACAAATGCTGAGAGAGATAATTCCAAAAAGCAAAAAGTGATTTTAAAGGATAGGCAAAAAGTGGGTAGGTAAATATCCAACCATTTGAGAATTTGATTTTTACTACTCCCCCTAATTTTTGGATCATTAGGCCACTTGCATCCTCAACATGCTTGTGGCATGCACATCCACCACACTTAAAGCATGTTGGGATCAGTTAGAAGTCCCTTTCCTATAAAATTCCACCAAGCTATTATTAGGGGGTTGTACTAGTTGAATTTCCCAAACATGGATTTTGGGGTTCATTTTTAGTACCCGAAATAATTCTCTATAGTTTTGGAATTTTTTTTTCCGCACGTGAACTCTAAAATTTTCGTTTTGGTGCGATCTTATATCTTTTTTGTTTACGAGGAAAAATGGGAGAGGACAAGTTTGGACCCGAAAAAAAAAAAAAATTTGAACATCCCAAATGGAAAAGCACAAATGCTGAGAGAGATAATTCCAAAAAGCAAAAAGTGGGTTGGTAAATATCCAACCACTTGAGAATTTTATTTTTTCTACTCCCCCTAATTTTTGGATCATTAGGCCACTTGCATCCTCAACATGCTTGTGGCATGCACATCCACCACACTTAAAGCATCTTGGGATCAGTTAGAAGTCCCCTTCTTATAAAATTCCACCAAGCTATTATTAGGGGGTTGTACTAGTGGAATTTCCCAAACATGGATTTTGGGGTACATTTTTAATGCCTGATATAATTATCTATAGTTATCGAAACTTTTTTGAACACCTGAACTCCAAAATTTTCGTTTTGTTGCGATCTTATATCTATTTTGTTTACGAGGAAAAATGGGAGAGCACAACTTTGGACCCGAAAAAAAAATAAAATTTGAACATCCCAAATGGAAATGCACAAATGCTGAGAGAGATAATTCCAAAAAGCAAAAAGTGATTTTTAAGGATAAGCAAAAAGTGGGTTGGTAAATATCCAACCACATGAGAATTGGATTTTTTCAACTCCCCCTAATTTTTGGATCATTAGGCCACTTGGATCCTCAACATGCTTGTGGCATGCACATCCACCACACATAAAGCGTGTTGGGATTAGTTAGAAGTCCCTTTCCTATAAAATTCCACCAAGCTATTATTAGGGGGTTGTACTAGTGGAATTTCCCAAACATGGATTTTGGGGCTCATTTTTAGTGCCTGAAATAATTCTCTATAGTTTTCGAATTTTGTTTGCACACATGAACTCTAAAATTTTCGTTTTGTTGCGATCTTATATCTTTTTTGTTTACGAGGAAAAATGGGAGAGCAAAAGTTTGGACCCGAGAAAAAAAAAAATTTGATCCCAAATGGAAATGCACAAATGCTGAGAGAGATAATTCCAAGAAGCAAAAAGTGATTTTTAAGGGTAGGCAAAAAGTGGGTTGGTAAATATCCAACCACTTGAGAATTTGATTTTTTCTACTCCCCCTAATTTTTGGATCATTAGGCTACTCGCATCCTCAACATGCTTGTGGCATGCACATCCACCACACTTAAAGCATGTTGGGATCAGTTAGAAGTCCCTTTCCTATAAAATTCCACCAAGCTATTATTAGGGGGTTGTACTAGTGGAATTTCCCAAACATGGATTTTGGGGTTCATTTTTAGTGCCTGAAATAATTCTCTATAGTTTTCGAATTTTTTTTGCACACATGAACTCTAAAATTTTTCGTTTGGTTGGGATCTTATATCTTTTTTGTTTACGAGGAAAAATGGGAGAGCACAAGTTTGGACCCGAAAAAAAAAAAATTTGAACATCCCAAATGGAAATGCACAAATGCTGAGAGAGATAATTCCAAAAAGCAAAAAGTGATTTTAAAGGATAGGCAAAAAGTGGGTAGGTAAATATCCAACCATTTGAGAATTTGATTTTTACTACTCCCCCTAATTTTTGGATCATTAGGCCACTTGCATCCTCAACATGCTTGTGGCATGCACATCCACCACACTTAAAGCATGTTGGGATCAGTTAGAAGTCCCTTTCCTATAAAATTCCACCAAGCTATTATTAGGGGGTTGTACTAGTGGAATTTCCCAAACATGGATTTTGGGGTTCATTTTTAGTACCCGAAATAATTCTCTATAGTTTTCGAATTTTTTTTCCGCACGTGAACTCTAAAATTTTCGTATTGGTGCGATCTTATATCTTTTTTGTTTACGAGGAAAAATGGGAGAGGACAAGTTTGGACCCGAAAAAAAAAAAAAATTTGAACAACCCAAATGGAAAAGCACAAATGCTGAGAGAGATAATTCCAAAAAGCAAAAAGTGGGTTGGTAAATATCCAACCACTTGAGAATTTGATTTTTTCTACTCCCCCTAATTTTTGGATCATTAGGCCACTTGCATCCTCAACATGCTTGTGGCATGCACATCCACCACACTTAAAGCATCTTGGGATCAGTTAGAAGTCCCCTTCTTATAAAATTCCACCAAGCTATTATTAGGGGGTTGTACTAGTGGAATTTCTCAAACATGGATTTTGGGGTACATTTTTAATGCCTGATATAATTATCTATAGTTATCGAAACTTTTTTGAACACCTGAACTCTAAAATTTTTGTTTTGTTGCGATCTTATATCTATTTTGTTTACGAGGAAAGATGGGAGAGCACAACTTTGGACCCGAAAAAAAAAAAAAATTTGAACATCCCAAATGGAAATGCACAAATGCTGAGAGAGATAATTCCAAAAAGCAAAAAGTGATTTTTAAGGATAAGCAAAAAGTGGGTTGGTAAATATCCAACCACTTGAGAATTGGATTTTTTCAACTCCCCCTAATTTTTGGATCATTAGGCCACTTGCATCCTCAACATGCTTGTGGCATGCACATCCACCACACATAAAGCATGTTGGGATTAGTTAGAAGTCCCTTTCCTATAAAATTCCACCAAGCTATTATTAGGGGGTTGTACTAGTGGAATTTCCCAAACATGGATTTTGGGGCTCATTTTTAGTGCCTGAAATAATTCTCTATAGTTTTCGAATTTTGTTTGCACACATGAACTCTAAAATTTTCATTTTGTTGCGATCTTATATCTTTTTTGTTTACGAGGAAAAATGGGAGAGCAAAAGTTTGGACCCGAGAAAAAAAAAAAATTTGATCCCAAATGGAAATGCACAAATGCTGAGAGAGATAATTCCAAAAAGCAAAAAGAGATTTTTAAGGGTAGGCAAAAAGTGGGTTGGTAAATATCCAACCACTTGAGAATTTGATTTTTTCTACTCCCCCTAATTTTTGGATCATTAGGCTACTCGCATCCTCAACATGCTTGTGGCATGCACATCCACCACACTTAAAGCATGTTGGGATCAGTAAGAAGTCCCTTTCCTATAAAATTCCACCAAGCTATTATTAGGGGGTTGTACTAGTGGAATTTCCCAAACATGGATTTTGGGGTTCATTTTTAGTGCCTGAAATAATTCTCTATAGTTTTCGAATTTTTTTTGCACACATGAACTCTAAAATTTTTCGTTTGGTTGGGATCTTATATCTTTTTTGTTTACGAGGAAAAATGGGAGAGCACAAGTTTGGACCCGAAAAAAAAAAAATTTGAACATCCCAAATGGAAATGCACAAATGCTGAGAGAGATAATTCCAAAAAGCAAAAAGTGATTTTAAAGGATAGGCAAAAAGTGGGTAGGTAAATATCCAACCATTTGAGAATTTGATTTTTACTACTCCCCCTAATTTTTGGATCATTAGGCCACTTGCATCCTCAACATGCTTGTGGCATGCACATCCACCACACTTAAAGCATGTTGGGATCAGTTAGAAGTCCCTTTCCTATAAAATTCCACCAAGCTATTATTAGGGGGTTGTACTAGTTGAATTTCCCAAACATGGATTTTGGGGTTCATTTTTAGTACCCGAAATAATTCTCTATAGTTTTCGAATTTTTTTTCCGCACGTCAACTCTAAAATTTTCGTTTTGGTGCGATCTTATATCTTTTTTTTTTACGAGGAAAAATGGGAGAGGACAAGTTTGGACCCGAAAAAAAAAAAAAATTTGAACATCCCAAATGGAAAAGCACAAATGTTGAGAGAGATAATTCCAAAAAGCAAAAAGTGGGTTGGTAAATATCCAACCACTTGAGAATTTGATTTTTTCTACTCCCCCTAATTTTTGGATCATTAGGCCACTTGCATCCTCAACATGCTTGTGGCATGCACATCCACCACACTTAAAGCATCTTGGGATAAGTTAGAAGTCCCCTTCTTATAAAATTCCACCAAGCTATTATTAGGGGGTTGTACTAGTGGAATTTCCCAAACATGGATTTTGGGGTACATTTTTAATGCCTGATATAATTATCTATAGTTATCGAAACTTTTTTGAACACCTGAACTCTAAAATTTTCGTTTTGTTGCGATCTTATATCTATTTTGTTTACGAGGAAAAATGGGAGAGCACAACTTTGGACCCGAAAAAAAAAAAAAATTTGAACATCCCAAATGGAAATGCACAAATGCTGAGAGAGATAATTCCAAAAAGCAAAAAGTGATTTTTAAGGATAAGCAAAAAGTGGGTTGGTAAATATCCAACCACTTGAGAATTGGATTTTTTCAACTCCCCCTAATGTTTGGATCATTAGGCCACTTGCATCCTCAACATGCTTGTGGCATGCACATCCACCACACATAAAGCTTGTTGGGATTAGTTAGAAGTCTCTTTCCTATAAAATTCCACCAAGCTATTATTAGGGGGTTGTACTAGTGGAATTTCCCAAACATGGATTTTGGGGCTCATTTTTAGTGCCTGAAATAATTCTATATAGTTTTCGAATTTTGTTTGCACACATGAACTCTAAAATTTTCGTTTTGTTGCGATCTTATATCTTTTTTGTTTACGAGGAAAAATGGGAGAGCAAAAGTTTGGACCCGAGAAAAAAAAAAAATTTGATCCCAAATGGAAATGCACAAATGCTGAGAGAGATAATTCCAAAAAGCAAAAAGTGATTTTAAAGGGTAGGCAAAAAGTGGGTTGGTAAATATCCAACCACTTGAGAATTTGATTTTTTCTACTCCCCCTAATTTTTGGATCATTAGGCTACTCGCATCCTCAACATGCTTGTGGCATGCACATCCACCACACTTAAAGCATGTTGGGATCAGTTAGAAGTCCCTTTCCTATAAAATTCCACCAAGCTATTATTAGGGGGTTGTACTAGTGGAATTTCCCAAACATGGATTTTGGGGTTCATTTTTAGTGCCTGAAATAATTCTCTATAGTTTTCGAATTTTGTTTGCACACATGAACTCTAAAATTTTCGTTTTGTTGCGATCTTATATCTTTTTTGTTTACGAGGAAAAATGGGAGAGCACAACTTTGGACCCGAAAATAAAATGAAATTTGAACATCCCAAATGGAAATGCACAAATGCTGAGAGAGATAATTCCAAAAACCAAAAAGTGATTTTTAAGGATAAGCAAAAAGTGGGTTGGTAAATATCCAACCACTTGAGATTGGATTTTTTCAACTCCCCCTAATTTTTGGATCATTAGGCCACTTGCATCCTCAACATGCTTGTGGCATGCACATCCACCACACTTAAAGCATGTTGGGATTAGTTAGAAGTCCCTTTCCTATAAAATTCCACCAAGCTATTATTAGGGGGTTGTACTAGTGGAATTTCCCAAACATGGATTTTGGGGCTCATTTTTAGTGCCTGAAATAATTCTCTATAGTTTTCGAATTTTGTTTGCACACATGAACTCTAAAATTTTCGTTTTGTTGCGATCTTATATCTTTTTTGTTCACGAGGAAAAATGGGAGAGCAAAAGTTTGGACCCGAGAAAAAAAAAAAATTTGATCCCAAATGGAAATGCACAAATGCTGAGAGAGATAATTCCAAAAAGCAAAAAGAGATTTTTAAGGGTAGGCAAAAAGTGGGTTGGTAAATATCCAACCACTTGAGAATTTGATTTTTTCTACTCCCCCTAATTTTTGGATCATTAGGCTACTCGCATCCTCAACATGCTTGTGGCATGCACATCCACCACACTTAAAACATGTTGGGATCAGTTAGAAGTCCCTTTCCTATAAAATTCCACCAAGCTATTATTAGGGGGTTGTACTAGTGGAATTTCCCAAACATGGATTTTGGGGTTCATTTTTAGTGCCTGAAATAATTCTCTATAGTTTTCGAATTTTTTTTGCACACATGAACTCTAAAATTTTTCGTTTGGTTGGGATCTTATATCTTTTTTGTTTACGAGGAAAAATGGGAGAGCACAAGTTTGGACCCGAAAAAAAAAAAATTTGAACATCCCAAATGGAAATGCACAAATGCTGAGAGAGATAATTCCAAAAAGCAAAAAGTGATTTTAAAGGATAGGCAAAAAGTGGGTAGGTAAATATCCAACCATTTGAGAATTTGATTTTTACTACTCCCCCTAATTTTTGGATCATTAGGCCACTTGCATCCTCAACATGCTTGTGGCATGCACATCCACCACACTTAAAGCATGTTGGGATCAGTTAGAAGTCCCTTTCCTATAAAATTCCACCAAGCTATTATTAGGGGGTTGTACTAGTGGAATTTCCCAAACATGGATTTTGGGGTTCATTTTTAGTACCCGAAATAATTCTCTATAGTTTTCGAATTTTTTTTCCGCACGTGAACTCTAAAATTTTCGTTTTGGTGCGATCTTATATCTTTTTTGTTTACGAGGAAAAATGGGAGAGGACAAGTTTGGACCCGAAAAAAAAAAAAAATTTGAACATCCCAAATGGAAAAGCACAAATGCTGAGAGAGATAATTCCAAAAAGCAAAAAGTGGGTTGGTAAATATCCAACCACTTGAGAATTTTATTTTTTCTACTCCCCCTAATTTTTGGATCATTAGGCCACTTGCATCCTCAACATGCTTGTGGCATGCACATCCACCACACTTAAAGCATCTTGGGATCAGTTAGAAGTCCCCTTCTTATAAAATTCCACCAAGCTATTATTAGGGGGTTGTACTAGTGGAATTTCCCAAACATGGATTTTGGGGTACATTTTTAATGCCTGATATAATTATCTATAGTTATCGAAACTTTTTTGAACACCTGAACTCCAAAATTTTCGTTTTGTTGCGATCTTATATCTATTTTGTTTACGAGGAAAAATGGGAGAGCACAACTTTGGACCCGAAAAAAAAATAAAATTTGAACATCCCAAATGGAAATGCACAAATGCTGAGAGAGATAATTCCAAAAAGCAAAAAGTGATTTTTAAGGATAAGCAAAAAGTGGGTTGGTAAATATCCAACCACATGAGAATTGGATTTTTTCAACTCCCCCTAATTTTTGGATCATTAGGCCACTTGGATCCTCAACATGCTTGTGGCATGCACATCCACCACACATAAAGCGTGTTGGGATTAGTTAGAAGTCCCTTTCCTATAAAATTCCACCAAGCTATTATTAGGGGGTTGTACTAGTGGAATTTCCCAAACATGGATTTTGGGGCTCATTTTTAGTGCCTGAAATAATTCTCTATAGTTTTCGAATTTTGTTTGCACACATGAACTCTAAAATTTTCGTTTTGTTGCGATCTTATATCTTTTTTGTTTACGAGGAAAAATGGGAGAGCAAAAGTTTGGACCCGAGAAAAAAAAAAATTTGATCCCAAATGGAAATGCACAAATGCTGAGAGAGATAATTCCAAGAAGCAAAAAGTGATTTTTAAGGGTAGGCAAAAAGTGGGTTGGTAAATATCCAACCACTTGAGAATTTGATTTTTTCTACTCCCCCTAATTTTTGGATCATTAGGCTACTCGCATCCTCAACATGCTTGTGGCATGCACATCCACCACACTTAAAGCATGTTGGGATCAGTTAGAAGTCCCTTTCCTATAAAATTCCACCAAGCTATTATTAGGGGGTTGTACTAGTGGAATTTCCCAAACATGGATTTTGGGGTTCATTTTTAGTGCCTGAAATAATTCTCTATAGTTTTCGAATTTTTTTTGCACACATGAACTCTAAAATTTTTCGTTTGGTTGGGATCTTATATCTTTTTTGTTTACGAGGAAAAATGGGAGAGCACAAGTTTGGACCCGAAAAAAAAAAAATTTGAACATCCCAAATGGAAATGCACAAATGCTGAGAGAGATAATTCCAAAAAGCAAAAAGTGATTTTAAAGGATAGGCAAAAAGTGGGTAGGTAAATATCCAACCATTTGAGAATTTGATTTTTACTACTCCCCCTAATTTTTGGATCATTAGGCCACTTGCATCCTCAACATGCTTGTGGCATGCACATCCACCACACTTAAAGCATGTTGGGATCAGTTAGAAGTCCCTTTCCTATAAAATTCCACCAAGCTATTATTAGGGGGTTGTACTAGTGGAATTTCCCAAACATGGATTTTGGGGTTCATTTTTAGTACCCGAAATAATTCTCTATAGTTTTCGAATTTTTTTTCCGCACGTGAACTCTAAAATTTTCGTATTGGTGCGATCTTATATCTTTTTTGTTTACGAGGAAAAATGGGAGAGGACAAGTTTGGACCCGAAAAAAAAAAAAAATTTGAACAACCCAAATGGAAAAGCACAAATGCTGAGAGAGATAATTCCAAAAAGCAAAAAGTGGGTTGGTAAATATCCAACCACTTGAGAATTTGATTTTTTCTACTCCCCCTAATTTTTGGATCATTAGGCCACTTGCATCCTCAACATGCTTGTGGCATGCACATCCACCACACTTAAAGCATCTTGGGATCAGTTAGAAGTCCCCTTCTTATAAAATTCCACCAAGCTATTATTAGGGGGTTGTACTAGTGGAATTTCTCAAACATGGATTTTGGGGTACATTTTTAATGCCTGATATAATTATCTATAGTTATCGAAACTTTATTGAACACCTGAACTCTAAAATTTTTGTTTTGTTGCGATCTTATATCTATTTTGTTTACGAGGAAAGATGGGAGAGCACAACTTTGGACCCGAAAAAAAAAAAAAAATTTGAACATCCCAAATGGAAATGCACAAATGCTGAGAGAGATAATTCCAAAAAGCAAAAAGTGATTTTTAAGGATAAGCAAAAAGTGGGTTGGTAAATATCCAACCACTTGAGAATTGGATTTTTTCAACTCCCCCTAATTTTTGGATCATTAGGCCACTTGCATCCTCAACATGCTTGTGGCATGCACATCCACCACACATAAAGCATGTTGGGATTAGTTAGAAGTCCCTTTCCTATAAAATTCCACCAAGCTATTATTAGGGGGTTGTACTAGTGGAATTTCCCAAACATGGATTTTGGGGCTCATTTTTAGTGCCTGAAATAATTCTCTATAGTTTTCGAATTTTGTTTGCACACATGAACTCTAAAATTTTCGTTTTGTTGCGATCTTATATCTTTTTTGTTTACGAGGAAAAATGGGAGAGCAAAAGTTTGGACCCGAGAAAAAAAAAAAATTTGATCCCAAATGGAAATGCACAAATGCTGAGAGAGATAATTCCAAAAAGCAAAAAGAGATTTTTAAGGGTAGGCAAAAAGTGGGTTGGTAAATATCCAACCACTTGAGAATTTGATTTTTTCTACTCCCCCTAATTTTTGGATCATTAGGCTACTCGCATCCTCAACATGCTTGTGGCATGCACATCCACCACACTTAAAGCATGTTGGGATCAGTAAGAAGTCCCTTTCCTATAAAATTCCACCAAGCTATTATTAGGGGGTTGTACTAGTGGAATTTCCCAAACATGGATTTTGGGGTTCATTTTTAGTGCCTGAAATAATTCTCTATAGTTTTCGAATTTTTTTTGCATACATGAACTCTAAAATTTTTCGTTTGGTTGGGATCTTATATCTTTTTTGTTTACGAGGAAAAATGGGAGAGCACAAGTTTGGACCCGAAAAAAAAAAAATTTGAACATCCCAAATGGAAATGCACAAATGCTGAGAGAGATAATTCCAAAAAGCAAAAAGTGATTTTAAAGGATAGGCAAAAAGTGGGTAGGTAAATATCCAACCATTTGAGAATTTGATTTTTACTACTCCCCCTAATTTTTGGATCATTAGGCCACTTGCATCCTCAACATGCTTGTGGCATGCACATCCACCACACTTAAAGCATGTTGGGATCAGTTAGAAGTCCCTTTCCTATAAAATTCCACCAAGCTATTATTAGGGGGTTGTACTAGTTGAATTTCCCAAACATGGATTTTGGGGTTCATTTTTAGTAACCGAAATAATTCTCTATAGTTTTCGAATTTTTTTTCCGCACGTCAACTCTAAAATTTTCGTTTTGGTGCGATCTTATATCTTTTTTTTTTACGAGGAAAAATGGGAGAGGACAAGTTTGGACCCGAAAAAAAAAAAAAATTTGAACATCCCAAATGGAAAAGCACAAATGTTGAGAGAGATAATTCCAAAAAGCAAAAAGTGGGTTGGTAAATATCCAACCACTTGAGAATTTGATTTTTTCTACTCCCCCTAATTTTTGGATCATTAGGCCACTTGCATCCTCAACATGCTTGTGGCATGCACATCCACCACACTTAAAGCATCTTGGGATAAGTTAGAAGTCCCCTTCTTATAAAATTCCACCAAGCTATTATTAGGGGGTTGTACTAGTGGAATTTCCCAAACATGGATTTTGGGGTACATTTTTAATGCCTGATATAATTATCTATAGTTATCGAAACTTTTTTGAACACCTGAACTCTAAAATTTTCGTTTTGTTGCGATCTTATATCTATTTTGTTTACGAGGAAAAATGGGAGAGCACAACTTTGGACCCGAAAAAAAAAAAAAATTTGAACATCCCAAATGGAAATGCACAAATGCTGAGAGAGATAATTCCAAAAAGCAAAAAGTGATTTTTAAGGATAAGCAAAAAGTGGGTTGGTAAATATCCAACCACTTGAGAATTGGATTTTTTCAACTCCCCCTAATGTTTGGATCATTAGGCCACTTGCATCCTCAACATGCTTGTGGCATGCACATCCACCACACATAAAGCTTGTTGGGATTAGTTAGAAGTCTCTTTCCTATAAAATTCCACCAAGCTATTATTAGGGGGTTGTACTAGTGGAATTTCCCAAACATGGATTTTGGGGCTCATTTTTAGTGCCTGAAATAATTCTATATAGTTTTCGAATTTTGTTTGCACACATGAACTCTAAAATTTTCGTTTTGTTGCGATCTTATATCTTTTTTGTTTACGAGGAAAAATGGGAGAGCAAAAGTTTGGACCCGAGAAAAAAAAAAAATTTGATCCCAAATGGAAATGCACAAATGCTGAGAGAGATAATTCCAAAAAGCAAAAAGTGATTTTAAAGGGTAGGCAAAAAGTGGGTTGGTAAATATCCAACCACTTGAGAATTTGATTTTTTCTACTCCCCCTAATTTTTGGATCATTAGGCTACTCGCATCCTCAACATGCTTGTGGCATGCACATCCACCACACTTAAAGCATGTTGGGATCAGTTAGAAGTCCCTTTCCTATAAAATTCCACCAAGCTATTATTAGGGGGTTGTACTAGTGGAATTTCCCAAACATGGATTTTGGGGTTCATTTTTAGTGCCTGAAATAATTCTCTATAGTTTTCGAATTTTGTTTGCACACATGAACTCTAAAATTTTCGTTTTGTTGCGATCTTATATCTTTTTTGTTTACGAGGAAAAATGGGAGAGCACAACTTTGGACCCGAAAATAAAATGAAATTTGAACATCCCAAATGGAAATGCACAAATGCTGAGAGAGATAATTCCAAAAACCAAAAAGTGATTTTTAAGGATAAGCAAAAAGTGGGTTGGTAAATATCCAACCACTTGAGATTGGATTTTTTCAACTCCCCCTAATTTTTGGATCATTAGGCCACTTGCATCCTCAACATGCTTGTGGCATGCACATCCACCACACTTAAAGCATGTTGGGATTAGTTAGAAGTCCCTTTCCTATAAAATTCCACCAAGCTATTATTAGGGGGTTGTACTAGTGGAATTTCCCAAACATGGATTTTGGGGCTCATTTTTAGTGCCTGAAATAATTCTCTATAGTTTTCGAATTTTGTTTGCACACATGAACTCTAAAATTTTCGTTTTGTTGCGATCTTATATCTTTTTTGTTCACGAGGAAAAATGGGAGAGCAAAAGTTTGGACCCGAGAAAAAAAAAAAATTTGATCCCAAATGGAAATGCACAAATGCTGAGAGAGATAATTCCAAAAAGCAAAAAGAGATTTTTAAGGGTAGGCAAAAAGTGGGTTGGTAAATATCCAACCACTTGAGAATTTGATTTTTTCTACTCCCCCTAATTTTTGGATCATTAGGCTACTCGCATCCTCAACATGCTTGTGGCATGCACATCCACCACACTTAAAACATGTTGGGATCAGTTAGAAGTCCCTTTCCTATAAAATTCCACCAAGCTATTATTAGGGGGTTGTACTAGTGGAATTTCCCAAACATGGATTTTGGGGTTCATTTTTAGTGCCTGAAATAATTCTCTATAGTTTTCGAATTTTTTTTGCACACATGAACTCTAAAATTTTTCGTTTGGTTGGGATCTTATATCTTTTTTGTTTACGAGGAAAAATGGGAGAGCACAAGTTTGGACCCGAAAAAAAAAAAATTTGAACATCCCAAATGGAAATGCACAAATGCTGAGAGAGATAATTCCAAAAAGCAAAAAGTGATTTTAAAGGATAGGCAAAAAGTGGGTAGGTAAATATCCAACCATTTGAGAATTTGATTTTTACTACTCCCCCTAATTTTTGGATCATTAGGCCACTTGCATCCTCAACATGCTTGTGGCATGCACATCCACCACACTTAAAGCATGTTGGGATCAGTTAGAAGTCCCTTTCCTATAAAATTCCACCAAGCTATTATTAGGGGGTTGTACTAGTGGAATTTCCCAAACATGGATTTTGGGGTTCATTTTTAGTACCCGAAATAATTCTCTATAGTTTTCGAATTTTTTTTCCGCACGTGAACTCTAAAATTTTCGTTTTGGTGCGATCTTATATCTTTTTTGTTTACGAGGAAAAATGGGAGAGGACAAGTTTGGACCCGAAAAAAAAAAAAAATTTGAACATCCCAAATGGAAAAGCACAAATGCTGAGAGAGATAATTCCAAAAAGCAAAAAGTGGGTTGGTAAATATCCAACCACTTGAGAATTTGATTTTTTCTACTCCCCCTAATTTTTGGATCATTAGGCCACTTGCATCCTCAACATGCTTGTGGCATGCACATCCACCACACTTAAAGCATCTTGGGATCAGTTAGAAGTCCCCTTCTTATAAAATTCCACCAAGCTATTATTAGGGGGTTGTACTAGTGGAATTTCCCAAACATGGATTTTGGGGTACATTTTTAAGGCCTGATATAATTATCTATAGTTATCGAAACTTTTTTGAACACCTGAACTCTAAAATTTTCGTTTTGTTGCGATCTTATATCTATTTTGTTTACGAGGAAAAATGGGAGAGCACAACTTTGGACCCGAAAAAAAAATAAAATTTGAACATCCCAAATGGAAATGCACAAATGCTGAGAGAGATAATTCCAAAAAGCAAAAAGTGATTTTTAAGGATAAGCAAAAAGTGGGTTGGTAAATATCCAACCACTTGAGAATTGGATTTTTTCAACTCCCCCTAATTTTTGGATCATTAGGCCACTTGCATCCTCAACATGCTTGTGGCATGCACATCCACCACACATAAAGCATGTTGGGATTAGTTAGAAGTCCCTTTCCTATAAAATTCCACCAAGCTATTATTAGGGGGTTGTACTAGTGGAATTTCCCAAACATGGATTTTGGGGCTCATTTTTAGTGCCTGAAATAATTCCCTATAGTTTTCGAATTTTATTTGCACACATGAACTCTAAAATTTTCGTTTTGTTGCGATCTTATATCTTTTTTGTTTACGAGGAAAAATGGGAGAGCAAAAGTTTGGACCCGAGAAAAAAAAAAAATTTGATCCCAAATGGAAATGCACAAATGCTGAGAGAGATAATCCCAAAAAGCAAAAAGTGATTTTTAAGGGTAGGCAAAAAGTGGGTTGGTAAATATCCAACCACTTGAGAATTTGATTTTTTCTACTCCCCCTAATTTTTGGACCATTAGGCTACTCGCATCCTCAACATGCTTGTGGCATGCACATCCACCACACTTAAAGCATGTTGGGATCAGTTAGAAGTCCCTTTCCTATAAAATTCCACCAAGCTATTATTAGGGGGTTGTACTAGTGGAATTTCCCAAACATGGATTTTGGGGTTCATTTTTAGTGCCTGAAATAATTCTCTATAGTTTTCGAATTTTTTTTGCACACATGAACTCTAAAATTTTTCGTTTGGTTGGGATCTTATATCTTTTTTGTTTACGAGGAAAAATGGGAGAGCACAAGTTTGGACCCGAAAAAAAAAAAATTTGCACATCCCAAATGGAAATGCACAAATGCTGAGAGAGATAATTCCAAAAAGCAAAAAGTGATTTTAAAGGATAGGCAAAAAGTGGGTAGGTAAATATCCAACCATTTGAGAATTTGATTTTTACTACTCCCCCTAATTTTTGGATCATTAGGCCACTTGCATCCTCAACATGCTTGTGGCATGCACATCCACCACACTTAAAGCATGTTGGGATCAGTTAGAAGTCCCTTTCCTATAAAATTCCACCAAGCTATTATTAGGGGGTTGTACTAGTGGAATTTCCCAAACATGGATTTTGGGGTTCATTTTTAGTACCCGAAATAATTCTCTATAGTTTTCGAATTTTTTTTCCGCACGTGAACTCTAAAATTTTCGTTTTGGTGCGATCTTATATCTTTTTTGTTTACGAGGAAAAATGGGAGAGGACAAGTTTGGACCCGAAAAAAAAAAAAAATTTGAACATCCCAAATGGAAAAGCACAAATGCTGAGAGAGATAATTCCAAAAAGCAAAAAGTGGGTTGGTAAATATCCAACCATTTGAGAATTTGATTTTTACTACTCCCCCTAATTTTTGGATCATTAGGCCACTTGCATCCTCAACATGCTTGTGGCATGCACATCCACCACACTTAAAGCATGTTGGGATCAGTTAGAAGTCCCTTTCCTATAAAATTCCACCAAGCTATTATTAGGGGGTTGTACTAGTTGAATTTCCCAAACATGGATTTTGGGGTTCATTTTTAGTACCCGAAATAATTCTCTATAGTTTTCGATTTTTTTTTCCGCACGTGAACTCTAAAATTTTCGTTTTGGTGCGATCTTATATCTTTTTTTTTTACGAGGAAAAATGGGAGAGGACAAGTTTGGACCCGAAAAAAAAAAAAAATTTGAACATCCCAAATGGAAAAGCACAAATGCTGAGAGAGATAATTCCAAAAAGCAAAAATTGGGTTGGTAAATATCCAACCACTTGAGAATTTTATTTTTTCTACTCCCCCTAATTTTTGGATCATTAGGCCACTTGCATCCTCAACATGCTTGTGGCATGCACATCCACCACACTTAAAGCATCTTGGGATAAGTTAGAAGTCCCCTTCTTATAAAATTCCACCAAGCTATTATTAGGGGGTTGTACTAGTGGAATTTCCCAAACATGGATTTTGGGGTACATTTTTAATGCCTGATATAATTATCTATAGTTATCGAAACTTTTTTGAACACCTGAACTCTAAAATTTTCGTTTTGTTGCGATCTTATATCTATTTTGTTTACGAGGAAAAATGGGAGAGCACAACTTTGGACCCGAAAAAAAAAAAAAATTTGAACATCCCAAATGGAAATGCACAAATGCTGAGAGAGATAATTCCAAAAAGCAAAAAGTGATTTTTAAGGATAAGCAAAAAGTGGGTTGGTAAATATCCAACCACTTGAGAATTGGATTTTTTCAACTCCTCCTAATTTTTGGATCATTAGGCCACTTGCATCCTCAACATGCTTGTGGCATGCACATCCACCACACATAAAGCATGTTGGGATTAGTTAGAAGTCTCTTTCCTATAAAATTCCACCAAGCTATTATTAGGGGGTTGTACTAGTGGAATTTCCCAAACATGGATTTTGGGGCTCATTTTTAGTGCCTGAAATAATTCTATATAGTTTTCGAATTTTGTTTGCACACATGAACTCTAAAATTTTCGTTTTGTTGCGATCTTATATCTTTTTTGTTTACGAGGAAAAATGGGAGAGCAAAAGTTTGGACCCGAGAAAAAAAAAAAATTTGATCCCAAATGGAAATGCACAAATGCTGAGAGAGATAATTCCAAAAAGCAAAAAGTGATTTTAAAGGGTAGGCAAAAAGTGGGTTGGTAAATATCCAACCACTTGAGAATTTGATTTTTTCTACTCCCCCTAATTTTTGGATCATTAGGCTACTCGCATCCTCAACATGCTTGTGGCATGCACATCCACCACACTTAAAGCATGTTGGGATCAGTTAGAAGTCCCTTTCCTATAAAATTCCACCAAGCTATTATTAGGGGGTTGTACTAGTGGAATTTCCCAAACATGGATTTTGGGGTTCATTTTTAGTGCCTGAAATAATTCTCTATAGTTTTCGAATTTTGTTTGCACACATGAACTCTAAAATTTTCGTTTTGTTGCGATCTTATATCTTTTTTGTTTACGAGGAAAAATGGGAGAGCACAACTTTGGACCCGAAAATAAAATGAAATTTGAACATCCCAAATGGAAATGCACAAATGCTGAGAGAGATAATTCCAAAAACCAAAAAGTGATTTTTAAGGATAAGCAAAAAGTGGGTTGGTAAATATCCAACCACTTGAGATTGGATTTTTTCAACTCCCCCTAATTTTTGGATCATTAGGCCACTTGCATCCTCAACATGCTTGTGGCATGCACATC
This sequence comes from Aristolochia californica, assembly GCF_029961685.1. NCBI lineage: Eukaryota > Viridiplantae > Streptophyta > Magnoliopsida > Piperales > Aristolochiaceae > Aristolochia > Aristolochia californica. The sequence goes on along the minus strand of NW_027182257.1, from coordinate 20,568,253 downwards.
CACCACACTTAAAGCATGTTGGGATTAGTTAGAAGTCCCTTTCCTATAAAATTCCACCAAGCTATTATTAGGGGGTTGTACTAGTGGAATTTCCCAAACATGGATTTTGGGGCTCATTTTTAGTGCCTGAAATAATTCTCTATAGTTTTCGAATTTTGTTTGCACACATGAACTCTAAAATTTTCGTTTTGTTGCGATCTTATATCTTTTTTGTTCACGAGGAAAAATGGGAGAGCAAAAGTTTGGACCCGAGAAAAAAAAAAAATTTGATCCCAAATGGAAATGCACAAATGCTGAGAGAGATAATTCCAAAAAGCAAAAAGAGATTTTTAAGGGTAGGCAAAAAGTGGGTTGGTAAATATCCAACCACTTGAGAATTTGATTTTTTCTACTCCCCCTAATTTTTGGATCATTAGGCTACTCGCATCCTCAACATGCTTGTGGCATGCACATCCACCACACTTAAAACATGTTGGGATCAGTTAGAAGTCCCTTTCCTATAAAATTCCACCAAGCTATTATTAGGGGGTTGTACTAGTTGAATTTCCCAAACATGGATTTTGGGGTTCATTTTTAGTACCCGAAATAATTCTCTATAGTTTTCGAATTTTTTTTCCGCACGTGAACTCTAAAATTTTCGTTTTGGTGCGATCTTATATCTTTTTTTTTTACGAGGAAAAATGGGAGAGGACAAGTTTGGACCCGAAAAAAAAAAAAAATTTGAACATCCCAAATGGAAAAGCACAAATGCTGAGAGAGATAATTCCAAAAAGCAAAAAGTGGGTTGGTAAATATCCAACCACTTGAGAATTTGATTTTTTCTACTCCCCCTAATTTTTGGATCATTAGGCTACTCGCATCCTCAACATGCTTGTGGCATGCACATCCACCACACTTAAAGCATGTTGGGATCAGTAAGAAGTCCCTTTCCTATAAAATTCCACCAAGCTATTATTAGGGGGTTGTACTAGTGGAATTTCCCAAACATGGATTTTGGGGTTCATTTTTAGTGCCTGAAATAATTCTCTATAGTTTTCGAATTTTTTTTGCACACATGAACTCTAAAATTTTTCGTTTGGTTGGGATCTTATATCTTTTTTGTTTACGAGGAAAAATGGGAGAGCACAAGTTTGGACCTGAAAAAAAAAAAATTTGAACATCCCAAATGGAAATGCACAAATGCTGAGAGAGATAATTCCAAAAAGCAAAAAGTGATTTTAAAGGATAGGCAAAAAGTGGGTAGGTAAATATCCAACCATTTGAGAATTTGATTTTTACTACTCCCCCTAATTTTTGGATCATTAGGCCACTTGCATCCTCAACATGCTTGTGGCATGCACATCCACCACACTTAAAGCATGTTGGGATCAGTTAGAAGTCCCTTTCCTATAAAATTCCACCAAGCTATTATTAGGGGGTTGTACTAGTTGAATTTCCCAAACATGGATTTTGGGGTTCATTTTTAGTACCCGAAATAATTCTCTATAGTTTTCGAATTTTTTTTCCGCACGTGAACTCTAAAATTTTCGTTTTGGTGCGATCTTATATCTTTTTTTTTTACGAGGAAAAATGGGAGAGGACAAGTTTGGACCCGAAAAAAAAAAAAAATTTGAACATCCCAAATGGAAAAGCACAAATGCTGAGAGAGATAATTCCAAAAAGCAAAAAGTGGGTTGGTAAATATCCAACCACTTGAGAATTTGATTTTTTCTACTCCCCCTAATTTTTGGATCATTAGGCCACTTGCATCCTCAACATGCTTGTGGCATGCACATCCACCACACTTAAAGCATCTTGGGATAAGATAGAAGTCCCCTTCTTATAAAATTCCACCAAGCTATTATTAGGGGGTTGTACTAGTGGAATTTCCCAAACATGGATTTTGGGGTACATTTTTAATGCCTGATATAATTATCTATAGTTATCGAAACTTTTTTGAACACCTGAACTCTAAAATTTTCGTTTTGTTGCGATCTTATATCTTTTTTGTTTACGAGGAAAAATGGGAGAGCACTACTTTGGACCCGAAAAAAAAAAAAAATTTGAACATCCCAAATGGAAATGCACAAATGCTGAGAGAGATAATTCCAAAAAGCAAAAAGTGATTTTTAAGGATAAGCAAAAAGTGGGTTGGTAAATATCCAACCATTTGAGAATTGGATTTTTTCAACTCCCCCTAATTTTTGGATCATTAGGCCACTTGCATCCTCAACATGCTTGTGGCATGCACATCCACCACACATAAAGCATGTTGGGATTAGTTAGAAGTCTCTTTCCTATAAAATTCCACCAAGCTATTATTAGGGGGTTGTACTAGTGGAATTTCCCAAACATGGATTTTGGGGCTCATTTTTAGTGCCTGAAATAATTCTATATAGTTTTCGAATTTTGTTTGCACACATGAACTCTAAAATTTTCGTTTTGTTGCGATCTTATATCTTTTTTGTTTACGAGGAAAAATGGGAGAGCAAAAGTTTGGACCCGAGAAAAAAAAAAAATTTGATCCCAAATGGAAATGCACAAATGCTGAGAGAGATAATTCCAAAAAGCAAAAAGTGATTTTAAAGGGTAGGCAAAAAGTGGGTTGGTAAATATCCAACCACTTGAGAATTTGATTTTTTCTACTCCCCCTAATTTTTGGATCATTAGGCTACTCGCATCCTCAACATGCTTGTGGCATGCAGATCCACCACACTTAAAGCATGTTGGGATCAGTTAGAAGTCCCTTTCCTATAAAATTCCACCAAGCTATTATTAGGGGGTTGTACTAGTGGAATTTCCCAAACATGGATTTTGGGGTTCATTTTTAGTGCCTGAAATAATTCTCTATAGTTTTCGAATTTTGTTTGCACACATGAACTCTAAAATTTTCGTTTTGTTGCGATCTTATATCTTTTTTGTTTACGAGGAAAAATGGGAGAGCACAACTTTGGACCCGAAAATAAAATGAAATTTGAACATCCCAAATGGAAATGCACAAATGCTGAGAGAGATAATTCCAAAAACCAAAAAGTGATTTTTAAGGATAAGCAAAAAGTGGGTTGGTAAATATCCAACCACTTGAGATTGGATTTTTTCAACTCCCCCTAATTTTTGGATCATTAGGCCACTTGCATCCTCAACATGCTTGTGGCATGCACATCCACCACACTTAAAGCATGTTGGGATTAGTTAGAAGTCCCTTTCCTATAAAATTCCACCAAGCTATTATTAGGGGGTTGTACTAGTGGAATTTCCCAATCATGGATTTTGGGGCTCATTTTTAGTGCCTGAAATAATTCTCTATAGTTTTCGAATTTTGTTTGCACACATGAACTCTAAAATTTTCGTTTTGTTGCGATCTTATATCTTTTTTGTTTACGAGGAAAAATGGGAGAGCAAAAGTTTGGACCCGAGAAAAAAAAAAAATTTGATCCCAAATGGAAATGCACAAATGCTGAGAGAGATAATTCCAAAAAGCAAAAAGAGATTTTTAAGGGTAGGCAAAAAGTGGGTTGGTAAATATCCAACCCCTTGAGAATTTGATTTTTTCTACTCCCCCTAATTTTTGGATCATTAGGCTACTCGCATCCTCAACATGCTTGTGGCATGCACATCCACCACACTTAAAGCATGTTGGGATCAGTTATAAGTCCCTTTCCTATAAAATTCCACAAAGCTATTTTTAGGGGGTTGTACTAGTGGAATTTCCCAAACATGGATTTTGGGGTTCATTTTTAGTGCCTGAAATAATTCTCTATAGTTTTCGAATTTTTTTTGCACACATGAACTCTAAAATTTTTCGTTTGGTTGGGATCTTATATCTTTTTTGTTTACGAGGAAAAATGGGAGAGCACAAGTTTGGACCCGAAAAAAAAAAAAATTTGAACATCCCAAATGGAAAAGCACAAATGCTGAGAGAGATAATTCCAAAAAGCAAAAAGTGATTTTAAAGGATAGGCAAAAAGTGGGTAGGTAAATATCCAACCATTTGAGAATTTGATTTTTACTACTCCCCCTAATTTTTGGATCATTAGGCCACTTGCATCCTCAACATGCTTGTGGCATGCACATCCACCACACTTAAAGCATGTTGGGATCAGTTAGAAGTCCCTTTCCTATAAAATTCCACCAAGCTATTATTAGGGGGTTGTACTAGTTGAATTTCCCAAACTTGGATTTTGGGTTCATTTTTAGTACCCGAAATAATTCTCTATAGTTTTCGAATTTTTTTTCCGCACGTGAACTCTAAAATTTTCGTTTTGGTGCGATCTTATATCTTTTTTTTTTACGAGGAAAAATGGGAGTGGACAAGTTTGGACCCGAAAAAAAAAAAAAATTTGAACATCCCAAATGGAAAAGCACAAATGCTGAGAGAGATAATTCCAAAAAGCAAAAAGTGGGTTGGTAAATATCCAACCACTTGAGAATTTGATTTTTTCTACTCCCCCTAATTTTTGGATCATTAGGCCACTTGCATCCTCAACATGCTTGTGGCATGCACATCCACCACACTTAAAGCATCTTGGAATAAGTTAGAAGTCCCCTTCTTATAAAATTCCACCAAGCTATTATTAGGGGGTTGTACTAGTGGAATTTCCCAAACATGGATTTTGGGGTACATTTTTAATGCCTGATATAATTATCTATAGTTATCGAAACTTTTTTGAACACCTGAACTCTAAAATTTTCGTTTTGTTGCGATCTTATATCTATTTTGTTTACGAGGAAAAATGGGAGAGCACAACTTTGGACCCGAAAAAAAAAAAAAATTTGAACATCCCAATTGGAAATGCACAAATGCGGAGAGAGATAATTCCAAAAAGCAAAAAGTGATTTTTAAGGATAAGCAAAAAGTGGGTTGGTAAATATCCAACCACTTGAGAATTGGATTTTTTCAACTCCCCCTAATTTTTGGATCATTAGGCCACTTGCATCCTCAACATGCTTGTGGCATGCACATCCACCACACATAAAGCATGTTGGGATTAGTTAGAAGTCCCTTTCCTATAAAATTCCACCAAGCTATTATAAGGGGGTTGTACTAGTGGAATTTCCCAATCATGGATTTTGGGGCTCATTTTTAGTGCCTGAAATAATTCTCTATAGTTTTCGAATTTTGTTTGCACACATGAACTCTAAAATTTTCGTTTTGTTGCGATCTTATATCTTTTTTGTTTACGAGGAAAAATGGGAGAGCAAAAGTTTGGACCCGAGAAAAAAAAAAAATTTGATCCCAAATGGAAATGCACAAATGCTGAGAGAGATAATTCCAAAAAGCAAAAAGAGATTTTTAAGGGTAGGCAAAAAGTGGGTTGGTAAATATCCAACCACTTGAGAATTTGATTTTTTCTACTCCCCCTAATTTTTGGATCATTAGGCTACTCGCATCCTCAACATGCTTGTGGCATGCACATCCACCACACTTAAAGCATGTTGGGATCAGTTAGAAGTCCCTTTCCTATAAAATTCCACCAAGCTATTATTAGGGGGTTGTACTAGTGGAATTTCCCAAACATGGATTTTGGGGTTCATTTTTAGTGCCTGAAATAATTCTCTATAGTTTTCGAATTTTTTTTGCACACATGAACTCTAAAATTTTTCGTTTGGTTGGGATCTTATATCTTTTTTGTTTACGAGGAAAAATGGGAGAGCACAAGTTTGGACCCGAAAAAAAAAAAAATTTGAACATCCCAAATGGAAATGCACAAATGCTGAGAGAGATAATTCCAAAAAGCAAAAAGTGATTTTAAAGGATAGGCAAAAAGTGGGTAGGTAAATATCCAACCATTTGAGAATTTGATTTTTACTACTCCCCCTAATTTTTGGATCATTAGGCCACTTGCATCCTCAACATGCTTGTGGCATGCACATCCACCACACTTAAAGCATGTTGGGATCAGTTAGAAGTCCCTTTCCTATAAATTTCCTCCAAGCTATTATTAGGGGGTTGTACTAGTGGAATTTCCCAAACATGGATTTTGGGGTTCATTTTTAGTACCCGAAATAATTCTCTATAGTTTTCGAATTTTTTTTCCGCACGTGAACTCTAAAATTTTCGTATTGGTGCGATCTTATATCTTTTTTGTTTACGAGGAAAAATGGGAGAGGACAAGTTTGGACCCGAAAAAAAAAAAAAATTTGAACATCCCAAATGGAAAAGCACAAATGCTGAGAGAGATAATTCCAAAAAGCAAAAAGTGGGTTGGTAAATATACAACCACTTGAGAATTTGATTTTTTCTACTCCCCCTAATTTTTGGATCATTAGGCCACTTGCATCCTCAACATGCTTGCGGCATGCACATCCACCACACTTAAAGCATCTTGGGATCAGTTAGAAGTCCCCTTCTTATAAAATTCCACCAAGCTATTATTAGGGGGTTGTACTAGTGGAATTTCCCAAACATGGATTTTGGGGTACATTTTTAATGCCTGATATAATTATCTATAGTTATCGAAACTTTTTTGAACACCTGAACTCTAAAATTTTTGTTTTGTTGCGATCTTATATCTATTTTGTTTACGAGGAAAAATGGGAGAGCACAACTTTGGACCCGAAAAAAAAAAAAAATTTGAACATCCCAAATGGAAATGCACAAATGCTGAGAGAGATAATTCCAAAAAGCAAAAAGTGATTTTTAAGGATAAGCAAAAAGTGGGTTGGTAAATATCCAACCACTTGAGAATTGGATTTTTTCAACTCCCCCTAATTTTTGGATCATTAGGCCACTTGCATCCTCAACATGCTTGTGGCATGCACATCCACCACACATAAAGCATGTTGGGATTAGTTAGATGTCCCTTTCCTATAAAATTCCACCAAGCTATTATTAGGGGGTTGTACTAGTGGAATTTCCCAAACATGGATTTTGGGGCTCATTTTTAGTGCCTGAAATAATTCTCTATAGTTTTCGAATTTTGTTTGCACACATGAACTCTAAAATTTTCGTTTTGTTGCGATCTTATATCTTTTTTGTTTACGAGGAAAAATGGGAGAGCAAAAGTTTGGACCCGAGAAAAAAAAAAAATTTGATCCCAAATGGAAATGCACAAATGCTGAGAGACATAATTCCAAAAAGCAAAAAGAGATTTTTAAGGGTAGGCAAAAAGTGGGTTGGTAAATATCCAACCACTTGAGAATTTGATTTTTTCTACTCCCCCTAATTTTTGGATCATTAGGCTACTCGCATCCTCAACATGCTTGTGGCATGCACATCCACCACACTTAAAGCATGTTGGGATCAGTAAGAAGTCCCTTTCCTATAAAATTCCACCAAGCTATTATTAGGGGGTTGTACTAGTGGAATTTCCCAAACATGGATTTTGGGGTTCATTTTTAGTGCCTGAAATAATTCTCTATAGTTTTCGAATTTTTTTTGCACACATGAACTCTAAAATTTTTCGTTTGGTTGGGATCTTATATCTTTTTTGTTTACGAGGAAAAATGGGAGAGCACAAGTTTGGACCTGAAAAAAAAAAAATTTGAACATCCCAAATGGAAATGCACAAATGCTGAGAGAGATAATTCCAAAAAGCAAAAAGTGATTTTAAAGCATAGGCAAAAAGTGGGTAGGTAAATATCCAACCATTTGAGAATTTGATTTTTACTACTCCCCCTAATTTTTGGATCATTAGGCCACTTGCATCCTCAACATCCTTGTGGCATGCACATCCACCACACTTAAAGCATGTTGGGATCAGTTAGAAGTCCCTTTCCTACAAAATTCCACCAAGCTATTATTAGGGGGTTGTACTAGTTGAATTTCCCAAACATGGATTTTGGGGTTCATTTTTAGTACCCGAAATAATTCTCTATAGTTTTCGAATTTTTTTTCCGCACGTGAACTCTAAAATTTTCGTTTTGGTGCGATCTTATATCTTTTTTTTTTACGAGGAAAAATGGGAGAGGACAAGTTTGGACCCGAAAAAAAAAAAAAATTTGAACATCCCAAATGGAAAAGCACAAATGCTGAGAGAGATAATTCCAAAAAGCAAAAAGTGGGTTGGTAAATATCCAACCACTTGAGAATTTGATTTTTTCTACTCCCCCTAATTTTTGGATCATTAGGCCACTTGCATCCTCAACATGCTTGTGGCATGCACATCCACCACACTTAAAGCATCTTGGGATAAGATAGAAGTCCCCTTCTTATAAAATTCCACCAAGCTATTATTAGGGGGTTGTACTAGTGGAATTTCCCAAACATGGATTTTGGGGTACATTTTTAATGCCTGATATAATTATCTATAGTTATCGAAACTTTTTTGAACACCTGAACTCTAAAATTTTCGTTTTGTTGCGATCTTATATCTATTTTGTTTACGAGGAAAAATGGGAGAGCACAACTTTGGACCCGAAAAAAAAAAAAAATTTGAACATCCCAAATGGAAATGCACAAATGCTGAGAGAGATAATTCCAAAAAGCAAAAAGTGATTTTTAAGGATAAGCAAAAAGTGGGTTGGTAAATATCCAACCACTTGAGAATTGGATTTTTTCAACTCCCCCTAATTTTTGGATCATTAGGCCACTTGCATCCTCAACATGCTTGTGGCATGCACATCCACCACACATAAAGCATGTTGGGATTAGTTAGAAGTCTCTTTCCTATAAAATTCCACCAAGCTATTATTAGGGGGTTGTACTAGTGGAATTTCCCAAACATGGATTTTGGGGCTCATTTTTAGTGCCTGAAATAATTCTATATAGTTTTCGAATTTTGTTTGCACACATGAACTCTAAAATTTTCGTTTTGTTGCGATCTTATATCTTTTTTGTTTACGAGGAAAAATGGGAGAGCAAAAGTTTGGACCCGAGAAAAAAAAAAAATTTGATCCCAAATGGAAATGCACAAATGCTGATAGAGATAATTCCAAAAAGCAAAAAGTGATTTTAAAGGGTAGGCAAAAAGTGGGTTGGTAAATATCCAACCACTTGAGAATTTGATTTTTTCTACTCCCCCTAATTTTTGGATCATTAGGCTACTCGCATCCTCAACATGCTTGTGGCATGCACATCCACCACACTTAAAGCATGTTGGGATCAGTTAGAAGTCCCTTTCCTATAAAATTCCACCAAGCTATTATTAGGGGGTTGTACTAGTGGAATTTCCCAAACATGGATTTTGGGGTTCATTTTTAGTGCCTGAAATAATTCTCTATAGTTTTCGAATTTTGTTTGCACACATGAACTCTAAAATTTTCGTTTTGTTGCGATCTTATATCTTTTTTGTTTACGAGGAAAAATGGGAGAGCCCAACTTTGGACCCGAAAATAAAATGAAATTTGAACCTCCCAAATGGAAATGCACAAATGCTGAGAGAGATAATTCCAAAAACCAAAAAGTGATTTTTAAGGATAAGCAAAAAGTGGGTTGGTAAATATCCAACCACTTGAGATTGGATTTTTTCAACTCCCCCTAATTTTTGGATCATTAGGCCACTTGCATCCTCAACATGCTTGTGGCATGCACATCCACCACACTTAAAGCATGTTGGGATTAGTTAGAAGTCCCTTTCCTATAAAATTCCACCAAGCTATTATTAGGGGGTTGTACTAGTGGAATTTCCCAATCATGGATTTTGGGGCTCATTTTTAGTGCCTGAAATAATTCTCTATAGTTTTCGAATTTTGTTTGCACACATGAACTCTAAAATTTTCGTTTTGTTGCGATCTTATATCTTTTTTGTTTACGAGGAAAAATGGGAGAGCAAAAGTTTGGACCCGAGAAAAAAAAAAAATTTGATCCCAAATGGAAATGCACAAATGCTGAGAGAGATAATTCCAAAAAGCAAAAAGAGATTTTTAAGGGTAGGCAAAAAGTGGGTTGGTAAATATCCAACCACTTGAGAATTTGATTTTTTCTACTCCCCCTAATTTTTGGATCATTAGGCTACTCGCATCCTCAACATGCTTGTGGCATGCACATCCACCACACTTAAAGCATGTTGGGATCAGTTAGAAGTCCCTTTCCTATAAAATTCCACCAAGCTATTATTAGGGGGTTGTACTAGTGGAATTTCCCAAACATGGATTTTGGGGTTCATTTTTAGTGCCTGAAATAATTCTCTATAGTTTTCGAATTTTTTTTGCACACATGAACTCTAAAATTTTTCGTTTGGTTGGGATCTTATATCTTTTTTGTTTACGAGGAAAAATGGGAGAGCACAAGTTTGGACCCGAAAAAAAAAAAAATTTGAACATCCCAAATGGAAATGCACAAATGCTGAGAGAGATAATTCCAAAAAGCAAAAAGTGATTTTAAAGGATAGGCAAAAAGTGGGTAGGTAAATATCCAACCATTTGAGAATTTGATTTTTACTACTCCCCCTAATTTTTGGATCATTAGGCCACTTGCATCCTCAACATGCTTGTGGCATGCACATCCACCACACTTAAAGCATGTTGGGATCAGTTAGAAGTCCCTTTCCTATAAAATTCCACCAAGCTATTATTAGGGGGTTGTACTAGTTGAATTTCCCAAACTTGGATTTTGGGGTTCATTTTTAGTACCCGAAATAATTCTCTATAGTTTTCGAATTTTTTTTCCGCACGTGAACTCTAAAATTTTCGTTTTGGTGCGATCTTATATCTTTTTTTTTTACGAGGAAAAATGGGAGAGGACAAGTTTGGACCCGAAAAAAAAAAAAAATTTGAACATCCCAAATGGAAAAGCACAAATGCTGAGAGAGATAATTCCAAAAAGCAAAAAGTGGGTTGGTAAATATCCAACCACTTGAGAATTTGATTTTTTCTACTCCCCCTAATTTTTGGATCATTAGGCCACTTGCATCCTCAACATGCTTGTGGCATGCACATCCACCACACTTAAAGCATCTTGGAATAAGTTAGAAGTCCCCTTCTTATAAAATTCCACCAAGCTATTATTAGGGGGTTGTACTAGTGGAATTTCCCAAACATGGATTTTGGGGTACATTTTTAATGCCTGATATAATTATCTATAGTTATCGAAACTTTTTTGAACACCTGAACTCTAAAATTTTCGTTTTGTTGCGATCTTATATCTATTTTGTTTACGAGGAAAAATGGGAGAGCACAACTTTGGACCCGAAAAAAAAAAAAAATTTGAACATCCCAAATGGAAATGCACAAATGCTGAGAGAGATAATTCCAAAAAGCAAAAAGTGATTTTTAAGGATAAGCAAAAAGTGGGTTGGTAAATATCCAACCACTTGAGAATTGGATTTTTTCAACTCCCCCTAATTTTTGGATCATTAGGCCACTTGCATCCTCAACATGCTTGTGGCATGCACATCCACCACACATAAAGCATGTTGGGATTAGTTAGAAGTCCCTTTCCTATAAAATTCCACCAAGCTATTATAAGGGGGTTGTACTAGTGGAATTTCCCAATCATGGATTTTGGGGCTCATTTTTAGTGCCTGAAATAATTCTCTATAGTTTTCGAATTTTGTTTGCACACATGAACTCTAAAATTTTCGTTTTGTTGCGATCTTATATCTTTTTTGTTTACGAGGAAAAATGGGAGAGGAAAAGTTTGGACCCGAGAAAAAAAAAAAATTTGATCCCAAATGGAAATGCACAAATGCTGAGAGAGATAATTCCAAAAAGCAAAAAGAGATTTTTAAGGGTAGGCAAAAAGTGGGTTGGTAAATATCCAACCACTTGAGAATTTGATTTTTTCTACTCCCCCTAATTTTTGGATCATTAGGCTACTCGCATCCTCAACATGCTTGTGGCATGCACATCCACCACACTTAAAGCATGTTGGGATCAGTTAGAAGTCCCTTTCCTATAAAATTCCACCAAGCTATTATTAGGGGGTTGTACTAGTGGAATTTCCCAAACATGGATTTTGGGGTTCATTTTTAGTGCCTGAAATAATTCTCTATAGTTTTCGAATTTTTTTTGCACACATGAACTCTAAAATTTTTCGTTTGGTTGGGATCTTATATCTTTTTTGTTTACGAGGAAAAATGGGAGAGCACAAGTTTGGACCCGAAAAAAAAAAAATTTGAACATCCCAAATGGAAATGCACAAATGCTGAGAGAGATAATTCCAAAAAGCAAAAAGTGATTTTAAAGGGTAGGCAAAAAGTGGGTTGGTAAATATCCAACCACTTGAGAATTTGATTTTTTCTACTCCCCCTAATTTTTGGATCATTAGGCTACTCGCATCCTCAACATGCTTGTGGCATGCACATCCACCACACTTAAAGCATGTTGGGATCAGTTAGAAGTCCCTTTCCTATAAAATTCCACCAAGCTATTATTAGGGGGTTGTACTAGTGGAATTTCCCAAACATGGATTTTGGGGTTCATTTTTAGTGCCTGAAATAATTCTCTATAGTTTTCGAATTTTGTTTGCACACATGAACTCTAAAATTTTCGTTTTGTTGCGATCTTATATCTTTTTTGTTTACGAGGACAAATGGGAGAGCACAACTTTGGACCCGAAAATAAAATGAAATTTGAACATCCCAAATGGAAATGCACAAATGCTGAGAGAGATAATTCCAAAAACCAAAAAGTGATTTTTAAGGATAAGCAAAAAGTGGGTTGGTAAATATCCAACCACTTGAGATTGGATTTTTTCAACTCCCCCTAATTTTTGGATCATTAGGCCACTTGCATCCTCAACATGCTTGTGGCATGCACATCCACCACACTTAAAGCATGTTGGGATCAGTTAGAAGTCCCTTTCCTATAAAATTCCACCAAGCTATTATTAGGGGGTTGTACTAGTGGAATTTCCCGAACATGGATTTTGGGGCTCATTTTTAGTGCCTGAAATAATTCTCTATAGTTTTCGAATTTTGTTTGCACACATGAACTCTAAAATTTTCGTTTTGTTGCGATCTTATATCTTTTTTGTTTACGAGGAAAAATGGGAGAGCAAAAGTTTGGACCCGAGAAAAAAAAAAAATTTGATCCCAAATGGAAATGCACAAATGCTGAGAGAGATAATTCCAAAAAGCAAAAAGTGATTTTTAAGGGTAGGCAAAAAGTGGGTTGGTAAATATCCAACCACTTGAGAATTTCATTTTTTCTACTCCCCCTAATTTTTGGATCATTAGGCTACTCGCATCCTCAACATGCTTGTGGCATGCACATCCACCACACTTAAAGCATGTCGGGATTGGTTAGAAGTCCCTTTCCTATAAAATTCCACCAAGCTATTATTAGGGGGTTGTACTAGTGGAACTTCCCAAACATGGATTTTGGGGCTAATTTTTAGTGCCTGAAATAATTCTCTATAGTTTTCTAATTTTGTTTGCACACATGAACTCTAAAATTTTCGTTTTGTTGCGATCTTATATCTTTTTTGTTTACGAGGAAAAATGGGAGAGCAAAAGTTTGGACCCGAGAAAAAAAAAAAATTTGATCCCAAATGGAAATGCACAAATGCTGAGAGAGATAATTCCAAAAAGCAAAAAGAGATTTTTAAGGGTAGGCAAAAAGTGGGTTGGCAAATATCCAACCACTTGAGAATTTGATTTTTTCTACACCCCCTAATTTTTGGATCATTAGGCTACTCGCATCCTCAACATGCTTGTGGCATGCACATCCACCACACTTAAAGCATGTTGGGATCAGTTAGAAGTCCCTTTCCTATAAAATTCCACCAAGCTATTATTAGGGGGTTGTACTAGTGGAATTTCCCAAACATGGATTTTGCGGTTCATTTTTAGTGCCTGAAATAATTCTCTATAGTTTTCGAATTTTTTTTGCACACATGAACTCTAAAATTTTTCGTTTGGTTGGGATCTTATATCTTTTTTGTTTACGAGGAAAAATGGGAGAGCACAAGTTTGGACCCGAAAAAAAAAAAATTTGAACATCCCAAATGGAAATGCACAAATGCTGAGAGAGATAATTCCAAAAAGCAAAAAGTGATTTTAAAGGATAGGCAAAAAGTGGGTAGGTAAATATCCAACCATTTGAGAATTTGATTTTTACTACTCCCCCTAATTTTTGGATCATTAGGCCACTTGCATCCTCAACATGCTTGTGGCATGCACATCCACCACACTTAAAGCATGTTGGGATCAGTTAGAAGTCCCTTTCCTATAAAATTCCACCAAGCTATTATTAGGGGGTTGTACTAGTTGAATTTCCCAAACATGGATTTTGGGGTTCATTTTTAGTACCCGAAATAATTCTCTATAGTTTTCGAATTTTTTTTCCACACGTGAACTCTAAAATTTTCGTTTTGGTGCGATCTTATATCTTTTTTTTTTACGAGGAAAAATGGGAGAGGACAAGTTTGGACCCGAAAAAAAAAAAAAATTTGAACATCCCAAATTTGAAAAGCACAAATGCTGAGAGAGATAATTCCAAAAAGCAAAAAGTGGGTTGGTAAATATCCAACCACTTGAGAATTTGATTTTTTCTACTCCCCCTAATTTTTGGATCATTAGGCCACTTGCATCCTCAACATGCTTGTGGCATGCACATCCACCACACTTAAAGCATCTTGGGATAAGTTAGAAGTCCCCTTCTTATAAAATTCCACCAAGCTATTATTAGGGGGTTGTACTAGTGGAATTTCCCAAACATGGATTTTGGGGTACATTTTTAATGCCTGATATAATTATCTATAGTTATCGAAACTTTTTTTAACACCTGAACTCTAAAATTTTCGTTTTGTTGCGATCTTATATCTATTTTGTTTACGAGGAAAAATGGGAGAGCCCAACTTTGGACCCGAAAAAAAAAAAAAATTTGAACATCCCAAATTGAAATGCACAAATGCTGAGAGAGATAATTCCAAAAAGCAAAAAGTGATTTTTAAGGATAAGCAAAAAGTGGGTTGGTAAATATCCAACCACTTGAGAATTGGATTTTTTCAACTCCCCCTAATTTTTGGATCATTAGGCCACTTGCATCCACAACATGCTTGTGGCATGCACATCCACCACACATAAAGCATGTTGGGATTAGTTAGAAGTCTCTTTCCTATAAAATTCCACCAAGCTATTATTAGGGGGTTGTACTAGTGGAATTTCCCAAACATGGATTTTGGGGCTCATTTTTAGTGCCTGAAATAATTCTATATAGTTTTCGAATTTTATTTGCACACATGAACTCTAAAATTTTCGTTTTGTTGCGATCTTATATCTTTTTTGTTTACGAGGAAAAATGGGAGAGCAAAAGTTTGGACCCGAGAAAAAAAAAAATTTGATCCCAAATGGAAATGCACAAATGCTGAGAGAGATAATTCCAAAAAGCAAAAAGTGATTTTAAAGGGTAGGCAAAAAGTGGGTTGGTAAATATCCAACCACTTGAGAATTTGATTTTTTCTACTCCCCCTAATTTTTGGATCATTAGGCTACTCGCATCCTCAACATGCTTGTGGCATGCACATCCACCACACTTAAAGCATGTTGGGATCAGTTAGAAGTCCCATTCCTATAAAATTCCACCAAGCTATTATTAGGGGGTTGTACTAGTGGAATTTCCCAAACATGGATTTTGGGGTTCATTTTTAGTGCCTGAAATAATTCTCTATAGTTTTCGAATTTTGTTTGCACACATGAACTCTAAAATTTTCGTTTTGTTGCGATCTTATATCTTTTTTGTTTACGAGGAAAAATGGGAGAGCACAACTTTGGACCCGAAAATAAAATGAAATTTGAACATCCCAAATGGAAATGCACAAATGCTGAGAGAGATAATTCCAAAAACCAAAAAGTGATTTTTAAGGATAAGGAAAAAGTGGGTTGGTAAATATCCAACCACTTGAGATTGGATTTTTTCAACTCCCCCTAATTTTTGGATCATTAGGCCACTTGCATCCTCAACATGCTTGTGGCATGCACATCCACCACACTTAAAGCATGTTGGGATCAGTTAGAAGTCCCTTTCCTATAAAATTCCACCAAGCTATTATTAGGGGGTTGTACTAGTGGAATTTCCCAAACATGGATTTTGGGGCTCATTTTTAGTGCCTGAAATAATTCTCTATAGTTTTCGAATTTTGTTTGCACACATGAACTCTAAAATTTTTCGTTTGGTTGCGATCTTATATCTTTTTTGTTTACGAGGAAAAATGGGAGAGCACAAGTTTGGACCCGAAAAAAAAAAAATTTGAACATCCCAAATGGAAATGCACAAATGCTGAGAGAGATAATTCCAAAAAGCAAAAAGTGATTTTAAAGGATAGGCAAAAAGTGGGTAGGTAAATATCCAACCATTTGAGAATTTGATTTTTACTACTCCCCCTAATTTTTGGATCATTAGGCCACTTGCATCCTCAACATGCTTGTGGCATGCACATCCACCACACTTAAAGCATGTTGGGATCAGTTAGAAGTCCCTTTCCTATAAAAGTCCACCAAGCTATTATTAGGGGGTTGTACTAGTTGAATTTCCCAAACATGGATTTTGGGGTTCATTTTTAGTACCCGAAATAATTCTCTATAGTTTTCGAATTTTTTTTCCACACGTGAACTCTAAAATTTTCGTTTTGGTGCGATCTTATATCTTTTTTTTTTACGAGGAAAAATGGGAGAGGACAAGTTTGGACCCGAAAAAAAAAAAAATTTGAACATCCCAAAATTGAAACGCACAAATGCTGAGAGAGATAATTCCAAAAAGCAAAAAGTGGGTTGGTAAATATCCAACCACTTGAGAATTTGATTTTTTCTACTCCCCCTAATTTTTGGATCATTAGGCCACTTGCATCCTCAACATGCTTGTGGCATGCACATCCACCACACTTAAAGCATCTTGGGATAAGTTAGAAGTCCCCTTCTTATAAAATTCCACCAAGCTATTATTAGGGGGTTGTACTAGTGGAATTTCCCAAACATGGATTTTGGGGTACATTTTTAATGCCTGATATAATTATCTATAGTTATCGAAACTTTTTTTAACACCTGAACTCTAAAATTTTCGTTTTGTTGCGATCTTATATCTATTTTGTTTACGAGGAAAAATGGGAGAGCACAACTTTGGACCCGAAAAAAAAAAAAAATTTGAACATCCCAAATTGAAATGCACAAATGCTGAGAGAGATAATTCCAAAAAGCAAAAAGTGATTTTTAAGGATAAGCAAAAAGTGGGTTGGTAAATATCCAACCACTTGAGAATTGGATTTTTTCAACTCCCCCTAATTTTTGGATCATTAGGCCACTTGCATCCACAACATGCTTGTGGCATGCACATCCACCACACATAAAGCATGTTGGGATTAGTTAGAAGTCTCTTTCCTATAAAATTCCACCAAGCTATTATTAGGGGGTTGTACTAGTGGAATTTCCCAAACATGGATTTTGGGGCTCATTTTTAGTGCCTGAAATAATTCTATATAGTTTTCGAATTTTGTTTGCACACATGAACTCTAAAATTTTCGTTTTGTTGCGATCTTATATCTTTTTTGTTTACGAGGAAAAATGGGAGAGCAAAAGTTTGGACCCGAGAAAAAAAAAAATTTGATCCCAAATGGAAATGCACAAATGCTGAGAGAGATAATTCCAAAAAGCAAAAAGTGATTTTAAAGGGTAGGCAAAAAGTGGGTTGGTAAATATCCAACCACTTGAGAATTTGATTTTTTCTACTCCCCCTAATTTTTGGATCATTAGGCTACTCGCATCCTCAACATGCTTGTGGCATGCACATCCACCACACTTAAAGCATGTTGGGATCAGTTAGAAGTCCCTTTCCTATAAAATTCCACCAAGCTATTATTAGGGGGTTGTACTAGTGGAATTTCCCAAACATGGATTTTGGGGTTCATTTTTAGTGCCTGAAATAATTCTCTATAGTTTTCGAATTTTGTTTGCACACATGAACTCTAAAATTTTCGTTTTGTTGCGATCTTATATCTTTTTTGTTTACGAGGAAAAATGGGAGAGCACAACTTTGGACCCGAAAATAAAATGAAATTTGAACATCCCAAATGGAAATGCACAAATGCTGAGAGAGATAATTCCAAAAACCAAAAAGTGATTTTTAAGGATAAGGAAAAAGTGGGTTGGTAAATATCCAACCACTTGAGATTGGATTTTTTCAACTCCCCCTAATTTTTGGATCATTAGGCCACTTGCATCCTCAACATGCTTGTGGCATGCACATCCACCACACTTAAAGCATGTTGGGATCAGTTAGAAGTCCCTTTCCTATAAAATTCCACCAAGCTATTATTAGGGGGTTGTACTAGTGGAATTTCCCAAACATGGATTTTGGGGCTCATTTTTAGTGCCTGAAATAATTCTCTATAGTTTTCGAATTTTGTTTGCACACATGAACTCTAAAATTTTCGTTTTGTTGCGATCTTATATCTTTTTTGTTTACGAGGAAAAATGGGAGAGCAAAAGTTTGGACCCGAGAAAAAAAAAAAATTTGATCCCAAATGGAAATGCATAAATGCTGAGAGAGATAATTCCAAAAAGCAAAAAGTGATTTTTAAGGGTAGGCAAAAAGTGGGTTGGTAAATATCCAACCACTTGAGAATTTGATTTTTTCTACTCCCCCTAATTTTTGGATCATTAGGCTACTCGCATCCTCAACATGCTTGTGGCATGCACATCCACCACACTTAAAGCATGTTGGGATAAGTTAGAAGTCCCCTTCTTATAAAATTCCACCAAGCTATTATTAGGGGGTTGTACTAGTGGAATTTCCCAAACATGGATTTTGGGGTACATTTTTAATGCCTGATATAATTATCTATAGTTATCGAAACTTTTTTGAACACATGAACTCTAAAATTTTCGTTTTGTTGCGATCTTATATCTTTTTTGTTTACGAGGAAAAATGGGAGAGCAAAAGTTTGGACCCGAGAAAAAAAAAAAATTTGATCCCAAATGGAAATGCACAAATGCTGAGAGAGATAATTCCAAAAAGCAAAAAGTGATTTTTAAGGGTAGGCAAAAAGTGGGTTGGTAAATATCCAACCACTTGAGAATTTGATTTTTTCTACTCCCCCTAATTTTTGGATCATTAGGCTATTCGCATCCTCAACATGCTTGTGGCATGCACATCCACCACACTTAAAGCATGTTGGGATCAGTTAGAAGTCCCTTTCCTATAGAATTCCACCAAGCTATTATTAGGGGGTTGTACTAGTGGAATTTCCCAAACAAGGATTTTGGCGTTCATTTTTAGTACCTGAAATAATTCTCTATAGTTTTCGAATTTTTTTTCCGCACGTGAACTCTAAAATTTTCGTTTTGGTGCGATCTTATATCTTTTTTGTTTACGAGGAAAAATGGGAGAGGACAAGTTTGGACCCGAAAAAAAAAACAAATTTGAACATCCCAAATGGAAAAGCACAAATGCTGAGAGAGATAATTCCAAAAAGCAAAAAGTGGGTTGGTAAATATCCAACCACTTGAGAATTTGATTTTTTCTTCTCCCCCTAATTTTTGGATCATTAGGCCACTTGCATCCTCAACATGCTTGTGGCATGCACATCCACCACACTTAAAGCATGTTGGGATCAGTTAGAAGTCCCTTTCTTATAAAATTCCACCAAGCTATTATTAGGGGGTTGTACTAGTGGAATTTCCCAAACATGGATTTTGGGGTACATTTTTAATGCCTGATATAATTATCTATAGTTATCGAAACTTTTTTGAACACATGAACTCTAAAATTTTCGTTTTGTTGCGATCTTATATCTATTTTGTTTACGAGGAAAAATGGGAGAGCACAACTTTGGACCCGAAAAAACAAAAAAAATTTGAACATCCCAAATGGAAATGCACAAATGCTGAGAGAGATAATTCCAAAAAGCAAAAAGTGATTTTTAAGGATAAGCAAAAAGTGGGTTGGTAAATATCCAACCACTTGAGAATTGGATTTTTTCAACTCCCCCTAATTTTTGGATCATTAGGCTACTCGCATCCTCAACATGCTTGTGGCATGCACATCCACCACACTTAAAGCATGTTGGGATCAGTTAGAAGTCCCTTTCCTATAAAATTCCACCAAGCTATTATTAGGGGGTTGTACTAGTGGAATTTCCCAAACATGGACTTTGGGGTTCATTTTTAGTGCCTGAAATAATTCTCTATAGTTTTCGAATTTTTTTTGCACACATGAACTCTAAAATTTTTCGTTTGGTTGGGATCTTATATCTTTTTTGTTTACGAGGAAAAATGGGAGAGCACAACTTTGGACCCGAAAAAAAAAAAATTTGAACATCCCAAATGGAAATGCACAAATGCTGAGAGAGATAATTCCAAAAAGCAAAAAGTGATTTTAAAGGATAGGCAAAAAGTGGGTAGGTAAATATCCAACCATTTGAGAATTTGATTTTTACTACTCCCCCTAATTTTTGGATCATTAGGCCACTTGCATCCTCAACATGCTTGTGGCATGCACATCCACCACACTTAAAGCATGTTGGGATCAGTTAGAAGTCCCTTTCCTATAAAATTCCACCAAGCTATTATTAGGGGGTTGTACTAGTTGAATTTCCCAAACATGGATTTTGGGGTTCATTTTTAGTACCCGAAATAATTCTCTATAGTTTTCGAATTTTTTTTCCGCACGTGAACTCTAAAATTTTCGTTTTGGTGCAATCTTATATCTTTTTTTTTTACGAGGAAAAATGGGAGAGGACAAGTTTGGACCCGAAAAAAAAAAAAAATTTGAACATCCCAAATGGAAAAGCACAAATGCTGAGAGAGATAATTCCAAAAAGCAAAAAGTGGGTTGGTAAATATCCAACCACTTGAGAATTTGATTTTTTCTACTCCCCCTAATTTTTGGATCATTAGGCCACTTGCATCCTCAACATGCTTGTGGCATGCACATCCACCACACTTAAAGCATCTTGGGATAAGTTAGAAGTCCCCTTCTTATAAAATTCCACCAAGCTATTATTAGGGGGTTGTACTAGTGGAATTTCCCAAACATGGATTTTGGGGTTCATTTTTAGTGCCTGAAATAATTCTCTATAGTTTTCGAATTTTTTTTGCACACATGAACTCTAAAATTTTTCGTTTGGTTGGGATCTTATATCTTTTTTGTTTACGAGGAAAAATGGGAGAGCACAAGTTTGGACCCGAAAAAAAAAAAATTTGAACATCCCAAATGGAAATGCACAAATGCTGAGAGAGATAATTCCAAAAAGCAAAAAGTGATTTTAAAGGATAGGCAAAAAGTGGGTAGGTAAATATCCAACCATTTGAGAATTTGATTTTTACTACTCCCCCTAATTTTTGGATCATTAGGCCACTTGCATCCTCAACATGCTTGTGGCATGCACATCCACCACACTTAAAGCATGTTGGGATCAGTTAGAAGTCCCTTTCCTATAAAATTCCACCAAGCTATTATTAGGGGGTTGTACTAGTTGAATTTCCCAAACATGGATTTTGGGGTTCATTTTTAGTACCCGAAATAATTCTCTATAGTTTTCGAATTTTTTTTCCGCACGTGAACTCTAAAATTTTCGTTTTGGTGCGATCTTATATCTTTTTTTTTTACGAGGAAAAATGGGAGAGGACAAGTTTGGACCCGAAAAAAAAAAAAAATTTGAACATCCCAAATGGAAAAGCACAAATGCTGAGAGAGATAATTCCAAAAAGCAAAAAGTGGGTTGGTAAATATCCAACCACTTGAGAATTTGATTTTTTCTACTCCCCCTAATTTTTGGATCATTAGGCCACTTGCATCCTCAACATGCTTGTGGCATGCACATCCACCACACTTAAAGCATCTTGGGATAAGTTGGAAGTCCCCTTCTTATAAAATTCCACCAAGCTATTATTAGGGGGTTGTACTAGTGGAATTTCCCAAACATGGATTTTGGGGTACATTTTTAATGCCTGATATAATTATCTATAGTTATCGAAACTTTTTTGAACACCTGAACTCTAAAATTTTCGTTTTGTTGCGATCTTATATCTATTTTGTTTACGAGGAAAAATGGGAGAGCACAACTTTGGACCCGAAAAAAAAAAAAAATTTGAACATCCCAAATGGAAATGCACAAATGCTGAGAGAGATAATTCCAAAAAGCAAAAAGTGATTTTTAAGGATAAGCAAAAAGTGGGTTGGTAAATATCCAACCACTTGAGAATTGGATTTTTTCAACTCCCCCTAATTTTTGGATCATTAGGCCACTTGCATCCTCAACATGCTTGTGGCATGCACATCCACCACACATAAAG
Organism: Aristolochia californica; assembly: GCF_029961685.1. Lineage (NCBI taxonomy): Eukaryota > Viridiplantae > Streptophyta > Magnoliopsida > Piperales > Aristolochiaceae > Aristolochia > Aristolochia californica. The sequence goes on along the minus strand of NW_027182257.1, from coordinate 20,546,165 downwards.
CATGTTGGGATTAGTTAGAAGTCTCTTTCCTATAAAATTCCACCAAGCTATTATTAGGGGGTTGTACTAGTGGAATTTCCCAAACATCGATTTTGGGGCTCATTTTTAGTGCCTGAAATAATTCTATATAGTTTTCGAATTTTGTTTGCACACATGAACTCTAAAATTTTCGTTTTGTTGCGATCTTATATCTTTTTTGTTTACGAGGAAAAATGGGAGAGCAAAAGTTTGGACCCGAGAAAAAAAAAAAATTTGATCCCAAATGGAAATGCACAAATGCTGAGAGAGATAATTCCAAAAAGCAAAAAGTGATTTTAAAGGGTAGGCAAAAAGTGGGTTGGTAAATATCCAACCACTTGAGAATTTGATTTTTTCTACTCCCCCTAATTTTTGGATCATTAGGCTACTCGCATCCTCAACATGCTTGTGGCATGCACATCCACCACACTTAAAGCATGTTGGGATCAGTTAGAAGTCCCTTTCCTATAAAATTCCACCAAGCTATTATTAGGGGGTTGTACTAGTGGAATTTCCCAAACATGGATTTTGGGGTTCATTTTTAGTGCCTGAAATAATTCTCTATAGTTTTCGAATTTTGTTTGCACACATGAACTCTAAAATTTTCGTTTTGTTGCGATCTTATATCTTTTTTGTTTACGAGGAAAAATGGGAGAGCACAACTTTGGACCCGAAAATAAAATGAAATTTGAACATCCCAAATGGAAATGCACAAATGCTGAGAGAGATAATTCCAAAAACCAAAAAGTGATTTTTAAGGATAAGCAAAAAGTGGGTTGGTAAATATCCAACCACTTGAGATTGGATTTTTTCAACTCCCCCTAATTTTTGGATCATTAGGCCACTTGCATCCTCAACATGCTTGTGGCATGCACATCCGCCACACTTAAAGCATGTTGGGATCAGTTAGAAGTCCCTTTCCTATAAAATTCCACCAAGCTATTATTAGGGGGTTGTACTAGTGGAATTTCCCAAACATGGATTTTGGGGCTCATTTTTAGTGCCTGAAATAATTCTCTATAGTTTTCGAATTTTGTTTGCACACATGAACTCTAAAATTTTCGTTTTGTTGCGATCTTATATCTTTTTTGTTTACGAGGAAAAATGGGAGAGCAAAAGTTTGGACCCGAGAAAAAAAAAAAATTTGATCCCAAATGGAAATGCACAAATGCTGAGAGAGATAATTCCAAAAAGCAAAAAGTGATTTTTAAGGGTAGGCAAAAAGTGGGTTGGTAAATATCCAACCACTTGAGAATTTGATTTTTTCTACTCCCCCTAATTTTTGGATCATTAGGCTACTCGCATCCTCAACATGCTTGTGGCATGCACATCCACCACACTTAAAGCATGTTGGGATTAGTTAGAAGTCCCTTTCCTATAAAATTCCACCAAGCTATTATTAGGGGGTTGTACTAGTGGAATTTCCCAAACATGGATTTTGGGGCTCATTTTTAGTGCCTGAAATAATTCTCTATAGTTTTCTAATTTTGTTTGCACACATGAACTCTAAAATTTTCGTTTTGTTGCGATCTTATATCTTTTTTGTTTACGAGGAAAAATGGGAGAGCAAAAGTTCGGATCCGAGAAAAAAAAATTTTTTGATCCCAAATGGAAATGCACAAATGCTGAGAGAGATAATTCCAAAAAGCAAAAAGAGATTTTTAAGGGTAGGCAAAAAGTGGGTTGGCAAATATCCAACCACTTGAGAATTTGATTTTTTCTACTCCCCCTAATTTTTGGATCATTAGGCTACTCGCATCCTCAACATGCTTGTGGCATGCACATCCACCACACTTAAAGCATGTTGGGATCAGTTAGAAGTCCCTTTCCTATAAAATTCCACCAAGCTATTATTAGGGGGTTGTACTAGTGGAATTTCCCAAACATGGATTTTGGGGTTCATTTTTAGTGCCTGAAATAATTCTCTATAGTTTTCGAATTTTTTTTGCACACATGAACTCTAAAATTTTTCGTTTGGTTGGGATCTTATATCTTTTTTGTTTACGAGGAAAAATGGGAGAGCACAAGTTTGGACCCGAAAAAAAAAAAATTTGAACATCCCAAATGGAAATGCACAAATGCTGAGAGAGATAATTCCAAAAAGCAAAAAGTGATTTTAAAGGATAGGCAAAAAGTGGGTAGGTAAATATCCAACCATTTGAGAATTTGATTTTTACTACTCCCCCTAATTTTTGGATCATTAGGCCACTTGCATCCTCAACATGCTTGTGGCATGCACATCCACCACACTTAAAGCATGTTGGGATCAGTTAGAAGTCCCTTTCCTATAAAATTCCACCAAGCTATTATTAGGGGGTTGTACTAGTTGAATTTCCCAAACATGGATTTGGGGTTCATTTTTAGTACCCGAAATAATTCTCTATAGTTTTCGAATTTTTTTTCCACACGTGAACTCTAAAATTTTCGTTTTGGTGCGATCTTATATCTTTTTTTTTTACGAGGAAAAATGGGAGAGGACAAGTTTGGACCCGAAAAAAAAAAAAATTTTGAACATCCCAAATTTGAAAAGCACAAATGCTGAGAGAGATAATTCCAAAAAGCAAAAAGTGGGTTGGTAAATATCCAACCACTTGAGAATTTGATTTTTTCTACTCCCCCTAATTTTTGGATCATTAGGCCACTTGCATCCTCAACATGCTTGTGGCATGCACATCCACCACACTTAAAGCATCTTGGGATAAGTTAGAAGTCCCCTTCTTATAAAATTCCACCAAGCTATTATTAGGGGGTTGTACTAGTGGAATTTCCCAAACATGGATTTTGGGGTACATTTTTAATGCCTGATATAATTATCTATAGTTATCGAAACTTTTTTGAACACCTGAACTCTAAAATTTTTGTTTTGTTGCGATCTTATATCTATTTTGTTTACGAGGAAAAATGGGAGAGCACAACTTTGGACCCGAAAAAAAAAAAAAATTTGAACATCCCAAATGGAAATGCACAAATGCTGAGAGAGATAATTCCAAAAAGCAAAAAGTGATTTTTAAGGATAAGCAAAAAGTGGGTTGGTAAATATCCAACCACTTGAGAATTGGATTTTTTCAACTCCCCCTAATTTTTGGATCATTAGGCCACTTGCATCCTCAACATGCTTGTGGCATGCACATCCACCACACATAAAGCATGTTGGGATTAGTTAGAAGTCTCTTTCCTATAAAATTCCACCAAGCTATTATTAGGGGGTTGTACTAGTGGAATTTCCCAAACATGGATTTTGGGGCTCATTTTTAGTGCCTGAAATAATTCTATATAGTTTTCGAATTTTGTTTGCACACATGAACTCTAAAATTTTCGTTTTGTTGCGATCTTATATCTTTTTTGTTTACGAGGAAAAATGGGAGAGCAAAAGTTTGGACCCGAGAAAAAAAAAAAATTTGATCCCAAATGGAAATGCACAAATGCTGAGAGAGATAATTCCAAAAAGCAAAAAGTGATTTTAAAGGGTAGGCAAAAAGTGGGTTGGTAAATATCCAACCACTTGAGAATTTGATTTTTTCTACTCCCCCTAATTTTTGGATCATTAGGCTACTCGCATCCTCAACATGCTTGTGGCATGCACATCCACCACACTTAAAGCATGTTGGGATCAGTTAGAAGTCCCTTTCCTATAAAATTCCACCAAGCTATTATTAGGGGGTTGTACTAGTGGAATTTCCCAAACATGGATTTTGGGGTTCATTTTTAGTGCCTGAAATAATTCTCTATAGTTTTCGAATTTTGTTTGCACACATGAACTCTAAAATTTTCGTTTTGTTGCGATCTTATATCTTTTTTGTTTACGAGGAAAAATGGGAGAGCACAACTTTGGACCCGAAAATAAAATGAAATTTGAACATCCCAAATGGAAATGCACAAATGCTGAGAGAGATAATTCCAAAAACCAAAAAGTGATTTTTAAGGATAAGCAAAAAGTGGGTTGGTAAATATCCAACCACTTGAGATTGGATTTTTTCAACTCCCCCTAATTTTTGGATCATTAGGCCACTTGCATCCTCAACATGCTTGTGGCATGCACATCCACCACACTTAAAGCATGTTGGGATCAGTTAGAAGTCCCTTTCCTATAAAATTCCACCAAGCTATTATTAGGGGGTTGTACTAGTGGAATTTCCCAAACATGGATTTTGGGGCTCATTTTTAGTGCCTGAAATAATTCTCTATAGTTTTCGAATTTTGTTTGCACACATGAACTCTAAAATTTTCGTTTTGTTGCGATCTTATATCTTTTTTGTTTACGAGGAAAAATGGGAGAGCAAAAGTTTGGACCCGAGAAAAAAAAAAAATTTGATCCCAAATGGAAATGCACAAATGCTGAGAGAGATAATTCCAAAAAGCAAAAAGTGATTTTTAAGGGTAGGCAAAAAGTGGGTTGGTAAATATCCAACCACTTGAGAATTTGATTTTTTCTACTCCCCCTAATTTTTGGATCATTAGGCTACTCGCATCCTCAACATGCTTGTGGCATGCACATCCACCACACTTAAAGCATGTTGGGATCAGTTAGAAGTCCCTTTCCTATAAAATTCCACCAAGCTATTATTAGGGGGTTGTACTAGTGGAATTTCCCAAACAAGGATTTTGGCGTTCATTTTTAGTACCTGAAATAATTCTCTATAGTTTTCGAATTTTTTTTCCGCACGTGAACTCTAAAATTTTCGTTTTGGTGCGATCTTATATCTTTTTTGTTTACGAGGAAAAATGGGAGAGGACAAGTTTGGACCCGAAAAAAAAAACAAATTTGAACATCCCAAATGGAAAAGCACAAATGCTGAGAGAGATAATTCCAAAAAGCAAAAAGTGGGTTGGTAAATATCCAACCACTTGAGAATTTGATTTTTTCTTCTCCCCCTAATTTTTGGATCATTAGGCCACTTGCATCCTCAACATGCTTGTGGCATGCACATCCACCACACTTAAAGCATGTTGGGATCAGTTAGAAGTCCCTTTCTTATAAAATTCCACCAAGCTATTATTAGGGGGTTGTACTAGTGGAATTTCCCAAACATGGATTTTGGGGTACATTTTTAATGCCTGATATAATTATCTATAGTTATCGAAACTTTTTTGAACACATGAACTCTAAAATTTTCGTTTTGTTGCGATCTTATATCTATTTTGTTTACGAGGAAAAATGGGAGAGCACAACTTTGGACCCGAAAAAAAAAAAAATTTGAACATCCCAAATGGAAATGCACAAATGCTGAGAGAGATAATTCCAAAAAGCAAAAAGTGATTTTTAAGGATAAGCAAAAAGTGGGTTGGTAAATATCCAACCACTTGAGAATTGGATTTTTTCAACTCCCCCTAATTTTTGGATCATTAGGCCACTTGCATCCTCAACATGCTTGTGGCATGCACATCCACCACACATAAAGCATGTTGGGATTAGTTAGAAGTCCCTTTCCTATAAAATTCCACCAAGCTATTATTAGGGGGTTGTACTAATGGAGTTTCCCAAACATGGATTTTGGGGCTCATTTTTAGTGCCTGAAATAATTCTCTATAGTTTTCGAATTTTGTTTGCACACATGAACTCTAAAATTTTCGTTTTGTTGCAATCTTATATCTTTTTTGTTTACGAGGAAAAATGGGAGAGCAAACGTTTGGACCCGAGAAAAAAAAAAAATTTGATCCCAAATGGAAATGCACAAATGCTGAGAGAGATAATTCCAAAATGCAAAAAGTGATTTTTAAGGGTAGGCAAAAAGTGGGTTGGTAAATATCCAACCACTTGAGAATTTGATTTTTTCTACTCCCCCTAATTTTTGGATCATTAGGCTACTCGCATCCTCAACATGCTTGAGGCATGCACATCCACCACACTTATAGCATGTTGGGATCAGTTAGAAGTCCCTTTCCTATAAAATTCCACCAAGCTATTATTAGGGGGTTGTACTAGTGTAATTTCCCAAACATGGATTTTGGGGTTCATTTTTAGTGCCTGAAATAATTCTCTATAGTTTTCGAATTTTTTTTGCACACATGAACTCTAAAATTTTTCGTTTGGTTGGGATCTTATATCTTTTTTGTTTACGAGGAAAAATGGGAGAGCACAAGTTTGGACCCGAAAAAAAAAAAATTTGAACATCCCAAATGGAAATGCACAAATGCTGAGAGAGATAATTCCAAAAAGCAAAAAGTGATTTTAAAGGATAGGCAAAAAGTGGGTAGGTAAATATCCAACCATTTGAGAATTTGATTTTTACTACTCCCCCTAATTTTTGGATCATTAGGCCACTTGCATCCTCCACATGCTTGTGGCATGCACATCCACCACACTTAAAGCATGTTGGGATCAGTTAGAAGTCCCTTTCCTATAAAATTCCACCAAGCTGTTATTAGGGGGTTGTACTAGTGGAATTTCCCAAACATGGATTTTGGGGTTCATTTTTAGTACCTGAAATAATTCTCTATAGTTTTCGAATTTTTTTTCTGCACGTGAACTCTAAAATTTTCGTTTTGGTGCGATCTTATATCTTTTTTGTTTACGAGGAAAAATGGGAGAGGAAAAGTTTGGACCCGAAAAAAAAAAAAAATTTGAACATCCCAAATGGAAAAGCACAAATGCTGAGAGAGATAATTCCAAAAAGAAAAAAGTGGGTTGGTAAATATCCAACCACTTGAGAATTTGATTTTTTCTACTCCCCCTAATTTTTGGATCATTAGGCCACTTGCATCCTCAACATGCTTGTGGCATGCACATCCACCACACTTAAAGCATGCTGGGATCAGTTAGAAGCCCCTTTCTTATAAAATTCCACCAAGCTATTATTAGGGGGTTGTACTAGTGGAATTTCCCAAACATGGATTTTGGGGTACATTTTTAATGCCTGATATAATTATCTATAGTTATCGAAACTTTTTTGAACACATGAACTCTAAAATTTTCGTTTTGTTGCGATCTTATATCTATTTTGTTTACGAGGAAAAATGGGAGAGCACAACTTTGGACCCGAAAAAAAAAAAAAATTTGAACATCCCAAATGGAAATGCACAAATGCTGAGAGAGATAATTCCAAAAAGCAAAAAGTGATTTTTAAGGATAAGCAAAAAGTGGGTTGGTAAATATCCAACCACTTGAGAATTGGATTTTTTCAACTCCCCCTAATTTTTGGATCATTAGGCCACTTGCATCCTCAACATGCTTGTGGCATGCACATCCACCACACATAAAGCATGTTGGGATTAGTTAGAAGTCCCTTTCCTATAAAATTCCACCAAGCTATTATTAGGGGGTTGTACTAGTGGAGTTTCCCAAACATGGATTTTGGGGCTCATTTTTAGTGCCTGAAATAATTCTCTATAGTTTTCGAATTTTGTTTGCACACATGAACTCTAAAATTTTCGTTTTGTTGCGATCTTATATCTTTTTTGTTTACGAGGAAAAATGGGAGAGCAAAAGTTTGGACCCGAGAAAAAAAACAAATTTTGATCCCAAATGGAAATGCACAAATGCTGAGAGAGATAATTCCAAAAAGCAAAAAGTGATTTTTAAGGGTAGGCAAAAAGTGGGTTGGTAAATATCCAACCACTTGAGAATTTGATTTTTTCTACTCCCCCTAATTTTTGGATCATTAGGCTACTCGCATCCTCAACATGCTTGTGGCATGCACATCCACCACACTTAAAGCATGTTGGGATCAGTTAGAAGTCCCTTTCCTATAAAATTCCACCAAGCTATTATTAGGGGGTTGTACTAGTGGAATTTCCCAAACATGGATTTTGGGGTTCATTTTTAGTGCCTGAAATAATTCTCTATAGTTTTCGAATTTTTTTTGCACACATGAACTCTAAAATTTTTCGTTTGGTTGGGATCTTATATCTTTTTTGTTTACGAGGAAAAATGGGAGAGCACAAGTTTGGACCCGAAAAAAAAAAAATTTGAACATCCCAAATGGAAATGCACAAATGCTGAGAGAGATAATTCCAAAAAGCAAAAAGTGATTTTAAAGGATAGGCAAAAAGTGGGTAGGTAAATATCCAACCATTTGAGAATTTGATTTTTACTACTCCCCCTAATTTTTGGATCATTAGGCCACTTGCATCCTCAACATGCTTGTGGCATGCACATCCACCACACTTAAAGCATGTTGGGATCAGTTAGAAGTCCCTTTCCTATAAAATTCCACCAAGCTATTATTAGGGGGTTGTACTAGTTGAATTTCCCAAACATGGATTTGGGGTTCATTTTTAGTACCCGAAATAATTCTCTACAGTTTTCGAATTTTTTTTCCACACGTGAACTCTAAAATTTTCGTTTTGGTGCGATCTTATATCTTTTTTTTTTACGAGGAAAAATGGGAGAGGACAAGTTTGGACCCGAAAAAAAAAAAAATTTTGAACATCCCAAATTTGAAAAGCACAAATGCTGAGAGAGATAATTCCAAAAAGCAAAAAGTGGGTTGGTAAATATCCAACCACTTGAGAATTTGATTTTTTCTACTCCCCCTAATTTTTGGATCATTAGGCCACTTGCATCCTCAACATGCTTGTGGCATGCACATCCACCACACTTAAAGCATCTTGGGATAAGTTAGAAGTCCCCTTCTTATAAAATTCCACCAAGCTATTATTAGGGGGTTGTACTAGTGGAATTTCCCAAACATGGATTTTGGGGTACATTTTTAATGCCTGATATAATTATCTATAGTTATCGAAACTTTTTTGAACACCTGAACTCTAAAATTTTCGTTTTGTTGCGATCTTATATCTATTTTGTTTACGAGGAAAAATGGGAGAGCACAACTTTGGACCCGAAAAAAAAAAAAAATTTGAACATCCCAAATGGAAATGCACAAATGCTGAGAGAGATAATTCCAAAAAGCAAAAAGTGATTTTTAAGGATAAGCAAAAAGTGGGTTGGTAAATATCCAACCACTTGAGAATTGGATTTTTTCAACTCCCCCTAATTTTTGGATCATTAGGCCACTTGCATCCTCAACATGCTTGTGGCATGCACATCCACCACACATAAAGCATGTTGGGATTAGTTAGAAGTCTCTTTCCTATAAAATTCCACCAAGCTATTATTAGGGGGTTGTACTAGTGGAATTTCCCAAACATGGATTTTGGGGCTCATTTTTAGTGCCTGAAATAATTCTATATAGTTTTCGAATTTTGTTTGCACACATGAACTCTAAAATTTTAGTTTTGTTGCGATCTTATATCTTTTTTGTTTACGAGGAAAAATGGGAGAGCAAAAGTTTGGACCCAAGAAAAAAAAAAAATTTGATCCCAAATGGAAATGCACAAATGCTGAGAGAGATAATTCCAAAAAGCAAAAAGTGATTTTAAAGGGTAGGCAAAAAGTGGGTTGGTAAATATCCAACCACTTGAGAATTTGATTTTTTCTACTCCCCCTAATTTTTGGATCATTAGGCTACTCGCATCCTCAACATGCTTGTGGCATGCACATCCACCACACTTAAAGCATGTTGGGATCAGTTAGAAGTCCCTTTCCTATAAAATTCCACCAAGCTATTATTAGGGGGTTGTACTAGTGGAATTTCCCAAACATGGATTTTGGGGTTCATTTTTAGTGCCTGAAATAATTCTCTATAGTTTTCGAATTTTGTTTGCACACATGAACTCTAAAATTTTCGTTTTGTTGCGATCTTATATCTTTTTTGTTTACGAGGAAAAATGGGAGAGCACAACTTTGGACCCGAAAATAAAATGAAATTTGAACATCCCAAATGGAAATGCACAAATGCTGAGAGAGATAATTCCAAAAACCAAAAAGTGATTTTTAAGGATAAGCAAAAAGTGGGTTGGTAAATATCCAACCACTTGAGATTGGATTTTTTCAACTCCCCCTAATTTTTGGATCATTAGGCCACTTGCATCCTCAACATGCTTGTGGCATGCACATCCACCACACTTAAAGCATGTTGGGATCAGTTAGAAGTCCCTTTCCTATAAAATTCCACCAAGCTATTATTAGGGGGTTGTACTAGTGGAATTTCCCAAACATGGATTTTGGGGCTCATTTTTAGTGCCTGAAATAATTCTCTATAGTTTTCGAATTTTGTTTGCACACATGAACTCTAAAATTTTCGTTTTGTTGCGATCTTATATCTTTTTTGTTTACGAGGAAAAATGGGAGAGCAAAAGTTTGGACCCGAGAAAAAAAAAAAATTTGATCCCAAATGGAAATGCACAAATGCTGAGAGAGATAATTCCAAAAAGCAAAAAGTGATTTTTAAGGGTAGGCAAAAAGTGGGTTGGTAAATATCCAACCACTTGAGAATTTGATTTTTTCTACTCCCCCTAATTTTTGGATCATTAGGCTACTCGCATCCTCAACATGCTTGTGGCATGCACATCCACCACACTTAAAGCATGTTGGGATAAGTTAGAAGTCCCTTTCTTATAAAATTCCACCAAGCTATTATTAGGGGGTTGTACTAGTGAAATTTCCCAAACATGGATTTTGGGGTACATTTTTAATGCCTGATATAATTATCTATAGTTATCGAAACTTTTTTGAACACATGAACTCTAAAATTTTCGTTTTGTTGCGATCTTATATCTTTTTTGTTTACGAGGAAAAATGGGAGAGCAAAAGTTTGGACCCGAGAAAAAAAAAAAATTTGATCCCAAATGGAAATGCACAAATGCTGAGAGAGATAATTCCAAAAAGCAAAAAGTGATTTTTAAGGGTAGGCAAAAAGTGGGTTGGTAAATATCCAACCACTTGAGAATTTGATTTTTTCTACTCCCCCTAATTTTTGGATCATTGGGCTACTCGCATCCTCAACATGCTTGTGGCATGCACATCCACCACACTTAAAGCATGTTGGGATCAGTTAGAAGTCCCTTTCCTATAGAATTCCACCAAGCTATTATTAGGGGGTTGTACTAGTGGAATTTCCCAAACAAGGATTTTGGCGTTCATTTTTAGTACCTGAAATAATTCTCTATAGTTTTCGAATTTTTTTTCCGCACGTGAACTCTAAAATTTTCGTTTTGGTGCGATCTTATATCTTTTTTGTTTACGAGGAAAAATGGGAGAGGACAAGTTTGGACCCGAAAAAAAAAACAAATTTGAACATCCCAAATGGAAAAGCACAAATGCTGAGAGAGATAATTCCAAAAAGCAAAAAGTGGGTTGGTAAATATCCAACCACTTGAGAATTTGATTTTTTCTTCTCCCCCTAATTTTTGGATCATTAGGCCACTTGCATCCTCAACATGCTTGTGGCATGCACATCCACCACACTTAAAGCATGTTGGGATCAGTTAGAAGTCCCTTTCTTATAAAATTCCACCAAGCTATTATTAGGGGGTTGTACTAGTGGAATTTCCCAAACATGGATTTTGGGGTACATTTTTAATGCCTGATATAATTATCTATAGTTATCGAAACTTTTTTGAACACATGAACTCTAAAATTTTCGTTTTGTTGCGATCTTATATCTATTTTGTTTACGAGGAAAAATGGGAGAGCACAACTTTGGACCCGAAAAAAAAAAAAATTTGAACATCCCAAATGGAAATGCACAAATGCTGAGAGAGATAATTCCAAAAAGCAAAGAGTGATTTTTAAGGATAAGCAAAAAGTGGGTTGGTAAATATCCAACCACTTGAGAATTGGATTTTTTCAACTCCCCCTAATTTTTGGATCATTAGGCCACTTGCATCCTCAACATGCTTGTGGCATGCACATCCACCACACATAAAGCATGTTGGGATTAGTTAGAAGTCCCTTTCCTATAAAATTCCACCAAGCTATTATTAGGGGGTTGTACTAGTGGAGTTTCCCAAACATGGATTTTGGGGCTCATTTTTAGTGCCTGAAATAATTCTCTATAGTTTTCGAATTTTGTTTGCACACATGAACTCTAAAATTTTCGTTTTGTTGCAATCTTATATCTTTTTTGTTTACGAGGAAAAATGGGAGAGCAAAAGTTTGGACCCGAGAAAAAAAAAAAATTTGATCCCAAATGGAAATGCACAAATGCTGAGAGAGATAATTCCAAAATGCAAAAAGTGATTTTTAAGGGTAGGCAAAAAGTGGGTTGGTAAATATCCAACCACTTGAGAATTTGATTTTTTCTACTCCCCCTAATTTTTGGATCATTAGGCTACTCGCATCCTCAACATGCTTGAGGCATGCACATCCACCACACTTATAGCATGTTGGGATCAGTTAGAAGTCCCTTTCCTATAAAATTCCACCAAGCTATTATTAGGGGGTTGTACTAGTGTAATTTCCCAAACATGGATTTTGGGGTTCATTTTTAGTGCCTGAAATAATTCTCTATAGTTTTCGAATTTTTTTTGAACACATGAACTCTAAAATTTTTCGTTTGGTTGGGATCTTATATCTTTTTTGTTTACGAGGAAAAATGGGAGAGCACAAGTTTGGACCCGAAAAAAAAAAAATTTGAACATCCCAAATGGAAATGCACAAATGCTGAGAGAGATAATTCCAAAAAGCAAAAAGTGATTTTAAAGGATAGGCAAAAAGTGGGTAGGTAAATATCCAACCATTTGAGAATTTGATTTTTACTACTCCCCCTAATTTTTGGATCATTAGGCCACTTGCATCCTCCACATGCTTGTGGCATGCACATCCACCACACTTAAAGCATGTTGGGATCAGTTAGAAGTCCCTTTCCTATAAAATTCCACCAAGCTGTTATTAGGGGGTTGTACTAGTGGAATTTCCCAAACATGGATTTTGGGGTTCATTTTTAGTACCTGAAATAATTCTCTATAGTTTTCGAATTTTTTTTCTGCACGTGAACTCTAAAATTTTCGTTTTGGTGCGATCTTATATCTTTTTTGTTTACGAGGAAAAATGGGAGAGGAAAAGTTTGGACCCGAAAAAAAAAAAAAATTTGAACATCCCAAATGGAAAAGCACAAATGCTGAGAGAGATAATTCCAAAAAGAAAAAAGTGGGTTGGTAAATATCCAACCACTTGAGAATTTGATTTTTTCTACTCCCCCTAATTTTTGGATCATTAGGCCACTTGCATCCTCAACATGCTTGTGGCATGCACATCCACCACACTTAAAGCATGCTGGGATCAGTTAGAAGCCCCTTTCTTATAAAATTCCACCAAGCTATTATTAGGGGGTTGTACTAGTGGAATTTCCCAAACATGGATTTTGGGGTACATTTTTAATGCCTGATATAATTATCTATAGTTATCGAAACTTTTTTGAACACATGAACTCTAAAATTTTCGTTTTGTTGCGATCTTATATCTATTTTGTTTACGAGGAAAAATGGGAGAGCACAACTTTGGACCCGAAAAAAAAAAAAAATTTGAACATCCCAAATGGAAATGCACAAATGCTGAGAGAGATAATTCCAAAAAGCAAAAAGTGATTTTTAAGGATAAGCAAAAAGTGGGTTGGTAAATATCCAACCACTTGAGAATTGGATTTTTTCAACTCCCCCTAATTTTTGGATCATTAGGCCACTTGCATCCTCAACATGCTTGTGGCATGCACATCCACCACACATAAAGCATGTTGGGATTAGTTAGAAGTCCCTTTCCTATAAAATTCCACCAAGCTATTATTAGGGGGTTGTACTAGTGGAGTTTCCCAAACATGGATTTTGGGGCTCATTTTTAGTGCCTGAAATAATTCTCTATAGTTTTCGAATTTTGTTTGCACACATGAACTCTAAAATTTTCGTTTTGTTGCGATCTTATATCTTTTTTGTTTACGAGGAAAAATGGGAGAGCAAAAGTTTGGACCCGAGAAAAAAAACAAATTTTGATCCCAAATGGAAATGCACAAATGCTGAGAGAGATAATTCCAAAAAGCAAAAAGTGATTTTTAAGAGTAGGCAAAAAGTGGGTTGGTAAATATCCAACCACTTGAGAATTTGATTTTTTCTACTCCCCCTAATTTTTGGATCATTAGGCTACTCGCATCCTCAACATGCTTGTGGCATGCACATCCACCACACTTAAAGCATGTTGGGATCAGTTAGAAGTCCCTTTCCTATAAAATTCCACCAAGCTATTATTAGGGGGTTGTACTAGTGGAATTTCCCAAACATGGATTTTGGGGTTCATTTTTAGTGCCTGAAATAATTCTCTATAGTTTTCGAATTTTTTTTGCACACATGAACTCTAAAATTTTTCGTTTGGTTGGGATCTTATATCTTTTTTGTTTACGAGGAAAAATGGGAGAGCACAAGTTTGGACCCGAAAAAAAAAAAATTTGAACATCCCAAATGGAAATGCACAAATGCTGAGAGAGATAATTCCAAAAAGCAAAAAGTGATTTTAAAGGATAGGCAAAAAGTGGTTAGGTAAATATCCAACCATTTGAGAATTTGATTTTTACTACTCCCCCTAATTTTTGGATCATTAGGCCACTTGCATCCTCAACATGCTTGTGGCATGCACATCCACCACACTTAAAGCATGTTGGGATCAGTTAGAAGTCCCTTTCCTATAAAATTCCACCAAGCTATTATTAGGGGGTTGTACTAGTAGAATTTCCCAAACATGGATTTTGGGGTTCATTTTTAGTACCTGAAATAATTCTCTATAGTTTTCGATTTTTTTTTCCGCACGTGAAGTCTAAAATTTTCATTTTGGTGCGATCTTATATCTTTTTTGTTTACGAGGAAAAATGGGAGAGGACAAGTTTGGGCCCGAAAAAAAAAAAAAAATTTGAACATCCCAAATGGAAAAGCACAAATGCTGAGAGAGATAATTCCAAAAAGCAAAAAGTGGGTTGGTAAATATCCAACCACTTGAGAATTTGATTTTTTCTACTCCCCCTAATTTTTGGATCATTAGGCCACTTGCATCCTCAACATGCTTGTGGCATGCACATCCACCACACTTAAAGCATGTTGGGATCAGTTAGAAGCCCCTTTCTTATAAAATTCCACCAAGCTATTATTAGGGGGTTGTACTAGTGGAATTTCCCAAACATGGATTTTGGGGTACATTTTTAATGCCTGATATAATTATCTATAGTTATCGAAACTTTTTTGAACACATGAACTCTAAAATTTTCGTTTTGTTGCGATCTTATATCTATTTTGTTTACGAGGAAAAATGGGAGAGCACAACTTTGGACCCGAAAAAAAAATAAAATTTGAACATCCCAAATGGAAATGCACAAATGCTGAGAGAGATAATTCCAAAAAGCAAAAAGTGATTTTTAAGGATAAGCAAAAAGTGGGTTGGTAAATATCCAACCACTTGAGAATTGGATTTTTTCAACTCCCCCTAATTTTTGGATCATTAGGCCACTTGCATCCTCAACATGCTTGTGGCATGCACATCCACCACACATAAAGCATGTTGGGATTAGTTAGAAGTCCCTTTCCTATAAAATTCCACCAAGCTATTATTAGGGGGTTGTACTAGTGGAGTTTCCCAAACATGGATTTTGGGGCTCATTTTTAGTGCCTGAAATAATTCTCTATAGTTTTCGAATTTTGTTTGCACACATGAACTCTAAAATTTTCGTTTTGTTGCGATCTTATATCTTTTTTGTTTACGAGGAAAAATGGGAGAGCAAAAGTTTGGACCCGAGAAAAAAAAAAATTTGATCCCAAATGGAAATGCACAAATGCTGAGAGAGATAATTCCAAAAAGCAAAAAGTGATTTTTAAGGGTAGGCAAAAAGTGGGTTGGTAAATATCCAACCACTTGAGAATTTGATTTTTTCTACTCCCCCTAATTTTTGGATCATTAGGCTACTCGCATCCTCAACATGCTTGTGGCATGCACATCCACCACACTTAAAGCATGTTGGGATCAGTTAGAAGTCCCTTTCCTATAAAATTCCACCAAGCTATTATTAGGGGGTTGTACTAGTGGAATTTCCGAAACATGGATTTTGGGGTTCATTTTTAGTGCCTGAAATAATTCTCTATAGTTTTCGAATTTTTTTTGCACACATGAACTCTAAAATTTTTCGTTTGGTTGGGATCTTATATCTTTTTTGTTTACGAGGAAATATGGGAGAGCACAAGTTTGGACCCGAAAAAAAAAAATTTGAACATCCCAAATGGAAATGCACAAATGCTGAGAGAGATAATTCCAAAAAGCAAAAAGTGATTTTAAAGGATAGGCAAAAAGTGGGTAGGTAAATATCCAACCATTTGAGAATTTGATTTTTACTACTCCCCCTAATTTTTGGATCATTAGGCCACTTGCATCCTCAACATGCTTGTGGCATGCACATCCACCACACTTAAAGCATGTTGGGATCAGTTAGAAGTCCCTTTCCTATAAAATTCCACAGAGCTATTATTAGGGGGTTGTACTAGTGGAATTTCCCAAACATGGATTTTGGGGTTCATTTTTAGTACCTGAAATAATTCTCTATAGTTTTCGAATTTTTTTTCCGCACGTGAACTCTAAAATTTTCGTTTTGGTGCGATCTTATATCTGTTTTGTTTACGAGGAAAAATGGGAGAGGACAAGTTTGGACCCGAAAAAAAAAAAAATTTGAACATCCCAAATGGAAAAGCACAAATGCTGAGAGAGATAATTCCAAAAAGCAAAAAGTGGGTTGGTAAATATCCAACCACTTGAGAATTTGATTTTTTCTACTCCCCCTAATTTTTGGATCATTAGGCCACTTGCATCATCAACATGCTTGTGGCATGCACATCCACCACACTTAAAGCATGTTGGGATCAGTTAGAAGCCCCTTTCTTATAAAATTCCACCAAGCTATTATTAGGGGGTTGTACTTGTGGAATTTCCCAAACATGGATTTTGGGGTACATTTTTAATGCCTGATATAATTATCTATCGTTATCGAAACTTTTTTGAACACATGAACTCTAAAATTTTCGTTTTGTTGCGATCTTATATCTATTTTGTTTACGAGGAAAAATGGGAGAGCACAACTTTGGACCCGAAAAAAAAAATAAAATTTGAACATCCCAAATGGAAATGCACAAATGCTGAGAGAATTGGATAAGCAAAAAGTGATTTTTATGGATAAGCAAAAAGTGGGTTGGTAAATATCCAACCACTTGAGAATTGGATTTTTTCAATTCCCCCTAATTTTTGGATCATTAGGCCACTTGCATCCTCAACATGCTTGTGGCATGCACATCCACCACACATAAAGCATGTTGGGATTAGTTAGAAGTCCCTTTCCTATAAAATTCGACCAAGCTATTATTAGGGGGTTGTACTAGTGGAATTTCCCAAACATGGATTTTGGGGCTCATTTTTAGTGCCTGAAATAATTCTCTATAGTTTTCGAATTTTGTTTGCACACATGAACTCTAAAATTTTCGTTTTGTTGCGATCTTATTTCTTTTTTGTTTACGAGGAAAAATGGGAGAGCAAAAGTTTGGACCCGAGAAAAAAAAAAAATTTGATCCCAAATGGAAATGCACAAATGGTGAGAGAGATAATTCCAAAAAGCAAAAAGTGATTTTTAAGGGTAGGCAAAAAGTGGGTTGGTAAATTATCCAACCACTTGAGAATTTGATTTTTTCTACTCCCCCTAATTTTTGGATCATTAGGCTACTCGCATCCTCAACATGCTTGTGGCATGCACATCCACCACACTTAAAAGCATGTTGGGATCAGTTAGAAGCCCCTTTCTTATAAAATTCCACCAAGCTATTATTAGGGGGTTGTACTAGTGGAATTTCCCAAACATGGATTTTGGGGTACATTTTTAATGCCTGATATAATTATCTATAGTTATCGAAACTTTTTTGAACACATGAACTCTAAAATTTTCGTTTTGTTGCGATCTTATATCTATTTTGTTTACGAGGAAAAATGGGAGAGCACAACTTTGGACCCGAAAAAAAAAAAAAAATTTGAACATCCCAAATGGAAATGCACAAATGCTGAGAGAATTGGATAAGCAAAAAGTGATTTTTAAGGATAAGCAAAAAGTGGGTTGGTAAATATCCAACCACTTGAGAATTGGATTTTTTCAATTCCCCCTAATTTTTGGATCATTAGGCCACTTGCATCCTCAACATGCTTGTGGCATGCACATCCACCACACATAAAGCATGTTGGGATTAGTTAGAAGTCCCTTTCCTATAAAATTCCACCAAGCTATTATTAGGGGGTTGTACTAGTGGAATTTCCCAAACATGGATTTTGGGGCTCATTTTTAGTGCCTGAAATAATTCTCTATAGTTTTCGAATTTTGTTTGCACACATGAACTCTAAAATTTTCGTTTTGTTGCGATCTTATATTTTTTTTGTTTACGAGGAAAAATGGGAGAGCAAAAGTTTGGACCCGAGAAAAAAAAAAAATTTGATCCCAAATGGAAATGCACAAATGCTGAGAGAGATAATTCCAAAAAGCAAAAAGTGATTTTTAAGGGTTGGCAAAAAGTGGGTTGGTAAATTATCCAACCACTTGAGAATTTGATTTTTTCTACTCCCCCTAATTTTTGGATCATTAGGCTACTCGCATCCTCAACATGCTTGTGGCATGCACATCCACCACACTTAAAGCATGTTAGGATCAGTTAGAAGTCCCTTTCCTATAAAATTCCACCAAGCTATTATTAGGGGGTTGTACTAGTGGAATTTCCCAAACATGGATTTTGGGGTTCATTTTTAGTGCCTGAAATAATTCTCTATAGTTTTCGAATTATGTTTGCACACATGAACTCTAAAATTTTCGTTTGGTTGGGATCTTATATCTTTTTTGTTTACGAGGAAAAATGGGAGAGCACAAGTTTGGACCCGAAAAAAAAAAATTTGAACATCCCAAATGGAAATGCACAAATGCTGAGAGAGATAATTCCAAAAAGCAAAAAGTGATTTTTAAAGGATAGGCAAAAAGTGGGTAGGTAAATATCCAACCATTTGAGAATTTGATTTTTACTACTCCCCCTAATTTTTGGATCAGTAGGCCACTTGCATCCTCAACATGCTTGTGGCATGCACATCCACCACACTTAAAGCATGTTGGGATCAGTTAGAAGTCCCTTTCCTATAAAATTCCACCAAGCTATTATTAGGGGGTTGTACTAGTGGAATTTCCCAAACGTGGATTTTGGGGTTCATTTTTAGAACCTGAAATAATTCTCTATAGTTTTCGAATTTTTTTTCCGCACGTGAACTCTAAAATTTTCGTTTTGGTGCGATCTTATATCTGTTTTGTTTACGAGGAAAAATGGGAGAGGACAAGTTTGGACCCGAAAAAAAAAAAAATTTGAACATCCCAAATGGAAAAGGACAAATGCTGAGAGAGATAATTCCAAAAAGCAAAAAGTGGGTTGGTAAATATCCAACCACTTGAGAATTTGATTTTTTCTACTCCCCCTAATTTTTGGGTCATTAGGCCACTTGCATCCTCAACATGCTTGTGGCATGCACATCCACCACACTTAAAGCATGTTGGGATCAGTTAGAAGCCCCTTTCTTATAAAATTCCACCAAGCTATTATTAGGGGGTTGTACTAGTGGAATTTCCCAAACATGGATTTTGGGGTACATTTTTAATGCCTGATATAATTATCTATAGTTATCGGAACTTTTTTGAACACATGAACTCTAAAATGTTCGTTTTGTTGCGATCTTATATCTATTTTGTTTACGAGGAAAAATGGGAGAGCACAACTTTGGACCCGAAAAAAAAATAAAATTTGAACATCCCAAATGGAAATGCACAAATGCAGAGAGAGATAATTCCAAAAAGCAAAAAGTGATTTTTAAGGATAAGCAAAAAGTGGGTTGGTAAATATCCAACCACTTGAGAATTGGATTTTTTCAACTCCCCCTAATTTTTGGATCATTAGGCCACTTGCATCCTCAACATGCTTGTGGCATGCACATCCACCACACTTAAAGCATGTAGGGATCAGTTAGAAGTCCATTTCCTATAAAATTCCACCAAGCTATTATTAGGGGGTTGTACTAGTGGAATTTCCCAAACATGGATTTTGGGTTACATTTTTAATGCCTGATATAATTATCTATAGTTATCGAAACTTTTTTGAACACATGAACTCTAAAATTTTCGTTTTGTTGCGATCTTATATCTTTTTTGTTTACGAGGAAAAATGGGAGAGCAAAAGTTTGGACCCGAGAAAAAAAAAAAATTTGATCCCAAATGGAAATGCACAAATGCTGACAGAGATAATTCCAAAAAGCAAAAAGTGATTTTTAAGGGTAGGCAAAAAGTGGGTTGGTAAATATCCAACCACTTGAGAATTTGATTTTTTCTACTCCCCCTAATTTTTGGATCATTAGGCTACTCGCATCCTCAACATGCTTGTGGCATGCACATCCACCACACTTAAAGCATGTTGGGATCAGTTAGAAGTCCCTTTCCTATAAAATTCCACCAAGCTATTATTAGGGGGTTGTACTAGTGGAATTTCCCAAACATGGATTTTGGGGTTCATTTTTAGTGCCTGAAATAATTCTCTATAGTTTTCGAATTTTGTTTGCACACATGAACTCTAAAATTTTCGTTTGGTTGGGATCTTATATCTTTTTTGTTTACGAGGAAAAATGGGAGAGCACAAGTTTGGACCCGAAAAAAAAAAAATTTGAACATCCCAAATGGAAATGCACAAATGCTGAGAGAGATAATTCCAAAAACCAAAAAGTGATTTTTAAAGGATAGGCAAAACGTGGGTAGGTAAATATCCAACCATTTGAGAATTTGATTTTTACTACTCCCCCTAATTTTTGGATCATTAGGCCACTTGCATCCTCAACATGCTTGTGGCATGCACATCCACCACACTTAAAGCATGTTGGGATCAGTTAGAAGTCCCTTTCCTATAAAATTCCACCTAGCTATTATTAGGGGGTTGTACTAGTGGAATTTCCCAAACATGGATTTTGGGGTTCATTTTTAGTACCTGAAATAATTCTCTATAGTTTTCGAATTTTTTTTCCGCACTGAACTCTAAAATTTTCGTTTTGGTGCGATCTTGTATCTGTTTTGTTTACGAGGAAAAATGGGAGAGGACAAGTTTGGACCCAAAAAAAAAAAAAATTTGAACATCCCAAATGGAAAAGCACAAATGCTAAGAGAGATAATTCCAAAAAGCAAAAAGTGGGTTGGTAAATATCCAACCACTTGAGAATTTGATTTTTTCTACTCCCCCTAATTTTTGGATCATTAGGCCACTTGCATCCTCAACATGCTTGTGGCATGCACATCCACCACACTTAAAGCATGTTGGGATCAGTTAGAAGCCCCTTTCTTATAAAATTCCACCAAGCTATTATTAGGGGGTTGTACTAGTGGAATTTCCCAAACATGGATTTTGGGGTACATTTTTAATGCCTGATATAATTATCTATAGTTATCGAAACTTTTTTGAACACATGAACTCTAAATTTTTCGTTTTGTTGCGATCTTATATCTATTTTGTTTACGAGGAAAAATGGGAGAGCACAACTTTGGACCCGAAAAATAAAATAAAATTTGAACATCCCAAATGGAAATGCACAAATGCTGAGAGAATTGGATAAGCAAAAAGTGATTTTTAAGGATAAGCAAAAAGTGGGTTGGTAAATATCCAACCACTTGAGAATTGGATTTTTTCAATTCCCCCTAATTTTTGGATCATTACGCCACTTGCATCCTCAACATGCTTGTGGCATGCACATCCACCACACATAAAGCATGTTGGGATTAGTTAGAAGTCCCTTTCCTATAAAATTCCACCAAGCTATTATTAGGGGGTTGTACTAGTGGAATTTCCCAAACATGGATTTTGGGGCTCATTTTTAGTGCATGAAATAATTCTCTATAGTTTTCGAATTTTGTTTGCACACATGAACTCTAAAATTTTCGTTTTGTTGCGATCTTATATCTTTTTTGTTTACGAGGAAAAATGGGAGAGCAAAAGTTTGGACCCGAGAAAAAAAAAAAATTTGATCCCAAATGGAAATGCACAAATGCTGAGAGAGATAATTCCAAAAAGCAAAAAGTGATTTTTAAGGGTAGGCAAAAAGTGGGTTGGTAAATTATCCAACCACTTGAGAATTTGATTTTTTCTACTCCCCCTAATTTTTGGATCATTAGGCTACTCGCATCCTCAACATGCTTGTGGCATGCACATCCACCACACTTAAAGCATGTTGGGATCAGTTAGAAGTCCCTTTCCTATAAAATTCCACCAAGCTATTATTAGGGGGTTGTACTAGTGGAATTTCCCAAACATGGATTTTGGCGTTCATTTTTAGTGCCTGAAATAATTCTCTATAGTTTTCGAATTTTGTTTGCACACATGAACTCTAAAATTTTCGTTTGGTTGGGATCTTATATCTTTTTTGTTTACGAGGAAAAATGGGAGAGCACAAGTTTGGACCCGAAAAAAAAAAATTTGAACATCCCAAATGGAAATGCACAAATGCTGAGAGAGATAATTCCAAAAAGCAAAAAGTGATTTTTAAAGGATAGGCAAAAAGTGGGTAGGTAAATATCCAACCATTTGAGAATTTGATTTTTACTACTCCCCCTAATTTTTGGATCATTAGGCCACTTGCATCCTCAACATGCTTGTGGCATGCACATCCACCACACTTAAAGCATGTTGGGATCAGTTAGAAGTCCCTTTCCTATAAAATTCCACCAAGCTATTTTTAGGGGGTTGTACTAGTGGAATTTCCCAAACATGGATTTTGGGGTTCATTTTTAGTACCTGAAATAATTCTCTATAGTTTTCGAATTTTTTTTCCGCACGTGAACTCTAAAATTTTCGTTTTGGTGCGATCTTATATCTGTTTTGTTTACGAGGAAAAATGGTAGAGGACAAGTTTGGACCCGAAAAAAAAAAAATTTGAACATCCCAAATGGAAAAGGACAAATGCTGAGAGAGATAATTCCAAAAAGCAAAAAGTGGGTTGGTAAATATCCAACCACTTGAGAATTTGATTTTTTCTACTCCCCCTAATTTTTGGATCATTAGGCCACTTGCATCCTCAACATGCTTGTGGCATGCACATCCACCACACTTAAAGCATGTTGGGATCAGTTAGAAGCCCCTTTCTTATAAAATTCCACCAAGCTATTATTAGGGGGTTGTACTAGTGGAATTTCCCAAACATGGATTTTGGGGTACATTTTTAATGCCTGATATAATTATCTATAGTTATCGAAACTTTTTTGAACACATGAACTCTAAAATTTTCGTTTTGTTGCGATCTTATATCTATTTTGTTTAGGAGGAAAAATGGGAGAGCACAACATTGGACCCGAAAAAAAAAAAAAAATTTGAACATCCCAAATGGAAATGCACAAATGCTGCGAGAATTGGATAAGCAAAAAGTGATTTTTAAGGATAAGCAAAAAGTGGGTTGGTAAATATCCAACCACTTGAGAATTGGATTTTTTCAATTCCCCCTAATTTTTGGATCATTACGCCACTTGCATCCTCAACATGCTTGTGGCATGCACATCCACCACACATAAAGCATGTTGGGATTAGTTAGAAGTCCCTTTCCTATAAAATTCCACCAAGCTATTATTAGGGGGTTGTACTAGTGGAATTACCCAAACATGGATTTTGGGGCTCATTTTTACTGCCTGAAATAATTCTCTATAGTTTTCGAATTTTGTTTGCACACATGAACTCTAAAATTTTCGTTTTGTTGCGACCTTATTTCTTTTTTGTTTACGAGGAAAAATGGGAGAGCAAAAGTTTGGACCCGAGAAAAAAAAAAAATTTGATCCCAAATGGAAATGCACAAATGCTGAGAGAGATAATTCCAAAAAGCAAAAAGTGATTTTTAAGGGTAGGCAAAAAGTGGGTTGGTAAATTATCCAACCACTTGAGAATTTGATTTTTTCTACTCCCCCTAATTTTTGGATCATTAGGCTACTCGCATCCTCAACATGCTTGTGGCATGCACATCCACCACACTTAAAGCATGTTGGGATCAGTTAGAAGTCCCTTTCCTATAAAATTCCACCAAGCTATTATTAGGGGGTTGTACTAGTGGAATTTCCCAAACATGGATTTTGGCGTTCATTTTTAGTGCCTGAAATAATTCTCTATAGTTTTCGAATTTTGTTTGCACACATGAACTCTAAAATTTTCGTTTGGTTGGGATCTTATATCTTTTTTGTTTACGAGGAAAAATGGGAGAGCACAAGTTTGGACCCGAAAAAAAAAAAATTTGAACATCCCAAATGGAAATGCACAAATGCTGAGAGAAATAATTCCAAAAAGCAAAAAGTGATTTTTAAAGGATAGGCAAAAAGTGGGTAGGTAAATATCCAACCATTTGAGAATTTGATTTTTACTACTCCCCCTAATTTTTGGATCATTAGGCCACTTGCATCCTCAACATGCTTGTGGCATGCACATCCACCACACTTAAAGCATGTTGGGATCAGTTAGAAGTCCCTTTCCTATAAAATTCCACCAAGCTATTATTAGGGGGTTGTACTAGTGGAATTTCCCAAACATGGATTTTGGGGTTCATTTTTAGTACCTGAAATAATTCTCTATAGTTTTCGAATTTTTTTTCCGCACGTGAACTCTAAAATTTTCGTTTTGGTGCGATCTTACATCTGTTTTGTTTACGAGGAAAAATGGGAGAGGACAAGTTTGGACCCGAAAAAAAAAAAATTTGAACATCCCAAATGGAAAAGCACAAATGCTGAGAGAGATAATTCCAAAAAGCAAAAAGTGGGTTGGTAAATATCCAACCACTTGAGAATTTGATTTTTTCTACTCCCCCTAATTTTTGGATCATTAGGCCACTTGCATCCTCAACATGCTTGTGGCATGCACATCCACCACACTTAAAGCATGTTGGGATCAGTTAGAAGCCCCTTTCTTATAAAATTCCACCAAGCTATTATTAGGGGGTTGTACTAGTGGAATTTCCCAAACATGGATTTTGGGGTACATTTTTAATGCCTGATATAATTATCTATAGTTATCGAAAATTTTTTGAACACATGAACTCTAAAATTTTCGTTTTGTTGCGATCTTATATCTATTTTGTTTACGAGGAAAAATGGGAGAGCACAACTTTGGACCCAAAAAAAAAAAAAAAATTTGAACATCCCAAATGGAAATGCACAAATGCTGAGAGAGATAATTCCAAAAAGCAAAAAGTGATTTTTAAGGATAAGCAAAAAGTCGGTTGGTAAATATCCAACCACTTGAGAATTGGATTTTTTCAACTCCCCCTAATTTTTGGATCATTAGGCCACTTGCATCCTCAACATGCTTGTGGCATGCACATCCACCACACATAAAGCATGTTGGGATTAGTTAGAAGTCCCTTTCCTATAAAATTCCACCAAGCTATTATTAGGGGGTTGTACTAGTGGAATTTCCCAAACATGGATTTTGGGGCTCATTTTTAGTGCCTGAAATAATTCTCTATAGTTTTCGATTTTGTTTGCACACATGAACTCTAAAATTTTCGTTTTGTTGCGATCTTATATCTTTTTTGTTTACGAGGAAAAATGGGAGAGCAAAAGTTTGGACCCGAGAAAAAAAAAAAATTTGATCCCTAATGGAAATGCACAAATGCTGAGAGAGATAATTCCAAAAAGCAAAAAGTGATTTTTAAGGGTAGGCAAAAAGTGGGTTGGTAAATTATCCAACCACTTGAGAATTTGATTTTTTCTACTCCCCCTAATTTTTGGATCATTAGGCTACTCGCATCCTCAACATGCTTGTGGCATGCACATCCACCACACTTAAAGCATGTTGGGATCAGTTAGAAGTCCCTTTCCTATAAAATTCCACCAAGCTATTATTAGGGGGTTGTACTAGTGGAATTTCCCAAACATAGATTTTGGGGTTCATTTTTAGTACCTGAAATAATTCTCTATAGTTTTCGAATTTTTTTCCGCACGTGAACTCTAAAATTTTCGTTTTGGTGCGATCTTATATCTGTTTTGTTTACGAGGAAAAATGGGAGAGGACAAGTTTGGACCCGAAAAAAAAAAAAAATTTGAACATCCCAAATGGAAAAGCACAAATGCTGAGAGAGATAATTCCAAAAAGCAAAAAGTGGGTTGGTAAATATCCAACCACTTGAGAATTTGATTTTTTCTACTCCCCCTAATTTTTGGATCATTAGGCCACTTGCATCCTCAACATGCTTGTGGCATGCACATCCACCACACTTAAAGCATGTTGGGATCAGTTAGAAGCCCCTTTCTTATAAAATTCCACCAAGCTATTATTAGGGGGTTGTACTAGTGGAATTTCCCAAACATGGATTTTGGGGTACATTTTTAATGCCTGATATAATTATCTATAGTTATCGAAA
This sequence comes from Aristolochia californica, assembly GCF_029961685.1. Taxonomy (NCBI): domain Eukaryota; kingdom Viridiplantae; phylum Streptophyta; class Magnoliopsida; order Piperales; family Aristolochiaceae; genus Aristolochia; species Aristolochia californica. The sequence continues at coordinate 20,519,923 of NW_027182257.1, read as the reverse complement.
CTTTTTTGAACACATGAACTCTAAAATTTTCGTTTTGTTGCGATCTTATATCTATTTTGTTTACGAGGAAAAATGGGAGAGCACAACTTTGGACCCGAAAAAAAAAAAAAAATTTGAACATCCCAAATGGAAATGCACAAATGCTGCGAGAATTGGATAAGCAAAAAGTGATTTTTAAGGATAAGCAAAAAGTGGGTTGGTAAATATCCAACCACTTGAGAATTGGATTTTTTCAATTCCCCCTAATTTTTGGATCATTACGCCACTTGCATCCTCAACATGCTTGTGGCATGCACATCCACCACACATAAAGCATCTTGGGATTAGTTAGAAGTCCCTTTCCTATAAAATTCCACCAAGCTATTATTAGGGGGTTGTACTAGTGGAATTTCCCAAACATGGATTTTGGGGCTCATTTTTAGTGCCTGAAATAATTCTCTATAGTTTTCGAATTTTGTTTGCACACATGAACTCTAAAATTTTCGTTTTGTTGCGATCTTATATCTTTTTTGTTTACGAGGAAAAATGGGAGAGCAAAAGTTTGGACCCGAGAAAAAAAAAAAATTTGATCCCAAATGGAAATGCACAAATGCTGAGAGAGATAATTCCAAAAAGCAAAAAGTGATTTTTAAGGGTAGGCAAAAAGTGGGTTGGTAAATTATCCAACCACTTGAGAATTTGATTTTTTCTACTCCCCCTAATTTTTGGATCATTAGGCTACTCGCATCCTCAACATGCTTGTGGCATGCACATCCACCACACTTAAAGCATGTTGGGATCAGTTAGAAGTCCCTTTCCTATAAAATTCCACCAAGCTATTATTAGGGGGTTGTACTAGTGGAATTTCCCAAACATGGATTTTGGCGTTCATTTTTAGTGCCTGAAATAATTCTCTATAGTTTTCGAATTTTGTTTGCACACATGAACTCTAAAATTTTCGTTTGGTTGGGATCTTATATCTTTTTTGTTTACGAGGAAAAATGGGAGAGCACAAGTTTGGACCCGAAAAAAAAAAATTTGAACATCCCAAATGGAAATGCACAAATGCTGAGAGAGATAATTCCAAAAAGCAAAAAGTGATTTTTAAAGGATAGGCAAAAAGTGGGTAGGTAAATATCCAACCATTTGAGAATTTGATTTTTACTACTCCCCCTAATTTTTGGATCATTAGGCCACTTGCATCCTCAACATGCTTGTGGCATGCACATCCACCACACTTAAAGCATGTTGGGATCAGTTAGAAGTCCCTTTCCTATAAAATTCCACCAAGCTATTTTTAGGGGGTTGTACTAGTGGAATTTCCCAAACATGGATTTTGGGGTTCATTTTTAGTACCTGAAATAATTCTCTATAGTTTTCGAATTTTTTTTCCGCACGTGAACTCTAAAATTTTCGTTTTGGTGCGATCTTATATCTGTTTTGTTTACGAGGAAAAATGGGAGAGGACAAGTTTGGACCCGAAAAAAAAAAAATTTGAACATCCCAAATGGAAAAGCACAAATGCTGAGAGAGATAATTCCAAAAAGCAAAAAGTGGGTTGGTAAATATCCAACCACTTGAGAATTTGATTTTTTCTACTCCCCCTAATTTTTGGATCATTAGGCCACTTGCATCCTCAACATGCTTGTGGCATGCACATCCACCACACTTAAAGCATGTTGGGATCAGTTAGAAGCCCCTTTCTTATAAAATTCCACCAAGCTATTATTAGGGGGTTGTACTAGTGGAATTTCCCAAACATGGATTTTGGGGTACATTTTTAATGCCTGATATAATTATCTATAGTTATCGAAACTTTTTTGAACACATGAACTCTAAAATTTTCGTTTTGTTGCGATCTTATATCTATTTTGTTTACGAGGAAAAATGGGAGAGCACAACTTTGGACCCGAAAAAAAAAAAAAAATTTGAACATCCCAAATGGAAATGCACAAATGCTGAGAGAGATAATTCCAAAAAGCAAAAAGTGATTTTTAAGGATAAGCAAAAAGTGGGTTGGTAAATATCCAACCACTTGAGAATTGGATTTTTTCAACTCCCCCTAATTTTTGGATCATTAGGCCACTTGCATCCTCAACATGCTTGTGGCATGCACATCCACCACACATAAAGCATGTTGGGATTAGTTAGAAGTCCCTTTCCTATAAAATTCCACCAAGCTATTATTAGGGGGTTGTACTAGTGGAATTTCCCAAACATGGATTTTGGGGCTCATTTTTAGTGCCTGAAATAATTCTCTATAGTTTTCGAATTTTGTTTGCACACATGAACTCTAAAATTTTCGTTTTGTTGCGATCTTATATCTTTTTTGTTTACGAGGAAAAATGGGAGAGCAAAAGTTTGGACCCGAGAAAAAAAAAAAATTTGATCCCAAATGGAAATGCACAAATGCTGAGAGAGATAATTCCAAAAAGCAAAAAGTGATTTTTAAGGGTAGGCAAAAAGTGGGTTGGTAAATTATCCAACCACTTGAGAATTTGATTTTTTCTACTCCCCCTAATTTTTGGATCATTAGGCTACTCGCATCCTCAACATGCTTGTGGCATGCACATCCACCACACTTAAAGCATGTTGGGATCAGTTAGAAGTCCCTTTCCTATAAAATTCCACCAAGCTATTATTAGGGGGTTGTACTAGTGGAATTTCCCAAACATAGATTTTGGGGTTCATTTTTAGTACCTGAAATAATTCTCTATAGTTTTCGAATTTTTTTTCCGCACGTGAACTCTAAAATTTTCATTTTGGTGCGATCTTATATCTGTTTTGTTTACGAGGAAAAATGGGAGAGGACAAGTTTGGACCCGAAAAAAAAAAAAAATTTGAACATCCCAAATGGAAAAGCACAAATGCTGAGAGAGATAATTCCAAAAAGCAAAAAGTGGGTTGGTAAATATCCAACCACTTGAGAATTTGATTTTTTCTACTCCCCCTAATTTTTGGATCATTAGGCCACTTGCATCCTCAACATGCTTGTGGCATGCACATCCACCACACTTAAAGCATGTTGGGATCAGTTAGAATCCCCTTTCTTATAAAATTCCACCAAGCTATTATTAGGGGGTTGTACTAGTGGAATTTCCCAAACATGGATTTTGGGGTACATTTTTAATGCCTGATATAATTATCTATAGTTATCGAAACTTTTTTGAACACATGAACTCTAAAATTTTCGTTTTGTTGCGATCTTATATCTATTTTGTTTACGAGGAAAAATGGGAGAGCACAACTTTGGACCCGAAAAAAAAAAAAAAATTTGAACATCCCAAATGGAAATGCACAAATGCTGCGAGAATTGGATAAGCAAAAAGTGATTTTTAAGGATAAGCAAAAAGTGGGTTGGTAAATATCCAACCACTTGAGAATTGGATTTTTTCAATTCCCCCTAATTTTTGGATCATTACGCCACTTGCATCCTCAACATGCTCGTGGCATGCACATCCACCACACATAAAGCATGTTGGGATTAGTTAGAAGTCCCTTTCCTATAAAATTCCACCAAGCTATTATTAGGGGGTTGTACTAGTGGAATTTCCCAAACATGGATTTTGGGGCTCATTTTTAGTGCCTGAAATAATTCTCTATAGTTTTCGAATTTTGTTTGCACACATGAACTCTAAAATTTTCGTTTTGTTGCGATCTTATATCTTTTTTGTTTACGAGGAAAAATGGGAGAGCAAAAGTTTGGACCCGAGAAAAAAAAAAAATTTGATCCCAAATGGAAATGCACAAATGCTGAGAGAGATAATTCCAAAAAGCAAAAAGTGATTTTTAAGGGTAGGCAAAAAGTGGGTTGGTAAATTATCCAACCACTTGAGAATTTGATTTTTTCTACTCCCCCTAATTTTTGGATCATTAGGCTACTCGCATCCTCAACATGCTTGTGGCATGCACATCCACCACACTTAAAGCATGTTGGGATCAGTTAGAAGTCCCTTTCCTATAAAATTCCACCAAGCTATTATTAGGGGGTTGTACTAGTGGAATTTCCCAAACATGGATTTTGGCGTTCATTTTTAGTGCCTGAAATAATTCTCTATAGTTTTCGAATTTTGTTTGCACACATGAACTCTAAAATTTTCGTTTGGTTGGGATCTTATATCTTTTTTGTTTACGAGGAAAAATGGGAGAGCACAAGTTTGGACCCGAAAAAAAAAAATTTGAACATCCCAAATGGAAATGCACAAATGCTGAGAGAGATAATTCCAAAAAGCAAAAAGTGATTTTTAAAGGATAGGCAAAAAGTGGGTAGGTAAATATCCAACCATTTGAGAATTTGATTTTTACTACTCCCCCTAATTTTTGGATCATTAGGCCACTTGCATCCTCAACATGCTTGTGGCATGCACATCCACCACACTTAAAGCATGTTGGGATCAGTTAGAAGTCCCTTTCCTATAAAATTCCACCAAGCTATTTTTAGGGGGTTGTACTAGTGGAATTTCCCAAACATGGATTTTGGGGTTCATTTTTAGTACCTGAAATAATTCTCTATAGTTTTCGAATTTTTTTTCCGCACGTGAACTCTAAAATTTTCGTTTTGGTGCGATCTTATATCTGTTTTGTTTACGAGGAAAAATGGGAGAGGACAAGTTTGGACCCGAAAAAAAAAAAATTTGAACATCCCAAATGGAAAAGCACAAATGCTGAGAGAGATAATTCCAAAAAGCAAAAAGTGGGTTGGTAAATATCCAACCACTTGAGAATTTGATTTTTTCTACTCCCCCTAATTTTTGGATCATTAGGCCACTTGCATCCTCAACATGCTTGTGGCATGCACATCCACCACACTTAAAGCATGTTGGGATCAGTTAGAAGCCCCTTTCTTATAAAATTCCACCAAGCTATTATTAGGGGGTTGTACTAGTGGAATTTCCCAAACATGGATTTTGGGGTACATTTTTAATGCCTGATATAATTATCTATAGTTATCGAAACTTTTTTGAACACATGAACTCTAAAATTTTCGTTTTGTTGCGATCTTATATCTATTTTGTTTAGGAGGAAAAATGGGAGAGCACAACATTGGACCCGAAAAAAAAAAAAAAATTTGAACATCCCAAATGGAAATGCACAAATGCTGCGAGAATTGGATAAGCAAAAAGTGATTTTTAAGGATAAGCAAAAAGTGGGTTGGTAAATATCCAACCACTTTAGAATTGGATTTTTTCAATTCCCCCTAATTTTTGGATCATTACGCCACTTGCATCCTCAACATGCTTGTGGCATGCACATCCACCACACATAAAGCATGTTGGGATTAGTTAGAAGTCCCTTTCCTATAAAATTCCACCAAGCTATTATTAGGGGGTTGTACTAGTGGAATTACCCAAACATGGATTTTGGGGCTCATTTTTAGTGCCTGAAATAATTCTCTATAGTTTTCGAATTTTGTTTGCACACATGAACTCTAAAATTTTCGTTTTGTTGCGATCTTATTTCTTTTTTGTTTACGAGGAAAAATGGGAGAGCAAAAGTTTGGACCCGAGAAAAAAAAAAAATTTGATCCCAAATGGAAATGCACAAATGCTGAGAGAGATAATTCCAAAAAGCAAAAAGTGATTTTTAAGGGTAGGCAAAAAGTGGGTTGGTAAATTATCCAACCACTTGAGAATTTGTTTTTTTCTACTCCCCCTAATTTTTGGATCATTAGGCTACTCGCATCCTCAACATGCTTGTGGCATGCACATCCACCACACTTAAAGCATGTTGGGATCAGTTAGAAGTCCCTTTCCTATAAAATTCCACCAAGCTATTATTAGGGGGTTGTACTAGTGGAATTTCCCAAACATGGATTTTGGCGTTCATTTTTAGTGCCTGAAATAATTCTCTATAGTTTTCGAATTTTGTTTGCACACATGAACTCTAAAATTTTCGTTTGGTTGGGATCTTATATCTTTTTTGTTTACGAGGAAAAATGGGAGAGCCCAAGTTTGGACCCGAAAAAAAAAAAATTTGAACATCCCAAATGGAAATGCACAAATGCTGAGAGAGATAATTCCAAAAAGCAAAAAGTGATTTTTAAAGGATAGGCAAAAAGTGGGTAGGTAAATATCCAACCATTTGAGAATTTGATTTTTACTACTCCCCCTAATTTTTGGATCATTAGGCCATTTGCATCCTCAACATGCTTGTGGCATGCACATCCACCACACTTAAAGCATGTTGGGATCAGTTAGAAGTCCCTTTCCTATAAAATTCCACCAAGCTATTATTAGGGGGTTGTACTAGTGGAATTTCCCAAACATGGATTTTGGGGTTCATTTTTAGTACCTGAAATAATTCTCTATAGTTTTCGAATTTTTTTTCCGCACGTGAACTCTAAAATTTTCGTTTTGGTGCGATCTTACATCTGTTTTGTTTACGAGGAAAAATGGGAGAGGACAAGTTTGGACCCGAAAAAAAAAAAATTTGAACATCCCAAATGGAAAAGCACAAATGCTGAGAGAGATAATTCCAAAAAGCAAAAAGTGGGTTGGTAAATATCCAACCACTTGAGAATTTGATTTTTTCTACTCCCCCTAATTTTTGGATCATTAGGCCACTTGCATCCTCAACATGCTTGTGGCATGCACATCCACCACACTTAAAGCATGTTGGGATCAGTTAGAAGCCCCTTTCTTATAAAATTCCACCAAGCTATTATTAGGGGGTTGTACTAGTGGAATTTCCCAAACATGGATTTTGGGGTACATTTTTAATGCCTGATATAATTATCTATAGTTATCGAAACTTTTTTGAACACATGAACTCTAAAATTTTCGTTTTGTTGCGATCTTATATCTATTTTGTTTACGAGGAAAAATGGGAGAGCACAACTTTGGACCCGAAAAAAAAAAAAAAATTTGAACATCCCAAATGGAAATGCACAAATGCTGAGAGAGATAATTCCAAAAAGCAAAAAGTCATTTTTAAGGATAAGCAAAAAGTGGGTTGGTAAATATCCAACCACTTGAGAATTGGATTTTTTCAACTCCCCCTAATTTTTGGATCATTAGGCCACTTGCATCCTCAACATGCTTGTGGCATGCACATCCACCACACATAAAGCATGTTGGGATTAGTTAGAAGTCCCTTTCCTATAAAATTCCACCAAGCTATTATTAGGGGGTTGTACTAGTGGAATTTCCCAAACATGGATTTTGGGGCTCATTTTTAGTGCCTGAAATAATTCTCTATAGTTTTCGAATTTTGTTTGCACACATGAACTCTAAAATTTTCGTTTTGTTGCGATCTTATATCTTTTTTGTTTACGAGGAAAAATGGGAGAGCAAAAGTTTGGACCCGAGAAAAAAAAAAAATTTGATCCCAAATGGAAATGCACAAATGCTGAGAGAGATAATTCCAAAAAGCAAAAAGTGATTTTTAAGGGTAGGCAAAAAGTGGGTTGGTAAATTATCCAACCACTTGAGAATTTGATTTTTTCTACTCCCCCTAATTTTTGGATCATTAGGCTACTCGCATCCTCAACATGCTTGTGGCATGCACATCCACCACACTTAAAGCATGTTGGGATCAGTTAGAAGTCCCTTTCCTATAAAATTCCACCAAGCTATTATTAGGGGGTTGTACTAGTGGAATTTCCCAAACATAGATTTTGGGGTTCATTTTTAGTACCTGAAATAATTCTCTATAGTTTTCGAATTTTTTTTCCGCACGTGAACTCTAAAATTTTCGTTTTGGTGCGATCTTATATCTGTTTTGTTTACGAGGAAAAATGGGAGAGGACAAGTTTGGACCCGAAAAAAAAAAAAAATTTGAACATCCCAAATGGAAAAGCACAAATGCTGAGAGAGATAATTCCAAAAAGCAAAAAGTGGGTTGGTAAATATCCAACCACTTGAGAATTTGATTTTTTCTACTCCCCCTAATTTTTGGATCATTAGACCACTTGCATCCTCAACATGCTTGTGGCATGCACATCCACCACACTTAAAGCATGTTGGGATCAGTTAGAAGCCCCTTTCTTATAAAATTCCCCCAAGCTATTATTAGGGGGTTGTACTAGTGGAATTTCCCAAACTTGGATTTTGGGGTACATTTTTAATGCCTGATATAATTATCTATAGTTATCGAAACTTTTTTGAACGCATGAACTCTAAAATTTTCGTTTTGTTGCGATCTTATATCTATTTTGTTTACGAGGAAAAATGGGAGAGCACAACTTTGGACCCGAAAAAAAAAAAAAAATTTGAACATCCCAAATGGAAATGCACAAATGCTGAGAGAGATAATTCCAAAAAGCAAAAAGTGATTTTTAAGGATAAGCAAAAAGTGGGTTGGTAAATATCCAACCACTTGAGAATTGGATTTTTTCAACTCCCCCTAATTTTTGGATCATTAGGCCACTTGCATCCTCAACATGCTTGTGGCATGCACATCCACCACACATAAAGCATGTTGGGATTAGTTAGAAGTCCCTTTCCTATAAAATTCCACCAAGCTATTATTAGGGGGTTGTACTAGTGGAATTTCCCAAACATGGATTTTGGGGGTCATTTTTAGTGCCTGAAATAATTCTCTATAGTTTTCGAATTTTGTTTGCACACATGAACTCTAAAATTTTCGTTTTGTTGCGATCTTATATCTTTTTTGTTTACGAGGAAAAATGGGAGGGCAAAAGTTTGGACCCGAGAAAAAAAAAAAATTTGATCCCAAATGGAAATTCACAAATGCTGAGAGAGATAATTCCAAAAAGCAAAAAGTGATTTTTAAGGGTAGGCAAAAAGTGGGTTCGTAAATTATCCAACCACTTGAGAATTTGATTTTTTCTACTCCCCCTAATTTTTGGATCATTAGGCTACTCGCATCCTCAACATGGTTGTGGCATGCACATCCACCACACTTAAAGCAAGTTGGGGTCAGTTAGAAGTCCCTTTCCTATAAAATTCCACCAAGCTATTATTAGGGGGTTGTACTAGTGGAATTTCCCAAACATGGATTTTGGGGTTCATTTTTAGTGCCTGAAATAATTCTCTATAGTTTTCGAATTTTTTTTGCACACATGAACACTAAAATTTTCGTTTGGTTGGGATCTTATATCTTTTTTGTTTACGAGGAAAAATGGGAGAGCACAACTTTGGACCCGAAAAAAAAAAAATTTGAACATCCCAAATGGAAATGCACAAATGCTGAGAGAGATAATTCCAAAAAGCAAAAAGTGATTTTTAAAGGATAGGCAAAAAGTGGGTAGGTAAATATCCAACCATTTGAGAATTTGATTTTTACTACTCCCCCTAATTTTTGGATCAGTAGGCCACTTGCATCCTCAACATGCTTGTGGCATGCACATCCACCACACTTAAAGCATGTTGGGATCAGTTAGAAGTCCCTTTCTTATAAAATTCCACCAAGCTATTATTAGGGGGTTGTACTAGTGGAATTTCCCAAACATGGATTTTGGGGTTCATTTTTAGTACCTGAAATAATTCTCTATAGTTTTCGAATTTTTTTTCCGCACGTGAACTCTAAAATTTTCGTTTTAGTGCGATCTTATATCTGTTTTGTTTACGAGGAAAAATGGCAGAGGACAAGTTTGGACCCGAAAAAAAAAAAAAATTTGAACATCCCAAATGGAAAAGCACAAATGTTGAGAGAGATAATTCCAAAAAGCAAAAAGTGGGTTGGTAAATATCCAACCACTTGAGAATTTGATTTTTTCTACTCCCCCTAATTTTTGGATCATTAGGCCACTTGCATCCTCAACATGCTTGTGGCATGCACATCCACCACACTTAAAGAATGTTGGGATCAGTTAGAAGCCCCTTTCTTATAAAATTCCACCAAGCTATTATTAGGGGGTTCTACTAGTGGAATTTTCCAAACATGGATTTTGGGGTACATTTTTAATGCCTGATATAATTATCTATAGTTATCGAAACTTTTTTGAACACATGAACTCTAAAATTTTCGTTTTGTTGCGATCTTATATCTATTTTGTTTACAAGGAAAAATGGGAGAGCACAACTTTGGACCCGAAAAAAAAAAAAAAATTTGAACATCCCAAATGGAAATGCACAAATGCTGAGAGAGATAATTCCAAAAAGCAAAAAGTGATTTTTAAGGATAAGCAAAAAGTGGGTTGGTAAATATCCAACCACTTGAGAATTGGATTTTTTCAACTCCCCCTAATTTTTGGATCATTAGGCCACTTGCATCCTCAACATGCTTGTGGCATGCACATCCACCACACATAAAGCATGTTGGGATTAGTTAGAAGTCCCTTTCCTATAAAACTCCACCAAGCTATTATTAGGGGGTTGTACTAGTGGAATTTCCCAAACATGGATTTTGGGGCTCATTTTTAGTGCCTGAAATAATTCTCTATAGTTTTCGAATTTTGTTTGCACACATGAACTCTAAAATTTTCGTTTTGTTGCGATCTTATATCTTTTTTGTTTACGAGGAAAAATGGGAGAGCAAAAGTTTGGACCCGAGAAAAAAAAAAATTTGATCCCAAATGGAAATGCACAAATGCTGAGAGAGATAATTCCAAAAAGCAAAAAGTGATTTTTAAGGGTAGGCAAAAAGTGGGTTGGTAAATATCCAACCACTTGAGAATTTGATTTTTTCTACTCCCCCTAATTTTTGGATCATTAGGCTACTCGCATCCTCAACATGCTTGTGGCATGCACATCCACCACACTTAAAGCATGTTGGGATCAGTTAGAAGTCCCTTTCCTATAAAATTCCACCAAGCTATTATTAGGGGGTTGTACTAGTGGAATTTTCCAAACATGGATTTTGGGGTTCATTTTTAGTGCCTGAAATAATTCTCTATAGTTTTCGAATTTTTTTTGCACACATGAACTCTAAAATTTTTCGTTTGGTTGGGATCTTATATCTTTTTTGTTTACGAGGAAAAATGGGACAGCACAAGTTTGGACCCGAAAAAAAAAAAATTTGAACATCCCAAATGGAAATGCACAAATGCTGAGAGGGATAATTCCAAAAAGCAAAAAGTGATTTTAAAGGATAGGCAAAAAGTGGGTAGGTAAATATCCAACCATTTGAGAATTTGATTTTTACTACTCCCCCTAATTTTTGGATCATTAGGCCACTTGCATCCTCAACATGCTTGTGGCATGCACATCCACCACACTTAAAGCATGTTGGGATCAGTTAGAAGTCCCTTTCCTATAAAATTCCACCAAGCTATTATTAGGGTGTTGTACTAGTGGAATTTCCCAAACATGGATTTTGGGGTTCATTTTTAGTACCTGAAATAATTCTCTATAGTTTTCGAATTTTTTTTCCGCACGTGAACTCTAAAATTTTCGTTTTGGTGCGATCTTATATCTGTTTTGTTTACGAGGAAAAATGGGAGAGGACAAGTTTGGACCCGAAAAAAAAAAAAAATTTGAACATCCCAAATGGAAAAGGACAAATGCTGAGAGAGATAATTCCAAAAAGCAAAAAGTGGGTTGGTAAATATCCAACCACTTGAGAATTTGATTTTTTCTACTCCCCCTAATTTTTGGATCATTAGGCCACTTGCATCCTCAACATGCTTGTGGCATGCACATCCACCACACTTAAAGCATGTTGGGATAAGTTAGAAGCCCCTTTCTTATAAAATTCCACCAAGCTATTATTAGGGGGTTCTACTAGTGGAATTTCCCAAACATGGATTTTGGGGTACATTTTTAATGCCTGATATAATTATCTATAGTTATCGAAACTTTTTTGAACACATGAACTCTAAAATTTTCGTTTTGTTGCGATCTTATATCTATTTTGTTTACGAGGAAAAATGGGAGAGCACAACTTTGGACCCGAAAAAAAAATAAAATTTGAACATCCCAAATGGAAATGCACAAATGCTGAGAGAGATAATTCCAAAAAGCAAAAAGTGATTTTTAAGGATAAGCAAAAAGTGGGTTGGTAAATATCCAACCACTTGAGAATTGGATTTTTTCAACTCCCCCTAATTTTTGGATCATTAGGCCACTTGCATCCTCAACATGCTTGTGGCATGCACATCCACCACACATAAAGCATGTTGGGATTAGTTAGAAGTCCCTTTCCTATAAAATTCCACCAAGCTATTATTAGGGGGTTGTACTAGTGGAATTTCCCAAACATGGATTTTGGGGCTCATTTTTAGTGCCTGAAATAATTCTCTATAGTTTTCGAATTTTGTTTGCACACATGAACTCTAAAATTTTCGTTTTGTTGCGGTCTTATATCTTTTTTGTTTACGAGGAAAAATGGGAGAGCACAAGTTTGGACCCGAGAAAAAAAAAAATTTGATCCCAAATGGAAATGCACAAATGCTGAGAGAGATAATTCCAAAAAGCAAAAAGTGATTTTTAAGGGTAGGCAAAAAGTGGGTTGGTAAATATCCAACCACTTGAGAATTTGATTATTTCTACTCCCCCTAATTCTTGGATCATTAGGCTACTCGCATCCTCAACATGCTTGTGGCATGCACATCCACCACACTTAAAGCATGTTGGGATCAGTTAGAAGTCCCTTTCCTATAAAATTCCACCAAGCTATTATTAGGGGGTTGTACTAGTGGAATTTCCCAAACATGGATTTTGGGGTTCATTTTTAGTGCCTGAAATAATTCTCTATAGTTTTTGAATTTTTTTTGCACACATGAACTCTAAAATTTTTCGTTTGGTTGGGATCTTATATCTTTTTTGTTTACGAGGAAAAATGGGAGAGCACAAGTTTGGACCCGAAAAAAAAAAAATTTGAACATCCCAAATGGAAATGCACAAATGCTGAGAGAGATAATTCCAAAAAGCAAAAAGTGATTTTAAAGGATAGGCAAAAAGTGGGTAGGTAAATATCCAACCATTTGAGAATTTGATTTTTACTACTCCCCCTAATTTTTGGATCATTAGGCCACTTGCATCCTCAACATGCTTGTGGCATGCACATCCACCACACTTAAAGCATGTTGGGATCAGTTAGAAGTCCCTTTCCTAAAAAATTCCACCAAGCTATTATTAGGGGGTTGTACTAGTGGAATTTCCCATACATGGATTTTGGGGTTCATTTTCAGTACCTGAAATAATTCTCTATAGTTTTTGAATTTTTTTTCCGCACGTGAACTCTAAAATTTTCGGTTTGGTGCGATCTTATATCTGTTTTGTTTACGAGGATAAATGGGAGAGGACAAGTTTGGACCCGAAAAAAAAAAAAAAATTTGAACATCCCAAATGGAAAAGCACAAATGCTGAGAGAGATAATTCCAAGAAGCAAAAAGTGGGTTGGTAAATATCCAACCACTTGAGAATTTGATTTTTTCTACTCCCCCTAATTTTTGGATCATTAGGCCACTTGCATCCTCAACATGCTTGTGGCATGCACATCCACCACACTTAAAGCATGCTGGGATCAGTTAGAAGCCCCTTTCTTATAAAATTCCACCAAGCTATTATTAGGGGGTTGTACTAGTGGAATTTCCCAAACATGGATTTTGGGGTACATTTTTAATGCCTAATATAATTATCTATAGTTATCGAAACTTTTTTGAACACATGAACTCTAAAATTTTCGTTTTGTTGCGATCTTATATCTATTTTGTTTACGAGGAAAAATGGGAGAGCACAACTTTGGACCCGAAAAAAAAAAAAAATTTGAACATCCCAAATGGAAATGCACAAATGCTGAGAGAGATAATTCCAAAAAGCAAAAAGTGATTTTTAAGGATAAGCAAAAAGTGGGTTGGTAAATATCCAACCACTTGAGAATTGGATTTTTTCAACTCCCCCTAATATTTGGATCATTAGGCCACTTGCATCCTCAACATGCTTGTGGCATGCACATCCACCACACATAAAGCATGTTGGGATTAGTTAGAAGTCCCTTTCCTATAAAATTCCACCAAGCTATTATTAGGGGGTTGTACTAGTGGAATTTCCCAAACATGGATTTTGGGGCTCATTTTTAGTGCCTGAAATAATTCTCTATAGTTTTCGAATTTTGTTTGCACACATGAACTCTAAAATTTTCGTTTTGTTGCGATCTTATATCTTTTTTGTATACGAGGAAAAATGGGAGAGCAAAAGTTTGGACCCGAGAAAAAAAAAAAAATTGATCCCAAATGGAAATGCACAAATGCTGAGAGAGATAATTCCAAAAAGCAAAAAGTGATTTTTAAGGGTAGGCAAAAAGTGGGTTGGTAAATATCCAACCACTTGAGAATTTGATTTTTTCTACTCCCCCTAATTTTTGGATCATTAGGCTACTCGCATCCTCAACATGCTTGTGGCATGCACATCCACCACACTTAAAGCATGTTGGGATCAGTTAGAAGTCCCTTTCCTATAAAATTCCACCAAGCTATTATTAGGGGGTTGTACTAGTGGCATTTCCCAAACATGGATTTTGGGGTTCATTTTTAGTGCCTGAAATAATTCTCTATATTTTTCGAATTTTTTTTGCACACACGAACTCTAAAATTTTTCGTTTGGTTGGGATCTTATATCTTTTTTGTTTACGAGGAAAAATGGGAGAGCACAAGTTTGGACCCGAAAAAAAAAAAATTTGAACATCCCAAATGGAAATGCACAAATGCTGAGAGAGATAATTCCAAAAAGCAAAAAGTGATTTTAAAGGATAGGCAAAAAGTGGGTAGGTAAATATCCAACCATTTGAGAATTTGATTTTTACTACTCCCCCTAATTTTTGGATCATTAGGCCACTTGCATCCTCAACATGCTTGTGGCATGCACATCCACCACACTTAAAGCATGTTGGGATCAGTTAGAAGTCCCTTTCCTATAAAATTCCACCAAGCTATTATTAGGGGGTTGTACTAGTGGAATTTCCCAAACATGGATTTTGGGGTTCATTTTTAGTACCTGAAATAATTCTCTATAGTTTTCGAATTTTTTTTCCGCACGTGAACTCTAAAATTTTCGTTTTGGTGCGATCTTATATCTGTTTTGTTTACGAGGAAAAATGGGAGAGGACAAGTTTGGACACGAAAAAAAAAAAAAAATTTGAACATCCCAAATGGAAAAGCACAAATGCTGAGAGAGATAATTCCAAAAAGCAAAAAGTGGGTTGGTAAATATCCAACCACTTGAGAATTTGATTTTTTCTACTCCCCCTAATTTTTGGATCATTAGGCCACTTGCATCCTCAACATGCTTGTGGCATGCACATCCACCACACTTAAAGCATGTTGGGATCAGTTAGAAGCCCCTTTCTTATAAAATTCCACCAAGCTATTATTAGGGGGTTGTACTAGTGGAATTTCCCAAACATGGATTTTGGGGTACATTTTTAATGCCTGATATAATTATCTATAGTTATCGAAACTTTTTTGAACACATGAACTCTAAAATTTTCGTTTTGTTGCGATCTTATATCTATTTTGTTTACGAGGAAAAATGGGAGAGCACAACTTTGGACCCGAAAAAAAAATAAAATTTGAACATCCCAAATGGAAACGCACAAATGCTGAGAGAGATAATTCCAAAAAGCAAAAAGTGATTTTTAAGGGTAGGCAAAAAGTGGGTGGGTAAATTATCCAACCACTTGAGAATTTGATTTTTTCTACTCCCCCTAATTTTTGGATCATTAGGCTACTCGCATCCTCAACATGCTTGTGGCATGCACATCCACCACACTTAAAGCATGTTGGGATCAGTTAGAAGTCCCTTTCCTATAAAATTCCACCAAGCTATTATTAGGGGGTTGTACTAGTGGAATTTCCCAAACATGGATTTTGGCGTTCATTTTTAGTGCCTGAAATAATTCTCTATAGTTTTCGAATTTTGTTTGCACACATGAACTCTAAAATTTTCGTTTGGTTGGGATCTTATATCTTTTTTGTTTACGAGGAAAAATGGGAGAGCACAAGTTTGGACCCGAAAAAAAAAAATTTGAACATCCCAAATGGAAATGCACAAATGCTGAGAGAGATAATTCCAAAAAGCAAAAAGTGATTTTTAAAGGATAGGCAAAAAGTGGGTAGGTAAATATCCAACCATTTGAGAATTTGATTTTTACTACTCCCCCTAATTTTTGGATCATTAGGCCACTTGCATCCTCAACATGCTTGTGGCATGCACATCCACCACACTTAAAGCATGTTGGGATCAGTTAGAAGTCCCTTTCCTATAAAATTCCACCAAGCTATTATTAGGGGGTTGTACTAGTGGAATTTCCCAAACATGGATTTGGGGGTTCATTTTTAGTACCTGAAATAATTCTCTATAGTTTTCGAATTTTTTTTCCGCACGTGAACTCTAAAATTTTCGTTTTGGTGCGATCTTATATCTGTTTTGTTTACGAGGAAAAATGGGAGAGGACAAGTTTGGACCCGAAAAAAAAAAAATTTGAACATCCCAAATGGAAAAGCACAAATGCTGAGAGAGATAATTCCAAAAAGCAAAAAGTGATTTTAAAGGATAGGCAAAAAGTGGGTAGGTAAATATCCAACCATTTGCGAATTTGATTTTTACTACTCCCCCTAATTTTTGGATCATTAGGCCACTTGCATCCTCAACATGCTTGTGGCATGCACATCTACCACACTTAAAGCATGTTGGGATCAGTTAGAAGTCCCTTTCCTATAAAATTCCACCAAGCTATTATTAGGGGGTTGTACTAGTGGAATTTCCCAAACATGGATTTTGGGGTTCATTTTTAGTACCTGAAATAATTCTCTATAGTTTTCGAATTTTTTTTCCGCACGTGAACTCTAAAATTTTCGTTTTGGTGCGATCTTATATCTGTTTTGTTTACGAGGAAAAATGGGAGAGGACAAGTTTGGGCACGAAAAAAAAAAAAAAATTTGAACATCCCAAATGGAAAAGCACAAATGCTGAGAGAGATAATTCCAAAAAGCAAAAAGTGGGTTGGTAAATATCCAACCACTTGAGAATTTGATTTTTTCTACTCCCCCTAATTTTTGGATCATTAGGCCACTTGCATCCTCAACATGCTTGTGGCATGCACATCCACCACACTTAAAGCATGTTGGGATCAGTTAGAAGCCCCTTTCTTATAAAATTCCACCAAGCTATTATTAGGGGGTTGTACTAGTGGAATTTCCCAAACATGGATTTTGGGGTACATTTTTAATGCCTGATAGAATTATCTATAGTTATCGAAACTTTTTTGAACACATGAACTCTAAAATTTTCGTTTTGTTGCGATCTTATATCTATTTTGTTTACGAGGAAAAATGGGAGAGCACAACTTTGGACCCGAAAAAAAAATAAACTTTGAACATCCCAAATGGAAAAGCACAAATGCTGAGAGAGATAATTCCAAAAAGCAAAAAGTGGGTTGGTAAATAT
The DNA here is from genome assembly GCF_029961685.1 of Aristolochia californica. NCBI lineage: Eukaryota > Viridiplantae > Streptophyta > Magnoliopsida > Piperales > Aristolochiaceae > Aristolochia > Aristolochia californica. Next base: position 20,502,656 of record NW_027182257.1, on the reverse strand, counting down.
CCAACCACTTGAGAATTTGATTTTTTCTACTCCCCCTAATTTTTGGATCATTAGGCCACTTGCATCCTCAACATGCTTGTGGCATGCACATCCACCACACTTAAAGCATGTTGGGATCAGTTAGAAGCCCCTTTCTTATAAAATTCCACCAAGCTATTATTAGGGGGTTGTACTAGTGGAATTTCCCAAACATGGATTTTGGGGTACATTTTTAATGCCTGATATAATTATCTATAGTTATCGAAACTTTTTTGAACACATGAACTCTAAAATTTTCGTTTTGTTGCGATCTTATATCTATTTTGTTTACGAGGAAAAATGGGAGAGCACAACTTTGGACCCGAAAAAAAAATAAAATTTGAACATCCCAAATGGAAATGCACAAATGCTGAGAGAGATAATTCCAAAAAGCAAAAAGTGATTTTTAAGGATAAGCAAAAAGTGGGTTGGTAAATATCCAACCACTTGAGAATTGGATTTTTTCAACTCCCCCTAATTTTTGCATCATTAGGCCACTTGCATCCTAAAAATGCTTGTGGCATGCACATCCACCACACATAAAGCATGTTGGGATTAGTTAGAAGTCCCTTTCCTATAAAATTCCACCAAGCTATTATTAGGGGGTTGTACTAGTGGAATTTCCCAAACATGGATTTTGGGGCTCATTTTTAGTGCCTGAAATAATTCTCTATAGTTTTCGAATTTTGTTTGCACACATGAACTCTAAAATTTTCGTTTTGTTGCGATCTTATATCTTTTTTGTTTACGAGGAAAAATGGGAGAGCAAAAGTTTGGACCCGAGAAAAAAAAAAAATTTGATCCCAAATGGAAATGCACAAATGCTGAGAGAGATAATTCCAAAAAGCAAAAAGTGATTTTTAAGGGTAGGCAAAAAGTGGGTTGGTAAATATCCAACCACTTGAGAATTTGATTTTTTCTACTCCCCCTAATTTTTGGATCATTAGGCCACTTGCATCCTCAACATGCTTGTGGCATGCACATCCACCACACTTAAAGCATGTTGGGATCAGTTAGAAGTCCCTTTCTTATAAAATTCCACCAAGCTATTATTAGGGGGTTGTACTAGTGGAATTTCCCAAACATGGATTTTGGGGTACATTTTTAATGCCTGATATAATTATCTATAGTTATCGAAACTTTTTTGAACACATGAACTCTAAAATTTTCGTTTTGTTGCGATCTTATATCTAATTTGTTTACGAGGAAAAATGGGAGAGCACAACTTTGGACCCGAAAAAAAAAAAAAAATTTGAACATCCCAAATGGAAATGCACAAATGCTCAGAGAGATAATTCCAAAAAGCAAAAAGTGATTTTAAAGGATAGGCAAAAAGTGGGTAGGTACATATCCAACCATTTGAGAATTGGATTTTTTCAACTCCCCCTAATTTTTGGATCATTAGGCTACTCGCATCCTGAACATGCTTGTGGCATGCACATCCACCACACTTAAAGCATGTTGGGATCAGTTAGAAGTCCCTTTCCTATAAAATTCCACCAAGCTATTATTAGGGGGTTGTACTAGTGGAATTTCCCAAACATGGATTTTGGGGTTCATTTTTAGTGCCTGAAATAATTCTCTATAGTTTTCGAATTTTTTTTGCACACATGAACTCTAAAATTTTTCGTTTGGTTGGGATCTTATATCTTTTTTGTTTACGAGGAAAAATGGGAGAGCACAAGTTTGGACCCGAAAAAAAAAAAATTTGAACATCCCAAATGGAAATGCACAAATGCTGAGAGAGATAATTCCAAAAAGCAAAAAGTGATTTTAAAGGATAGGCAAAAAGTGGGTAGGTAAATATCCAACCATTTGAGAATTTGATTTTTACTACTCCCCCTAATTTTTGGATCATTAGGCCACTTGCATCCTCAACATACTTGTGGTATGCACATCCACCACACTTAAAGCATGTTGGGATCAGTTAGAAGTCCCTTTCCTATAAAATTCCACCAAGCTATTATTAGGGGGTTGTACTAGTGGAATTTCCCAAACATGGATTTTGGGGTTCATTTTTAGTACCTGAAATAATTCTCTATAGTTTTCGAATTTTTTTTCCGCACGTGAACTCTAAAATTTTCGTTTTGGTGCGATCTTATATCTGTTTTGTTTACGAGGAAAAATGGGAGAGGACAAGTTTGGACCCGAAAAAAAAAAAAATTTGAACATCCCAAATGGAAAAGCACAAATGCTGAGAGAGATAATTCCAAAAAGCAAAAAGTGGGTTGGTAAATATCCAACCACTTGAGAATTTGATTTTTTCTACTCCCCCTAATTTTTGGATCATTAGGCCACTTGCATCCTCAACATGCTTGTGGCATGCACATCCACCACACTTAAAGCATGTTGGGATCAGTTAGAAGCCCCTTTCTTATAAAATTCCACCAAGCTATTATTAGGGGGTTGTACTAGTGGAATTTCCCAAACATGGATTTTGGGGTACATTTTTAATGCCTGATATAATTATCTATAGTTATCGAAACTTTTTTGAACACATGAACTCTAAAATTTTCGTTTTGTTGCGATCTTATATCTATTTTGTTTACGAGGAAAAATGGGAGAGCACAACTTTGGACCCGAAAAAAAAAAAAAATTTGAACATCCCAAATGGAAATGCACAAATGCTGAGAGAGATAATTCCAAAAAGCAAAAAGTGATTTTTAGGGATAAGCAAAAAGTGGGTTGGTAAATATCCAACCACTTGAGAATTGGATTTTTTCAACTCCCCCTAATTTTTGGATCATTAGGCCACTTGCATCCTCAACATGCTTGTGGCATGCACATCCACCACACATAAAGCATGTTGGGATTAGTTAGAAGTCCCTTTCCTATAAAATTCCACCAAGCTATTATTAGGGGGTTGTACTAGTGGAATTTCCCAAAGATGGATTTTGGGGCTCATTTTTAGTGCCTGAAATAATTCTCTATAGTTTTCGAATTTTTTTTGCACACATGAACTCTAAAATTTTCGTTTTGTTGCGATCTTATATCTTTTTTGTTTACGAGGAAAAATGGGAGAGCAAAAGTTTGGACCCGAGAAAAAAAAAAAATTTGATCCCAAATGGAAATGCACAAATGCTGAGAGAGATAATTCCAAAAAGCAAAAAGTGATTTTTAAGGGTAGGCAAAAAGTGGGTTGGTAAATATCCAACCACTTGAGAATTTGATTTTTTCTACTCCCCCTAATTTTTGGATCATTAGGCTACTCGCATCCTCAACATGCTTGTGGCATGCACATCCACCACACTTAAAGCATGTTGGGATCACTTAGAAGCCCCTTTCTTATAAAATTCCACCAAGCTATTATTAGGGGGTATTACTAGTGGAATTTCCCAAACATGGATTTTGGGGTACATTTTTAATGCCTGATATAATTATCTATAGTTATCGAAACTTTTTTGAACACATGAACTCTAAAATTTTCGTTTTGTTGCGATCTTATATCTATTTTGTTTACGAGGAAAAATGGGAGAGCACAACTTTGGACCCGAAAAAAAAATAAACTTTGAACATCCCAAATGGAAAAGCACAATTGCTGAGAGAGATAATTCCAAAAAGCAAAAAGTGGGTTGGTAAATATCCAACCACTTGAGAATTTGATTTTTTCTACTCCCCCTAATTTTTGGATCATTAGGCCACTTGCATCCTCAACATGCTTGTGGCATGCACATCCACCACACTTAAAGCATGTTGGGATCAGTTAGAAGCCCCTTTCTTATAAAATTCCACCAAGCTATTATTAGGGGATTGTACTAGTGGAATTTCCCAAACATGGATTTTGGGGTACATTTTTAATGCCTGATATAATTATCTATAGTTATCGAAACTTTTTTGAACACATGAACTCTAAAATTCTCGTTTTGTTGCGATCTTATATCTATTTTGTTTACGAGGAAAAATGGGAGAGCACAACTTTGGACCCGAAAAAAAAATAAAATTTGAACATCCCAAATGGAAATGCACAAATGCTGAGAGAGATAATTCCAAAAAGCAAAAAGTGATTTTTAAGGATAAGCAAAAAGTGGGTTGGTAAATATCCAACCACTTGAGAATTGGATTTTTTCAACTCCCCCTAATTTTTGGATCATTAGGCCACTTGCATCCTAAAAATGCTTGTGGCATGCACATCCACCACACATAAAGCATGTTGGGATTAGTTAGAAGTCCCTTTCCTATAAAATTCCACCAAGCTATTATTAGGGGGTTGTACTAGTGGAATTTCCCAAACATGGATTTTGGGGCTCATTTTTAGTGCCTGAAATAATTCTCTATAGTTTTCGAATTTTGTTTGCACACATGAACTCTAAAATTTTCGTTTTGTTGCGATCTTATATCTTTTTTGTTTACGAGGAAAAGTGGGAGAGCAAAAGTTTGGAGCCGAGAAAAAAAAAAATTTGATCCCAAATGGAAATGCACAAATGCTGAGAGAGATAATTCCAAAAAGCAAAAAGTGATTTTTAAGGGTAGGCAAAAAGTGGGTTGGTAAATATCCAACCACTTGAGAATTTGATTTTTTCTACTCCCCCTAATTTTTGGATCATTAGGCTACTCGCATCCTCAACATGCTTGTGGCATGCACATCCACCACACTTAAAGCATGTTGGGATCAGTTAGAAGTCCCTTTCCTATAAAATTCCACCAAGCTATTATTAGGGGGTTGTACTAGTGGAATTTCCCAAACATGGATTTTGGGGTTCATTTTTAGTGCCTGAAATAATTCTCTATAGTTTTCGAATTTTTTTTGCACACATGAACTCTAAAATTTTTCGTTTGGTTGGGATCTTATATCTTTTTTGTTTACGAGGAAAAATGGGAGAGCACAAGTTTGGACCCGAAAAAAAAAAAATTTGAACATCCCAAATGGAAAAGCACAAATGCTGAGAGAGATAATTCCAAAAAGCAAAAAGTGATTTTAAAGGATAGGCAAAAAGTGGGTAGGTAAATTTCCAACCATTTGAGAATTTGATTTTTACTACTCCCCCTAATTTTTGGATCATTAGGCCACTTGCATCCTCAACATGCTTGTGGCATGCACATACACCACACTTAAAGCATGTTGGGATCAGTTAGAAGTCCCTTTCCTATAAAATTCCACCAAGCTATTATTAGGGGGTTGTACTAGTGGAATTTCCCAAACATGGATTTTGGGGTACATTTTTAATGCCTGATATAATTATCTATAGTTATCGAAACTTTTTTGAACACATGAACTCTAAAATTTTCGTTTTGTTGCGATCTTATATCTATTTTGTTTACGAGGAAAAATGGGAGAGCACAACTTTGGACCCGAAAAAAAAATAAACTTTGAACATCCCAAATGGAAAAGCACAAATGCTGAGAGAGATAATTCCAAAAAGCAAAAAGTGGGTTGGTAAATATCCAACCACTTAAGAATTTGATTTTTTCTACTCCCCCTAATTTTTGGATCATTAGGCCACTTGCATCCTCAACATGCTTGTGGCATGCACATCCACCACACTTAAAGCATGTTGGGATCAGTTAGAAGCCCCTTTCTTATAAAATTCCACCAAGCTATTATTAGGGGGTTGTACTAGTGGAATTTCCCAAACATGGATTTTGGGGTACATTTTTAATGCCTGATATAATTATCTATAGTTATCGAAACTTTTTTGAACACATGAACTCTAAAATTTTCGTTTTGTTGCGATCTTATATCTATTTTGTTTACGAGGAAAAATGGGAGAGCACAACTTTGGACCCGAAAAAAAAAAAAAATTTGAACATCCCAAATGGAAATGCACAAATGCTGAGAGAGATAATTCCAAAAAGCAAAAAGTGACTTTTAAGGATAAGCAAAAAGTGGGTTGGTAAATATCCAACCACTTGAGAATTGGATTTTTTCAACTCCCCCTAATTTTTGGATCATTAGGCCACTTGCATCCTAAAAATGCTTGTGGCATGCACATCCACCACACATAAAGCATGTTGGGATTAGTTAGAAGTCCCTTTCCTATAAAATTCCACCAAGCTATTATTAGGGGGTTGTACTAGTGGAATTTCCCAAACATGGATTTTGGGGCTCATTTTTAGTGCCTGAAATAATTCTCTATAGTTTTCGAATTTTGTTTGCACACATGAACTCTAAAATTTTCGTTTTGTTGCGATCTTATAACTTTTTTGTTTACGAGGAAAAATCGGAGAGCAAAAGTTTGGACCCGAGAAAAAAAAAAAATTTGATCCCAAATGGAAATGCACAAATGCTGAGAGAGATAATTCCAAAAAGCAAAAAGTGATTTTTAAGGGTAGGCAAAAAGTGGGTTGGTAAATATCCAACCACTTGAGAATTTGATTTTTTCTACTCCCCCTAATTTTTGGATCATTAGGCTACTCGCATCCTCAACATGCTTGTGGCATGCACATCCACCACACTTAAAGCATGTTGGGATCAGTTAGAAGTCCCTTTCCTATAAAATTCCACCAAGCTATTATTAGGGGGTTGTACTAGTGGAATTTCCCAAACATGGATTTTGGGGTTCATTTTTAGTGCCTGAAATAATTCTCTATAGTTTTTGAATTTTTTTTGCACACATGAACTCTAAAATTTTTCGTTTGGTTGGGATCTTATATCTTTTTTGTTTACGAGGAAAAATGGGAGAGCACAAGTTTGGACCCGAAAAAAAAAAAATTTGAACATCCCAAATGGAAATGCACAAATGCTGAGAGAGATAATTCCAAAAAGCAAAAAGTGATTTTAAAGGATAGGCCAAAAGTGGGTAGGTAAATATCCAACCATTTGAGAATTTGATTTTTACTACTCCCCCTAATTTTTGGATCATTAGGCCACTTGGATCCTCAACATGCTTGTGGCATGCATATCCACCACACTTAAAGCATGTTGGGATCAGTTAGAAGTCCCTTTCCTATAAAATTCCACCAAGCTATTATTAGGGGGTTGTACTAGTGGAATTTCCCAAACATGGATTTTGGGGTTCATTTTTTGTACCTGAAATAATTCTCTATAGTTTTCGAATTTTTTTTCCGCACGTGAACTCTAAAATTTTCGTTTTGGTGTGATCTTATATCTTTTTTGTTTACGAGGAAAAATGAGAGAGGACAAGTTTGGACCCGAAAAAAAATAAAATTTGAACATCCCAAATGGAAAAGCACAAATGCTGAGAGAGATAATTCCAAAAAGCAAAAAGTGGGTTGGTAAATATCCAACCACTTGAGAATTTGATTTTTTCTACTCCCCCTAATTTTTGGATCATTAGGCCACTTGCATCCTCAACATGCTTGTGGCATGCACATCCACCACACTTAAAGCATGTTGGGATCAGTTAGAAGCCCCTTTCTTATAAAATTCCACCAAGCTATTATTAGGGGGTTGTACTAGTGGAATTTCCCAAACATGGATTTTGGGGTACATTTTTAATGCCTGATATAATTATCTATAGTTATCGAAACTTTTTTGAACACATGAACTCTAAAATTTTCGTTTCGTTGCGATCGTATATCTATTTTGTTTACGAGGAAAAATGGGAGAGCACAACTTTGGACCCGAAAAAAAAATAAAATTTGAACAACCCAAATGGAAATGCACAAATGCTGAGAGAGATAATTCCAAAAAGCAAAAAGTGATTTTTCAGGATAAGCAAAAAGTGGGTTGGTAAATATCCAACCACTTGAGAATTGGATTTTTTCAACTCCCCCTAATTTTTGGATCATTAGGCCACTTGCATCCTCAAAATGCTTGTGGCATGCACATCCACCACACATAAAGCATGTTGGGATTAGTTAGAAGTCCCTTTCCTATAAAATTCCACCAAGCTATTATTAGGGGGTTGTACTAGTGGAATTTCCCAAACATGGATTTTGGGGCTCATTTTTAGTGCCTGAAATAATTCTCTATAGTTTTCGAATTTTGTTTGCACACATGAACTCTAAAATTTTCGTTTTGTTGCGATCTTATATCTATTTTGTTTACGAGGAAAAATGGGAGAGCAAAAGTTTGGACCCGAGAAAAAAAAAATTTGATCCCAAATGGAAATGCACAAATGCTGAGAGAGATAATTCCAAAAAGCAAAAAGTGATTTTTAAGGGTAGGCAAAAAGTGGGTTGGTAAATATCCAACCACTTGAGAATTTGATTTTTTCTACTCCCCCTAATTTTTGGATCATTAGGCTACTCGCATCCTCAACATGCTTGTGGCATGCACATCCACCACACTTAAAGCATGTTGGGATCAGTTAGAAGTCCCTTTCCTATAAAATTCCACCAAGCTATTATTAGGGGGTTGTACTAGTGAAATTTCCCAAACATGGATTTTGGGGCTCATTTTTAGTGCCTGAAATAATTCTCTATAGTTTTCGAATTTTGTTTGCACACATGAACTCTAAAATTTTCGTTTTGTTGCGATCTTATCTCTTTTTTGTTTACGAGGAAAAATGGGAGAGCAAAAGTTTGGACCCGAGAAAAAAAAAATTTGATCCCAAATGGAAATGCACAAATGCTGAGAGAGATAATTCCAAAAAGCAAAAAGTGATTTTTAAGGGTAGGCAAAAAGTGGGTTGGTAAATATCCAACCACTTGAGAATTTGATTTTTTCTACTCCCCCTAATTTTTGGATCATTAGGCTACTCGCATCCTCAACATGCTTGTGGCATGCACATCCACCACACTTAAAGCATGTTGGGATCAGTTAGAAGTCCCTTTCCTATAAAATTCCACCAAGCTATTATTAGGGGGTTGTACTAGTGGAATTTCCCAAACATGGATTTTGGGGTTCATTTTTAGTGCCTGAAATAATTCTCTATAGTTTTTGAATTTTTTTTGCACACATGAACTCTAAAATTTTTCGTTTGGTTGGGATCTTATATCTTTTTTGTTTACGAGGAAAAATGGGAGAGCACAAGTTTGGACCCGAAAAAAAAAAAATTTGAACATCCCAAATGGAAATGCACAAATGCTGAGAGAGATAATTCCAAAAAGCAAAAAGTGATTTTAAAGGATAGGCCAAAAGTGGGTAGGTAAATATCCAACCATTTGAGAATTTGATTTTTACTACTCCCCCTAATTTTTGGATCATTAGGCCACTTGGATCCTCAACATGCTTGTGGCATGCATATCCACCACACTTAAAGCATGTTGGGATCAGTTAGAAGTCCCTTTCCTATAAAATTCCACCAAGCTATTATTAGGGGGTTGTACTAGTGGAATTTCCCAAACATGGATTTTGGGGTTCATTTTTTGTACCTGAAATAATTCTCTATAGTTTTCGAATTTTTTTTCCGCACGTGAACTCTAAAATTTTCGTTTTGGTGTGATCTTATATCTTTTTTGTTTACGAGGAAAAATGAGAGAGGACAAGTTTGGACCCGAAAAAAAATAAAATTTGAACATCCCAAATGGAAAAGCACAAATGCTGAGAGAGATAATTCCAAAAAGCAAAAAGTGGGTTGGTAAATATCCAACCACTTGAGAATTTGATTTTTTCTACTCCCCCTAATTTTTGGATCATTAGGCCACTTGCATCCTCAACATGCTTGTGGCATGCACATCCACCACACTTAAAGCATGTTGGGATCAGTTAGAAGCCCCTTTCTTATAAAATTCCACCAAGCTATTATTAGGGGGTTGTACTAGTGGAATTTCCCAAACATGGATTTTGGGGTACATTTTTAATGCCTGATATAATTATCTATAGTTATCGAAACTTTTTTGAACACATGAACTCTAAAATTTTCGTTTTGTTGCGATCTTATATCTATTTTGTTTACGAGGAAAAATGGGAGAGCACAACTTTGGACCCGAAAAAAAAAAAAAATTTGAACATCCCAAATGGAAATGCACAAATGCTGAGAGAGATAATTCCAAAAAGCAAAAAGTGACTTTTAAGGATAAGCAAAAAGTGGGTTGGTAAATATCCAACCACTTGAGAATTGGATTTTTTCAACTCCCCCTAATTTTTGGATCATTAGGCCACTTGCATCCTAAAAATGCTTGTGGCATGCACATCCACCACACATAAAGCATGTTGGGATTAGTTAGAAGTCCCTTTCCTATAAAATTCCACCAAGCTATTATTAGGGGGTTGTACTAGTGGAATTTCCCAAACATGGATTTTGGGGCTCATTTTTAGTGCCTGAAATAATTCTCTATAGTTTTCGAATTTTGTTTGCACACATGAACTCTAAAATTTTCGTTTTGTTGCGATCTTATAACTTTTTTGTTTACGAGGAAAAATCGGAGAGCAAAAGTTTGGACCCGAGAAAAAAAAAAAATTTGATCCCAAATGGAAATGCACAAATGCTGAGAGAGATAATTCCAAAAAGCAAAAAGTGATTTTTAAGGGTAGGCAAAAAGTGGGTTGGTAAATATCCAACCACTTGAGAATTTGATTTTTTCTACTCCCCCTAATTTTTGGATCATTAGGCTACTCGCATCCTCAACATGCTTGTGGCATGCACATCCACCACACTTAAAGCATGTTGGGATCAGTTAGAAGTCCCTTTCCTATAAAATTCCACCAAGCTATTATTAGGGGGTTGTACTAGTGGAATTTCCCAAACATGGATTTTGGGGTTCATTTTTAGTGCCTGAAATAATTCTCTATAGTTTTTGAATTTTTTTTGCACACATGAACTCTAAAATTTTTCGTTTGGTTGGGATCTTATATCTTTTTTGTTTACGAGGAAAAATGGGAGAGCACAAGTTTGGACCCGAAAAAAAAAAAATTTGAACATCCCAAATGGAAATGCACAAATGCTGAGAGAGATAATTCCAAAAAGCAAAAAGTGATTTTAAAGGATAGGCCAAAAGTGGGTAGGTAAATATCCAACCATTTGAGAATTTGATTTTTACTACTCCCCCTAATTTTTGGATCATTAGGCCACTTGGATCCTCAACATGCTTGTGGCATGCATATCCACCACACTTAAAGCATGTTGGGATCAGTTAGAAGTCCCTTTCCTATAAAATTCCACCAAGCTATTATTAGGGGGTTGTACTAGTGGAATTTCCCAAACATGGATTTTGGGGTTCATTTTTTGTACCTGAAATAATTCTCTATAGTTTTCGAATTTTTTTTCCGCACGTGAACTCTAAAATTTTCGTTTTGGTGTGATCTTATATCTTTTTTGTTTACGAGGAAAAATGAGAGAGGACAAGTTTGGACCCGAAAAAAAATAAAATTTGAACATCCCAAATGGAAAAGCACAAATGCTGAGAGAGATAATTCCAAAAAGCAAAAAGTGGGTTGGTAAATATCCAACCACTTGAGAATTTGATTTTTTCTACTCCCCCTAATTTTTGGATCATTAGGCCACTTGCATCCTCAACATGCTTGTGGCATGCACATCCACCACACTTAAAGCATGTTGGGATCAGTTAGAAGCCCCTTTCTTATAAAATTCCACCAAGCTATTATTAGGGGGTTGTACTAGTGGAATTTCCCAAACATGGATTTTGGGGTACATTTTTAATGCCTGATATAATTATCTATAGTTATCGAAACTTTTTTGAACACATGAACTCTAAAATTTTCGTTTCGTTGCGATCGTATATCTATTTTGTTTACGAGGAAAAATGGGAGAGCACAACTTTGGACCCGAAAAAAAAATAAAATTTGAACAACCCAAATGGAAATGCACAAATGCTGAGAGAGATAATTCCAAAAAGCAAAAAGTGATTTTTCAGGATAAGCAAAAAGTGGGTTGGTAAATATCCAACCACTTGAGAATTGGATTTTTTCAACTCCCCCTAATTTTTGGATCATTAGGCCACTTGCATCCTCAAAATGCTTGTGGCATGCACATCCACCACACATAAAGCATGTTGGGATTAGTTAGAAGTCCCTTTCCTATAAAATTCCACCAAGCTATTATTAGGGGGTTGTACTAGTGGAATTTCCCAAACATGGATTTTGGGGCTCATTTTTAGTGCCTGAAATAATTCTCTATAGTTTTCGAATTTTGTTTGCACACATGAACTCTAAAATTTTCGTTTTGTTGCGATCTTATATCTATTTTGTTTACGAGGAAAAATGGGAGAGCAAAAGTTTGGACCCGAGAAAAAAAAAATTTGATCCCAAATGGAAATGCACAAATGCTGAGAGAGATAATTCCAAAAAGCAAAAAGTGATTTTTAAGGGTAGGCAAAAAGTGGGTTGGTAAATATCCAACCACTTGAGAATTTGATTTTTTCTACTCCCCCTAATTTTTGGATCATTAGGCTACTCGCATCCTCAACATGCTTGTGGCATGCACATCCACCACACTTAAAGCATGTTGGGATCAGTTAGAAGTCCCTTTCCTATAAAATTCCACCAAGCTATTATTAGGGGGTTGTACTAGTGAAATTTCCCAAACATGGATTTTGGGGCTCATTTTTAGTGCCTGAAATAATTCTCTATAGTTTTCGAATTTTGTTTGCACACATGAACTCTAAAATTTTCGTTTTGTTGCGATCTTATCTCTTTTTTGTTTACGAGGAAAAATGGGAGAGCAAAAGTTTGGACCCGAGAAAAAAAAAATTTGATCCCAAATGGAAATGCACAAATGCTGAGAGAGATAATTCCAAAAAGCAAAAAGTGATTTTTAAGGGTAGGCAAAAAGTGGGTTGGTAAATATCCAACCACTTGAGAATTTGATTTTTTCTACTCCCCCTAATTTTTGGATCATTAGGCTACTCGCATCCTCAACATGCTTGTGGCATGCACATCCACCACACTTAAAGCATGTTGGGATCAGTTAGAAGTCCCTTTCCTATAAAATTCCACCAAGCTATTATTAGGGGGTTGTACTAGTGGAATTTCCCAAACATGGATTTTGGGGTTCATTTTTAGTGCCTGAAATAATTCTCTATAGTTTTCGAATTTTTTTTGCACACATGAACTCTAAAATTATTCGTTTGGTTGGGATCTTATATCTTTTTTGTTTACGAGGAAAAATGGGAGAGCACAAGTTTGGACCCGAAAAAAAAAAAAATTTGAACATCCCAAATGGAAAAGCACAAATGCTGAGAGAGATAATTCCAAAAAGAAAAAAGTGGGTTGGTAAATATCCAACCACTTGAGAATTTGATTTTTTCTACTCCCCCTAATTTTTGGATCATTAGGCTACTCGCATCCTCAACATGCTTGTGGCATGCACATCCACCACACTTAAAGCATGTTGGGATCAGTTAGAAGTCCCATTCCTATAAAATTCCACCAAGCTATTATTAGGGGGTTGTACTAGTGGAATTTCCCAAACATGGATTTTGGGGCTCATTTTTAGTGCCTGAAATAATTCTCTATAGTTTTCGAATTTTGTTTGCACACATGAACTCTAAAATTTTCGTTTTGTTGCGATCTTATATCTTTTTTGTTTACGAGGAAAAATGGGAGAGCAAAAGTTTGGACCCGAGAAAAAAAAAATTTGATCCCAAATGGAAATGCACAAATGCTGAGAGAGATAATTCCAAAAAGCAAAAAGTGATTTTTAAGGGTAGGCAAAAAGTGGGTTGGTAAATATCCAACCACTTGAGAATTTGATTTTTTCTACTCCCCCTAATTTTTGGATCATTAGGCCACTTGCATCCTCAACATGCTTGTGGCATGCACATCCACTACACTTAAAGCATGTTGGGATCAGTTAGAAGTCCCTTTCCTATAAAATTCCACCAAGCTATTATTAGGGGGTTGTACTAGTGGAATTTCCCAAACATGGATTTTGGGGTTCATTTTTAGTGCCTGAAATAATTCTCTATAGTTTTCGAATTTTTTTTGCACACATGAACTCTACAATTATTCGTTTGGTTGGGATCTTATATCTTTTTTGTTTACGAGGAAAAATGGGAGAGCACAAGTTTGGACCCGAAAAAAAAAAATTTTGAACATCCCAAATGGAAATGCACAAATGCTGAGAGAGATAATTCCAAAAAGCAAAAAGTGATTTTAAAGGATAGGCAAAAAGTGGGTAGGTAAATATCCAACCATTTGAGAATTTGATTTTTACTACTCCCCCTAATTTTTGGATCATTAGGCCACTTGCATCCTCAACATGCTTGTGGCATGCACATCCACCACACTTAAAGCATGTTGGGATCAGTTAGAAGTCCCTTTCCTATAAAATTCCACCTAGCTATTATTAGGGGGTTGTACTAGTGGAATTTCCCAAACATGGATTTGGGGGTTCATTTTTAGTACCTGAAATAATTCTCTATAGTTTTCGAATTTTTTTTCCGCACGTGAACTCTAAAATTTTCGTTTTGGTGCGATCTTATATCTTTTTTGTTTACGAGGAAAAATGGGAGAGGACAAGTTTGGACCCGAAAAAAAAAAAAAATTTGAACATCCCAAATGGAAAAGCACAAATGCTGAGAGAGATAATTCCAAAAAGCAAAAAGTGGGTTGGTAAATATCCAACCACTTGAGAATTTGATTTTTTCTACTCCCCCTAATTTTTGGATCATTAGGCCACTTGCATCCTCAACATGCTTGTGGCATGCACATCCACCACACTTAAAGCATGTTGGGATCAGTTAGAAGCCCCTTTCTTATAAAATTCCACCATGCTATTATTAGGGGGTTGTACTAGTGGAATTTCCCAAACATGGATTTTGGGGTACATTTTTAATGCCTGATATAATTATCTATAGTTATCGAAACTTTTTTGAACACATGAACTCTAAAATTTTCGTTTCGTTGCGATCTGATATCTCTTTTGTTTACGAGGAAAAATGGGAGAGCACAAGTTTGGACCCGAAAATAAAATAAAATTTGAACATCCCAAATGGAAATGCACAAATGCTGAGAGAGATAATTCCAAAAAGCAAAAAGTGATTTTTAAGCATAAGCAAAAAGTGGGTTGGTAAATATCCAACCACTTGAGAATTGGATTTTTTCAACTCCCCCTAATTTTTGGATCATTAGGCAACTTGCATCCTCAAAATGCTTGTGGCATGCACATCCACCACACATAAAGCATGTAGGGATTAGTTAGAAGTCCCTTTCCTATAAAATTCCACCAAGCTATTATTAGGGGGTTGTACTAGTGGAATTTCCCAAACATGGATTTTGGGGCTCATTTTTAGTGCCTGAAATAATTCTCTATAGTTTTCGAATTTTGTTTGCACACATGAACTCTAAAATTTTCGTTTTGTTGCGATCTTATATCTTTTTTGTTTACGAGGAAAAATGGGAGAGCAAAAGTTTGGACCCGAGAAAAAAAAAATTTGATCCCAAATGGAAATGCACAAATGCTGAGAGAGATAATTCCAAAAAGCAAAAAGTGATTTTTAAGGGTAGGCAAAAAGTGGGTTGGTAAATATCCAACCACTTGAGAATTTGATTTTTTCTACTCCCCCTAATTTTCGGATCATTAGGCCACTCGCATCCTCAACATGCTTGTGGCATGCACATCCACCACACTTAAAGCATGTTGGGATCAGTTAGAAGTCCCTTTCCTATAAAATTCCACCAAGCTATTATTAGGGGGTTGTACTAGTGGAATTTCCGAAACATGGATTTTGGGGTTCATTTTTAGTGCCTGAAATAATTCTCTATAGTTTTCGAATTTTTTTTCCGCACATGAACTCTAAAATTTTTCGTTTGGTTGGGATCTTATATCTTTTTTGTTTACGAGGAAAAATGGGAGAGCACAAGTTTGGACCCGAAAAAAAAAAAAATTGAACATCCCAAATGGAAATGCACAAATGCTGAGAGAGATAATTCCAAAAAGCAAAAAGTGATTTTAAAGGATAGGCAAAAAGTGGGTAGGTAAATATCCAACCATTTGAGAATTTGATTTTTACTACTCCCCCTAATTTTTGGATCATTAGGCCACTTGCATCCTCAACATGCTTGTGGCATGCACATCCACCACACTTAAAGCATGTTGGGATCAGTTAGAAGTCCCTTTCCTATAAAATTCCACCAAGCTATTATTAGGGGGTTGAACTAGTGGAATTTCCCAAACATGGATTTTGGGGTTCATTTTTTGCACCTGAAATAATTCTCTATAGTTTTCGAATTTTTTTTCCGCACGTGAACTCTAAAATTTTCGTTTTGGTGCGATCTTATATCTTTTTTGTTTACGAGGAAAAATGGGAGAGGACAAGTTTGGACCCGAAAAAAAAAAAAAATTTGAACATCCCAAATGGAAAAGCACAGATGCTGAGAGAGATAATTCCAAAAAGCAAAAAGTGGGTTGGTAAATATCCAACCACTTGAGAATTTGATTTTTTCTACTCCCCCTAATTTTTGGATCATTAGGCCAGTTGCATCCTCAACATGCTTGTGGCATGCACATCCACCACACTTAAAGCATGTTGGGATCAGTTAGAAGCCCCTTTCTTATAAAATTCCACCAAGCTATTATTAGGGGGTTGTACTAGTGGAATTTCCCAAACATGGATTTTCGGGTACATTTTTAATGCCTGATACAATTATCTATAGTTATCGAAACTTTTTTGAACACATGAACTCTAAAATTTTCGTTTCGTTGCGATCTTATATCTATTTTGTTTACGAGGAAAAATGGGAGAGCACAACTTTGGACCCGAAAAAAAAATAAAATTTGAACATCCCAAATGGAAATGCACAAATGCTGAGAGAGATAATTCCAAAAAGCAAAAAGTGATTTTTAAGGATAAGCAAAAAGTGGGTTGGTAAATATCCAACCACTTGAGAATTGGATTTTTTCAACTCCCCCTAATTTTTGGATCATTAGGCCACTTGCATCCTCAAAATGCTTGTGGCATGCACATCCACCACACATAAAGCATGTTGGGATTAGTTAGAAGTCCCTTTCCTATAAAATTCCACCAAGCTATTATTAGGGGGTTGTACTAGTGGAATTTCCCAAACATGGATTTTGGGGCTCATTTTTAGTGCCTGAAATAATTCTCTATAGTTTTCGAATTTTGTTTGCACACATGAACTCTAAAATTTTCGTTTTGTTGCGATCTTATATCTTTTTTGTTTACGAGGAAAAATGGGAGAGCAAAAGTTTGGACCCGAGAAAAAAAAAATTTGATCCCAAATGGAAATGCACAAATGCTGAGAGAGATAATTCCAAAAAGCAAAAAGTGATTTTTAAGGGTAGGCAAAAAGTGGGTTGGTAAATATCCAACCACTTGAGAATTTGATTTTTTCTACTCCCCCTAATTTTTGGATCATTAGGCTACTCGCATCCTCAACATGCTTGTGGCATGCACATCCACCACACTTAAAGCATGTTGGGATCAGTTAGAAGTCCCTTTCCTATAAAATTCCACCAAGCTATTATTAGGGGGTTGTACTAGTGGAATTTCCCAAACATGGATTTTGGGGTTCATTTTTAGTGCCTGAAATAATTCTCTATAGTTTTCGAATTTTTTTTGCGCACATGAACTCTAAAATTTTTCGTTTGGTTGGGATCTTATATCTTTTTTGTTTACGAGGAAAAATGGGAGAGCACAAGTTTGGACCCGAAAAAAAAAAAAATTTGAACATCCCAAATGGAAATGCACAAATGCTGAGAGAGATAATTCCAAAAAGCAAAAAGTGATTTTAAAGGATAGGCAAAAAGTGGGTAGGTAAATATCCAACCATTTGAGAATTTGATTTTTACTACTCCCCCTAATTTTTGGATCATTAGGCCACTTGCATCCTCAACATGCTTGTGGCATGCATATCCACCACACTTAAAGCATGTTGGGATCAGTTAGAAGTCCCTTTCCTATAAAATTCCACCAAGCTATTATTAGGGGGTTGTACTAGTGGAATTTCCCAAACATGGATTTTGGGGTTCATTTTTTGTACCTGAAATAATTCTCTATAGTTTTCGAATTTTTTTTCCGCACGTGAACTCTAAAATTTTCGTTTTGGTGCGATCTTATATCTTTTTTGTTTACGAGGAAAAATGGGAGAGGACAAGTTTGGACCCGAAAAAAAAAAAAATTTGAACATCCCAAATGGAAAAGCACAGATGCTGAGAGAGATAATTCCAAAAAGCAAAAAGTGGGTTGGTAAATATCCAACCACTTGAGAATTTGATTTTTTCGACTCCCCCTAATTTTTGGATCATTAGGCCAGTTGCATCCTCAACATGCTTGTGGCATGCACATCCACCACACTTAAAGCATGTTGGGATCAGTTCGAAGCCCCATTCTTATAAAATTCCACAAAGCTATTATTAGGGGGTTGTACTAGTGGAATTTCCCAAACATGGATTTTGGGGTACATTTTTAATGCCTGATATAATTATCTATAGTTATCGAAACTTTTTTGAACACATGAACTCTAAAATTTTCGTTTCGTTGCGATCTTATATCTATTTTGTTTACGAGGAAAAATGGGAGAGCACAACTTTGGACCCGAAAAAAAAATAAAATTTGAACATCCCAAATGGAAATGCACAAATGCTGAGAGAGATAATTCCAAAAAGCAAAAAGTGATTTTTAAGGATAAGCAAAAAGTGGGTTGGTAAATATCCAACCACTTGAGAATTGGATTTTTTCAACTCCCCCTAATTTTTGGATCATTAGGCCACTTGCATCCTCAAAATGCTTGTGGCATGCACATCCACCACACATAAAGCATGTTGGGATTAGTTAGAAGTCCCTTTCCTATAAAATTCCACCAAGCTATTATTAGGGGGTTGTACTAGTGGAATTTCCCAAACATGGATTTTGGGGCTCATTTTTAGTGCCTGAAATAATTCTCTATAGTTTTCGAATTTTGTTTGCACACATGAACTCTAAAATTTTCGTTTTGTTGCGATCTTATATCTTTTTTGTTTAAGAGGAAAAATGGGAGAGCAAAAGTTTGGACCCGAGAAAAAAAAAATTTGATCCCAAATGGAAATGCACAAATGCTGAGAGAGATAATTCCAAAAAGCAAAAAGTGATTTTTAAGGGTAGGCAAAAAGTGGGTTGGTAAATATCCAACCACTTGAGAATTTGATTTTTTCTACTCCCCCTAATTTTTGGATCATTAGGCTACTCGCATCCTCAACATGCTTGTGGCATGCACATCCACCACACTTAAAGCATGTTGGGATCAGTTAGAAGTCCCTTTCCTATAAAATTCCACCAAGCTATTATTAGGGGGTTGTACTAGTGGAATTTCCCAAACATGGATTTTGGGGTTCATTTTTAGTGCCTGAAATAATTCTCTATAGTTTTCGAATTTTTTTTCCGCACAAGAACTCTAAAATTTTTCGTTTGGTTGGGATCTTATATCTTTTTTGTTTAGGAGGAAAAATGGGAGAGCACAAGTTTGGACCCGAAAAAAAAAAATTTGAACATCCCAAATGGAAATGCACAAATGCTGAGAGAGATAATTCCAAAAAGCAAAAAGTGATTTTAAAGGATAGGCAAAAAGTGGGTAGGTAAATATCCAACCATTTGAGAATTTGATTTTTACTACTCCCCCTAATTTTTGGATCATTAGGCCACTTGCATCCTCAACATGCTTGTGGCATGCACATCCACCACGCTTAAAGCATGTTGGGATCAGTTAGAAGTCCCTTTCCTATAAAATTCCACCAAGCTATTATTAGGGGGTTGTACTAGTGGAATTTCCCAAACATGGATTTTGGGGTTCATTTTTTGTACCTGAAATAATTCTCTATAGTTTTCGAATTTTTTTTCCGCACGTGAACTCTAAAATTTTCGTTTTGGTGCGATCTTATATCTTTTTTGTTTACGAGGAAAAATGGGAGAGGACAAGTTTGGACCCGAGAAAAAAAAAAAATTTGAACATCCCAAATGGAAAAGCACAAATGCTGAGAGAGATAATTCCAAAAAGCAAAAAGTGATTTTTAAGGGTAGGCAAAAAGTGGGTTGGTAAATATCCAACCACTTCAGAATTTGATTTTTTCTACTCCCCCTATTTTTTGGATCATTAGGCTACTCGCATCCTCAACATACTTGTGGCATGCACATCCACCACACTTAAAGCATGTTGGGATCAGTTAGAAGTCCCTTTCCTATAAAATTCCACCAAGCTATTATTAGGGGGTTGTACTAGTGGAATTTCCCAAACATGGATTTTGGGGTTCATTTTTTGTACCTGAAATAATTCTCTATAGTTTTCGAATTTTTTTTCCGCACGTGAACTCTAAAATTTTCGTTTTGGTGCGATCTTATTTCTTTTTTGTTTACGAGGAAAAACAGGAGAGGACAAGTTTGGACCCGAAAAAAAAAAAAAATTTGAACATCCCAAATGGAAAAGCACAAATGCTGAGAGAGATAATTCCAAAAAGCAAAAAGTGGGTTGGTAAATATCCAACCACTTGAGAATTTGACTTTTTCTACTCCCCCTAATTTTTGGATCATTAGGCCACTTGCATCCTCAACATGCTTGTGGCATGCACATCCACCACACTTAAAGCATGTTGGGATCAGTTAGAAGTCCCTTTTTTATAAAATTCCACCAAGCTATTATTAGGGGGTTGTACTGGTGGAATTTCCCAAACATGGATTTTGGGGTACATTTTTAATGCCTGATATAATTATCTATAGTTATCGAAACTTTTTTGAACACATGAACTCTAAAATTTTCGTTTTGTTGCGATCTTATTATATCTATTTTGTTTACGAGGAAAAATGGGAGAGCACAACTTTGGACCCGAAAAAAAAATAAAATTTGAACATCCCAAATGGAAATGCACAAATGCTGAGAGAGATAATTCCAAAAAGCAAAAAGTGATTTTTAAGGATAAGCAAAAAGTGGGTTGGTAAATATCCAACCACTTGAGAATTGGATTTTTTCAACTCCCCCTAATTTTTGGATCATTAGGCCACTTGCATCCTCAACATGCTTGTGGCATGCACATCCACCACACATAAAGCATGTTGGGATTAGTTAGAAGTCCCTTTCCTATAAAATTCCACCAAGTTATTATTAGGGGGTTGTACTAGTAGAATTTCCCAAACATGGATTTTGGGGCTCATTTTTAGTGCCTGAAATAATTCTCTATAGTTTTCGAATTTTGTTTGCACACATGAACTCTAAAATTTTCGTTTTGTTGCGATCTTATATCTTTTTTGTTTACGAGGAAAAATGGGAGAGCAAAAGTTTGGACCCGAGAAAAGAAAAAAAATTTGATCACAAATGGAAATGCACAAATGCTGAGAGAGATAATTCCAAAAAGCAAAAAGTGATTTTTAAGGGTAGGCAAAAAGTGGGTTGGTAAATATCCAACCACTTGAGAATTTGATTTTTTCTACTCCCCCTAATTTTTGGATCATTAGGCTACTCGCATCCTCAACATGCTTGTGGCATGCACATCCACCACACTTAAAGCATGTTGGGATCAGTTAGAAGTCCCTTTCCTATAAAATTCCACCAAGCTATTATTAGGGGGTTGTACTAGTGGAATTTCCCAAACATGGATTTTGGGGTTCATTTTTAGTGCCTGAAATAATTCTCTATAGTTTTCGAATTTTTTTTCCGCACATGAACTCTAAAATTTTTCGTTTGGTTGGGATCTTATATCTTTTTTGTTTACGAGGAAAAATGGGAGAGCACAAGTTTGGACCCGAAAAAAAAAAAATTTGAACATCCCAAATGGAAATGCACAAAAGCTGAGAGAGATAATTCCAAAAAGCAAAAAGTGATTTTAAAGGATAGGCAAAAAGTGGGTAGGTAAATATCCAACCATTTGAGAATTTGATTTTTACTACTCCCCCTAATTTTTGGATCATTAGGCCACTTTGCATCCTCAACATGCTTGTGGCATGCACATCCACCACACTTAAAGCATGTTGGGATCAGTTAGAAGTCCCTTTCCTATAAAATTCCACCAAGCTATTATTAGGGGGTTGTACTAGTGGAATTTCCCAAACATGGATTTTGGGGTTCATTTTTTGTACCTGAAATAATTCTCTATAGTTTTCGAATTTTATTTCCGCACGTGAACTCTAAAATTTTCGTTTTGGTGCGATCTTATATCTTTTTTGTTTACGAGGAAAAATGGGAGAGGACAAGTTTGGACCCGAAAAAAAAAAAAATTTGAACATCCCAAATGGAAAAGCACAAATGCTGAGAGAGATAATTCCAAAAAGCAAAAAGTGGGTTGGTAAATATCCAACCACTTGAGAATTTGATTTTTTCTACTCCCCCTAATTTTTGGATCATTAGGCCACTTGCATCCTCAACATGCTTGTGGCATGCACATCCACCACACTTAAAGCATGTTGGGATCAGTTAGAAGCCCCTTTCTTATAAAATTCCACCAAGCTATTATAAGGGGGTTGTACTAGTGGAATTTCCCAAACATGGATTTAGGGGTACATTTTTAATGCCTGATATAATTATCTATAGTTATCGAAACTTTTTTGAACACATGAACTCTAAAATTTTCGTTTCGTTGCGATCTTATATCTATTTTGTTTACGAGGAAAAATGGGAGAGCACAACTTTGGACCCGAAAAAAAAATAAAATTTGAACATCCCAAATGGAAATGCACAAATGCTGAGAGAGATAATTCCAAAAAGCAAAAAGTGATTTTTAAGGATAAGCAAAAAGTGGGTTGGTAAATATCCAACCACTTGAGAATTGGATTTTTTCAACTCCCCCTAATTTTTGGATCATTAGGCCACTTGCATCCTCAACATGCTTGTGGCATGCACATCCACCACACATAAAGCATGTTGGGATTAGTTAGAAGTCCCTTTCCTATAAAATTCCACCAAGTTATTATTAGGGGGTTGTACTAGTAGAATTTCCCAAACATGGATTTTGGGGCTCATTTTTAGTGCCTGAAATAATTCTCTATAGTTTTCGAATTTTGTTTGCACACATGAACTCTAAAATTTTCGTTTTGTTGCGATCTTATATCTTTTTTGTTTACGAGGAAAAATGGGAGAGCAAAAGTTTGGACCCGAGAAAAGAAAAAAAATTTGATCCCAAATGGAAATGCACAAATGCTGAGAGAGATAATTCCAAAAAGCAAAAAGTGATATTTAAGGGTAGGCAAAAAGTGGGTTGGTAAATATCCAACCACTTCAGAATTTGATTTTTTCTACTCCCCCTAATTTTTGGATCATTAGGCTACTCGCATCCTCAACATGCTTGTGGCATGCACATCCACCACACTTAAAGCATGTTGGGATCAGTTAGAAGTCCCTTTCCTATAAAATTCCACCAAGCTATTATTAGGGAGTTGTACTAGTGGAATTTCCCAAACATGGATTTTGGGGTTCATTTTTAGTGCCTGAAATAATTCTCTATAGTTTTCGAATTTTTTTTGCGCACATGAACTCTAAAATTTTTCGTTTGGTTGGGATCTTATATCTTTTTTGTTTACGAGGAAAAATGGGAGAGCACAAGTTTGGACCCGAAAAAAAAAAAATTTGAACATCCCAAATGGAAATGCACAAATGCTGAGAGAGATAATTCCAAAAAGCAAAAAGTGATTTTAAAGGATAGGCAAAAAGTGGGTAGGTAAATATCCAACCATTTGAGAATTTGATTTTTACTACTCCCCCTAATTTTTGGATCATTAGGCCACTTGCATCCTCAACATGCTTGTGGCATGCACATCCACCACACTTAAAGCATGTTGGGATCAGTTAGAAGTCCCCTTCCTATAAAATTCCACCAAGCTATTATTAGGGGGTTGTACTAGTGGAATTTCCCAAACATGGATTTTGGGGTTCATTTTTAGTACCTGAAATAATTCTCTATAGTTTTCGAATTTTTTTTCCGCACGTGAACTCTAAAATTTTCGTTTTGGTGCGATCTTATATCTTTTTTGTTTACGAGGAAAAATGGGAGAGGACAAGTTTGGACCCGAAAAAAAAAAAAAAATTGAACATCCCAAATGGAAAAGCACAAATGCTGAGAGAGATAATTCCAAAAAGCAAAAAGTGGGTTGGTAAATATCCAACCACTTGAGAATTTGATTTTTTCTACTCCCCCTAATTTTTGGATCATTAGGCCACTTGCATCCTCAACATGCTTGTGGCATGCACATCCACCACACTTAAAGTATGTTGGGATCAGTTAGAAGTCCCTTTCTTATAAAATTCCACCAAGCTATTATTAGGGGGTTGTACTAGTGGAATTTCCCAAACATGGATTTTGGGGTACATTTTTAATGCCTGATATAATTATCTATAGTTATCGAAACTTTTTTGAACACATGAACTCTAAAATTTTCGTTTTGTTGCGATCTTATATCTATTTTGTTTACGAGGAAAAATGGGAGAGCACAACTTTGGACCCGAAAAAAAAATAAAATTTGAACATCCCAAATGGAAATGCACAAACGCTGAGAGAGATAATTCCAAAAAGCGAAAAGTGATTTTTAAGGATAAACAAAAAGTGGGTTGGTAAATATCCAACCACTTGAGAATTGGATTTTTTCAACTCCCCCTAATTTTTGGATCATTAGGCCACTTGCATCCTCAACATGCTTGTGGCATGCACATCCACCACACATAAAGCATGTTGGGATTAGTTAGAAGTCCCTTTCCTATAAAATTCCACCAAGCTATTATTAGGGGGTTGTACTAGTGGAATTTCCCAAACATGGATTTTGGGGCTCATTTTTAGTGCCTGAAATAATTCTCTATAGTTTTCGAATTTTGTTTGCACACATGAACTCTAAAATTTTCGTTTTGTTGCGATCTTATATCTTTTTTGTTTACGAGGAAAAATGGGAGAGCAAAAGTTTGGACCCGAGAAAAGAAAAAAAATTTGATCCCAAATGGAAATGCACAAATGCTGAGAGAGATAATTCCAAAAAGCAAAAAGTGATTTTTAAGGGTAGGCAAAAAGTGGGTTGGTAAATTATCCAACCACTTGAGAATTTGATTTTTTCTACTCCCCCTAATTTTTGGATCATTAGGCCACTTGCATCCTCAACATGCTTGTGGCATGCACATCCACCACACTTAAAGCATGTTGGGATCAGTTAGAAGTCCCTTTCTTATAAAATTCCACCAAGCTATTATTAGGGGGTTGTACTAGTGGAATTTCCCAAACATGGATTTTGGGGTACATTTTTAATGCCTTATATAATTATCTATAGTTATCGAAACTTTTTTGAACACATGAACTCTAAAATTTTCGTTTTGTTGCGATCTTATATCTATATTGTTTACAAGGAAAAATGGGAGAGCACAACTTTGGACCCGAAAAAAAAAAAAAAATTTGAACATCCCAAATGGAAATGCACAAATGCTGAGAGAGATAATTCCAAAAAGCAAAAAGTGATTTTTGAGGATAAGCAAAAAGTGGGTTGGTAAATATCCAACCACTTGAGAATTGGATTTTTTCAACTCCCCCTAATTTTTGGATCATTAGGCCACTTGCATCCTCAACATGCTTGTGGCATGCACATCCACCCCACATAAAGCATGTTGGGATTAGTTAGAAGTCCCTTTCCTATAAAATTCCACCAAGCTATTATTAGGGGGTTGTACTAGTGGAATTTCCCAAACATGGATTTTGGGGCTCATTTTTAGTGCCTGAAATAATTCTCTATAGTTTTCGAATTTTGTTTGCACACATGAACTCTAAAATTTTCGTTTTGTTGCGATCTTATATCTTTTTTGTTTACGAGGAAAAATGGGAGAGCAAAAGTTTGGACCCGAGAAAATAAAAAAAATTTGATCCCAAATGGAAATGCACAAATGCTGAGAGAGATAATTCCAAAAAGCAAAAAGTGATTTTTAAGGGTGGGCAAAAAGTGGGTTGGTAAATTATCCAACCACTTGAGAATTTGATTTTTTCTACTCCCCCTAATTTTTGGATCATTAGGCTACTCGCATCCTCAACATGCTTGTGGCATGCACATCCACCACACTTAAAGCATGTTGGGATCAGTTAGAAGTCCCTTTCCTATAAAATTCCACCAAGCTATTATTAGGGGGTTGTACTAGTGGAATTTCCCAAACATGGATTTTGGGGTTCATTTTTGGTGCCTGAAATAATTCTCTATAGTTTTCGAATTTTTTTTGCACACATGAACTCTAAAATTTTTCGTTTGGTTGGGATCTTATATCTTTTTTGTTTACGAGGAAAAATGGGAGAGCACAAGTTTGGACCCGAAAAAAAAAAATTTGAACATCCCAAATGGAAATGCACAAATGCTGAGAGAGATAATTCCAAAAAGCAAAAAGTGATTTTAAAGGATAGGCAAAAAGTGGGTAGGTAAATATCCAACCATTTGAGAATTTGATTTTTACTACTCCCCCTAATTTTTGGATCATTAGGCCACTTGCATCCTCAACATGCTTGTGGCATGCACATCCACCACACTTAAAACATGTTGGGATCAGTTAGAACTCCCCTTCCTATAAAATTCCACCAAGCAATTATTAGGGGGTTGTACTAGTGGAATTGCCCAAACATGGATTTTGGGGTTCATTTTTAGTACCTGAAATAATTCTCTATAGTTTTCGAATTTTTTTTCCGCACGTGAACTCTAAAATTTTCGTTTTGGTGCGATCTTATATCTTTTTTGTTTACGAGGAAAAATGGGAGAGGACAAGTTTGGACCCGAAAAAAAAAAAAAATTTGAACATCCCAAATGGAAAAGCACAAATGCTGAGAGAGATAATTCCAAAAAGCAAAAAGTGGGTTGGTAAATATCCAACCACTTGAGAATTTGATTTTTTCTACTCCCCCTAATTTTTGGATCATTAGGCCACTTGCATCCTCAACATGCTTGTGGCATGCACATCCACCACACTTAAAGCATGTTGGGATCAGTTAGAAGTCCCTTTCTTATAAAATTCCACCAAGCTATTATTAGGGGGTGGTACTGGTGGAATTTCCCAAACATGGATTTTGGGGTACATTTTTAATGCCTGATATAATTATCTATAGTTATCGAAACTTTTTTGAACACATGAACTCTAAAATTTTCGTTTTGTTGCGATCTTGTTATATCTATTTTGTTTACGAGGAAAAATGGGAGAGCACAACTTTGGACCCGAAAAAAAAATAAAATTTGAACATCCCAAATGGAAATGCACAAATACTGAGAGAGATAATTCCAAAAAGCAAAAAGTGATTTTTAAGGATAAGCAAAAAGTGGGTTGGTAAATATCCAACCACTTGAGAATTGGATTTTTTCAACTCCCCCTAATTTTTGGATCATTAGGCCACTTGCTTCCTCAACATGCTTGTGGCATGCACATCCACCACACATAAAGCATGTTGGGATTAGTTAGAAGTCCCTTTCCTATAAAATTCCACCAAGCTATTATTAGGGGGTTGTACTAGTGGAATTTCCCAAACATGGATTTTGGGGCTCATTTTTAGTGCCTGAAATAATTCTCTATAGTTTTCGAATTTTGTTTGCACACATGAACTCTAAAATTTTCGTTTTGTTGCGATCTTATATCTTTTTTGTTTACGAGGAAAAATGGGAGAGCAAAAGTTTGGACCCAAGAAAAAAAAAAATTTGATCCCAAATGGAAATGCACAAATGCTGAGAGAGATAATTCCAAAAAGCAAAAAGTGATTTTTAAGGGTAGGCAAAAAGTGGGTTGGTAAATATCCAACCACTTGAGAATTTGATTTTTTCTACTCCCCCTAATTTTTGAATCATTAGGCTACTCGTATCCTCAACATGCTTGTGGCATGCACATCCACCACACTTAAAGCATGTTGGGATCAGTTAGAAGTCCCTTTCCTATAAAATTCCACCAAGCTATTATTAGGGGGTTGTACTAGTGGAATTTCCCAAACATGGATTTTGGGGCTCATTTTTAGTGCCTGAAATAATTCTCTATAGTTTTCGAATTTTGTTTGCCCACATGAACTCTAAAATTTTCGTTATGTTGCGATCTTATATCTTTTTTGTTTACGAGGAAAAATGGGAGAGCAAAAGTTTGGACCCGAGAAAAGAAAATAAATTTGATCCCAAATGGAAATGCATAAATGCTGAGAGAGATAATTCCAAAAAGCAAAAAGTGATTTTTAAGGCTAGGCAAAAACTGGGTTGGTAAATTATCCAACCACTTGAGAATTTGATTTTTTCTACTCCCCCTAATTTTTGGATCATTAGGCTACTCGCATCCTCAACATGCTTGTGGCATGCACATCCACCACACTTAAAGCATGTTGGGATCAGTTAGAAGTCCCTTTCCTATAAAATTCCACCAAGCTATTATTAGGGGGTTGTACTAGTGGAATTTCCCAAACATGGATTTTGGGGTTCATTTTTAGTGCCTGAAATAATTCTCTATAGTTTTCGAATTTTTTTTGCACACATGAACTCTAAAATTTTTCGTTTGGTTGGGATCTTATATCTTTTTTGTTTACGAGGAAAAATGGGAGAGCACAAGTTTGGACCCGAAAAAAAAAAAAATTTGAACATCCCAAATGGAAATGCACAAATGCTGAGAGAGATAATTCCAAAAAGCAAAAAGTGATTTTAAAGGATAGGCAAAAAGTGGGTAGGTAAATATCCAACCATTTGAGAATTTGATTTTTACTACTCCCCCTAATTTTTGGATCATTAGGCCACTTGCATCCTCAACATGCTTGTGGCATGCACATCCACCACACTTAAAACATGTTGGGATCAGTTAGAACTCCCCTTCCTATAAAATTCCACCAAGCAATTATTAGGGGGTTGTACTAGTGGAATTGCCCAAACATGGATTTTGGGGTTCATTTTTAGTACCTGAAATAATTCTCTATAGTTTTCGAATTTTTTTTCCGCACGTGAACTCTAAAATTTTCGTTTTGGTGCGATCTTATATCTTTTTTGTTTACGAGGAAAAATGGGAGAGGACAAGTTTGGACCCGAAAAAAAAAAAAAATTTGAACATCCCAAATGGAAAAGCACAAATGCTGAGAGAGATAATACCAAAAAGCAAAAAGTGGGTTGGTAAATATCCAACCACTTGAGAATTTGATTTTTTCTACTCCCCCTAATTTTTGGATCATTAGGCCACTTGCATCCTCAACATGCTTGTGGCATGCACATCCACCACACTTAAAGCATGTTGGGATCAGTTAGAAGTCCCTTTCTTATAAAATTCCACCAAGCTATTATTAGGGGGTTGTACTGGTGGAATTTCCCAAACATGGATTTTGGGGTACATTTTTAATGCCTGATATAATTATCTATAGTTATCGAAACTTTTTTGAACACATGAACTCTAAAATTTTCGTTTTGTTGCGATCTTATTATATCTATTTTGTTTACGAGGAAAAATGGGAGAGCACAACTTTGGACCCGAAAAAAAAATAAAATTTGAACATCCCAAATGGAAATGCACAAATACTGAGAGAGATAATTCCAAAAAGCAAAAAGTGATTTTTAAGGATAAGCAAAAAGTGGGTTGGTAAATATCCAACCACTTGAGAATTGGATTTTTTCAACTCCCCCTAATTTTTGGATCATTAGGCCACTTGCTTCCTCAACATGCTTGTGGCATGCACATCCACCACACATAAAGCATGTTGGGATTAGTTAGAAGTCCCTTTCCTATAAAATTCCACCAAGCTATTATTAGGGGGTTGTACTAGTGGAATTTCCCAAACATGGATTTTGGGGCTCATTTTTAGTGCCTGAAATAATTCTCTATAGTTTTCGAATTTTGTTTGCACACATGAACTCTAAAATTTTCGTTTTGTTGCGATCTTATATCTTTTTTGTTTACGAGGAAAAATGGGAGAGCAAAAGTTTGGACCCGAGAAAAAAAAAAATTTGATCCCAAATGGAAATGCACAAATGCTGAGAGAGATAATTCCAAAAAGCAAAAAGTGATTTTTAAGGGTAGGCAAAAAGTGGGTTGGTAAATATCCAACCACTTGAGAATTTGATTTTTTCTACTCCCCCTAATTTTTGAATCATTAGGCTACTCGCATCCTCAACATGCTTGTGGCATGCACATCCACCACACTTAAAGCATGTTGGGATCAGTTAGAAGTCCCTTTCCTATAAAATTCCACCAAGCTATTATTAGGGGGTTGTACTAGTGGAATTTCCCAAACATGGATTTTGGGGCTCATTTTTAGTGCCTGAAATAATTCTCTATAGTTTTCGAATTTTGTTTGCCCACATGAACTCTAAAATTTTCGTTATGTTGCGATCTTATATCTTTTTTGTTTACGAGGAAAAATGGGAGAGCAAAAGTTTGGACCCGAGAAAAGAAAATAAATTTGATCCCAAATGGAAATGCACAAATGCTGAGAGAGATAATTCCAAAAAGCAAAAAGTGATTTTTAAGGGTAGGCAAAAAGTGGGTTGGTAAATTATCCAACCACTTGAGAATTTGATTTTTTCTACTCCCCCTAATTTTTGGATCATTAGGCTACACGCATCCTCAACATGCTTGTGGCATGCACATCCACCACACTTAAAGCATGTTGGGATCAGTTAGAAGTCCCTTTCCTATAAAATTCCACCAAGCTATTATTAGGGGGTTGTACTAGTGGAATTTCCCAAACATGGATTTTGGGGTTCATTTTTAGTGCCTGAAATAATTCTCTATAGTTTTCGAATTTTTTTTGCACACATGAACTCTAAAATTTTTCGTTTGGTTGGGATCTTATATCTTTTTTGTTTACGAGGAAAAATGGGAGAGCACAAGTTTGGACCCGAAAAAAAAAAAATTTGAACATCCCAAATGGAAATGCACAAATGCTGAGAGAGATAATTCCAAAAAGCAAAAAGTGATTTTAAAGGATAGGCAAAAAGTGGGTGGGTAAATATCCAACCATTTGAGAATTTGATTTTTACTACTCCCCCTAATTTTTGGATCATTAGGCCACTTGCATCCTCAACATGCTTGTGGCATGCACATCCACCACACTTAAAGCATGTTGGGATCAGTTAGAAGTCCCCTTCCTATAAAATTCCACCAAGCTATTAGTAGGGGGTTGTACTAGTGGAATTTCCCAAACATGGATTTTGGGGTTCATTTTTAGTACCTGAAATAATTCTCTATAGTTTTCGAATTTTTTTTCCGCACGTGAACTCTAAAATTTTCGTTTTGGTGCGATCTTATATCTTTTTTGTTTACGAGGAAAAATGGGAGAGGACAAGTTTGGACCCGAAAAAAAAAAAAAATTTGAACATCCCAAATGGAAAAGCACAAATGCTGAGAGAGATAATTCCAAAAAGCAAAAAGTGGGTTGGTAAATATCCAACCACTTGAGAATTTGATTTTTTCTACTCCCCCTAATTTTTGGATCATTAGGCCACTTGCATCCTCAACATGCTTGTGGCATGCACATCCACCACACTTAAAGCATGTTGGGATCAGTTAGAAGTCCCTTTCTTATAAAATTCCACCAAGCTATTATTAGGGGGTTGTACTAGTGGAATTTCCCAAACATGGATTTTGGGGTACATTTTTAATGCCTGATATAATTATCTATAGTTATCGAAACTTTTTTGAACACATGAACTCTAAAATTTTCGTTTTGTTGCGATCTTATATCTATTTTGTTTACGAGGAAAAATGGGAGAGCACAACTTTGGACCCGAAAAAAAAATAAAATTTGAACATCCCAAATGGAAATGCACAAACGCTGAGAGAGATAATTCCAAAAAGCAAAAAGTGATTTTTAAGGATAAGCAAAAAGTGGGTTGGTAAATATCCAACCACTTGAGAATTGGATTTTTTCAACTCCCCCTAATTTTTGGATCATTAGGCCACTTGCATCCTCAACATGCTTGTGACATGCACATCCACCACACATAAAGCATGTTGGGATTAGTTAGAAGTCCCTTTCCTATAAAATTCCACCAAGCTATTATTAGGGGGTTGTACTAGTGGAATTTCCCAAACATGGATTTTGGGGCTCATTTTTAGTGCCTGAAATAATTCTCTATAGTTTTCGAATTTTGTTTGCACACATGAACTCTAAAATTTTCGTTTTGTTGCGATCTTATATCTTTTTTGTTTACGAGGAAAAATGGGAGAGCAAAAGTTTGGACCCGAGAAAATAAAAAAAATTTGATCCCAAATGGAAATGCACAAATGCTGAGAGAGATAATTCCAAAAAGCAAAAAGTGATTTTTAAGGGTAGGCAAAAAGTGGGTTGGTAAATTATCCAACCACTTGAGAATTTGATTTTTTCTACTCCCCCTAATTTTTGGATCATTAGGCTACTCGCATCCTCAACATGCTTGTGGCATGCACATCCACCACACTTAAAGCATGTTGGGATCAGTTAGAAGTCCCTTTCCTATAAAATTCCACCAAGCTATTATTAGGGGGTTGTACTAGTGGAATTTCCCAAACATGGATTTTGGGGTTCATTTTTAGTGCCTGAAATAATTCTCTATAGTTTTCGAATTTTTTTTGCACACATGAACTCTAAAATTTTTCGTTTGGTTGGGATCTTATATCTTTTTTGTTTACGAGGAAAAATGGGAGAGCACAAGTTTGGACCCGAAAAAAAAAAAAATTTGAACATCCCAAATGGAAATGCACAAATGCTGAGAGAGATAATTCCAAAAAGCAAAAAGTGATTTTAAAGGATAGGCAAAAAGTGGGTAGGTAAATATCCAACCATTTGAGAATTTGATTTTTACTACTCCCCCTAATTTTTGGATCATTAGGCCACTTGCATCCTCAACATGCTTGTGGCATGCACATCCACCACACTTAAAACATGTTGGGATCAGTTAGAACTCCCCTTCCTATAAAATTCCACCAAGCAATTATTAGGGGGTTGTACTAGTGGAATTGCCCAAACATGGATTTTGGGGTTCATTTTTAGTACCTGAAATAATTCTCTATAGTTTTCGAATTTTTTTTCCGCACGTGAACTCTAAAATTTTCGTTTTGGTGCGATCTTATATCTTTTTTGTTTACGAGGAAAAATGGGAGAGGACAAGTTTGGACCCGAAAAAAAAAAAAAATTTGAACATCCCAAATGGAAAAGCACAAATGCTGAGAGAGATAATACCAAAAAGCAAAAAGTGGGTTGGTAAATATCCAACCACTTGAGAATTTGATTTTTTCTACTCCCCCTAATTTTTGGATCATTAGGCCACTTGCATCCTCAACATGCTTGTGGCATGCACATCCACCACACTTAAAGCATGTTGGGATCAGTTAGAAGTCCCTTTCTTATAAAATTCCACCAAGCTATTATTAGGGGGTTGTACTGGTGGAATTTCCCAAACATGGATTTTGGGGTACATTTCTAATGCCTGATATAATTATCTATAGTTATCGAAACTTTTTTGAACACATGAACTCTAAAATTTTCGTTTTGTTGCGATCTTATTATATCTATTTTGTTTACGAGGAAAAATGGGAGAGCACAACTTTGGACCCGAAAAAAAAATAAAATTTGAACATCCCAAATGGAAATGCACAAATACTGAGAGAGATAATTCCAAAAAGCAAAAAGTGATTTTTAAGGATAAGCAAAAAGTGGGTTGGTAAATATCCAACCACTTGAGAATTGGATTTTTTCAACTCCCCCTAATTTTTGGATCATTAGGCCACTTGCTTCCTCAACATGCTTGTGGCATGCACATCCACCACACATAAAGCATGTTGGGATTAGTTAGAAGTCCCTTTCCTATAAAATTCCACCAAGCTATTATTAGGGGGTTGTACTAGTGGAATTTCCCAAACATGGATTTTGGGGCTCATTTTTAGTGCCTGAAATAATTCTCTATAGTTTTCGAATTTTGTTTGCACACATGAACTCTAAAATTTTCGTTTTGTTGCGATCTTATATCTTTTTTGTTTACGAGGAAAAATGGGAGAGCAAAAGTTTGGACCCGAGAAAAAAAAAAATTTGATCCCAAATGGAAATGCACAAATGCTGAGAGAGATAATTCCAAAAAGCAAAAAGTGATTTTTAAGGGTAGGCAAAAAGTGGGTTGGTAAATATCCAACCACTTGAGAATTTGATTTTTTCTACTCCCCCTAATTTTTGAATCATTAGGCTACTCGCATCCTCAACATGCTTGTGGCATGCACATCCACCACACTTAAAGCATGTTGGGATCAGTTAGAAGTCCCTTTCCTATAAAATTCCACCAAGCTATTATTAGGGGGTTGTACTAGTGGAATTTCCCAAACATGGATTTTGGGGCTCATTTTTAGTGCCTGAAATAATTCTCTATAGTTTTCGAATTTTGTTTGCCCACATGAACTCTAAAATTTTCGTTATGTTGCGATCTTATATCTTTTTTGTTTACGAGGAAAAATGGGAGAGCAAAAGTTTGGACCCGAGAAAAGAAAATAAATTTGATCCCAAATGGAAATGCACAAATGCTGAGAGAGATAATTCCAAAAAGCAAAAAGTGATTTTTAAGGGTAGGCAAAAAGTGGGTTGGTAAATTATCCAACCACTTGAGAATTTGATTTTTTCTACTCCCCCTAATTTTTGGATCATTAGGCTACACGCATCCTCAACATGCTTGTGGCATGCACATCCACCACACTTAAAGCATGTTGGGATCAGTTAGAAGTCCCTTTCCTATAAAATTCCACCAAGCTATTATTAGGGGGTTGTACTAGTGGAATTTCCCAAACATGGATTTTGGGGTTCATTTTTAGTGCCTGAAATAATTCTCTATAGTTTTCGAATTTTTTTTGCACACATGAACTCTAAAATTTTTCGTTTGGTTGGGATCTTATATCTTTTTTGTTTACGAGGAAAAATGGGAGAGCACAAGTTTGGACCCGAAAAAAAAAAAATTTGAACATCCCAAATGGAAATGCACAAATGCTGAGAGAGATAATTCCAAAAAGCAAAAAGTGATTTTAAAGGATAGGCAAAAAGTGGGTAGGTAAATATCCAACCATTTGAGAATTTGATTTTTACTACTCCCCCTAATTTTTGGATCATTAGGCCACTTGCATCCTCAACATGCTTGTGGCATGCACATCCACCACACTTAAAGCATGTTGGGATCAGTTAGAAGTCCCCTTCCTATAAAATTCCACCAAGCTATTAGTAGGGGGTTGTACTAGTGGAATTTCCCAAACATGGATTTTGGGGTTCATTTTTAGTACCTGAAATAATTCTCTATAGTTTTCGAATTTTTTTTCCGCACGTGAACTCTAAAATTTTCGTTTTGGTGCGATCTTATATCTTTTTTGTTTACGAGGAAAAATGGGAGAGGACAAGTTTGGACCCGAAAAAAAAAAAAAATTTGAACATCCCAAATGGAAAAGCACAAATGCTGAGAGAGATAATTCCAAAAAGCAAAAAGTGGGTTGGTAAATATCCAACCACTTGAGAATTTGATTTTTTCTACTCCCCCTAATTTTTGGATCATTAGGCCACTTGCATCCTCAACATGCTTGTGGCATGCACATCCACCACACTTAAAGCATGTTGGGATCAGTTAGAAGTCCCTTTCTTATAAAATTCCACCAAGCTATTATTAGGGGGTTGTACTAGTGGAATTTCCCAAACATGGATTTTGGGGTACATTTTTAATGCCTGATATAATTATCTATAGTTATCGAAACTTTTTTGAACACATGAACTCTAAAATTTTCGTTTTGTTGCGATCTTATATCTATTTTGTTTACGAGGAAAAATGGGAGAGCACAACTTTGGACCCGAAAAAAAAATAAAATTTGAACATCCCAAATGGAAATGCACAAACGCTGAGAGAGATAATTCCAAAAAGCAAAAAGTGATTTTTAAGGATAAGCAAAAAGTGGGTTGGTAAATATCCAACCACTTGAGAATTGGATTTTTTCAACTCCCCCTAATTTTTGGATCATTAGGCCACTTGCATCCTCAACATGCTTGTGACATGCACATCCACCACACATAAAGCATGTTGGGATTAGTT
Organism: Aristolochia californica; assembly: GCF_029961685.1. Lineage (NCBI taxonomy): Eukaryota > Viridiplantae > Streptophyta > Magnoliopsida > Piperales > Aristolochiaceae > Aristolochia > Aristolochia californica. Next base: position 20,466,947 of record NW_027182257.1, on the reverse strand, counting down.
AGAAGTCCCTTTCCTATAAAATTCCACCAAGCTATTATTAGGGGGTTGTACTAGTGGAATTTCCCAAACATGGATTTTGGGGCTCATTTTTAGTGCCTGAAATAATTCTCTATAGTTTTCGAATTTTGTTTGCCCACATGAACTCTAAAATTTTCGTTATGTTGCGATCTTATATCTTTTTTGTTTACGAGGAAAAATGGGAGAGCAAAAGTTTGGACCCGAGAAAAGAAAATAAATTTGATCCCAAATGGAAATGCACAAATGCTGAGAGAGATAATTCCAAAAAGCAAAAAGTGATTTTTAAGGATAAGCAAAAAGTGGGTTGGTAAATATCCAACCACTTGAGAATTGGATTTTTTCAACTCCCCCTAATTTTTGGATCATTAGGCCACTTGCGTCCTCAACATGCTTGTGACATGCACATCCACCACACATAAAGCATGTTGGGATTAGTTAGAAGTCCCTTTCCTATAAAATTCCACCAAGCAATTATTAGGGGGTTGTACTAGTGGAATTGTCCAAACATGGATTTTGGGGTTCATTTTTAGTACCTGAAATAATTCTCTATAGTTTTCGAATTTTTTTTCCGCACGTGAACTCTAAAATTTTCGTTTTGGTGCGATCTTATATCTTTTTTGTTTACGAGGAAAAATGGGAGAGGACAAGTTTGGACCCGAAAAAAAAAAAAAATTTGAACATCCCAAATGGAAAAGCACAAATGCTGAGAGAGATAATTCCAAAAAGCAAAAAGTGGGTTTGTAAATATCCAACCACTTGAGAATTTGATTTTTTCTACTCCCCCTAATTTTTGGATCATTAGGCCGCTTGCATCCTCAACATGCTTGTGGCATACACATCCACCACACTTAAAGCATGTTGGGATCAGTTAGAAGTCCCTTTCTTATAAAATTCCACCAAGCTATTATTAGGGGGTTGTACTAGTGGAATTTCCCAAACATGGATTTTGGGGTACATTTTTAATGCCTGATATAATTATCTATAGTTATCGAAACTTTTTTGAACACATGAACTCTAAAATTTTCGTTTTGTTGCGATCTTATATCTAATTTTTTTACGAGGAAACATGGGAGAGCACAACTTTGGACCCGAAAAAAAAAAAAAAAATTGAACATCCCAAATGGAAATGCACAAATGCTGAGAGAGATAATTCCAAAAAGCAAAAAGTGATTTTTATGGATAAGCAAAAAGTGGGTTGGTAAATATCCAACCACTTGAGAATTGGATTTTTTCAACTCCCCCTAATTTTTGGATCATTAGGCCACTTGCATCCTCAACATGCTTGTGGCATGCACATCCACCCCACATAAAGCATGTTGGGATTAGTTAGAAGTCCCTTTCCTATAAAATTCCACCAAGCTATTATTAGGGGGTTGTACTAGTGGAATTTCCCAAACATGGATTTTGGGGCTCATTTTTAGTGCCTGAAATAAATCTCTATAGTTTTCGAATTTTGTTTGCACACATGAACTCTAAAATTTTCGTTTTGTTGCGATCTTATATCTTTTTTGTTTACGAGGAAAAATGGGAGAGCAAAAGTTTGGACCCGAGAAAATAAAAAAAATTTGATCCCAAATGGAAATGCACAAATGCTGAGAGAGATAATTCCAAAAAGCAAAAAGTGATTTTTAAGGGTAGGCAAAAAGTGGGTTGGTAAATTATCCAACCACTTGAGAATTTGATTTTTTCTACTCCCCCTAATTTTTGGATCATTAGGCTACTCGCATCCTCAACATGCTTGTGGCATGCACATCCACCACACTTAAAGCATGTTGGGATCAGTTAGAAGTCCCTTTCCTATAAAATTCCACCAAGCTATTATTAGGGGGTTGTACTAGTGGAATTTCCCAAACATGGATTTTGGGGTTCATTTTTAGTGACTGAAATAATTCTCTATAGTTTTCGAATTTTTTTTGCGCACATGAACTCTAAAATTTTTCGTTTGGTTGGGATCTTATATCTTTTTTGTTTACGAGGAAAAATGGGAGAGCACAAGTTTGGACCCGAAAAAAAAAAAATTTGAACATCCCAAATGGAAATGCACAAATGCTGAGAGAGATAATTCCAAAAAGCAAAAAGTGATTTTAAAGGATAGGCAAAAAGTGGGTAGGTAAATATCCAACCATTTGAGAATTTGATTTTTACTACTCCCCCTAATTTTTGGATCATTAGGCCACTTGCATCCTCAACATGCTTGTGGCATGCACATCCACCACACTTAAAGCATGTTGGGATCAGTTAGAAGTCCCTTTCCTATAAAATTCCACCAAGCTATTATTAGGGGGTTGTACTAGTGGAATTTCCCAAACATGGATTTTGGGGTTCATTTTTAGTACCTGAAATAATTCTCTATAGTTTTCGAATTTTTTTTCCACACGTGAACTCTAAAATTTTCGTTTTGGTGCGATCTTATATCTTTTTTGTTTACGAGGAAAAATGGGAGAGGACAAGTTTGGACCCCAAAAAAAAAAAAAAATTTGAATATCCCAAATGGAAAAGCACAAATGCTGAGAGAGATAATTCCAAAAAGCAAAAAGTGGGTTGGTAAATATCCAACCACTTGAGAATTTGATTTTTTCTACTCCCCCTAATTTTTGGATCATTAGGCCACTTGCATCCTCAACATGCTTGTGGCATGCACATCCACCACACTTAATGCATTTTGGGATCAGTTAGAAGTCCCTTTCTTATAAAATTCCACCAAGCTATTATTAGGGGGTTGTACTAGTGGAATTTCCCAAACATGGATTTTGGGCTACATTTTTAATGCCTGATATAATTATCTATAGTTATCGAAACTTTTTTGAACACATGAACTCTAAAATTTTCGTTTTGTTGCGATCTTATATCTAATTTGTTTACGAGGAAAAATGGGAGAGCACAACTTTGGACCCGAAAAAAAAAAAAAATTTGAACATCCCAAATGGAAATGCACAAATGCTGAGAGAGATAATTCCAAAAAGCAAAAAGTGATTTTTAAGGATAAGCAAAAAGTGGGTTGGTAAATATCCAGCCACTTGAGAATTGGATTTTTTCAACTCCCCCTAATTTTTGGATCATTAGGCCACTTGCATCCTCAACATGCTTGTGGCATGCACATCCACCACACATAAAGCATGTTGGGATTAGTTAGAAGTCCCTTTCCTATAAAATTCCACCAAGCTATTATTAGGGGGTTGTACTAGTGGAATTTCCCAAACATGGATTTTGGGGCTCATTTTTAGTGCCTGAAATAATTCTCTATAGTTTTCGAATTTTGTTTGCACACATGAACTCTAAAATTTTCGTTTTGTTGCGATCTTATATCTTTTTTGTTTACGAGGAAAAATGGGAGAGCGAAAGTTTGGACCCGAGAAAAAAAAAAAATTTGATCCCAAATGGAAATGCACAAATGCTGAGAGAGATAATTCCAAAAAGCAAAAAGTGATTTTTAAGGGTAGGCAAAAAGTGGGTTGGTAAATATCCAACCACTTGAGAATTTGATTTTTTCTACTCCCCCTAATTTTTGGATCATTAGGCCACTTGCATCCTCAACATGCTTGTGGCATGCACATCCACCACACTTAAAGCATGTTGGGATCAGTTAGAAGTCCCTTTCTTATAAAATTCCACCAAGCTATTATTAGGGGGTTGTACTAGTGGAATTTCCCAAACATGGATTTTGGGGTACATTTTTAATGCCTGATATAATTATCTATAGTTATCGAAACTTTTTTGAACACATGAACTCTAAAATTTTCGTTTTGTTGCGATCTTATATCTAATTTGTTTACGAGGAAAAATGGGAGAGCACAACTTTGGACCCGAAAAAAAAAAAAAAATTTGAACATCCAAATGGAAATGCACAAATGCTCAGAGAGATAATTCCAAAAAGCAAAAAGTGATTTTTATGGATAAGCAAAAAGTGGGTTGGTAAAATATCCAACCACTTGAGAATTCAACTCCCCCTAATTTTTGGATCATTAGGCCACTTGCATCCTCAACATGCTTGTGGCATGCACATCCACCACACATAAAGCATGTTGGGATTAGTTAGAAGTCCCTTTCCTATAAAATTCCACCAAGCTATTATTAGGGGGTTGTACTAGTGGAATTTCCCAAACATGGATTTTGGGGCTCATTTTTAGTGCCCGAAATAATTCTCTATAGTTTTCGAATTTTGTTTGCACACATGAACTCTAAAATTTTCGTTTTGTTGCGATCTTATATCTTTTTTGTTTACGAGGAAAAATGGGAGAGCAAAAGTTTGGACCCGAGAAAAAAAAAAAATTTGATCCCAAATGGAAATGCACAAATGCTGAGAGAGATAATTTCAAAAAGCAAAAAGTGATTTTTAAGGGTAGGCAAAAAGTGGGTTGGTAAATATCCAACCACTTGAGAATTTGATTTTTTCTACTCCCCCTAATTTTTGGATCATTAGGCTACTCGCATCCTCAACATGCTTGTGGAATGCACATCCACCACACTTAAAGCATGTTGAGATCAGTTAGAAGTCCCTTTCCTATAAAATTCCACCAAGCTATTATTAGGGGGTTGTACTAGTGGAATTTCCCAAACATGGATTTTGGGGTTCATTTTTAGTGACTGAAATAATTCTCTATAGTTTTCGAATTTTTTTTGCGCACATGAACTCTAAAATTTTTCGTTTGGTTGGGATCTTATATCTTTTTTGTTTACGAGGAAAAATGGGAGAGCACAAGTTTGGACCCGAAAAAAAAAAAATTTGAACATCCCAAATGGAAATGCACAAATGCTGAGAGAGATAATTCCAAAAAGCAAAAAGTGATTTTAAAGCATAGGCAAAAAGTGGGTAGGTAAATATCCAACCATTTGAGGATTTGATTTTTACTACTCCCCCTAATGTTTGGATCATTAGGCCACTTGCATCCTCAACATGCTTGTGGCATGCACATCCACCACACTTAAAGCATGTTGGGATCAGTTAGAAGTCCCTTTCCTATAAAATTCCACCAAGCTATTATTAGGGGGTTGTACTAGTGGAATTTCCCAAACATGGATTTTGGGGTTCATTTTTAGTACCTGAAATAATTCTCTATAGTTTTCGAATTTTTTTTCCACACGTGAACTCTAAAGTTTTCGTTTTGGTGCGATCTTATATCTTTTTTGTTTACGAGGAAAAATGGGAGAGGACAAGTTTGGACCCGAAAAAAAAAAAAAAATTTGAACATCCCAAATGGAAAAGCACAAATGCTGAGAGAGATAATTCCAAAAAGCAAAAAGTGGGTTGGTAAATATCCAACCACTTGAGAATTTGATTTTTTCTACTCCCCCTAATTTTTGGATCATTAGGCCACTTGCATCCTCAACATGCTTGTGGCATGCACATCCACCACACTTAATGCATTTTGGGATCAGTTAGAAGTCCCTTTCTTATAAAATTCCACCAAGCTATTATTAGGGGGTTGTACTAGTGGAATTTCCCAAACATGGATTTTGGGCTACATTTTTAATGCCTGATATAATTATCTATAGTTATCGAAACTTTTTTGAACACATGAACTCTAAAATTTTCGTTTTGTTGCGATCTTATATCTAATTTGTTTACGAGGAAAAATGGGAGAGCACAACTTTGGACCCGAAAAAAAAAAAAAATTTGAACATCCCAAATGGAAATGCACAAATGCTGAGAGAGATAATTCCAAAAAGCAAAAAGTGATTTTTAAGGATAAGCAAAAAGTGGGTTGGTAAATATCCAACCACTTGAGAATTGGATTTTTTCAACTCCCCCTAATTTTTGGATCATTAGGCCACTTGCATCCTCAACATGCTTGTGGCATGCACATCCACCACACATAAAGCATGTTGGGATTAGTTAGAAGTCCCTTTCCTATAAAATTCCACCAAGCTATTATTAGGGGGTTGTACTAGTGGAATTTCCCAAACATGGATTTTGGGGCTCATTTTTAGTGCCTGAAATAATTCTCTATAGTTTTCGAATTTTGTTTGCACACATGAACTCTAAAATTTTCGTTTTGTTGCGATCTTATATCTTTTTTGTTTACGAGGAAAAAAGGGAGAGCAAAAGTTTGGACCTGAGAAAAAAAAAAAATTTGATCCCAAATGGAAATGCACAAATGCTGAGAGAGATAATTCCAAAAAGCAAAAAGTGATTTTTAAGGGTAGGCAAAAAGTGGGTTGGTAAATTATCCAACCACTTGAGAATTTGATTTTTTCTACTCCCCCTAATTTTTGGATCATTAGGCCACTTGCATCCTCAACATGCTTGTGGCATGCACATCCACCACACTTAAAGCATGTTAGGATCAGTTAGAAGTCCCTTTCTTATAAAATTCCACCAAGCTATTATTAGGGGGTTGTACTAGTGGAATTTCCCAAACATGGATTTTGGGGTACATTTTTAATGCCTGATATAATTATCTATAGTTATCGAAACTTTTTTGAACACATGAACTCTAAAATTTTCGTTTTGTTGCGATCTTATATCTAATTTGTTTACGAGGAAAAATGGGAGAGCACAACTTTGGACCCGAAAAAAAAAAAAAAAATTTGAACATCCCAAATGGAAATGCACAAATGCTCAGAGAGATAATTCCAAAAAGCAAAAAGTGATTTTTATGGATAAGCAAAAAGTGGGTTGGTAAAATATCCAACCACTTGAGAATTGGATTTTTTCAACTCCCCCTAATTTTTGGATCATTAGGCCACTTGCATCCTCAACATGCTTGTGGCATGCACATCCACCACACATAAAGCATGTTGGGATTAGTTAGAAGTCCCTTTCCTATAAAATTCCACCAAGCTATTATTAGGGGGTTGTACTAGTGGAATTTCCCAAACATGGATTTTGGGGCTCATTTTTAGTGCCCGAAATAATTCTCTATAGTTTTCGAATTTTGTTTGCACACATGAACTCTAAAATTTTCGTTTTGTTGCGATCTTATATCTTTTTTGTTTACGAGGAAAAATGGGAGAGCAAAAGTTTGGACCCGAGAAAAAAAACAAATTTGATCCCAAATGGAAATGCACAAATGCTGAGAGAGATAATTCCAAAAAGCAAAAAGTGATTTTTAAGGGTAGGCAAAAAGTGGGTTGGTAAATATCCAACCACTTGAGAGAGATAATTCCAAAAAGCAAAAAGTGATTTTTAAGGGTAGGCAAAAAGTGGGTTGGTAAATATCCAACCACTTGAGAATTTGATTTTTTCTACTCCCCCTAATTTTTGGATCATTAGGCTACTCGCATCCTCAACATGCTTGTGGCATGCACATCCACCACACTTAAAGCATGTTGGGATCAGTTAGAAGTCCCTTTCCTATAAAATTCCACCAAGCTATTATTAGGGGGTTGTACTAGTGGAATTTCCCAAACATGGATTTTGGGGTTCATTTTTAGTGCCTGAAATAATTCTCTATAGTTTTCGAATTTTTTTTGCGCACATGAACTCTAAAATTTTTCGTTTGGTTGGGATCTTATATCTTTTTTGTTTACGAGGAAAAATGGGAGAGCACAAGTTTGGACCCGAAAAAAAAAAAATTTGAACATCCCAAATGGAAATGCACAAATGCTGAGAGAGATAATTCCAAAAAGCAAAAAGTGATTTTAAAGGATAGGCAAAAAGTGGGTAGGTAAATATCCAACCATTTGAGAATTTGATTTTTACTACTCCCCCTAATTTTTGGATCATTAGGCCACTTGCATCCTCTACATGCTTGTGGCATGCACATCCACCACACTTAAAGCATGTTGGGATCAGTTAGAAGTCCCTTTCCTATAAAATTCCACCAAGCTATTATTAGGGGGTTGTACTAGTGGAATTTCCCAAACATGGATTTTGGGGTTCATTTTTAGTACCTGAAATAATTCTCTATAGTTTTCGAATTTTTTTTCCGCACGTGAACTCTAAAATTTTCGTTTTGGTGCGATCTTATATCTTTTTTGTTTACGAGGAAAAATGGGAGAGGACAAGTTTGGACCCGAAAAAAAAAAAAAATTTGAACATCCCAAATGGAAAAGCACAAATGCTGAGAGAGATAATTCCAAAAAGCAAAAAGTGGGTTGGTAAATATCCAACCACTTGAGAATTTGATTTTTTCTACTCCCCCTAATTTTTGGATCATTAGGCCACTTGCATCCTCAACATGCTTGTGGCATGCACATCCACCACACTTAAAGCATGTTGGGATCAGTTAGAAGTCCCTTTCTTATAAAATTCCACCAAGCTATTATTAGGGGGTTGTACTAGTGGAATTTCCCAAACATGGATTTTGGGGTACATTTTTAATGCCTGATATAATTATCTATAGTTATCGAAACTTTTTTGAACACATGAACTCTAAAATTTTCGTTTTGTTGCGATCTTATATCTAATTTGTTTACGAGGAAAAATGGGAGAGCACAACTTTGGACCCGAAAAAAAAAAAAAAATTTGAACATCCCAAATGGAAATGCACAAATGCTCAGTGAGATAATTCCAAAAAGCAAAAAGTGATTTTTATGGATAAGCAAAAAGTGGGTTGGTAAAATATCCAACCACTTGAGAATTGGATTTTTTCAACTCCCCCTAATTTTTGGATGATTAGGCCACTTGCATCCTCAACATGCTTGTGGCATGCACATCCACCACACATAAAGCATGTTGGGATTAGTTAGAAGTCCCTTTCCTATAAAATTCCACCAAGCTATTATTAGGGGGTTGTACTAGTGGAATTTCCCAAACATGGATTTTGGGGCTCATTTTTAGTGCCCGAAATAATTCTCTATAGTTTTCGAATTTTGTTTGCACACATGAACTCTAAAATTTTCGTTTTGTTGCGATCTTATATCTTTTTTGTTTACGAGGAAAAATGGGAGAGCAAAAGTTTGGACCCGAGAAAAAAAACAAATTTGATCCCAAATGGAAATGCACAAATGCTGAGAGAGATAATTCCAAAAAGCAAAAAGTGATTTTTAAGGGTAGGCAAAAAGTGGGTTGGTAAATATCCAACCACTTGAGAATTTGATTTTTTCTACTCCCCCTAATTTTTGGATCATTAGGCTACTCGCATCCTCAACATGCTTGTGGCATGCACATCCACCACACTTAAAGCATGTTGGGATCAGTTAGAAGCCCCTATCCTATAAAATTCCACCAAGCTATTATTAGGGGGTTGTACTAGTGGAATTTCCCAAACATGGATTTTGGGGTTCATTTTTAGTGCCTGAAATAATTCTCTATAGTTTTCGAATTTTTTTTGCGCACATGAACTCTAAAATTTTTCGTTTGGTTGGGATCTTATATCTTTTTTGTTTACGAGGAAAAATGGGAGAGCACAAGTTTGGACCCGAAAAAAAAAAAATTTGAACATTCCAAATGGAAATGCACAAATGCTGAGAGAGATAATTCCAAAAAGCAAAAAGTGATTTTAAAGGATAGGCAAAAAGTGGGTAGGTAAATATCCAACCATTTGAGAATTTGATTTTTACTACTCCCCCTAATTTTTGGATCATTAGGCCACTTGCATCCTCTACATGCTTGTGGCATGCACATCCACCACACTTAAAGCATGTTGGGATCAGTTAGAAGTCCCTTTCCTATAAAATTCCACCAAGCTATTATTAGGGGGTTGTACTAGTGGAATTTCCCAAACATGGATTTTGGGGTCCATTTTTAGTACCTGAAATAATTCTCTATAGTTTTCGAATTTTTTTTCCGCACGTGAACTCTAAAATTTTCGTTTTGGTGCGATCTTATATCTTTTTTGTTTACGAGGAAAAATGGGAGAGGACAATTTTGGACCCGAAAAAAAAAAAAAATTTGAACATCCCAAATGGAAAAGCACAAATGCTGAGAGAGATAATTCCAAAAAGGAAAAAGTGGGTTGGTAAATATCCAACCACTTGAGAATTTGATTTTTTCTACTCCCCCTAATTTTTGGATCATTAGGCCACTTGCATCCTCAACATGCTTGTGGCATGCACATCCACCACACTTAAAGCATGTTGGGATCAGTTAGAAGTCCCTTTCTTATAAAATTCCACCAAGCTATTATTAGGGGGTTGTACTAGTGGAATTTCCCAAACATGGATTTTGGGGTACATTTTTAATGCCTGATATAATTATCTATAGTTATCGAAACTTTTTTGAACACATGAACTCTAAAATTTTCGTTTTGTTGCGATCTTATATCTAATTTGTTTACGAGGAAAAATGGGAGAGCACAACTTTGGACCCGAAAAAAAAAAAAATTTGAACATCCCAAATGGAAATGCACAAATGCTGAGAGAGATAATTCCAAAAAGCAAAAAGTGATTTTTAAGGATAAGCAAAAAGTGGGTTGGTAAATATCCAACCACTTGAGAATTGGATTTTTTCAACTCCCCCTAATTTTTGGATCATTAGGCCACTTTCATCCTCAACATGCTTGTGGCATGCACATCCACCACACATAAAGCATGTTGGGATTAGTTAGAAGTCCCTTTCCTATAAAATTCCACCAAGCTATTATTAGGGGGTTGTACTAGTGGAATTTCCCAAACATGGATTTTGGGGCTCATTTTTAGTGCCTGAAATAATTCTCTATAGTTTTCGAATTTTGTTTGCACACATGAACTCTAAAATTTTCGTTTTGTTGCGATCTTATATCTTTTTTGTTTACGAGGAAAAGTGGGAGAGCAAAAGTTTGGACCCGAGAAAAAAAAAAAATTTGATCCCAAATGGAAATGCACAAATGCTGAGAGAGATAATTCCAAAAAGCAAAAAGTGATTTTTAAGGGTAGGCAAAAAGTGGATTGGTAAATATCCAACCATTTGAGAATTTGATTTTTACTACTCCCCCTAATTTTTGGATCATTAGGCCACTTGCATCCTCAACATGCTTGTGGCATGCACATCCACCACACTTAAAGCATGTTGGGATCAGTTAGAAGTCCCTTTCCTATAAAATTCCACCAAGCTATTATTAGGGGGTTGTACCAGTGGAATTTCCCAAACATGGATTTTGGGGTTCATTTTTAGTACCTGAAATAATTCTCTATAGTTTTCGAATTTTTTTTCCGCACGTGAACTCTAAAATTTTCGTTTTGGTGCGATCTTATATCTTTTTTGTTTACGAGGAAAAATGGGAGAGGACAAGTTTGGACCCGAAAAAAAAAAAAAAAATTTGAACATCCCAAATGGAAAAGCACAAATGCTGAGAGAGATAATTCCAAAAAGCAAAAAGTGGGTTGGTAAATATCCAACCACTTGAGAATTTGATTTTTTCTACTCCCCCTAATTTTTGGATCATTAGGCCACTTGCATCCTCAACATGCTTGTGGCATGCACATCCACCACACTTAAAGCATGTTGGGATCAGTTAGAAGTCCCTTTCTTATAAAATTCCACCAAGCTATTATTAGGGGGTTGTACTAGTGGAATTTCCCAAACATGGATTTTGGGGTACATTTTTAATGCCTGATATAATTATCTATAGTTATCGAAACTTTTTTGAACACATGAACTCTAAAATTTTCGTTTTGTTGCGATCTTATATCTAATTTGTTTACGAGGAAAAATGGGAGAGCACAACTTTGGACCCGAAAAAAAAAAAAAATTTGAACATCCCAAATGGAAATGCACAAATGCTGAGAGAGATAATTCCAAAAAGCAAAAAGTGATTTTTAAGGATGAGCAAAAAGTGGGTTGGTAAATATCCAACCTCTTGAGAATTGGATTTTTTCAACTCCCCCTAATTTTTGGATCATTAGGCCACTTGCATCCTCAACATGCTTGTGGCATGCACATCCACCACACATAAAGCATGTTGGGATTAGTTAGAAGTCCCTTTCCTATAAAATTCCACCAAGCTATTATTAGGGGGTTGTACTAGTGGAATTTCCCAAACATGGATTTTGGGGCTCATTTTTAGTGCCTCAAATAATTCTCTATAGTTTTCGAATTTTGTTTGCACACATGAACTCTAAAATTTTCGTTTTGTTGCGATCTTATATCTTTTTTGTTTGCGAGGAAAAATGGGAGAGCAAAAGTTTGGACCCGAGAAAAAAAAAAAATTTGATCCCAAATGGAAATGCACAAATGCTGAGAGAGATAATTCCAAAAAGCAAAAAGTGATTTTTAAGGGTAGGCAAAAAGTGGGTTGGTAAATATCCAACCACTTGAGAATTTGATTTTTTCTACTCCCCCTAATTTTTGGATCATTAGGCTACTCGCATCCTCAACATGCTTGTGGCATGCACATCCACCACACTTAAAGCATGTTGGGATCAGTTAGAAGTCCCTTTCCTATAAAATTCCACCAAGCTATTATTAGGGGGTTGTACTAGTGGAATTTCCCAAACATGGATTTTGGGGTTCATTTTTAGTGCCTGAAATAATTCTCTATAGTTTTCGAATTTTTTTTGCGCACATGAACTCTAAAATTTTTCGTTTGGTTGGGATCTTATATCTTTTTTGTTTACGAGGAAAAATGGGAGAGCACAAGTTTGGACCCGAAAAAAAAAAAATTTGAACATCCCAAATGGAAATGCACAAATGCTGAGAGAGATAATTCCAAAAAGCAAAAAGTGATTTTAAAGGATAGGCAAAAAGTGGGTAGGTAAATATCCAACCATTTGAGAATTTGATTTTTACTACTCCCCCTAATTTTTGGATCATTAGGCCACTTGCATCCTCAACATGCTTGTGGCATGCACATCCACCACACTTAAAGCATGTTGGGATCAGTTAGAAGTCCCTTTCCTATAAAATTCCACCAAGCTATTATTAGGGGGTTGTACCAGTGGAATTTCCCAAACATGGATTTTGGGGTTCATTTTTAGTACCTGAAATAATTCTCTATAGTTTTCGAATTTTTTTTCCGCACGTGAACTCTAAAATATTCGTTTTGGTGCGATCTTATATCTTTTTTGTTTACGAGGAAAAATGGGAGAGGACAAGTTTGGACCCGAAAAAAAAAAAAAAAATTTGAACATCCCAAATGGAAAAGCACAAATGCTGAGAGAGATAATTCCAAAAAGAAAAAAGTGGGTTGGTAAATATCCAACCACTTGAGAATTTGATTTTTTCTACTCCCCCTAATTTTTGGATCATTAGGCCACTTGCATCCTCAACATGCTTGTGGCATGCACATCCACCACACTTAAAGCATGTTGGGATCAGTTAGAAGTCCCTTTCTTATAAAATTCCACCAAGCTATTATTAGGGGGTTGTACTAGTGGAATTTCCCAAACATGGATTTTGGGGTACATTTTTAATGCCTGATATAATTATCTATAGTTATCGAAACTTTTTTGAACACATGAACTCTAAAATTTTCGTTTTGTTGCGATCTTATATCTAATTTGTTTACGAGGAAAAATGGGAGAGCACAACTTTGGACCCGAAAAAAAAAAAAAAATTTGAACATCCCAAATGGAAATGCACAAATGCTGAGAGAGATAATTCCAAAAAGCAAAAAGTGATTTTTAAGGATAAGCAAAAAGTGGGTTGGTAAATATCCAACCACTTGAGAATTGGATTTTTTCAACTCCCCCTAATTTTTGGATCATTAGGCCACTTGCATCCTCAACATGCTTGTGGCATGCACATCCACCACACATAAAGCATGTTGGGATTAGTTAGAAGTCCCTTTCCTATAAAATTCCACCAAGCTATTATTAGGGGGTTGTACTAGTGGAATTTCCCAAACATGGATTTTGGGGCTCATTTTTAGTGCCTCAAATAATTCTCTATAGTTTTCGAATTTTGTTTGCACACATGAACTCTAAAATTTTCGTTTTGTTGCGATCTTATATCTTTTTTGTTTGCGAGGAAAAATGGGAGAGCAAAAGTTTGGACCCGAGAAAAAAAAAAAATTTGATCCCAAATGGAAATGCACAAATGCTGAGAGAGATAATTCCAAAAAGCAAAAAGTGATTTTTAAGGGTAGGCAAAAAGTGGGTTGGTAAATATCCAACCACTTGAGAATTTGATTTTTTCTACTCCCCCTAATTTTTGGATCATTAGGCTACTCGCATCCTCAACATGCTTGTGGCATGCACATCAACCACACTTAAAGCATGTTGGGATCAGTTAGAAGTCCCTTTCCTATAAAATTCCACCAAGCTATTATTAGGGGGTTGTACTAGTGGAATTTCCCAAACATGGATTTTGGGGTTCATTTTTAGTGCCTGAAATAATTCTCTATAGTTTTCGAATATTTTTTGCGCACATGAACTCTAAAATTTTTCGTTTGGTTGGGATCTTATATCTTTTTTGTTTACGAGGAAAAATGGGAGAGCACAAGTTTGGACCCGAAAAAAAAAAAATTTGAACACCCCAAATGGAAATGCACAAATGCTGAGAGAGATAATCCCAAAAAGCAAAAAGTGATTTTAAAGGATAGGCAAAAAGTGGGTAGGTAAATATCCAACCATTTGAGAATTTGATTTTTACTACTCCCCCTAATTTTTGGATCATTAGGCCACTTGCATCCTCAACATGCTTGTGGCATGCACATCCACCACACTTAAAGCATGTTGGGATCAGTTAGAAGTCCCTTTCCTATAAAATTCCACCAAGCTATTATTAGGGGGTTGTACCAGTGGAATTTCCCAAACATGGATTTTGGGGTTCATTTTTAGTACCTGAAATAATTCTCTATAGTTTTCGAATTTTTTTTCCGCACGTGAACTCTAAAATTTTTGTTTTGGTGCGATCTTATATCTTTTTTGTTTACGAGGAAAAATGGGAGAGGACAAGTTTGGACCCGAAAAAAAAAAAAAAAATTTGAACATCCCAAATGGAAAAGCACAAATGCTGAGAGAGATAATTCCAAAAAGCAAAAAGTGGGTTGGTAAATATCCAACCACTTGAGAATTTGATTTTTTCTACTCCCCCTAATTTTTGGATCATTAGGCCACTTGCATCCTCAACATGCTTGTGGCATGCACATCCACCACACTTAAAGCATGTTGGGATCAGTTAGAAGTCCCTTTCTTATAAAATTCCACCAAGCTATTATTAGGGGGTTGTACTAGTGGAATTTCCCAAACATGGATTTTGGGGTACATTTTTAATGCCTGATATAATTATCTATAGTTATCGAAACTTTTTTGAACACATGAACTCTAAAATTTTCGTTTTGTTGCGATCTTATATCTAATTTGTTTACCAGGAAAAATGGGAGAGCACAACTTTGGACCCGAAAAAAAAAAAAATTTGAACATCCCAAATGGAAATGCACAAATGCTGAGAGAGATAATTCCAAAAAGCAAAAAGTGATTTTAAAGGATAGGCAAAAAGTGGGTAGGTAAATATCCAACCATTTGAGAATTTGATTTTTACTACTCCCCCTAATTTTTGGATCATTTGGCCACTTGCATCCTCAACATGCTTGTGGCATGCACATCCACCACACTTAAAGCATGTTGGGATCAGTTAGAAGTCCCTTTCCTATAAAATTCCACCAAGCTATTATTAGGGGGTTGTACTAGTGGAATTTCCCAAACATGGATTTTGGGGTTCATTTTTAGTACCTGAAATAATTCTCTATAGTTTTCGAATTTTTTTTCCGCACGTGAACTCTAAAATTTTCGTTTTGGTGCGATCTTATATCTTTTTTGTTTACGAGGAAAAATGGGAGAGGACAAGTTTGGACCCGAAAAAAAAAAAAAAATTTTGAACATCCCAAATGGAAAAGCACAAATGCTGAGAGAGATAATTCCAAAAAGCAAAAAGTGGGTTGGTAAATATCCAACCACTTGAGAATTTGATTTTTTCTACTCCCCCTAATTTTTGGATCATTAGGCCACTTGCATCCTCAACATGCTTGTGGCATGCACATCCACCACACTTAAAGCATGTTGGGATCAGTTAGAAGTCCCTTTCTTATAAAATTCCACCAAGCTATTATTAGGGGGTTGTACTAGTGGAATTTCCCAAACATGGATTTTGGGGTACATTTTTAATGCCTGATATAATTATCTATAATTATCAAAACTTTTTTGAACACATGAACTCTAAAATTTTCGTTTTGTTGCGATCTTATATCTAATTTGTTTACGAGGAAAAATGGGAGAGCACAACTTTGGACCCGAAAAAAAAAAAAAATTTGAACATCCCAAATGGAAATGCACAAATGCTGAGAGAGATAATTCCAAAAAGCAAAAAGTGATTTTTAAGGATAAGCAAAAAGTGGGTTGGTAAATATCCAACCACTTGAGAATTTGATTTTTTCAACTCCCCCTAATTTTTGGATCATTAGGCCACTTGCATCCTCAACATGCTTGTGGCATGCACATCCACCACACATAAAGCATGTTGGGATTAGTTAGAAGTCCCTTTCCTATAAAATTCCACCAAGCTATTATTAGGGGGTTGTACTAGTGGAATTTCCCAAACATGGATTTTGGGGCTCATTTTTAGTGCCTGATATAATTCTCTATAGTTTTCGAATTTTGTTTGCACACATGAACTCTAAAATTTTCGTTTTGTTGCGATCTTATATCTTTTTTGTTTACGAGGAAAAATGGGAGAGCAAAAGTTTGGACCCGAGAAAAAAAAAAAATTTGATCCCAAATGGAAATGCACAAATGCTGAGAGAGATAATTCCAAAAAGCAAAAAGTGATTTTTAAGGGTAGGCAAAAAGTGGGTTGGTAAATATCCAACCACTTGAGAATTTGATTTTTTCTACTCCCCCTAATTTTTGGATCATTAGGATACTCGCATCCTCAACATGCTTGTGGCATGCACATCCACCACACTTAAAGCATGTTGGGATCAGTTAGAAGTCCCTTTCCTATAAAATTCCACCAAGCTATTATTAGGGGGTTGTACTAGTGGAATTTCCCAAACATGGATTTTGGGGTTCATTTTTAGTACCTGAAATAATTCTCTATAGTTTTCGAATTTCTTTTCCGCACGTGAACTCTAAAATTTTCGTTTTGGTGCGATCTTATATCTTTTTTGTTTACGAGGAAAAATGGGAGAGGACAAGTTTGGACCCGAAAAAAAAAAAAAAATTTGAACATCCCAAATGGAAAAGCACAAATGCTGAGAGAGATAATTCCAAAAAGCAAAAAGTGGGTTGGTAAATATCCAACCACTTGAGAATTTGATTTTTTCTACTCCCCCTAATTTTTGGATCATTAGGCCACTTGCATCCTCAACATGCTTGTGGCATGCACATCCACCACACTTAAAGCATGTTGGGATCAGTTAGAAGTCCCTTTCTTATAAAATTCCACCAAGCTATTATTAGGGGGTTGTACTAGTGGAATTTCCCAAACATGGATTTTGGGGTACATTTTTAATGCCTGATATAATTATCTATAGTTATCGAAACTTTTTTGAACACATGAACTCTAAAATTTTCGTTTTGTTGCGATCTTATATCTAATTTGTTTACGAGGAAAAATGGGAGAGAACAACTTTGGACCCGAAAAAAAAAAAAAAATTTGAACATCCCAAATGGAAATGCACAAATGCTGAGAGAGATAATTCCAAAAAGCAAAAAGTGATTTTTAAGGATAAGCACAAAGTGGGTTGGTAAATATCCAACCACTTGAGAATTGGATTTTTTCTACTCCCCCTAATTTTTGGATCATTAGGCCACTTGCATCCTCAACATGCTTGTGGCATGCACATCCACCACACATAAAGCATGTTGGGATTAGTTAGAAGTCCCTTTCCTATAAAATTCCACCAAGCTATTATTAGGGGGTTGTACTAGTGGAATTTCCCAAACATGGATTTTGGGGCTCATTTTTAGTGCCTGAAATAATTCTCTATAGTTTTCGAATTTTGTTTGCACACATGAACTCTAAAATTTTCGTTTTGTTGCGATCTTATATCTTTTTTGTTTGCGAGGAAAAATGGGAGAGCAAAAGTTTGGACCCGAGAAAAAAAAAAAATTCGATCCCAAATGGAAATGCCCAAATGCTGAGAGAGATAATTCCAAAAAGCAAAAAGTGATTTTTAAGGGTAGGCAAAAAGTGGGTTGGTAAATATCCAACCACTTGAGAATTTGATTTTTTCTACTCCCCCTAATTTTTGGATCATTAGGCTACTCGCATCCTCAACATGCTTGTGGCATGCACATCCACCACACTTAAAGCATGTTGGGATCAGTTAGAAGTCCCTTTCCTATAAAATTCCACCAAGCTATTATTAGGGGGTTGTACTAGTGGAATTTCCCAAACATGGATTTTGGGGTTCATTTTTAGTGCCTGAAATAATTCTCTATAGTTTTCGAATTTTTTTTGCGCACATGAACTCTAAAATTTTTCGTTTGGTTGGGATCTTATATCTTTTTTGTTTACGAGGAAAAATGGGAGAGCACAAGTTTGGACCCGAAAAAAAAAAAATTTGAACATCCCAAATGGAAATGCACAAATGCTGAGAGAGATAATTCCAAAAAGCAAAAAGTGATTTTAAAGGATAGGCAAAAAGTGGGTAGGTAAATATCCAACCATTTGAGAATTTGATTTTTACTACTCCCCCTAATTTTTGGATCATTAGGCCACTTGCATCCTCAACATGCTTGTGGCATGCACATCCACCACACTTAAAGCATGTTGGGATCAGTTAGAAGTCCCTTTCCTATAAAATTCCACCAAGCTATTATTAGGGGGTTGTACTAGTGGAATTTCCCAAACATGGATTTTGGGGTTCATTTTTAGTACCTGAAATAATTCTCTATAGTTTTCGAATTTTTTTTCCGCACGTGAACTCTAAAATTTTCGTTTTGGTGCGATCTTATATCTTTTTTGTTTACGAGGAAAAATGGGAGAGGACAGGTTTGGACCCCAAAAAAAAAAAAAAATTTGAACATCCCAAATGGAAAAGCACAAATGCTGAGAGAGATAATTCCAAAAAGCAAAAAGTGGGTTGGTAAATATCCAACCACTTGAGAATTTGATTTTTTCTACTCCCCCTAATTTTTGGATCATTAGGCCACTTGCATCCTCAACATGCTTGTGGCATGCACATCCACCACACTTAAAGCATGTTGGGATCAGTTAGAAGTCCCTTTCTTATAAAATTCCACCAAGCTATTATTAGGGGGTTGTACTAGTGGAATTTCCCAAACATGGATTTTGGGGTACATTTTTAATGCCTGATATAATTATCTATAGTTATCGAAACTTTTTTGAACACATGAACTCTAAAATTTTCGTTTTGTTGCGATCTTATATCTAATTTGTTTACGAGGAAAAATGGGAGAGCACAACTTTGGACCCGAAAAAAAAAAAAAAATTTGAACATCCCAAATGGAAATGCACAAATGCTGAGAGAGATAATTCCAAAAAGCAAAAAGTGATTTTTAAGGATAAGCACAAAGTGGGTTGGTAAATATCCAACCACTTGAGAATTGGATTTTTTCAACTCCCCCTAATTTTTGGATCATTAGGCCACTTGCATCCTCAACATGCTTGTGGCATGCACATCCACCACACATAAAGCATGTTGGGATTAGTTAGAAGTCCCTTTCCTATAAAATTCCACCAAGCTATTATTAGGGGGTTGTACTAGTGGAATTTCCCAAACATGGATTTTGGGGCTCATTTTTAGTGCCTCAAATAATTCTCTATAGTTTTCGAATTTTGTTTGCACACATGAACTCTAAAATTTTCGTTTTGTAGCGATCTTATATCTTTTTTGTTTGCGAGGAAAAATGGGAGAGCAAAAGTTTGGACCCGAGAAAAAAAAAAAATTTGATCCCAAATGGAAATGCACAAATGCTGAGAGAGATAATTCCAAAAAGCAAAAAGTGATTTTTAAGGGTAGGCAAAAAGTGGGTTGGTAAATATCCAACCACTTGAGAATTTGATTTTTTCTACTCCCCCTAATTTTTGGAACATTAGGCTACTCGCATCCTCAACATGCTTGTGGCATGCACATCCACCACACTTAAAGCATGTTGGGATCAGTTAGAAGTCCCTTTCCTATAAAATTCCACCAAGCTATTATTAGGGGGTTGTACTAGTGGAATTTCCCAAACATGGATTTTGGGGTTCATTTTTAGTGCCTGAAATAATTCTCTATAGTTTTCGAATTTTTTTTGCGCACATGAACTCTAAAATTTTTCGTTTGGTTGGGATCTTATATCTTTTTTGTTTACGAGGAAAAATGGGAGAGCACAAGTTTGGACCCGAAAAAAAAAAAATTTGAACATCCCAAATGGAAATGCACAAATGCTGAGAGAGATAATTCCAAAAAGCAAAAAGGGATTTTAAAGGATAGGCAAAAAGTGGGTAGGTAAATATCCAACCATTTGAGAATTTGATTTTTACTACTACCCCTAATTTTTGGATCATTAGGCCACTTGCATCCTCAACATGCTTGTGGCATGCACATCCACCACACTTAAAGCATGTTGGGATCAGTTAGAAGTCCCTTTCCTATAAAATTCCACCAAGCTATTATTAGGGGGTTGTACTAGTGGAATTTCCCAAACATGGATTTTGGGGTTCATTTTTAGTCCCTGAAATAATTCTCTATAGTTTTCGAATTTTTTTTCCGCACGTGAACTCTAAAATTTTCGTTTTGGTGCGATCTTATATCTTTTTTGTTTACGAGGAAAAATGGGAGAGGACAAGTTTGGACCCGAAAAAAAAAAAAAATTTGAACATCCCAAATGGAAAAGCACAAATGCTGAGAGAGATAATTCCAAAAAGCAAAAAGTGGGTTGGTAAATATCCAACCACTTGAGAATTTGATTTTTTCTACTCCCCCAAATTTTTGGATCATTAGGCCACTTGCATCCTCAACATGCTTGTGGCATGCACATCCACCACACTTAAAGCATGTTGGGATCAGTTAGAAGTCCCTTTCCTATAAAATTCCACCAAGCTATTATTAGGGGGTTGTACTAGTGGAATTTCCCAAACATGGATTTTGGGGCTCATTTTTAGTGCCTGAAATAATTCTCTATAGTTTTCGAATTTTGTTTGCACACATGAACTCTAAAATTTTCGTTTTGTTGCGATCTTATATCTTTTTTGTTTACGAGGAAAAATGGGAGAGCAAAAGTTTGGACCCGAGAAAAAAAAAAAATTTGATCCCAAATGGAAATGCACAAATGCTGAGAGAGATAATTCCAAAAAGCAAAAAGTGATTTTTAAGGGTAGGCAAAAAGTGGGTTGGTAAATATCCAACCACTTGAGAATTTGATTTTTTCTACTCCCCCTAATTTTTGGATCATTAGGCTACTCGCATCCTCAACATGCTTGTGGCATGCACATCCACCACACTTAAAGCATGTTGGGATCAGTTAGAAGTCCCTTTCCTATAAAATTCCACCAAGCTATTATCAGGGGGTTATACTAGTGGAATTTCCCAAACATGGATTTTGGGGTTCATTTTTAGTGCCTGAAATAATTCTCTATAGTTTTCGAATTTTTTTTGCACACATAAACTCTAAAATTTTTCGTTTGGTTGGGATCTTATATCTTTTTTGTTTACGAGGAAAAATGGGAGAGCACAAGTTTGGACCCGAAAAAAAAAAAAATTGAACATCCTAAATGGAAATGCACAAATGCTGAGAGAGATAATTCCAAAAAGCAAAAAGTGATTTTAAAGGATAGGCAAAAAGTGGGTAGGTAAATATCCAACCATTTGAGAATTTGATTTTTACTACTCCCCCTAATTTTTGGATCATTAGGCCACTTGCATCCTCAACATGCTTGTGGCATGCACATCCACCACACTTAAAGCATGTTGGGATCAGTTAGAAGTCCCTTTCCTATAAAATTCCACCAAGCTATTATTAGGGGGTTGTACTAGTGGAATTTCCCAAACATGGATTTTGGGGTTCATTTTTAGTGCCTGAAATAATTCTCTATAGTTTTTGAATTTTTTTTGCCCACATGAACTCTAAAATTTTTCGTTTGGTTGGGATCTTATATCTTTTTTGTTTACGAGGAAAAATAGGAGAGCACAAGTTTGGACCCGAAAAAAAAAAAATTTGAACATCCCAAATGGAAATGCACAAATGCTGAGAGAGATAATTCCAAAAAGCAAAAATTGATTTTAAAGGATAGGCAAAAAGTGGGTAGGTAAATATCCAACCATTTGAGAATTTGATTTTTACTACTCCCCCTAATTTTTGGATCATTAGGCCACTTGCATCCTCAACATGCTTGTGGCATGCACATCCACCACACTTAAAGCATGTTGGGATCAGTTAGAAGTCCCTTTCCTATAAAATTCCACCAAGCTATTATTAGGGGGTTGTACTAGTGGAATTTCCCAAACATGGATTTTGGGGTTCATTTTTAGTGCCTGAAATAATTCTCTATAGTTTTCGAATTTTTTTTGCCCACATGAACTCTAAAATTTTTCGTTTGGTTGGGATCTTATATCTTTTTTGTTTACGAGGAAAAATGGGAGAGGACAAGTTTGGACCCAAAAAAAAAAAAAAATTTGAACATCCCAAATGGAAAAGCACAAATGCTGAGAGAGATAATTCCAAAAAGCAAAAAGTGGGTTGGTAAATATCCAACCACTTGAGAATTTGATTTTTTCCACTCCCCCTAATTTTTGGATCATTAGGCCACTTGCATCCTCAACAAGCTTGTGGCATGCACATCCACCACACATAAAGCATGTTGGGATTAGTTAGAAGTCCCTTTCCTATAAAATTCCACCAAGCTATTATTAGCGGGTTGTACTAGTGGAATTTCCCAAACATGGATTTTGGGGCTCATTTTTAGTGCCTGAAATAATTCTCTATAGTTTTCGAATTTTGTTTGCACACATGAACTCTAAAATTTTCGTTTTGTTGCGATCTTATATCTTTTTTGTTTACGAGGAAAAATGGGAGAGCAAAAGTTTGGACCCGAGAAAAAAAAAAAATTTGATCCCAAATGGAAATGCACAAATGCTGAGAGAGATAATTCCAAAAAGCAAAAAGTGATTTTTAAGGGTAGGCAAAAAGTGGGTTGGTAAATATCCAACCACTTGAGAATTTGATTTTTTCTACTCCCCCTAATTTTTGGATCATTAGGCTACTCGCATCCTCAACATGCTTGTGGCATGCACATCCACCACACTTAAAGCATGTTGGGATCAGTTAGAAGTCCCTTTCCTATAAAATTCCACCAAGCTATTATCAGGGGGTTATACTAGTGGAATTTCCCAAACATGGATTTTGGGGTTCATTTTTAGTGCCTGAAATAATTCTCTATAGTTTTCGAATTTTTTTTGCACACATGAACTCTAAAATTTTTCGTTTGGTTGGGATCTTATATCTTTTTTGTTTACGAGGAAAAATGGGAGAGCACAAGTTTGGACCCGAAAAAAAAAAAAATTGAACATCCTAAATGGAAATGCACAAATGCTGAGAGAGATAATTCCAAAAAGCAAAAAGTGATTTTAAAGGATAGGCAAAAAGTGGGTAGGTAAATATCCAACCATTTGGGAATTTGATTTTTACTACTCCCCCTAATTTTTGGATCATTAGGCCACTTGCATCCTCAACATGCTTGTGGCATGCACATCCACCACACTTAAAGCATGTTGGGATCAGTTAGAAGTCCCTTTCCTATAAAATTCCACCAAGCTATTATTAGGGGGTTGTACTAGTGGAATTTCCCAAACATGGATTTTGGGGTTCATTTTTAGTGCCTGAAATAATTCTCTATAGTTTTTGAATTTTTTTTGCCCACATGAACTCTAAAATTTTTCGTTTGGTTGGGATCTTATATCTTTTTTGTTTACGAGGAAAAATAGGAGAGCACAAGTTTGGACCCGAAAAAAAAAAAATTTGAACATCCCAAATGGAAATGCACAAATGCTGAGAGAGATAATTCCAAAAAGCAAAAATTGATTTTAAAGGATAGGCAAAAAGTGGGTAGGTAAATATCCAACCATTTGAGAATTTGATTTTTACTACTCCCCCTAATTTTTGGATCATTAGGCCACTTGCATCCTCAACATGCTTGTGGCATGCACATCCACCACACTTAAAGCATGTTGGGATTAGTTAGTAGTCCCTTTCCTATAAAATTCCACCAGGCTATTATTAGGGGGTTGTACTAGTGGAATTTCCCAAACATGGATTTTGGGGTTCATTTTTAGTACCTGAAATAATTCTCTATAGTTTTCGAATTTTTTTTCCGCACGTGAACTCTAAAATTTTCGTTTTGGTGCGATCTTATATCTTTTTTGTTTACGAGGAAAAATGGGTGAGGACAAGTTTGGACCCGAAAAAAAAAAAAATTTTGAACATCCCAAATGGAAAAGCACAAATGCTAAGAGAGATAATTCCAAAAAGCAAAAAGTGGGTTGGTAAATATCCAACCACTTGAGAATTTGATTTTTTCTACTCCCCCTAATTTTTGGATCATTAGGCCACTTGCATCCTCAACATGCTTGTGGCATGCACATCCACCACACTTAAAGCATGTTGGGATCAGTTAGAAGTCCCTTTCTTATAAAATTCCACCAAGCTATTATTAGGGGGTTGTACTAGTGGAATTTCCCAAACATGGATTTTGGGGTACATTTTTAATGCCTGATATAATTATCTATAGTTATCGAAACTTTTTTGAACACATGAACTCTAAAATTTTCGTTTTGTTGCGATCTTATATCTAATTTGTTTACGAGGAAAAATGGGAGAGCACAACTTTGGACCCGAAAAAAAAAAAAAATTTGAACATCCCAAATGGAAATGCACAAATGCTGAGAGAGATAATTCCAAAAAGCAAAAAGTGATTTTTAAGGATAAGCAAAAAGTGGGTTGGTAAATATCCAACCACTTGAGAATTGGATTTTTTCAACTCCCCCTAATTTTTGGATCATTAGGCCACTTGCATCCTCAACATGCTTGTGGCATGCACATCCACCACACATAAAGCATGTTGGGATTAGTTAGAAGTCCCTTTCCTATAAAATTCCACCAAGCTATTATTAGGGGGTTGTACTAGTGGAATTTCCCAAACATGGATTTTGGGGCTCATTTTTAGTGCCTGAAATAATTCTCTATCGTTTTCGAATTTTGTTTGCACACATGAACTCAAAAATTTTCGTTTTGTTGCGATCTTATATCTTTTTTGTTTACGAGGAAAAATGGGAGAGCAAAAGTTTGGACCCGAGAAAAAAAAAAAATTTGATCCCAAATGGAAATGCACAAATGCTGAGAGAGATAATTCCAAAAAGCAAAAAGTGATTTTTAAGGGTAGGCAAAAAGTGGGTTGGTAAATATCCAACCACTTGAGAATTTGATTTTTTCTACTCCCCCTAATTTTTGGATCATTAGGCTACTCGCATCCTCAACATGCTTGTGGCATGCACATCCACCACACTTAAAGCATGTTGGGATCAGTTAGAAGTCCCTTTCCTATAAAATTCCACCAAGCTATTATCAGGGGGTTATACTAGTGGAATTTCCCAAACATGGATTTTGGGGTTCATTTTTAGTGCCTGAAATAATTCTCTATAATTTTCGAATTTTTTTTGCGCACATGAACTCTAAAATTTTTCGTTTGGTTGGGATCTTATATCTTTTTTGTTTACGAGGAAAAATTGGAGAGCACAAGTTTGGACCCGAAAAAAAAAAAATTTGAACATCCCAAATGGAAATGCACAAATGCTGAGAGAGATAATTCCAAAAAGCAAAAAGTGGGTAGGTAAATATCCAACCATTTGAGAATTTGATTTTTACTACTCCCCCTAATTTTTGGATCATTAGGCCACTTGCATCCTCAACATGCTTGTGGCATGCACATCCACCACACTTAAAGCATGTTGGGATCAGTTAGAAGTCCCTTTCCTATAAAATTCCACCAAGCTATTATTAGGGGGTTGTACTAGTGGAATTTCCCAAACATGGATTTTGGGGTTCATTTTTAGTACCTGAAATAATTCTCTATAGTTTTCAAATTTTTTTTCCGCACGTGAACTCTAAAATTTTCGTTTTGGTGCGATCTTATATCTTTTTTGTTTACAAGGAAAAATGGGAGAGGACAAGTTTGGACCCGAAAAAAAAAAAAAATTTGAACATCCCAAATGGAAAAGCACAAATGCTAAGAGAGATAATTCCAAAAAGCAAAAAGTGGGTTGGTAAATATCCAACCACTTGAGAATTTGATTTTTTCCACTCCCCCTAATTTTTGGATCATTAGGCCACTTGCATCCTCAACATGCTTGTGGCATGCACATCCACCACACTTAAAGCATGTTGGGATCAGTTAGAAGTCCCTTTCCTATAAAATTCCACCAAGCTATTATTAGGCGGTTGTACTAGTGGAATTTCCCAAACATGGATTTTGGGGTTCATTTTTAGTACCTGAAATAATTCTCTATAGTTTTCGAATTTTTTTTCCGCACGTGAACTCTAAAATTTTCGTTTTGGTGCGATCTTATATCTTTTTTGTTTACGAGGAAAAATGGGAGAGGACAAGTTTGGACCCGAAAAAAAAAAAAAATTTGAACATCCCAAATGGAAAAGCACAAATGCTGAGAGAGATAATTCCAAAAAGCAAAAAGTGGGTTGGTAAATATCCAACCACTTGAGAATTTGATTTTTTCCACTCCCCCTAATTTTTGGATCATTAGGCCACTTGCATCCTCAACATGCTTGTGGCATGCACATCCACCACACTTAAAGCATGTTGGGATCAGTTAGAAGTCCCTTTCTTATAAAATTCCACCAAGCTATTATTAGGGGGTTGTACTAGTGGAATTTCCCAAACATGGATTTTGGGGTACATTTTTAATGCCTGATATAATTATCTATAGTTATCGAAACTTTTTTGAACACATGAACTCTAAAATTTTCGTTTTGTTGCGATCTTATATCTATTTTGTTTACGAGGAAAAATGGGAGAGCACAACTTTGGACCCGAAAAAAAAAAAAAATTTGAACATCCCAAATGGAAATGCACAAATGCTGAGAGAGATAATTCCAAAAAGCAAAAAGTGATTTTTAAGGATATGCAAAAAGTGGGTTGGTAAATATCCAACCACTTGAGAATTGGATTTTTTCAACTCCCCCTAATTTTTGGATCATTAGGCCACTTGCATCCTCAACATGCTTGTGGCATGCACATCCACCACACATAAAGCATGTTGGGATTAGTTAGAAGTCCCTTTCCTATAAAATTCCACCAAGCTATTATTAGGGGGTTGTACTAGTGGAATTTCCCAAACATGGATTTTGGGGCTCATTTTTAGTGCCTGAAATAATTCTCTATAGTTTTCGAATTTTGTTTGCACACATGAACTCTAAAATTTTCGTTTTGTTGCGATCTTATATCTTTTTTGTTTACGAGGAAAAATGGGAGAGCAAAAGTTTGGACCCGAGAAAAAAAAAAATTTGATCCCAAATGGAAATGCACAAATGCTGAGAGAGATAATTCCAAAAAGCAAAAAGTGATTTTTAAGGGTAGGCAAAAAGTGGGTTGGTAAAAATCCAACCACTTGAGAATTTGATTTTTTCTACTCCCCCTAATTTTTGGATCATTAGGCTACTCGCATCCTCAACATGCTTGTGGCATGCACATCCACCACACTTAAAGCATGTTGGGATCAGTTAGAAGTCCCTTTCCTATAAAATTCCACCAAGCTATTATCAGGGGGTTATACTAGTGGAATTTCCCAAACATGGATTTTGGGGTTCATTTTTAGTGCCTGAAATAATTCTCTATAGTTTTCGAATTTTTTTTGCACACATGAACTCTAAAATTTTTCGTTTGGTTGGGATCTTATATCTTTTTTGTTTACGAGGAAAAATGGGAGAGCACAAGTTTGGACCCGAAAAAAAAAAAATTTGAACATCCCAAATGGAAATGCACAAATGCTGAGAGAGATAATTCCAAAAAGCAAAAAGTGATTTTAAAGGATAGGCAAAAAGTGGGTAGGTAAATATCCAACCATTTGAGAATTTGATTTTTACTACTCCCCCTAATTTTTGGATCATTAGGCCACTTGCATCCTCAACATGCTTGTGGCATGCACATCCACCACACTTAAAGCATGTTGGGATCAGTTAGAAGTCCCTTTCCTATAAAATTCCACCAAGCTATTATTAGGGGGTTGTACTAGTGGAATTTCCCAAACATGGATTTTGGGGTTCATTTTTAGTGCCTGAAATAATTCTCTATAGTTTTCGAATTTTTTTTGCCCACATGAACTCTAAAATTTTTCGTTTGGTTGGGATCTTATATCTTTTTTGTTTACGAAGAAAAATGGGAGAGGACAAGTTTGGACCGGAAAAAAAAAAAAAATTTGAACATCCCAAATGGAAAAGCACAAATGCTGAGAGAGATAATTCCAAAAAGCAAAAAGTGGGTTGGTAAATATCCAACCACTTGAGAATTTGATTTTTTCCACTCCCCCTAATTTTTAGATCATTAGGCCACTTGCATCCTCAACATGCTTGTGGCATGCACATCCACCACACTTAAAGCATGTTGGGATCAGTTAGATGTCCCTTTCTTATAAAATTCCACCAAGCTATTATTAGGGGTTGTACTAGTGGAATTTCCCAAACATGGATTTTGGGGTACATTTTTAATGCCTGATATAATTATCTATAGTTATCGAAACTTTTTTGAACACATGAACTCTAAAATTTTTGTTTTGTTGCGATCTTATATCTATTTTGTTTACGAGGAAAAATGGGAGAGCACAACTTTGGACCAAAAAAAAAAAAAAAATTTGAACATCCCAAATGGAAATGCACAAATGCTGAGAGAGATAATTCCAAAAAGCAAAAAGTGATTTTTAAGGATAAGCAAAAAGTGGGTTGGTCAATATCCAACCACTTGAGAATTGGATTTTTTCAACTCCCCCTAATTTTTGGATCATTAGGCCACTTGCATCCTCAACATGCTTGTGGCATGCACATCCACCACACATAAAGCATGTTGGGATTAGTTAGAAGTCCCTTTCCTATAAAATTCCACCAAGCTATTATTAGGGGGTTGTACTAGTGGAATTTCCCAAACATGGATTTTGGGGCTCATTTTTAGTGCCTGAAATAATTATCTATAGTTTTCGAATTTTGTTTGCACACATGAACTCTAAAATTTTCGTTTTGTTGCGATCT
Source organism: Aristolochia californica (assembly GCF_029961685.1). Lineage (NCBI taxonomy): Eukaryota > Viridiplantae > Streptophyta > Magnoliopsida > Piperales > Aristolochiaceae > Aristolochia > Aristolochia californica. The sequence continues at coordinate 20,437,934 of NW_027182257.1, read as the reverse complement.
TATATCTTTTTTGTTTACGAGGAAAAATGGGAGAGCAAAAGTTTGGACCCGAGAAAAAAAAAAAATTTGATCCCAAATGGAAATGCACAAATGCTGAGAGAGATAATTCCAAAAAGCAAAAAGTGATTTTTAAGGGTAGGCAAAAAGTGGGTTGGTAAATATCCAACCACTTGAGAATTTGATTTTTTCTACTCCCCCTAATTTTTGGATCATTAGGCTACTCGCATCCTCAACATGCTTGTGGCATGCACATCCACCACACTTAAAGCATGTTGGGATCAGTTAGAAGTCCCTTTCCTATAAAATTCCACCAAGCTATTATCAGGGGGTTATACTAGTGGAATTTCCCAAACATGGATTTTGGATTTCATTTTTAGTGCCTGAAATAATTCTCTATAGTTTTCGAATTTTTTTTGCACACATGACCTCTAAAAGTTTTCGTTTGGTTGGGATCTTATATCTTTTTTGTTTACGAGGAAAAATGGGAGAGCACAAGTTTGGACCCGAAAAAAAAAAAATTTGAACATCCCAAATGGAAATGCACAAATGCTGAGAGAGATAATTCCAAAAAGCAAAAAGTAGGTAGGTAAATATCCAACCATTTGAGAATTTGATTTTTACTACTCCCCCTAATTTTTGGATCATTAGGCCACTTGCATCCTCAACATGCTTGTGGCATGCACATCCACAACACTTAAAGCATGTTGGGATCAGTTAGAAGTCCCTTTCCTATAAAATTCCACCAAGCTATTATTAGGGGGTTGTACTAGTGGAATTTCCCAAACATGGATTTTGGGGTTCATTTTTAGTGCCTGAAATAATTCTCTATAGTTTTCGAATTTTTTTTGCCCACATGAACTCTAAAATTTTTCGTTTGGTTGGGATCTTATATCTTTTTTGTTTACGAGGAAAAATAGGAGAGCACAAGTTTGGACCCGGAAAAAAAAAAATTTGAACATCCCAAATGGAAATGCACAAATGCTGAGAGAGATAATTCCAAAAAGAAAAAGTGATTTTAAAGGATAGGCAAAAAGTGGTTAGGTAAATATCCAACCATTTGAGAATTTGATTTTTACTACTCCCCCTAATTTTTGGATCATTAGGCTACTCGCATCCTCAACATGCTTGTGGCATGCACATCCACCACACTTAAAGCATGTTGGGATCAGTTAGAAGTCCCTTTCCTATAAAATTCCACCAAGCTATTATCAGGGGGTTATATTAGTGGAATTTCCCAAACATGGATTTTGGGGTTCATTTTTAGTGCCTGAAATAATTCTCTATAGTTTTCGAATTTTTTTTGCGCACATGAACTCTAAAATTTTTCGTTTGGTTGGGATCTTATATCTTTTTTGTTTACGAGGAAAAATGGGAGAGCACAAGTTTGGACCCGAAAAAAAAAAAATTTGAACATCCCAAATGGAAATGCACAAATGCTGAGAGAGATAATTCCAAAAAGCAAAAAGTGGGTAGGTAAATATCCAACCATTTGAGAATTTGATTTTTACTACTCCCCCTAATTTTTGGATCATTAGGCCACTTGCATCCTCAACATGCTTGTGGCATGCACATCCACCACACTTAAAGCATGTTGGGATCAGTTAGAAGTCCCTTTCCTATAAAATTCCACCAAGCTATTATTAGGGGGTTGTACTAGTGGAATTTCCCAAACATGGATTTTGGGGTTCATTTTTAGTACCTGAAATAATTCTCTATAGTTTTCGAATTTTTTTTCCGCACGTGAACTCTAAAATTTTCGTTTTGGTGCGATCTTATATCTTTTTTGTTTACGAGGAAAAATGGGAGAGGACAAGTTTGGACCCGAAAAAAAAAAAAATTTGAACATCCCAAATGGAAAAGCACAAATGCTGAGAGAGATAATTCCAAAAAGCAAAAAGTGGGTTGGTAAATATCCAACCACTTGAGAATTTGATTTTTTCCACTCCCCCTAATTTTTGGATCATTAGGCCACTTGCATCCTCAACATGCTTGTGGCATGCACATCCACCACACTTAAAGCATGTTGGGATCAGTTAGAAGTCCCTTTCTTATAAAATTCCACCAAGCTATTATTAGGGGGTTGTACTAGTGGAATTTCCCAAACATGGATTTTGGGGTACATTTTTAATGCCTGATATAATTATCTGTAGTTATCGAAACTTTTTTGAACACATGAACTCTAAAATTTTCGTTTTGTTGCGATCTTATATCTATTTTGTTTACGAGGAAAAATGGGAGAGCACAACTTTGGACCCGAAAAAAAAAAAAATTTGAACATCCCAAATGGAAATGCACAAATGCTGAGAGAGATAATTCCAAAAAGCAAAAAGTGATTTTTAAGGATAAGCAAAAAGTGGGTTGGTAAATATCCAACCACTTGAGAATTGGATTTTTTCAACTCCCCCTAATTTTTGGATCATTAGGCCACTTGCATCCTCAACATGCTTGTGGCATGCACATCCACCACACATAAAGCATGTTGGGATTAGTTAGAAGTCCCTTTCCTATAAAATTCCACCAAGCTATTATTAGGGGGTTGTACTAGTGGAATTTCCCAAACATGGATTTTGGGGCTCATTTTTAGTGCCTGAAATAATTCTCTATAGTTTTCGAATTTTGTTTGCACACATGAACTCTAAAATTTTCGTTTTGTTGCGATCTTATATCTTTTTTGTTTACTAGGAAAAATGGGAGAGCAAAAGTTTGGACCCGAGAAAAAAAAAAAATTTGATCCCAAATGGAAATGCACAAAGGCTGAGAGAGATAATTCCAAAAAGCAAAAAGTGATTTTTAAGGGTAGGCAAAAAGTGGGTTGGTAAATTTCCAACCACTTGAGAATTTGATTTTTTCTACTCCCCCTAATTTTTGGATCATTAGGCTACTCGCATCCTCAACATGCTTGTGGCATGCACATCCACCACACTTAAAGCATGTTGGGATCAGTTAGAAGTCCCTTTCCTATAAAATTCCACCAAGCTATTATCAGGGGGTTATACTAGTGGAATTTCCCAAACATGGATTTTGGGGTTCATTTTTAGTGCCTGAAATAATTCTCTATAGTTTTCGAATTTTTTTTGCGCACATGAACTCTAAAATTTTTCGTTTGGTTGGGATCTTATATCTTTTTTGTTTACGAGGAAAAATGGGAGAGCACAAGTTTGGACCCGAAAAAAAAAAAATTTGAACATCCCAAATGGAAATGCACAAATGCTGAGAGAGATAATTCCAAAAAGCAAAAAGTGGGTAGGTAAATATCCAACCATTTGAGAATTTGATTTTTACTACTCCCCCTAATTTTTGGATCATTAGGCCACGTGCATCCTCAACATGCTTGTGGCATGCACATCCACCACACTTAAAGCATGTTGGGATCAGTTAGAAGTCCCTTTCCTATAAAATTCCTCCAAGCTATTATTAGGGGGTTGTACTAGTGGAATTTCCCAAACATGGATTTTGGGGTTCATTTTTAGTACCTGAAATAATTCTCTATAGTTTTCGAATTTTTTTTCCGCACGTGAACTCTAAAATTTTCGTTTTGGTGCGATCTTATATCTTTTTTGTTTACGAGGAAAAATGGGAGAGGACAAGTTTGGACCCGAAAAAAAAAAAAAATTTGAACATCCCAAATGGAAAAGCACAAATGCTGAGAGAGATAATTCCAAAAAGCAAAAAGTGGGTTGGTAAATATCCAACCACTTGAGAATTTGATTTTTTCCACTCCCCCTAATTTTTGGATCATTAGGCCACTTGCATCCTCAACATGCTTGTGGCATGCACATCCACCACACTTAAAGCATGTTGGGATCAGTTAGAAGTCCCTTTCTTATAAAATTCCACCAAGCTATTATTAGGGGGTTGTACTAGTGGAATTTCCCAAACATGGATTTTGGGGTACATTTTTAATGCCTGATATAATTATCTGTAGTTATCGAAACTTTTTTGAACACATGAACTCTAAAATTTTCGTTTTGTTGCGATCTTATATCTATTTTGTTTACGAGGAAAAATGGGAGAGCACAACTTTGGACCCGAAAAAAAAACAAAATTTGAACATCCCAAATGGAAATGCACAAATGCTGAGAGAGATAATTCCAAAAAGCAAAAAGTGATTTTTAAGGATAAGCAAAAAGTGGGTTGGTAAATATCCAACCACTTGAGAATTGGATTTTTTCAACTCCCCCTAATTTTTGGATCATTAGGCCACTTGCATCCTCAACATGCTTGTGGCATGCACATCCACCACACATAAAGCATGTTGGGATTAGTTAGAAGTCCCTTTCCTATAAAATTCCACCAAGCTATTATTAGGGGGTTGTACTAGTGGAATTTCCCAAACATGGATTTTGGGGCTCATTTTTAGTGCCTGAAATAATTCTCTATAGTTTTCGAATTTTGTTTGCACACATGAACTCTAAAATTTTTGTTTTGTTGCGATCTTATATCTTTTTTGTTTACTAGGAAAAATGGGAGAGCAAAAGTTTGGACCCGAGAAAAAAAAAAAATTTGATCCCAAATGGAAATGCACAAAGGCTGAGAGAGATAATTCCAAAAAGCAAAAAGTGATTTTTAAGGGTAGGCAAAAAGTGGGTTGGTAAATATCCAACCACTTGAGAATTTGATTTTTTCTACTCCCCCTAATTTTTGGATCATTAGGCTACTCGCATCCTCAACATGCTTGTGGCATGCACATCCACCACACTTAAAGCATGTTGGGATCAGTTAGAAGTCTCTTTCCTATAAAATTCCACCAAGCTATTATCAGGGGGTTATACTAGTGGAATTTCCCAAACATGGATTTTGGGGTTCATTTTTAGTGCCTGAAATAATTCTCTATAGTTTTCGAATTTTTTTTGCGCACATGAACTCTAAAATTTTTCGTTTGGTTGGGATCTTATATCTTTTTTGTTTACGAGGAAAAATGGGAGAGCACAAGTTTGGACCCGAAAAAAAAAAAATTTGAACATCCCAAATGGAAATGCACAAATGCTGAGAGAGATAATTCCAAAAAGCAAAAAGTGGGTAGGTAAATATCCAACCATTTGAGAATTTGATTTTTACTACTCCCCCTAATTTTTGGATCATTAGGCCACTTGCATCCTCAACATGCTTGTGGCATGCACATCCACCACACTTAAAGCATGTTGGGATCAGTTAGAAGTCCCTTTCCTATAAAATTCCACCAAGCTATTATTAGGGGGTTGTACTAGTGGAATTTCCCAAACATGGATTTTGGGGTTCATTTTTAGTACCTGAAATAATTCTCTATAGTTTTCGAATTTTTTTTCCGCACGTGAACTCTAAAATTTTCGTTTTGGTGCGATCTTATATCTTTTTTGTTTACGAGGAAAAATGGGAGAGGACAAGTTTGGACCCGAAAAAAAAAAAAATTTGAACATCCCAAATGGAAAAGCACAAATGCTGAGAGAGATAATTCCAAAAAGCAAAAAGTGGGTTGGTAAATATCCAACCACTTGAGAATTTGATTTTTTCCACTCCCCCTAATTTTTGGATCATTAGGCCACTTGCATCCTCAACATGCTTGTGGCATGCACATCCACCACACTTAAAGCATGTTGGGATCAGTTAGAAGTCCCTTTCTTATAAAATTCCACCAAGCTATTATTAGGGGGTTGTACTAGTGGAATTTCCCAAACATGGATTTTGGGGTACATTTTTAATGCCTGATATAATTATCTGTAGTTATCGAAACTTTTTTGAACACATGAACTCTAAAATTTTCGTTTTGTTGCGATCTTATATCTATTTTGTTTACGAGGAAAAATGGGAGAGCACAACTTTGGACCCGAAAAAAAAAAAAAATTTGAACATCCCAAATGGAAATGCACAAATGCTGAGAGAGATAATTCCAAAAAGCAAAAAGTGATTTTTAAGGATAAGCAAAAAGTGGGTTGGTAAATATCCAACCACTTGAGAATTGGATTTTTTCAACTCCCCCTAATTTTTGGATCATTAGGCCACTTGCATCCTCAACATGCTTGTGGCATGCACATCCACCACACATAAAGCATGTTGGGATTAGTTAGAAGTCCCTTTCCTATAAAATTCCACCAAGCTATTATTAGGGGGTTGTACTAGTGGAATTTCCCAAACATGGATTTTGGGGCTCATTTTTAGTGCCTGAAATAATTCTCTATAGTTTTCGAATTTTGTTTGCACACATGAACTCTAAAATTTTCGTTTTGTTGCGATCTTATATCTTTTTTGTTTACGAGGAAAAATGGGAGAGCAAAAGTTTGGACCCGAGAAAAAAAAAAAATTTGATCCCAAATGGAAATGCACAAATGCTGAGAGAGATAATTCCAAAAAGCAAAAAGTGATTTTTAAGGGTAGGCAAAAAGTGGGTTGGTAAATATCCAACCACTTGAGAATTTGATTTTTTCTACTCCCCCTAATTTTTGGATCATTAGGCTACTCGCATCCTCAACATGCTTGTGGCATGCACATCCACCACACTTAAAGCATGTTGGGATCAGTTAGAAGTCCCTTTCCTATAAAATTCCACCAAGCTATTATCAGGGGGTTATACTAGTGGAATTTCCCAAACATGGATTTTGGGGTTCATTTTTAGTGCCTGAAATAATTCTCTATAGTTTTCGAATTTTTTTTGCTAACATGAACTCTAAAATTTTTCGTTTGGTTGGGATCTTATATCTTTTTTGTTTACGAGGAAAAATGGGAGAGCACAAGTTTGGACCCGAAAAAAAAAAAATTTGAACATCCCAAATGGAAATGCACAAATGCTGAGAGAGATAATTCCAAAAAGCAAAAAGTGGGTAGGTAAATATCCAACTATTTGAGAATTTGATTTTTACTACGCCCCCTAATTTTTGGATCATTAGGCCACTTGCATCCTCAACATGCTTGTGGCATGCACATCCACCACACTTAAAGCATGTTGGGATCAGTTAGAAGTCCCTTTCCTATAAAATTCCACCAAGCTATTATTAGGGGGTTGTACTAGTGGAATTTCCCAAACATGGATTTTGGGGTTCATTTTTAGTACCTGAAATAATTCTCTATAGTTTTCGAATTTTTTTTCCGCACGTGAACTCTAAAATTTTCGTTTTGGTGCGATCTTATATCTTTTTTGTTTACGAGGAAAAATGGGAGAGGACAAGTTTGGACCCGAAAAAAAAAAAAAATTTGAACATCCCAAATGGAAAAGCACAAATGCTGAGAGAGATAATTCCAAAAAGCAAAAAGTGGGTTGGTAAATATCCAACCACTTGAGAATTTGATTTTTTCCACTCCCCCTAATTTTTGGATCATTAGGCCACTTGCATCCTCAACATGCTTGTGGCATGCACATCCACCACAGTTAAAGCATGTTGGGATCAGTTAGAAGTCCCTTTCTTATAAAATTCCACCAAGCTATTATTAGGGGGTTGTACTAGTGGAATTTCCCAAACATGGATTTTGGGGTACATTTTTAATGCCTGATATAATTATCTATAGTTATCGAAACTTTTTTGAACACATGAACTCTAAAATTTTCGTTTTGTTGCGATCTTATATCTATTTTGTTTACGAGGAAAAATGGGAGTGCACAACTTTGGACCCGAAAAAAAAAAAAAATTTGAACATCCCAAATGGAAAAGCACAAATGCTGAGAGAGATAATTCCAAAAAGCAAAAAGTGGGTTGGTAAATATCCAACCACTTGAGAATTTGATTTTTTCCACTCCCCCTAATTTTTGGATCATTAGGCCACTTGCATCCTCAACATGCTTGTGGCATGCACATCCACCACACTTAAAGCATGTTGGGATCAGTTAGAAGTCCCTTTCTTATAAAATTCCACCAAGCTATTATTAGGGGGTTGTACTAGTGGAATTTCCCAAACATGGATTTTGGGGTACATTTTTAATGCCTGATATAATTATCTATAGTTATCGAAACTTTTTTGAACACATGAACTCTAAAATTTTCGTTTTGTTGCGATCTTATATCTTTTTTGTTTACGAGGAAAAATGGGAGAGCACAACTTTGGACCCGAAAAAAAAAAAAAATTTGAACATCCCAAATGGAAATGCACAAATGCTGAGAGAGATAATTCCAAAAAGCAAAAAGTGATTTTTAAGGATAAGCAAAAAGTGGGTTGGTAAATATCCAACCACTTGAGAATTGGATTTTTTCAACTCCCCCTAATTTTTGGATCATTAGGCCACTTGCATCCTCAACATGCTTGTGGCATGCACATCCACCACACATAAAGCATGTTGGGATTAGTTAGAAGTCCCTTTCCTATAAAATTCCACCAAGCTATTATTAGGGGGTTGTACTAGTGGAATTTCCCAAACATGGATTTTGGGGCTCATTTTTAGTGCCTGAAATAATTCTCTATAGTTTTCGAATTTTGTTTGCACACATGAACTCTAAAATTTTCGTTTTGTTGCGATCTTATATCTTTTTTGTTTACGAGGAAAAATGGGAGAGCAAAAGTTTGGACCCGAGAAAAAAAAAAAATTTGATCCCAAATGGAAATGCACAAATGCTGAGAGAGATAATTCCAAAAAGCAAAAAGTGATTTTTAAGGGTAGGCAAAAAGTGGGTTGGTAAATATCCAACCACTTGAGAATTTGATTTTTTCTACTCCCCCTAATTTTTGGATCATTAGGCTACTCGCATCCTCAACATGCTTGTGGCATGCACATCCACCACACTTCAAGCATGTTGGGATCAGTTAGAAGTCCCTTTCCTATAAAATTCCACCAAGCTATTATCAGGGGGTTATACTAGTGGAATTTCCCAAACATGGATTTTGGGGTTCATTTTTAGTGCCTGAAATAATTCTCTATAGTTTTCGAATTTTTTTTGCTAACATGAACTCTAAAATTTTTCGTTTGGTTGGGATCTTATATCTTTTTTGTTTACGAGGAAAAATGGGAGAGCACAAGTTTGGACCCGAAAAAAAAAAAATTTGAACATCCCAAATGGAAATGCACAAATGCTGAGAGAGATAATTCCAAAAAGCAAAAAGTGGGTAGGTAAATATCCAACTATTTGAGAATTTGATTTTTACTACGCCCCCTAATTTTTGGATCATTAGGCCACTTGCATCCTCAACATGCTTGTGGCATGCACATCCACCACACTTAAAGCATGTTGGGATCAGTTAGAAGTCCCTTTCCTATAAAATTCCACCAAGCTATTATTAGGGGGTTGTACTAGTGGAATTTCCCAAACATGGATTTTGGGGTTCATTTTTAGTACCTGAAATAATTCTCTATAGTTTTCGAATTTTTTTTCCGCACGTGAACTCTAAAATTTTCGTTTTGGTGCGATCTTATATCTTTTTTGTTTACGAGGAAAAATGGGAGAGGACAAGTTTGGACCCGAAAAAAAAAAAAAATTTGAACATCCCAAATGGAAAAGCACAAATGCTGAGAGAGATAATTCCAAAAAGCAAAAAGTGGGTTGGTAAATATCCAACCACTTGAGAATTTGATTTTTTCCACTCCCCCTAATTTTTGGATCATTAGGCCACTTGCATCCTCAACATGCTTGTGGCATGCACATCCACCACAGTTAAAGCATGTTGGGATCAGTTAGAAGTCCCTTTCTTATAAAATTCCACCAAGCTATTATTAGGGGGTTGTACTAGTGGAATTTCCCAAACATGGATTTTGGGGTACATTTTTAATGCCTGATATAATTATCTATAGTTATCGAAACTTTTTTGAACACATGAACTCTAAAATTTTCGTTTTGTTGCGATCTTATATCTATTTTGTTTACGAGGAAAAATGGGAGTGCACAACTTTGGACCCGAAAAAAAAAAAAAATTTGAACATCCCAAATGGAAAAGCACAAATGCTGAGAGAGATAATTCCAAAAAGCAAAAAGTGGGTTGGTAAATATCCAACCACTTGAGAATTTGATTTTTTCCACTCCCCCTAATTTTTGGATCATTAGGCCACTTGCATCCTCAACATGCTTGTGGCATGCACATCCACCACACTTAAAGCATGTTGGGATCAGTTAGAAGTCCCTTTCTTATAAAATTCCACCAAGCTATTATTAGGGGGTTGTACTAGTGGAATTTCCCAAACATGGATTTTGGGGTACATTTTTAATGCCTGATATAATTATCTATAGTTATCGAAACTTTTTTGAACACATGAACTCTAAAATTTTCGTTTTGTTGCGATCTTATATCTTTTTTGTTTACGAGGAAAAATGGGAGAGCACAACTTTGGACCCGAAAAAAAAAAAAAATTTGAACATCCCAAATGGAAATGCACAAATGCTGAGAGAGATAATTCCAAAAAGCAAAAAGTGATTTTTAAGGATAAGCAAAAAGTGGGTTGGTAAATATCCAACCACTTGAGAATTGGATTTTTTCAACTCCCCCTAATTTTTGGATCATTAGGCCACTTGCATCCTCAACATGCTTGTGGCATGCACATCCACCACACATAAAGCATGTTGGGATTAGTTAGAAGTCCCTTTCCTATAAAATTCCACCAAGCTATTATTAGGGGGTTGTACTAGTGGAATTTCCCAAACATGGATTTTGGGGCTCATTTTTAGTGCCTGAAATAATTCTCTATAGTTTTCGAATTTTGTTTGCACACATGAACTCTAAAATTTTCGTTTTGTTGCGATCTTATATCTTTTTTGTTTACGAGGAAAAATGGGAGAGCAAAAGTTTGGACCCGAGAAAAAAAAAAAATTTGATCCCAAATGGAAATGCACAAATGCTGAGAGAGATAATTCCAAAAAGCAAAAAGTGATTTTTAAGGGTAGGCAAAAAGTGGGTTGGTAAATATCCAACCACTTGAGAATTTGATTTTTTCTACTCCCCCTAATTTTTGGATCATTAGGCTACTCGCATCCTCAACATGCTTGTGGCATGCACATCCACCACACTTCAAGCATGTTGGGATCAGTTAGAAGTCCCTTTCCTATAAAATTCCACCAAGCTATTATCAGGGGGTTATACTAGTGGAATTTCCCAAACATGGATTTTGGGGTTCATTTTTAGTGCCTGAAATAATTCTCTATAGTTTTCGAATTTTTTTTGCGCACATGAACTCTAAAATTTTTCGTTTGGTTGGGATCTTATATCTTTTTTGTTTACGAGGAAAAATGGGAGAGCACAAGTTTGGACCCGAAAAAAAAAAAATTTGAACATCCCAAATGGAAATGCACAAATGCTGAGAGAGATAATTCCAAAAAGCAAAAAGTGGGTAGGTAAATATCCAACCATTTGAGAATTTGATTTTTACTACTCCCCCTAATTTTTGGATCATTAGGCCACTTGCATCCTCAACATGCTTGTGGCATGCACATCCACCACACTTAAAGCATGTTGGGATCAGTTAGAAGTCCCTTTCCTATAAAATTCCACCAAGCTATTATTAGGGGGTTGTACTAGTGGAATTTCCCAAACATGGATTTTGGGGTTCATTTTTAGTACCTGAAATAATTCTCTATAGTTTTCGAATTTTTTTTCCGCACGTGAACTCTAAAATTTTCGTTTTGGTGCGATCTTATATCTTTTTTGTTTACGAGGAAAAATGGGAGAGGACAAGTTTGGACCCGAAAAAAAAAAAAAATTTGAACATCCCAAATGGAAAAGCACAAATGCTGAGAGAGATAATTCCAAAAAGCAAAAAGTGGGTTGGTAAATATCCAACCACTTGAGAATTTGATTTTTTCCACTCCCCCTAATTTTTGGATCATTAGGCCACTTGCATCCTCAACATGCTTGTGGCATGCACATCCACCACACTTAAAGCATGTTGGGATCAGTTAGAAGTCCCTTTCTTATAAAATTCCACCAAGCTATTATTAGGGGTTGTACTAGTGGAATTTCCCAAACATGGATTTTGGGGTACATTTTTAATGCCTGATATAATTATCTATAGTTATCGAAACTTTTTTGAACACATGAACTCTAAAATTTTCGTTTTGTTGCGATCTTATATCTAATTTGTTTACGAGGAAAAATGGGAGAGCACAACTTTGGACCCGAAAAAAAAAAAAAATTTGAACATCCCAAATGGAAATGCACAAATGCTGAGAGAGATAATTCCAAAAAGCAAAAAGTGATTTTTAAGGATAAGCAAAAAGTGGGTTGGTAAATATCCAACCACTTGAGAATTGGATTTTTTCAACTCCCCCTAATTTTTGGATCATTAGGCCACTTGCATCCTCAACATGCTTGTGGCATGCACATCCACCACACATAAAGCATGTTGGGATTAGTTAGAAGTCCCATTCCTATAAAATTCCACCAAGCTATTATTAGGGGGTTGTATTAGTGGAATTTCCCAAACATGGATTTTGGGGCTCATTTTTAGTGCCTGAAATAATTCTCTATAGTTTTCGAATTTTGTTTGCAGACATGAACTCTAAAATTTTCGTTTTGTTGCGATCTTATATCTTTTTTGTTTACGAGGAAAAATGGGAGAGCAAAAGTTTGGACCCGAGAAAAAAAAAAAATTTGATCCCAAATGGAAATGCACAAATGCTGAGAGAGATAATTCCAAAGAGCAAAAAGTGAATTTTAAGGGTAGGCAAAAAGTGGGTTGGTAAATATCCAACCACTTGAGAATTTGATTTTTTCTACTCCCCCTAATTTTTGGATCATTAGGCTACTCGCATCCTCAACATGCTTGTGGCATGCACATCCACCACACTTAAAGCATGTTGGGATCAGTTAGAAGTCCCTTTCCTATAAAATTCCACCAAGCTATTATTAGGGGGTTGTACTAGTGGAATTTCCCAAACATGGATTTTGGGGTTCATTTTTAGTGCCTGAAATAATTCTCTATAGTTTTCGAATTTTTTTTGCACACATGAACTCTAAAATTTTTCGTTTGGTTGGGATCTTATATCTTTTTTGTTTACGAGGAAAAATGGGAGAGCACAAGTTCGGACCCGAAAAAAAAAAATTTGAACATCCCAAATGGAAATGCACAAATGCTGAGAGAGATAATTCCAAAAAGCAAAAAGTGATTTTAAAGAATAGGCAAAAAGTGGGTAGGTAAATATCCAACCATTTGAGAATTTGATTTTTACTACTCCCCCTAATTTTTGGATCATTAGGCCACTTGCATCCTCAACATGCTTGTGGCATGCACATCCACCACACTTAAAGCATGTTGGGATCAGTTAGAAATCCCTTTCCTATAAAATTCCACCAAGCTATTATTAGGGGGTTGTACTAGTGGAATTTCCCAAACATGGATTTTGGGGTTCATTTTTAGTACGTGAAATAATTCTCTATAGTTTTCGAATTTTTTTTCCGCACGTAAACTCTAAAATTTTCGTTTTGGTGCGATCTTATATCTTTTTTGTTTACGAGGAAAAATGGGAGAGGACAAGTTTGGACCCGAAAAAAAAAAAAAATTTGAACATCCCAAATGGAAAAGGACAAATGCTGAGAGAGATAATTCCAAAAAGCAAAAAGTGATTTTAAAGGATAGGCAAAAAGTGGGTAGGTAAATATCCAACCATTTGAGAATTTGATTTTTACTACTCCCCCTAATTTTTGGATCATTAGGCCACTTGCATCCTCAACATGCTTGTGGCATGCACATCCACCACACATAAAGCATGTTGGGATTAGTTAGAAGTCCCTTTCCTATAAAATTCCACCAAGCTATTATTAGGGGGTTGTACTAGTGGAATTTCCCAAACATGGATTTTGGGGCTCATTTTTAGTGCCTGAAATAATTCTCTATAGTTTTCGAATTTTGTTTGCAGACATGAACTCTAAAATTTTCGTTTTGTTGCGATCTTATATCTTTTTTGTTTACGAGGAAAAATGGGAGAGCAAAAGTTTGGACCCGAGAAAAAAAAAAAATTTGATCCCAAATGGAAATGCACAAATGCTGAGAGAGATAATTCCAAAAAGCAAAAAGTGATTTTTAAGGGTAGGCAAAAAGTGGGTTGGTAAATATCCAACCACTTGAGAATTGGATTTTTTCAACTCCCCCTAATTTTTGGATCATTAGGCCACTTGCATCCTCAACATGCTTGTGGCATGCACATCCACCACACATAAAGCATGTTGGGATTAGTTAGAAGTCCCATTCCTATAAAATTCCACCAAGCTATTATTAGGGGGTTGTACTAGTGGAATTTCCCAAACATGGATTTTGGGGCTCATTTTTAGTGCCTGAAATAATTCTCTATAGTTTTCGAATTTTGTTTGCAGACATGAACTCTAAAATTTTCGTTTTGTTGCGATCTTATATCTTTTTTGTTTACGAGGAAAAATGGGAGAGCAAAAGTTTGGACCCGAGAAAAAAAAAAAATTTGATCCCAAATGGAAATGCACAAATGCTGAGAGAGATAATTCCAAAAAGCAAAAAGTGATTTTTAAGGGTAGGCAAAAAGTGGGTTGGTAAATATCCAACCACTTGAGAATTTGATTTTTTCTACTCCCCCTAATTTTTGGATCATTAGGCTACTCGCATCCTCAACATGCTTGTGGCATGCACATCCACCACACTTAAAGCATGTTGGGATCAGTTAAAAGTCCCTTTCCTATAAAATTCCACCAAGCTATTATTAGGGGGTTGTACTCGTGGAAATTCCCAAACATGGATTTTGGGGTTCATTTTTAGTGCCTGAAATAATTCTCTATAGTTTTTGAATTTTTTTTGCACACATGAACTCCAAAATTTTTCGTTTGGTTGGGATCTTATATCTTTTTTGTTTACGAGGAAAAATGGGAGAGCACAAGTTTGGACCCGAAAAAAAAAAAATTTGAACATCCCAAATGGAAATGCACAAATGCTGAGAGAGATAATTCCAAAAAGCGAAAAGTGATTTTAAAGGATAGGCAAAAAGTGGGTAGGTAAATATCCAACCATTTGAGAATTTGATTTTTACTACTCCCCCTAATTTTTGGATCATTAGGCCACTTGCATCCTCAACATGCTTGTGGCATGCACATCCACCACACTTAAAGCATGATGGGATCAGTTAGAAGTCCCTTTCCTATAAAATTCCACCAAGCTATTATTAGGGGGTTGTACTAGTGGAATTTCCCGAACATGGATTTTGGGGTTCATTTTTAGTACCCGAAATAATTCTCTATAGTTTTCGAATTTTTTTTCCGCACGTGAACCCTAAAATTTTCGTTTTGGTGCGATCTTATATCTTTTTTGTTTACGAGGAAAAATAGGAAAGGACAAGTTTGGACCCGAAAAAAAAAAAAATTTGAACATCCCAAATGGAAAAGCACAAATGCTGAGAGAGATAATTCCAAAAAGCAAAAAGTGGGTTGGTAAATATCCAACCACTTGAGAATTTGATTTTTTCTACTCCCCCTAATTTTTGGATCATTAGGCCACTTGCATCCTCAACATGCTTGTGGCATGCACATCCACCACACTTAAAGCATCTTGGGATCAGTTAGAAGTCCCTTTCTTATAAAATTCCACCAAGCTATTATTAGGGGGTTGTACTAGTGGAATTTCCCAAACATGGATTTTGGGGTACATTTTTAATGCCTGATATAATTATCTATAGTTATCGAAACTTTTTTGAACACATGAACTCTAAAATTTTCGTTTTGTTGCGATCTTATATCTATTTTGTTTACGAGGAAAAATGGGTGAGCACAACTTAGGACCCCAAAAAAAAAAAAATTTGAACATCCCAAATGGAAATGCACAAATGCTGAGAGAGATAATTCCAAAAAGCAAAAAGTGATTTTTAAGGATAAGCAAAAAGTGGGTTGGTAAATATCCAACCACTTGAGAATTGGATTTTTTCAACTCCCCCTAATTTTTGGATCATTAGGCCACTTGCATCCTCAACATGCTTGTGGCATGCACATCCACCACACATAAAGCATGTTGGGATTAGTTAGAAGTCCCTTTCGTATAAAATTCCACCAAGCTATTATTAGGGGGTTGTACTAGTGGAATTTCCCAAACATGGATTTTGGGGCTCATTTTTAGTGCCTGAAATAATTCTCTATAGTTTTCGAATTTTGTTTGCACACATGAACTCTAAAATTTTTGTTTTGTTGCGATCTGATATCTTTTTTGTTTACGAGGAAAAATGGGAGAGCAAAAGTTTGGACCCGAGAAAAAAAAAAATTTTGATCCCAAATGGAAATGCACAAATGCTGAGAGAGATAATTCCAAAAACAAAAAGTGATTTTTAAGGGTAGGCAAAAAGTGGGTTGGTAAATATCCAACCACTTGAGAATTGGATTTTTTCAACTCCCCCTAATTTTTGGATCATTAGGCCACTTGCATCCTCAACATGCTTGTGGCATGCACATCCACCACACATAAAGCATGTTGGGATTAGTTAGAAGTCCCATTCCTATAAAATTCCACCAAGCTATTATTAGGGGGTTGTACTAGTGGAATTTCCCAAACATGGATTTTGGGGCTCATTTTTAGTGCCTGAAATAATTCTCTATAGTTTTCGAATTTTGTTTGCACACATGAACTCTAAAATTTTCGTTTTGTTGCGATCTTATATCTTTTTTGTTTACGAGGAAAACTGGGAGAGCAAAAGTTTGGACCCGAGAAAAAAAAAATTTGATCCCAAATGGAAATGCACAAATGCTGAGAGAGATAATTCCAAAAAGCAAAAAGTGATTTTTAAGGGTAGGCAAAAAGTGGGTTGGTAAATATCCAACCACTTGAGAATTTGATTTTTTCTACTCCCCCTAATTTTTGGATCATTAGGCTACTCGCATCCTCAACATGCTTGTGGCATGCACATCCACCACACTTAAAGCATGTTGGGATCAGTTAGAAGTCCCTTTCCTATAAAATTCCACCAAGCTATTATTAGGGGGTTGTACTAGTGGAATTTCCCAAACATGGATTTTGGGGTTCATTTTTAGTGCCTGAAATAATTCTATATAGTTTTCGAATTTTTTTTGCACACATGAACTCTAAAATTTTTCGTTTGGTTGGGATCTTATATCTTTTTTGTTTACGAGGAAAAATGGGAGAGCACAAGTTTGGACCCGAAAAAAAAAAAATTTGAACATCCCAAATGGAAATGCACAAATGCTGAGAGAGATAATTCCAAAAAGCAAAAAGTGATTTTAAAGGATAGGCAAAAAGTGGGTAGGTAAATATCCAACCATTGGAGAATTTGATTTTTACTACTCCCCCTAATTTTTGGATCATTAGGCCACTTGCATCCTCAACATGCTTGTGGCATGCACATCCACCACACTTAAAGCATGTTGGGATCAGTTAGAAGTCCCTTTCCTATAAAATTCCACCAAGCTATTATTAGGGGGTTGTACTAGTGGAATTTCCCAAACATGGATTTTGGGGTTCATTTTTAGTACCTGAAATAATTCTCTATAGTTTTTGAATTTTTTTTCCGCACGTGAACTCTAAAATTTTCGTTTTGGTGCGATCTTATATCTTTTTTGTTTACGAGGAAAAATGGGAGAGGACAAGTTTGGACCCGAAAAAAAAAAAAAAATTTGAACATCCCAAATGGAAAAGCACAAATGCTGAGAGAGATAATTCCAAAAAGCAAAAAGTGGGTTGGTAAATATCCAACCACTTGAGAATTTGATTTTTTCTACTCCCCCTAATTTTTGGATCATTAGGCCACTTGCATCCTCAACATGCTTGTGGCATGCACATCCACCACACTTAAAGCATGTTGGGATCAGTTAGAAGTCCCTTTCTTATAAAATTCCACCAAGCTATTATTAGGGGGTTGTACTAGTGGAATTTCCCAAACATGGATTTTGGGGTACATTTTTAATGCCTGATATAATTATCTATAGTTATCGAAACTTTTTTGAACACATGAACTCTAAAATTTTCGTTTTGTTGCGATCTTATATCTATTTTGTTTACGAGGAAAAATGGGAGAGCACAACTTTGGACCCGAAAAAAAAAAAAAATTTGAACATCCCAAATGGAATTGCACAAATGCTGAGCGAGATAATTCCAAAAAGCAAAAAGTGATTTTTAAGGATAAGCAAAAAGTGGGTTGGTAAATATCCAACCACTTGAGAATTGGATTTTTTCAACTCCCCCTAATTTTTGGATCATTAGGCCAGTTGCATCCTCAACATGCTTGTGGCATGCACATCCACCACACATAAAGCATGTTGGGATTAGTTAGAAGTCCCTTTCCTATAAAATTCCACCAAGCTATTATTAGGGGGTTTTACTAGTGGAATTTCCCAAACATGGATTTTGGGGCTCATTTTTAGTGCCTGAAATAATTCTCTATAGTTTTCGAATTTTGTTTGCACACATGAACTCTAAAATTTTCGTTTTGTTGCGATCTTATATCTTTTTTGTTTACGAGGAAAAATGGGAGAGCAAAAGTTTGGACCCGAGAAAAAAAAAAAATTTGATCCCAAATGGAAATGCACAAATGCTGAGAGAGATAATTCCAAAAAGCAAAAAGTGATTTTTAAGGGTAGGCAAAAAGTGGGTTGGTAAATATCCAACCACTTGAGAATTTGATTTTTTCTACTCCCCCTAATTTTTGGATCATTAGGCTACTCGCATCCTCAACATGCTTGTGGCATGCACATCCACCACACTTAAAGCATGTTGGGATCAGTTAAAAGTCCCTTTCCTATAAAATTCCACCAAGCTATTATTAGGGGGTTGTACTCGTGGAATTTCCCAAACATGGATTTTGGGGTTCATTTTTAGTGCCTGAAATAATTCTCTATAGTTTTTGAATTTTTTTTGCACACATGAACTCCAAAATTTTTCGTTTGGTTGGGATCTTATATCTTTTTTGTTTACGAGGAAAAATGGGAGAGCACAAGTTTGAACCCGAAAAAAAAAAAATTTGAACATCCCAAATGGAAATGCACAAATGCTGAGAGAGATAATTCCAAAAAGCAAAAAGTGATTTTTAAGGGTAGGCAAAAAGTGGGTTGGTAAATATCGAACCACTTGAGAATTTGATTTTTTCTACTCCCCCTAATTTTTGGATCATTAGGCTACTCGCAACCTCAACATGCTTGTGGCATGCACATCCACCACACTTAAAGCATGTTGGGATCAGATAGAAGTCCCTTTCCTATAAAATTCCACCAAGCTATTATTAGGGGGTTGTACTAGTGGAATTTCCCAAACATGGATTTTGGGGTTCATTTTTAGTGCCTGAAATAATTCTCTATAGTTTTCGAATTTTTTTTGCACACATGAACTCTAAAATTTTTCGTTTGGTTGGGATCTTATATCTTTTTTGTTTACGAGGAAAAATGGGAGAGCACAAATTTGGACCCGAAAAAAAAAAATTTGAACATCCCAAATGGAAATGCACAAATGCTGAGAGAGATAATTCCAAAAAGCAAAAACTGATTTTAAAGGATAGGCAAAAAGTGGGTAGGTAAATATCCAACCATTTGAGAATTTGATTTTTACTACTCCCCCTAATTTTTGGATCATTAGGCTACTCGCAACCTCAACATGCTTGTGGCATGCACATCCACCACACTTAAAGCATGTTGGGATCAGTTAGAAGTCCCTTTCCTATAAAATTCCACCAAGCTATTATTAGGGGGTTGTACTAGTGGAATTTCCCAAACATGGATTTTGGGGTTCATTTTTAGTGCCTGAAATAATTCTCTATAGTTTTCGAATTTTTTTTCCGCACAAGAACTCTAAAATTTTCGTTTTGGTGCGATCTTATATCTTTTTTGTTTACGAGGAAAAATGGGAGAGGACAAGTTTGGACCCGAAAAAAAAAAAAATTTGAACATCCCAAATGGAAAAGCACAAATGCTGAGAGAGATAATTCCAAAAAGCAAAAAGTGGGTTGGTAAATATCCAACCACTTGAGAATTTGATTTTTTCTACTCCCCATAATTTTTGGATCATTAGGCCACTTGCATCCTCAACATGCTTGTGGCATGCACATCCACCACACTTAAAGCATATTGGGATCAGTTAGACGTCCCTTTCTTATAAAATTCCACCAAGCTATTATTAGGGGGTTGTACTAGTGGAATTTCCCAAACATGGATTTTGGGGTACATTTTTAATGCCTGATATAATTATCTATAGTTATCGAAACTTTTTTGAACACATGAACTCTAAAATTTTCGTTTTGTTGCGATCTTATATCTATTTTGTTTACGAGGAAAAATGGGAGAGCACAACTTTGGACCCGAAAAAAAAAAAAAATTTGAACATCCCAAATGGAATTGCACAAATGCTGAGAGAGATAATTCCAAAAAGCAAAAAGTGATTTTTAAGGATAAGCAAAAAGTGGGTTGGTAAATATCCAACCACTTGAGAATTGGATTTTTTCAACTCCCCCTAATTTTTGGATCATTAGGCCAGTTGCATCCTCAACATGCTTGTGGCATGCACATCCACCACACATAAAGCATGTTGGGATTAGTTAGAAGTCCCTTTCCTATAAAATTCCACCAAGCTATTATTAGGGGGTTTTACTAGTGGAATTTCCCAAACATGGATTTTGGGGCTCATTTTTAGTGCCTGAAATAATTCTCTATAGTTTTCGAATTTTGTTTGCACACATGAACTCTAAAATTTTCGTTTTGTTGCGATCTTATATCTTTTTTGTTTACGAGGAAAAATGGGAGAGCAAAAGTATGGACCCGAGAAAAAAAAAAAATTTGATCCCAAATGGAAATGCACAAATGCTGAGAGAGATAATTCCAAAAAGCAAAAAGTGATTTTTAAGGGTAGGCAAAAAGTGGGTTGGTAAATATCGAACCACTTGAGAATTTGATTTTTTCTACTCCCCCTAATTTTTGGATCATTAGGCTACTCGCAACCTCAACATGCTTGTGGCATGCACATCCACCACACTTAAAGCATGTTGGGATCAGTTAGAAGTCCCTTTCCTATAAAATTCCACCAAGCTATTATTAGGGGGTTGTACTAGTGGAATTTCCCAAACATGGATTTTGGGGTTCATTTTTAGTGCCTGAAATAATTCTCTATAGTTTTCAAATTTTTTTTGCACACATGAACTCTAAAATTTTTCGTTTGGTTGGGATCTTATATCTTTTTTGTTTACGAGGAAAAATGGGAGAGCACAAATTTGGACCCGAAAAAAAAAAAATTTGAACATCCCAATTGGAAATGCACAAATGCTGAGAGAGATAATTCCAAAAAGCAAAAAGTGATTTTAAAGGATAGGCAAAAAGTGGGTAGGTAAATATCCAACCATTTGAGAATTTGATTTTTACTACTCCCCCTAATTTTTGGATCATTAGGCTACTCGCAACCTCAACATGCTTGTGGCATGCACATCCACCACACTTAAAGCATGTTGGGATCAGTTAGAAGTCCCTTTCCTATAAAATTCCACCAAGCTATTATTAGGGGGTTGTACTAGTGGAATTTCCCAAACATGGATGTTGGGGTTCATTTTTAGTGCCTGAAATAATTCTCTATAGTTTTCGAATTTTTTTTCCGCACGTGAACTCTAAAATTTTCGTTTTGGTGCGATCTTATATCTTTTTTGTTTACGAGGAAAAATGGGAGAGGACAAGTTTGGACCCGAAAAAAAAAAAAATTTGAACATCCCGAATGGAAAAGCACAAATGCTGAGAGAGATAATTCCAAAAAGCGAAAAGTGGGTTGGTAAATATCCAACCACTTGAGAATTTGATTTTTTCTACTCCCCCTAATTTTTGGATCATTAGGCCACTTGCATCCTCAACATGCTTGTGGCATGCACATCCACCACACTTAAAGCATGTTGGGATCAGTTAGAAGTCCCTTTCTTATAAAATTCCACCAAGCTATTATTAGGGGGTTGTACTAGTGGAATTTCCCAAACATGGATTTTGGGGTACATTTTTAATGCCTGATATAATTATCTATAGTTATCGAAACTTTTTTGAACACATGAACTCTAAAATTTTCGTTTTGTTGCGATCTTATATCTATTTTGTTTACGAGGAAAAATGGGAGAGCACAACTTTGGACCCGAAAAAAAAAAAAAATTTGAACATCCCAAATGGAATTGCACAAATGCTGAGAGAGATAATTCCAAAAAGCAAAAAGTGATTTTTAAGGATAAGCAAAAAGTGGGTTGGTAAATATCCAACCACTTGAGAATAGGATTTTTTCAACTCCCCCTAATTTTTGGATCATTAGGCCAGTTGCATCCTCAACATGCTTGTGGCATGCACATCCACCACACATAAAGCATGTTGGGATTAGTTAGAAGTCCCTTTCCTATAAAATTCCACCAAGCTATTATTAGGGGGTTTTACTAGTGGAATTTCCCAAACATGGATTTTGGGGCTCATTTTTAGTGCCTGAAATAATTCTCTATAGTTTTCGAATTTTGTTTGCACACATGAACTCTAAAATTTTCGTTTTGTTGCGATCTTATATCTTTTTTGTTTACGAGGAAAAATGGGAGAGCAAAAGTTTGGACCCGAGAAAAAAAAAAAAATTTGATCCCAAATGGAAATGCACAAATGCTGAGAGAGATAATTCCAAAAAGCAAAAAGTGATTTTTAAGGGTAGGCAAAAAGTGGGTTGGTAAATATCGAACCACTTGAGAATTTGATTTTTTCTACTCCCCCTAATTTTTGGATCATTAGGCTACTCGCAACCTCAACATGCTTGTGGCATGCACATCCACCACACTTAAAGCATGTTGGGATCAGTTAGAAGTCCCTTTCCTATAAAATTCCACCAAGCTATTATTAGGGGGTTGTAGTAGTGGAATTTCCCAAACATGGATTTTGGGGTTCATTTTTAGTGCCTGAAATAATTCTCTATAGTTTTCGAATTTTTTTTGCACACATGAACTCTAAAATTTTTCGTTTGGTTGGGATCTTATATCTTTTTTGTTTACGAGGAAACATGGGAGAGCACAAATTTGGACCCGAAAAAAAAAAAATTTGAACATCCCAAATGGAAATGCACAAATGCTGAGAGAGATAATTCCAAAAAGCATAAAGTGATTTTAAAGGATAGGCAAAAAGTGGGTAGGTAAATATCCAACCATTTGAGAATTTGATTTTTACTACTCCCCCTAATTTTTGGATCATTAGGCTGCTCGCAACCTCAACATGCTTGTGGCATGCACATCCACCACACTTAAAGCATGTTGGGATCAGTTAGAAGTCCCTTTCCTATAAAATTCCACCAAGCTATTATTAGGGGGTTGTACTAGTGGAATTTCCCCAACATGGATTTTGGGGTTCATTTTTAGTGCCTGAAATAATTCTCTATAGTTTTCGAATTTTTTTTCCGCACGTGAACTCTAAAATTTTCGTTTTGGTGCGATCTTATATCTTTTTTGTTTACGAGGAAAAATGGGAGAGGACAAGATTGGACCCGAAAAAAAAAAAAATTTGAACATCCCGAATGGAAAAGCACAAATGCTGAGAGAGATAATTCCATAAAGCAAAAAGTGGGTTGGTAAATATCCAACCACTTGAGAATTTGATTTTTTCTACTCCCTCTAATTTTTGGATCATTAGGCCACTTGCATCCTCAACATGCTTGTGGCATGCACATCCACCACACTTAAAGCATGTTGGGATCAGTTAGAAGTCCCTTTCTTATAAAATTCCACCAAGCTATTATTAGGGGGTTGTACTAGTGGAATTTCCCAAACATGGATTTTGGGGTTCATTTTTAGTGCCTGAAATTATTCTCTATAGTTTTCGAATTTTTTTTGCACACATGAACTCTAAAATTTTTCGTTTGGTTGGGATCTTATATCTTTTTTGTTTACGAGGAAAAAAGGGAGAGCACAAATTTGGACCCGAAAAAAAAAAAATTTGAACATCCCAAATGGAAATGCACAAATGCTGAGAGAGATAATTCCAAAAAGCAAAAAGTGATTTTTAAGGATAAGCAAAAAGTGGGTTGGTAAATATCCAACCATTTGAGAATTTGATTTTTACTACTCCCCCTAATTTTTGGATCATTAGGCTACTCGCAACCTCAACATGCTTGTGGCATGCACATCCACCACACTTAAAGCATGTTGGGATCAGTTAGAAGTCCCTTTCCTATAAAATTCCACCAAGCTATTATTAGGGGGTTGTACTAGTGGAATTTCCCAAACATGGATTTTGGGGTTCATTTTTAGTGCCTGAAATAATTCTCTATAGTTTTCGAATTTTTTTTCCGCACGTGAACTCTAAAATTTTCGTTTTGGTGCGATCTTATATCTTTTTCGTTTACGAGGAAAAATGGGAGAGGACAAGTTTGGACCCGAAAAAAAAAAAAATTTGAACATCCTAAATGGAAAAGCACAAATGCTGAGAGAGATAATTCCAAAAAGCAAAAAGTGGGTTGGTAAATATCCAACCACTTGAGAATTTGATTTTTTCTACTCCCCCTAATTTTTGGATCATTAGGCCACTTGCATCCTCAACATGCTTGTGGCATGCACATCCACCACACTTAAAGCATGTTGGGATCAGTTAGAAGTCCCTTTCTTATAAAATTCCACCAAGCTATTATTAGGGGGTTGTACTAGTGGAATTTCCCAAACATGGATTTTGGGGTACATTTTTAATGCCTGATATAATTATCTATAGTTATCGAAACTTTTTTGAACACATGAACTCTAAAATTTTCGTTTTGATGCGATCTTATGTCTATTTTGTTTACGAGGAAAAATGGGAGAGCACAACTTTGGACCCGAAAAAAAAAAAAAATTTGAACATCCCAAATGGAATTGCACAAATGCTGAGAGAGATAATTCCAAAAAGCAAAAAGTGATTTTTAAGGATAAGCAAAAAGTGGGTTGGTAAATATCCAACCACTCGAGAATTGGATTTTTTCAACTCCCCCTAATTTTTGGATCATTAGGCCAGTTGCATCCTCAACATGCTTGTGGCATGCACATCCACCACACATAAAGCATGTTGGGATTAGTTAGAAGTCCCTTTCCTATAAAATTCCACCAAGCTATTATTAGGGGGTTTTACTAGTGGAATTTCCCAAACATGGATTTTGGGGCTCATTTTTAGTGCCTGAAATAATTCTCTATAGTTTTCGAATTTTGTTTGCACACATGAACTCTAAAATTTTCGTTTTGTTGCGATCTTATATCTTTTTTGTTTACGAGGAAAAATGGGAGAGCAAAAGTTTGGACCCGAGAAAAAAAAAAAAATTTGATCCCAAATGGAAATGCACAAATGCTGAGAGAGATAATTCCAAAAAGCAAAAAGTGATTTTTAAGGGTAGGCAAAAAGTGGGTTGGTAAATATCGAACCACTTGAGAATTTGATTTTTTCTACTCCCCCTAATTTTTGGATCATTAGGCTACTCGCAACCTCAACATGCTTGTGGCATGCACATCCACCACACTTAAAGCATGTTGGGATCAGTTAGAAGTCCCTTTCCTATAAAATTCCACCAAGCTATTATTAGGGGGTTGTACTAGTGGAATTTCCCAAACATGGATTTTGGGGTTCATTTTTAGTGCCTGAAATAATTCTCTATAGTTTTCGAATTTTTTTTGCACACATCAACTCTAAAATTTTTCGTTTGGTTGGGATCTTATATCTTTTTTGTTTACGAGGAAAAAGGGAAGAGCACAAATTTGGACCCGAAAAAAAAAAAATTTGAACATCCCAAATGGAAATGCACAAATGCTGAGAGAGATAATTCCAAAAAGCAAAAAGTGATTTTAAAGATAGGTAAAAAGTGGGTAGGTAAATATCCAACCATTTGAGAATTTGATTTTTACTACTCCCCCTAATTTTTGGATCATTAGGCTACTCGCAACCTCAACATGCTTGTGGCATGCACATCCACCACACTTAAAGCATGTTGGGATCAGTTAGAAGTCCCTTTCCTATAAAATTCCACCAAGCTATTATTAGGGGGTTGTACTACTGGAATTTCCCAAACATGGATTTTGGGGTTCATTTTTAGTGCCTGAAATAATTCTCTATAGTTTTCGAATTTTTTTTCCGCACGTGAACTCTAAAATTTTCGTTTTGGTGCGATCTTATATCTTTTTTGTTTACGAGGAAAAATGGGAGAGGACAAGTTTGGACCCGAAAAAAAAAAAAATTTGAACATCCCAAATGGAAAAGCACAAATGCTGAGAGAGATAATTCCAAAAAGCAAAAAGTGGGTTGGTAAATATCCAACCACTTGAGAATTTGATTTTTTCTACTCCCCGTAATTTTTGGATCATTAGGCCACTTGCATCCTCAACGTGCTTGTGGCATGCACATCCACCACACTTAAAGCATGTTGGGATCAGTTAGAAGTCCCTTTCTTATAAAATTCCACCAAGCTATTATTAGGGGGTTGTACTAGTGGAATTTCCCAAACATGGATTTTGGGGTACATTTTTAATGCCTGATATAATTATCTATAGTTATCGAAACTTTTTTGAACACATGAACTCTAAAATTTTCGTTTTGTTGCGATCTTATATCTATTTTGTTTACGAGGAAAAATGGGAGAGCACAACTTTGGACCCGAAAAAAAAAAAAAATTTGAACATCCCAAATGGAATTGCACAAATGCTGAGAGAGATAATTCCAAAAAGCAAAAAGTGATTTTTAAGGATAAGCAAAAAGTGGGTTCGTAAATATCCAACCACTTGAGAATTGGATTTTTTCAACTCCCCCTAATTTTTGGATCATTAGGCCAGTTGCATCCTCAACATGCTTGTGGCATGCACATCCACCACACATAAAGCATGTTGGGATTAGTTAGAAGTCCCTTTCCTATAAAATTCCACCAAGCTATTATTAGGGGGTTTTACTAGTGGAATTTCCCAAACATGGATTTTGGGGCTCATTTTTAGTGCCTGAAATAATTCTCTATAGTTTTCGAATTTTGTTTGCACACATGAACTCTAAAATTTTCGTTTTGTTGCGATCTTATATCTTTTTTGTTTACGAGGAAAAATGGGAGAGCAAAAGTTTGGACCCGAGAAAAAAAAAAAAATTTGATCCCAAATGGAAATGCACAAATGCTGAGAGAGATAATTCCGAAAAGCAAAAAGTGATTTTTAAGGGTAGGCAAAAAGTGGGTTGGTAAATATCGAACCACTTGAGAATTTGATTTTTTCTACTCCCCCTAATTTTTGGATCATTAGGCTACTCGCAACCTCAACATGCTTGTGGCATGCACATCCACCACACTTAAAGCATGTTGGGATCAGTTAGAAGTCCCTTTCCTATAAAATTCCACCAAGCTATTATTAGGGGGTTGTACTAGTGGAATTTCCCAAACATGGATTTTGGGGTTCATTTTTAGTGCCTGAAATAATTCTCTATAGTTTTCGAATTTTTTTTGCACACATCAACTCTAAAATTTTTCGTTTGGTTGGGATCTTATATCTTTTTTGTTTACGAGGAAACATGGGAGAGCACAAATTTGGACCCGAAAAAAAAAAAATTTGAACATGCCAAATGGAAATGCACAAATGCTGAGAGAGATAATTCCAAAAAGCAAAAAGTGATTTTAAAGGATAGGCAAAAAGTGGGCAGGTAAATATCCAACCATTTGAGAATTTGATTTTTACTACTCCCCCTAATTTTTGGATCATTAGGCTACTCGCAACCTCAACATGCTTGTGGCATGCACATCCACCACACTTAAAGCATGTTGGGATCAGTTAGAAGTCCCTTTCCTATAAAATTCCACCAAGCTATTATTAGGGGGTTGTAGTAGTGGAATTTCCCAAACATGGATTTTGGGGTTCATTTTTAGTGCCTGAAATAATTCTCTACAGTTTTCGAATTTTTTTTCCGCACGTGAACTCTAAAATTATCGTTTTGGTGCGATCTTATATCTTTTTTGTTTACGAGGAAAAATGGGAGAGGACAAGTTTGGACCCGAAAAAAAAAAAAATTTGAACATCCCGAATGGAAAAGCACAAATGCTGAGAGAGATAATTCCAAAAAGCAAAAAGTGGGTTGGTAAATATCCAACCACTTGAGAATTTGATTTTTTCTACTCCCCCTAATTTTTGGATCATTAGGCCACTTGCATCCTCAACATGCTTGTGGCATGCACATCCACCACACTTAAAGCATGTTGGGATCAGTTAGAAGTCCCTTTCTTATAAAATTCCACCAAGCTATTATTAGGGGGTTGTACTAGTGGAATTTCCCAAACATGGATTTTGGGGTACATTTTTAATGCCTGATATAATTATCTATAGTTATCGAAACTTTTTTGAACACATGAACTCTAAAATTTTCGTTTTGTTGCGATCTTATATCTATTTTGTTTACGAGGAAAAATGGGAGAGCACAACTTTGGACCCGAAAAAAAAGAAAAATTTGAACATCCCAAATGGAATTGCACAAATGCTGAGAGAGATAATTCCAAAAAGCAAAAAGTGATTTTTAAGGATAAGCAAAAAGTGGGTTGGTAAATATCCAACCACTTGAGAATTGGATTTTTTCAACTCCCCCTAATTTTTGGATCATTAGGCCAGTTGCATCCTCAACATGCTTGTGGCATGCACATCCACCACACATAAAGCATGTTGGGATTAGTTAGAAGTCCCTTTCCTATAAAATTCCACCAAGCTATTATTAGGGGGTTTTACTAGTGGAATTTCCCAAACATGGATTTTGGGGCTCATTTTTAGTGCCTGAAATAATTCTCTATAGTTTTCGAATTTTGTTTGCACACATGAACTCTAAAATTTTCGTTTTGTTGCGATCTTATATCTTTTTTGTTTACGAGGAAAAATGGGAGAGCAAAAGTTTGGACCCGAGAAAAAAAAAAAATTTGATCCCAAATGGAAATGCACAAATGCTGAGAGAGATAATTCCAAAAAGCAAAAAGTGATTTTTAAGGGTAGGCAGAAAGTGGGTTGGTAAATATCGAACCACTTGAGAATTTGATTTTTTCTACTCCCCCTAATTTTTGGATCATTAGGCTACTCGCAACCTCAACATGCTTGTGGCATGCACATCCACCACACTTAAAGCATGTTGGGATCAGTTAGAAGTCCCTTTCCTATAAAATTCCACCAAGCTATTATTAGGGGGTTGTACTAGTGGAATTTCCCAAACATGGATTTTGGGGTTCATTTTTAGTGCCTGAAATAATTCTCTATAGTTTTCGAATTTTTTTTGCACACATCAACTCTAAAATTTTTCGTTTGGTTGGGATCTTATATCTTTTTTGTTTACGAGGAAAAATGGGAGAGCACAAATTTGGACCCGAAAAAAAAAAAATTTGAACATCCCAAATGGAAATGCACAAATGCTGAGAGAGATAATTCCAAAAAGCAAAAAGTGATTTTAAAGGATAGGCAAAAAGTGGGTAGGTAAATATCCAACCATTTGAGAATTTGATTTTTACTACTCCCCCTAATTTTTGGATCATTAGGCCACTTGCATCCTCAACATGCTTGTGGCATGCACATCCACCACACTTAAAGCATGTTGGGATCAGTTAGAAGTCCCTTTCCTATAAAATTCCACCAAGCTATTATTAGGGGGTTGTACTAGTGGAATTTCCCAAACATGGATTTTGGGGTTCATTTTTAGTCCCTGAAATAATTCTCTATAGTTTTCGAATTTTTTTTGCACACATGAACTCTAAAATTTTTCGTTTGGTTGGGATCTTATATCTTTTTTGTTTACGAGGAAAAATGGGAGAGCACAAGTTTGGACCCGAGAAAAAAAAACAAATTTGATCCCAAATGGAAAAGCACAAATGCTGAGAGAGATAATTCCAAAAAGCAAAAAGTGGGTTGGTAAATATCCAACCACTTGAGAATTTGATTTTTTCTACTCCCCCTAATTTTTGGATCATTAGGCCACTTGCAAACTCAACATGCATGTGGCATGCACATCCACCACACTTAAAGCATGTTGGGATCAGTTAGAAGTCCCTTTCCTATAAAATTCCACCAAGCTATTATTAGGGGGTTGTACTAGTGGAATTTCCCAAACATGGATTTTGGGGTTCATTTTTAGTGCCTGAAATAATTCTCTATAGTTTTCGAATTTTTTTTGCACACATCAACTCTAAAATTTTTCGTTTGGTTGGGATCTTATATCTTTTTTGTTTACGAGGAAAAATGGGAGAGCACAAATTTGGACCCGAAAAAAAAAAAATTTGAACATCCCAAATGGAAATGCACAAATGCTGAGAGAGATAATTCCAAAAAGCAAAAAGTGATTTTAAAGGATAGGCAAAAAGTGGGTAGGTAAATATCCAACCATTTGAGAATTTGATTTTTACTACTCCCCCTAATTTTTGGATCATTAGGCTACTCGCAACCTCAACATGCTTGTGGCATGCACATCCACCACACTTAAAGCATGTTGGGATCAGTTAGAAGTCCCTTTCCTATAAAATTCCACCAAGCTATTATTAGGGGGTTGTACTAGTGGAATTTCCCAAACATGGATTTTGGGGTTCATTTTTAGTGCCTGAAATAATTCTCTATAGTTTTCGAATTTTTTTTGCACACATCAACTCTAAAATTTTTCGTTTGGTTGGGATCTTATATCTTTTTTGTTTACGAGGAAAAATGGGAGAGCACAAATTTGGACCCGAAAAAAAAAAAATTTGAACATCCCAATGGAAATGCACAAATGCTGAGAGAGATAATTCCAAAAAGCAAAAAGTGATTTTAAAGGATAGGCAAAAAGTGGGTAGGTAAATATCCAAGCATTTGAGAATTTGATTTTTACTACTCCCCCTAATTTTTGGATCATTAGGCCACTTGCATCCTCAACATGCTTGTGGCATGCACATCCACCACACTTAAAGCATGTTGGGATCAGTTAGAAGTCTCTTTCCTATAAAATTCCACCAAGCTATTATTAGGGGGTTGTACTAGTGGAATTTCCCAAACATGGATTTTGGGGTTCATTTTTAGTACCGGAAATAATTCTCTATAGTTTTCGAATTTTTTTTCCGCACGTGAACTCTAAAATTTTCGTTTTGGTGCGATCTTATATCTTTTTTGTTTACGAGGAAAAATGGGAGAGGACAAGTTTGGACCCGAAAAAAAAAAAAATTTTGAACATCCCAAATGGAAAAGCACAAATGCTGAGAGAGATAATTCCAAAAAGCAAAAAGTGGGTTGGTAAATATCCAACCACTTGAGAATTTGATTTTTACTACTCCCCCTAATTTTTGGATCATTAGGCCACTTGCATCCTCAACATGCTTGTGGCATGCACATCCACCACACTTAAAGCATGTTGGGATCAGTTAAAAGTCCCTTTCCTATAAAATTCCACCAAGCAATTATTAGGGGGTTGTACTAGTGGAATTTCCCAAACATGGATTTTCGGGTTCATTTTTAGTACCTGAAATAATTATCTATAGTTTTCGAAT
Organism: Aristolochia californica; assembly: GCF_029961685.1. Taxonomy (NCBI): domain Eukaryota; kingdom Viridiplantae; phylum Streptophyta; class Magnoliopsida; order Piperales; family Aristolochiaceae; genus Aristolochia; species Aristolochia californica. The sequence goes on along the minus strand of NW_027182257.1, from coordinate 20,406,679 downwards.
TTTTTTTCCGCACGTGAACTCTAAAATTTTCGTTTTGTTGCGATCTTATATCTATTTTGTTTACGAGGAAAAATGGGAGAGCACAACTTTGGACCCGAAAAAAAAAAAAATTTTGAACATCCCAAATGGAATTGCACAAATGCTGAGAGAGATAATTCCAAAAAGCAAAAAGTGATTTTTAAGGATAAGCAAAAAGTGGGTTGGTAACTATCCAACCACTTGAGAATTGGATTTTTTCAACTGCCCCTAATTTTTGGATCATTAGGCCACTTGCATCCTCAACATGCTTGTGGCATGCACATCCACCACACATAAAGCATGTTGGGATTAGTTAGAAGTCCCATTCCTATAAAATTCCACCAAGCTATTATTAGGGGGTTGTACTAGTGGAATTTCCCAAACATGGATTTTGGGGCTCATTTTTAGTGCCTGAAATAATTCTCTATAGTTTTCGAATTTTGTTTGCACACATGAACTCTAAAATTTTCGTTTTGTTGCGATCTTATATCTTTTTTGTTTACGAGGAAAAATGGGAGAGCAAAAGTTTGGACCCGAGAAAAAAAAAAAATTTGATCCCAAATGGAAATGCACAAATGCTGAGAGAGATAATTCCAAAAAGCAAAAAGTGATTTTTAAGGGTAGGCAAAAAGTGGATTGGTAAATATCCAACCACTTGAGAATTTGATTTTTTCTACTCCCCCTAATTTTTGGATCATTAGGCTACTCGCATCCTCAACATGCTTGTGGCATGCACATCCACCACACTTAAAGCATGTTGGGATCAGTTAGAAGTCCCTTTCCTATAAAATTCTACCAAGCTATTATTAGGGGGTTGTACTCGTGGAATTTCCCAAACATGGATTTTGGGGTTCATTTTTAGTGCCTGAAATAAATCTCTATAGTTTTTGAATTTTTTTTGCACACATGAACTCCAAAATTTTTCGTTTGGTTGGGATCTTATATCTTTTTTGTTTACGAGGAAAAATGGGAGAGCACAAGTTTGGACCCGAAAAAAAAAAAATTTGAACATCCCAAATGGAAATGCACAAATGCTGAGAGAGATAATTCCAAAAAGCGAAAAGTGATTTTAAAGGATAGGCAAAAAGTGGGTAGGTAAATATCCAACCATTTGAGAATTTGATTTTTACTACTCCCCCTAATTTTTGGATCATTAGGCCACTTGCATCCTCAACATGCTTGTGGCATGCACATCCACCACACTTAAAGCATGTTGGGATCAGTTAGAAGTCCCTTTCCTATAAAATTCCACCAAGCTATTATTAGGGGGTTGTACTAGTGGAATTTCCCAAACATGGATTTTGGGGTTCATTTTTAGTACCCGAAATAATTCTCTATAGTTTTCGAATTTTTTTTCCGCACGTGAACTCTAAAATTTTCGTTTTGGTGCGATCTTATATCTTTTTTGTTTACGAGGAAAAATAGGAAAGGACAAGTTTGGACCCGAAAAAAAAAAAAATTTGAACATCCCAAATGGAAAAGCACAAATGCTGAGAGAGATAATTCCAAAAAGCAAAAAGTGGGTTCGTAAATATCCAACCACTTGAGAATTTGATTTTTTCTACTCCCCCTAATTTTTGGATCATTAGGCCACTTGCATCCTCAACATGCTTGTGGCATGCACATCCACCACACTTAAAGCATGTTGGGATCAGTTAGAAGTCCCTTTCTTATAAAATTCCACCAAGCTATTATTAGGGGGTTGTACTAGTGGAATTTCCCAAACATGGATTTTGGGTACATTTTTAATGCCTCATATAATTATCTATAGTTATCGAAACATTTTTGAACACATGACTCTAAAATTTTCGTTTTGTTGCGATCATATATCTATTTTGTTTACGAGGAAAAATGGGAGAGCACAACTTTGGACCCGAAAAAAAAAAAAATTTGAACATCCAAAATGGAAATGCACAAATGCTTAGAGTGATAATTCCAAAAAGCAAAAAGTGATTTTTAAGGATAAGCAAAAAGTGGGTTGGTAAATATCCAACCACTTGAGAATTGGATTTTTTCAACTCCCCCTAATTTTTGGATCATTAGGCCACTTGCATCCTCAACATGCTTGTGGCATGCACATCCACCACACATAAAGCATGTTGGGATTAGTTAGAAGTCCCTTTCCTATAAAATTCCACCAAGCTATTATTAGGGGGTTGTACTAGTGGAATTTCCCAAACATGGATTTTGGGGCTCATTTTTAGTGCCTGAAATAATTCTCTATAGTTTTCGAATTTTGTTTGCACACATGAACTCTAAAATTTTCGTTTTGTTGCGATCTGATATCTTTTTTGTTTACGAGAAAAAATGGGAGAGCAAAAGTTTGGACCCGAGAAAAAAAAAAATTTTGATCCCAAATGGAAATGCACAAATGCTGAGAGAGATAATTCCAAAAAGCAAAAAGTGATTTTTAAGGGTAGGCAAAAAGTGGGTTGGTAAATATCCAACCACTTGAGAATAGGATTTTTTCAACTCCCCCTAATTTTTGGATCATTAGGCCACTTGCATCCTCAACATGCTTGTGGCATGCACATCCACCACACATAAAGCATGTTGGGATTAGTTAGAAGTCCCATTCCTATAAAATTCCACCAAGCTATTATTAGGGGGTTGTACTAGTGGAATTTCCCAAACATGGATTTTGGGGCTCATTTTTAGTGCCTGAAATAATTCCCTATAGTTTTCGAATTTTGTTTGCACACATGAACTCTAAAATTTTCGTTTTGTTGCGATCTTATATCTATTTTGTTTACGAGGAAAAATGGGAGAGCACAACTTTGGACCCGAAAAAAAATAAAAATTTGAACATCCCAAATGGAAATGCACAAATGCTGAGAGAGATAATTCCAAAAAGCAAAAAGTGATTTTTAAGGGTAGGCAAAAAGTGGGTTGGTAAATATCCAACCACTTGAGAATTGGATTTTTTCTACTCCCCCTAATTTTTGGATCATTAGGCTACTCGCATCCTCAACATGCTTGTGGCATGCACATCCACCACACTTAAAGCATGTTGGGATCAGTTAGAAGTCCCTTTCCTATAAAATTCCACCAAGCTATTATTAGGGGGTTGTACTAGTGGAATTTCCCAAACATGGATTTTGGGGTTCATTTTTAGTGCCTGAAATAATTCTCTATAGTTTTCGAATTTTTTTTGCACACATGAACTCTAAAATTTTTCGTTTGGTTGGGATCTTATATCTTTTTTGTTTACGAGGAAAAATGGGAGTGCACAAGTTTGGACCCGAAAAAAAAAAAATTTGAACATCCCAAATGGAAATGCACTAATGCTGAGGGAGATAATTCCAAAAAGCAAAAAGTGATTTTTAAGGGTAGGCAAAAAGTGGGTTGGTAAATATCCAACCACTTGAGAATTGGATTTTTTCTACTCCCCCTAATTTTTGGATCATTAGGCTACTCGCATCCTCAACATGCTTGTGGCAAGCACATCCACCATACTTAAAGCATGTTGGGATCAGTTAGAAGTCCCATTCCTATAAAATTCCACCAAGCTATTATTAGGGGGTTGTACTTGTGGAATTTCCCAAACATGGATTTTGGGGCTCATTTTTAGTGCCTGAAATAATTCTCTATAGTTTTCGAATTTTGTTTGGACACATGAACTCTAAAATTTTCGTTTTGTTGCGATCTTATATCTATTTTGTTTACGAGGAAAAATGGGAGAGCACAACTTTGGACCCCAAAAAAAATAAAAACTTTGAACATCCCAAATGGAAATGCACAAATGCTGAGAGAGATAATTCCAAAAAGCAAAAAGTGGGTTGGTAAATATCCAACCACTTGAGAATTTGATTTTTTCTACTCCCCCTAATTTTTGGATCATTAGGCCACTTGCATCCTCAACATGCTTGTGGCATGCACATCCACCACACTTAAAGCATCTTGGGATCAGTTAGAAGTCCCTTTCTTATAAAATTCCACCAAGCTATTATTAGGGGGTTGTACTAGTGGAATTTCCCAAACATGGATTTTGGGTACATTTTTAATGCCTGATATAATTATCTATAGTTATCGAAACTTTTTTGAACACATGACTCTAAAATTTTCGTTTTGTTGCGATCTTATATCTATTTTGTTTACGAGGAAAAATGGGAGAGCACAACTTTGGACCCGAAAAAAAAAAAAATTTGAACATCCCAAATGGAAATGCACAAATGCTGAGAGAGATAATTCCAAAACGCAAAAAGTGATTTTTAAGGATAAGCAAAAAGTGGGTTGGTAAATATCCAACCACTTGAGAATTGGATTTTTTCAACTCCCCCTAATTTTTGGATCATTAGGCCACTTGCATCCTCAACATGCTTGTGGCATGCACATCCACCACACATAAAGCATGTTGGGATTAGTTAGAAGTCCCTTTCCTATAAAATTCCACCAAGCTATTATTAGGGGGTTGTACTAGTGGAATTTCCCAAACATGGATTTTGGGGCTCATTTTTAGTGCCTGAAATAATTCTCTATAGTTTTCGAATTTTGTTTGCACACATGAACTCTAAAATTTTCGTTTTGTTGCGATCTGATATCTTTTTTGTTTACGAGGAAAAATGGGAGAGCAAAAGTTTGGACCCGAGAAAAAAAAAAATTTTGATCCCAAATGGAAATGCACAAATGCTGAGAGAGATAATTCCAAAAAGCAAAAAGTGATTTTTAAGGGTAGGCAAAAAGTGGGTTGGTAAATATCCAACCACTTGAGAATTGGATTTTTTCAACTCCCCCTAATTTTTGGATCATTAGGCCACTTGCATCCTCAACATGCTTGTGGCATGCACATCCACCACACATAAAGCATGTTGGGATTAGTTAGAAGTCCCATTCCTATAAAATTCCACCAAGCTATTATTAGGGGGTTGTACTAGTGGAATTTCCCAAACATGGATTTTGGGGCTCATTTTTAGTGCCTGAAATAATTCCCTATAGTTTTCGAATTTTGTTTGCACACATGAACTCTAAAATTTTCGTTTTGTTGCGATCTTATATCTATTTTGTTTACGAGGAAAAATGGGAGAGCACAACTTTGGACCCGAAAAAAAATAAAAATTTGAACATCCCAAATGGAAATGCACAAATGCTGAGAGAGATAATTCCAAAAAGCAAAAAGTGATTTTTAAGGGTAGGCAAAAAGTGGGTTGGTAAATATCCAACCACTTGAGAATTGGATTTTTTCTACTCCCCCTAATTTTTGGATCATTAGGCTACTCGCATCCTCAACATGCTTGTGGCATGCACATCCTCCACACTTAAAGCATGTTGGGATCAGTTAGAAGTCCCTTTCCTATAAAATTCCACCAAGCTATTATTAGGGGGTTGTACTAGTGGAATTTCCCAAACATGGATTTTGGGGTTCATTTTTAGTGCCTGAAATAATTCTCTATAGTTTTCGAATTTTTTTTGCACACATGAACTCTAAAATTTTTCGTTTGGTTGGGATCTTATATCTTTTTTGTTTACGAGGAAAAATGGGAGAGCACAAGTTTGGACCCGAAAAAAAAAATTTGAACATCCCAAATGGAAATGCACTAATGCTGAGGGAGATAATTCCAAAAAGCAAAAAGAGATTTTTAAGGGTAGGCAAAAAGTGGGTTGGTAAATATCCAACCACTTGAGAATTGGATTTTTTCTACTCCCCATAATTTTTGGATCATTAGGCTACTCGCATCCTCAACATGCTTGTGGCATGCACGTCCAACACACTTAAAGCATGTTGGGATCAGTTAGAAGTCCCATTCCTATAAAATTCCACCAAGCTATTATTAGGGGGTTGTACTTGTGGAATTTCCCAAACATGGATTTTGGGGCTCATTTTTAGTGCCTGAAATAATTCTCTATAGTTTTCGAATTTTGTTTGGACACATGAACTCTAAAATTTTCATTTTGTTGCGATCTTATATCTATTTTGTTTACGAGGAAAAATGGGAGAGCACAACTTTGGACCCGAAAAAAAAAAAAAAATTTGAACATCCCAAATGGAATTGCACAAATGCTGAGAGAGATAATTTCAAAAAGCAAAAAGTGATTTTTAAGGATAAGCAAAAAGTGGGTTGGTAAATATCCAACCACTTGAGAATTGGATTTTTTCAACTCCCCCTAATTTTTGGATCATTAGGCCAGTTGCATCCTCAACATGCTTGTGGCATGCACATCCACCACACATAAAGCATGTTGGGATTAGTTAGAAGTCCCTTTCCTATAAAATTCCACCAAGCTATTATTAGGGGGTTGTACTAGTGGAATTTCCCAAACATGGATTTTGGGGCTCATTTTTAGTGCCTGAAATAATTCTCTATAGTTTTCGAATTTTGTTTGCACACATGAACTCTAAAATTTTCGTTTTGTTGCGATCTGATATCTTTTTTGTTTACGAGGAAAAATGGGAGAGCAAAAGTTTGGACCCGAGAAAAAAAAAAATTTTGATCCCAAATGGAAATGCACAAATGCTGAGAGAGATAATTCCAAAAAGCAAAAAGTGATTTTTAAGGGTAGGCAAAAAGTGGGTTGGTAAATATCCAACCACTTGAGAATTGGATTTTTTCAACTCCCCCTAATTTTTGGATCATTAGGCCACTTGCATCCTCAACATGCTTGTGGCATGCACATCCACCACACATAAAGCATGTTGGGATCAGGTAGAAGTCCCATTCCTATAAAATTCCACCAAGCTATTATTAGGGGGTTGTACTAGTGGAATTTCCCAAACATGGATTTTGGGGCTCATTTTTAGTGCCTGAAATAATTCTCTATAGTTTTCGAATTTTGTTTGCACACATGAACTCTAAAATTTTCGTTTTGTTGCGATCTTATATCTATTTTGTTTACGAGGAAAAATGGGAGAGCGCAACTTTGGACCCGAAAAAAAATAAAAATTTGAACATCCCAAATGGAAATGCACAAATGCTGAGAGAGATAATTCCATAAAGCAAAAAGTGATTTTTAAGGGTAGGCAAAAAGTGGGTTGGTAAATATCCAACCACTTGAGAATTGGATTTTTTCTACTCCCCCTAATTTTTGGATCATTAGGCTACTCGCATCCTCAACATGCTTGTGGCATGCACATCCACCACACTTAAAGCATGTTGGGATCAGTTAGAAGTCCCTTTCCTATAAAATTCCACCAAGCTATTATTAGGGGGTTGTACTAGTGGAATTTCCCAAACATGGATTTTGGGGTTCATTTTTAGTGCCTGAAATAATTCTCTATAGTTTTCGAATTTTTTTTGCACACATGAACTCTAAAATTTTTCGTTTGGTTGGGATCTTATATCTTTTTTGTTTACGAGGAAAAATGGGAGTGCACAAGTTTGGACCCGAAAAAAAAAAAATTTGAACATCCCAAATGGAAATGCACTAATGCTGAGGGAGATAATTCCAAAAAGCAAAAAGTGATTTTTAAGGGTAGGCAAAAAGTGGGTTGGTAAATATCCAACCACTTGAGAATTGGATTTTTTCTACTCCCCCTAATTTTTGGATCATTAGGCTACTCGCATCCTCAACATGCTTGTGGCATGCACATCCACCACACTTAAAGCATGTTGGGATCAGTTAGAAGTCCCATTCCTATAAAATTCCACCAAGCTATTATTAGGGGGTTGTACTTGTGGAATTTCCCCAACATGGATTTTGGGGCTCATTTTTAGTGCCTGAAATAATTCTCTATAGTTTTCGAATTTTGTTTGGACACATGAACTCTAAAATTTTCGTTTTGTTGCGATCTTATATCTATTTTGTTTACGAGGAAAAATGGGAGAGCACAACTTTGGACCCGAAAAAAAATAAAAACTTTGAACATCCCAAATGGAAATGCACAAATGCTGAGAGAGATAATTCCAAAAAGCAAAAAGTGGGTTGGTAAATATCCAACCACTTGAGAATTTGATTTTTTCTACTCCCCCTAATTTTTGGATCATTAGGCCACTTGCATCCTCAACATGCTTGTGGCATGCACATCCACCACACTTAAAGCATCTTGGGATCAGTTAGAAGTCCCTTTCTTATAAAATTCCACCAAGCTATTATTAGGGGGTTGTACTAGTGGAATTTCCCAAACATGGATTTTGGGTACATTTTTAATGCCTGATATAATTATCTATAGTTATCGAAACTTTTTTGAACACATGACTCTAAAATTTTCGTTTTGTTGCGATCTTATATCTATTTTGTTTACGAGGAAAAATGGGAGAGCACAACTTTGGACCCGAAAAAAAAAAAAATTTGAACATCCCAAATGGAAATGCACAAATGCTGAGAGAGATAATTCCAAAAAGCAAAAAGTGATTTTTAAGGATAAGCAAAAAGTGGGTTGGTAAATATCCAACCACTTGAGAATTGGATTTTTTCAACTCCCCCTAATTTTTGGATCATTAGCCCACTTGCATCCTCAACATGCTTGTGGCATGCACATCCACCACACATAAAGCATGTTGGGATTAGTTAGAAGTCCCTTTCCTATAAAATTCCACCAAGCTATTATTAGGGGGTTGTACTAGTGGAATTTCCCAAACATGGATTTTGGGGCTCATTTTTAGTGCCTGAAATAATTCTCTATAGTTTTCGAATTTTGTTTGCACACATGAACTCTAAAATTTTCGTTTTGTTGCGATCTGATATCTTTTTTGTTTACGAGGAAAAATGGGAGAGCAAAAGTTTGGACCCGAGAAAAAAAAAAATTTTGATCCCAAATGGAAATGCACAAATGCTGAGAGAGATAATTCCAAAAAGCAAAAAGTGATTTTTAAGGGTAGGCAAAAAGTGGGTTGGTAAATATCCAACCACTTGAGAATTGGATTTTTTCAACTCCCCCTAATTTTTGGATCATTAGGCCACTTGCATCCTCAACATGCTTGTGGCATGCACATCCACCACACATAAAGCATGTTGGGATTAGTTAGAAGTCCCATTCCTATAAAATTCCTCCAAGCTATTATTAGGGGGTTGTACTAGTGGAATTTCCCAAACATGGATTTTGGGGCTCATTTTTAGTGCCTGAAATAATTCTCTATAGTTTTCGAATTTTGTTTGCACACATGAACTCTAAAATTTTCGTTTTGTTGCGATCTTATATCTATTTTGTTTACGAGGAAAAATGGGAGAGCACAACTTTGGACCCGAAAAAAAATAAAAATTTGAACATCCCAAATGGAAATGCACAAATGCTGAGAGAGATAATTCCAAAAAGCAAAAAGTGATTTTTAAGGGTAGGCAAAAAGTGGGTTGGTAAATATCCAAGCACTTGAGAATTGGATTTTTTCTACTCCCCCTAATTTTTGGATCATTAGGCTACTCGCATCCTCAACATGCTTGTGGCATGCACATCCACCACACTTAAAGCATGTTGGGATCAGTTAGAAGTCCATTTCCTATAAAATTCCACCAAGCTATTATTAGGGGGTTGTACTAGTGGAATTTCCCAAACATGGATTTTGGGGTTCATTTTTAGTGCCTGAAATAATTCTCTATAGTTTTCGAATTTTTTTTGCACACATGAACTCTAAAATTTTTCGTTTGGTTGGGATCTTATATCTTTTTTGTTTACGAGGAAAAATGGGAGAGCACAAGTTTGGACCCGAAAAAAAAAAAATTTGAACATCCCAAATGGAAATGCACTAATGCTGAGGGAGATAATTCCAAAAAGCAAAAAGTGATTTTTAAGGGTAGGCAAAAAGTGGGTTGGTAAATATCCAACCACTTGAGAATTGGATTTTTTCTACTCCCCCTAATTTTTGGATCATTAGGCTACTCGCATCCTCAACATGCTTGTGGCATGCACATCCACCACACTTAAAGCATGTTGGGATCAGTTAGAAGTCCCATTCCTATAAAATTCCACCAAGCTATTATTAGGGGGTTGTACTTGTGGAATTTCCCAAACATGGATTTTGGGGCTCATTTTTAGTGCCTGAAATAATTCTCTATAGTTTTCGAATTTTGTTTGGACACATGAACTCTAAAATTTTCGTTTTGTTGCGATCTTATATCTATTTTGTTTACGAGGAAAAATGGGAGAGCACAACTTTGGACCCGAAAAAAAATAAAAACTTTGAACATCCCAAATGGAAATGCACAAATGCTGAGAGAGATAATTCCAAAAAGCAAAAAGTGGGTTGGTAAATATCCAACCACTTGAGAATTTGATTTTTTCTACTCCCCCTAATTTTTGGATCATTAGGCCACTTGCATCCTCAACATGCTTGTGGCATGCACATCCACCACACTTAAAGCATCTTGGGATCAGTTAGAAGTCCCTTTCTTATAAAATTCCACCAAGCTATTATTAGGGGGTTGTACTAGTGGAATTTCCCAAACATGGATTTTGGGTACATTTTTAATGCCTGATATAATTATCTATAGTTATCGAAACTTTTTTGAACACATGACTCTAAAATTTTCGTTTTGTTGCGATCTTATATCTATTTTGTTTACGAGGAAAAATGGGAGAGCACAACTTTGGACCCGAAAAAAAAAAAAAATTGAACATCCCAAATGGAAATGCACAAATGCTGAGAGAGATAATTCCAAAAAGCAAAAAGTGATTTTTAAGGATAAGCAAAAAGTGGGTTGGTAAATATCCAACCACTTGAGAATTGGATTTTTTCAACTCCCCCTAATTTTTGGATCATTAGGCCACTTGCATCCTCAACATGCTTGTGGCATGCACATCCACCACACATAAAGCATGTTGGGATTAGTTAGAAGTCCCTTTCCTATAAAATTCCACCAAGCTATTATTAGGGGGTTGTACTAGTGGAATTTCCCAAACATGGATTTTGGGGCTCATTTTTAGTGCCTGAAATAATTCTCTATAGTTTTCGAATTTTGTTTGCACACATGAACTCTAAAATTTTCGTTTTGTTGCGATTTGATATCTTTTTTGTTTACGAGGAAAAATGGGAGAGCAAAAGTTTGGACCCGAGAAAAAAAAAATTTTTATCCCAAATGGAAATGCACAAATGCTGAGAGAGATAATTCCAAAAAGCAAAAAGTGATTTTTAAGGGTAGGCAAAAAGTGGGTTGGTAAATATCCAACCACTTGAGAATTGGATTTTTTCAACTCCCCCTAATTTTTGGATCATTAGGCCACTTGCATCCTCAACATGCTTGTGGCATGCACATCCACCACACATAAAGCATGTTGGGATTAGTTAGAAGTCCCATTCCTATAAAATTCCACCAAGCTATTATTAGGGGGTTGTACTAGTGGAATTTCCCAAACATGGATTTTGGGGCTCATTTTTAGTGCCTGAAATAATTCTCTATAGTTTTCGAATTTTGTTTGCACACATGAACTCTAAAATTTTCGTTTTGTTGCGATCTTATATCTATTTTGTTTACGAGGAAAAATGGGAGAGCACAACTTTGGACCCGAAAAAAAATAAAAATTTGAACATCCCAAATGGAAATGCACAAATGCTGAGAGAGATAATTCCAAAAAGCAAAAAGTGATTTTTAAGGGTAGGCAAAAAGTGGGTTGGTAAATATCCAACCACTTGAGAATTGGATTTTTCCTACTCCCCCTAATTTTTGGATCATTAGGCTACTCGCATCCTCAACATGCTTGTGGCATGCACATCCACCACACTTAAAGCATGTTGGGATCAGTTAGAAGTCCCTTTCCTATAAAATTCCACCAAGCTATTATTAGGGGGTTGTACTAGTGGAATTTCCCAAACATGGATTTTGGGGTTCATTTTTAGTGCCTGAAATAATTCTCTATAGTTTTCGAATTTTGTTTCCACACATGAACTCTAAAATTTTCGTTTTGTTGCGATCTTATATCTATTTTGTTTACGAGGAAAAATGGGAGAGCACAACTTTGGACCCGAAAAAAAAAAAAAATTTGAACATCCAGAATGGAATTGCACAAATGCTGAGAGAGATAATTCCAAAAAGCAAAAAGTGATTTTTAAGGATAAGCAAAAAGTGGGTTGGTAAATATCCAACCCCTTGAGAATTGGATTTTTTCAACTCCCCCTAATTTTTGAATCATTAGGCCAGTTGCATCCTCAACATGCTTGTGGCATGCACATCCACCACACATAAAGCATGTTGGGATTAGTTAGAAGTCCCTTTCCTATAAAATTCCACCAAGCTATTATTAGGGGGTTTTACTAGTGGAATTTCCCAAACATGGATTTTGGGGCTCATTTTTAGTGCCTGAAATAATTCTCTATAGTTTTCGAATTTTGTTTGCACACATGAACTCTAAAATTTTCGTTTTGTTGCGATCTTATATCTTTTTTGTTTACGAGGAAAAATGGGAGAGCAAAAGTTTGGACCCGAGAAAAAAAAAAAAATTTGATCCCAAATGGAAATGCACAAATGCTGAGAGAGATAATTCCAAAAAGCAAAAAGTGATTTTTAAGGGTAGGCAAAAAGTGGGTTGGTAAATATCGAACCACTTGAGAATTTGATTTTTTCTACTCCCCCTAATTTTTGGATCATTAGGCTACTCGCAACCTCAACATGCTTGTGGCATGCACATCCACCACACTTAAAGCATGTTGGGATCAGTTAGAAGTCCCTTTCCTATAAAATTCCACCAAGCTATTATTAGGGGGTTGTACTAGTGGAATTTCCCAAACATGGATTTTGGGGTTCATTTTTAGTGCCTGAAATAATTCTCTATAGTTTTCGAATTTTTTTTGCACACATGAACTCTAAAATTTTTCGTTTGGTTGGGATCTTATATCTTTTTTGTTTACGAGGAAAAATGGGAGAGCACAAATTTGGACCCGAAAAAAAAAAAATTTGAACATCCCAAATGGAAATGCACAAATGCTGAGAGAGATAATTCCAAAAAGCAAAAAGTGATTTTTAAGGATAAGCAAAAAGTGGGTTGGTAAATATCCAACCACTTGAGAATTGGATTTTTTCAACTCCCCCTAATTTTTGGATCATTAGGCCAGTTGCATCCTCAACATGCTTGTGGCATGCACATCCACCACACATAAAGCATGTTGGGATTAGTTAGAAGTCCCTTTCCTATAAAATTCCACCAAGCTATTATTTGGGGGTTTTACTAGTGGAATTTCCCAAACATGGATTTTGGGGCTCATTTTTAGTGCCTGAAATAATTCTCTATAGTTTTCGAATTTTGTTTGCACACATGAACTCTAAAATTTTCATTTTGTTGCGATCTTATATCTTTTTTGTTTACGAGGAAAAATGGGAGAGCAAAAGTTTGGACCCGAGAAAAAAAAAAAATTTGATCCCAAATGGAAATGCACAAATGCTGACAGAGATAATTCCAAAAAGCAAAAAGTGATTTTTAAGGGTAGGCAAAAAGTGGGTTGGTAAATATCGAACCACTTGAGAATTTGATTTTTTCTACTCCCCCTAATTTTTGGATCATTAGGCTACTCGCAACCTCAACATGCTTGTGGCATGCACATCCACCACACTTAAAGCATGTTGGGGTCAGTTAGAAGTCCCTTTCCTATAAAATTCCACCAAGCTATTATTAGGGGGTTGTACTAGTGGAATTTCCCAAAAAGGATTTTGGGGTTCATTTTTAGTGCCTGAAATAATTCTCTATAGTTTTCGAATTTTTTTTCCGCACGTGAACTCTAAAATTTTCGTTTTGGTGCGATCTAATATCTATTTTGTTTACGAGGAAAAATGGGAGAGCACAACTTTGGACCCGAAAAAAAATAAAAACTTTGAACATCCCAAATGGAAATGCACAAATGCTGAGAGAGATAATTCCAAAAAGCAAAAAGTGATTTTAAAGGATAGGCAAAAAGTGGGTAGGTAAATATCCAACCAATTGAGAATTTGATTTTTACTACTCCCCCTAATTTTTGGATCATTAGGCCACTTGCATCCTCAACATGCTTGTGGCATGCACATCCACCACACTTAAAGCATGTTGGGATCAGTTAGAAGTCCCTTTTCTATAAAATTCCACCAAGCTATTATTTGGGGGTTGTACTAGTGGAATTTCCCAAACATGGATTTCGGGGTTCATTTTTAGTACCTGAAATAATTCTCTATAGCTTTCGAATTTTTTTTCCGCACGTGAACTCTAAAATTTTCGTTTTGGTGCGATCTTATATCTTTTTTCTTTACGAGGAAAAATGGGGGAGGACAAGTTTGGACCCGAAAAAAAAAAAAATTTGAACATCCCAAATGGAAAAGCACAAATGCTGAGAGAGATAATTCCAAAAAGCAAAAAGTGGGTTGGTAAATATCCAACCACTTGAGAATTTGATTTTTTCTACTCCCCCTAATTTTTGGATCATTAGGCCACTTGCATCCTCAACATGCATGTGGCATGCACATCCACCACACTTAAAACATGTTGGGATCAGTTAGAAGTCCCTTTCTTATAAAATTCCACCAAGCTATTATTAGGGGGTTGTACTAGTGGAATTTCCCAAACATGGACTTTGGGGTTCATTTTTAGTGCCTGAAATAATTCTCTATAGTTTTCGAATTTTGTTTGCACACATGAACTATAAAATTTTCGTTTTGTTGCGATCTTATATCTATTTTGTTTACGAGGAAAAATGGGAGAGCAAAACTTTGGACTCGAGAAAAAAAAAAAATTTGAACATCCCAAATGGAAATGCACAAATGCTGAGAGAGATAATTCCAAAAAGCAAAAAGTGATTTTAAAGGATAGGCAAAAAGTGGGTAGGTAAATATCCAACCATTTGAGAATTTGATTTTTACTACTCCCCCTAATTTTTGGATCATTAGGCCACTTGCATCCTCAACATGCTTGTGGCATGCACATCCACCACACTTAAAGCATGTTGGGATCAGTTAGAAGTCCCTTTCATATAAAATTCCACCAAGCTATTATTAGGGGGTTGTACTAGTGGAATTTCCCAAACATGGATTTTGGGGTTCATTTTTAGTACCTGAAATAATTCTCTATAGTTTTCGAATTTTTTTTCCGCACGTGAACTCTAAAATTTTCGTTTTGCTGCGATCTTATATCTTTTTTGTTTACGAGGAAAATTGGGAGAGGACAAGTTTGGACCCCAAAAAAAAAAAAATTTGAACATCCCAAATGGAAAAGCACAAATGCTGAGAGAGATAATTCCAAAAAGCAAAAAGTGGGTTGGTAAATATCCAACCACTTGAGAATTTGATTTTTTCTACTCCCCCTAATTTTTGGATCATTAGGCCACTTGCATCCTCAACATGCTTGTGGCATGCACATCCACCACACTTAAAGCATGTTGGGATCAGTTAGAAGTCCCTTTCTTATAAAATTCCACCAAGCTATTATTAGGGGGTTGTACTAGTGGAATTTCCCAAACATGGATTTTGGGGTACATTTTTAATGCCTGATCTAATTATCTATAGTTATCAAAACTTTTTTGGACACATGAACTCTAAAATTTTTGTTTTGTTGCGATCTTATATCTATTTTGTTTACGAGGAAAAATGGGAGAGCACAACTTTGGACCCGAAAAAAAAAAAAAATTTGAACATCCCAAATGGAAATGCACAAATGCTGAGAGAGATAATTCCAAAAAGCAAAAAGTGATTTTTAAGGATAAGCAAAAAGTGGGTTGGTAAATATCCAACCACTTGAGCATTGGATTTTTTCAACTCCCCCTAATTTTTGGATCATTAGGCCACTTGCATCCTCAACATGCTTGTGGCATGCACATCCACCACACATAAAGCATGTTGGGATTAGTTAGAAGTCCCTTTCCTATAAAATTCCACCAAGCTATTATTAGGGGGTTGTACTAGTGGAATTTCCCAAACATGGATTTTGGGGCTCATTTTTAGTGCCTGAAATAATTCTCTATAGTTTTCGAATTTTGTTTGCACACATGAACTCTAAAATTTTCGTTTTGTTGCGATCTTATATCTTTTTTGTTTACGAGGAAAAATGGGAGAGCAAAACTTTGGACCCGAGAAAAAAAAAAATTTGATCCCAAATGGAAATGCACAAATGCTGAGAGAGATAATTCCAAAAAGCAAAAAGTGATTTTTAAGGGTAGGCAAAAAGTGGGTTGGTAAATATCCAACCACTTGAGAATTTGATTTTTTCTATTCCCCCTAATTTTTGGATCATTAGGCTACTCGCATCCTCAACATGCTTGTGGCATGCACATCCACCACACTTAAAACATGTTGGGATCAGTTAGAAGTCCCTTTCCTATAAAATTCCACCAAGCTATTATTAGGGGGTTGTACTAGTGGAATTTCCCAAACATGGATTTTGGGGTTCATTTTTAGTGCCTGAAATAATTCTCTATAGTTTTCGAATTTTTTTTGCACACATGAACTCTAAAATTTTTCGTTTGGTTGGGATCTTATATCTTTTTTGTTTACGAGGAAAAATGAGAGAGCACAAGTTTGGACCCGAAAAAAAAAAAATTTGAACATCCCAAATGGAAATGCACAAATGCTGAGAGAGATAATTCCAAAAAGCAAAAAGTGATTTTAAAGGATAGGCAAAAAGTGGGTACGTAAATATCCAACCATTTGAGAATTTGATTTTTACTACTCCCCCTAATTTTTGGATCATTAGGCCACTTGCATCCTCAACATGCTTGTGGCATGCACATCCACCACACTTAAAGCATGTTGGGATCAGTTAGAAGTCCCTTTCATATAAAATTCCACCAAGCTATTATTAGGGGGTTGTACTAGTGGAATTTCCCAAACATGGATTTTGGGGTTCATTTTTAGTACCTGAAATAATTCTCTATAGTTTCCGAATTTTTTTTCCGCACGTGAACTCTAAAATTTTCGTTTTGGTGCGATCTTATATCTTTTTTGTTTACGAGGAAAAATGGGAGAGGACAAGTTTGGACCCGAAAAAAAAAAAATTTTGAACATTCCAAATGGAAAAGCACAAATGCTGAGAGAGATAATTCCAAAAAGCAAAAAGTGGGTTGGTAAATATCCAACCACTTTGAGAATTTGATTTTTTCTCCTCCCCCTAATTTTCGGATCATTAGGCCACTTGCATCCTCAACATGCTTGTGGCGTGCACATCCACCACACTTACAGCATGTTGGGATCAGTTAGAAGTCCCTTTCTTATAAAATTCCACCAAGCTATTATTAGGGGGTTGTACTAGTGGAATTTCCCAAACATGGATTTTGGGGTACATTTTTAATGCCTGATATAATTATCTATAGTTATCGAAACTTTTTTGGACACATGAACTCTAAAATTTTCATTTTGTTGCGATCTTATAACTATTTTGTTTACGAGGAAAAATGGGAGAGCACAACTTTGGACCCGAAAAAAAAAAAAAATTTGAACATTCCAAATGGAAAAGCACAAATGCTGAGAGAGATAATTCCAAAAAGCAAAAAGTGGGTTGGTAAATATCCAACCACTTGAGAATTTGATTTTTTCTACTCCCCCTAATTTTTGGATCATTAGGCCACTTGCATCCTCAACATGCTTGTGGCATGCACATCCACCACACTTAAAGCATGTTGGGATCAGTTAGAAGTCCCTTTCTTATAAAATTCCACCAAGCTATTATTAGGGGGTTGTACTAGTGGAATTTCCCAAACATGGACTTTGGGGTTCATTTTTAGTGCCTGAAATAATTCTCTATAGTTTTCGAATTTTGTTTGCACACATGAACTATAAAATTTTCGTTTTGTTGCGATCTTATATCTATTTTGTTTACGAGGAAAAATGGGAGAGCAAAACTTTGGACCCAAGAAAAAAAAAAAATTTGAACATCCCAAATGGAAATGCACATATGCTGAGAGAGATAATTCCAAAAAGCAAAAAGTGATTTTTAAGGATAAGCAAAAAGTGGGTTGGTAAATATCCAACCACTTGAGAATTGGATTTTTTCAACTCCCCCTAATTTTTGGATCATTAGGCCACTTGCATCCTCAACATGCTTGTGGCATGCACATCCACCACACATAAGGCATGTTGGGATTAGTTAGAAGTCCCTTTCCTATAAAATTCCACCGAGCTATTATTAGGGGGTTGTACTAGTGGAATTTCCCAAACATGGATTTTGGGGCTCATTTTTAGTGCCTGAAATAATTCTCTATAGTTTTCGAATTTTGTTTGCACACATGAACTCTAAAATTTTCGTTTTGTTGCGATCTTATATCTTTTTTGTTTACGAGGAAAAATGGGAGAGCAAAAGTTTGGACCCGAGAAAAAAAAAAATTTGATCCCAAATGGAAATGCACACATGCTGAGAGAGATAATTCCAAAAAGCAAAAAGTGATTTTTAAGGGTAGGCAAAAAGTGGGTTGGTAAATATCGAACCACTTGAGAATTTGATTTTTTCTACTCCCCCTAATTTTTGGATCATTAGGCTACTCGCATCCTCAACATGCTTGTGGCATGCACATCCACCACACTTAAAACATGTTGGGATCAGTTAGAAGTCCCTTTCCTATAAAATTCCACCAAGCTATTATTAGGGGGTTGTACTAGTGGAATTTCCCAAACATGGATTTTGGGGTTCATTTTCAGTGCCTGAAATAATTCTCTATAGTTTTCGAATTTTTTTTGCACACATGAACTCTAAAATTTTTCGTTTGGTTGGGATCTTATATCTTTTTTGTTTACGAGGAAAAATGGGATAGCACAAGTTTGGACCCGAAAAAAAAAAAATTTGAACATCCCAAATGGAAATGCACAAATGCTGACAGAGATAATTCCAAAAAGCAAAAAGTGATTTTAAAGGATAGGCAAAAAGTGGGTAGGTAAATATCCAACCATTTGAGAATTTGATTTTTACTACTCCCCCTAATTTTTGGATCATTAGGCCACTTGCATCCTCAACATGCTTGTGGCATGCACATCCACCACACTTAAAGCATGTTGGGATCAGTTAGAAGTCCCTTTCCTATAAAATTCCACCAAGCTATTATTAGGGGGTTGTACTAGTGGAATTTCCCAAACATGGATTTTGGGGTTCATTTTTAATACCTGAAATAATTCTCTATAGTTTTCGAATTTTTTTTCCGCACGTGAACTCTAAAATTTTCGTTTTGGTGCGATCTTATATCTTTTTTGTTTACGAGGAAAAATGGGAGAGGACAAGTTTGGACCCAAAAAAAAAAAAAATTTGAACATCCCAAATGGAAAAGCACAAATGCTGAGAGAGATAATTCCAAAAAGTAAAAAGTGGGTTGGTAAATATCCAACCACTTGAGAATTGGATTTTTTCAACTCCCCCTAATTTTTGGATCATTAGGCCACTTGCATCCTCAACATGCTTGTGGCATGCACATCCACCACACATAAGGCATGTTGGGATTAGTTAGAAGTCCCTTTCCTATAAAATTCCACCGAGCTATTATTAGGGGGTTGTACTAGTGGAATTTCCCAAACATGGATTTTGGGGCTCATTTTTAGTGCCTGAAATAATTCTCTATAGTTTTCAAATTTTGTTTGCACACATGAACTCTAAAATTTTCGTTTTGCTTGCGATCTTATATCTTTTTTGTTTACGAGGAAAAATGGGAGAGCAAAAGTTCGGACCCGAGAAAAAAAAAAAATTTGATCCCAAATGGAAATGCACACATGCTGAGAGAGATAATTCCAAAAAGCAAAAAGTGATTTTTAAGGGTAGGCAAAAAGTGGGTTGGTAAATATCCAACCACTTGAGAATTTGATTTTTTCTACTCCCCCTAATTTTTGGATCATTAGGCTACTCGCATCCTCAACATGCTTGTGGCATGCACATCCACCACACTTAAAACATGTTGGGATCATTTAGAAGTCCCTTTCCTATAAAATTCCACCAAGCTATTATTAGGGGGTTGTACTAGTGGAATTTCCCAAACATGGATTTTGGGGTTCATTTTTAGTGCCTGAAATAATTCTCTATAGTCTTCGAATTTTTTTTGCACACATGAACTCTAAAATTTTTCGTTTGGTTGGGATCTTATATCTTTTTTGTTTACGAGGAAAAATGGGAGAGCACAAGTTTGGACCCGAAAAAAAAAAAATTTGAACATCCCAAATGGAAATGCACAAATGCTGAGAGAGATAATTCCAAAAAGCAAAAAGTGATTTTAAAGGATAGGCAAAAAGTGGGTATGTAAATATCCAACCATTTGAGAATTTGATTTTTACTACTCCCCCTAATTTTTGGATCATTAGGCCACTTGCATCCTCAACATGCTTGTGGCATGCACATCCACCACACTTAAAGCATGTTGGGATCAGTTAGAAGTCCCTTTCCTATAAAATTCCACCAAGCTATTATTAGGGGGTTGTACTAGTGGAATTTCCCAAACATGGATTTCGGGGTTCATTTTTAGTACCTGAAATAATTCTCTATAGTTTTCGAATTTTTTTTCCGCACGTGAACTCTAAAATTTTCGTTTTGGTGCGATCTTATATCTTTTTTGTTTACGAGGAAAAATGGGAGAGGACAAGTTTGGACCCGAAAAAAAAAAAAATTTGAACATCCCAAATGGAAAAGCACAAATCCTGAGAGAGATAATTCCAAAAAGCAAAAAGTGGGTTGGTAAATATCCAACCACTTGAGAATTTGATTTTTTCTACTCCCCCTAATTTTTGGATCATTAGGCCACTTGCATCCTCAACATGCATGTGGCATGCACATCCACCACACTTAAAGCATGTTGGGATCAGTTAGAAGTCCCTTTCTTATAAAATTCCACCAAGCTATTATTAGGGGGTTGTACTAGTGGAATTTCCCAAACATGGACTTTGGGGTTCATTTTTAGTGCCTGAAATAATTCTCTATAGTTTTCGAATTTTGTTTGCACACATGAACTAAAAAATTTTCGTTTTGTTGCGATCTTATATCTATTTTGTTTACGAGGAAAAATGGGAGAGCAAAACTTTGGACTCGAGAAAAAAAAAAATTTGAACATCCCAAATGGAAATGCACAAATGCTGAGAGAGATAATTCCAAAAAGCAAAAAGTGATTTTTAAGGATAAGCAAAAAGTGGGTTGGTAAATATCCAACCACTTGAGAATTGGATTTTTTCAACTCCCCCTAATTTTTGGATCATTAGGCCACTTGCATCCTCAACATGCTTGTGGCATGCACATCCACCACACATAAGGCATGTTGGGATTAGTTAGAAGTCCCTTTCCTATAAAATTCCACCGAGCTATTATTAGGGGGTTGTACTAGTGGAATTTCCCAAACATGGATTTTGGGGCTCATTTTTAGTGCCTGAAATAATTCTCTATAGTTTTCGAATTTTGTTTGCACACATGAACTCTAAAATTTTCGTTTTGTTGCGATCTTATATCTTTTTTGTTTACGAGGAAAAATGGGAGAGCAAAAGTTCGGACCCGAGAAAAAAAAAAAATTTGATCCCAAATGGAAATGCACACATGCTGAGAGAGATAATTCCAAAAAGCAAAAAGTGATTTTTAAGGGTAGGCAAAAAGTGGGTTGGTAAATATCCAACCACTTGAGAATTTGATTTTTTCTACTCCCCCTAATTTTTGGATCATTAGGCTACTCGCATCCTCAACATGCTTGTGGCATGCACATCCACCACACTTAAAACATGTTGGGATCATTTAGAAGTCCCTTTCCTATAAAATTCCACCAAGCTATTATTAGGGGGTTGTACAAGTGGAATTTCCCAAACATGGATTTTGGGGTTCATTTTTAGTGCCTGAAATAATTCTCTATAGTCTTCGAATTTTTTTTGCACACATGAACTCTAAAATTTTTCGTTTGGTTGGGATCTTATATCTTTTTTGTTTACGAGGAAAAATGGGAGAGCACAAGTTTGGACCCGAAAAAAAAAAAATTTGAACATCCCAAATGGAAATGCACAAATGCTGAGAGAGATAATTCCAAAAAGCAAAAAGTGATTTTAAAGGATAGGCAAAAAGTGGGTATGTAAATATCCAACCATTTGAGAATTTGATTTTTACTACTCCCCCTAATTTTTGGATCATTAGGCCACTTGCATCCTCAACATGCTTGTGGCATGCACATCCACCACACTTAAAGCATGTTGGGATCAGTTAGAAGTCCCTTTCCTATAAAATTCCACCAAGCTATTATTAGGGGGTTGTACTAGTGGAATTTCCCAAACATGGATTTCAGGGTTCATTTTTAGTACCTGAAATAATTCTCTATAGTTTTCGAATTTTTTTTCCGCACGTGAACTCTAAAATTTTCGTTTTGGTGCGATCTTATATCTTTTTTGTTTACGAGGAAAAATGGGAGAGGACAAGTTTGGACCCGAAAAAAAAAAAAATTTGAACATCCCAAATGGAAAAGCACAAATGCTGAGAGAGATAATTCCAAAAAGCAAAAAGTGGGTTGGTAAATATCCAACCACTTGAGAATTTGATTTTTTCTACTCCCCCTAATTTTTGGATCATTAGGCCACTTGCATCCTCAACATGCATGTGGCATGCACATCCACCACACTTAAAGCATGTTGGGATCAGTTAGAAGTCCCTTTCTTATAAAATTCCACCAAGCTATTATTAGGGGGTTGTACTAGTGGAATTTCCCAAACATGGACTTTGGGGTTCATTTTTAGTGCCTGAAATAATTCTCTATAGTTTTCGAATTTTGTTTGCACACATGAACTATAAAATTTTCGTTTTGTTGCGATCTTATATCTATTTTGTTTACGAGGAAAAATGGGAGAGCAAAACTTTGGACTCGAGAAAAAAAAAAAATTTGAACATCCCAAATGGAAATGCACAAATGCTGAGAGAGATAATTCCAAAAAGCAAAAAGTGATTTTTAAGGATAAGCAAAAAGTGGGTTGGTAAATATCCAACCACTTGAGAATTGGATTTTTTCAACTCCCCCTAATTTTTGGATCATTAGGCCACTTGCATCCTCAACATGCTTGTGGCATGCACATCCACCACACATAAGGCATGGTGGGATTAGTTAGAAGTCCCTTTCCTATAAAATTCCACCGAGCTATTATTAGGGGGTTGTACTAGTGGAATTTCCCAAACATGGATTTTGGGGCTCATTTTTAGTGCCTGAAATAATTCTCTATAGTTTTCGAATTTTGTTTGCACACATGAACTCTAAAATTTTCGTTTTGTTGCGATCTTATATCTTTTTTGTTTACGAGGAAAAATGGGAGAGCAAAAGTTTGGACCCGAGAAAAAAAAAAAATTTGATCCCAAATGGAAATGCACAAATGCTGAGAGAGATAATTCCAAAAAGCAAAAAGTGATTTTTAAGGGTAGGCAAAAAGTGGGTTGGTAAATATCCAACCACTTGAGAATTTGATTTTTTCTACTCCCCCTAATTTTTGGATCATTAGGCTACTCGCATCCTCAACATGCTTGTGGCATGCACATCCACCACACTTAAAACATGTTGGGATCAGTTAGAAGTCCCTTTCCTATAAAATTCCACCAAGCTATTATTAGGGGGTTGTACTAGTGGAATTTCCCAAACATGGATTTTGGGGTTCTTTTTTAGTGCCTGAAATAATTCTCTATAGTTTTCGAATTTTTTTTGCACACATGAACTCTAAAATTTTTCGTTTGGTTGGGATCTTATATCTTTTTTGTTTACGAGGAAAAATGGGAGAGCACAAGTTTGGACCCGAAAAAAAAAAAATTTGAACATCCCAAATGGAAATGCACAAATGCTGAGAGAGATAATTCCAAAAAGCAAAAAGTGATTTTAAAGGATAGGCAAAAAGTGGGTAGGTAAATATCCAACCATTTGAGAATTTGATTTTTACTACTCCCCCTAATTTTTGGATCATTAGGCCACTTGCATCCTCAACATGCTTGTGGCATGCACATCCACCACACTTAAAGCATGTTGGGATCAGTTAGAAGTCCCTTTCCTATAAAATTCCACCAAGCTATTATTAGGGGGTTGTACTAGTGGAATTTCCCAAACATGGATTTTGGGGTTCAGTTTTAATACCTGAAATAATTCTCTATAGTTTTCGAATTTTTTTTCCGCACGTGAACTGTAAAATTTTCGTTTTGGTGCGATCTTATATCTTTTTTGTTTACGAGGAAAAATGCGAGAGGACAAGTTTGGACCCGAAAAAAAAAAAATTTGAACATCCCAAATGGAAAAGCACAAATGCTGAGAGAGATAATTCCAAAAAGCAAAAAGTGGGTTGGTAAATATCCAACCACTTGAGAATTTGATTTTTTCTACTCCCCCTAATTTTTGGATCATTAGGCCACTTGCATCCTCAACATGCTTGTGGCATGCACATCCACCACACTTAAAGCATGTTGGGATCATTTAGAAGTCCCTTTCTTATAAAATTCCACCAAGCTATTATTAGGGGGTTGTACTAGTGGAATTTCCCAAACATGGACTTTGGGGTTCATTTTTAGTGCCTGAAATAATTCTCTATAGTTTTCGAATTTTGTTTGCACACATGAACTATAAAATTTTCGTTTTGTTGCGATCTTATATCTATTTTGTTTACGAGGAAAAATGGGAGAGCAAAACTTTGGACCCGAGAAAAAAAAAAATTTGAACATCCCAAATGGAAATGCACAAATGCTGAGAGAGATAATTCCAAAAAGCAAAAAGTGATTTTTAAGGATAAGCAAAAAGTGGGTTGGTAAATATCCAACCACTTGAGAATTGGATTTTTTCAACTCCCCCTAATTTTTGGATCATTAGGCCACTTGCATCCTCAACATGCTTGTGGCATGCACATCCACCACACATAAGGCATGTTGGGATTAGTTAGAAGTCCCTTTCCTATAAAATTCCACCGAGCTATTATTAGGGGGTTGTACTAGTGGAATTTCCCAAACATGGATTTTGGGGCTCATTTTTAGTGCCTGAAATAATTCTCTATAGTTTTCGAATTTTGTTTGCACACATGAACTCTAAAATTTTCGTTTTGTTGCGATCTTATATCTTTTTTGTTTACGAGGAAAAATGGGAGAGCAAAAGTTCGGACCCGAGAAAAAAAAAAATTTGATCCCAAATGGAAATGCACACATGCTGAGAGAGATAATTCCAAAAAGCAAAAAGTGATTTTTAAGGGTAGGCAAAAAGTGGGTTGGTAAATATCCAACCACTTGAGAATTTGATTTTTTCTACTCCCCCTAATTTTTGGATCATTAGGCTACTCGCATCCTCAACATGCTTGTGGCATGCACATCCACCACACTTAAAACATGTTGGGATCAGTTAGAAGTCCCTTTCCTATAAAATTCCACCAAGCTATTATTAGGGGGTTGTACTAGTGGAATTTCCCAAACATGGATTTTGGGGTTCATTTTTAGTGCCTGAAATAATTCTCTATAGTCTTCGAATTTTTTTTGCACACATGAACTCTAACATTTTTCGTTTGGTTGGGATCTTATATCTTTTTTGTTTACGAGGAAAAATGGGAGAGCACAAGTTTGGACCCGAAAAAAAAAAAATTTGAACATCCCAAATGGAAATGCACAAATGCTGAGAGAGATAATTCCAAAAAGCAAAAAGTGATTTTAAAGGATAGGCAAAAAGTGGGTAGGTAAATATCCAACCATTTGAGAATTTGATTTTTACTACTCCCCCTAATTTTTGGATCATTAGGCCACTTGCATCCTCAACATGCTTGTGGCATGCACATCCACCACACTTAAAGCATGTTGGGATCAGTTAGAAGTCCCTTTCCTATAAAATTCCACCAAGCTATTATTAGGGGGTTGTACTAGTGGAATTTCCCAAACATGGATTTCGGGGTTCATTTTTAGTACCTGAAATAATTCTCTATAGTTTTCGAATTTTTTTTCCGCACGTGAACTCTAAAATTTTCGTTTTGGTGCGATCTTATATCTTTTTTGTTTACGAGGAAAAATGGGAGAGGACAAGTTTGGACCCGAAAAAAAAAAAAATTTGAACATCCCAAATGGAAAAGCACAAATGCTGAGAGAGATAATTCCAAAAAGCAAAAAGTGGGTTGGCAAATATCCAACCACTTGAGAATTTGATTTTTTCTACTCCCCCTAATTTTTGGATCATTAGGCCACTTGCATCCGCAACATGCATGTGGCATGCACATCCACCACACTTAAAGCATGTTGGGATCAGTTAGAAGTCCCTTTCTTATAAAATTCCACCAAGCTATTATTAGGGGGTTGTACTAGTGGAATTTCCCAAACATGGACTTTGGGGTTCATTTTTAGTGCCTGAAATAATTCTCTATAGTTTTCGAATTTTGTTTGCACACTTGAACTATAAAATTTTCGTTTTGTTGCGATCTTATATCTATTTTGTTTACGAGGAAAAATGGGAGAGCAAAACATTGGACTCGAGAAAAAAAAAAAATTTGAACATCCCAAATGGAAATGCACAAATGCTGAGAGAGATAATTCCAAAAAGCAAAAAGTGATTTTTAAGGATAAGCAAAAAGTGGGTTGGTAAATATCCAACCACTTGAGAATTGGATTTTTTCAACTCCCCCTAATTTTTGGATCATTAGGCCACTTGCATCCTCAACATGCTTGTGGCATGCACATCCACCACACATAAGGCATGTTGGGATTAGTTAGAAGTCCCTTTCCTATAAAATTCCACCGAGCTATTATTAGGGGGTTGTACTAGTGGAATTTCCCAAACATGGATTTTGGGGCTCATTTTTAGTGCCTGAAATAATTCACTATAGTTTTCGAATTTTGTTTGCACACATGAACTCTAAAATTTTCGTTTTGTTGCGATCTTATATCTTTTTTGTTTACGAGGAAAAATGGGAGAGCAAAAGTTTGGACCCGAGAAAAAAAAAAAATTTGATCCCAAATGGAAATGCACAAATGCTGAGAGAGATAATTCCAAACAGCAAAAAGTGATTTTTAAGGGTAGGCAAAAAGTGGGTTGGTAAATATCCAACCACTTGAGAATTTGATTTTCTCTACTCCCCCTAATTTTTGGATCATTAGGCTACTCGCATCCTCAACATGCTTGTGGCATGCACATCCACCACACTTAAAACATGTTGGGATCAGTTAGAAGTCCCTTTCCTATAAAATTCCACCAAGCTATTATTAGGGGGTTGTACTAGTGGAATTTCCCAAACATGGATTTTGGGGTTCTTTTTTAGTGCCTGAAATAATTCTCTATAGTTTTCGAATTTTTTTTGCACACATGAACTCTAAAATTTTTCGTTTGGTTGGGATCTTATATCTTTTTTGTTTACGAGGAAAAATGGGAGAGCACAAGTTTGGACCCGAAAAAAAAAAAATTTGAACATCCCAAATGGAAATGCACAAATGCTGAGAGAGATAATTCCAAAAAGCAAAAAGTGATTTTAAAGGATAGGCAAAAAGTGGGTAGGTAAATATCCAACCATTTGAGAATTTGATTTTTACTACTCCCCCTAATTTTTGGATCATTAGGCCACTTGCATCCTCAACATGCTTGTGGCATGCACATCCACCACACTTAAAGCATGTTGGGATCAGTTAGAAGTCGCTTTCCTATAAAATTCCACCAAGCTATTATTAGGGGGTTGTACTAGTGGAATTTCCCAAACATGGATTTTGGGGTTCAGTTTTAATACCTGAAATAATTCTCTATAGTTTTCAAATTTTTTTTCCGCACGTGAACTCTAAAATTTTCGTTTTGGTGCGATCTTATATCTTTTTTGTTTACGAGGAAAAATGGGAGAGGACAAGTTTGGACCCGAAAAAAAAAAAAATTTGAACATCCCAAATGGAAAAGCACAAATGCTGAGAGAGATAATTCCAAAAAGCAAAAAGTGGGTTGGTAAATATCCAACCACTTGAGAATTTGATTTTTTCTACTCCCCCTAATTTTTGGATCATTAGGCCACTTGCATCCTCAACATGCTTGTGGCATGCACATCCACCACACTTAAAGCATGTTGGGATCATTTAGAAGTCCCTTTCTTATAAAATTCCACCAAGCTATTATTAGGGGGTTGTACTAGTGGAATTTCCCAAACATGGACTTTGGGGTTCATTTTTGGTGCCTGAAATAATTCTCTATAGTTTTCGAATTTTGTTTGCACACATGAACTATAAAATTTTCGTTTTGTTGCGATCTTATATCTATTTTGTTTCGAGGAAAAATGGGAGAGCAAAACTTTGGACCCGAGAAAAAAAAAAAATTTGAACATCCCAAATGGAAATGCACAAATGCTGAGAGAGATAATTCCAAAAAGCAAAAAGTGATTTTTAAGGATAAGCAAAAAGTGGGTTGGTAAATATCCAACCACTTGAGAATTGGATTTTTTCAACTCCCCCTAATTTTTGGATCATTAGGCCACTTGCATCCTCAACATGCTTGTGGCATGCACATCCACCACACATAAGGCATGTTGGGATTAGTTAGAAGTCCCTTTCCTATAAAATTCCACCGAGCTATTATTAGGGGGTTGTACTAGTGGAATTTCCCAAACATGGATTTTGGGGCTCATTTTTAGTGCCTGAAATAATTCTCTATAGTTTTCGAATTTTGTTTGCACACATGAACTCTAAAATTTTCGTTTTGTTGCGATCTTATATCTTTTTTGTTTACGAGGAAAAATGGGAGAGCAAAAGTTCGGACCCGAGAAAAAAAAAAATTTGATCCCAAATGGAAATGCACACATGCTGAGAGAGATAATTCCAAAAAGCAAAAAGTGATTTTTAAGGGTAGGCAAAAAGTGGGTTGGTAAATATCCAACCACTTGAGAATTTGATTTTTTCTACTCCCCCTAATTTTTGGATCATTAGGCTACTCGCATCCTCAACATGCTTGTGGCATGCACATGCACCACACTTAAAACATGTTGGGATCAGTTAGAAGTCCCTTTCCTATAAAATTCCACCAAGCTATTATTAGGGGGTTGTACTAGTGGAATTTCCCAAACATGGATTTTGGGGTTCATTTTTAGTGCCTGAAATAATTCTCTATAGTCTTCGAATTTTTTTTGAACACATGAACTCTAAAATTTTTCGTTTGGTTGGGATCTTATATCTTTTTTGTTTACGAGGAAAAATGGGAGAGCACAAGTTTGGACCCGAAAAAAAAAAAATTTGAACATCCCAAATGGAAATGCACAAATGCTGAGAGAGATAATTCCAAAAAGCAAAAAGTGATTTTAAAGGATAGGCAAAAAGTGGGTAGGTAAATATCCAAACATTTGAGAATTTGATTTTTACTACTCCCCCTAATTTTTGGATCATTAGGCCACTTGCATCCTCAACATGCTTGTGGCATGCACATCCACCACACTTAAAGCATGTTGGGATCAGTTAGAAGTCCCTTTCCTATAAAATTCCACCAAGCTATTATTTGGGGGTTGTACTAGTGGAATTTCCCAAACATGGATTTCGGGGTTCATTTTTAGTACCTGAAATAATTCTCTATAGTTTTCGAATTTTTTTTCCGCACGTGAACTCTAAAATTTTCGTTTTGGTGCGATCTTATATCTTTTTTCTTTACGAGGAAAAATGGGAGAGGACAAGTTTGGACCCGAAAAAAAAAAAAATTTGAACATCCCAAATGGAAAAGCACAAATGCTGAGAGAGATAATTCCAAAAAGCAAAAAGTGGGTTGGTAAATATCGAACCACTTGAGAATTTGATTTTTTCTACTCCCCCTAATTTTTGGATCATTAGGCCACTTGCATCCTCAACATGCTTGTGGCATGCACATCCACCACACTTAAAGCATGTTGGGATCAGTTAGAAGTCCCTTTCATATAAAATTCCACCAAGCTATTATTAGGGGGTTGTACTAGTGGAATTTCCCAAACATGGATTTTGGGGTTCATTTTTAGTACCTGAAATAATTCTCTATAGTTTTCGAATTTTTTTTCCGCACGTGAACTCTAAAATTTTCGTTTTGCTGCGATCTTATATCTTTTTTGTTTACGAGGAAAATTGGGAGAGGAGAAGTTTGGACCCGAAAAAAAAAAAAATTTGAACATCCCAAATGGAAAAGCACAAATGCTGAGAGAGATAATTCCAAAAAGCAAAAAGTGGGTTGGTAAATATCCAACCACTTGAGAATTTGATTTTTTCTACTCCCCCTAATTTTTGGATCATTAGGCCACTTGCATCCTCAACATGCTTGTGGCATGCACATCCACCACACTTAAAGCATGTTGGGATCAGTTAGAAGTCCCTTTCTTATAAAATTCCACCAAGCTATTATTAGGGGGTTGTGCTAGTGGAATTTCCCAAACATGGATTTTGGGGTACATTTTTAATGCCTGATCTAATTATCTATAGTTATCGAAACTTTTTTGGACACATGAACTCTAAAATTTTCGTTTTGTTGCGATCTTATATCTATTTTGTTTACGAGGAAAAATGGGAGAGCACAACTTTGGACCCGAAAAAAAAAAAAAATTTGAACATCCCAAATGGAAATGCACAAATGCTGAGAGAGATAATTCCAAAAAGCAAAAAGTGATTTTTAAGGATAAGCAAAAAGTGGGTTGGTAAATATCCAACCACTTGAGAATTGGATTTTTTCAACTCTCCCTAATTTTTGGATCATTAGGCTACTCGCATCCTCAACATGCTTGTGGCATGCACATCCACCACACTTAAAACATGTTGGGATCAGTTAGAAGTCCCTTTCCTATAAAATTCCACCAAGCTATTATTAGGGGGTTGTACTAGTGGAATTTCCCAAACATGGATTTTGGGGTTCTTTTTTAGTGCCTGAAATAATTCTCTATAGTTTTCGAATTTTTTTTGCACACATGAACTCTAAAATTTTTCGTTTGGTTGGGATCTTATATCTTTTTTGTTTACGAGGAAAAATGGGAGAGCAAAACTTTGGACCCGAGAAAAAAAAAAAATTTGATCCCAAATGGAAATGCACAAATGCTGAGAGAGATAATTCCAAAAAGCAAAAAGTGATTTTTAAGGGTAGGCAAAAAGTGGGTTGGTAAATATCCAACCACTTGAGAATTTGATTTTTTCTACTCCCCCTAATTTTTGGATCATTAGGCTACTCGCATCCTCAACATGCTTGTGGCATGCACATCCACCACACTTAAAACATGTTGGGATCAGTTAGAAGTCCCTTTCCTATAAAATTCCACCAAGCTATTATTAGGGGGTTGTACTAGTGGAATTTCCCAAACATGGATTTTGGGGTTCTTTTTTAGTGCCTGAAATAATTCTCTATAGTTTTCGAATTTTTTTTGCACACATGAACTCTAAAATTTTTCGTTTGGTTGGGATCTTATATCTTTTTTGTTTACGAGGAAAAATGGGAGAGCAAAAGTTTGGACCCGAGAAAAAAAAAAATTTGATCCCAAATGGAAATGCACAAATGCTGAGAGAGATAATTCCAAAAAGCAAAAAGTGATTTTTAAGGGTAGGCAAAAAGTGGGTTGGTAAATATCCAACCACTTGAGAATTTGATTTTTTCTACTCCCCCTAATTTTTGGATCATTAGGCTTCTCGCATCCTCAACATGCTTGTGGCATGCACATCCACCACACTTAAAACATGTTGGGATCAGTTAGAAGTCCCTTTCCTATAAAATTCCACCAAGCTATTATTAGGGGGTTGTACTAGTGGAATTTCCCAAACATGGATTTTGGGGTTCTTTTTTAGTGCCTGAAATAATTCTCTATAGTTTTCGAATTTTTTTTGCACACATGAACTCTAAAATTTTTCGTTTGGTTGGGATCTTATATCTTTTTTGTTTACGAGGAAAAATGGGAGAGCACAAGTTTGGACCCGAAAAAAAAAAAATTTGAACATCCCAAATGGAAATGCACAAATGCTGAGCGAGATAATTCCAAAAAGCAAAAAGTGATTTTAAAGGATAGGCAAAAAGTGGGTAGGTAAATATCCAACCATTTGAGAATTTGATTTTTACTACTCCCCCTAATTTTTGGATCATTAGGCCACTTGCATCCTCAACATGCTTGTGGCATGCACATCCACCACACTTAAAGCATGTTGGGATCAGTTAGAAGTCCCTTTCCTATAAAATTCCACCAAGCTATTATTAGGGGGTTGTACTAGTGGAATTTCCCAAACATGGATTTTGGGGTTCATTTTTAGTACCGGAAATAATTCTCTATAGTTTTCGAATTTTTTTTCCGCACGTGAACTCTAAATTTTTCGTTTTGGTGCGATCTTATATCTTTTTTATTTACGAGGAAAAATGGGAGAGGACAAGTTTGGACCCGAAAAAAAAAAAAAAATTTGAACATCCCAAATGGAAAAGCACAAATGCTGAGAGAGATAATTCCAAAAAGCAAAAAGTGGGTTGGTAAATATCCAACCACTTGAGAATTTCATTTTTCTACTCCCCCTAATTTTTGGATCATTAGGCCACTTGCATCCTCAACATGCTTGTGGCATGCACATCCACCACACTTAAAGCATGTTGGGATCAGTTAGAAGTCTCTTTCTTATAAAATTCCACCAAGCTATTATTAGGGGGTTGTACTAGTGGAATTTCCCAAACATGGATTTTGGGGTACATTTGTAATGCCTGATATAATTATCTATAGTTATCGAAACTTTTTTGAACACATGAACTCTAAAATTTTCGTTTTGTTGCGATCTTATATCTATTTTGTTTACGAGGAAAAATGGGAGAGCACAACTTTGGACCCGAAAAAAAAAAAAATTTGAACATCCCAAATGGAAATGCACAAATGCTGAGAGAGATAATTCCAAAAAGCAAAAAGTGATTTTTAAGGATAAGCAAAAAGTGGGTTGGTAAATATCCAACCACTTGAGAATTGGATTTTTTCAACTCCCCCTAATTTTTGGATCATTAGGCCACTTGCATCCTCAACATGCTTGTGGCATGCACATCCACCACACATAAAGCATGTTGGGATTAGTTAGAAGTCCCTTTCCTATAAAATTCCACCAAGCTATTATTAGGGGGTTGTACTAGTGGAATTTCCCAAACATGGATTTTGGGGCTCATTTTTAGTGCCTGAAATAATTCTCTATAGTTTTCGAATTTTGTTTGCACACATGAACTCTAAAATTTTCGTTTTGTTGCGATCTGATATCTTTTTTGTTTACGAGGAAAAATGGGAGAGCAAAAGTTGGGACCCGAGAAAAAAAAAATTTTTGATCCCAAATGGAAATGCACAAATGCTGAGAGAGATAATTCCAAAAAGCAAAAAGTGATTTTTAAGGGTAGGCAAAAAGTGGGTTGGTAAATATCCAACCACTTGAGAATTGGATTTTTTCAACTCCCCCTAATTTTTGGATCATTAGGCCACTTGCATCCTCAACATGCTTGTGGCATGCACATCCACCACACGTAAAGCATGTTGGGATTAGTTAGAAGTCCCATTCCTATAAAATTCCACCAAGCTATTATTAGGGGGCTGTACTAGTGGAATTTCCCAAACATGGATTTTGGGGCTCATTTTTAGTGCTTGAAATAATTCTCTATAGTTTTCGAATTTTGTTTGCACACATGAACTCTAAAATTTTCGTTTTGTTGTGATCTTATATCTTTTTTGTTTACGAGGAAAAAAGGGAGAGCAAAAGTTTGGACCCGAGAAAAAAAAAAAATTTGATCCCAAATGGAAATGCACAAATGCTGAGAGAGATAATTCCAAAAAGCAAAAAGTGATTTTTAAGGGTAGGCAAAAAGTGGGTTGGTAAATATCCAACCACTTGAGAATTTGATTTTTTCTACTCCCCCTAATTTTTGGATCATTAGGCTACTCGCATCCTCAACATGCTTGTGGCATGCACATCCACCACACTTAAAGCATGTTGGGATCAGTTAGAAGTCCCTTTCCTATAAAATTCCACCAAGCTATTATTAGGGGGTTGTACTAGTGGAATTTCCCAAACATGGATTTTGGGGTTCATTTTTAGTGCCTGAAATAATTCTCTATAGTTTTCGAATTTTTTTTGCACACATGAACTCTAAAATTTTTTGTTTGGTTGGGATCTTGTATCTTTTTTGTTTACGAGGAAAAATGGGAGAGCACAAGTTTGGACCCGAAAAAAAAAAAATTTGAACATCCCAAATGGAAATGCACAAATGCTGAGAGAGATAATTCCAAAAAGCAAAAAGTGATTTTAAAGGATAGGCAAAAAGTGGGTAGGTAAATATCCAACCATTTGAGAATTTGATTTTTACTACTCCCCCTAATTTTTGGATCATTAGGCCACTTGCATCCTCAACATGCTTGTGGCATGCACATCCACCACACTTAAAGCATGTTGGGATCAGTTAGAAGTCCCTTTCCTATAAAATTCCACCAAGCTATTATTAGGGGGTTGTACTTGTGGAATTTCCCAAACATGGATTTTGGGGTTCATTTTTAGTACCGGAAATAATTCTCTATAGTTTTCGAATTTTTTTTCCGCACGTGAACTCTAAAATTTTCGTTTTGGTGCGATCTTATATCTTTTTTGTTTACGAGGAAAAATGGGAGAGGACAAGTTTGGACCCGAAAAAAAAAAAAAAATTTGAACATCCCAAATGGAAAAGCACAAATGCTGAGAGAGATAATTCCAAAAAGCAAAAAGTGGGTTGGTAAATATCCAACCACTTGAGAATTTCATTTTTCTACTCCCCCTAATTTTTGGATCATTAGGCCACTGGCATCCTCAACATGCTTGTGGCATGCACATCCACCACACTTAAAGCATCTTGGGATCAGTTAGAAGTCCCTTTCTTATAAAATTCCACCAAGCTATTATTGGGGGGTTGTACTAGTGGAATTTCCCAAACATGGATTTTGGGGTACATTTTTAATGCCTGATATAATTATCTATAGTTATCGAAACTTTTTTGAACACATGAACTCTAAAATTTTCGTTTTGTTGCGATCTTATATCTATTTTGTTTACGAGGAAAAATGGAAGAGCACAACTTTGGACCCGAAAAAAAATAAAAATTTGAACATCCCAAATGGAAATGCACAAATGCTGAGAGAGATAATTCCAAAAAGCAAAAAGTGATTTTTAAGGATAAGCAAAAAGTGGGTTGGTAAATATCCAACCACTTGAGAATTGGATTTTTTCAACTCCCCCTAATTTTTGGATCATTAGGCTACTCGCATCCTCGACATGCTTGTGGCATGCACATCCACCACACTTAAAGCATGTTGGGATCAGTTAGAAGTCCCTTTCCTATAAAATTCCACCAAGCTATTATTAGGGGGTTGTACTAGTGGAATTTCCCAAACATGGATTTTGGGGTTCATTTTTAGTGCCTGAAATAATTCTCTATAGTTTTCGAATTTTTTTTTCACACATGAACTCTAAAATTTTTCGTTTGGTTGGGATCTTATATCTTTTTTGTTTACGAGGAAAAATGGGAGAGCACAAGTTTGGACCCGAAAAAAAAAAAATTTGAACATCCCAAATGGAAATGCATTAATGCTGAGGGAGATAATTCCAAAAAGCAAAAAGTGATTTTAAAGGATAGGCAAAAAGTGGGTAGGTAAATATCCAACCATTTGAGAATTTGATTTTTACTACTCCCCCTAATTTTTGGATCATTAGGCCACTTGCATCCTCCACATGCTTGTGGCATGCACATCCACCACACTTAAAGCATGTTGGGATCAGTTAGAAGTCCCTTTCCTATAAAATTCCACAAAGCTATTATTAGGGGGTTGTACTAGTGGAATTTCCCAAACATGGATTTTGGGGTTCATTTTTAGTACCTGAAATAATTCTCTATAGTTTTCGAATTTTTTTTCCGCACGTGAACTCTAAAATTTTCGTTTTGGTGCGATCTTATATCTTTTTTGTTTACGAGGAAAAATGGGAGAGGACAAGTTTGGACCCGAAAAAAAAAAAAAATTTGAACATCCCAAATGGAAAAGCACAAATGCTGAGAGAGATAATTCCAAAAAGCAAAAAGTGGGTTGGTAAATATCCAACCACTTGAGAATTTGATTTTTACTACTCCCCCTAATTTTTGGATCATTAGGCCACTTGCATCCTCAACATGCTTGTGGCATGCACATCCACCACACTTAAAGCATGTTGGGATCAGTTAGAAGTCCCTTTCCTATAAAATTCCACCAAGCTATTATTAGGGGGTTGTACTAGTGGAATTTCCTAAACATGGATTTTGGGGTTCATTTTTAGTACCTGAAATAATTCTCTATAGTTTTCGAATTTCTTTTCCGCACGTGAACTCTAAAATTTTCGTTTTGTTGCGATCTTATATCTATTTTGTTTACGAGGAAAAATGGGAGAGCACAACTTTGGACCCGAAAAAAAAAAAAAATTTGAACATCCCAAATGGAATTGCACAAATGCTGAGAGAGATAATTCCAAAAAGCAAAAAGTGATTTTTAAGGCTAAGCAAAAAGTGGGTTGGTAAATATCCAACCACTTGAGAATTGGATTTTTTCAACTCCCCCTAATTTTTGGATCATTAGGCCACTTGCATCCTCAACATGCTTGTGGCATGCACATCCACCACACATAAAGCATGTTGGGATTAGTTAGAAGTCCCATTCCTATAAAATTCCACCAAGCTATTATTAGGGGGTTGTACTAGTGGAATTTCCCAAACATGGATTTTGGGGCTCATTTTTAGTGCCTGAAATAATTCTCTATAGTTTTCGAATTTTGTTTGCACACATGAACTCTAAAATTTTCGTTTTGTTGCGATCTTATATCTTTTTTGTTTACGAGGAAAAATGGGAGAGCAAAAGTTTGGACCCGAGAAAAAAAAAAAATTTGATCCCAAATGGAAATGCACAAATGCTGAGAGAGATAATTCCAAAAAGCAAAAAGTGATTTTTAAGGGTAGGCAAAAAGTGGGTTGGTAAATATCCAACCACTTGAGAATTTGATTTTTTCTACTCCCCCTAATTTTTGGATCATTAGGCTACTCGCATCCTCAACATGCTTGTGGCATGCACATCCACCACACTTAAAGCATGTTGGGATCAGTTAGAAGTCCCTTTCCTATAAAATTCCACCAAGCTATTATTAGGGGGTTGTACTCGTGGAATTTCCCAAACATGGATTTTGGGGTTCATTTTTAGTGCCTTAAATAATTCTCTATAGTTTTTGCATTTTTTTTGCACACATGAACTCCAAAATTTTTCGTTTGGTTGGGATCTTATATCTTTTTTGTTTACGAGGAAAAATGGAAGAGCACAAGTTTGGACCCCAAAAAAAAAAAATTTGAACATCCCAAATGGAAATGCACAAATGCTGAGAGAGATAATTCCAAAAAGCGAAAAGTGATTTTAAAGGATAGGCAAAAAGTGGGTAGGTAAATATCCAACCATTTGAGAATTTGATTTTTACTACTCCCCCTAATTTTTGGATCATTAGGCCACTTGCATCCTCAACATGCTTGTGGCATGCACATCCACCACACTTAAAGCAAGATGGGATCAGTTAGAAGTCCCTTTCCTATAAAATTCCACCAAGCTATTATTAGGGGGTTGTACTAGTGGAATTTCCCAAACATGGATTTTGGGGTTCATTTTTAGTACCCGAAATAATTCTCTATAGTTTTCGAATTTTTTTTCCGCACGTGAACTCTAAAATTTTCGTTTTGGTGCGATCTTAGATCTTTTTTGTTTACGAGGAAAAATGGGAAAGGACAAGTTTGGACCCGAAAAAAAAAAAAATTTGAACATCCCAAATGGAAAAGCACAAATGCTGAGAGAGATAATTCCAAAAAGAAAAAAGTGGGTTGGTAAATATCCAACCACTTGAGAATTTGATTTTTTCTACTCCCCCTAATTTTTGGATCATTAGGCCACTTGCATCCTCAACATGCTTGTGGCATGCACATCCACCACACTTAAATCATCTTGGGATCAGTTAGAAGTCCCTTTCTTATAAAATTCCACCAAGCTATTATTAGGGGGTTGTACTAGTGGAATTTCCCAAACATGGATTTTGGGGTACATTTTTAATGCCTGATATAATTATCTATAGTTATCGAAACTTTTTTGAACACATGAACTCTAAAATTTTCGTTTTGTTGCGATCTTATATCTATTTTGTTTACGAGGAAAAATGGGAGAGCACAACTTTGGACCCGAAAAAAAAAAAAATTTGAACATCCCAAATGGAAATGCACAAATGCTGAGAGAGATAATTCCAAAAAGCAAAAAGTGATTTTTAAGGATAAGCAAAAAGTGGGTTGGTAAATATCCAACCACTTGAGAATTGGATATTTTCAACTCCCCCTAATTTTTGGATCATTAGGCCACTTGCATCCTCAACATGCTTGTGGCATGCACATCCACCACACATAAAGCATGTTGGGATTAGTTAGAAGTCCCTTTCCTATAAAATTCCACCAAGCTATTATTAGGGGGTTGTACTAGTGGAATTTCCCAAACATGGATTTTGGGGCTCATTTTTAGTGCCTGAAATAATTCTCTATAGTTTTCGAATTTTGTTTGCACACATGAACTCTAAAATTTTCGTTTTGTTGCGATCTGATATCTTTTTTGTTTACGAGGAAAAATGGGAGAGCAAAAGTTTGGACCCGAGAAAAAAAAAAATTTTGATCCCAAATGGAAATGCACAAATGCTGAGAGAGATAATTCCAAAAAGCAAAAAGTGATTTTAAAGGGTAGGCAAAAAGTGGGTTGGTAAATATCCAACCACTTGAGAATTGGATTTTTTCAACTCCCCCTAATTTTTGGATCATTAGGCCACTTGCATCCTCAACATGCTTGTGGCATGCACATCCACCACACATAAAGCATGTTGGGATTAGTTAGAAGTCCCTTTCCTATAAAATTCCACCGAGCTATTATTAGGGGGTTGTACTAGTGGAATTTCCCAAACATGGATTTTGGGGCTCGTTTTTAGTGCCTGAAATAATTCTCTATAGTTTTCGAATTTTGTTTGCACACATGAACTCTAAAATTTTCGTTTTGTTGCGATCTGATATCTTTTTTGTTTACGAGGAAAAATGGGAGAGCAAAAGTTTGGACCCGAGAAAAAAAAAAATTTTGAACATCCCAAATGGAATTGCACAAATGCTGAGAGAGATAATTCCAAAAAGCAAAAAGTGATTTTAAAGGATAGGCAAAAAGTGGGTAGGTAAATATCCAACCATTTGAGAATTTGATTTTTACTACTCCCCCTAATTTTTGGATCATTAGGCCACTTGCATCCTCAACATGCTTGTGGCATGCACATCCACCACACATAAGGCATGTTGGGATTAGTTAGAAGTCCCTTTCCTATAAAATTCCACCGAGCTATTATTAGGGGGTTGTACTAGTGGAATTTCCCAAACATGGATTTTGGGGCTCATTTTTAGTGCCTGAAATAATTCTCTATAGTTTTCGAATTTTGTTTGCACACATGAACTCTAAAATTTTCGTTTTGTTGCGATCTGATATCTTTTTTGTTTACGAGGAAAAATGGGAGAGCAAAAGTTTGGACCCGAGAAAAAAAAAAATTTTGATCCCAAATGGAAATGCACAAATGCTGAGAGAGATAATTCCAAAAAGCAAAAAGTGATTTTTAAGGGTAGGCAAAAAGTGGGTTGGTAAATATCCAACCACTTGAGAATTTGATTTTTTCTACTCCCCCTAATTTTTGGATAATTAGGCTACTCGCATCCTCAACAGGCTTGTGGCATGCACATCCACCACACTTAAAGCATGTTGGGATCAGTTAGAAGTCCCTTTCCTATAAAATTCCACCAAGCTATTATTAGGGGGTTGTACTAGTGGAATTTCCCAAACATGGATTTTGGGGTTCATTTTTAGTGCCTGAAATAATTCTCTATAGTTTTCGAATTTTTTTTGCACACATGAACTCTAAAATTTTTCGTTTGGTTGGGATCTTATATCGTTTTTGTTTACGAGGAAAAATGGGAGAGCACAAGTTTGGACCCGAAAAAAAAAAATTTGAACATCCCAAATGGAAATGCACAAATGGTGAGAGAGATAATTCCAAAAAGCAAAAAGTGATTTTAAAGGATAGGGAAAAAGTGGGTAGGTAAATATCCAACCATTTGAGAATTTGATTTTTACTACTCCCCCTAATTTTTGGATCATTAGGCCACTTGCATCCTCAACATGCTTGTGGCATGCACATCCACCACACTTAAAGCATGTTGGGATTAGTTAGAAGTCCCTTTCCTATAAAATTCCACCAAGCTATTATTAGGGGGTTGTACTAGTGGAATTTCCCAAACATGGATTTTGGGGTTCATTTTTAGTACCTGAAATAATTCTCTATAGTTTTCGAATTTTTTTTCCCCACGTGAACTCTAAAATTTTCGTTTTGGTGCGATCTTATGTCTTTTTTGTTTACGAGGAAAAATGGGAGAGGACAATTTTGGACACGAAAAAAAAAAAAATTTGAACATCCCAAATGGAAAAGCACAAATGCTGAGAGACATAATTCCAAAAAGCAAAAAGTGGGTTGGTAAATATCCAACCACTTGAGAATTTGATTTTTACTTCTCCCCCTAATTTTTGGATCATTAGGCCACTTGCATCCTCAACATGCTTGTGGCATGCACATCCACCACACTTAAAACATGTTGGGATCAGTTAGAAGTCCCTTTCCTATAAAATTCCACCAAGCTATTATTAGGGGGTTGTACTAGTGGAATTTCCCAAACATGGATTTTGGGGTTCTTTTTTAGTGCCTGAAATAATTCTCTATAGTTTTCGAATTTTTTTTGCACACATGAACTCTAAAATTTTTCGGTTGGTT
The DNA here is from genome assembly GCF_029961685.1 of Aristolochia californica. NCBI lineage: Eukaryota > Viridiplantae > Streptophyta > Magnoliopsida > Piperales > Aristolochiaceae > Aristolochia > Aristolochia californica. Next base: position 20,366,133 of record NW_027182257.1, on the reverse strand, counting down.
GGGATCTTATATTTATTTTGTTTACGAGGAAAAATGGGAGAGCACAAGTTTGGACCCGAAAAAAAAAAAATTTGAACATCCCAAATGGAAAAGCACAAATGCTGAGAGAGATAATTCCAAAAAGAAAAAAGTGGGTTGGTAAATATCCAACCACTTGAGAATTTGATTTTTTCTACTCCCCCTAATTTTTGGATCATTAGGCCACTTGCATCCTCAACATGCTTGTGGCATGCACATCCACCACACTTAAAACATGTTGGGATCAGTTAGAAGTCCCTTTCCTATAAAATTCCACCAAGCTATTATTAGGGGGTTGTACTAGTGGAATTTCCCAAACATGGATTTTGGGGTTCTTTTTTAGTGCCTGAAATAATTCTCTATAGTTTTCGAATTTTTTTTGCACACATGAACTCTAAAATTTTTCGGTTGGTTGGGATCTTATATCTTTTTTGTTTACGAGGAAAAATGGGAGAGAAAAACTTTGGACCCGAGAAAAAAAAAAAATTTGATCCCAAATGGAAATGCACAAATGCTGAGAGAGATAATTCCAAAAAGCAAAAAGTGATTTTTAAGGGTAGGCAAAAAGTGGGTTGGTAAATATCCAACCACTTGAGAATTTGATTTTTTCTACTCCCCCTAATTTTTGGATCATTAGGCTACTCGCATCCTCAACATGCTTGTGGCATGCACATCCACCACACTTAAAACATGTTGGGATCAGTTAGAAGTCCCTTTCCTATAAAATTCCACCAAGCTATTATTAGGGGGTTGTACTAGTGGAATTTCCCAAACATGGATTTTGGGGTTCATTTTTAGTGCCTGAAATAATTCTCTATAGTTTTCGAATTTTTTTTGCACACATGAACTCTAAAATTTTTCGTTTGGTTGGGATCTTATATCTTTTTTGTTTACGAGGAAAAATGGGAGAGCACAAGTTTGGACCCGAAAAAAAAAAAATTTGAACATCCCAAATGGAAATGCACAAATGCTGAGAGAGATAATTCCAAAAAGCAAAAAGTGATTTTTAAGGATAAGCAAAAAGTGGGTTGGTAAATATCCAACCACTTGAGAATTGGATTTTTTCAACTCCCCCTAATTTTTGGATCATTAGGCCACTTGCATCCTCAACATGCTTGTGGCATGCACATCCACCACACATAAAGCATGTTGGGATTAGTTAGAAGTCCCTTTCCTATAAAATTCCACCAAGCTATTATTAGGGGGTTGTACTAGTGGAATTTCCCAAACATGGATTTTGGGGCTCATTTTTAGTGCCTGAAATAATTCTCTATAGTTTTCGAATTTTGTTTGCACACATGAACACTAAAATTTTCGTTTTGTTGCGATCTTATATCTTTTTTGTTTACGAGGAAAAATGGGAGAGCAAAAGTTTGGACCCGAGAAAAAAAAAAAATTTGATCCCAAATGGAAATGCACAAATGTTGAGAGAGATAATTCCAAAAAGCAAAAAGAGATTTTTAAGGGTAGGCAAAAAGTGGGTTGGTAAATATCCAACCACTTGAGAATTTGATTTTTTCTACTCCCCCTAATTTTTGGATCATTAGGCTACTCGCATCCTCAACATGCTTGTGGCATGCACATCCACCACACTTAAAACATGTTGGGATCAGTTAGAAGTCCCTTTCCTATAAAATTCCACCAAGCTATTATTAGGGGGTTGTACTAGTGGAATTTCCCAAACATGGATTTTGGGGTTCTTTTTTAGTGCCTGAAATAATTCTCTATAGTTTTCGAATATTTTTTGCACACATGAACTCTAAAATTTTTCGTTTGGTTGGGATCTTATATCTTTTTTGTTTACGAGGAAAAATGGGAGAGCAAAACTTTGGACCCGAGAAAAAAAAAAAATTTGATCCCAAATGGAAATGCACAAATGCTGAGAGAGATAATTCCAAAAAGCAAAAAGTGATTTTTAAGGGTAGGCAAAAAGTGGGTTGGTAAATATCCAACCACTTGAGAATTTGATTTTTTCTACTCCCCCTAATTTTTGGATCATTAGGCTACTCGCATCCTCAACATGCTTGTGGCATGCACATCCACCACACTTAAAACATGTTGGGATCAGTTAGAAGTCCCTTTCCTATAAAATTCCACCAAGCTATTATTAGGGGGTTGTACTAGTGGAATTTCCCAAACATGGATTTTGGGGTTCATTTTTAGTGCCTGAAATAATTCTCTATAGTTTTCGAATTTTTTTTGCACACATGAACTCTAAAATTTTTCGTTTGGTTGGGATCTTATATCTTTTTTGTTTACGAGGAAAAATGGGAGAGCACAAGTTTGGACCCGAAAAAAAAAAAATTTGAACATCCCAAATGGAAATGCACAAATGCTGAGAGAGATAATTCCAAAAAGCAAAAAGTGATTTTTAAGGGTAGGCAAAAAGTGGGTTGGTAAATATCCAACCACTTGAGAATTTGATTTTTTCTACTCCCCCTAATTTTTGGATCATTAGGCCACTTGCATCCTCAACATGCTTGTGGCATGCACATCCACCACACTTAAAACATGTTGGGATCAGTTAGAAGTCCCTTTCCTATAAAATTCCACCAAGCTATTATTAGGGGGTTGTACTAGTGGAATTTCCCAAACATGGATTTTGGGGTTCTTTTTTAGTGCCAGAAATAATTCTCTATAGTTTTCGAATTTTTTTTGCACACATGAACTCTAAAATTTTTCTTTTGGTTGGGATCTTATATCTTTTTTGTTTACGAGGAAAAATGGGAGAGCAAAACTTTGGACCCGAGAAAAAAAAAAAATTTGATCCCAAATGGAAATGCACAAATGCTGAGAGAGATAATTCCAAAAAGCAAAAAGTGATTTTTAAGGGTAGGCAAAAAGTGGGTTGGTAAATATCCAACCACTTGAGAATTTGATTTTTTCTACTCCCCCTAATTTTTGGATCATTAGGCTACTCGCATCCTCAACATGCTTGTGGCATGCACATCCACCACACTTAAAACATGTTGGGATCAGTTAGAAGTCCCTTTCCTATAAAATTCCACCAAGCTATTATTAGGGGGTTGTACTAGTGGAATTTCCCAAACATGGATTTTGGGGTTCATTTTTAGTGCCTGAAATAATTCTCTATAGTTTTCGAATTTTTTTTGCACACATGAACTCTAAAATTTTTCGTTTGGTTGGGATCTTATATCTTTTTTGTTTACGAGGAAAAATGGGAGAGCACAAGTTTGGACCCGAAAAAAAAAAAATTTGAACATCCCAAATGGAAATGCACAAATGCTGAGAGAGATAATTCCAAAAAGCAAAAAGTGATTTTAAAGGATAGGCAAAAAGTGGGTAGGTAAATATCCAACCATTTGAGAATTTGATTTTTACTACTCCCCCTAATTTTTGGATCATTAGGCCACTTGCATCCTCAACATGCTTGTGGCATGCACATCCACCACACTTAAAGCATGTTGGCATCAGTTAGAAGTCCCTTTCATATAAAATTCCACCAAGCTATTATTAGGGGGTTGTACTAGTGGAATTTCCCAAACATGGATTTTGGGGTTCATTTTTAGTACCTGAAATAATTCTCTATAGTTTTCGAATTTTTTTTCCGCACATGAACTCTAAAATTTTCGTTTTGGTGCGATCTTATATCTTTTTTGTTTACGAGGAAAAATGGGAGAGGACAAGTTTGGACCCGAAAAAAAAAAAATTTGAACATTCCAAATGGAAAAGCACAAATGCTGAGAGAGATAATTCCAAAAAGCAAAAAGTGGGTTGGTAAATATCCAACCACTTGAGAATTTGATTTTTTCTCCTCCCCTAATTTTTGGATCATTAGGCCACTTGCATCCTCAACATGCTTGTGGCATGCACATCCACCACACTTACAGCATGTTGGGATCAGTTAGAAGTCCCTTTCTTATAAAATTCCACCAAGCTATTATTAGGGGGTTGTACTAGTGGAATTTCCCAAACATGGATTTTGGGGTACAATTTTAATGCCTGATATAATTATCTATAGTTATCGAAACTTTTTTGGACACATGAACTCTAAAATTTTCGTTTTGTTGCGATCTTATATCTATTTTGTTTACGAGGAAAAATGGGACAGCACAACTTTGGACCCGAAAAAAAAAAAAAATTTGAACATCCCAAATGGAAATGCACAAATGCTGAGAGAGTTAATTCCAAAAAGCAAAAAGTGATTTTTAAGGATAAGCAAAAAGTGGGTTGGTAAATATCCAACCACTTGAGAATTGGATTTTTTCAACTCCCCCTAATTTTTGGATCATTAGGCCACTTGCATCCTCAACATGCTTGTGGCATGCACATCCACCACACATAAAGCATGTTGGGATTAGTTAGAAGTCCCTTTCCTATAAAATTCCACCAAGCTATTATTAGGGGGTTGTACTAGTGGAATTTCCCAAACATGGATTTTGGGGCTCATTTTTAGTGCCTGAAATAATTCTCTATAGTTTTCGAATTTTGTTTGCACACATGAACACTAAAATTTTCGTTTTGTTGCGATCTTATTTCTTTTTTGTTTACGAGGAAAAATGGGAGAGCAAAAGTTTGGACCCGAGAAAAAAAAAAAATTTGATCCCAAATGGAAATGCACAAATGTTGAGAGAGATAATTCCAAAAAGCAAAAAGAGATTTTTAAGGGTAGGCAAAAAGTGGGTTGGTAAATATCCAACCACTTGAGAATTTGATTTTTTCTACTCCCCCTAATTTTTGGATCATTAGGCTACTCGCATCCTCAACATGCTTGTGGCATGCACATCCACCACACTTAAAACATGTTGGGATCAGTTAGAAGTCCCTTTCCTATAAAATTCCACCAAGCTATTATTAGGGGGTTGTACTAGTGGAATTTCCCAAACATGGATTTTGGGGTTCTTTTTTAGTGCCTGAAATAATTCTCTATAGTTTTCGAATATTTTTTGCACACATGAACTCTAAAATTTTTCGTTTGGTTGGGATCTTATATCTTTTTTGTTTACGAGGAAAAATGGGAGAGCAAAACTTTGGACCCGAGAAAAAAAAAAAATTTGATCCCAAATGGAAATGCACAAATGCTGAGAGAGATAATTCCAAAAAGCAAAAAGTGATTTTTAAGGGTAGGCAAAAAGTGGGTTGGTAAATATCCAACCACTTGAGAATTTGATTTTTTCTACTCCCCCTAATTTTTGGATCATTAGGCTACTCGCATCCTCAACATGCTTGTGGCATGCACATCCACCACACTTAAAACATGTTGGGATCAGTTAGAAGTCCCTTTCCTATAAAATTCCACCAAGCTATTATTAGGGGGTTGTACTAGTGGAATTTCCCAAACATGGATTTTGGGGTTCATTTTTAGTGCCTGAAATAATTCTCTATAGTTTTCGAATTTTTTTTGCACACATGAACTCTAAAATTTTTCGTTTGGTTGGGATCTTATATCTTTTTTGTTTACGAGGAAAAATGGGAGAGCACAAGTTTGGACCCGAAAAAAAAAAAATTTGAACATCCCAAATGGAAATGCACAAATGCTGAGAGAGATAATTCCAAAAAGCAAAAAGTGATTTTAAAGGATAGGCAAAAAGTGGGTAGGTAAATATCCAACCATTTGAGAATTTGATTTTTACTACTCCCCCTAATTTTTGGATCATTAGGCCACTTGCATCCTCAACATGCTTGTGGCATGCACATCCACCACACTTAAAGCATGTTGGCATCAGTTAGAAGTCCCTTTCATATAAAATTCCACCAAGCTATTATTAGGGGGTTGTACTAGTGGAATTTCCCAAACATGGATTTTGGGGTTCATTTTTAGTACCTGAAATAATTCTCTATAGTTTTCGAATTTTTTTTCCGCACATGAACTCTAAAATTTTCGTTTTGGTGCGATCTTATATCTTTTTTGTTTACGAGGAAAAATGGGAGAGGACAAGTTTGGACCCGAAAAAAAAAAAATTTGAACATTCCAAATGGAAAAGCACAAATGCTGAGAGAGATAATTCCAAAAAGCAAAAAGTGGGTTGGTAAATATCCAACCACTTGAGAATTTGATTTTTTCTCCTCCCCTAATTTTTGGATCATTAGGCCACTTGCATCCTCAACATGCTTGTGGCATGCACATCCACCACACTTACAGCATGTTGGGATCAGTTAGAAGTCCCTTTCTTATAAAATTCCACCAAGCTATTATTAGGGGGTTGTACTAGTGGAATTTCCCAAACATGGATTTTGGGGTACAATTTTAATGCCTGATATAATTATCTATAGTTATCGAAACTTTTTTGGACACATGAACTCTAAAATTTTCGTTTTGTTGCGATCTTATATCTATTTTGTTTACGAGGAAAAATGGGACAGCACAACTTTGGACCCGAAAAAAAAAAAAAATTTGAACATCCCAAATGGAAATGCACAAATGCTGAGAGAGTTAATTCCAAAAAGCAAAAAGTGATTTTTAAGGATAAGCAAAAAGTGGGTTGGTAAATATCCAACCACTTGAGAATTGGATTTTTTCAACTCCCCCTAATTTTTGGATCATTAGGCCACTTGCATCCTCAACATGCTTGTGGCATGCACATCCACCACACATAAAGCATGTTGGGATTAGTTAGAAGTCCCTTTCCTATAAAATTCCACCAAGCTATTATTAGGGGGTTGTACTAGTGGAATTTCCCAAACATGGATTTTGGGGCTCATTTTTAGTGCCTGAAATAATTCTCTATAGTTTTCGAATTTTGTTTGCACACATGAACACTAAAATTTTCGTTTTGTTGCGATCTTATTTCTTTTTTGTTTACGAGGAAAAATGGGAGAGCAAAAGTTTGGACCCGAGAAAAAAAAAAAATTTGATCCCAAATGGAAATGCACAAATGTTGAGAGAGATAATTCCAAAAAGCAAAAAGAGATTTTTAAGGGTAGGCAAAAAGTGGGTTGGTAAATATCCAACCACTTGAGAATTTGATTTTTTCTACTCCCCCTAATTTTTGGATCATTAGGCTACTCGCATCCTCAACATGCTTGTGGCATGCACATCCACCACACTTAAAACATGTTGGGATCAGTTAGAAGTCCCTTTCCTATAAAATTCCACCAAGCTATTATTAGGGGGTTGTACTAGTGGAATTTCCCAAACATGGATTTTGGGGTTCTTTTTTAGTGCCTGAAATAATTCTCTATAGTTTTCGAATATTTTTTGCACACATGAACTCTAAAATTTTTCGTTTGGTTGGGATCTTATATCTTTTTTGTTTACGAGGAAAAATGGGAGAGCAAAACTTTGGACCCGAGAAAAAAAAAAAATTTGATCCCAAATGGAAATGCACAAATGCTGAGAGAGATAATTCCAAAAAGCAAAAAGTGATTTTTAAGGGTAGGCAAAAAGTGGGTTGGTAAATATCCAACCACTTGAGAATTTGATTTTTTCTACTCCCCCTAATTTTTGGATCATTAGGCTACTCGCATCCTCAACATGCTTGTGGCATGCACATCCACCACACTTAAAACATGTTGGGATCAGTTAGAAGTCCCTTTCCTATAAAATTCCACCAAGCTATTATTAGGGGGTTGTACTAGTGGAATTTCCCAAATATGGATTTTGGGGTTCATTTTTAGTGCCTGAAATAATTCTCTATAGTTTTCGAATTTTTTTTGCACACATGAACTCTAAAATTTTTCGTTTGGTTGGGATCTTATATCTTTTTTGTTTACGAGGAAAAATGGGAGAGCACAAGTTTGGACCCGAAAAAAAAAAAATTTGAACATCCCAAATGGAAATGCACAAATGCTGAGAGAGATAATTCCAAAAAGCAAAAAGTGATTTTTAAGGGTAGGCAAAAAGTGGGTTGGTAAATATCCAACCACTTGAGAATTTGATTTTTTCTACTCCCCCTAATTTTTGGATCATTAGGCTACTCGCATCCTCAACATGCTTGTGGCATGCACATCCACCACACTTAAAACATGTTGGGATCAGTTAGAAGTCCCTTTCCTATAAAATTCCACCAAGCTATTATTAGGGGGTTGTACTAGTGGAATTTCCCAAACATGGATTTTGGGGTTCATTTTTAGTGCCTGAAATAATTCTCTATAGTTTTCGAATTTTTTTTGCACACATGAACTCTAAAATTTTTCGTTTGGTTGGGATCTTATATCTTTTTTGTTTACGAGGAAAAATGGGAGAGCACAAGTTTGGACCCGAAAAAAAAAAAATTTGAACATCCCAAATGGAAATGCACAAATGCTGAGAGAGATAATTCCAAAAAGCAAAAAGTGATTTTTAAGGGTAGGCAAAAAGTGGGTTGGTAAATATCCAACCACTTGAGAATTTGATTTTTTCTACTCCCCCTAATTTTTGGATCATTAGGCTACTCGCATCCTCAACATGCTTGTGGCATGCACATCCACCACACTTAAAACATGTTGGGATCAGTTAGAAGTCCCTTTCCTATAAAATTCCACCAAGCTATTATTAGGGGGTTGTACTAGTGGAATTTCCCAAACATGGATTTTGGGGTTCTTTTTTAGTGCCTGAAATAATTCTCTATAGTTTTCGAATTTTTTTTGCACACATGAACTCTAAAATTTTTCGTTTGGTTGGGATCTTATATCTTTTTTGTTTACGAGGAAAAATGGGAGAGCAAAACTTTGGACCCGAGAAAAAAAAAAATTTGATCCCAAATGGAAATGCACAAATGCTGAGAGAGATAATTCCAAAAAGCAAAAAGTGATTTTTAAGGGTAGGCAAAAAGTGGGTTGGTAAATATCCAACCACTTGAGAATTTGATTTTTTCTACTCCCCCTAATTTGTGGATCATTAGGCTACTCGCTTCCTCAACATGCTTGTGGCATGCACATCCACCACACTTAAAACATGTTGGGATCAGTTAGAAGTCCCTTTCCTATAAAATTCCACCAAGCTATTATTAGGGGGATGTACTAGTGGAATTTCCCAAACATGGATTTTGGGGTTCATTTTTAGTGCCTGAAATAATTCTCTATAGTTTTCGAATTTTTTTTGCACACATGAACTCTAAAATTTTTCGTTTGGTTGGGATCTTATATCTTTTTTGTTTACGAGGAAAAATGGGAGAGCACAAGTTTGGACCCGAAAAAAAAAAAATTTGAACATCCCAAATGGAAATGCACAAATGCTGAGAGAGATAATTCCAAAAAGCAAAAAGTGATTTTTAAAGGTAGGCAAAAAGTGGGTTGGTAAATATCCAACCACTTGAGAATTTGATTTTTTCTACTCCCCCTAATTTTTGGATCATTAGGCTACTCGCATCCTCAACATGCTTGTGGCATGCACATCCACCACACTTAAAACATGTTGGGATCAGTTAGAAGTCCCTTTCCTATAAAATTCCACCAAGCTATTATTAGGGGGTTGTACTAGTGGAATTTCCCAAACATGGATTTTGGGGTTCTTTTTTAGTGCCTGAAATAATTCTCTATAGTTTTCGAATTTTTTTTGCACACATGAACTCTAAAATTTTTCGTTTGGTTGGGATCTTATATCTTTTTTGTTTACGAGGAAAAATGGGAGAGCAAAACTTTGGACCCGAGAAAAAAAAAAAATTTGATCCCAAATGGAAATGCACAAATGCTGAGAGAGATAATTCCAAAAAGCAAAAAGTGATTTTTAAGGGTAGGCAAAAAGTGGGTTGGTAAATATCCAACCACTTGAGAATTTGATTTTTTCTACTCCCCCTAATTTTTGGATCATTAGGCTACTCGCATCCTCAACATGCTTGTTGCATGCACATCCACCACACTTAAAACATGTTGGGATCAGTTAGAAGTCCCTTTCCTATAAAATTCCACCAAGCTATTATTAGGGGGTTGTACTAGTGGAATTTTCCAAACATGGATTTTGGGGTTCATTTTTAGTGCCTGAAATAATTCTCTATAGTTTTCGAATTTTTTTTGCACACATGAACTCTAAAATTTTTCGTTTGGTTGGGATCTTATATCTTTTTTGTTTACGAGGAAAAATGGGAGAGCACAAGTTTGGACCCGAAAAAAAAAAAATTTGAACATCCCAAATGGAAATGCACAAATGCTGAGAGAGATAATTCCAAAAAGCAAAAAGTGATTTTTAAAGGTAGGCAAAAAGTGGCTTGGTAAATATCCAACCACTTGAGAATTTGATTTTTTCTACTCCCCCTAATTTTTGGATCATTAGGCTACTCGCATCCTCAACATGCTTGTGGCATGCACATCCACCACACTTAAAACATGTTGGGATCAGTTAGAAGTCCCTTTCCTATAAAATTCCACCAAGCTATTATTAGGGGGTCGTACTAGTGGAATTTCCCAAACATGGATTTTGGGGTTCTTTTTTAGTGCCTGAAATAATTCTCTATAGTTTTCGAATTTTTTTTGCACACATGAACTCTAAAATTTTTCGTTTGGTTGGGATCTTATATCTTTTTTGTTTACGAGGAAAAATGGGAGAGCAAAACTTTGGACCCGAGAAAAAAAAAAAATTTGATCCCAAATGGAAATGCACAAATGCTGAGAGAGATAATTCCAAAAAGCAAAAAGTGATTTTTAAGGGTAGGCAAAAAGTGGGTTGGTAAATATCCAACCACTTGAGAATTTGATTTTTTCTACTCCCCCTAATTTTTGGATCATTAGGCTACTCGCATCCTCAACATGCTTGTTGCATGCACATCCACCACACTTAAAACATGTTGGGATCAGTTAGAAGTCCCTTTCCTATAAAATTCCACCAAGCTATTATTAGGGGGTTGTACTAGTGGAATTTCCCAAACATGGATTTTGGGGTTCATTTTTAGTGCCTGAAATAATTCTCTATAGTTTTCGAATTTTTTTTGCACACATGAACTCTAAAATTTTTCGTTTGGTTGGGATCTTATATCTTTTTTGTTTACGAGGAAAAATGGGAGAGCACAAGTTTGGACGCGAAAAAAAAAAAATTTGAACATCCCAAATGGAAATGCACAAATGCTGAGAGAGATAATTCCAAAAAGCAAAAAGTGATTTTTAAGGGTAGGCAAAAAGTGGGTTGGTAAATATCCAACCACTTGAGAATTTGATTTTTTCTACTCCCCCTAATTTTTGGATCATTAGGCTACTCGCATCCTCAACATGCTTGTGGCATGCACATCCACCACACTTAAAACATGTTGGGATCAGTTAGAAGTCCCTTTCCTATAAAATTCCACCAAGCTATTATTAGGGGGTTGTACTAGTGGAATTTCCCAAACATGGATTTTGGGGTTCTTTTTTAGTGCCTGAAATAATTCTCTATAGTTTTCGAATTTTTTTTGCACACATGAACTCTAAAATTTTTCGTTTGGTTGGGATCTTATATCTTTTTTGTTTACGAGGAAAAATGGGAGAGCAAAACTTTGGACCCGAGAAAAAAAAAAATTTTGATCCCAAATGGAAATGCACAAATGCTGAGAGAGATAATTCCAAAAAGCAAAAAGTGATTTTTAAGGGTAGGCAAAAAGTGGGTAGGTAAATATCCAACCACTTGAGAATTTGATTTTTTCTACTCCCCCTAATTTTTGGATCATTAGGCTACTCGCATCCTCAACATGCTTGTGGCATGCACATCCACCACACTTAAAACATGTTGGGATCAGTTAGAAGTCCCTTTCCTATAAAATTCCACCAAGCTATTATTAGGGGGATGTACTAGTGGAATTTCCCAAACATGGATTTTGGGGTTCATTTTTAGTGCCTGAAATAATTCTCTATAGTTTTCGAATTTTTTTTGCACACATGAACTCTAAAATTTTTCGTTTGGTTGGGATCTTATATCTTTTTTGTTTACGAGGAAAAATGGGAGAGCACAAGTTTGGACCCGAAAAAAAAAAAATTTGAACATCCCAAATGGAAATGCACAAATGCTGAGAGAGATAATTCCAAAAAGCAAAAAGTGATTTTTAAGGGTAGGCAAAAAGTGGGTTGGTAAATATCCAACCACTTGAGAATTTGATTTTTTCTACTCCCCCTAATTTTTGGATCATTAGGCTACTCGCATCCTCAACATGCTTGTGGCATGCACATCCACCACACTTAAAACATGTTGGGATCAGTTAGAAGTCCCTTTCCTATAAAATTCCACCAAGCTATTATTAGGGGGTTGTACTAGTGGAATTTCCCAAACATGGATTTTGGGGTTCTTTTTTAGTGCCTGAAATAATTCTCTATAGTTTTCGAATTTTTTTTGCACACATGAACTCTAAAATTTTTCGTTTGGTTGGGATCTTATATCTTTTTTGTTTACGAGGAAAAATGGGAGAGCAAAACTTTGGACCCGAGAAAAAAAAAAAATTTGATCCCAAATGGAAATGCACAAATGCTGAGAGAGATAATTCCAAAAAGCAAAAAGTGATTTTTAAGGGTAGGCAAAAAGTGGGTTGGTAAATATCCAACCACTTGAGAATTTGATTTTTTCTACTCCCCCTAATTTTTGGATCATTAGGCTACTCGCATCCTCAACATGCTTGTGGCATGCACATCCACCACACTTAAAACATGTTGGGATCAGTTAGAAGTCCCTTTCATATAAAATTCCACCAAGCTATTATTAGGGGGTTGTACTAGTGGAATTTCCCAAACATGGATTTTGGGGTTCATTTTTAGTGCCTGAAATAATTCTCTATAGTTTTCGAATTTTTTTTGCACACATGAACTCTAAAATTTTTCGTTTGGTTGGGATCTTATATCTTTTTTGTTTACGAGGAAAAATGGGAGAGCACAAGTTTGGACCCGAAAAAAAAAAAATTTGAACATTCCAAATGGAAATGCACAAATGCTGAGAGAGATAATTCCAAAAAGCAAAAAGTGATTTTTAAGGGTAGGCAAAAAGTGGGTTGGTAAATATCCAACCACTTGAGAATTTGATTTTTTCTACTCCCCCTAATTTTTGGATCATTAGGCTACTCGCATCCTCAACATGCTTGTGGCATGCACATCCACCACACTTAAAACATGTTGGGATCAGTTAGAAGTCCCTTTCCTATAAAATTCCACCAAGCTATTATTAGGGGGTTGTACTAGTGGAATTTCCCAAACATGGATTTTGGGGTTCATTTTTAGTGCCTGAAATAATTCTCTATAGTTTTCGAATTTTTTTTGCACACATGAACTCTAAAATTTTTCGTTTGGTTGGGATCTTATTTCTTTTTTGTTTACGAGGAAAAATGGGAGAGCACAAGTTTGGACCCGAAAAAAAAAAAATTTGAACATCCCAAATGGAAATGCACAAATGCTGAGAGAGATAATTCCAAAAAGCAAAAAGTGATTTTAAAGGATAGGCAAAAAGTGGGTAGGTAAATATCCAACCATTTGAGAATTTGATTTTTACTACTCCCCCTAATTTTTGGATCATTAGGCCACTTGCATCCTCAACATGCTTGTGGCATGCACATCCACCACACTTAAAGCATGTTGGGATCAGTTAGAAGTCCCTTTCATATAAAATTCCACCAAGCTATTATTAGGGGGTTGTACTAGTGGAATTTCCCAAACATGGATTTTGGGGTTCATTTTTAGTACCTGAAATAATTCTCTATAGTTTTCGAATTTTTTTTCCGCACGTGAACTCTAAAATTTTCGTTTTGGTGCGATCTTATATCTTTTTTGTTTACGAGGAAAAATGGGAGAGGACAAGTTTGGACCCGAAAAAAAAAAAAATTTGAACATTCCAAATGGAAAAGCACAAATGCTGAGAGAGATAATTCCAAAAAGCAAAAAGTGGGTTGGTAAATATCCAACCACTTGAGAATTTGATTTTTTCTCCTCCCCCTAATTTTTGGATCATTAGGCCACTTGCATCCTCAACATGCTTGTGGCATGCACATCCACCACACTTACAGCATGTTGGGATCAGTTAGAAGTCCCTTTCTTATAAAATTCCACCAAGCTATTATTAGGGGGTTGTACTAGTGGAATTTCCCAAACATGGAGTTTGGGGTACATTTTTAATGCCTGATATAATTATCTATAGTTATCGAAACTTTTTTGGACACATGAACTCTAAAATTTTCGTTTTGTTGCGATCTTATATCTATTTTGTTTACGAGGAAAAATGGGAGAGCACAACTTTGGACCCGAAAAAAAAAAAAAATTTGAACATCCCAAATGGAAATGCACAAATGCTGAGAGAGATAATTCCAAAAAGCAAAAAGTGATTTTTAAGGATAAGCAAAAAGTGGGTTGGTAAATATCCAACCACTTGAGAATTGGATTTTTTCAACTCCCCCTAATTTTTGGATCATTAGGCCACTTGCATCCTCAACATGCTTGTGGCATGCACATCCACCACACATAAAGCATGTTGGGATTAGTTAGAAGTCCCTTTCCTATAAAATTCCACCAAGCTATTATTAGGGGGTTGTACTAGTGGAATTTCCCAAACATGGATTTTGGGGCTCATTTTTAGTGCCTGAAATAATTCTCTATAGTTTTCGAATTTTGTTTGCACACATGAACACTAAAATTTTCGTTTTGTTGCGATCTTATATCTTTTTTGTTTACGAGGAAAAATGGGAGAGCAAAAGTTTGGACCCGAGAAAAAAAAAAAATTTGATCCCAAATGGAAATGCACAAATGTTGAGAGAGATAATTCCAAAAAGCAAAAAGTGATTTTTAAGGGTAGGCAAAAAGTGGGTTGGTAAATATCCAACCACTTGAGAATTTGATTTTTTCTACTCCCCCTAATTTTTGGATCATTAGGCTACTCGCATCCTCAACATGCTTGTGGCATGCACATCCACCACACTTAAAACATGTTGGGATCAGTTAGAAGTCCCTTTCCTATAAAATTCCACCAAGCTATTATTAGGGGGTTGTACTAGTGGAATTTCCCAAACATGGATTTTGGGGTTCTTTTTTAGTGCCTGAAATAATTCTCTATAGTTTTCGAATTTTTTTTGCACACATGAACTCTAAAATTTTTCGTTTGGTTGGGATCTTATATCTTTTTTGTTTACGAGGAAAAATGGGAGAGCAAAACTTTGGACCCGAGAAAAAAAAAAAATTTGATCCCAAATGGAAATGCACAAATGCTGAGAGAGATAATTCCAAAAAGCAAAAAGTGATTTTTAAGGGTAGGCAAAAAGTGGGTTGGTAAATATCCAACCACTTGAGAATTTGATTTTTTCTACTCCCCCTAATTTTTGGATCATTAGGCTACTCGCATCCTCAACATGCTTGTGGCATGCACATCCACCACACTTAAAACATGTTGGGATCAGTTAGAAGTCCCTTTCCTATAAAATTCCACCAAGCTATTATTAGGGGGTTGTACTAGTGGAATTTCCCAAACATGGATTTTGGGGTTCATTTTTAGTGCCTGAAATAATTCTCTATAGTTTTCGAATTTTTTTTGCACACATGAACTCTAAAATTTTTCGTTTGGTTGGGATCTTATATCTTTTTTGTTTACGAGGAAAAATGGGAGAGCACAAGTTAGGACCCGAAAAAAAAAAATTTGAACATCCCAAATGGAAATGCACAAATGCTGAGAGAGATAATTCCAAAAAGCAAAAAGTGATTTTAAAGGATAGGCAAAAAGTGGGTAGGTAAATATCCAACCATTTGAGAATTTGATTTTTACTACTCCCCCTAATTTTTGGATCATTAGGCCACTTGCATCCTCAACATGCTTGTGGCATGCACATCCACCACACTTAAAGCATGTTGGGATCAGTTAGAAGTCCCTTTCATATAAAATTCCACCAAGCTATTATTAAGGGGTTGTACTAGTGGAATTTCCCAAACATGGATTTTGGGGTTCATTTTTAGTACCTGAAATAATTCTCTATAGTTTTCGAATTTTTTTTCCGCACGTGAACTCTAAAATTTTCGTTTTGGTGCGATCTTATATCTTTTTTGTTTACGAGGAAAAATGGGAGAGGACAAGTTTGGACCCGAAAAAAAAAAAAAATTTGAACATTCCAAATGGAAAAGCACAAATGCTGAGAGAGATAATTCCAAAAAGCAAAAAGTGGGTTGGTAAATATCCAACCACTTGAGAATTTGATTTTTTCTCCTCCCCCTAATTTTTGGATCATTAGGCCACTTGCATCCTCAACATGCTTGTGGCATGCACATCCACCACACTTACAGCATGTTGGGATCAGTTAGAAGTCCCTTTCTTATAAAATTGCACCAAGCTATTATTAGGGGGTTGTACTAGTGGAATTTCCCAAACATGGATTTTGGGGTACATTTTTAATGCCTGATATAATTATCTATAGTTATCGAAACTTTTTTGGACACATGAACTCTAAAATTTTCGTTTTGTTGCGATCTTATATCTATTTTGTTTACGAGGAAAAATGGGAGAGCACAACTTTGGACCCGAAAAAAAAAAAAAATTTGAACATCCCAAATGGAAATGCACAAATGCTGAGAGAGATAATTCCAAAAAGCAAAAAGTGATTTTTAGGGATAAGCAAAAAGTGGGTTGGTAAATATCCAACCACTTGAGAATTGGATTTTTTCAACTCCCCCTAATTTTTGGATCATTAGGCCACTTGCATCCTCAACATGCTTGTGGCATGCACATCCACCACACATAAAGCATGTTCGGATTAGTTAGAAGTCCCTTTCCTATAAAATTCCACCAAGCTATTATTAGGGGGTTGTACTAGTGGAATTTCCCAAACATGGATTTTGGGGCTCATTTTTAGTGCCTGAAATAATTCTCTATAGTTTTCGAATTTTGTTTGCACACATGAACACTAAAATTTTCGTTTTGTTGCGATCTTATATCTTTTTTGTTTACGAGGAAAAATGGGAGAGCAAAAGTTTGGACCCGAGAAAAAAAAAAAATTTGATCCCAAATGGAAATGCACAAATGTTGAGAGAGATAATTCCAAAAAGCAAAAAGTGATTTTTAAGGGTAGGCAAAAAGTGGGTTGGTAAATATCCAACCACTTGAGAATTTGATTTTTTCTACTCCCCCTAATTTTTGGATCATTAGGCTACTCGCATCCTCAACATGCTTGTGGCATGCACATCCACCACACTTAAAACATGTTGGGATCAGTTAGAAGTCCCTTTCCTATAAAATTCCACCAAGCTATTATTAGGGGGTTGTACTAGTGGAATTTCCCAAACATGGATTTTGGGGTTCTTTTTTAGTGCCTGAAATAATTCTCTATAGTTTTCGAATTTTTTTTGCACACATGAACTCTAAAATTTTTCGTTTGGTTGGGATCTTATATCTTTTTTGTTTACGAGGAAAAATGGGAGAGCAAAACTTTGGACCCGAGAAAAAAAAAAAATTTGATCCCAAATGAAAATGCACAAATGCTGAGAGAGATAATTCCAAAAAGCAAAAAGTGATTTTTAAGGGTAGGCAAAAAGTGGGTTGGTAAATATCCAACCACTTGAGAATTTGATTTTTTCTACTCCCCCTAATTTTTGGATCATTAGGCTACTCGCATCCTCAACATGCTTGTGGCATGCACATCCACCACACTTAAAACATGTTGGGATCAGTTAGAAGTCCCTTTCCTATAAAATTCCACCAAGCTATTATTAGGGGGTTGTACTAGTGGAATTTCCCAAACATGGATTTTGGGGTTCATTTTTAGTGCCTGAAATAATTCTCTATAGTTTTCGAATTTTTTTTGCACACATGAACTCTAAAATTTTTCGTTTGGTTGGGATCTTATATCTTTTTTGTTTACGAGGAAAAATGGGAGAGCACAAGTTTGGACCCGAAAAAAAAAAAATTTGAACATCCCAAATGGAAATGCACAAATGCTGAGAGAGATAATTCCAAAAAGCAAAAAGTGATTTTTAAGGGTAGGCAAAAAGTGGGTTGGTAAATATCCAACCACTTGAGAATTTGATTTTTTCTACTCCCCCTAATTTTTGGATCATTAGGCTACTCGCATCCTCAACATGCTTGTGGCATGCACATCCACCACACTTAAAACCTGTTGGGATCAGTTAGAAGTCCCTTTCCTATAAAATTCCACCAAGCTATTATTAGGGGGTTGTACTAGTGGAATTTCCCAAACATGGATTTTGGGGTTCTTTTTTAGTGCCTGAAATAATTCTCTATAGTTTTCGAATTTTTTTTGCACACATGAACTCTAAAATTTTTCGTTTGGTTGGGATCTTATATCTTTTTTGTTTACGAGGAAAAATGGGAGAGCAAAACTTTGGACCCGAGAAAAAAAAAAATTTGATCCCAAATGGAAATGCACAAATGCTGAGAGAGATAATTCCAAAAAGCAAAAAGTGATTTTTAAGGGTAGGCAAAAAGTGGGTTGATAAATATCCAACCACTTGAGAATTTGATTTTTTCTACTCCCCCTAATTTTTGGATCATTAGGCTACTCGCATCCTCAACATGCTTGTGGCATGCACATCCACCACACTTAAAACATGTTGGGATCAGTTAGAAGTCCCTTTCCTATAAAATTCCACCAAGCTATTATTAGGGGGATGTACTAGTGGAATTTCCCAAACATGGATTTTGGGGTTCATTTTTAGTGCCTGAAATAATTCTCTATAGTTTTCGAATTTTTTTTGCACACATGAACTCTAAAATTTTTCGTTTGGTTGGGATCTTATATCTTTTTTGTTTACGAGGAAAAATGGGAGAGCACAAGTTTGGACCCGAAAAAAAAAAAATTTGAACATCCCAAATGGAAATGCACAAATGCTGAGAGAGATAATTCCAAAAAGCAAAAAGTGATTTTTAAGGGTAGGCAAAAAGTGGGTTGGTAAATATCCAACCACTTGAGAATTTGATTTTTTCTACTCCCCCTAATTTTTGGATCATTAGGCTACTCGCATCCTCAACATGCTTGTGGCATGCACATCCACCACACTTAAAACATGTTGGGATCAGTTAGAAGTCCCTTTCCTATAAAATTCCACCAAGCTATTATTAGGGGGTTGTACTAGTGGAATTTCCCAAACATGGATTTTGGGGTTCTTTTTTAGTGCCTGAAATAATTCTCTATAGTTTTCGAATTTTTTTTGCACACATGAACTCTAAAATTTTTCGTTTGGTTGGGATCTTATATCTTTTTTGTTTACGAGGAAAAATGGGAGAGCAAAAGTTTGGACCCGAGAAAAAAAAAAAATTTGATCCCAAATGGAAATGCACAAATGCTGAGAGAGATAATTCCAAAAAGCAAAAAGTGATTTTTAAGGGTAGGCAAAAAGTGGGTTGGTAAATATCCAACCACTTGAGAATTTGATTTTTTCTACTCCCCCTAATTTTTGGATCATTAGGCTACTCGCATCCTCAACATGCTTGTGGCATGCACATCCACCACACTTAAAACATGTTGGGATCAGTTAGAAGTCCCTTTCCTATAAAATTCCACCAAGCTATTATTAGGGGGTTGTACTAGTGGAATTTCCCAAACATGGATTTTGGGGTTCATTTTTAGTGCCTGAAATAATTCTCTATAGTTTTCGAATTTTTTTTGCACACATGAACTCTAAAATTTTTCGTTTGGTTGGGATCTTATATCTTTTTTGTTTACGAGGAAAAATGGGAGAGCACAAGTTTGGACCCGAAAAAAAAAAATTTGAACATCCCAAATGGAAATGCACAAATGCTGAGAGAGATAATTCCAAAAAGCAAAAAGTGATTTTTAAGGGTAGGCAAAAAGTGGGTTGGTAAATATCCAACCACTTGAGAATTTGATTTTTTCTACTCCCCCTAATTTTTGGATCATTAGGCTACTCGCATCCTCAACATGCTTGTGGCATGCACATCCACCACACTTAAAACATGTTGGGATCAGTTAGAAGTCCCTTTCCTATAAAATTCCACCAAGCTATTATTAGGGGGTTGTACTAGTGGAATTTCCCAAACATGGATTTTGGGGTTCTTTTTTAGTGCCTGAAATAATTCTCTATAGTTTTCGAATTTTTTTTGCACACATGAACTCTAAAATTTTTCGTTTGGTTGGGATCTTATATCTTTTTTGTTTACGAGGAAAAATGGGAGAGCAAAACTTTGGACCCGAGAAAAAAAAAAATTTGATCCCAAATGGAAATGCACAAATGCTGAGAGAGATAATTCCAAAAAGCAAAAAGTGATTTTTAAGGGTAGGCAAAAAGTGGGTTGGTAAATATCCAACCACTTGAGAATTTGATTTTTTCTACTCCCCCTAATTTTTGGATCATTAGGCTACTCGCATCCTCAACATGCTTGTGGCATGCACATCCACCACACTTAAAACATGTTGGGATCAGTTAGAAGTCCCTTTCCTATAAAATTCCACCAAGCTATTATTAGGGGGATGTACTAGTGGAATTTCCCAAACATGGATTTTGGGGTTCATTTTTAGTGCCTGAAATAATTCTCTATAGTTTTCGAATTTTTTTTGCACACATGAACTCTAAAATTTTTCGTTTGGTTGGGATCTTATATCTTTTTTGTTTACGAGGAAAAATGGGAGAGCACAAGTTTGGACCCGAAAAAAAAAAAATTTGAACATCCCAAATGGAAATGCACAAATGCTGAGAGAGATAATTCCAAAAAGCAAAAAGTGATTTTTAAGGGTAGGCAAAAAGTGGGTTGGTCAATATCCAACCACTTGAGAATTTGATTTTTTCTACTCCCCCTAATTTTTGGATCATTAGGCTACTCGCATCCTCAACATGCTTGTGGCATGCACATCCACCACACTTAAAACATGTTGGGATCAGTTAGAAGTCCCTTTCCTATAAAATTCCACCAAGCTATTATTAGGGGGTTGTACTAGTGGAATTTCCCAAACATGGATTTTGGGGTTCTTTTTTAGTGCCTGAAATAATTCTCTATAGTTTTCGAATTTTTTTTGCACACATGAACTCTAAAATTTTTCGTTTGGTTGGGATCTTATATCTTTTTTGTTTACGAGGAAAAATGGGAGAGCAAAACTTTGGACCCGAGAAAAAAAAAAAATTTGATCCCAAATGGAAATGCACAAATGCTGAGAGAGATAATTCCAAAAAGCAAAAAGTGATTTTTAAGGGTAGGCAAAAAGTGGGTTGGTAAATATC
This sequence comes from Aristolochia californica, assembly GCF_029961685.1. Classification (NCBI taxonomy): domain Eukaryota; kingdom Viridiplantae; phylum Streptophyta; class Magnoliopsida; order Piperales; family Aristolochiaceae; genus Aristolochia; species Aristolochia californica. The sequence continues at coordinate 20,345,136 of NW_027182257.1, read as the reverse complement.
CAACCACTTGAGAATTTGATTTTTTCTACTCCCCCTAATTTTTGGATCATTAGGCTGCTCGCATCCTCAACATGCTTGTGGCATGCACATCCACCACACTTAAAACATGTTGGGATCAGTTAGAAGTCCCTTTCCTATAAAATTCCACCCAGCTATTATTAGGGGGATGTACTAGTGGAATTTCCCAAACATGGATTTTGGGGTTCATTTTTAGTGCCTGAAATAATTCTCTATAGTTTTCGAATTTTTTTTGCACACATGAACTCTAAAATTTTTCGTTTGGTTGGGATCTTATATCTTTTTTGTTTACGAGGAAAAATGGGAGAGCACAAGTTTGGACCCGAAAAAAAAAAAATTTGAACATCCCAAATGGAAATGCACAAATGCTGAGAGAGATAATTCCAAAAAGCAAAAAGTGATTTTTAAGGGTAGGCAAAAAGTGGGTTGGTAAATATCCAACCACTTGAGAATTTGATTTTTTCTACTCCCCCTAATTTTTGGATCATTAGGCTACTCGCATCCTCAACATGCTTGTGGCATGCACATCCACCACACTTAAAACATGTTGGGATCAGTTAGAAGTCCCTTTCCTATAAAATTCCACCAAGCTATTATTAGGGGGTTGTACTAGTGGAATTTCCCAAACATGGATTTTGGGGTTCATTTTTCGTGCCTGAAATAATTCTCTATAGTTTTCGAATTTTTTTTGCACACATGAACTCTAAAATTTTTCGTTTGGTTGGGATCTTATATCTTTTTTGTTTACGAGGAAAAATGGGAGAGCACAAGTTTGGACCCGAAAAAAAAAAAATTTGAACATCCCAAATGGAAATGCACAAATGCTGAGAGTGATAATTCCAAAAAGCAAAAAGTGATTTTTAAGGGTAGGCAAAAAGTGGGTTGGTAAATATCCAACCACTTGAGAATTTGATTTTTTCTACTCCCCCTAATTTTTGGATCATTAGGCTACTCGCATCCTCAACATGCTTGTGGCATGCACATCCACCACACTTAAAACATGTTGGGATCAGTTAGAAGTCCCTTTCCTATAAAATTCCACCAAGCTATTATTAGGGGGTTGTACTAGTGGAATTTCCCAAACATGGATTTTGGGGTTCTTTTTTAGTGCCTGAAATAATTCTCTATAGTTTTCGAATTTTTTTTGCACACATGAACTCTAAAATTTTTCGTTTGGTTGGGATCTTATATCTTTTTTGTTTACGAGGAAAAATGGGAGAGCAAAACTTTGGACCCGAGAAAAAAAAAAATTTGATCCCAAATGGAAATGCACAAATGCTGAGAGAGATAATTCCAAAAAGCAAAAAGTGATTTTTAAGGGTAGGCAAAAAGTGGGTTGGTAAATATCCAACCACTTGAGAATTTGATTTTTTCTACTCCCCCTAATTTTTGGATCATTAGGCTACTCGCATCCTCAACATGCTTGTGGCATGCACATCCACCACACTTAAAACATGTTGGGATCAGTTAGAAGTCCCTTTCCTATAAAATTCCACCAAGCTATTATTAGGGGGATGTACTAGTGGAATTTCCCAAACATGGATTTTGGGGTTCATTTTTAGTGCCTGAAATAATTCTCTATAGTTTTCGAATTTTTTTTGCACACATGAACTCTAAAATTTTTTGTTTGGTTGGGATCTTATATCTTTGTTGTTTACGAGGAAAAATGGGAGAGCACAAGTTTGGACCCGAAAAAAAAAAAATTTGAACATCCCAAATGGAAATGCACAAATGCTGAGAGAGATAATTCCAAAAAGCAAAAAGTGATTTTTAAGGGTAGGCAAAAAGTGGGTTGGTAAATATCCAACCACTTGAGAATTTGATTTTTTCTACTCCCCCTAATTTTTGGATCATTAGGCTACTCGCATCCTCAACATGCTTGTGGCATGCACATCCACCACACTTAAAACATGTTGGGATCAGTTAGAAGTCCCTTTCCTATAAAATTCCACCAAGCTATTATTAGGGGGTTGTACTAGTGGAATTTCCCAATCATGGATTTTGGGGTTCTTTTTTAGTGCCTGAAATAATTCTCTATAGTTTTCGAATTTTTTTTGCACACATGAACTCTAAAATTTTTCGTTTGGTTGGGATCTTATATCTTTTTTGTTTACGAGGAAAAATGGGAGAGCAAAACTTTGGACCCGAGAAAAAAAAAAAATTTGATCCCAAATGGAAATGCACAAATGCTGAGAGAGATAATTCCAAAAAGCAAAAAGTGATTTTTAAGGGTAGGCAAAAAGTGGGTTGGTAAATATCCAACCACTTGAGAATTTGATTTTTTCTACTCCCCCTAATTTTTGGATCATTAGGCTACTCGCATCCTCAACATGCTTGTGGCATGCACATCCACCACACTTAAAACATGTTGGGATCAGTTAGAAGTCCCTTTCCTATAAAATTCCACCAAGCTATTATTAGGGGGTTGTACTAGTGGAATTTCCCAAACATGGATTTTGGGGTTCATTTTTAGTGCCTGAAATAATTCTCTATAGTTTTCGAATTTTTTTTGCACACATGAACTCTAAAATTTTTCGTTTGGTTGGGATCTTATATCTTTTTTTATTTACGAGGAAAAATGGGAGAGCACAAGTTTGGACCCGAAAAAAAAAAAATTTGAACATCCCAAATGGAAATGCACAAATGCTGAGAGAGATAATTCCAAAAAGCAAAAAGTGATTTTTAAGGGTAGGCAAAAAGTGGGTTGGTAAATATCCAACCACTTGAGAATTTGATTTTTTCTACTCCCCCTAATTTTTGGATCATTAGGCTACTCGCATCCTCAACATGCTTGTGGCATGCACATCCACCACACTTAAAACATGTTGGGATCAGTTAGAAGTCCCTTTCCTATAAAATTCCACCAAGCTATTATTAGGGGGATGTACTAGTGGAATTTCCCAAACATGGATTTTGGGGTTCATTTTTAGTGCCTGAAATAATTCTCTATAGTTTTCGAATTTTTTTTGCACACATGAACTCTAAAATTTTTCGTTTGGTTGGGATCTTATATCTTTTTTGTTTACGAGGAAAAATGGGAGAGCACAAGTTTGGACCCGAAAAAAAAAAATTTGAACATCCCAAATGGAAATGCACAAATGCTGAGAGAGATAATTCCAAAAAGCAAAAAGTGATTTTTAAGGGTAGGCAAAAAGTGGGTTGGTAAATATCCAACCACTTGAGAATTTGATTTTTTCTACTCCCCCTAATTTTTGGATCATTAGGCTACTCGCATCCTCAACATGCTTGTGGCATGCACATCCACCACACTTAAAACATGTTGGGATCAGTTAGAAGTCCCTTTCCTATAAAATTCCACCAAGCTATTATTAGGGGGTTGTACTAGTGGAATTTCCCAAACATGGATTTTGGGGTTCTTTTTTAGTGCCTGAAATAATTCTCTATAGTTTTCGAATTTTTTTTGCACACATGAACTCTAAAATTTTTCGTTTGGTTGGGATCTTATATCTTTTTTGTTTACGAGGAAAAATGGGAGAGCAAAACTTTGGACCCGAGAAAAACAAAAAAATTTGATCCCAAATGGAAATGCACAAATGCTGAGAGAGATAATTCCTAAAAGCAAAAAGTGATTTTTAAGGGTAGGCAAAAAGTGGGTTGGTAAATATCCAACCACTTGAGAATTTGATTTTTTCTACTCCCCCTAATTTTTGGATCATTAGGCTACTCGCATCCTCAACATGCTTGTGGCATGCACATCCACCACACTTAAAACATGTTGGGATCAGTTAGAAGTCCCTTTCCTATAAAATTCCACCAAGCTATTATTAGGGGGTTGTACTAGTGGAATTTCCCAAACATGGATTTTGGGGTTCATTTTTAGTGCCTGAAATAATTCTCTATAGTTTTCGAATTTTTTTTGCACACATGAACTCTAAAATTTTTCGTTTGGTTGGGATCTTATATCTTTTTTGTTTACGAGGAAAAATGGGAGAGCACAAGTTTGGACCCGAAAAAAAAAAAATTTGAACATCCCAAATGGAAATGCACAAATGCTGAGAGAGATAATTCCAAAAAGCAAAAAGTGATTTTTAAGGGTAGGCAAAAAGTGGGTTGGTAAATATCCAACCACTTGAGAATTTGATTTTTTCTACTCCCCCTAATTTTTGGATCATTAGGCTACTCGCATCCTCAACATGCTTGTGGCATGCACATCCACCACACTTAAAACATGTTGGGATCAGTTAGAAGTCCCTTTCCTATAAAATTCCACCAAGCTATTATTAGGGGGTTGTACTAGTGGAATTTCCCAAACATGGATTTTGGGGTTCTTTTTTAGTGCCTGAAATAATTCTCTATAGTTTTCGAATTTTTTTTGCACACATGAACTCTAAAATTTTTCCTTTGGTTGGGATCTTATATCTTTTTTGTTTACGAGGAAAAATGGGAGAGCAAAACTTTGGACCCGAGAAAAAAAAAAATTTTGATCCCAAATGGAAATGCACAAATGCTGAGAGAGATAATTCCAAAAAGCAAAAAGTGATTTTAAAGGATAGGCAAAAAGTGGGTAGGTAAATATCCAACCATTTGAGAATTTGATTTTTACTACTCCCCCTAATTTTTGGATCATTAGGCCACTTGCATCCTCAACATGCTTGTGGCATGCACATCCACCACACTTAAAGCATGTTGGGATCAGTTAGAAGTCCCTTTCATATAAAATTCCACCAAGCTATTATTAGGGGGTTGTACTAGTGGAATTTCCCAAACATGGATTTTGGGGTTCATTTTTAGTACCTGAAATAATTCTCTATAGTTTTCGAATTTTTTTTCCGCACGTGAACTCTAAAATTTTCGTTTTGGTGCGATCTTATATCTTTTTTGTTTACGAGGAAAAATGGGAGAGGACAAGTTTGGACCCGAAAAAAAAAAAAATTTGAACATTCCAAATGGAAAAGCACAAATGCTGAGAGAGATAATTCCAAAAAGCAAAAAGTGGGTTGGTAAATATCCAACCACTTGAGAATTTGATTTTTTCTCCTCCCCCTAATTTTTGGATCATTAGGCCACTTGCATCCTCAACATGCTTGTGGCATGCACATCCACCACACTTACAGCATGTTGGGATCAGTTAGAAGTCCCTTTCTTATAAAATTCCACCAAGCTATTATTAGGGGGTTGTACTAGTGGAATTTCCCAAACATGGATTTTGGGGTACATTTTTAATGCCTGATATAATTATCTATAGTTATCGAAACTTTTTTGGACACATGAACTCTAAAATTTTCGTTTTGTTGCGATCTTATATCTATTTTGTTTACGAGGAAAAATGGGAGAGCACAACTTTGGACCCGAAAAAAAAAAAAATTTGAACATCCCAAATGGAAATGCACAAATGCTGAGAGAGATAATTCCAAAAAGCAAAAAGTGATTTTTAAGGAAAAGCAAAAAGTGGGTTGGTAAATATCCAACCACTTGAGAATTGGATTTTTTCAACTCCCCCTAATTTTTGGATCATTAGGCCACTTGCATCCTCAACATGCTTGTGGCATGCACATCCACCACACATCAAGCATGTTGGGATTAGTTAGAAGTCCCTTTCCTATAAAATTCCACCAAGCTATTATTAGGGGGTTGTACTAGTGGAATTTCCCAAACATGGATTTTGGGGCTCATTTTTAGTGCCTGAAATAATTCTCTATAGTTTTCGAATTTTTTTTGCACACATGAACACTAAAATTTTCGTTTTGTTGCGATCTTATATCTTTTTTGTTTACGAGGAAAAATGGGAGAGCAAAAGTTTGGACCCGAGAAAAAAAAAAAATTTGATCCCAAATGGAAATGCACAAATGTTGAGAGAGATAATTCCAAAAAGCAAAAAGTGATTTTTAAGGGTAGGCAAAAAGTGGGTTGGTAAATATCCAACCACTTGAGAATTTGATTTTTTCTACTCCCCCTAATTTTTGGATCATTAGGCTACTCGCATCCTCAACATGCTTGTGGCATGCACATCCACCACACTTAAAACATGTTGGGATCAGTTAGAAGTCCCTTTCCTATAAAATTCCACCAAGCTATTATTAGGGGGTTGTACTAGTGGAATTTCCCAAACATGGATTTTGGGGTTCATTTTTAGTGCCTGAAATAATTCTCTATAGTTTTCGAATTTTTTTTGCACACATGAACTCTAAAATTTTTCGTTTGGTTGGGATCTTATATCTTTTTTGTTTACGAGGAAAAATGGGAGAGCACAAGTTTGGACCCGAGAAAAAAAAACAAATTTGATCCCAAATGGAAAAGCACAAATGCTGAGAGAGATAATTCCAAAAAGCAAAAAGTGGGTTGGTAAATATCCAACCACTTGAGAATTTGATTTTTTCTACTCCCCCTAATTTTTGGATCATTAGGCCACTTGCATCCTCAACATGCCTGTGGCATGCACATCCACCACACTTAAAGCATGTTGGGATCAGTTAGAAGTCCCTTTCTTATAAAATTCCACCAAGCTATTATTAGGGGGTTGTACTAGTGGAATTTCCCAAACATGGATTTTGGGGTACATTTTTAATGCCTGATATAATTATCTATAGTTATCGAAACTTTTTTGAACACATGAACTGTAAAATTTTCGTTTTGTTGCGATCTTATATCTATTTTGTTTACGAGGAAAAAAGGGAGAGCACAACTTTGGACCCGAAAAAAAAAAAAAATTTGAACATCCGAAATGGAAATGCACAAATGCTGAGAGAGATAATTCCAAAAAGCAAAAAGTGATTTTTAAGGATAAGCAAAAAGTGGGTTGGTAAATATCCAACCACTTGAGAATTGAATTTTTTCAACTCCCCCTAATTTTTGGATCATTAGGCCACTTGCATCCTCAACATGCTTGTGGCATGCACATCCACCACACATAAAGCATGTTGGGATTAGTTAGAAGTCCCTTTCCTATAAAATTCCACCAAGCTATTAGGGGGTTGTACTAGTGGAATTTCCCAAACATGGATTTTGGGGCTCATTTTTAGTGCCTGAAATAATTCTCTATAGTTTTCGAATTTTGTTTGCACACATGAACTCTAAAATTTTCGTCTTGTTGCGATCTTATATCTTTTTTGTTTACGAGGAAAAATGGGAGAGCAAAAGTTTGGACCCAAGAAAAAAAAAAATTGATCCCAAATGGAAATGCACAAATGCTGAGAGAGATAATTCCAAAAAGCAAAAAGTGATTTTTAAGGGTAGGAAAAAAGTGGGTTGGTAAATATCCAACCACTTGAGAATTTGATTTTTTCTACTCCCCCTAATTTTTGGATCATTAGGCTACTCGCATCCTCAACATGCTTGTGGCATGCACATCCACCACACTTAAAACATGTTGGGATCAGTTAGAAGTCCCTTTCCTATAAAATTCCACCAAGCTATTATTAGGGGGTTGTACTAGTGGAATTTCCCAAACATGGATTTTGGGGTTCATTTTTAGTGCCTGAAATAATTCTCTATAGTTTTCGAATTTTGTTTGCACACATGAACTCTAAAATTTTCGTCTTGTTGCGATCTTATATCTTTTTTGTTTACGAGGAAAAATGGGAGAGCAAAAGTTTGGACCCGAGAAAAAAAAAAATTGATCCCAAATGGAAATGCACAAATGCTGAGAGAGATAATTCCAAAAAGCAAAAAGTGATTTTTAAGGGTAGGAAAAAAGTGGGTTGGTAAATATCCAACCACTTGAGAATTTGATTTTTTCTACTCCCCCTAATTTTTGGATCATTAGGCTACTCGCATCCTCAACATGCTTGTGGCATGCACATCCACCACACTTAAAACATGTTGGGATCAGTTAGAAGTCCCTTTCCTATAAAATTCCACCAAGCTATTATTAGGGGGTTGTACTAGTGGAATTTCCCAAACATGGATTTTGGGGTTCATTTTTAGTGCCTGAAATAATTCTCTATAGTTTTCGAATTTTTTTTGCACACATGGACTCTAAAATTTTTCGTTTGGTTGGGATCTTATATCTTTTTTGTTTACGAGGAAAAATGGGAGAGCCCAAGTTTGGACCCGAAAAAAAAAAAATTTGAACATCCCAAATGGAAATGCACAAATGCTGAGAGAGATAATTCCAAAAAGCAAAAAGTGATTTTAAAGGATAGGCAAAAAGTGGGTAGGTAAATATCCAACCATTTGAGAATTTGATTTTTACTACTCCCCCTAATTTTTGGATCATTAGGCCACTTGCATCCTCAACATGCTTGTGGCATGCACATCCACCACACTTAAAGCATGTTGGGATCAGTTAGAAGTCCCTTTCATATAAAATTCCACCAAGCTATTATTAGGGGGTTGTACTAGTGGAATTTCCCAAACATGGATTTTGGGGTTCATTTTTAGTACCTGAAATAATTCTCTATAGTTTTCGAATTTTTTTTCCACACGTGAACTCTAAAATTTTCGTTTTGGTGCGATCTTATATCTTTTTTGTTTACGAGGAAAAATGGGAGAGGACAAGTTTGGACCCGAAAAAAAAAAAAATTTGAACATTCCAAATGGAAAAGCACAAATGCTGAGAGAGATAATTCCAAAAAGCAAAAAGTGGGTTGGTATATCCAACCACTTGAGAATTTGATTTTTTCTCCTCCCCCTAATTTTTGGATCATTAGGCCACTTGCATCCTCAACATGCTTGTGGCATGCACATCCACCACACTTACAGCATGTTGGGATCAGTTAGAAGTCCCTTTCTTATAAAATTCCACCAAGCTATTATTAGGGGGTTGTACTAGTGGAATTTCCCAAACATGGATTTTGGGGTACATTTTTAATGCCTGATATAATTATCTATAGTTATCGAAACTTTTTTGGACACATGAACTGTAAAATTTTCGTTTTGTTGCGATCTTATATCTATTTTGTTTACGAGGAAAAATGGGAGAGCACATCTTTGGACCCGAAAAAAAAAAAAAATTTGAACATCCCAAATGGAAATGCACAAATGCTGAGAGAGATAATTCCAAAAAGCAAAAAGTGATTTTTAAGGATAAGCAAAAAGTGGGTTGGTAAATATCCAACCACTTGAGAATTGGATTTTTTCAACTCCCCCTAATTTTTGGATCATTAGGCCACTTGCATCCTCAACATGCTTGTGGCATGCACATCCACCACACATAAAGCATGTTGGGATTAGTTAGAAGTCCCTTTCCTATAAAATTCCACCAAGCTATTATTAGGGGGTTGTACTAGTGGAATTTCCCAAACATGGATTTTGGGGCTCATTTTTAGTGCCTGAAATAATTCTCTATAGTTTTCGAATTTTGTTTGCACACATGAACACTAAAATTTTCGTTTTGTTGCGATCTTATATCTTTTTTGTTTACGAGGAAAAATGGGAGAGCAAAAGTTTGGACCCGAGAAAAAAAAAAAATTTGATCCCAAATGGAAATGCACAAATGTTGAGAGAGATAATTCCAAAAAGCAAAAAGTGATTTTTAAGGGTAGGCAAAAAGTGGGTTGGTAAATATCCAACCACTTGAGAATTTGATTTTTTCTACTCCCCCTAATTTTTGGATCATTAGGCTACTCGCATCCTCAACATGCTTGTGGCATGCACATCCACCACACTTAAAACATGTTGGGATCAGTTAGAAGTCCCTTTCCTATAAAATTCCACCAAGCTATTATTAGGGGGTTGTACTAGTGGAATTTCCCAAACATGGATTTTGGGGTTCATTTTTAGTGCCTGAAATAATTCTCTATAGTTTTCGAATTTTTTTTGCACACATGAACTCTAAAATTTTTCGTTTGGTTGGGATCTTATATCTTTTTTGTTTACGAGGAAAAATGGGAGAGCACAAGTTTGGACCCGAGAAAAAAAACAAATTTGATCCCAAATGGAAAAGCACAAATGCTGAGAGAGATAATTCCAAAAAGCAAAAAGTGATTTTTAAGGGTAGGCAAAAAGTGGGTTGGTAAATATCCAACCACTTGAGAATTTGATTTTTTCTACTCCCCCTAATTTTTGGATCATTAGGCTACTCGCATCCTCAACATGCTTGTGGCATGCACATCCACCACACTTAAAACATGTTGGGATCAGTTAGAAGTCCCTTTCCTATAAAATTCCACCAAGCTATTATTAGGGGGTTGTACTAGTGGAATTTCCCAAACATGGATTTTGGGGTTCATTTTTAGTGCCTGAAATAATTCTCTATAGTTTTCGAATTTTTTTTGCACACATGAACTCTAAAATTTTTCGTTTGGTTGGGATCTTATATCTTTTTTGTTTACGAGGAAAAATGGGAGAGCACAAGTTTGGACCCGAAAAAAAAAAAATTTGAACATCCCAAATGGAAATGCACAAATGCTGAGAGAGATAATTCCAAAAAGCAAAAAGTGATTTTTAAGGGTAGGCAAAAAGTGGGTTGGTAAATATCCAACCACTTGAGAATTTGATTTTTTCTACTCCCCCTAATTTTTGGATCATTAGGCTACTCGCATCCTCAACATGCTTGTGGCATGCACATCCACCACACTTAAAACATGTTGGGATCAGTTAGAAGTCCCTTTCCTATAAAATTCCACCAAGCTATTACTAGGGGGTTGTACTAGTGGAATTTCCCAAACATGGATTTTGGGGTTCTTTTTTAGTGCCTGAAATAATTCTCTATAGTTTTCGAATTTTTTTTGCACACATGAACTCTAAAATTTTTCGTTTGGTTGGGATCTTATATCTTTTTTGTTTACGAGGAAAAATGGGAGAGCAAATCTTTGGACCCGAGAAAAAAAAAAAATTTGATCCCAAATGGAAATGCACAAATGCTGAGAGAGATAATTCCAAAAAGCAAAAAGTGATTTTTAAGGGTAGGCAAAAAGTGGGTTGGTAAATATCCAACCACTTGAGAATTTGATTTTTTCTACTCCCCCTAATTTTTGGATCATTAGGCTACTCGCATCCTCAACATGCTTGTGGCATGCACATCCACCACACTTAAAACATGTTGGGATCAGTTAGAAGTCCCTTTCCTATAAAATTCCACCAAGCTATTATTAGGGGGATGTACTAGTGGAATTTCCCAAACATGGATTTTGGGGTTCATTTTTAGTGCCTGAAATAATTCTCTATAGTTTTCGAATTTTTGTTGCACACATGAACTCTAAAATTTTTCGTTTGGTTGGGATCTTATATCTTTTTTGTTTACGAGGAAAAATGGGAGAGCACAAGTTTGGACCCGAAAAAAAAAAAATTTGAACATCCCAAATGGAAATGCACAAATGCTGAGAGAGATAATTCCAAAAAGCAAAAAGTGATTTTTAAGGGTAGGCAAAAAGTGGGTTGGTAAATATCCAACCACTTGAGAATTTGATTTTTTCTACTCCCCCTAATTTTTGGATCATTAGGCTACTCGCATCCTCAACATGCTTGTGGCATGCACATCCACCACACTTAAAACATGTTGGGATCAGTTAGAAGTCCCTTTCCTATAAAATTCCACCAAGCTATTATTAGGGGGTTGTACTAGTGGAATTTCCCAAACATGGATTTTGGGGCTCATTTTTAGTGCCTGAAATAATTCTCTATAGTTTTCGAATTTTGTTTGCACACATGAACACTAAAATTTTCATTTTGTTGCGATCTTATATCTTTTTTGTTTACGAGGAAAAATGGGAGAACAAAACTTTGGACCCGAGAAAAAAAAAAAATTTGATCCCAAATGGAAATGCACAAATTCTGAGAGAGATAATTCCAAAAAGCAAAAAGTGATTTTTAAGGGTAGGCAAAAAGTGGGTTGGTAAATATCCAACCACTTGAGAATTTGATTTTTTCTACTCCCCCTAATTTTTGGATCATTAGGCTACTCGCATCCTCAACATGCTTGTGGCATGCACATCCACCACACTTAAAACATGTTGGGTTCAGTTAGAAGTCCCTTTCCTATAAAATTCCACCAAGCTATTATTAGGGGGTTGTACTAGTGGAATTTCCAAAACATGGATTTTGGGGTTCATTTTTAGTGCCTGAAATAATTCTCTATAGTTTTCGAATTTTTTTTGCACACATGAACTCTAAAATTTTTCGTTTGGTTGGGATCTTATATCTTTTTTGTTTACGAGGAAAAATGGGAGAGCACAAGTTTGGACCCGAGAAAAAAAACAAATTTGATCCCAAATGGAAAAGCACAAATGCTGAGAGAGATAATTCCAAAAAGCAAAAAGTGGGTTGGTAAATATCCAACCACTTGAGAATTTGATTTTTTCTCCTCCCCCTAATTTTTGGATCATTAGGCTACTCGCATCCTCAACATGCTTGTGGCATGCACATCCACCACACTTAAAACATGTTAGGATCAGTTAGAAGTCCCTTTCCTATAAAATTCCACCAAGCTATTATTAGGGGGTTGTACTAGTGGAATTTCCCAAACATGGATTTTGGGGTACATTTTTAATGCCTGATATAATTATCTATAGTTATCGAAACTTTTTTGGACACATGAACTCTAAAATTTTCGTTTTGTTGCGATCTTATATCTATTTTGTTTACGAGGAAAAATGGGAGAGCACAACTTTGGACCCGAAAAAAAAAAAAAATTTGAACATCCCAAATGGAAATGCACAAATGCTGAGAGAGATAATTTCAAAAAGCAAAAAGTGATTTTTAAGGATAAGCAAAAAGTGGGTTGGTAAATATCCAACCACTTGAGAATTGGATTTTTTCAACTCCCCCTAATTTTTGGATCATTAGGCCACTTGCATCCTCAACATGCTTGTGGCATGCACATCCACCACACATAAAGCATGTTGGGATTAGTTAGAAGTCCCTTTCCTATAAAATTCCACCAAGCTATTATTAGGGGGTTGTACTAGTGGAATTTCCCAAACATGGATTTTGGGGCTCATTTTTAGTGCCTGAAATAATTCTCTATAGTTTTCGAATTTTGTTTGCACACATGAACTCTAAAATTTTCGTCTTGTTGCGATCTTATATCTTTTTTGTTTACGAGGAAAAATGGGAGAGCAAAAGTTTGGACCCGAGAAAAAAAAAAATTGATCCCAAATGGAAATGCACAAATGCTGAGAGAGATAATTCCAAAAAGCAAAAAGTGATTTTTAAGGGTAGGAAAAAAGTGGGTTGGTAAATATCCAACCACTTGAGAATTTGATTTTTTCTACTCCCCCTAATTTTTGGATCATTAGGCTACTCGCATCCTCAACATGCTTGTGGCATGCACATCCACCACACTTAAAACATGTTGGGATCAGTTAGAAGTCCCTTTCCTATAAAATTCCACCAAGCTATTATTAGGGGGTTGTACTAGTGGAATTTCCCAAACATGGATTTTGGGGTTCATTTTTAGTGCCTGAAATAATTCTCTATAGTTTTCGAATTTTGTTTGCACACATGAACTCTAAAATTTTCGTCTTGTTGCGATCTTATATCTTTTTTGTTTACGAGGAAAAATGGGAGAGCAAAAGTTTGGACCCGAGAAAAAAAAAAATTGATCCCAAATGGAAATGCACAAATGCTGAGAGAGATAATTCCAAAAAGCAAAAAGTGATTTTTAAGGGTAGGAAAAAAGTGGGTTGGTAAATATCCAACCACTTGAGAATTTGATTTTTTCTACTCCCCCTAATTTTTGGATCATTAGGCTACTCGCATCCTCAACATGCTTGTGGCATGCACATCCACCACACTTAAAACATGTTGGGATCAGTTAGAAGTCCCTTTCCTATAAAATTCCACCAAGCTATTATTAGGGGGTTGTACTAGTGGAATTTCCCAAACATGGATTTTGGGGTTCATTTTTAGTGCCTGAAATAATTCTCTATAGTTTTCGAATTTTTTTTGCACACATGGACACTAAAATTTTTCGTTTGGTTGGGATCTTATATCTTTTTTGTTTACGAGGAAAAATGGGAGAGCCCAAGTTTGGACCCGAAAAAAAAAAATTTGAACATCCCAAATGGAAATGCACAAATGCTGAGAGAGATAATTCCAAAAAGCAAAAAGTGATTTTAAAGGATAGGCAAAAAGTGGGTAGGTAAATATCCAACCATTTGAGAATTTGATTTTTACTACTCCCCCTAATTTTTGGATCATTAGGCCACTTGCATCCTCAACATGCTTGTGGCATGCACATCCACCACACTTAAAGCATGTTGGGATCAGTTAGAAGTCCCTTTCATATAAAATTCCACCAAGCTATTATTAGGGGGTTGTACTAGTGGAATTTCCCAAACATGGATTTTGGGGTTCATTTTTAGTACCTGAAATAATTCTCTATAGTTTTCGAATTTTTTTTCCGCACGTGAACTCTAAAATTTTCGTTTTGGTACGATCTTATATCTTTTTTGTTTACGAGGAAAAATGGGAGAGGACAAGTTTGGACCCGAAAAAAAAAAAATTTTGAACATTCCAAATGGAAAAGCACAAATGCTGAGAGAGATAATTCCAAAAAGCAAAAAGTGGGTTGGTAAATATCCAACCACTTGAGAATTTGATTTTTTCTCCTCCCCCTAATTTTTGGATCATTAGGCCACTTGCATCCTCAACATGCTTGTGGCATGCACATCCACCACACTTACAGCATGTTGGGATCAGTTAGAAGTCCCTTTCTTATAAAATTCCACCAAGCTATTATTAGGGGGTTGTACTAGTGGAATTTCCCAAACATGGATTTTGGGGTACATTTTTAATGCCTGATATAATTATCTATAGTTATCGAAACTTTTTTGGACACATGAACTCTAAAATTTTCGTTTTGTTGCGATCTTATATCTATTTTGTTTACGAGGAAAAATGGGAGAGCACAACTTTGGACCCGAAAAAAAAAAAAAATTTGAACATCCCAAATGTAAATGCACAAATGCTGAGAGAGATAATTCCAAAAAGCAAAAAGTGATTTTTAAGGATAAGCAAAAAGTGGGTTGGTAAATATCCAACCACTTGAGAATTGGATTTTTTCAACTCCCCCTAATTTTTGGATCATTAGGCCACTTGCATCCTCAACATGCTTGTGGCATGCACATCCACCACACATAAAGCATGTTGGGATTAGTTAGAAGTCCCTTTCCTATAAAATTCCACCAAGCTATTATTAGGGGGTTGTACTAGTGGAATTTCCCAAACATGGATTTTGGGGCTCATTTTTAGTGCCTGAAATAATTCTGTATAGTTTTCGAATTTTTTTTGCACACATGAACACTAAAATTTTCGTTTTGTTGCGATCTTATATCTTTTTTGTTTACGAGGAAAAATGGGAGAGCAAAAGTTTGGACCCGAGAAAAAAAAAAAATTTGATCCCAAATGGAAATGCACAAATGCTGAGAGAGATAATTCCAAAAAGCAAAAAGTGATTTTTAAGGGTAGGCAAAAAGTGGGTTGGTAAATATCCAACCACTTGAGAATTTGATTTTTTCTACTCCCCCTAATTTTTGGATCATTAGGCTACTCGCATCCTCAACATGCTTGTGGCATGCACATCCACCACACTTAAAACATGTTGGGATCAGTTAGAAGTCCCTTTCCTATAAAATTCCACCAAGCTATTATTAGGGGGTTGTACTAGTGGAATTTCCCAAACATGGATTTTGGGGTTCATTTTTAGTGCCTGAAATAATTCTCTATAGTTTTCGAATTTTTTTTGCACACATGAACTCTAAAATTTTTCGTTTGGTTGGGATCTTATATCTTTTTTGTTTACGAGGAAAAATGGGAGAGCACAAGTTTGGACCCGAGAAAAAAAACAAATTTGATCCCAAATGGAAAAGCACAAATGCTGAGAGAGATAATTCCAAAAAGCAAAAAGTGGGTTGGTAAATATCCAACCACTTGAGAATTTGATTTTTTCTACTCCCCCTAATTTTTGGATCATTAGGCCACTTGCATCCTCAACATGCCTGTGGCATGCACATCCACCACACTTAAAGCATGTTGGGATCAGTTAGAAGTCCCTTTCTTATAAAATTCCACCAAGCTATTATTAGGGGGTTGTACTAGTGGAATTTCCCAAACATGGATTTTGGGGTACATTTTTAATGCCTGATATAATTATCTATAGTTATCGAAACTTTTTTGAACACATGAACTGTAAAATTTTCGTTTTGTTGCGATCTTATATCTATTTTGTTTACGAGGAAAAATGGGAGAGCACAACTTTGGACCCGAAAAAAAAAAAAAATTTGAACATCCGAAATGGAAATGCACAAATGCTGAGAGAGATAATTCCAAAAAGCAAAAAGTGATTTTTAAGGATAAGCAAAAAGTGGGTTGGTAAATATCCAACCACTTGCGAATTGGATTTTTTCAACTCCCCCTAATTTTTGGATCATTAGGCCACTTGCATCCTCAACATGCTTGTGGCATGCACATCCACCACACATAAAGCATGTTGGGATTAGTTAGAAGTCCCTTTCCTATAAAATTCCACCAAGCTATTAGGGGGTTGTACTAGTGGAATTTCCCAAACATGGATTTTGGGGTTCATTTTTAGTGCGTGAAATAATTCTCTATAGTTTTCGAATTTTGTTTGCACACATGAACTCTAAAATTTTCGTCTTGTTGCGATCTTATATCTATTTTGTTTACGAGGAAAAATGGGAGAGCACAACTTAGGACCCGAAAAAAAAAAAAAATTTGAACATCCCAAATGGAAATGGACAAATGCTGAGAGAGATAATTCCAGAAAGCAAAAAGTGATTTTTAAGGATAAGCAAAAAGTGGGTTGGTAAATATCCAACCACTTGAGAATTGGATTTTTTCAACTCCCCCTAATTTTTGGATCATTAGGCCACTTGCATCCTCAACATGCTTGTGGCATGCACATCCACCACACATAAAGCATGTTGGGATTAGTTAGAAGTCCCTTTCCTATAAAATTCCACCAAGCTATTATTAGGGGGTTGTACTAGTGGAATTTCCCAAACATAGATTTTGGGGCTCACTTTTAGTGCCTGAAATAATTCTCTATAGTTTCCAATTTTGTTTGCACACATGAACACTAAAATTTTCGTTTTCTTGCGATCTTATATCTTTTTTGTTTACGAGGAAAAATGGGAGAGCAAAAGTTTGGACCCGAGAAAAAAAAAAAATTTGATCCCAAATGGAAATGCACAAATGCTGAGAGAGATAATTCCAAAAAGCAAAAAGTGATTTTTAAGGGTAGGAAAAAAGTGGGTTGGTAAATATCCAACCACTTGAGTATATGATTTTTTCTACTCCCCCTAATTTTTGGATCATTAGGCTACTCGCATCCTCAACATGCTTGTGGCATGCACATCCACCACACTTAAAGCATGTTGGGATCAGTTAGAAGTCCCTTTCCTATAAAATTCCACCAAGCTATTATTAGGGGGTTGTACTAGTGGAATTTCCCAAACATGGATTTTGGGGTTCATTTTTAGTGCCTGAAATAATTCTCTATAGTTTTCGAATTTTTTTTGCACACATGAACTCTAAAATTTTTTGTTTGGTTGGGATCTTATATCTTTTTTGTTTACGAGGAAAAATGGGATAGCACAAGTTTGGACCCGAAAAAAAAAAAATTTGAACATCCCATATGGAAATGCACAAATGCTGAGAGAGATAATTCCAAAAAGCAAAAAGTGATTTTAAAGGATAGGCAAAAAGTGGGTAGGTAAATATCCAACCATTTGAGAATTTGATTTTTACTACTCCCCCTAATTTTTGGATCATTAGGCCACTTGCATCCTCAACTTGCTTGTGGCATGCACATCCACCACACTTAAAGCATGTTGGGATCAATTAGAAGTCCCTTTCCTATAAAATTCCACCAAGCTATTATTAGGGGGTTGTACTAGTGGAATTTCCCAAACATGGATTTTGGAGTTCATTTTTAGTACCTGAAATAATTCTCTATAGTTTTCGAATTTTTTTTTCCGCAAGTGAACTCTAAAATTTTCGTTTTGGTGCGATCTTATATCTTTTTTGTTTACGAGGAAAAATGGGAGAGGACAAGTTTGGACCCGAAAAAAAAAAAAATTTGAATATCCCAAATGGAAAAGCACAAATGCTGAGAGAGATAATTCCAAAAAGCAAAAAGTGGGTTGATAAATATCCAACCACTTGAGAATTTGATTTTTTCTACTCCCCCTAATTTTTGGATCATTAGGCCACTTGCATCCTCAACATGCTTGTGG
Organism: Aristolochia californica; assembly: GCF_029961685.1. Classification (NCBI taxonomy): domain Eukaryota; kingdom Viridiplantae; phylum Streptophyta; class Magnoliopsida; order Piperales; family Aristolochiaceae; genus Aristolochia; species Aristolochia californica. The sequence continues at coordinate 20,327,020 of NW_027182257.1, read as the reverse complement.
CATGCACATCCACCACACTTAAAGCATGTTGGGATCAGTTAGAAGTCCATTTCCTATAAAATTCCACCAAGCTATTATTAGGGGGTTGTACTAGTGGAATTTCCCAAACATGGATTTTGGGGTACATTTTTAATGCCTGATATAATTATCTATAGTTATCGAAACTTTTTTGAACACATGAACTCTAAAATTTTCGTTTTGTTGCGATCTTATATCTATTTTGTTTACGAGGAAAAAAGGGAGAGCACAACTTTGGACCCGAAAAAAAAAAAATTTTGAACATCCCAAATGGAAATGCACAAATGCTGAGAGAGATAATTCCAAAAAGCAAAAAGTGATTTTTAAGGATAAGCAAAAAGTGGGTTGGTAAATATCCAACCACTTGAGAATTGGATTTTTTCAACTCCCCCTAATTTTTGGATCATTAGGCCACTTGCATCCTCAACTTGCTTGTGGCATGCACATCCACCACACATAAAGCATGTTGGGATTAGTTAGAAGTCCCTTTCCCATAAAATTCCACCAAGCTATTATTAGGGGGTTGTACTAGTGGAATTTCCCAAACATGGATTTTGGGGCTCACTTTTAGTGCCTGAAATAATTCTCTATAGTTTCCAATTTTGTTTGCACACATGAACACTAAAATTTTCGTTTTCATGCGATCTTATATCTTTTTTGTTTACGAGGAAAAATGGGAGAGCAAAAGTTTGGACCCGAGAAAAAAAAAAAATTTGATCCCAAATGGAAATGCACAAATGCTGAGAGAGATAATTCCAAAAAGCAAAAAGTGATTTTTAAGGGTAGGAAAAAAGTGGGTTGGTAAATATCCAACCACTTGAGTATTTGATTTTTTCTACTCCCCCTAATTTTTGGATCATTAGGCTACTCGCATCATCAACATGCTTGTGGCATGCACATCCACCACACTTAAAGCATGTTGGGATCAGTTAGAAGTCCCTTTCCTATAAAATTCCACCAAGCTATTATTAGGGGGTTGTACTAGTGGAATTTCCCAAACATGGATTTTGGGGTTCATTTTTAGTGCCTGAAATAATTCTCTATAGTTTTCGAATTTTTTTTGCACACATGAACTCTAAAATTTTTCGTTTGGTTGGGATCTTATATCTTTTTTGTTTACGAGGAAAAATGGGATAGCACAAGTTTGGACCCGAAAAAAAAAAAATTTGAACATCCCAAATGGAAATGCACAAATGCTGAGAGAGATAATTCCAAAAAGCAAAAAGTGATTTTAAAGGATAGGCAAAAAGTGGGTAGGTAAATATCCAACCATTTGAGAATTTGATTTTTACTACCCCTAATTTTTGGATCATTAGGCCACTTCCATCCTCAACTTGCTTGTGGCATGCAAATCCACCACACTTAAAGCATGTTGGGATCAGTTAGAAGTCCCTTTCCTATAAAATTCCACCAAGCTATTATTAGGGGGTTGTACTAGTGGAATTTCCCAAACATGGATTTTGGAGTTCATTTTTAGTACCTGAAATAATTCTCTATAGTTTTCGAATTTTTTTTTCCGCACGTGAACTCTAAAGTTTTCGTTTTGGTGCGATCTTATATCTTTTTTGTTTACGAGGAAAAATGGGAGAGGACAAGTTTGGACCCGAAAAAAAAAAAAATTTGAACATCCCAAATGGAAAAGCACAAATGCTGAGAGAGATAATTCCAAAAAGCAAAAAGTGGGTTGGTAAATATCCAACCACTTGAGAATTTGATTTTTTCTACTCCCCCTAATTTTTGGATCATTAGGCCACTTGCATCCTCAACATGCTTGTGGCATGCACATCCACCACACTTAAAGCATGTTGGGATCAGTTAGAAGTCCATTTCCTATAAAATTCCACCAAGCTATTATTAGGGGGTTGTACTAGTGGAATTTCCCAAACATGGATTTTGGGGTACATTTTTAATGCCTGATATAATTATCTATAGTTATCGAAACTTTTTTGAACACATGAACTCTAAAATTTTCGTTTTGTTGCAATCTTATATCTATTTTGTTTACGAGGAAAAATGGGAGAGCACAACTTTGGACCCGAAAAAAAAAAAAATTTTGAACATCCCAAATGGAAATGCACAAATGCTGAGAGAGATAATTCCAAAAAGCAAAAAGTGATTTTTAAGGATAAGCAAAAAGTGGGTTGGTAAATATCCAACCACTTGAGAATTGGATTTTTTCAACTCCCCCTAATTTTTGGATCATTAAGCCACTTGCATCCTCAACTTGCTTGTGGCATGCACATCCACCACACATAAAGCATGTTGGGATTAGTTAGAAGTCCCTTTCCTATAAAATTCCACCAAGCTATTATTAGGGGGTTGTACTAGTGGAATTTCCCAAACATGGATTTTGGGGCTCACTTTTAGTGCCTGAAATAATTCTCTATAGTTTCCAATTTTGTTTGCACACATGAACACTAAAATTTTCGTTTTGTTGCGATCTTATATCTTTTTTGTTTACGAGGAAAAATGGGAGAGCAAAAGCTTGGACCCGAGAAAAAAAAAAAATTTGATCCCAAATGGAAATGCACAAATGCTGAGAGAGATAATTCCAAAAAGCAAAAAGTGATTTTTAAGGATAGGCAAAAAGTGGGTAGGTAAATATCCAACCATTTGAGAATTTGATTTTTACTACTCCCCCTAATTTTTGGATCATTAGGCCACTTGCATCCTCAACTTGCTTGTGGCATGCACATCCACCACACTTAAAGCATGTTGGGATCAGTTAGAAGTCCCTTTCCTATAAAATTCCACCAAGCTATTATTAGGGGGTTGTACTAGTGGAATTTCCCAAACATGGATTTTGGAGTTCATTTTTAGTACCTGAAATAATTCTCTATAGTTTTCGAAATTTTTTTTCCGCACGTGAACTCTAAAATTTTCGTTTTGGTGCGATCTTATATCTTTTTTGTTTACGAGGAAAAATGGGAGAGGACAAGTTTGGACCCGAAAAAAAAAAAAATTTGAACATCCCAAATGGAAAAGCACAAATGCTGAGAGAGATAATTCCAAAAAGCAAAAAGTGGGTTGGTAAATATCCAACCACTTGAGAATTTGATTTTTTCTACTCCCCCTAATTTTTGGATCATTAGGCCACTTGCATCCTCAACATGCCTGTGGCATGCACATCCACCACACTTAAAGCATGTTGGGATCAGTTGGAAGTCCCTTTCTTATAAAATTCCACCAAGCTATTATTAGGGGGTTGTACTAGTGGAATTTCCCAAACATGGATTTTGGGGTACATTTTTAATGCCTGATATAATTATCTATAGTTATCGAAACTTTTTTGAACACAAGAACTCTAAAATTTTCGTTTTGTTGCGATCTTATATCTATTTTGTTTACGAGGAAAAATGGGAGAGCACAACTTTGGACCCGAAAAAAAAAAAAAATTTGAACATCCCAAATGGAAATGGACAAATGCTGAGAGAGATAATTCCATAAAGCAAAAAGTGATTTTTAAGGATAAGCAAAAAGTGGGTTGGTAAATATCCAACCACTTGAGAATTGGATTTTTTCAACTCCCCCTAATTTTTGGATCATTAGGCCACTCGCATCCTCAACATGCTTGTGGCATGCACATCCACCACACATAAAGCATGTTGGGATTAGTTAGAAGTCCCTTTCCTATAAAATTCCACCAAGCTATTATTAGGGGGTTGTACTAGTGGAATTTCCCAAACATGGATTTTGGGTTTCATTTTTAGTGCCTGAAATAATTCTCTATAGTTTTCGAATTTTTTTTGCACACATGAACTCTAAAATTTTTCGTTTGGTTGGGATCTTATATCTTTTTTGTTTATGAGGAAAAATGGGATAGCACAAGTTTGCACCCGAAAAAAAAAAAATTTGAACATCCCAAATGGAAATGCACAAATGCTGAGAGAGATAATTCCAAAAAGCAAAAAGTGATTTTAAAGGATAGGCAAAAAGTGGGTAGGTAAATATCCAACCATTTGAGAATTTGATTTTTACTACTCCCCCTAATTTTTGGATCATTAGGCCACTTGCATCCTCAACTTGCTTGTGGCATGCACATCCACCACACATAAAGCATGTTGGGATTAGTTAGAAGTCCCTTTCCTATAAAATTCCACCAAGCTATTATTAGGTGGTTGTACTAGTGGAATTTCCCAAACATGGATTTTGGGGCTCACTTTTAGTGCCTGAAATAATTCTCTATAGTTTCCAATTTTGTTTGCACACATGAACACTAAAATTTTCGTTTTCATGCGATCTTATATCTTTTTTGTTTACGAGGAAAAATGGGAGAGCAAAAGTTTGGACCCGAGAAAAAAAAAAAATTTGATCCCAAATGGAAATGCACAAATGCTGAGAGAGATAATTCCAAAAAGCAAAAAGTGATTTTTAAGGGTAGGAAAAAAGTGGGTTGGTAAATATCCAACCACTTGAGTATTTGATTTTTTCTACTCCCCCTAATTTTTGGATCATTAGGCTACTCGCATCCTCAACATGCTTGTGGCATGCACATCCACCACACTTAAAGCATGTTGGGATCAGTTAGAAGTCCCTTTCCTATAAAATTCCACCAAGCTATTATTAGGGGGTTGTACTAGTGGAATTTCCCAAACATGGATTTTGGGTTTCATTTTTAGTGCCTGAAATAATTCTCTATAGTTTTCGAATTTTTTTTGCACACATGAACTCTAAAATTTTTCGTTTGGTTGGGATCTTATATCTTTTTTGTTTATGAGGAAAAATGGGATAGCACAAGTTTGGACCCGAAAAAAAAAAAATTTGAACATCCCAAATGGAAATGCACAAATGCTGAGAGAGATAATTCCAAAAAGCAAAAAGTGATTTTAAAGGATAGGCAAAAAGTGGGTAGGTAAATATCCAACCATTTGAGAATTTGATTTTTACTACTCCCCCTAATTTTTGGATCATTAGGCCACTTGCATCCTCAACTTGCTTGTGGCATGCACATCCACCACACTTAAAGCATGTTGGGATCAGTTAGAAGTCCCTTTCCTATAAAATTCCACCAAGCTATTATTAGGGGGTTGTACTAGTGGAATTTCCCAAACATGGATTTTGGAGTTCATTTTTAGTACCTGAAATAATTCTCTATAGTTTTCGAAATTTTTTTTCCGCACGTGAACTCTAAAATTTTCGTTTTGGTGCGATCTTATATCTTTTTTGTTTACGAGGAAAAATGGGAGAGGACAAGTTTGGACCCGAAAAAAAAAAAAATTTGAACATCCCAAATGGAAAAGCACAAATGCTGAGAGAGATAATTCCAAAAAGCAAAAAGTGGGTTGGTAAATATCCAACCACTTGAGAATTTGATTTTTTCTACTCCCCCTAATTTTTGGATCATTAGGCCACTTGCATCCTCAACATGCCTGTGGCATGCACATCCACCACACTTAAAGCATGTTGGGATCAGTTGGAAGTCCCTTTCTTATAAAATTCCACCAAGCTATTATTAGGGGGTTGTACTAGTGGAATTTCCCAAACATGGATTTTGGGGTACATTTTTAATGCCTGATATAATTATCTATAGTTATCGAAACTTTTTTGAACACAAGAACTCTAAAATTTTCGTTTTGTTGCGATCTTATATCTATTTTGTTTACGAGGAAAAATGGGAGAGCACAACTTTGGACCCGAAAAAAAAAAAAAATTTGAACATCCCAAATGGAAATGGACAAATGCTGAGAGAGATAATTCCAAAAAGCAAAAAGTGATTTTTAAGGATAAGCAAAAAGTGGGTTGGTAAATATCCAACCACTTGAGAATTGGATTTTTTCAACTCCCCCTAATTTTTGGATCATTAGGCCACTCGCATCCTCAACATGCTTGTGGCATGCACATCCACCACACATAAAGCATGTTGGGATTAGTTAGAAGTCCCTTTCCTATAAAATTCCACCAAGCTATTATTAGGGGGTTGTACTAGTGGAATTTCCCAAACATGGATTTTGGGTTTCATTTTTAGTGCCTGAAATAATTCTCTATAGTTTTCGAATTTTTTTTGCACACATGAACTCTAAAATTTTTCGTTTGGTTGGGATCTTATATCTTTTTTGTTTATGAGGAAAAATGGGATAGCACAAGTTTGCACCCGAAAAAAAAAAAATTTGAACATCCCAAATGGAAATGCACAAATGCTGAGAGAGATAATTCCAAAAAGCAAAAAGTGATTTTAAAGGATAGGCAAAAAGTGGGTAGGTAAATATCCAACCATTTGAGAATTTGATTTTTACTACTCCCCCTAATTTTTGGATCATTAGGCCACTTGCATCCTCAACTTGCTTGTGGCATGCACATCCACCACACATAAAGCATGTTGGGATTAGTTAGAAGTCCCTTTCCTATAAAATTCCACCAAGCTATTATTAGGTGGTTGTACTAGTGGAATTTCCCAAACATGGATTTTGGGGCTCACTTTTAGTGCCTGAAATAATTCTCTATAGTTTCCAATTTTGTTTGCACACATGAACACTAAAATTTTCGTTTTCATGCGATCTTATATCTTTTTTGTTTACGAGGAAAAATGGGAGAGCAAAAGTTTGGACCCGAGAAAAAAAAAAATTTGATCCCAAATGGAAATGCACAAATGCTGAGAGAGATAATTCCAAAAAGCAAAAAGTGATTTTTAAGGGTAGGAAAAAAGTGGGTTGGTAAATATCCAACCACTTGAGTATTTGATTTTTTCTACTCCCCCTAATTTTTGGATCATTAGGCTACTCGCATCCTCAACATGCTTGTGGCATGCACATCCACCACACTTAAAGCATGTTGGGATCAGTTAGAAGTCCCTTTCCTATAAAATTCCACCAAGCTATTATTAGGGGGTTGTACTAGTGGAATTTCCCAAACATGGATTTTGGGGTTCATTTTTAGTGCCTGAAATAATTCTCTATAGTTTTCGAATTTTTTTTGCACACATGAACTCTAAAATTTTTCGTTTGGTTGGGATCTTATATCTTTTTTGTTTACGAGGAAAAATGGGATAGCACAAGTTTGGACCCGAAAAAAAAAAAATTTGAACATCCCAAATGGAAATGCACAAATGCTGAGAGAGATAATTCCAAAAAGCAAAAAGTGATTTTAAAGGATAGGCAAAAAGTGGGTAGGTAAATATCCAACCATTTGAGAATTTGATTTTTACTACCCCTAATTTTTGGATCATTAGGCCACTTCCATCCTCAACTTGCTTGTGGCATGCAAATCCACCACACTTAAAGCATGTTGGGATCAGTTAGAAGTCCCTTTCCTATAAAATTCCACCAAGCTATTATTAGGGGGTTGTACTAGTGGAATTTCCCAAACATGGATTTTGGAGTTCATTTTTAGTACCTGAAATAATTCTCTATAGTTTTCGAATTTTTTTTTCCGCACGTGAACTCTAAAATTTTCGTTTTGGTGCGATCTTATATCTTTTTTGTTTACGAGGAAAAATGGGAGAGGACAAGTTTGGACCCGAAAAAAAAAAAAATTTGAACATCCCAAATGGAAAAGCACAAATGCTGAGAGAGATAATTCCAAAAAACAAAAAGTGGGTTGGTAAATATCCAACCACTTGAGAATTTGATTTTTTCTACTCCCCCTAATTTTTGGATCATTAGGCCACTTGCATCCTCAACATGCTTGTGGCATGCACATCCACCACACTTAAAGCATGTTGGGATCAGTTAGAAGTCCATTTCCTATAAAATTCCACCAAGCTATTATTAGGGGGTTGTACTAGTGGAATTTCCCAAACATGGATTTTGGGGTACATTTTTAATGCCTGATATAATTATCTATAGTTATCGAAACTTTTTTCAACACATGCACTCTAAAATTTTCGTTTTGTTGCGATCTTATATCTATTTTGTTTACGAGGAAAAATGGGAGAGCACAACTTTGGACCCGAAAAAAAAAAAAATTTTGAACATCCCAAATGGAAATGCACAAATGCTGAGAGAGATAATTCCCAAAAGCAAAAAGTGATTTTTAAGGATAAGCAAAAAGTGGGTTGGTAAATATCCAACCACTTGAGAATTGGATTTTTTCAACTCCCCCTAATTTTTGGATCATTAAGCCACTTGCATCCTCAACTTGCTTGTGGCATGCACATCCACCACACATAAAACATGTTGGGATTCGTTAGAAGTCCCTTTCCTATAAAATTCCACCAAGCTATTATTAGGGGGTTGTACTAGTGGAATTTCCCAAACATGGATTTTGGGGCTCACTTTTAGTGCCTGAAATAATTCTCTATAGTTTCCAATTTTGTTTGCACACATGAACACTAAAATTTTCGTTTTGTTGCGATCTTATATCTTTTTTGTTTACGAGGAAAAATGGGAGAGCAAAAGTTTGGACCCGAGAAAAAAAAAAAATTTGATCCCAAATGGAAATGCACAAATGCTGAGAGAGATAATTCCAAAAAGCAAAAAGTGATTTTTAAGGGTAGGAAAAAAGTGGGTTGGTAAATATCCAACCACTTGAGTATTTGATTTTTTCTACTCCCCATAATTTTTGGATCATTAGGCTACTCGCATCCTCAACATGCTTGTGGCATGCACATCCACCACACTTAAAGCATGTTGCGATCAGTTAGAAGTCCCTTTCCTATAAAATTCCACCAAGCTATTATTAGGGGGTTGTACTAGTGGAATTTCCCAAACATGGATTTTGGGTTTCATTTTTAGTGCCTGAAATAATTCTCTATAGTTTTCGAATTTTTTTTGCACACATGAACTCTAAAATTTTTCGTTTGGTTGGGATCTTATATCTTTTTTGTTTATGAGGAAAAATGGGATAGCACAAGTTTGGACCCGAAAAAAAAAAAATTTGAACATCCCAAATGGAAATGCACAAATGCTGAGAGAGATAATTCCAAAAAGCAAAAAGTGATTTTAAAGGATAGGCAAAAAGTGGGTAGGTAAATATCCAACCATTTGAGAATTTGATTTTTACTACTCCCCCTAATTTTTGGATCATTAGGCCACTTGCATCCTCAACTTGCTTGTGGCATGCACATCCACCACACTTAAAGCATGTTGGGATCAGTTAGAAGTCCCTTTCCTATAAAATTCCACCAAGCTATTATTAGGGGGTTGTACTAGTGGAATTTCCCAAACATGGATTTTGGAGTTCATTTTTAGTACCTGAAATAATTCTCTATAGTTTTCGAATTTTTTTTTCCGCACGTGAACTCTAAAATTTTCGTTTTGGTGCGATCTTATATCTTTTTTGTTTACGAGGAAAAATGGGAGAGGACAAGTTTGGACCCGAAAAAAAAAAAAATTTGAACATCCCAAATGGAAAAGCACAAATGCTGAGAGAGATAATTCCAAAAAGCAAAAAGTGGGTTGGTAAATATCCAACCACTTGAGAATTTGATTTTTTCTACTCCCCCTAATTTTTGGATCATTAGGCCACTTGCATCCTCAACATGCCTGTGGCATGCACATCCACCACACTTAAAGCATGTTGGGATCAGTTAGAAGTCCCTTTCTTATAAAATTCCACCAAGCTATTATTAGGGGGTTGTACTAGTGGAATTTCCCAAACATGGATTTTGGGGTACATTTTTAATGCCTGATATAATTATCTATAGTTATCGAAACTTTTTTGAACACATGAACTCTAAAATTTTCGTTTTGTTGCGATCTTATTTCTATTTTGTTTACGAGGAAAAATGGGAGAGCACAACTTTGGACCCGAAAAAAAAAAAAAATTTGAACATCCCAAATGGAAATGGACAAATGCTGAGAGAGATAATTCAAAAAAGCAAAAAGTGATTTTTAAGGATAAGCAAAAAGTGGGTTGGTAAATATCCAACCACTTGAGAATTGGACTTTTTCAACTCCCCCTAATTTTTGGATCATTAGGCCACTTGCATCCTCAACATGCTTGTGGCATGCACATCCACCACACATAAAGCATGTTGGGATTAGTTAGAAGTCCCTTTCCTATAAAATTCCACCAAACTATTATTAGGGGGTCGTACTAGTGGAATTTCCCAAACATGGATTTTGGGGATCATTTTTAGTGCCTGAAATAATTCTCTATAGTTTTTGAATTTTGTTTGCACACATGAACTCTAAAATTTTCGTTTTGTTGCGATCTTATATCTTTTTTGTTTACGAGGAAAAATGGGAGAGCAAAAGTTTGGACCCAAGAAAAAAAAAAAATTTTATCCCAAATGGAAATGCACAAATGCTGAGAGACATAATTCCAAAAAGCAAAAAGTGATTTTTAAGGGTAGGCAAAAAGTGGGTTGGTAAATATCCAACCACTTGAGAATTTGATTTTTTCTACTCCCCCTAATTTTTGGATCATTAGGCTACTCGCATCCTCAACATGCTTGTGGCTTGCACATCCACCACACTTAAAGCATGTTGGGATCAGTTAGAAGTCCCTTTCCTATAAAATTCCACCAAGCTATTATTAGGGGGTTGTACTAGTGGAATTTCCCAAACATGGATTTTGGGGTTCCTTTTTAGTTCCTGAAATAATTCTCTATAGTTTTCGAATTTTTTTTGCACACATGAACTCTAAAATTTTTCGTTTGGTTGGGATCTTATATCTTTTTTGTTTACGAGGAAAAATGGGAGAGCGCAAGTTTGGACCCGAAAAAAATAAATTTGAACATCCCAAGTGGAAATGCACAAATGCTGAGGGAGATAATTCCAAAAAGCAAAAAGTGATTTTAAAGGATAGGCAAAAAGTGGGTAGGTAAATATCCAACCATTTGAGAATTTGATTTTTACTACTCCCCCAAATTTTTGGATCATTAGGCCACTTGCATCCTCAACATGCTTGTGGCATGCACATCCACCACACTTAAAGCATGTTGGGATCAGTTAGAAGTCCCTTTCCTATAAAATTCCACCAAGCTATTATTAGGGGGTTGTACTAGTGGAATTTCCCAAACATGGATTTTGGGGTTCATTTTTAGTACCTGAAATAATTCTCTATAGTTTTCGAATTTTTTTTCCACACGTGAACTCTAAAATTTTCGTTTTGGTGCGATCTTATATCTATTTTGTTTACGAGAAAAAATGGGAGAGGACAAGTTCGGACCCGAAAAAAAAAAAAAATTTGAACATCCCAAATGGAAAAGCACAAATGCTGAGAGAGATAATTCCAAAAAGCAAAAAGTGGGTTGGTAAATATCCAACCACTTGAGAATTTGATTTTTTCTACTCCCCCTAATTTTTGGATCATTAGGCCACTTGCATCCTCAACATGCCTGTGGCATGCACATCCACCACACTTAAAGCATGTTGGGATCAGTTAGAAGTCCCTTTCTTATAAAATTCCACCAAGCTATTATTAGGGGGTTGTACTAGTGGAATTTCCCAAACATGGATTTTGGGGTACATTTCTAATGCCTGATATAATTATCTATAGTTATCGAAACTTTTTTGAACACATGAACTCTAAAATTTTCGTTTTGTTGCGATCTTATATCTATTTTGTTTACGAGGAAAAATGGGAGAGCACAACTTTGGACCCGAAAAAAAAAAAAAATTTGAACATCCCAAATGGAAATGCACAAATGCTGAGAGAGATAATTCCAAAAAGCAAAAAGTGATTTTTAAGGATAAGGAAAAAGTGGGTTGGTAAATATCCAACGACTTGAGAATTGGATTTTTTCAACTCCACCTAATTTTTGGATCATTAGGACACTTGCATCCTCAACATGCTTGTGGCATGCACATCCACCACACTTAAAGCATGTTGGGATCAGTTAGAAGTCCCTTTCTTATAAAATTCCACCAAGCTATTATTAGGGGGTTGTACTAGTGGAATTTCCCAAACATGGATTTTGGGGTACATTTTTAATCCCTGATATAATTATCTATAGTTATCGAAACTTTTTTGAACACATGAACTCTAAAATTTTCGATTTGTTGCGATCTTATATCTATTTTGTTTACGAGGAAAAATGGGAGAGCACAACTTTGGACCCGAAAAAAAAAAAAAATTTGAACATCCCAAGTGGAAATGCACAAATGCTGAGAGAGATAATTCCAAAAAGCAAAAAGTGATTTTAAAGGATAGGCAAAAAGTGGGTAGGTAAATATCCAACCATTTGAGAATTTGATTTTTACTACTCCCCCAAATTTTTGGATCATTAGGCCACTTGCATCCTCAACATGCTTGTGGCATGCACATCCACCACACTTAAAGCATGTTGGGATCAGTTAGAAGTCCCTTTCCTATAAAATTCCACCAAGCTATTATTAGGGGGTTGTACTAGTGGAATTTCCCAAACATGGATTTTGGGGTTCATTTTTAGTACCTGAAATAATTCTCTATAGTTTTCGAATTTTTTTTCCGCACGTGAACTCTAAAATTTTCGTTTTGGTGCGATCTTATATCTATTTTGTTTACGAGGAAAAATGGGAGAGGACAAGTTCGGACCCGAAAAAAAAAAAAAATTTGAACATCCCAAATGGAAAAGCACAAATGCTGAGAGAGATAATTCCAAAAAGCAAAAAGTGGGTTGGTAAATATCCAACCCCTTGAGAATTTGATTTTTTCTACTCCCCCTAATTTTTGGATCATTAGGCCACTTGCATCCTCAACATGCTTGTGGCATGCACATCCACCACACTTAAAGCATGTTGGGATCAGTTAGAAGTCCCTTTCTTATAAAATTCCACCAAGCTATTATTAGGGGGTTGTACTAGTGGAATTTCCCAAACATGGATTTTGGGGTACATTTTTAATCCCTGATATAATTATCTATAGTTATCGAAACTTTTTTGAACACATGAACTCTAAAATTTTCGTTTTGTTGCGATCTTATATCTATTTTGTTTACGAGGAAAAATGGGAGAGCACAACTTTGGACCCGAAAACAAAAAAAATTTGAACATCCCAAATGGAAATGCACAAATGCTGAGAGAGATAATTCCAAAAAGCAAAAAGTGATTTTTAAGGATAAGCAAAAAGTGGGTTGGTAAATATCCAACCACTTGAGAATTGGATTTTTTCAACTCCCCCTAATTTTTGGATCATTAGGCCACTTGCATCCTCAACATGCTTGTGGCATGCACATCCACCACACATAAAGCATGTTGGGATTAGTTAGAAGTCCCTTTCCACCAAGCTATTATTAGGGGGTTGTACTAGTGGAATTTCCCAAACATGGATTTTGGGGCTCATTTTTAGTGCCTGAAATAATTCTCTATAGTTTTCGAATTTTGTTTGCACACATGAACTCTCAAATTTTCGTTTTGTTGCGATCTTATATCTTTTTTGTTTACGAGGAACAATGGGAGAGCAAAAGTTTGGACCCGAGAAAAAAAAAATTTGATCCCAAATTGAAATGCACAAATGCTGAGAGACATAATTCCAAAAAGCAAAAAGTGATTTTTAAGGGTAGGCAAAAAGTGGGTTGGTAAATATCCAACCACTTGAGAATTTGATTTTTTCTACTCCCCCTAATTTTTGGATCATTAGGCTACTCGCATCCTCAACATGCTTGTGGCATGCACATCCACCACACTTAAAGCTTGTTGGGATCAGTTAGAAGTCCCTTTCCTATAAAATTCCACCAAGCTATTATTAGGGGGTTGTACTAGTGGAATTTCCCAAACATGGATTTTGGGGTTCCTTTTTAGTGCCTGAAATAATTCTCTATAGTTTTCGAATTTTTTTTGCACACATGAACTCTAAAATTTTTCGTTTGGTTGGGATCTTTTATCTTTTTTGTTTACGAGGAAAAATGGGAGAGCGCAAGTTTGGACCCCAAAAAAAAAAAATTTGAACATCCCAAGTGGAAATGCACAAATGCTGAGAGAGATAATTCCAAAAAGCAAAAAGTGATTTTAAAGGATAGGCAAAAAGTGGGTAGGTAAATATCCAACCATTTGAGAATTTGATTTTTACTACTCCCCCTAATTTTTGGATCATTAGGCCACTTGCATCCTCAACATTCTTGTGGCATGCACATCCACCGTACTTAAAGCATGTTGGGATCAGTTAGAAGTCCCTTTCCTATAAAATTCCACCAAGCTATTATTAGGGGGTTGTACTAGTGGAATTTACCAAACATGGATTTTGGGGTTCATTTTTAGTACCTGAAATAATTCTCTATAGTTTTCGAATTTTTTTTCCGCACATGAACTCTAAAATTTTCGTTCTGGTGTGATCTTATATCTTTTTTGTTTACGAGGAAAAATGGGAGAGGACAAGTTTGGACCCGAAAAAAAAAAAAATTTGAACATCCCAAATGGAAAAGCACAAATGCTGAGAGAGATAATTTCAAAAAGCAAAAAGTGGGTTGGTAAATATCCAACCACTTGAGAATTTGATTTTTTCTAGTCCCCCTAATTTTTTGATCATTAGGCCACTTGCATCCTCAACTTGCTTGTGGCATGCACATCCACCACACTTAAAGCATGTTGGGATCAGTTAGAAGTCCCTTTCTTATAAAATTCCACCAAGCTATTTTTAGGGGGTTGTACTAGTGGAATTTCCCAAACATGGATTTTGGGGTACATTTTTAATGCCTGATATAATTATCTATGGTTATCGAAACTTTTTTGAACACATGAACTCTAAAATTTTCGTTTTGTTGCGATCTTATATCTAATTTGTTTACGAGGAAAAATGGGAGAGCACAACTTTGGACCCGAAAAAAAAAAAAAATTTGAACATCCAAAATGGAAATGCACAAATGCTGAGAGAGATAATTCCAAAAAGCAAAAAGTGATTTTTAAGGATAAGCAAAAAGTGGGTTGGTAAATATCCAACCACATGAGAATTGGATTTTTTCAACTACCCCTAATTTTTGGATCATTAGGCCACTTGCATCCTCAACTTGCTTGTGGCATGCACATCCACCACACATAAAGCATGTTGGGATTAGTTAGAAGTCCCTTTCCTATACAATTCCACCAAGCTATTATTAGGGGGTTGTACTAGTGGAATTTCCCAAACATGGATTTTGGGGCTCATTTTTAGTGCCTGAAATAATTCTCTATAGTTTTCGAATTTTTTTTGCACACATGAACTCTAAAATTTTCGTTTTGTTGCGATCTTATATCTTTTTTGTTTACGAGGAAAAATGGGAGAGCACAAGTTTGGACCCGAAAAAAAAAAAAATTTGAACATCCCAAATGGAAAAGCACAAATGCTGAGAGAGATAATTCCAAAAAGCAAAAAGTGGGTTGGTAAATATCCAACCACTTGAGAATTTGATTTTTTCTACTCCCCCTAATTTTTGGATCATTAGGCCACTTGCAAACTCAACATGCATGTGGCATGCACATCCACCACACTTAAAGCATGTTGGGATCAGTTAGAAGTCCCTTTCCTATAAAATTCCACCAAGCTATTATTAGGGGGTTGTACTAGTGGAATTTCCCTAACATGGATTTTGGGGTTCATTTGTAGTGCCTGAAATAATTCTCTATAGTTTTCGAATTTTTTTTGCACACATGAACTCTAAAATTTTCGTTTGGTGGCAATCTTATATCTTTTTTGTTTACGAGGAAAAATGGGAGAGCACAAGTTTGGACCCAAAAAAAAAAAATTTGAACATCCCAAATTGAAATGCACAAATGCTGAGAGAGATAATTCCACAAAGCAAAAAGTGATTTTTAAGGATAGGCAAAAAGTGGGTTGGTAAATATGCAACCACTTGAGAATTTGATTTTTTCTAGTCCCCCTAATTTTTTGATCATTAGGCCACTTGCATCCTCAACATGCTTGTGGCATGCACATCCACCACACTTAAAGCATGTTGGGATCAGTTAGAAGTCCCTTTCTTATAAAATTCCACCAAGCTATTTTTAGGGGGTTGTACTAGTGGAATTTCCCAAACATGGATTTTGGGGTACATTTTTAATGCCTGATATAATTATCTATGGTTATCGAAACTTTTTTGAACACATGAACTCTAAAAGTTTCATTTTGTTGCGATCTTATATCTATTTTGTTTACGAGGAAAAATGGGAGAGCACAACTTTGGACCCGAAAAAAAAAAAAAATTTGAACATCCCAAATGGAAATGCACAAATGCTGAGAGAGATAATTCCAAAAAGCAAAAAGTGATTTTTAAGGATAAGCAAAAAGTGGGTTGGTAAATATCCAACCACATGAGAATTGGATTTTTTCAACTCCCCCTAATTTTTGGATCATTAGGCCACTTGCATCCTCAACTTGCTTGTGGCATGCACATCCACCACACATAAAGCATGTTGGGATTAGTTAGAAGTCCCTTTCCTATAAAATTCCACCAAGCTATTATTAGGGGGTTGTACTAGTGGAATTTCCCAAACATGGATTTTGGGGCTCATTTTTAGTGCCTGAAATAATTCTCTATAGTTTTCGAATTTTTTTTGCACTCATGAACTCTAAAATTTTCGTTTTGTTGCGATCTTATATCTTTTTTGTTTACGAGGAAAAATGGGAGAGCACAAGTTTGGACCCGAAAAAAAAAAAAATTTGAACATCCCAAATGGAAAAGCACAAATGCTGAGAGAGATAATTCCAAAAAGCAAAAAGTGGGTTGGTAAATATCCAACCACTTGAGAATTTGATTTTTTCTACTCCCCCTAATTTTTGGATCATTAGGCCACTTGCAAACTCAACATGCATGTGGCATGCACATCCACCACACTTAAAGCATGTTGGGATCAGTTAGAAGTCCCTTTCCTATAAAATTCCACCAAGCTATTATTAGGGGGTTGTGCTAGTGGAATTTCCCTAACATGGATTTTGGGGTTCATTTGTAGTGCCTGAAATAATTCTCTATAGTTTTCGAATTTTTTTTGCACACATGAACTCTAAAATTTTCGTTTGGTGGCAATCTTATATCTTTTTTGTTTACGAGGAAAAATGGGAGAGCACAAGTTTGGACCCAAAAAAAAAAAATTTGAACATCCCAAATTGAAATGCACAAATGCTGAGAGAGATAATTCCACAAAGCAAAAAGTGATTTTTAAGGATAGGCAAAAAGTGGGTTGGTAAATATGCAACCACTTGAGAATTTGATTTTTTCTAGTCCCCCTAATTTTTTGATCATTAGGCCACTTGCATCCTCAACATGCTTGTGGCATGCACATCCACCACACTTAAAGCATGTTGGGATCAGTTAGAAGTCCCTTTCTTATAAAATTCCACCAAGCTATTTTTAGGGGGTTGTACTAGTGGAATTTCCCAAACATGGATTTTGGGGTACATTTTTAATGCCTGATATAATTATCTATGGTTATCGAAACTTTTTTGAACACATGAACTCTAAAAGTTTCGTTTTGTTGCGATCTTATATCTATTTTGTTTACGAGGAAAAATGGGAGAGCACAACTTTGGACCCGAAAAAAAAAAAAAATTTGAACATCCCAAATGGAAATGCACAAATGCTGAGAGAGATAATTCCAAAAAGCAAAAAGTGATTTTTAAGGATAAGCAAAAAGTGGGTTGGTAAATATCCAACCACATGAGAATTGGATTTTTTCAACTCCCCCTAATTTTTGGATCATTAGGCCACTTGCATCCTCAACTTGCTTGTGGCATGCACATCCACCACACATAAAGCATGTTGGGATTAGTTAGAAGTCCCTTTCCTATAAAATTCCACCAAGCTATTATTAGGGGGTTGTACTAGTGGAATTTCCCAAACATGGATTTTGGGCCTCATTTTTAGTGCCTGAAATAATTCTCTATAGTTTTCGAATTTTTTTTGCACTCATGAACTCTAAAATTTTCATTTTGTTGCGATCTTATATCTTTTTTGTTTACGAGGAAAAATGGGAGAGCACAAGTTTGGACCCGAAAAAAAAAAAAATTTGAACATCCCAAATGGAAAAGCACAAATGCTGAGAGAGATAATTCCAAAAAGCAAAAAGTGGGTTGGTAATTATCCAACCACTTGAGAATTTGATTTTTTCTACTCCCCCTAATTTTTGGATCATTAGGCCACTTGCAAACTCAACATGCATGTGGCATGCACATCCACCACACTTAAAGCATGTTGGGATCAGTTAGAAGTCCCTTTCCTATAAAATTCCACCAAGCTATTATTAGGGGGTTGTACTAGTGGAATTTCCCTAACATGGATTTTGGGGTTCATTTGTAGTGCCTGAAATAATTCTCTATAGTTTTCGAATTTTTTTTGCACACATGAACTCTAAAATTTTCGTTTGGTGGCAATCTTATATCTTTTTTGTTTACGAGGAAAAATGGGAGAGCACAAGTTTGGACCCAAAAAAAAAAAAATTTGAACATCCCAAATGGAAATGCACAAATGCTGAGAGAGATAATTCCACAAAGCAAAAAGTGATTTTTAAGGATAGGCAAAAAGTGGGTTGGTAAATATCCAACCACTTGAGAATTTGATTTTTTCTAGTCCCCCTAATTTTTTGATCATTAGGCCACTTGCATCCTCAACATGCTTGTGGCATGCACATCCACCAAACTTAAAGCATGTTGGGATCAGTTAGAAGTCCCTTTCTTATAAAATTCCACCAAGCTATTTTTAGGGGGTTGTACTAGTGGAATTTCCCAAACATGGATTTTGGGGTACATTTTTAATGCCTGATATAATTATCTATGGTTATCGAAACTTTTTTGAACACATGAACTCTAAAATTTTCGTTTTGTTGCGATCTTATATCTATTTTGTTTACGAGGAAAAATGGGAGAGCACAACTTTGGACCCGAAAAAAAAAAAAAATTTGAACATCCCAAATGGAAATGCACAAATGCTGAGAGAGATAATTCCAAAAAGCAAAAAGTGATTTTTAAGGATAAGCAAAAAGTGGGTTGGTAAATATCCAACCACATGAGAATTGGATTTTTTCAACTCCCCCTAATTTTTGGATCATTAGGCCACTTGCATCCTCAACTTGCTTGTGGCATGCACATCCACCACACATAAAGCATGTTGGGATTAGTTAGAAGTCCCTTTCCTATAAAATTCCACCAAGCTATTATTAGGGGGTTGTACTAGTGGAATTTCCCAAACATGGATTTTGGGGCTCATTTTTAGTGCCTGAAATAATTCTCTATAGTTTTCGAATTTTTTTTGCACACATGAACTCTAAAATTTTCGTTTTGTTGCGATCTTATATCTTTTTTGTTTACGAGGAAAAATGGGAGAGCACAAGTTTGGACCCGAAAAAAAAAAAAATTTGAACATCCCAAATGGAAAAGCACAAATGCTGAGAGAGATAATTCCAAAAAGCAAAAAGTGGGTTGGTAAATATCCAACCACTTGAGAATTTGATTTTTTCTACTCCCCCTAATTTTTGGATCATTAGGCCACTTGCAAACTCAACATGCATGTGGCATGCACATCCACCACACTTAAAGCATGTTGGGATCAGTTAGAAGTCCCTTTCCTATAAAATTCCACCAAGCTATTATTAGGGGGTTGTACTTGTGGAATTTCCCTAACATGGATTTTGGGGTTCATTTGTAGTGCCTGAAATAATTCTCTATAGTTTTCGAATTTTTTTTGCACACATGAACTCTAAAATTTTCGTTTGGTGGCAATCTTATATCTTTTTTGTTTACGAGGAAAAATGGGAGAGGACAAGTTTGGACCCGAAAAAAAAAAAATTTGAACATCCCAAATGGAAAAGCACAAATGCTGAGAGAGATAATTCCAAAAAGCAAAAAGTGGGTTGGTAAATATCCAACCACTTGAGAATTTGATTTTTTCTACTCCCCCTAATTTTTGGATCATTAGGCCACTTGCATCCTCAACATGCCTGTGGCATGCACATCCACCACACTTAAAGCATGTTGGGATCAGTTAGAAGTCCCTTTCTTATAAAATTCCACCAAGCTATTATTAGGGGGTTGTACTAGTGGAATTTCCCAAACATGGATTTTGGGGTTCATTTTTAGTACCTGAAATAAATGTCTATAGTTTTTCGAATTTTTTTTCCGCACGTGAACTCTAAAATTTTCGTTTTGGTGCGATCTTATATCTATTTTGTTTACGAGGAAAAATGGGAGAGCACAACTTTGGACCCGAAAAAAAAAAAAAATTTGAACATCCCAAATGGAAATGCACAAATGCTGAGAGAGATAATTCCAAAAAGCAAAAAGTGATTTTTAAGGATAAGCAAAAAGTGGGTTGGTAAATATCCAACCACATGAGAATTGGATTTTTTCAACTCCCCCTAATTTTTGGATCATTAGGCCACTTGCATCCTCAACTTGCTTGTGGCATGCACATCCACCACACATAAAGCATGTTGGGATTAGTTAGAAGTCCCTTTCCTATAAAATTCCACCAAGCTATTATTAGGGGGTTGTACTAGTGGAATTTCCCAAACATGGATTTTGGGGCTCATTTTTAGTGCCTGAAATAATTCTCTATAGTTTTCGAATTTTTTTTGCACACATGAACTCTAAAATTTTCGTTTGGTGGCAATCTTATATCTTTTTTGTTTACGAGGAAAAATGGGAGAGGACAAGTTTGGACCCGAAAAAAAAAAAATTTTGAACATCCCAAATGGAAAAGCACAAATGCTGAGAGAGATAATTCCAAAAAGCAAAAAGTGGGTTGGTAAATATCCAACCACTTGAGAATTTGATTTTTTCTACTCCCCCTAATTTTTGGATCATTAGGCCACTTGCATCCTCAACATGCCTGTGGCATGCACATCCACCACACTTAAAGCATGTTGGGATCAGTTAGAAGTCCCTTTCTTATAAAATTCCACCAAGCTATTATTAGGGGGTTGTACTAGTGGAATTTCCCAAACATGGATTTTGGGGTTCATTTTCAGTACCTGAAATAATTCTCTATAGTTTTCGAATTTTTTTTCCGCACGTGAACTCTAAAATTTTGGTTTTGGTGCGATCTTATATCTATTTTGTTTACGAGGAAAAATGGGAGAGGACAAGTTCGGACCCGAAAAAAAAAAAAAATTTGAACATCCCAAATGGAAAAGCACAAATGCTGAGAGAGATAATTCCAAAAAGCAAAAAGTGGGTTGGTAAATATCCAACCACTTGAGAATTTGATTTTTTCTACTCCCCCTAATTTTTGGATCATTAGGCCACTTGCATCCTCAACATGCTTGTGGCATGCACATCCACCACACTTAAAGCATGTTGGGATCAGTAAGAAGTCCCTTTCCTATAAAATTCCACCAAGCTATTATTAGGGGGTTGTACTAGTGGAATTTCCCAAACATGGATTTTGGGGTTCATTTTTAGTGCCTGAAATAATTCTCTATAGTTTTCGAATTTTTTTTGCACACATGAACTCTAAAATTTTTCGTTTGGTTGGGATCTTATATCTTTTTTGTTTACGAGGAAAAATGAGATTTCACAAGTTTGGACCCGAAAAAAAAAAAATTTGAACATCCCAAATGGAAATGCACAAATGCTGAGAGAGATAATTCCAAAAAGCAAAAAGTGATTTTAAAGGATAGGCAAAAAGTGGGTAGGTAAATATCCAACCATTTGGGAATTTGATTTTTACTACTCCCCCTAATTTTTGGATCATTAGGCCACTTGCATCCTCAACTTGCTTGTGGCATGCACATCCACCACACTTAAAGCATGTTGGGATCAGTTAGAAGTCCCTTTCCTATAAAATTCCACCAAGCTATTATTAGGGGGTTGTACTAGTGGAATTTCCCAAACATGGATTTTGGAGTTCATTTTTAGTACCTGAAATAATTCTCTATAGTTTTCGAATTTTTTTTTCCGCACGTGAACTCTAAAATTTTCGTTTTGGTGCGATCTTATATCTTTTTTGTTTACGAGGAAAAATGGGAGAGGACAAGTTTGGACCCGAAAAAAAAAAAAATTTGAACATCCCAAATGGAAAAGCACAAATGCTGAGAGAGATAATTCCAAAAAGCAAAAAGTGGGTTGGTAAATATCCAACCACTTGAGAATTTGATTTTTTCTACTCCCCCTAATTTTTGGATCATTAGGCCACTTGCATCCTCAACATGCTTGTGGCATGCACATCCACCACACTTAAAGCATGTTGGGATCAGTTAGAAGTCCCTTTCTTATAAAATTTCACCAAGCTATTATTAGGGGTTGTACTAGTGGAATTTCCCAAACATGGATTTTGGGGTACATTTTTACTTCCTGATATAATTATCTATAGTTATCAAAACTTTTTTGAACACATGAACTCTAAAATTTTCATTTTGTTTTGATCTTATATCTATTTTGTTTACGAGGAAAAAAGGGAGAGCACAACTTTGGACCCGAAAAAAAAAAAAAATTTGAACATCCCAAATGGAAATGCACAAATGCTGAGAGAGATAATTCCAAAAAGCAAAAAGTGATTTTTAAGGGTAGGAAAAAAGTGGGTTGGTAAATATCCAACCACTTGAGTATTTGATTTTCTCTACTCCCCCTAATTTTTGGATCATTAGGCTACTCGCATCCTCAACATGCTTGTGGCATGCACATCCACCACACTTAAAGCATGTTGGGATCAGTTAGAAGTCCCTTTCCTATAAAATTCCACCAAGCTATTATTAGGGGGTTGTACTAGTGGAATTTCCCAAACATGGATTTTGGGGTTCATTTTTAGTGCCTGAAATAATTCTCTATAGTTTTCGAATTTTTTTTGCACACATGAACTCTAAAATTTTTCGTTTGGTTGGGATCTTATATCTTTTTTGTTTACGAGGAAAAATGAGATAGCACAAGTTTGGACCCGAAAAAAAAAAAATTTGAACATCCCAAATGGAAATGCACAAATGCTGAGAGAGATAATTCCAAAAAGCAAAAAGTGATTTTAAAGGATAGGCAAAAAGTGGGTAGGTAAATATCCAACCATTTGGGAATTTGATTTTTACTACTCCCCCTAATTTTTGGATCATTAGGCCACTTGCATCCTCAACTTGCTTGTGGCATGCACATCCACCACACTTAAAGCATGTTGGGATCAGTTAGAAGTCCCTTTCCTATAAAATTCCACCAAGCTATTATTAGGGGGTTGTACTAGTGGAATTTCCCAAACATGGATTTTGGAGTTCATTTTTAGTACCTGAAATAATTCTCTATAGTTTTCGAATTTTTTTTTCCGCACGTGAACTCTAAAATTTTCGTTTTGGTGCGATCTTATATCTTTTTTGTTTACGAGGAAAAATGGGAGAGGACAAGTTTGGACCCGAAAAAAAAAAAAAATTTGAACATCCCAAATGGAAAAGCACAAATGCTGAGAGAGATAATTCCAAAAAGCAAAAAGTGGGTTGGTAAATATCCAACCTCTTGAGAATTTGATTTTTTCTACTCCCCCTAATTTTTGGATCATTAGGCCACTTGCATCCTCAACATGCTTGTGGCATGCACATCCACCACACTTAAAGCATGTTGGGATCAGTTAGAAGTCCCTTTCTTATAAAATTTCACCAAGCTATTATTAGGGGTTGTACTAGTGGAATTTCCCAAACATGGATTTTGGGGTACATTTTTACTTCCTGATATAATTATCTATAGTTATCAAAACTTTTTTGAACACATGAACTCTAAAATTTTCGTTTTGTTGCGATCTTATATCTATTTTGTTTACGAGGAAAAAAGGGAGAGCACAACTTTGGACCCGAAAAAAAAAAAAAATTTGAACATCCCAAATGGAAATGCACAAATGCTGAGAGAGATAATTCCAAAAAGCAAAAAGTGATTTTTAAGGATAAGCAAAAAGTGGGTTGGTAAATATCCAACCACTTGAGAATTGGATTTTTTCAACTCCCCCTAATTTTTGGACCATTAGGCCACTTGCATCCTCAACATGCTTGTGGCATGCACATCCACCACACATAAAGCATGTTGGGATTAGTTAGAAGTCCCTTTCCTATAAAATTCCACCAAGCTATTATTAGGGGGTTGTACTAGTGGAATTTCCCAAACATGGATTTTGGGGCTCACTTTTAGTGCCTGAAATAATTCTCTATAGTTTCCAATTTTGTTTGCACACATGAACACTAAAATTTTCGTTTTGTTGCGATCTTATATCTTTTTTGTTTACGAGGAAAAATGGGAGAGCAAAAGTTTGGACCCGAGAAAAAAAAAAAATTTGATCCCAAATGGAAATGCACAAATGCTGAGAGAGATAATTCCAAAAAGCAAAAAGTGATTTTTAAGGGTAGGAAAAAAGTGGGTTGGTAAATATCCAACCACTTGAGTATTTGATTTTTTCTACTCCCCCTAATTTTTGGATCATTAGGCTACTCGCATCCTCAACATGCTTGTGGCATGCACATCCACCACACTTAAAGCATGTTGGGATCAGTTAGAAGTCCCTTTCCTATAAAATTCCACCAAGCTATTATTAGGGGGTTGTACTAGTGGAATTTCCCAAACATGGATTTTGGGGTTCATTTTTAGTGCCTGAAATAATTCTCTATAGTTTTCGAATTTTTTTTGCACACATGAACTCTAAAATTTTTCGTTTGGTTGGGATCTTATATCTTTTTTGTTTACGAGGAAAAATGGGATAGCACAAGTTTGGACCCGAAAAAAAAAAAATTTGAACATCCCAAATGGAAATGCACAAATGCTGAGAGAGATAATTCCAAAAAGCAAAAAGTGATTTTAAAGGATAGGCAAAAAGTGGGTAGGTAAATATCCAACCATTTGAGAATTTGATTTTTACTACTCCCCCTAATTTTTGGATCATTAGGCCACTTGCATCCTCAACTTGCTTGTGGCATGCACATCCACCACACTTAAAGCATGTTGGGATCAGTTAGAAGTCCCTTTCCTATAAAATTCCACCAAGCTATTATTAGGGGGTTGTACTAGTGGAATTTCCCAAACATGGATTTTGGAGTTCATTTTTAGTACCTGAAATAATTCTCTATAGTTTTCGAATTTTTTTTTCCGCACGTGAACTCTAAAATTTTCGTTTTGGTGCGATCTTATATCTTTTTTGTTTACGAGGAAAAATGGGAGAGGACAAGTTTGGACCCGAAAAAAAAAAAAAATTTGAACATCCCAAATGGAAAAGCACAAATGCTGAGAGAGATAATTCCATAAAGCAAAAAGTGGGTTGGTAAATATCCAACCACTTGAGAATTTGATTTTTTCTACTCCCCCTAATTTTTGGATCATTAGGCCACTTGCATCCTCAACATGCTTGTGGCATGCACATCCACCACACTTAAAGCATGTTGGGATCAGTTAGAAGTCCATTTCCTATAAAATTTCACCAAGCTATTATTAGGGGTTGTACTAGTGGAATTTCCCAAACATGGATTTTGGGGTACATTTTTAATGCCTGATATAATTATCTATAGTTATCAAAACTTTTTTGAACACATGAACTCTAAAATTTTCGTTTTGTTGCGATCTTATATCTATTTTGTTTACGAGGAAAAATGGGAGAGCACAACTTTGGACCCGAAAAAAAAAAAAAATTTGAACATCCCAAATGGAAATGCACAAATGCTGAGAGAGATAATTCCAAAAAGCAAAAAGTGATTTTTAAGGGTAGGAAAAAAGTGGGTTGGTAAATATCCAACCACCTGAGTATTTGATTTTTTCTACTCCCCCTAATTTTTGGATCATTAGGCTACTCGCATCCTCAACATGCTTGTGGCATGCACATCCACCACACTTAAAGCATGTTGGGATCAGTTAGAAGTCCCTTTCCTATAAAATTCCACCAAGCTATTATTAGGGGGTTGTACTAGTGGAATTTCCCAAACATGGATTTTGGGGTTCATTTTTAGTGCCTGAAATAATTCTCTATTGTTTTCGAATTTTTTTTGCACACATGAACTCTAAAATTTTTCGTTTGGTTGGGATCTTATATCTTTTTTGTTTATGAGGAAAAATGGGATAGCACAAGTTTGGACCCGAAAAAAAAAAAATTAGAACATCCCAAATGGAAATGCACAAATGCTGAGAGAGATAATTCCAAAAAGCAAAAAGTGATTTTAAAGGATAGGCAAAATGTGGGTAGGTAAATATCCAACCATTTGAGAATTTGATTTTTACTACTCCCCCTAATTTTTGGATCATTAGGCCACTTGCATCCT
Organism: Aristolochia californica; assembly: GCF_029961685.1. NCBI lineage: Eukaryota > Viridiplantae > Streptophyta > Magnoliopsida > Piperales > Aristolochiaceae > Aristolochia > Aristolochia californica. Next base: position 20,301,041 of record NW_027182257.1, on the reverse strand, counting down.
CAACTTGCTTGTGGCATGCACATCCACCACACTTAAAGCATGTTGGGATCAGTTAGAAGTCCCTTTCCTATAAAATTCCACCAAGCTATTATTAGGGGGTTGTACTAGTGGAATTTCCCAAACATGGATTTTGGAGTTCATTTTTAGTACCTGAAATAATTCTCTATAGTTTTCGAATTTTTTTTTCCGCACGTGAACTCTAAAATTTTCGTTTTGGTGCGATCTTATATCTTTTTTGTTTACGAGGAAAAATGGGAGAGGACAAGTTTGGACCCGAAAAAAAAAAAAAAATTTGAACATCCCAAATGGAAAAGCACAAATGCTGAGAGAGATAATTCCAAAAAGCAAAAAGTGGGTTGGTAAATATCCAACCACTTGAGAATTTGATTTTTTCTACTCCCCCTAATTTTTGGATCATTAGGCCACTTGCATCCTCAACATGCCTGTGGCATGCACATCCACCACACTTAAAGCATGTTGGGATCAGTTAGAAGTCCCTTTCTTATAAAATTCCACCAAGCTATTATTAGGGGGTTGTACTAGTGGAATTTCCCAAACATGGATTTTGGGGTACATTTTTAATGCCTGATATAATTATCTATAGTTATCGAAACTTTTTTGAACACATGAACTCTAAAATTTTCGTTTTGTTGCGATCTTATATCTATTTTGTTTACGAGGAAAAATGGGAGAGCACAACTTTGGACCCGAAAAAAAAAAAAAATTTGAACATCCCAGATGGAAATGGACAAATGCTGGAGAGATAATTCCAAAAAGCAAAAAGTGATTTTTAAGGATAAGCAAAAAGTGGGTTGGTAAATATCCAACCACTTGAGAATTGGATTTTTTCAACTCCCCCTAATTTTTGGATCATTAGGCCACTTGCATCCTCAACATGCTTGTGGCATGCACATCCACCACACATAAAGCATGTTGGGATTAGTTAGAAGTCCCTTTCCTATAAAATTCCACCAAGCTATTATTAGGGGGTTGTACTAGTGGAATTTCCCAAACAAGGATTTTGGGGCTCATTTTTAGTGCCTGAAATAATTCTCTATAGTTTTTGAATTTTGTTTGCACACATGAACTCTAAAATTTTCGTTTTGTTGCGATCTTATATCTTTTTTGTTTACGAGGAAAAATGGGAGAGCAAAAGTTTGGACCCAAGAAAAAAAAAAAATTTGATCCCAAATGGAAATGCACAAATGCTGAGAGACATAATTCCAAAAAGCAAAAAGTGATTTTTAAGGGTAGGCAAAAAGTGGGTTGGTAAATATCCAACCACTTGAGAATTTGATTTTTCTACTCCCCCTAATTTTTGGATCATTAGGCTACTCGCATCCTCAACATGCTTGTGGCATGCACATCCACCACACTTAAAGCATGTTGGGATCAGTTAGAAGTCCCTTTCCTATAAAATTCCACCAAGCTATTATTAGGGGGTTGTACTAGTGGAATTTCCCAAACATGGATTTTGGGGTTCCTTTTTAGTGCCTGAAATAATTCTCTATAGTTTTCGAATTTTTTTTGCACACATGAACTCTAAAATTTTTCGTTTGGTTGGGATCTTATATCTTTTTTGTTTACGAGGAAAAATGGGAGAGCGCAAGTTTGGACCCGAAAAAAATAAATTTGAACATCCCAAGTGGAAATGCACAAATGCTGAGGGAGATAATTCCAAAAAGCAAAAAGTGATTTTAAAGGACAGGCAAAAAGTGGGTAGGTAAATATCCAACCATTTGAGAATTTGATTTTTACTACTCCCCCAAATTTTTGGATCATTAGGCCACTTGCATCCTCAACATGCTTGTGGCATGCACATCCACCACACTTAAAGCATGTTGGGATCAGTTAGAAGTCCCTTTCCTATAAAATTCCACCAAGCTATTATTAGGGGGTTGTACTAGTGGAATTTCCCAAACATGGATTTTGGGGTTCATTTTTAGTACCTGAAATAATTCTCTATAGTTTTCGAATTTTTTTTCCACACGTGAACTCTAAAATTTTCGTTTTGGTGCGATCTTATATCTATTTTGTTTACGAGGAAAAATGGGAGAGGACAAGTTTGGACCCGAAAAAAAAAAAAAATTTGAACATCCCAAATGGAAAAGCACAAATGCTGAGAGAGATAATTCCAAAAAGCAAAAAGTGGGTTGGTAAATATCCAACCACTTGAGAATTTGATTTTTTCTACTCCCCCTAATTTTTGGATCATTAGGCCACTTGCATCCTCAACATGCCTGTGGCATGCACATCCACCACACTTAAAGCATGTTGGGATCAGTTAGAAGTCCCTTTCTTATAAAATTCCACCAAGCTATTATTAGGGGGTTGTACTAGTGGAATTTCCCAAACATGGATTTTGGGGTACATTTTTAATGCCTGATATAATTATCTATAGTTATCGAAACTTTTTTGAACACATGAACTCTAAAATTTTCGTTTTGTTGCGATCTTATATCTATTTTGTTTACGAGGAAAAATGGGAGAGCACAACTTTGGACCCGAAAAAAAAAAAAAATTTGAACATCCCAAATGGAAATGGACAAATGCTGAGGGAGATAATTCCAAAAAGCAAAAAGTGATTTTTAAGGATAAGGAAAAAGTGGGTTGGTAAATATCCAACCACTTGAGAATTGGATTTTTTCAACTCCCCCTAATTTTTGGATCATTAGGACACTTGCATCCTCAACATGCTTGTGGCATGCACATCCACCACACTTAAAGCATGTTGGGATCAGTTAGAAGTCCCTTTCTTATAAAATTCCACCAAGCTATTATTAGGGGGTTGTACTAGTGGAATTTCCCAAACATGGATTTTGGGGTACATTTTTAATCCCTGATATAATTATCTATAGTTATCGAAACTTTTTTGAACACATGAACTCTAAAATTTTCGTTTTGTTGCGATCTTATATCTATTTTGTTTACGAGGAAAAATGGGAGAGCACAACTTTGGACCCGAAAAAAAAAAAAATTTGAACATCCCAAGTGGAAATGCACAAATGCTGAGAGAGATAATTCCAAAAAGCAAAAAGTGATTTTAAAGGATAGGCAAAAAGTGGGTAGGTAAATATCCAACCATTTGAGAATTTGATTTTTACTACTCCCCCAAATTTTTGGATCATTAGGCCACTTGCATCCTCAACATGCTTGTGGCATGCACATCCACCACACTTAAAGCATGTTGGGATCAGTTAGAAGTCCCTTTCCTATAAAATTCCACCAAGCTATTATTAGGGGGTTGTACTAGTGGAATTTCCTAAACATGGATTTTGGGGTTCATTTTTAGTACCTGAAATAATTCTCTATAGTTTTCGAATTTTTTTCCGCACGTGAACTCTAAAATTTTCGTTTTGGTGCGATCTTATATCTATTTTGTTTACGAGGAAAAATGGGAGAGGACAAGTTCGGACCCGAAAAAAAAAAAAAATTTGAACATCCCAAATGGAAAAGCACAAATGCTGAGAGAGATAATTCCAAAAAGCAAAAAGTGGGTTGGTAAATATCCAACCACTTGAGAATTTGATTTTTTCTACTCCCCCTAATTTTTGGATCATTAGGCCACTTGCATCCTCAACATGCTTGTGGCATGCACATCCACCACACTTAAAGCATGTTGGGATCAGTTAGAAGTCCCTTTCTTATAAAATTCCACCAAGCTATTATTAGGGGGTTGTACTAGTGGAATTTCCCAAACATGGATTTTGGGGTACATTTTTAATCCCTGATATAATTATCTATAGTTATCGAAACTTTTTTGAACACATGAACTCTAAAATTTTCGTTTTGTTGCGATCTTATATCTATTTTGTTTACGAGGAAAAATGGGAGAGCACAACTTTGGACCCGAAAAAAAAAAAAAATTTGAACATCCCAAATGGAAATGCACAAATGCTGAGAGAGATAATTCCAAAAAGAAAAAAGTGATTTTTAAGGATAAGCAAAAAGTGGGTTGGTAAATATCCAACCACTTGAGAATTGGATTTTTTCAACTCCCCCTAATTTTTGGATCATTAGGCCACTTGCATCCTCAACATGCTTGTGGCATGCACATCCACCACACATAAAGCATGTTGGGATTAGTTAGAAGTCCCTTTCCTATAAAATTCCACCAAGCTATTATTAGGGGGTTGTACTAGTGGAATTTCCCAAACATGGATTTTGGGGCTCACTTTTAGTGCCTGAAATAATTCTCTATAGTTTCAGATTTTGTTTGCACACATGAACACTAAAATTTTCGTTTTGTTGCGATCTTATATCTTTTTTGTTTACGAGGAAAAATGGGAGAGCAAAAGTTTGGACCCGAGAAAAAAAAAAAAATTTGATCCCAAATGGAAATGCACAAATGCTGAGAGAGATAATTCCAAAAAGCAAAAAGTGATTTTTAAGGGTAGGAAAAAAGTGGGTTGGTAAATATCCAACCACTTGAGTATTTGATTTTTTCTACTCCCCCTAATTTTTGGATCATTAGGCTACTCGCATCCTCAACATGCTTGTGGCATGCACATCCACCACACTTAAAGCATGTTGGGATCAGTTAGAAGTCCCTTTCCTAAAAAATTCCACCAAGCTATTATTAGGGGGTTGTACTAGTGGAATTTCCCAAACATGGATTTTGGGGTTCATTTTTTGTGCCTGAAATAATTCTCTATAGTTTTCGAATTTTTTTTGCACACATGAACTCTAAAATTTTTCGTTTGGTTGGGATCTTATATCTTTTTTGTTTACGAGGAAAAATGGGATAGCACAAGTTTGGACCCGAAAAAAAAAAAATTTGAACATCCCAAATGGAAATGCACAAATGCTGAGAGAGATAATTCCAAAAAGCAAAAAGTGATTTTAAAGGATAGGCAAAAAGTGGGTAGGTAAATATCCAACCATTTGAGAATTTGATTTTTACTACTCCCCCTAATTTTTGGATCATTAGGCCACTTGCATCCTCAACTTGCTTGTGGCATGCACATCCACCACACTTAAAGCATGTTGGGATCAGTTAGAAGTCCCTTTCCTATAAAATTCCACCAAGCTATTATTAGGGGGTTGTACTAGTGGAATTTCCCAAACATGGATTTTGGAGTTCATTTTTAGTACCTGAAATAATTCTCTATAGTTTTCGAATTTTTTTTTCCGCACGTGAACTCTAAAATTTTCGTTTTGGTGCGATCTTATATCTTTTTTGTTTACGAGGAAAAATGGGAGAGGACAAGTTTGGACCCGAAAAAAAAAAAAAATTTGAACATCCCAAATGGAAAAGCACAAATGCTGAGAGAGATAATTCCAAAAAGCAAAAAGTGGGTTGGTAAATATCCAACCACTTGAGAATTTGATTTTTTCTACTCCCCCTAATTTTTGGATCATTAGGCCACTTGCATCCTCAACATGCTTGTGGCATGCACATCCACCACACTTAAAGCATGTTGGGATCAGTTAGAAGTCCATTTCCTATAAAATTCCACCAAGCTATTATTAGGGGGTTGTACTAGTGGAATTTCCCAAACATGGATTTTGGGGTACATTTTTAATGCCTGATATAATTATCTATAGTTATCGAAACTTTTTTGAACACATGAACTCTAAAATTTTCGTTTTGTTGCGATCTTATATCTATTTTGTTTACGAGGAAAAATGGGAGAGCACAACTTTGGACCCGAAAAAAAAAAAAATTTTGAACATCCCAAATGGAAATGCACAAATGCTGAGAGAGATAATTCCAAAAAGCAAAAAGTGATTTTTAAGGATAAGCAAAAAGTGGGTTGGTAAATATCCAACCACTTGAGAATTGGATTTTTTCAACTCCCCCTAATTTTTGGATCATTAGGCCACTTGCATCCTCAACTTGCTTGTGGCATGCACATCCACCACACATAAAGCATGTTGGGATTAGTTAGAAGTCCCTTTCCTATAAAATTCCACCAAGCTATTATTAGGGGGTTGTACTAGTGGAATTTCCCAAACATGGATTTTGGGGCTCACTTTTAGTGCCTGAAATAATTCTCTATAGTTTCCAATTTTGTTTGCACACATGAACACTATAATTTTCGTTTTGTTGCGATCTTATATCTTTTTTGTTTACGAGGAAAAATGGGAGGGCAAAAGTTTGGACCCGAGAAAAAAAAAAAATTTGATCCCAAATGGAAATGCACAAATGCTGAGAGAGATAATTCCAAAGAGCAAAAAGTGATTTTTAAGGGTAGGAAAAAAGTGGGTTGGTAAATATCCAACCACTTGAGTATTTGATTTTTTCTACTCCCCCTAATTTTTGGATCATTAGGCTACTCGCATCCTCGACATGCTTGTGGCATGCACATCCACCACACTTAAAGCATGTTGGGATCAGTTAGAAGTCCCTTTCCTATAAAATTCCACCAAGCTATTATTAGGGGGTTGTACTAGTGGAATTTCCCAAACATGGATTTTGGAGTTCATTTTTAGTACCTGAAATAATTCTCTATAGTTTTCGAATTTTTTTTTCCGCACGTGAACTCTAAAATTTTCGTTTTGGTACGATCTTATATCTTTTTTGTTTACGAGGAAAAATGGGAGAGGACAAGTTTGGACCCGAAAAAAAAAAAAATTTGAACATCCCAAATGGAAAAGCACAAATGCTGAGAGAGATAATTCCAAAAAGCAAAAAGTGGGTTGGTAAATATCCAACCACTTGAGAATTTGATTTTTTCTACTCCCCCTAATTTTTGGATCATTAGGCCACTTGCATCCTCAACATGCCTGTGGCATGCACATCCACCACACTTAAAGCATGTTGGGATCAGTTAGAAGTCCCTTTCTTATAAAATTCCACCAAGCTATTATTAGGGGGTTGTACTAGTGGAATTTCCCAAACATGGATTTTGGGGTACATTTTTAATGCCTGATATAATTATCTATAGTTATCGAAACTTTTTTGAACACATGAACTCTAAAATTTTCGTTTTGTTGCGATCTTATAACTATTTTGTTTACGAGGAAAAATGGGAGAGCACAACTTTGGACCCGAAAAAAAAAAAAAATTTGAACATCTCAAATGGAAATGGACAAATGCTGAGAGAGATAATTCCAAAAAGCAAAAAGTGATTTTTAAGGATAAGCAAAAAGTGGGTTGGTAAATATCCAACCACTTGAGAATTGGATTTTTTCAACTCCCCCTAATTTTTGGATCATTAGGCCACTTGCATCCTCAACATGCTTGTGGCATGCACATCCACCACACATAAAGCATGTTGGGATTAGTTAGAAGTCCCTTTCCTATAAAATTCCACCAAGCTATTATTAGGGGGTTGTACTAGTGGAATTTCCCAAACATGGATTTTGGGGCTCATTTTTAGTGCCTGAAATAATTCTCTATAGTTTTTGAATTTTGTTTGCACGCATGAACTCTAAAATTTTCGTTTTGTTGCGATCTTATATCTTTTTTGTTTACGAGGAAAAATGGGAGAGCAAAAGTTTGGACCCAAGAAAAAAAAAAAAATTTGATCCCTAATGGAAATGCACAAATGCTGAGAGACATAATTCCAAAAAGCAAAAAGTGATTTTTAAGGGTAGGCAAAAAGTGGGTTGGTAAATATCCAACCACTTGAGAATTTGATTTTTCTACTCCCCCTAATTTTTGGATCATTAGGCTACTCGCATCCTCAACATGCTTGTGGCATGCACATCCACCACACTTAAAGCATGTTGGGATCAGTTAGAAGTCCCTTTCTTATAAAATTCCACCAAGCTATTATTAGGGGGTTGTACGAGTGGAATTTCCCAAACATGGATTTTGGGGTACATTTTTAATGCCTGATATAATTATCTATAGTTATCGAAACTTTTTTGAACACATGAACTCTAAAATTTTCGTTTTGTTGCGATCTTATATCTATTTTGTTTACGAGGAAAAATGGGAGAGCACAACTTTGGACCCGAAAAAAAAAAAAAATTTGAACATCCCAAATGGAAATGGACAAATGCTGAGAGAGATAATTCCAAAAAGCAAAAAGTGATTTTTAAGGATAAGGAAAAAGTGGGTTGGTAAATATCCAACCACTTGAGAATTGAATTTTTTCAACTCCCCCTAATTTTTGGATCATTAGGACACTTGCATCCTCAACATGCTTGTGGCATGCACATCCACCACACTTAAAGCATGTTGGGATCAGTTAGAAGTCCCTTTCTTATAAAATTCCACCAAGCTATTATTAGGGGGTTGTACTAGTGGAATTTCCCAAACATGGATTTTGGGGTACATTTTTAATCCCTGATATAATTATCTATAGTTATCGAAACTTTTTTGAACACATGAACTCTAAAATTTTCGTTTTGTTGCGATCTTATATCTATTTTGTTTACGATGAAAAATGGGAGAGCACAACTTTGGACCCGAAAAAAAAAAAAAATTTGAACATCCCAAGTGGAAATGCACAAATGCTGAGAGAGATAATTCCAAAAAGCAAAAAGTGATTTTAAAGGATAGGCAAAAAGTGGGTAGGTAAATATCCAACCATTTGAGAATTTGATTTTTACTACTCCCCCAAATTTTTGGATCATTAGGCCACTTGCATCCTCAACATGCTTGTGGCATGCACATCCACCACACTTAAAGCATGTAGGGATCAGTTAGAAGTCCCTTTCCTATAAAATTCCACCAAGCTATTATTAGGGGGTTGTACTAGTGGAATTTCCCAAACATGGATTTTGGGGTTCATTTTTAGTACCTGAAATAATTCTCTATAGTTTTCGAATTTTTTTTCCGCACGTGAACTCTAAAATTTTCGTTTTGGTGCGATCTTATATCTATTTTGTTTACGAGGAAAAATGGGAGAGGACAAGTTCGGACCCGAAAAAAAAAAAAAATTTGAACATCCCAAATGGAAAAGCACAAATGCTGAGAGAGATAATTCCAAAAAGCAAAAAGTGGGTTGGTAAATATCCAACCACTTGATTATTTGATTTTTTCAACTCCCCCTAATTTTTGGATCATTAGGACACTTGCATCCTCAACATGCTTGTGGCATGCACATCCACCACACTTAAAGCATGTTGGGATCAGCTAGAAGTCCCTTTCCTATAAAATTCCACCAAGCTATTATTAGGGGGTTGTACTAGTGGAATTTCCCAAACATGGATTTTGGGGTACATTTTTAATCCCTGATATAATTATCTATAGTTATCGAAACTTTTTTGAACACATGAACTCTAAAATTTTCGTTTTGTTGCGATCTTATATCTATTTTGTTTACGAGGAAAAATGGGAGAGCACAACTTTGGACCCGAAAAAAAAAAAAATTTGAACATCCCAAATGGAAATGCACAAATGCTGAGAGAGATAATTCCAAAAAGCAAAAAGTGATTTTTAAGGATAAGGAAAAAGTGGGTTGGTAAATATCCAACCACTTGAGAATTCGATTTTTTCAACTCCCCCTAATTTTTGGATCATTAGGCCACTTGCATCCTCAACATGCTTGTGGCATGCACATCCACCACACATAAAGCATGTTGGGATTAGTTAGAAGTCCCTTTCCTATAAAATTCCACCAAGCTATTATTAGGGGGTTGTACTAGTGGAATTTCCCAAACATGGATTTTGGGGCTCACTTTTAGTGCCTGAAATAATTCTCTATAGTTTCCAATTTTGTTTGCACACATGAACACTAAAATTTTCGTTTTGTTGCGATCTTATATCTTTTTTGTTTACGAGGAAAAATGGGAGAGCAAAAGTTTGGACCCGAGAAAAAAAAAATTTGATCCCAAATGGAAATGCACAAATGCTGAGAGAGATAATTCCAAAAAGCAAAAAGTGATTTTTAAGGGTAGGAAAAAAGTGGGTTGGTAAATATCCAACCACTTGAGTATTTGATTTTTTCTACTCCCCCTAATTTTTGGATCATTAGGCTACTCGCATCCTCAACATGCTTGTGGCATGCACATCCACCACACTTAAAGCATGTTGGGATCAGTTAGAAGTCCCTTTCCTATAAAATTCCACCAAGCTATTATTAGGGGGTTGTACTAGTGGAATTTCCCAAACATGGATTTTGGGGTTCATTTTTAGTGCCTGAAATAATTCTCTATAGTTTTCGATTTTTTTTTGCACACATGAACTCTAAAATTTTTCGTTTGGTTGGGATCTTATATCTTTTTTGTTTACGAGGAAAAATGGGATAGCACAAGTTTGGACCCGAAAAAAAAAAAATTTGAACATCCCAAATGGAAATGCACAAATGCTGAGAGAGATAATTCCAAAAAGCAAAAAGTGATTTTAAAGGATAGGCAAAAAGTGGGTAGGTAAATATCCAACCATTTGAGAATTTGATTTTTACTACTCCCCCTAATTTTTGGATCATTAGGCCACTTGCATCCTCAACTTGCTTGTGGCATGCACATCCACCACACTTAAAGCATGTTGGGATCAGTTAGAAGTCCCTTTCCTATAAAATTCCACCAAGCTATTATTAGGGGGTTGTACTAGTGGAATTTCCCAAACATGGATTTTGGAGTTCATTTTTAGTACCTGAAATAATTCTCTATAGTTTTCGAATTTTTTTTTCCGCACGTGAACTCTAAAATTTTCGTTTTGGTGCGATCTTATATCTTTTTTGTTTACGAGGAAAAATGGGAGAGGACAAGTTCGGACCCGAAAAAAAAAAAAAATTTGAACATCCCAAATGGAAAAGCACAAATGCTGAGAGAGATAATTCCAAAAAGCAAAAAGTGGGTTGGTAAATATCCAACCACTTGAGAATTTGATTTTTTCTACTCCCCCTAATTTTTGGATCATTAGGCCACTTGCATCCTCAACATGCTTGTGGCATGCACATCCACCACACTTAAAGCATGTTGGGATCAGTTAGAAGTCCCTTTCTTATAAAATTTCACCAAGCTATTATTAGGGGTTGTACTAGTGGAATTTCCCAAACATGGATTTTGGGGTACATTTTTACTTCCTGATATAATTATCTATAGTTATCAAAACTTTTTTGAACACATGAACTCTAAAATTTTCGTTTTGTTGCGATCTTATATCTATTTTGTTTACGAGGAAAAATGGGAGAGCACAACTTTGGACCCGAAAAAAAAAAAAAATTTGAACATCCCAAATGGAAATGCACAAATGCTGAGAGAGATAATTCCAAAAAGCAAAAAGTGATTTTTAATGATAAGCAAAAAGTGGGTTGGTAAATATCCAACCACTTGAGAATGGATTTTTTCAACTCCCCCTAATTTTTGGACCATTAGGCCACTTGCATCCTCAACATGCTTGTGGCATGCACATCCACTACACATAAAGCATGTTGGGATTAGTTAGAAGTCCCTTTCCTATAAAATTCCACCAAGCTATTATTAGGGGGTTGTACTAGTGGAATTTCCCAAACATGGATTTTGGGGCTCACTTTTAGTGCCTGAAATAATTCTCTATAGTTTCCAATTTTGTTTGCACACATGAACACTAAAATTTTCGTTTTGTTGCGATCTTATATCTTTTTTGTTTACGAGGAAAAATGGGAGAGCAAAAGTTTGGACCCGAGAAAAAAAAAAATTTGATCCCAAATGGAAATGCACAAATGCTGAGAGAGATAATTCCAAAAAGCAAAAAGTGATTTTTAAGGGTAGGAAAAAAGTGGGTTGGTAAATATCCAACCACTTGAGTATTTGATTTTTTCTACTCACCCTAATTTTTGGATCATTAGGCTACTCACATCCTCAACATGCTTGTGGCATGCACATCCACCACACTTAAAGCATGTTGGGATCAGTTAGAAGTCCCTTTCCTATAAAATTCCACCAAGCTATTATTAGGGGGTTGTACTAGTGGAATTTCCCAAACATGGATTTTGGGGTTCATTTTTAGTGCCTGAAATAATTCTCTATAGTTTTCGAATTTTTTTTGCACACATGAACTCTAAAATTTTTCGTTTGGTTGGGATCTTATATCTTTTTTGTTTACGAGGAAAAATGGGATAGCACAAGTTTGGACCCGAAAAAAAAAAAATTTGAACATCCCAAATGGAAATGCACAAATGCTGAGAGAGATAATTCCAAAAAGCAAAAAGTGATTTTAAAGGATAGGCAAAAAGTGGGTAGGTAAATATCCAACCATTTGAGAATTTGATTTTTACTACTCCCCCTAATTTTTGGATCATTAGGCCACTTGCATCCTCAACTTGCTTGTGGCATGCACATCCACCACACTTAAAGCATGTTGGGATCAGTTAGAAGTCCCTTTCCTATAAAATTCCACCAAGCTATTATTAGGGGGTTGTACTAGTGGAATTTCCCAAACATGGATTTTGGAGTTCATTTTTAGTACCTGAAATAATTCTCTATAGTTTTCGAATTTTTTTTTTCCGCACGTGAACTCTAAAATTTTCGTTTTGGTGCGATCTTATATCTTTTTTGTTTACGAGGAAAAATGGGAGAGGACAAGATCGGACCCGAAAAAAAAAAAAAATTTGAACATCCCAAATGGAAAAGCACAAATGCTGAGAGAGATAATTCCAAAAAGCAAAAAGTGGGTTGGTAAATATCCAACCACTTGAGAATTTGATTTTTTCTACTCCCCCTAATTTTTGGATCATTAGGCCACTTGCATCCTCAACATGCTTGTCGCATGCACATCCACCACACTTAAAGCATGTTGGGATCAGTTAGAAGTCCCTTTCTTATAAAATTTCACCAAGCTATTATTAGGGGTTGTACTAGTGGAATTTCCCAAACATGGATTTTGGGGTACATTTTTACTTCCTGATATAATTTTCTATAGTTATCGAAACTTTTTTGAACACATGAACTCTAAAATTTTCGTTTTGTTGCGATCTTATATCTATTTTGTTTACGAGGAAAAATGGGAGAGCACAACTTTGGACCCGAAAAAAAAAAAAAATTTGAACATCCCAAATGGAAATGCACAAATGCTGAGAGAGATAATTCCAAAAAGCAAAAAGTGATTTTTAAGGATAAGCAAAAAGTGGGTTGGTAAATATCCAACCACTTGAGAATTGGATTTTTTCAACTCCCCCTAATTTTTGGACCATTAGGCCACTTGCATCCTCAACATGCTTGTGGCATGCACATCCACCACACATAAAGCATGTTGGGATTAGTTAGAAGTCCCTTTCCTATAAAATTCCACCAAGCTATTATTAGGGGGTTGTACTAGTGGAATTTCCCAAACATGGATTTTGGGGCTCACTTTTAGTGCCTGAAATAATTCTCTATAGTTTCCAATTTTGTTTGCACACATGAACACTAAAATTTTCGTTTTGTTGCGATCTTATATCTTTTTTGTTTACGAGGAAAAATGGGAGAGCAAAAGTTTGGACCCGAGAAAAAAAAAAAATTTGATCCCAAATGGAAATGCACAAATGCTGAGAGAGATAATTCCAAAAAGCAAAAAGTGATTTTTAAGGGTAGGAAAAAAGTGGGTTGGTAAATATCCAACCACTTGAGTATTTGATTTTTTCTACTCCCCCTAATTTTTGGATCATTAGGCTACTCGCATTCTCAACATGCTTGTGGCATGCACATCCACCACACTTAAAGCATGTTGGGATCAGTTAGAAGTCCCTTTCCTATAAAATTCCACCAAGCTATTATTAGGGGGTTGTACTAGTGGAATTTCCCAAACATGGATTTTGGGGTTCATTTTTAGTGCCTGAAATAATTCTCTATAGTTTTCGAATTTTTTTTGCACACATGAACTCTAAAATTTTTCGTTTGGTTGGGATCTTATATCTTTTTTGTTTACGAGGAAAAATGGGATAGCACAAGTTTGGACCCGAAAAAAAAAAAATTTGAACATCCCAAATGGAAATGCACAAATGCTGAGAGAGATAATTCCAAAAAGCAAAAAGTGATTTTAAAGGATAGGCAAAAAGTGGGTAGGTAAATATCCAACCATTTGAGAATTTGATTTTTACTACTCCCCCTAATTTTTGGATCATTAGGCCACTTGCATCCTCAACTTGCTTGTGGCATGCACATCCACCACACTTAAAGCATGTTGGGATCAGTTAGAAGTCCCTTTCCTATAAAATTCCACCAAGCTATTATTAGGGGGTTGTACTAGTGGAATTTCCCAAACATGGATTTTGGAGTTCATTTTTAGTACCTGAAATAATTCTCTATAGTTTTCGAATTTTTTTTTTCCGCACGTGAACTCTAAAATTTTCGTTTTGGTGCGATCTTATATCTTTTTTGTTTACGAGGAAAAATGGGAGAGGACAAGTTCGGACCCGAAAAAAAAAAAAAATTTGAACATCCCAAATGGAAAAGCACAAATGCTGAGAGAGATAATTCCAAAAAGCAAAAAGTGGGTTGGTAAATATCCAACCACTTGAGAATTTGATTTTTTCTACTCCCCCTAATTTTTGGATCATTAGGCCACTTGCATCCTCAACATGCTTGTCGCATGCACATCCACCACACTTAAAGCATGTTGGGATCAGTTAGAAGTCCCTTTCTTATAAAATTTCACCAAGCTATTATTAGGGGTTGTACTAGTGGAATTTCCCAAACATGGATTTTGGGGTACATTTTTACTTCCTGATATAATTTTCTATAGTTATCGAAACTTTTTTGAACACATGAACTCTAAAATTTTCGTTTTGTTGCGATCTTATATCTATTTTGTTTACGAGGAAAAATGGGAGAGCACAACTTTGGACCCGAAAAAAAAAAAAAATTTGAACATCCCAAATGGAAATGCACAAATGCTGAGAGAGATAATTCCAAAAAGCAAAAAGTGATTTTTAAGGATAAGCAAAAAGTGGGTTGGTAAATATCCAACCACTTGAGAATTGGATTTTTTCAACTCCCCCTAATTTTTGGACCATTAGGCCACTTGCATCCTCAACATGCTTGTGGCATGCACATCCACCACACATAAAGCATGTTGGGATTAGTTAGAAGTCCCTTTCCTATAAAATTCCACCAAGCTATTATTAGGGGGTTGTACTAGTGGAATTTCCCAAACATGGATTTTGGGGCTCACTTTTAGTGCCTGAAATAATTCTCTATAGTTTCCAATTTTGTTTGCACACATGAACACTAAAATTTTCGTTTTGTTGCGATCTTATATCTTTTTTGTTTACGAGGAAAAATGGGAGAGCAAAAGTTTGGACCCGAGAAAAAAAAAAAATTTGATCCCAAATGGAAATGCACAAATGCTGAGAGAGATAATTCCAAAAAGCAAAAAGTGATTTTTAAGGGTAGGAAAAAAGTGGGTTGGTAAATATCCAACCACTTGAGTATTTGATTTTTTCTACTCCCCCTAATTTTTGGATCATTAGGCTACTCGCATGCTCAACATGCTTGTGGCATGCACATCCACCACACTTAAAGCATGTTGGGATCAGTTAGAAGTCCCTTTCCTATAAAATTCCACCAAGCTATTATTAGGGGGTTGTACTAGTGGAATTTCCCAAACATGGATTTTGGGGTTCATTTTTAGTGCCTGAAATAATTCTCTATAGTTTTCGAATTTTTTTTGCACACATGAACTCTAAAATTTTTCGTTTGGTTGGGATCTTATATCTTTTTTGTTTACGAGGAAAAATGGGATAGCACAAGTTTGGACCCGAAAAAAAAAAAATTTGAACATCCCAAATGGAAATGCACAAATGCTGAGAGAGATAATTCCAAAAAGCAAAAAGTGATTTTAAAGGATAGGCAAAAAGTGGGTAGGTAAATATCCAACCATTTGAGAATTTGATTTTTACTACTCCCCCTAATTTTTGGATCATTAGGCCACTTGCATCCTCAACTTGCTTGTGGCATGCACATCCACCACACTTAAAGCATGTTGGGATCAGTTAGAAGTCCCTTTCCTATAAAATTCCACCAAGCTATTATTAGGGGGTTGTACTAGTGGAATTTCCCAAACATGGATTTTGGAGTTCATTTTTAGTACCTGAAATAATTCTCTATAGTTTTCGATTTTTTTTTTTCCGCACGTGAACTCTAAAATTTTCGTTTTGGTGCGATCTTATATCTTTTTTGTTTACGAGGAAAAATGGGAGAGGACAAGTTCGGACCCGAAAAAAAAAAAAAATTTGAACATCCCAAATGGAAAAACACAAATGCTGAGAGAGATAATTCCAAAAAGCAAAAAGTGGGTTGGTAAATATCCAACCACTTGAGAATTTGATTTTTTCTACTCCCCCTAATTTTTGGATCATTAGGCCACTTGCATCCTCAACATGCTTGTCGCATGCACATCCACCACACTTAAAGCATGTTGGGATCAGTTAGAAGTCCCTTTCTTATAAAATTTCACCAAGCTATTATTAGGGGTTGTACTAGTGGAATTTCCCAAACATGGATTTTGGGGTACATTTTTACTTCCTGATATAATTTTCTATAGTTATCGAAACTTTTTTGAACACATGAACTCTAAAATTTTCGTTTTGTTGCGATCTTATATCTATTTTGTTTACGAGGAAAAATGGGAGAGCACAACTTAGGACCCGAAAAAAAAAAAAAATTTGAACATCCCAAATGGAAATGCACAAATGCTGAGAGAGATAATTCCAAAAAGCAAAAAGTGATTTTTAAGGATAAGCAAAAAGTGGGTTGGTAAATATCCAACCACTTGAGAATTGGATTTTTTCAACTCCCCCTAATTTTTGGACCATTAGGCCACTTGCATCCTCAACATGCTTGTGGCATGCACATCCACCACACATAAAGCATGTTGGGATTAGTTAGAAGTCCCTTTCCTATAAAATTCCACCAAGCTATTATTAGGGGGTTGTACTAGTGGAATTTCCCAAACATGGATTTTGGGGCTCACTTTTAGTGCCTGAAATAATTCTCTATAGTTTCCAATTTTGTTTGCACACATGAACACTAAAATTTTCGTTTTGTTGCGATCTTATATCTTTTTTGTTTACGAGGAAAAATGGGAGAGCAAAAGTTTGGACCCGAGAAAAAAAAAAAATTTGATCCCAAATGGAAATGCACAAATGCTGAGAGAGATAATTCCAAAAAGCAAAAAGTGATTTTTAAGGGTAGGAAAAAAGTGGGTTGGTAAATATCCAACCACTTGAGTATTTGATTTTTTCTACTCCCCCTAATTTTTGGATCATTAGGCTACTCGCATGCTCAACATGCTTGTGGCATGCACATCCACCACACTTAAAGCATGTTGGGATCAGTTAGAAGTCCCTTTCCTATAAAATTCCACCAAGCTATTATTAGGGGGTTGTACTAGTGGAATTTCCCAAACATGGATTTTGGGGTTCATTTTTAGTGCCTGAAATAATTCTCTATAGTTTTCGAATTTTTTTTGCACACATGAACTCTAAAATTTTTCGTTTGGTTGGGATCTTATATCTTTTTTGTTTACGAGGAAAAATGGGATAGCACAAGTTTGGACCCGAAAAAAAAAAAATTTGAACATCCCAAATGGAAATGCACAAATGCTGAGAGAGATAATTCCAAAAAGCAAAAAGTGATTTTAAAGGATAGGCAAAAAGTGGGTAGGTAAATATCCAACCATTTGAGAATTTGATTTTTACTACTCCCCCTAATTTTTGGATCATTAGGCCACTTGCATCCTCAACTTGCTTGTGGCATGCACATCCACCACACTTAAAGCATGTTGGGATCAGTTAGAAGTCCCTTTCCTATAAAATTCCACCAAGCTATTATTAGGGGGTTGTACTAGTGGAATTTCCCAAACATGGATTTTGGAGTTCATTTTTAGTACCTGAAATAATTCTCTATAGTTTTCGAATTTTTTTTTTCCGCACGTGAACTCTAAAATTTTCGTTTTGGTGCGATCTTATATCTTTTTTGTTTACGAGGAAAAATGGGAGAGGACAAGTTCGGACCCGAAAAAAAAAAAAAAATTTGAACATCCCAAATGGAAAAGCACAAATGCTGAGAGAGATAATTCCAAAAAGCAAAAAGTGGGTTGGTAAATATCCAACCACTTGAGAATTTGATTTTTTCTACTCCCCCTAATTTTTGGATCATTAGGCCACTTGCATCCTCAACATGCTTGTCGCATGCACATCCACCACACTTAAAGCATGTTGGGATCAGTTAGAAGTCCCTTTCTTATAAAATTTCACCAAGCTATTATTAGGGGTTGTACTAGTGGAATTTCCCAAACATGGATTTTGGGGTACATTTTTACTTCCTGATATAATTTTCTATAGTTATCGAAACTTTTTTGAACACATGAACTCTAAAATTTTCGTTTTGTTGCGATCTTATATCTATTTTGTTTACGAGGAAAAATGGGAGAGCACAACTTTGGACCCGAAAAAAAAAAAAAATTTGAACATCCCAAATGGAAATGCCCAAATGCTGAGAGAGATAATTCCAAAAAGCAAAAAGTGATTTTTAAGGATAAGCAAAAAGTGGGTTGGTAAATATCCAACCACTTGAGAATTGGATTTTTTCAACTCCCCCTAATTTTTGGACCATTAGGCCACTTGCATCCTCAACATGCTTGTGGCATGCACATCCACCACACATAAAGCATGTTGGGATTAGTTAGAAGTCCCTTTCCTATAAAATTCCACCAAGCTATTATTAGGGGGTTGTACTAGTGGAATTTCCCAAACATGGATTTTGGGGCTCACTTTTAGTGCCTGAAATAATTCTCTATAGTTTCCAATTTTGTTTGCACACATGAACACTAAAATTTTCGTTTTGTTGCGATCTTATATCTTTTTTTTTTACGAGGAAAAATGGGAGAGCAAAAGTTTGGACCCGAGAAAAAAAAAAAATTTGATCCCAAATGGAAATGCACAAATGCTGAGAGAGATAATTCCAAAAAGCAAAAAGTGATTTTTAAGGGTAGGAAAAAAGTGGGTTGGTAAATATCCAACCACTTGAGTATTTGATTTTTTCTACTCCCCCTAATTTTTGGATCATTAGGCTACTCGCATTCTCAACATGCTTGTGGCATGCACATCCACCACACTTAAAGCATGTTGGGATCAGTTAGAAGTCCCTTTCCTATAAAATTCCACCAAGCTATTATTAGGGGGTTGTACTAGTGGAATTTCCCAAACATGGATTTTGGGGTTCATTTTTAGTGCCTGAAATAATTCTCTATAGTTTTCGAATTTTTTTTGCACACATGAACTCTAAAATTTTTCGTTTGGTTGGGATCTTATATCTTTTTTGTTTACGAGGAAAAATGGGATAGCACAAGTTTGGACCCGAAAAAAAAAAAATTTGAACATCCCAAATGGAAATGCACAAATGCTGAGAGAGATAATTCCAAAAAGCAAAAAGTGATTTTAAAGGATAGGCAAAAAGTGGGTAGGTAAATATCCAACCATTTGAGAATTTGATTTTTACTACTCCCCCTAATTTTTGGATCATTAGGCCACTTGCATCCTCAACTTGCTTGTGGCATGCACATCCACCACACTTAAAGCATGTTGGGATCAGTTAGAAGTCCCTTTCCTATAAAATTCCACCAAGCTATTATTAGGGGGTTGTAGTAGTGGAATTTCCCAAACATGGATTTTGGAGTTCATTTTTAGTACCTGAAATAATTCTCTATAGTTTTCGAATTTTTTTTCCGCACGTGAACTCTAAAATTTTCGTTTTGGTGCGATCTTATATCTTTTTTGTTTACGAGGAAAAATGGGAGAGGACAAGTTTGGACCCGAAAAAAAAAAAAATTTGAACATCCCAAATGGAAAAGCACAAATGCTGAGAGAGATAATTCCAAAAAGCAAAAAGTGGGTTGGTAAATATCCAACCACTTGAGAATTTGATTTTTTCTACTCCCCCTAATTTTTGGATCATTAGGCCACTTGCATCCTCAACATGCTTGTGGCATGCACATCCACCACAATTAAAGCATGTTGGGATCAGTTAGAAGTCCATTTCCTATAAAATTCCACCAAGCTATTATTAGGGGGTGGTACTAGTGGAATTTCCCAAACATGGATTTTGGGGTACATTTTTAATGCCTGATATAATTATCTATAGTTATCAAAACTTTTTTAAACACATGAACTCTAAAATTTTCGTTTTGTTGCGATCTTATATCTATTTTGTTTACGAGGAAAAATGGGAGAGCACAACTTTGGACCCGAAAAAAAAAAAAATTTTGAACATCCCAAATGGAAATGCACAAATGCTGAGAGAGATAATTCCAAAAAGCAAAAAGTGATTTTTAAGGATAAGCAAAAAGTGGGTTGGTAAATATCCAACCACTTGAGAATTGGATTTTTTCAACTCCCCCTAATTTTTGGATCATTAGGCCACTTGCATCCTCAACTTGCTTGTGGCATGCACATCCACCACACATAAAGCATGTTGGGATTAGTTAGAAGTCCCTTTCCTATAAAATTCCACCAAGCTATTATTAGGGGGTTGTACTAGTGGAATTTCCCAAACATGGATTTTGGGGCTCACTTTTAGTGCCTGAAATAATTCTCTATAGTTTCCAATTTTGTTTGCACACATGAACACTAAAATTTTCGTTTTGTTGCGATCTTATATCTTTTTTGTTTACGAGGAAAAATGGGAGAGCAAAAGTTTGGACCCGAGAAAAAAAAAAATTTGATCCCAAATGGAAATGCACAAATGCTGAGAGAGATAATTCCAAAAAGCAAAAAGTGATTTTTAAGGGTAGGAAAAAAGTGGGTTGGTAAATATCCAACCACTTGAGTATTTGATTTTTTCTACTCCCCCTAATTTTTGGATCATTAGGCTACTCGCATCCTCAACATGCTTGTGGCATGCACATCCACCACACTTAAAGCATGTTGGGATCAGTTAGAAGTCCCTTTCCTATAAAATTCCACCAAGCTATTATTAGGGGGTTGTACTAGTGGAATTTCCCAAACATGGATTTTGGGGTTCATTTTTAGTGCCTGAAATAATTCTCTATAGTTTTCGAATTTTTTTTGCACACATGAACTCTAAAATTTTTCGTTTGGTTGGGATCTTATATCTTTTTTGTTTACGAGGAAAAATGGGAGAGGACAAGTTTGGACCCGAAAAAAAAAAAAAATTTGAACATCCCAAATGGAAAAGCACAAATGCTAAGAGAGATAATTCCAAAAAGCAAAAAGTGGGTTGGTAAATATCCAACCACTTGAGAATTTGATTTTTTCTACTCCTCCTAATTTTTGGATCATTAGACCACTTGCATCCTCAACATGCTTGTGGCATGCACATCCACCACACTTAAAGCATGTTGGGATCAGTTAGAAGTCCATTTCCTATAAAATTCCACCAAGCTATTATTAGGGGGTTGTACTAGTGGAATTTCCCAAACATGGATTTTGGGGTACATTTTTAATGCCTGATATAATTATCTATAGTTATCGAAACTTTTTTGAACACATGAACTCTAAAATTTTCGTTTTGTTGCGATCTTATATCTATTTTGTTTACGAGGAAAAATGGGAGAGCACAACTTTGGACCCGAAAAAAAAAAAAATTTTGAACATCCCAAATGGAAATGCACAAATGCTGAGAGAGATAATTCCAAAACGCAAAAAGTGATTTTTAAGGATAAGCAAAAAGTGGGTTGGTAAATATCCAACCACTTGAGAATTGGATTTTTTCAACTCCCCCTAATTTTTGGATCATTAGGCCACTTGCATCCTCAACATGCTTGTGGCATGCACATCCACCACACATAAAGCATGTTGGGATTAGTTAGAAGTCCCTTTCCTATAAAATTCCACCAAGCTATTATTAGGGGGTTGTACTAGTGGAATTTCCCAAACATGGATTTTGCGTTTCATTTTTAGTGCCTGAAATAATTCTCTATAGTTTTCAAATTTTTTTTGCACTCATGAACTCTAAAATTTTTCGTTTGGTTGGGATCTTATATCTTTTTTGTTTACGAGGAAAAATGGGATAGCACAAGTTTGGACCCGAAAAAAAAAAAATTTGAACATCTCAAATGGAAATGCACAAATGCTGAGAGAGATAATTCCAAAAAACAAAAAGTGATTTTAAAGGATAGGCAAAAAGTGGGTAGGTAAATATCCAACCATTTGAGAATTTGATTTTTACTACTCCCCCTAATTTTTGGATCATTAGGCCACTTGCATCCTCAACTTGCTTGTGGCATGCACATCCACCACACTTAAAGCATGTTGGGATCAGTTAGAAGTCCCTTTCCTATAAAATTCCACCAAGCTACTATTAGGGGGTTGTACTAGTGGAATTTCCCAAACATGGATTTTGGAGTTCATTTTTAGTACCTGAAATAATTCTCTATAGTTTTCGAATTTTTTTTTCCGCACGTGAACTCTAAAATTTTCGTTTTGGTGCGATCTTATATCTTTTTTGTTTACGAGGAAAAATGGGAGAGGACAAGTTTGGACCCGAAAAAAAAAAAAATTTGAACATCCCAAATGGAAAAGCACAAATGCTGAGAGAGATAATTCCAAAAAGCAAAAAGTGGGTTGGTAAATATCCAACCACTTGAGAATTTGATTTTTTCTACTCCCCCTAATTTTTGGATCATTAGGCCACTTGCATCCTCAACATGCCTGTGGCATGCACATCCACCACACTTAAAGCATGTTGGGATCAGTTAGAAGTCCCTTTCTTATAAAATTCCACCAAGCTATTATTAGGGGGTTGTACTAGTGGAATTTCCCAAACATGGATTTTGGGGTACATTTTTAATGCCTGATATAATTATCTATAGTTATCGAAACTTTTTTGAACACATGAACTCTAAAATTTTCGTTTTGTTGCGATCTTATATCTATTTTGTTTACGAGGAAAAATGGGAGAGCACAACTTTGGACCCGAAAAAAAAAAAAAATTTGAACATCCCAAATGGAAATGGACAAATGCTGAGAGAGATAATTCCAAAAAGCAAAAAGTGATTTTTAAGGATAAGCAAAAAGTGGGTTGGTAAATATCCAACCACTTGAGAATTGGATTTTTTCAACTCCCCCTAATTTTTGGATCATTAGGCCACTTGCATCCTCAGCATGCTTGTGGCATGCACATCCACCACACATAAAGCATGTTGGGATTAGTTAGAAGTCCCTTTCCTATAAAATTCCACCAAGCTATTATTAGGGGGTTGTACTAGTGGAATTTCCCAAACATGGATTTTGGGGCTCATTTTTATTGCCTGAAATAATTCTCTATAGTTTTTGAATTTTGTTTGCACA
This sequence comes from Aristolochia californica, assembly GCF_029961685.1. Taxonomy (NCBI): domain Eukaryota; kingdom Viridiplantae; phylum Streptophyta; class Magnoliopsida; order Piperales; family Aristolochiaceae; genus Aristolochia; species Aristolochia californica. Next base: position 20,277,933 of record NW_027182257.1, on the reverse strand, counting down.
CATGAACTCTAAAATTTTCGTTTTGTTGCGATCTTATATCTTTTTTGTTTACGAGGAAAAATGGGAGAGCAAAAGTTTGGACCCAAGAAAAAAAAAAAATTTGATCCCAAATGGAAATGCACAAATGCTGAGAGACATAATTCCAAAAAGCAAAAAGTGATTTTTAAGGGTAGGCAAAAAGTGGGTTGGTAAATATCCAACCACTTGAGAATTTGATTTTTCTACTCCCCCTAATTTTTGGATCATTAGGCTACTCACATCCTCAACATGCTTGTGGCATGCACATCCACCACACTTAAAGCATGTTGGGATCAGTTAGAAGTCCATTTCCTATAAAATTCCACCAAGCTATTATTAGGGGGTTGTACTAGTGGAATTTCCCAAACATGGATTTTGGGGTTCCTTTTTAGTGCCTGAAATAATTCTCTATAGTTTTCGAATTTTTTTTGCACACATGAACTCTAAAATTTTTCGTTTGGTTGGGATCTTATATCTTTTTTGTTTACGAGGAAAAATGGGAGAGCGCAAGTTTGGACCCGAAAAAAAAAAATTTGAACATCCCAAGTGGATATGCACAAATGCTGAGGGAGATAATTCCAAAAAGCAAAAAGTGATTTTAAAGGATAGGCAAAAAGTGGGTAGGTAAATATCCAACCATTTGAGAATTTGATTTTTACTACTCCCCCAAATTTTTGGATCATTAGGCCACTTGCATCCTCAACTTGCTTGTGGCATGCACATCCACCACACTTAAAGCATGTTGGGATCAGTTAGAAGTCCCTTTCCTATAAAATTCCACCAAGCTATTATTAGGGGGTTGTACTAGTGGAATTTCCCAAACATGGATTTTGGAGTTCATTTTTAGTACCTGAAATAATTCTCTATAGTTTTCGAATTTTTTTTTCCGCACGTGAACTCTAAAATTTTCGTTTTGGTGCGATCTTATATCTTTTTTGTTTACGAGGAAAAATGGGAGAGGACAAGTTCGGACCCGAAAAAAAAAAAAAATTTGAACATCCCAAATGGAAAAGCACAAATGCTGAGAGAGATAATTCCAAAAAGCAAAAAGTGGGTTGGTAAATATCCAACCACTTGAGAATTTGATTTTTTCTACTCCCCCTAATTTTTGGATCATTAGGCCACTTGCATCCTCAACATGCTTGTGGCATGCACATCCACCACACTTAAAGCATGTTGGGATCAGTTAGAAGTCCCTTTCTTATAAAATTCCACCAAGCTATTATTAGGGGGTTGTACTAGTGGAATTTCCCAAACATGGATTTTGGGGTACATTTTTAATGCCTGATATAATTATCTATAGTTATCGAAACTTTTTTGAACACATGAACTCTAAAATTTTCGTTTTGTTGCGATCTTATATCTATTTTGTTTACGAGGAAAAATGGGAGAGCACAACTTTGGACCCGAAAAAAAAAAAAAATTTGAACATCCCAAATGGAAATGGACAAATGCTGAGAGAGATAATTCCAAAAAGCAAAAAGTGATTTTTAAGGATAAGGAAAAAGTGGGTTGGTAAATATCCAACCACTTGAGAATTGGATTTTTTCAACTCCCCCTAATTTTTGGATCATTAGGACACTTGCATCCTCAACATGCTTGTGGCATGCACATCCACGACACTTAAAGCATGTTGGGATCAGTTAGAAGTCCCTTTCTTATAAAATTCCACCAAGCTATTATTAGGGGGTTGTACTAGTGGAATTTCCCAAACATGGATTTTGGGGTACATTTTTAATCCCTGATATAATTATCTATAGTTATCGAAACTTTTTTGAACACATGAACTCTAAAATTTTCGTTTTGTTGCGATCTTATATCTATTTTGCTTACGAGGAAAAATGGGAGAGCACAACTTTGGACCCGAAAAAAAAAAAAAATTTGAACATCCCAAGTGGAAATGCACAAATGCTGAGAGAGATAATTCCAAAAAGCAAAAAGTGATTTTAAAGGATAGGCAAAAAGTGGGTAGGTAAATATCCAACCATTTGAGAATTTGATTTTTACTACTCCCCCAAATTTTTGGATCATTAGGCCACTTGCATCCTCAACATGCTTGTGGCATGCACATCCACCACACTTAAAGCATGTTGGGATCAGTTAGAAGTCCCTTTCCTATAAAATTCCACCAAGCTATTATTAGGGGGTTGTACTAGTGGAATTTCCCGAACATGGATTTTGGGGTTCATTTTTAGTACCTGAAATAATTCTCTATAGTTTTCGAATTTTTTTTCCGCACGTGAACTCTAAAATTTTCGTTTTGGTGCGATCTTATATCTATTTTGTTTACGAGGAAAAATGGGAGAGGACAAGTTCGGACCCGAAAAAAAAAAAAAATTTGAACATCCCAAATGGAAAAGCACAAATGCTGAGAGAGATAATTCCAAAAAGCAAAAAGTGGGTTGGTAAATATCCAACCACTTGAGAATTTGATTTTTTCTACTCCCCCTAATTTTTGGATCATTAGGCCACTTGCATCCTCAACATGCTTGTGGCATGCACATCCACCACACTTAAAGCATGTTGGGATCAGTTAGAAGTCCCTTTCCTATAAAATTCCACCAAGCTATTATTAGGGGGTTGTACTAGTGGAATTTCCCAAACATGGATTTTGGGGTTCATTTTTAGTACCTGAAATAATTCTCTATAGTTTTCGAATTTTTTTTCCGCACGTGAACTCTAAAATTTTCGTTTTGGTGCGATCTTATATCTATTTTGTTTACGAGGAAAAATGGGAGAGGACAAGTTCGGACCCGAAAAAAAAAAAAAATTTGAACATCCCAAATGGAAAAGCACAAATGCTGAGAGAGATAATTCCAAAAAGCAAAAAGTGGGTTGGTAAATATCCAACCACTTGAGAATTTGATTTTTTCTACTCCCCCTAATTTTTGGATCATTAGGCCACTTGCATCCTCAACATGCTTGTGGCATGCACATCCACCACACTTAAAGCATGTTGGGATCAGTTAGAAGTCCCTTTCTTATAAAATTCCACCAAGCTATTATTAGGGGGTTGTACTAGTGGAATTTCCCAAACATGGATTTTGGGGTACATTTTTAATGCCTGATATAATTATCTATAGTTATCGAAACTTTTTTGAACACATGAACTCTAAAATTTTCGTTTTGTTGCGATCTTATATCTATTTTGTTTACGAGGAAAAATGGGAGAGCACAACTTTGGACCCGAAAAAAAAAAAAAATTTGAACATCCCAAATGGAAATGGACAAATGCTGAGAGAGATAATTCCAAAAAGCAAAAAGTGATTTTTAAGGATAAGCAAAAAGTGGGTTGGTAAATATCCAACCACTTGAGAATTGGATTTTTTCAACTCCCCCTAATTTTTGGATCATTAGGCCACTTGCATCCTCAACATGCTTGTGGCATGCACATCCACCACACATAAAGCATGTTGGGATTAGTTAGAAGTCCCTTTCCTATAAAATTCCACCAAGCTATTATTAGGGGGTTGTACTAGTGGAATTTCCCAAACATGGATTTTGGGGTACATTTTTAATCCCTGATATAATTATCTATAGTTATCGAAACTTTTTTGAACACATGAACTCTAAAATTTTCGTTTTGTTGCGATCTTATATCTATTTTGTTTACGAGGAAAAATGGGAGAGCACAACTTTGGACCCGAAAAAAAAAAAAAATTTGAACATCCCAAATGGAAATGCACAAATGCTGAGAGAGATAATTCCAAAAAGCAAAAAGTGATTTTTAAGGATAAGCAAAAAGTGGGTTGGTAAATATCCAACCACTTGAGAATTGGATTTTTTCAACTCCCCCTAATTTTTGGATCATTAGGCCACTTGCATCCTCAACGTGCTTGTGGCATGCACATCCACCACACATAAAGCATGTTGGGATTAGTTAGAAGTCCCTTTCCACCAAGCTATTATTAGGGGGTTGTACTAGTGGAATTTCCCAAACATGGATTTTGGGGCTCATTTTTAGTGCCTGAAATAATTCTCTATAGTTTTCGAATTTTGTTTGCACACATGAACTCTCAAATTTTCGTTTTGTTGCGATCTTATATCTTTTTTGTTTACGAGGAACAATGGGAGAGCAAAAGTTTGGACCCGAGAAAAAAAAAAATTTGATCCCAAATGGATATGCACAAATGCTGAGAGACATAATTCCAAAAAGCAAAAAGTGATTTTTAAGGGTAGGCAAAAAGTGGGTTGGTAAATATCCAACCACTTGAGAATTTGATTTTTTCTACTCCCCCTAATTTTTGGATCATTAGGCTACTCGCATCCTCAACATGCTTGTGGCATGCACATCCACCACACTTAAAGCTTGTTGGGATCAGTTAGAAGTCCCTTTCCTATAAAATTCCACCAAGCTATTATTAGGGGGTTGTACTAGTGGAATTTCCCAAACATGGATTTTGGGGTTCCTTTTTAGTGCCTGAAATAATTCTCTATAGTTTTCGAATTTTTTTTGTACACATGAACTCTAAAATTTTTCGTTTGGTTGGGATCTTATATCTTTTTTGTTTACGAGGAAAAATGGGAGAGCGCAAGTTTGGACCCCAAAAAAAAAAAATTTGAATATCCCAAGTGGAAATGCACAAATGCTGAGAGAGATAATTCCAAAAAGCAAAAAGTGATTTTAAAGGATAGGCAAAAAGTGGGTAGGTAAATATCCAACCATTTGAGAATTTGATTTTTACTACTCCCCCTAATTTTTGGATCATTAGGCCACTTGCATCCTCAACATGCTTGTGGCATGCACATCCACCACACTTAAAGCATGTTGGGATCAGTTAGAAGTCCCTTTCCTATAAAATTCCACCAAGCTATTATTAGGGGGTTGTACTAGTGGAATTTCCCAAACATGGATTTTGGGGTTCATTTTTAGTACCTGAAATAATTCTCTATAGTTTTCGAATTTTTTTTCCGCACATGAACTCTAAAATTTTCGTTCTGGTGTGATCTTATATCTTTTTTGTTTACGAGGAAAAATGGGAGAGGACAAGTTTGGACCCGAAAAAAAAAAAAATTTGAACATCCCAAATGGAAAAGCACAAATGCTGAGAGAGATAATTCCAAAAAGCAAAAAGTGGGTTGGTATCCAACCACTTGAGAATTTGATTTTTTCTAGTCCCCCTAATTTTTTGATCATTAGGCCACTTGCATCCTCAACATGCTTGTGGCATGCACATCCACCACACTTAAAGCATGTTGGGATCAGTTAGAAGTCCCTTTCTTATAAAATTCCACCAAGCTATTTTTAGGGGGTTGTACTAGTGGAATTTCCCAAACATGGATTTTGGGGTACATTTTTAATGCCTGATATAATTATCTATGGTTATCGAAACTTTTTTGAACACATGAACTCTAAAAGTTTCGTTTTGTTGCGATCTTATATCTATTTTGTTTACGAGGAAAAATGGGAGAGCACAACTTTGGACCCGAAAAAAAAAAAAATTTGAACATCCCAAATGGAAATGCACAAATGCTGAGAGAGATAATTCCAAAAAGCAAAAAGTGATTTTTAAGGATAAGCAAAAAGTGGGTTGGTAAATATCCAACCACATGAGAATTGGATTTTTTCAACTCCCCCTAATTTTTGGATCATTAGGCCACTTGCATCCTCAACTTGCTTGTGGCATGCACATCCACCACACATAAAGCATGTTGGGATTAGTTAGAAGTCCCTTTCCTATAAAATTCCACCAAGCTATTATTAGGGGGTTGTACTAGTGGAATTTCCCAAACATGGATTTTGGGGCTCATTTTTAGTGCCTGAAATAATTCTCTATAGTTTTCGAATTTTTTTTGCGCACATGAACTCTAAAATTTTCGTTTTGTTGCGATCTTATATCTTTTTTGTTTACGAGGAAAAATGGGAGAGCACAAGTTTGGACCCGAAAAAAAAAAAATTTTGAACATCCCAAATGGAAAAGCACAAATGCTGAGAGAGATAATTCCAAAAAGCAAAAAGTGGGTTGGTAAATATCCAACCACTTGAGAATTTGATTTTTTCTACTCCCCCTAATTTTTGGATCATTAGGCCACTTGCAAACTCAACATGCATGTGGCATGCACATCCACCACACTTAAAGCATGTTGGGATCAGTTAGAAGTCCCTTTCCTATAAAATTCCACCAAGCTATTATTAGGGGGTTGTACTAGTGGAATTTCCCTAACATGGATTTTGGGGTTCATTTGTAGTGCCTGAAATAATTCTCTATAGTTTTCGAATTTTTTTTGCACACATGAACTCTAAAATTTTCGTTTGGTGGCAATCTTATATCTTTTTTGTTTACGAGGAAAAATGGGAGAGCACAAGTTTGGACCCAAAAAAAAAAAATTTGAACATCCCAAATTGAAATGCACAAATGCTGAGAGAGATAATTCCACAAAGCAAAAAGTGATTTTTAAGGATAGGCAAAAAGTGGGTTGGTAAATATCCAACCACTTGAGAATTTGATTTTTTCTAGTCCCCCTAATTTTTTGATCATTAGGCCACTTGCATCCTCAACATGCTTGTGGCATGCACATCCACCACACTTAAAGCATGTTGGGATCAGTTAGAAGTCCCTTTCTTATAAAATTCCACCAAGCTATTTTTAGGGGGTTGTACTAGTGGAATTTCCCAAACATGGATTTTGGGGTACATTTTTAATGCCTGATATAATTATCTATGGTTATCGAAACTTTTTTGAACACATGAACTCTAAAAGTTTCGTTTTGTTGCGATCTTATATCTATTTTGTTTACGAGGAAAAATGGGAGAGCACAACTTTGGACCCGAAAAAAAAAAAAAATTTGAACATCCCAAATGGAAATGCACAAATGCTGAGAGAGATAATTCCAAAAAGCAAAAAGTGATTTTTAAGGATAAGCAAAAAGTGGGTTGGTAAATATCCAACCACATGAGAATTGGATTTTTTCAACTCCCCCTAATTTTTGGATCATTAGGCCACTTGCATCCTCAACTTGCTTGTGGCATGCACATCCACCACACATAAAGCATGTTGGGATTAGTTAGAAGTCCCTTTCCTATAAAATTCCACCAAGCTATTATTAGGGGGTTGTACTAGTGGAATTTCCCAAACATGGATTTTGGGGCTCATTTTTAGTGCCTGAAATAATTCTCTATAGTTTTCGAATTTTTTTTGCGCACATGAACTCTAAAATTTTCGTTTTGTTGCGATCTTATATCTTTTTTGTTTACGAGGAAAAATGGGAGAGCACAAGTTTGGACCCGAAAAAAAAAAAATTTTGAACATCCCAAATGGAAAAGCACAAATGCTGAGAGAGATAATTCCAAAAAGCAAAAAGTGGGTTGGTAAATATCCAACCACTTGAGAATTTGATTTTTTCTACTCCCCCTAATTTTTGGATCATTAGGCCACTTGCAAACTCAACATGCATGTGGCATGCACATCCACCACACTTAAAGCATGTTGGGATCAGTTAGAAGTCCCTTTCCTATAAAATTCCACCAAGCTATTATTAGGGGGTTGTACTAGTGGAATTTCCCTAACATGGATTTTGGGGTTCATTTGTAGTGCCTGAAATAATTCTCTATAGTTTTCGAATTTTTTTTGCACACATGAACTCTAAAATTTTCGTTTGGTGGCAATCTTATATCTTTTTTGTTTACGAGGAAAAATGGGAGAGCACAAGTTTGGACCCAAAAAAAAAAAATTTGAACATCCCAAATTGAAATGCACAAATGCTGAGAGAGATAATTCCACAAAGCAAAAAGTGATTTTTAAGGATAGGCTAAAAGTGGGTTGGTAAATATCCAACCACTTGAGAATTTGATTTTTTCTAGTCCCCCTAATTTTTTGATCATTAGGCCACTTGCATCCTCAACATGCTTGTGGCATGCACATCCACCACACTTAAAGCATGTTGGGATCAGTTAGAAGTCCCTTTCTTATAAAATTCCACCAAGCTATTTTTAGGGGGTTGTACTAGTGGAATTTCCCAAACATGGATTTTGGGGTACATTTTTAATGCCTGATATAATTATCTATGGTTATCGAAACTTTTTTGAACACATGAACTCTAAAATTTTCGTTTTGTTGCGATCTTATATCTATTTTGTTTACGAGGAAAAATGGGAGAGCACAACTTTGGACCCGAAAAAAAAAAAAAATTTGAACATCCCAAATGGAAATGCACAAATGCTGAGAGAGATAATTCCAAAAAGCAAAAAGTGATTTTTAAGGATAAGCAAAAAGTGGGTTGGTAAATATCCAACCACATGAGAATTGGATTTTTTCAACTCCCCCTAATTTTTGGATCATTAGGCCACTTGCATCCTCAACTTGCTTGTGGCATGCACATCCACCACACATAAAGCATGTTGGGATTAGTTAGAAGTCCCTTTCCTATAAAATTCCACCAAGCTATTATTAGCGGGTTGTACTAGTGGAATTTCCCAAACATGGATTTTGGGGCTCATTTTTAGTGCCTGAAATAATTCTCTATAGTTTTCGAATTTTTTTTGCGCACATGAACTCTAAAATTTTCGTTTTGTTGCGATCTTATATCTTTTTTGTTTACGAGGAAAAATGGGAGAGCACAAGTTTGGACCCGAAAAAAAAAAAAATTTTGAACATCCCAAATGGAAAAGCACAAATGCTGAGAGAGATAATTCCAAAAAGCAAAAAGTGGGTTGGTAAATATCCAACCACTTGAGAATTTGATTTTTTCTACTCCCCCTAATTTTTGGATCATTAGGCCACTTGCAAACTCAACATGCATGTGGCATGCACATCCACCACACTTAAAGCATGTTGGGATCAGTTAGAAGTCCCTTTCCTATAAAATTCCACCAAGCTATTATTAGGGGGTTGTACTAGTGGAATTTCCCTAACATGGATTTTGGGGTTCATTTGTAGTGCTTGAAATAATTCTCTATAGTTTTCGAATTTTTTTTGCACACATGAACTCTAAAATTTTCGTTTGGTGGCAATCTTATATCTTTTTTGTTTACGAGGAAAAATGGGAGACCACAAGTTTGGACCCAAAAAAAAAAAATTTGAACATCCCAAATTGAAATGCACAAATGCTGAGAGAGATAATTCCACAAAGCAAAAAGTGATTTTTAAGGATAGGCAAAAAGTGGGTTGGTAAATATCCAACCACTTGAGAATTTGATTTTTTCTAGTCCCCCTAATTTTTTGATCATTAGGCCACTTGCATCCTCAACATGCTTGTGGCATGCACATCCACCACACTTAAAGCATGTTGGGATCAGTTAGAAGTCCCTTTCTTATAAAATTCCACCAAGCTATTTTTAGGGGGTTGTACTAGTGGAATTTCCCAAACACGGATTTTGGGGTACATTTTTAATGCCTGATATAATTATCTATGGTTATCGAAACTTTTTTGAACACATGAACTCTAAAAGTTTCGTTTTGTTGCGATCTTATATCTATTTTGTTTACGAGGAAAAATGGGAGAGCACAACTTTGGACCCGAAAAAAAAAAAAAATTTGAACATCCCAAATGGAAATGCACAAATGCTGAGAGAGATAATTCCAAAAAGCAAAAAGTGATTTTTAAGGATAAGCAAAAAGTGGGTTGGTAAATATCCAACCACATGAGAATTGGATTTTTTCAACTCCCCCTAATTTTTGGATCATTAGGCCACTTGCATCCTCAACTTGCTTGTGGCATGCACATCCACCACACATAAAGCATGTTGGGATTAGTTAGAAGTCCCTTTCCTATAAAATTCCACCAAGCTATTATTAGGGGGTTGTACTAGTGGAATTTCCCAAACATGGATTTTGGGGCTCATTTTTAGTGCCTGAAATAATTCTCTATAGTTTTCGAATTTTTTTTGCGCACATGAACTCTAAAATTTTCGTTTTGTTGCGATCTTATATCTTTTTTGTTTACGAGGAAAAATGGGAGAGCACAAGTTTGGACCCGAAAAAAAAAAAAATTTGAACATCCCAAATGGAAAAGCACAAATGCTGAGAGAGATAATTCCAAAAAGCAAAAAGTGGGTTGGTAAATATCCAACCACTTGAGAATTTGATTTTTTCTACTCCCCCTAATTTTTGGATCATTAGGCCACTTGCAAACTCAACGTGCATGTGGCATGCACATCCACCACACTTAAAGCATGTTGGGATCAGTTAGAAGTCCCTTTCCTATAAAATTCCACCAAGCTATTATTAGGGGGTTGTACTAGTGGAATTTCCCTAACATGGATTTTGGGGTTCATTTGTAGTGCCTGAAATAATTCTCTATAGTTTTCGAATTTTTTTTGCACACATGAACTCTAAAATTTTCGTTTGGTGGCAATCTTATATCTTTTTTGTTTACGAGGAAAAATGGGAGAGCACAAGTTTGGACCCAAAAAAAAAAAATTTGAACATCCCAAATTGAAATGCACAAATGCTGAGAGAGATAATTCCACAAAGCAAAAAGTGATTTTTAAGGATAGGCAAAAAGTGGGTTGGTAAATATCCAACCACTTGAGAATTTGATTTTTTCTAGTCCCCCTAATTTTTTGATCATTAGGCCACTTGCATCCTCAACATGCTTGTGGCATGCACATCCACCACACTTAAAGCATGTTGGGATCAGTTAGAAGTCCCTTTCTTATAAAATTCCACCAAGCTATTTTTAGGGGGTTGTACTAGTGGAATTTCCCAAACACGGATTTTGGGGTACATTTTTAATGCCTGATATAATTATCTATGGTTATCGAAACTTTTTTGAACACATGAACTCTAAAAGTTTCGTTTTGTTGCGATCTTATATCTATTTTGTTTACGAGGAAAAATGGGAGAGCACAACTTTGGACCCGAAAAAAAAAAAAAAATTTGAACATCCCAAATGGAAATGCACAAATGCTGAGAGAGATAATTCCAAAAAGCAAAAAGTGGGTTCGTAAATATCCAACCACATGAGAATTGGATTTTTTCAACTCCCCCTAATTTTTGGATCATTAGGCCACTTGCATCCTCAACTTGCTTGTGGCATGCACATCCACCACACATAAAGCATGTTGGGATTAGTTAGAAGTCCCTTTCCTATAAAATTCTACCAAGCTATTATTAGGGGGTTGTACTAGTGGAATTTCCCAAACATGGATTTTGGGGCTCATTTTTAGTGCCTGAAATAATTCTCTATAGTTTTCGAATTTTTTTTGCGCACATGAACTCTAAAATTTTCGTTTTGTTGCGATCTTATATCTTTTTTGTTTACGAGGAAAAATGGGAGAGCACAAGTTTGGACCCGAAAAAAAAAAAATTTGAACATCCCAAATGGAAAAGCACAAATGCTGAGAGAGATAATTCCAAAAAGCAAAAAGTGGGTTGGTAAATATCCAACCACTTGAGAATTTGATTTTTTCTACTCCCCCTAATTTTTGGATCATTAGGCCACTTGCAAACTCAACATGCATGTGGCATGCACATCCACCACACTTAAAGCATGTTGGGATCAGTTAGAAGTCCCTTTCCTATAAAATTCCACCAAGCTATTATTAGGGGGTTGTACTAGTGGAATTTCCCTAACATGGATTTTGGGGTTCATTTGTAGTGCCTGAAATAATTCTCTATAGTTTTCGAATTTTTTTTGCACACATGAACTCTAAAATTTTCGTTTGGTGGCAATCTTATATCTTTTTTGTTTACGAGGAAAAATGGGAGAGCACAAGTTTGGACCCAAAAAAAAAAAATTTGAACATCCCAAATTGAAATGCACAAATGCTGAGAGAGATAATTCCACAAAGCAAAAAGTGATTTTTAAGGATAGGCAAAAAGTGGGTTGGTAAATATCCAACCACTTGAGAATTTGATTTTTTCTAGTCCCCCTAATTTTTTGATCATTAGGCCACTTGCATCCTCAACATGCTTGTGGCATGCACATCCACCACACTTAAAGCATGTTGGGATCAGTTAGAAGTCCCTTTCTTATAAAATTCCACCAAGCTATTTTTAGGGGGTTGTACTAGTGGAATTTCCCAAACATGGATTTTGGGGTACATTTTTAATGCCTGATATAATTATCTATGGTTATCGAAACTTTTTTGAACACATGAACTCTAAAAGTTTCGTTTTGTTGCGATCTTATATCTATTTTGTTTACGAGGAAAAATGGGAGAGCACAACTTTGGACCCGAAAAAAAAAAAAAATTTGAACATCCCAAATGGAAATGCACAAATGCTGAGAGAGATAATTCCAAAAAGCAAAAAGTGATTTTTAAGGATAAGCAAAAAGTGGGTTGGTAAATATCCAACCACATGAGAATTGGATTTTTTCAACTCCCCCTAATTTTTGGATCATTAGGCCACTTGCATCCTCAACTTGCTTGTGGCATGCACATCCACCACACATAAAGCATGTTGGGATTAGTTAGAAGTCCCTTTCCTATAAAATTCCACCAAGCTATTATTAGGGGGTTGTACTAGTGGAATTTCCCAAACATGGATTTTGGGGCTCATTTTTAGTGCCTGAAATAATTCTCTATAGTTTTCGAATTTTTTTTGCGCACATGAACTCTAAAATTTTCGTTTTGTTGCGATCTTATATCTTTTTTGTTTACGAGGAAAAATGGGAGAGCACAAGTTTGGACCCGAAAAAAAAAAAAATTTGAACATCCCAAATGGAAAAGCACAAATGCTGAGAGAGATAATTCCAAAAAGCAAAAAGTGGGTTGGTAAATATCCAACCACTTGAGAATTTGATTTTTTCAACTCCCCCTAATTTTTGGATCATTAGGCCACTTGCAAACTCAACATGCATGTGGCATGCACATCCACCACACTTAAAGCATGTTGGGATCAGTTAGAAGTCCCTTTCCTATAAAATTCCACCAAGCTATTATTAGGGGGTTGTACTAGTGGAATTTCCCTAACATGGATTTTGGGGTTCATTTGTAGTGCCTGAAATAATTCTCTATAGTTTTCGAATTTTTTTTGCACACATGAACTCTAAAATTTTCGTTTGGTGGCAATCTTATATCTTTTTTGTTTACGAGGAAAAATGGGAGAGCACAAGTTTGGACCCAAAAAAAAAAAATTTGAACATCCCAAATTGAAATGCACAAATGCTGAGAGAGATAATTCCACAAAGCAAAAAGTGATTTTTAAGGATAGGCTAAAAGTGGGTTGGTAAATATCCAACCACTTGAGAATTTGATTTTTTCTAGTCCCCCTAATTTTTTGATCATTAGGCCACTTGCATCCTCAACATGCTTGTGGCATGCACATCCACCACACTTAAAGCATGTTGGGATCAGTTAGAAGTCCCTTTCTTATAAAATTCCACCAAGCTATTTTTAGGGGGTTGTACTAGTGGAATTTCCCAAACATGGATTTTGGGGTACATTTTTAATGCCTGATATAATTATCTATGGTTATCGAAACTTTTTTGAACACATGAACTCTAAAAGTTTCGTTTTGTTGCGATCTTATATCTATTTTGTTTACGAGGAAAAATGGGAGAGCACAACTTTGGACCCGAAAAAAAAAAAAAATTTGAACATCCCAAATGGAAATGCACAAATGCTGAGAGAGATAATTCCAAAAAGCAAAAAGTGATTTTTAAGGATAAGCAAAAAGTGGGTTGGTAAATATCCAACCACATGAGAATTGGATTTTTTCAACTCCCCCTAATTTTTGGATCATTAGGCCACTTGCATCCTCAACTTGCTTGTGGCATGCACATCCACCACACATAAAGCATGTTGGGATTAGTTAGAAGTCCCTTTCCTATAAAATTCCACCAAGCTATTATTAGGGGGTTGTACTAGTGGAATTTCCCAAACATGGATTTTGGGGCTCATTTTTAGTGCCTGAAATAATTCTCTATAGTTTTCGAATTTTTTTTGCACACATGAACTCTAAAATTTTCATTTTGTTGCGATCTTATATCTTTTTTGTTTACGAGGAAAAATGGGAGAGCACAAGTTTGGACCCGAAAAAAAAAAAAATTTGAACATCCCAAATGGAAAAGCACAAATGCTGAGAGAGATAATTCCAAAAAGCAAAAAGTGGGTTGGTAAATATCCAACCACTTGAGAATTTGATTTTTTCTACTCCCCCTAATTTTTGGATCATTAGGCCACTTGCAAACTCAACATGCATGTGGCATGCACATCCACCACACTTAAAGCATGTTGGGATCAGTTAGAAGTCCCTTTCCTATAAAATTCCACCAAGCTATTATTAGGGGGTTGTACTAGTGGAATTTCCCTAACATGGATTTTGGGGTTCATTTGTAGTGCCTGAAATAATTCTCTATAGTTTTCGAATTTTTTTTGCACACATGAACTCTAAAATTTTCGTTTGGTGGCAATCTTATATCTTTTTTGTTTACGAGGAAAAATGGGAGAGCACAAGTTTGGACCCAAAAAAAAAAAATTTGAACATCCCAAATTGAAATGCACAAATGCTGAGAGAGATAATTCCACAAAGCAAAAAGTGATTTTTAAGGATAGGCAAAAAGTGGGTTGGTAAATATCCAACCACTTGAGAATTTGATTTTTTCTAGTCCCCCTAATTTTTTGATCATTAGGCCACTTGCATCCTCAACATGCTTGTGGCATGCACATCCACCACACTTAAAGCATGTTGGGATCAGTTAGAAGTCCCTTTCTTATAAAATTCCACCAAGCTATTTTTAGGGGGTTGTACTAGTGGAATTTCCCAAACATGGATTTTGGGGTACATTTTTAATGCCTGATATAATTATCTATGGTTATCGAAACTTTTTTGAACACATGAACTCTAAAAGTTTCGTTTTGTTGCGATCTTATATCTATTTTGTTTACGAGGAAAAATGGGAGAGCACAACTTTGGACCCGAAAAAAAAAAAAAATTTGAACATCCCAAATGGAAATGCACAAATGCTGAGAGAGATAATTCCAAAAAGCAAAAAGTGATTTTTAAGGATAAGCAAAAAGTGGGTTGGTAAATATCCAACCACATGAGAATTGGATTTTTTCAACTCCCCCTAATTTTTGGATCATTAGGCCACTTGCATCCTCAACTTGCTTGTGGCATGCACATCCACCACACATAAAGCATGTTGGGATTAGTTAGAAGTCCCTTTCCTATAAAATTCCACCAAGCTATTATTAGGGGGTTGTACTAGTGGAATTTCCCAAACATGGATTTTGGGGCTCATTTTTAGTGCCTGAAATAATTCTCTATAGTTTTCGAATTTTTTTTGCGCACATGAACTCTAAAATTTTCGTTTTGTTGCGATCTTATATCTTTTTTGTTTACGAGGAAAAATGGGAGAGCACAAGTTTGGACCCGAAAAAAAAAAAAATTTGAACATCCCAAATGGAAAAGCACAAATGCTGAGAGAGATAATTCCAAAAAGCAAAAAGTGGGTTGGTAAATATCCAACCACTTGAGAATTTGATTTTTTCAACTCCCCCTAATTTTTGGATCATTAGGCCACTTGCAAACTCAACATGCATGTGGCATGCACATCCACCACACTTAAAGCATGTTGGGATCAGTTAGAAGTCCCTTTCCTATAAAATTCCACCAAGCTATTATTAGGGGGTTGTACTAGTGGAATTTCCCTAACATGGATTTTGGGGTTCATTTGTAGTGCCTGAAATAATTCTCTATAGTTTTCGAATTTTTTTTGCACACATGAACTCTAAAATTTTCGTTTGGTGGCAATCTTATATCTTTTTTGTTTACGAGGAAAAATGGGAGAGCACAAGTTTGGACCCAAAAAAAAAAAATTTGAACATCCCAAATTGAAATGCACAAATGCTGAGAGAGATAATTCCACAAAGCAAAAAGTGATTTTTAAGGATAGGCTAAAAGTGGGTTGGTAAATATCCAACCACTTGAGAATTTGATTTTTTCTAGTCCCCCTAATTTTTTGATCATTAGGCCACTTGCATCCTCAACATGCTTGTGGCATGCACATCCACCACACTTAAAGCATGTTGGGATCAGTTAGAAGTCCCTTTCTTATAAAATTCCACCAAGCTATTTTTAGGGGGTTGTACTAGTGGAATTTCCCAAACATGGATTTTGGGGTACATTTTTAATGCCTGATATAATTATCTATGGTTATCGAAACTTTTTTGAACACATGAACTCTAAAAGTTTCGTTTTGTTGCGATCTTATATCTATTTTGTTTACGAGGAAAAATGGGAGAGCACAACTTTGGACCCGAAAAAAAAAAAAAATTTGAACATCCCAAATGGAAATGCACAAATGCTGAGAGAGATAATTCCAAAAAGCAAAAAGTGATTTTTAAGGATAAGCAAAAAGTGGGTTGGTAAATATCCAACCACATGAGAATTGGATTTTTTCAACTCCCCCTAATTTTTGGATCATTAGGCCACTTGCATCCTCAACTTGCTTGTGGCATGCACATCCACCACACATAAAGCATGTTGGGATTAGTTAGAAGTCCCTTTCCTATAAAATTCCACCAAGCTATTATTAGGGGGTTGTACTAGTGGAATTTCCCAAACATGGATTTTGGGGCTCATTTTTAGTGCCTGAAATAATTCTCTATAGTTTTCGAATTTTTTTTGCACACATGAACTCTAAAATTTTCATTTTGTTGCGATCTTATATCTTTTTTGTTTACGAGGAAAAATGGGAGAGCACAAGTTTGGACCCGAAAAAAAAAAAAATTTGAACATCCCAAATGGAAAAGCACAAATGCTGAGAGAGATAATTCCAAAAAGCAAAAAGTGGGTTGGTAAATATCCAACCACTTGAGAATTTGATTTTTTCTACTCCCCCTAATTTTTGGATCATTAGGCCACTTGCAAACTCAACATGCATGTGGCATGCACATCCACCACACTTAAAGCATGTTGGGATCAGTTAGAAGTCCCTTTCCTATAAAATTCCACCAAGCTATTATTAGGGGGTTGTACTAGTGGAATTTCCCTAACATGGATTTTGGGGTTCATTTGTAGTGCCTGAAATAATTCTCTATAGTTTTCGAATTTTTTTTGCACACATGAACTCTAAAATTTTCGTTTGGTGGCAATCTTATATCTTTTTTGTTTACGAGGAAAAATGGGAGAGCACAAGTTTGGACCCAAAAAAAAAAAATTTGAACATCCCAAATTGAAATGCACAAATGCTGAGAGAGATAATTCCACAAAGCAAAAAGTGATTTTTAAGGATAGGCAAAAAGTGGGTTGGTAAATATCCAACCACTTGAGAATTTGATTTTTTCTAGTCCCCCTAATTTTTTGATCATTAGGCCACTTGCATCCTCAACATGCTTGTGGCATGCACATCCACCACACTTAAAGCATGTTGGGATCAGTTAGAAGTCCCTTTCTTATAAAATTCCACCAAGCTATTTTTAGGGGGTTGTACTAGTGGAATTTCCCAAACATGGATTTTGGGGTACATTTTTAATGCCTGATATAATTATCTATGGTTATCGAAACTTTTTTGAACACATGAACTCTAAAAGTTTCGTTTTGTTGCGATCTTATATCTATTTTGTTTACGAGGAAAAATGGGAGAGCACAACTTTGGACCCGAAAAAAAAAAAAAATTTGAACATCCCAAATGGAAATGCACAAATGCTGAGAGAGATAATTCCAAAAAGCAAAAAGTGATTTTTAAGGATAAGCAAAAAGTGGGTTGGTAAATATCCAACCACATGAGAATTGGATTTTTTCAACTCCCCCTAATTTTTGGATCATTAGGCCACTTGCATCCTCAACTTGCTTGTGGCATGCACATCCACCACACATAAAGCATGTTGGGATTAGTTAGAAGTCCCTTTCCTATAAAATTCCACCAAGCTATTATTAGGGGGTTGTACTAGTGGAATTTCCCAAACATGGATTTTGGGGCTCATTTTTAGTGCCTGAAATAATTCTCTATAGTTTTCGAATTTTTTTTGCGCACATGAACTCTAAAATTTTCGTTTTGTTGCGATCTTATATCTTTTTTGTTTACGAGGAAAAATGGGAGAGCACAAGTTTGGACCCGAAAAAAAAAAAAATTTGAACATCCCAAATGGAAAAGCACAAATGCTGAGAGAGATAATTCCAAAAAGCAAAAAGTGGGTTGGTAAATATCCAACCACTTGAGAATTTGATTTTTTCAACTCCCCCTAATTTTTGGATCATTAGGCCACTTGCAAACTCAACATGCATGTGGCATGCACATCCACCACACTTAAAGCATGTTGGGATCAGTTAGAAGTCCCTTTCCTATAAAATTCCACCAAGCTATTATTAGGGGGTTGTACTAGTGGAATTTCCCTAACATGGATTTTGGGGTTCATTTGTAGTGCCTGAAATAATTCTCTATAGTTTTCGAATTTTTTTTGCACACATGAACTCTAAAATTTTCGTTTGGTGGCAATCTTATATCTTTTTTGTTTACGAGGAAAAATGGGAGAGCACAAGTTTGGACCCAAAAAAAAAAAATTTGAACATCCCAAATTGAAATGCACAAATGCTGAGAGAGATAATTCCACAAAGCAAAAAGTGATTTTTAAGGATAGGCTAAAAGTGGGTTGGTAAATATCCAACCACTTGAGAATTTGATTTTTTCTAGTCCCCCTAATTTTTTGATCATTAGGCCACTTGCATCCTCAACATGCTTGTGGCATGCACATCCACCACACTTAAAGCATGTTGGGATCAGTTAGAAGTCCCTTTCTTATAAAATTCCACCAAGCTATTTTTAGGGGGTTGTACTAGTGGAATTTCCCAAACATGGATTTTGGGGTACATTTTTAATGCCTGATATAATTATCTATGGTTATCGAAACTTTTTTGAACACATGAACTCTAAAAGTTTCGTTTTGTTGCGATCTTATATCTATTTTGTTTACGAGGAAAAATGGGAGAGCACAACTTTGGACCCGAAAAAAAAAAAAAATTTGAACATCCCAAATGGAAATGCACAAATGCTGAGAGAGATAATTCCAAAAAGCAAAAAGTGATTTTTAAGGATAAGCAAAAAGTGGGTTGGTAAATATCCAACCACATGAGAATTGGATTTTTTCAACTCCCCCTAATTTTTGGATCATTAGGCCACTTGCATCCTCAACTTGCTTGTGGCATGCACATCCACCACACATAAAGCATGTTGGGATTAGTTAGAAGTCCCTTTCCTATAAAATTCCACCAAGCTATTATTAGGGGGTTGTACTAGTGGAATTTCCCAAACATGGATTTTGGGGCTCATTTTTAGTGCCTGAAATAATTCTCTATAGTTTTCGAATTTTTTTTGCACACATGAACTCTAAAATTTTCATTTTGTTGCGATCTTATATCTTTTTTGTTTACGAGGAAAAATGGGAGAGCACAAGTTTGGACCCGAAAAAAAAAAAAATTTGAACATCCCAAATGGAAAAGCACAAATGCTGAGAGAGATAATTCCAAAAAGCAAAAAGTGGGTTGGTAAATATCCAACCACTTGAGAATTTGATTTTTTCTACTCCCCCTAATTTTTGGATCATTAGGCCACTTGCAAACTCAACATGCATGTGGCATGCACATCCACCACACTTAAAGCATGTTGGGATCAGTTAGAAGTCCCTTTCCTATAAAATTCCACCAAGCTATTATTAGGGGGTTGTACTAGTGGAATTTCCCTAACATGGATTTTGGGGTTCATTTGTAGTGCCTGAAATAATTCTCTATAGTTTTCGAATTTTTTTTGCACACATGAACTCTAAAATTTTCGTTTGGTGGCAATCTTATATCTTTTTTGTTTACGAGGAAAAATGGGAGAGCACAAGTTTGGACCCAAAAAAAAAAAATTTGAACATCCCAAATTGAAATGCACAAATGCTGAGAGAGATAATTCCACAAAGCAAAAAGTGATTTTTAAGGATAGGCAAAAAGTGGGTTGGTAAATATCCAACCACTTGAGAATTTGATTTTTTCTAGTCCCCCTAATTTTTTGATCATTAGGCCACTTGCATCCTCAACATGCTTGTGGCATGCACATCCACCACACTTAAAGCATGTTGGGATCAGTTAGAAGTCCCTTTCTTATAAAATTCCACCAAGCTATTTTTAGGGGGTTGTACTAGTGGAATTTCCCAAACATGGATTTTGGGGTACATTTTTAATGCCTGATATAATTATCTATGGTTATCGAAACTTTTTTGAACACATGAACTCTAAAAGTTTCGTTTTGTTGCGATCTTATATCTATTTTGTTTACGAGGAAAAATGGGAGAGCACAACTTTGGACCCGAAAAAAAAAAAAAATTTGAACATCCCAAATGGAAATGCACAAATGCTGAGAGAGATAATTCCAAAAAGCAAAAAGTGATTTTTAAGGATAAGCAAAAAGTGGGTTGGTAAATATCCAACCACATGAGAATTGGATTTTTTCAACTCCCCCTAATTTTTGGATCATTAGGCCACTTGCATCCTCAACTTGCTTGTGGCATGCACATCCACCACACATAAAGCATGTTGGGATTAGTTAGAAGTCCCTTTCCTATAAAATTCCACCAAGCTATTATTAGGGGGTTGTACTAGTGGAATTTCCCAAACATGGATTTTGGGGCTCATTTTTAGTGCCTGAAATAATTCTCTATAGTTTTCGAATTTTTTTTGCACACATGAACTCTAAAATTTTCGTTTTGTTGCGATCTTATATCTTTTTTGTTTACGAGGAAAAATGGGAGAGCACAGGTTTGGACCCGAAAAAAAAAAAAATTTGAACATCCCAAATGGAAAAGCACAAATGCTGAGAGAGATAATTCCAAAAAGCAAAAAGTGGGTTGGTAAATATCCAACCACTTGAGAATTTGATTTTTTCTACTCCCCCTAATTTTTGGATCATTAGGCCACTTGCAAACTCAACATGCATGTGGCATGCACATCCACCACACTTAAAGCATGTTGGGATCAGTTAGAAGTCCCTTTCCTATAAAATTCCACCAAGCTATTATTAGGGGGTTGTACTAGTGGAATTTCCCTAACATGGATTTTGGGGTTCATTTGTAGTGCCTGAAATAATTCTCTATAGTTTTCGAATTTTTTTTGCACACATGAACTCTAAAATTTTCGTTTGGTGGCAATCTTATATCTTTTTTGTTTACGAGGAAAAATGGGAGAGCACAAGTTTGGACCCAATAAAAAAAAATTTGAACATCCCAAATTGAAATGCACAAATGCTGAGAGAGATAATTCCAGAAAGCAAAAAGTGATTTTTAAGGATAGGCTAAAAGTGGGTTGGTAAATATCCAACCACTTGAGAATTTGATTTTTTCTAGTCCCCCTAATTTTTTGATCATTAGGCCACTTGCATCCTCAACATGCTTGTGGCATGCACATCCACCACACTTAAAGCATGTTGGGATCAGTTAGAAGTCCCTTTCTTATAAAATTCCACCAAGCTATTTTTAGGGGGTTGTACTAGTAGAATTTCCCAAACATGGATTTTGGGGTACATTTTTAATGCCTGATATAATTATCTATGGTTATCGAAACTTTTTTGAACACATGAACTCTAAAATTTTCGTTTTGTTGCGATCTTATATCTATTTTGTTTACGAGGAAAAATGGGAGAGCACAACTTTGGACCCGAAAAAAAAAAAAAATTTGAACATCCCAAATGGAAATGCACAAATGCTGAGAGAGATAATTCCAAAAAGCAAAAAGTGATTTTTAAGGATAAGCAAAAAGTGGGTTGGTAAATATCCAACCACATGAGAATTGGATTTTTTCAACTCCCCCTAATTTTTGGATCATTAGGCCACTTGCATCCTCAACTTGCTTGTAGCATGCACATCCACCACACATAAAGCATGTTGGGATTAGTTAGAAGTCCCTTTCCTATAAAATTCCACCAAGCTATTATTAGGGGGTTGTACTAGTGGAATTTCCCAAACATGGATTTTGGGGCTCATTTTTAGTGCCTGAAATAATTCTCTATAGTTTTCGAATTTTTTTTGCGCACATGAACTCTAAAATTTTCGTTTTGTTGCGATCTTATATCTTTTTTGTTTACGAGGAAAAATGGGAGAGCACAAGTTTGGACCCGAAAAAAAAAAAAATTTGAACATCCCAAATGGAAAAGCACAAATGCTGAGAGAGATAATTCCAAAAAGCAAAAAGTGGGTTGGTAAATATCCAACCACTTGAGAATTTGATTTTTTCTACTCCCCCTAATTTTTGGATCATTAGGCCACTTGCAAACTCAACATGCATGTGGCATGCACATCCACCACACTTAAAGCATGTTGGGATCAGTTAGAAGTCCCTTTCCTATAAAATTCCACCAAGCTATTATTAGGGGGTTGTACTAGTGGAATTTCCCTAACATGGATTTTGGGGTTCATTTGTAGTGCCTGAAATAATTCTCTATAGTTTTCGAATTTTTTTTGCACACATGAACTCTAAAATTTTCGTTTGGTGGCAATCTTATATCTTTTTTGTTTACGAGGAAAAATGGGAGAGCACAAGTTTGGACCCAAAAAAAAAAAATTTGAACATCCCAAATTGAAATGCACAAATGCTGAGAGAGATAATTCCACAAAGCAAAAAGTGATTTTTAAGGATAGGCAAAAAGTGGGTTGGTAAATATCCAACCACTTGAGAATTTGATTTTTTCTAGTCCCCCTAATTTTTTGATCATTAGGCCACTTGCATCCTCAACATGCTTGTGGCATGCACATCCACCACACTTAAAGCATGTTGGGATCAGTTAGAAGTCCCTTTCTTATAAAATTCCACCAAGCTATTTTTAGGGGGTTGTACTAGTGGAATTTCCCAAACATGGATTTTGGGGTACATTTTTAATGCCTGATATAATTATCTATGGTTATCAAAACTTTTTTGAACACATGAACTCTAAAAGTTTCGTTTTGTTGCGATCTTATATCTATTTTGTTTACGAGGAAAAATGGGAGAGCACAACTTTGGACCCGAAAAAAAAAAAAAATTTGAACATCCCAAATGGAAATGCACAAATGCTGAGAGAGATAATTCCAAAAAGCAAAAAGTGATTTTTAAGGATAAGCAAAAAGTGGGTTGGTAAATATCCAACCACATGAGAATTGGATTTTTTCAACTCCCCCTAATTTTTGGATCATTAGGCCACTTGCATCCTCAACTTGCTTGTGGCATGCACATCCACCACACATAAAGCATGTTGGGATTAGTTAGAAGTCCCTTTCCTATAAAATTCCACCAAGCTATTATTAGGGGGTTGTACTAGTGGAATTTCCCAAACATGGATTTTGGGGCTCATTTTTAGTGCCTGAAATAATTCTCTATAGTTTTCGAATTTTTTTTGCGCACATGAACTCTAAAATTTTCGTTTTGTTGCGATTATTTATCTTTTTTGTTTACGAGGAAAAATGGGAGAGCACAAGTTTGGACCCGAAAAAAAAAAAATTTGAACATCCCAAATGGAAAAGCACAAATACTGAGAGAGATAATTCCAAAAAGCAAAAAGTGGGTTGGTAAATATCCAACCACTTGAGAATTTGATTTTTTCTACTCCCCCTAATTTTTGGATCATTAGGCCACTTGCAAACTCAACATGCATGTGGCATGCACATCCACCACACTTAAAGCATGTTGGGATCAGTTAGAAGTCCCTTTCCTATAAAATTCCACCAAGCTATTATTAGGGGGTTGTACTAGTGGAATTTCCCTAACATGGATTTTGGGGTTCATTTGTAGTGCCTGAAATAATTCTCTATAGTTTTCGAATTTTTTTTGCACACATGAACTCTAAAATTTTCGTTTGGTGGCAATCTTATATCTTTTTTGTTTACGAGGAAAAATGGGAGAGCACAAGTTTGGACCCAAAAAAAAAAAATTTGAACATCCCAAATTGAAATGCACAAATGCTGAGAGAGATAATTCCACAAAGCAAAAAGTGATTTTTAAGGATAGGCAAAAAGTGGGTTGGTAAATATCCAACCACTTGAGAATTTGATTTTTTCTAGTCCCCCTAATTTTTTGATCATTAGGCCACTTGCATCCTCAACATGCTTGTGGCATGCACATCCACCACACTTAAAGCATGTTGGGATCAGTTAGAAGTCCCTTTCTTATAAAATTCCACCAAGCTATTTTTAGGGGGTTGTACTAGTGGAATTTCCCAAACATGGATTTTGGGGTACATTTTTAATGCCTGATATAATTATCTATGGTTATTGAAACTTTTTTGAACACATGAACTCTAAAAGTTTCGTTTTGTTGCGATCTTATATCTATTTTGTTTACGAGGAAAAATGGGAGAGCACAACTTTGGACCCGAAAAAAAAAAAAAATTTGAACATCCCAAATGGAAATGCACAAATGCTGAGAGAGATAATTCCAAAAAGCAAAAAGTGATTTTTAAGGATAAGCAAAAAGTGGGTTGGTAAATATCCAACCACATGAGAATTGGATTTTTTCAACTCCCCCTAATTTTTGGATCATTAGGCCACTTGCATCCTCAACTTGCTTGTGGCATGCACATCCACCACACATAAAGCATGTTGGGATTAGTTAGAAGTCCCTTTCCTATAAAATTCCACCAAGCTATTATTAGGGGGTTGTACTAGTGGAATTTCCCAAACATGGATTTTGGGGCTCATTTTTAGTGCCTGAAATAATTCTCTATAGTTTTCGAATTTTTTTTGCACACATGTACTCTAAAATTTTCGTTTTGTTGCGATCTTATATCTTTTTTGTTTACGAGGAAAAATGGGAGAGCACAAGTTTGGACCCGAAAAAAAAAAAAATTTGAACATCCCAAATGGAAAAGCACAAATGCTGAGAGAGATAATTCCAAAAAGCAAAAAGTGGGTTGGTAAATATCCAACCACTTGAGAATTTGATTTTTTCTACTCCCCCTAATTTTTGGATCATTAGGCCACTTGCAAACTCAACATGCATGTGGCATGCACATCCACCACACTTAAAGCATGTTGGGATCAGTTAGAAGTCCCTTTCCTATAAAATTCCACCAAGCTATTATTAGGGGGTTGTACTAGTGGAATTTCCCTAACATGGATTTTGGGGTTCATTTGTAGTGCCTGAAATAATTCTCTATAGTTTTCGAATTTTTTTTGCACACATGAACTCTAAAATTTTCGTTTGGTGGCAATCTTATATCTTTTTTGTTTACGAGGAAAAATGGGAGAGCACAAGTTTGGACCCAAAAAAAAAAAAATTTGAACATCCCAAATGGAAAAGCACAAATGCTGAGAGAGATAATTCCAAAAAGCAAAAAGTGGGTTGGTAAATATCCAACCACTTGAGAATTTGATTTTTTCTACTCCCCCTAATTTTTGGATCATTAGGCCACTTGCAAACTCAACATGCATGTGGCATGCACATCCACCACACTTAAAGCATGTTGGGATCAGTTAGAAGTCCCTTTCCTATAAAATTCCACCAAGCTATTATTAGGGGGTTGTACTAGTGGAATTTCCCTAACATGGATTTTGGGGTTCATTTGTAGTGCCTGAAATAATTCTCTATAGTTTTCGAATTTTTTTTGCACACATGAACTCTAAAATTTTCGTTTGGTGGCAATCTTATATCTTTTTTGTTTACGAGGAAAAATGGGAGAGCACAAGTTTGGACCCAAAAAAAAAAAATTTGAACATCCCAAATTGAAATGCACAAATGCTGAGAGAGATAATTCCACAAAGCAAAAAGTGATTTTTAAGGATAGGCTAAAAGTGGGTTGGTAAATATCCAACCACTTGAGAATTTGATTTTTTCTAGTCCCCCTAATTTTTTGATCATTAGGCCACTTGCATCCTCAACATGCTTGTGGCATGCACATCCACCACACTTAAAGCATGTTGGGATCAGTTAGAAGTCCCTTTCTTATAAAATTCCACCAAGCTATTTTTAGGGGGTTGTACTAGTGGAATTTCCCAAACATGGATTTTGGGGTACATTTTTAATGCCTGATATAATTATCTATGGTTATCGAAACTTTTTTGAACACATGAACTCTAAAAGTTTCGTTTTGTTGCGATCTTATATCTATTTTGTTTACGAGGAAAAATGGGAGAGCACAACTTTGGACCCGAAAAAAAAAAAAAATTTGAACATCCCAAATGGAAATGCACAAATGCTGAGAGAGATAATTCCAAAAAGCAAAAAGTGATTTTTAAGGATAAGCAAAAAGTGGGTTGGTAAATATCCAACCACATGAGAATTGGATTTTTTCAACTCCCCCTAATTTTTGGATCATTAGGCCACTTGCATCCTCAACTTGCTTGTGGCATGCACATCCACCACACATAAAGCATGTTGGGATTAGTTAGAAGTCCCTTTCCTATAAAATTCCACCAAGCTATTATTAGGGGGTTGTACTAGTGGAATTTCCCAAACATGGATTTTGGGGCTCATTTTTAGTGCCTGAAATAATTCTCTATAGTTTTCGAATTTTTTTTGCACACATGAACTCTAAAATTTTCGTTTTGTTGCGATCTTATATCTTTTTTGTTTACGAGGAAAAATGGGAGAGCACAAGTTTGGACCCGAAAAAAAAAAAAATTTGAACATCCCAAATGGAAAAGCACAAATGCTGAGAGAGATAATTCCAAAAAGCAAAAAGTGGGTTGGTAAATATCCAACCACTTGAGAATTTGATTTTTTCTACTCCCCCTAATTTTTGGATCATTAGGCCACTTGCAAACTCAACATGCATGTGGCATGCACATCCACCACACTTAAAGCATGTTGGGATCAGTTAGAAGTCCCTTTCCTATAAAATTCCACCAAGCTATTATTAGGGGGTTGTACTAGTGGAATTTCCCTAACATGGATTTTGGGGTTCATTTGTAGTGCCTGAAATAATTCTCTATAGTTTTCGAATTTTTTTTGCACACATGAACTCTAAAATTTTCGTTTGGTGGCAATCTTATATCTTTTTTGTTTACGAGGAAAAATGGGAGAGCACAAGTTTGGACCCAAAAAAAAAAAATTTGAACATCCCAAATTGAAATGCACAAATGCTGAGAGAGATAATTCCACAAAGCAAAAAGTGATTTTTAAGGATAGGCAAAAAGTGGGTTGGTAAATATCCAACCACTTGAGAATTTGATTTTTTCTAGTCCCCCTAATTTTTTGATCATTAGGCCACTTGCATCCTCAACATGCTTGTGGCATGCACATCCACCACACTTAAAGCATGTTGGGATCAGTTAGAAGTCCCTTTCTTATAAAATTCCACCAAGCTATTTTTAGGGGGTTGTACTAGTGGAATTGCCCAAACATGGATTTTGGGGTACATTTTTAATGCCTGATATAATTATCTATGGTTATCGAAACTTTTTTGAACACATGAACTCTAAAAGTTTCGTTTTGTTGCGATCTTATATCTATTTTGTTTACGAGGAAAAATGGGAGAGCACAACTTTGGACCCGAAAAAAAAAAAAAAATTTGAACATCCCAAATGGAAATGCACAAATGCTGAGAGAGATAATTCCAAAAAGCAAAAAGTGATTTTTAAGGATAAGCAAAAAGTGGGTTGGTAAATATCCAACCACATGAGAATTGGATTTTTTCAACTCCCCCTAATTTTTGGATCATTAGGCCACTTGCATCCTCAACTTGCTTGTGGCATGCACATCCACCACACATAAAGCATGTTGGGATTAGTTAGAAGTCCCTTTCCTATAAAATTCCACCAAGCTATTATTAGGGGGTTGTACTAGTGGAATTTCCCAAACATGGATTTTGGGGCTCATTTTTAGTGCCTGAAATAATTCTCTATAGTTTTCGAATTTTTTTTGCACACATGAACTCTAAAATTTTCGTTTTGTTGCGATCTTATATCTTTTTTGTTTACGAGGAAAAATGGGAGAGCACAAGTTTGGACCCGAAAAAAAAAAAAATTTGAACATCCCAAATGGAAAAGCACAAATGCTGAGAGAGATAATTCCAAAAAGCAAAAAGTGGGTTGGTAAATATCCAACCACTTGAGAATTTGATTTTTTCTACTCCCCCTAATTTTTGGATCATTAGGCCACTTGCAAACTCAACATGCATGTGGCATGCACATCCACCACACTTAAAGCATGTTGGGATCAGTTAGAAGTCCCTTTCCTATAAAATTCCACCAAGCTATTATTAGGGGGTTGTACTAGTGGAATTTCCCTAACATGGATTTTGGGGTTCATTTGTAGTGCCTGAAATAATTCTCTATAGTTTTCGAATTTTTTTTGCACACATGAACTCTAAAATTTTCGTTTGGTGGCAATCTTATATCTTTTTTGTTTACGAGGAAAAATGGGAGAGCACAAGTTTGGACCCAAAAAAAAAAAATTTGAACATCCCAAATTGAAATGCACAAATGCTGAGAGAGATAATTCCACAAAGCAAAAAGTGATTTTTAAGGATAGGCAAAAAGTGGGTTGGTAAATATCCAACCACTTGAGAATTTGATTTTTTCTAGTCCCCCTAATTTTTTGATCATTAGGCCACTTGCATCCTCAACATGCTTGTGGCATGCACATCCACCACACTTAAAGCATGTTGGGATCAGTTAGAAGTCCCTTTCTTATAAAATTCCACCAAGCTATTTTTTAGGGGGTTGTACTAGTGGAATTTCCCAAACATGGATTTTGGGGTACATTTTTAATGCCTGATATAATTATCTATGGTTATCGAAACTTTTTTGAACACATGAACTCTAAAATTTTCGTTTTGTTGCGATCTTATATCTATTTTGTTTACGAGGAAAAATGGGAGAGCACAACTTTGGACCCGAAAAAAAAAAAAAATTTGAACATCCCAAATGGAAATGCACAAATGCTGAGAGAGATAATTCCAAAAAGCAAAAAGTGATTTTTAAGGATAAGCAAAAAGTGGGTTGGTAAATATCCAACCACATGAGAATTGGATTTTTTCAACTCCCCCTAATTTTTGGATCATTAGGCCACTTGCATCCTCAACTTGCTTGTGGCATGCACATCCACCACACATAAAGCATGTTGGGATTAGTTAGAAGTCCCTTTCCTATAAAATTCCACCAAGCTATTATTAGGGGGTTGTACTAGTGGAATTTCCCAAACATGGATTTTGGGGCTCATTTTTAGTGCCTGAAATAATTCTCTATAGTTTTCGAATTTTTTTTGCACACATGAACTCTAAAATTTTCGTTTTGTTGCGATCTTATATCTTTTTTGTTTACGAGGAAAAATGGGAGAGCACAAGTTTGGACCCGAAAAAAAAAAAAATTTGAACATCCCAAATGGAAAAGCACAAATGCTGAGAGAGATAATTCCAAAAAGCAAAAAGTGGGTTGGTAAATATCCAACCACTTGAGAATTTGATTTTTTCTACTCCCCCTAATTTTTGGATCATTAGGCCACTTGCAAACTCAACATGCATGTGGCATGCACATCCACCACACTTAAAGCATGTTGGGATCAGTTAGAAGTCCCTTTCCTATAAAATTCCACCAAGCTATTATTAGGGGGTTGTACTAGTGGAATTTCCCTAACATGGATTTTGGGGTTCATTTGTAGTGCCTGAAATAATTCTCTATAGTTTTCGAATTTTTTTTGCACACATGAACTCTAAAATTTTCGTTTGGTGGCAATCTTATATCTTTTTTGTTTACGAGGAAAAATGGGAGAGCACAAGTTTGGACCCAAAAAAAAAAAATTTGAACATCCCAAATTGAAATGCACAAATGCTGAGAGAGATAATTCCACAAAGCAAAAAGTGATTTTTAAGGATAGGCAAAAAGTGGGTTGGTAAATATCCAACCACTTGAGAATTTGATTTTTTCTAGTCCCCCTAATTTTTTGATCATTAGGCCACTTGCATCCTCAACATGCTTGTGGCATGCACATCCACCACACTTAAAGCATGTTGGGATCAGTTAGAAGTCCCTTTCTTATAAAATTCCACCAAGCTATTTTTAGGGGGTTGTACTAGTGGAATTTCCCAAACATGGATTTTGGGGTACATTTTTAATGCCTGATATAATTATCTATGGTTATCGAAACTTTTTTGAACACATGAACTCTAAAAGTTTCGTTTTGTTGCGATCTTATATCTATTTTGTTTACGAGGAAAAATGGGAGAGCACAACTTTGGACCCGAAAAAAAAAAAAAAATTTGAACATCCCAAATGGAAATGCACAAATGCTGAGAGAGATAATTCCAAAAAGCAAAAAGTGATTTTTAAGGATAAGCAAAAAGTGGGTTGGTAAATATCCAACCACATGAGAATTGGATTTTTTCAACTCCCCCTAATTTTTGGATCATTAGGCCACTTGCATCCTCAACTTGCTTGTGGCATGCACATCCACCACACATAAAGCATGTTGGGATTAGTTAGAAGTCCCTTTCCTATAAAATTCCACCAAGCTATTATTAGGGGGTTGTACTAGTGGAATTTCCCAAACATGGATTTTGGGGCTCATTTTTAGTGCCTGAAATAATTCTCTATAGTTTTCGAATTTTTTTTGCACACATGAACTCTAAAATTTTCGTTTTGTTGCGATCTTATATCTTTTTTGTTTACGAGGAAAAATGGGAGAGCACAAGTTTGGACCCGAAAAAAAAAAAAATTTGAACATCCCAAATGGAAAAGCACAAATGCTGAGAGAGACAATTCCAAAAAGCAAAAAGTGGGTTGGTAAATATCCAACCACTTGAGAATTTGATTTTTTCTAGTCCCCCTAATTTTTTGATCATTAGGCCACTTGCATCCTCAACATGCTTGTGGCATGCACATCCACCACACTTAAAGCATGTTGGGATCAGTTAGAAGTCCCTTTCTTATAAAATTCCACCAAGCTATTTTTAGGGGGTTGTACTAGTGGAATTTCCCAAACATGGATTTTGGGGCTCATTTTTAGTGCCTGAAATAATTATCTATGGTTATCGAAACTTTTTTGAACACATGAACTCTAAAAGTTTCGTTTTGTTGCGATCTTATATCTATTTTGTTTACGAGGAAAAATGGGAGAGCACAACTTCGGACCCGAAAAAAAAAAAAAATTTGAACATCCCAAATGGAAATGCACAAATGCTGAGAGAGATAATTCCAAAAAGCAAAAAGTGATTTTTAAGGATAAGCAAAAAGTGGGTTGGTAAATATCCAACCACATGAGAATTGGACTTTTTCAACTCCCCCTAATTTTTGGATCATTAGGCCACTTGCATCCTCAACTTGCTTGTGGCATGCACATCCACCACACATAAAGCATGTTGGGATTAGTTAGAAGTCCCTTTCCTATAAAATTCCACCAAGCTATTATTAGGGGGTTGTACTAGTGGAATTTCCCAAACATGGATTTTGGGGCTCATTTTTAGTGCCTGAAATAATTCTCTATAGTTTTCGAATTTTTTTTGCACACATGAACTCTAAAATTTTCGTTTTGTTGCGATCTTATATCTTTTTTGTTTACGAGGAAAAATGGGAGAGCACAAGTTTGGACCCGAAAAAAAAAAAAATTTGAACATCCCAAATGGAAAAGCACAAATGCTGAGAGAGATAATTCCAAAAAGCAAAAAGTGGGTTGGTAAATATCCAACCACTTGAGAATTTGATTTTTTCTACTCCCCCTAATTTTTGGATCATTAGGCCACTTGCAAACTCAACATGCATGTGGCATGCACATCCACCACACTTAAAGCATGTTGGGATCAGTTAGAAGTCCCTTTCCTATAAAATTCCACCAAGCTATTATTAGGGGGTTGTACTAGTGGAATTTCCCTAACATGGATTTTGGGGTTCATTTGTAGTGCCTGAAATAATTCTCTATAGTTTTCGAATTTTTTTTGCACACATGAACTCTAAAATTTTCGTTTGGTGGCAATCTTATATCTTTTTTGTTTACGAGGAAAAATGGGAGAGCACAAGTTTGGACCCAAAAAAAAAAAATTTGAACATCCCAAATTGAAATGCACAAATGCTGAGAGAGATAATTCCACAAAGCAAAAAGTGATTTTTAAGGATAGGCAAAAAGTGGGTTGGTAAATATCCAACCACTTGAGAATTTGATTTTTTCTAGTCCCCCTAATTTTTTGATCATTAGGCCACTTGCATCCTCAACATGCTTGTGGCATGCACATCCACCACACTTAAAGCATGTTGGGATCAGTTAGAAGTCCCTTTCTTATAAAATTCCACCAAGCTATTTTTAGGGGGTTGTACTAGTGGAATTTCCCAAACATGGATTTTGGGGTACATTTTTAATGCCTGATATAATTATCTATGGTTATCGAAACTTTTTTGAACACATGAACTCTAAAAGTTTCGTTTTGTTGCGATCTTATATCTATTTTGTTTACGAGGAAAAATGGGAGAGCACAACTTTGGACCCGAAAAAAAAAAAAAATTTGAACATCCCAAATGGAAATGCACAAATGCTGAGAGAGATAATTCCAAAAAGCAAAAAGTGATTTTTAAGGATAAGCAAAAAGTGGGTTGGTAAATATCCAACCACATGAGAATTGGACTTTTTCAACTCCCCCTAATTTTTGGATCATTAGGCCACTTGCATCCTCAACTTGCTTGTGGCATGCACATCCACCACACATAAAGCATGTTGGGATTAGTTAGAAGTCCCTTTCCTATAAAATTCCACCAAGCTATTATTAGGGGGTTGTACTAGTGGAATTTCCCAAACATGGATTTTGGGGCTCATTTTTAGTGCCTGAAATAATTCTCTATAGTTTTCGAATTTTTTTTGCACACATGAACTCTAAAATTTTCGTTTTGTTGCGATCTTATATCTTTTTTGTTTACGAGGAAAAATGGGAGAGCACAAGTTTGGACCCGAAAAAAAAAAAAATTTGAACATCCCAAATGGAAAAGCACAAATGCTGAGAGAGATAATTCCAAAAAGCAAAAAGTGGGTTGGTAAATATCCAACCACTTGAGAATTTGATTTTTTCTACTCCCCCTAATTTTTGGATCATTAGGCCACTTGCAAACTCAACATGCATGTGGCATGCACATCCACCACACTTAAAGCATGTTGGGATCAGTTAGAAGTCCCTTTCCTATAAAATTCCACCAAGCTATTATTAGGGGGTTGTACTAGTGGAATTTCCCTAACATGGATTTTGGGGTTCATTTGTAGTGCTTGAAATAATTCTCTATAGTTTTCGAATTTTTTTTGCACACATGAACTCTAAAATTTTCGTTTGGTGGCAATCTTATATCTTTTTTGTTTACGAGGAAAAATGGGAGAGCACAAGTTTGGACCCAAAAAAAAAAAATTTGAACATCCCAAATTGAAATGCACAAATGCTGAGAGAGATAATTCCACAAAGCAAAAAGTGATTTTTAAGGATAGGCAAAAAGTGGGTTGGTAAATATCCAACCACTTGAGAATTTGATTTTTTCTAGTCCCCCTAATTTTTTGATCATTAGGCCACTTGCATCCTCAACATGCTTGTGGCATGCACATCCACCACACTTAAAGCATGTTGGGATCAGTTAGAAGTCCCTTTCTTATAAAATTCCACCAAGCTATTTTTAGGGGGTTGTACTAGTGGAATTTCCCAAACATGGATTTTGGGGTACATTTTTAATGCCTGATATAATTATCTATGGTTATCGAAACTTTTTTGAACACATGAACTCTAAAAGTTTCGTTTTGTTGCGATCTTATATCTATTTTGTTTACGAGGAAAAATTGGAGAGCACAACTTTGGACCCGAAAAAAAAAAAAAAATTTGAACATCCCAAATGGAAATGCACAAATGCTGAGAGAGATAATTCCAAAAAGCAAAAAGTGATTTTTAAGGATAAGCAAAAAGTGGGTTGGTAAATATCCAACCACATGAGAATTGGACTTTTTCAACTCCCCCTAATTTTTGGATCATTAGGCCACTTGCATCCTCAACTTGCTTGTGGCATGCAGATCCACCACACATAAAGCATGTTGGGATTAGTTAGAAGTCCCTTTCCTATAAAATTCCACCAAGCTATTATTAGGGGGTTGTACTAGTGGAATTTCCCAAACATGGATTTTGGGGCTCATTTTTAGTGCCTGAAATAATTCTCTATAGTTTTCGAATTTTTTTTGCACACATGAACTCTAAAATTTTCGTTTTGTTGCGATCTTATATCTTTTTTGTTTACGAGGAAAAATGGGAGAGCACAAGTTTGGACCCGAAAAAAAAAAAAATTTGAACATCCCAAATGGAAAAGCACAAATGCTGAGAGAGATAATTCCAAAAAGCAAAAAGTGGGTTGGTAAATATCCAACCACTTGAGAATTTGATTTTTTCTACTCCCCCTAATTTTTGGATCATTAGGCCACTTGCAAACTCAACATGCATGTGGCATGCACATCCACCACACTTAAAGCATGTTGGGATCAGTTAGAAGTCCCCTTTCCTATAAAATTCCACCAAGCTATTATTAGGGGGTTGTACTAGTGGAATTTCCCTAACATGGATTTTGGGGTTCATTTGTAGTGCCTGAAATAATTCTCTATAGTTTTCGAATTTTTTTTGCACACATGAACTCTAAAATTTTCGTTTGGTGGCAATCTTATATCTTTTTTGTTTACGAGGAAAAATGGGAGAGCACAAGTTTGGACCCAAAAAAAAAAAATTTGAACATCCCAAATTGAAATGCACAAATGCTGAGAGAGATAATTCCACAAAGCAAAAAGTGATTTTTAAGGATAGGCAAAAAGTGGGTTGGTAAATATCCAACCACTTGAGAATTTGATTTTTTCTAGTCCCCCTAATTTTTTGATCATTAGGCCACTTGCATCCTCAACATGCTTGTGGCATGCACATCCACCACACTTAAAGCATGTTGGGATCAGTTAGAAGTCCCTTTCTTATAAAATTCCACCAAGCTATTTTTAGGGGGTTGTACTAGTGGAATTTCCCAAACATGGATTTTGGGGTACATTTTTAATGCCTGATATAATTATCTATGGTTATCGAAACTTTTTTGAACACATGAACTCTAAAATTTTCGTTTTGTTGCGATCTTATATCTATTTTGTTTACGAGGAAAAATGGGAGAGCACAACTTTGGACCCGAAAAAAAAAAAAAATTTGAACATCCTAAATGGAAATGCACAAATGCTGAGAGAGATAATTCCAAAAAGCAAAAAGTGATTTTTAAGGATAAGCAAAAAGTGGGTTGGTAAATATCCAACCACATGAGAATTGGACTTTTTCAACTCCCCCTAATTTTTGGATCATTAGGCCACTTGCATCCTCAACTTGCTTGTGGCATGCACATCAACCACACATAAAGCATGTTGGGATTAGTTAGAAGTCCCTTTCCTATAAAATTCCACCAAGCTATTATTAGGGGGTTGTACTAGTGGAATTTCCCAAACATGGATTTTGGGGCTCATTTTTAGTGCCTGAAATAATTCTCTATAGTTTTCGAATTTTTTTTGCACACATGAACTCTAAAATTTTCGTTTTGTTGCGATCTTATATCTTTTTTGTTTACGAGGAAAAATGGGAGAGCACAAGTTTGGACCCGAAAAAAAAAAAAATTTGAACATCCCAAATGGAAAAGCACAAATGCTGAGAGAGATAATTCCAAAAAGCAAAAAGTGGGTTGGTAAATATCCAACCACTTGAGAATTTGATTTTTTCTACTCCCCCTAATTTTTGGATCATTAGGCCACTTGCAAACTCAACATGCATGTGGCATGCACATCCACCACACTTAAAGCATGTTGGGATCAGTTAGAAGTCCCTTTCCTATAAAATTCCACCAAGCTATTATTAGGGGGTTGTACTAGTGGAATTTCCCTAACATGGATTTTGGGGTTCATTTGTAGTGCCTGAAATAATTCTCTATAGTTTTCGAATTTTTTTTGCACACATGAACTCTAAAATTTTCGTTTGGTGGCAATCTTATATCTTTTTTGTTTACGAGGAAAAATGGGAGAGCACAAGTTTGGACCCAAAAAAAAAAAATTTGAACATCCCAAATTGAAATGCACAAATGCTGAGAGAGATAATTCCACAAAGCAAAAAGTGATCTTTAAGGATAGGCAAAAAGTGGGTTGGTAAATATCCAACCACTTGAGAATTTGATTTTTTCTAGTCCCCCTAATTTTTTGATCATTAGGCCACTTGCATCCTCAACATGCTTGTGGCATGCACATCCACCACACTTAAAGCATGTTGGGATCAGTTAGAAGTCCCTTTCTTATAAAATTCCACCAAGCTATTTTTAGGGGGTTGTACTAGTGGAATTTCCCAAACATGGATTTTGGGGTACATTTTTAATGCCTGATATAATTATCTATGGTTATCGAAACTTTTTTGAACACATGAACTCTAAAATTTTCGTTTTGTTGCGATCTTATATCTATTTTGTTTACGAGGAAAAATGGGAGAGCACAACTTTGGACCCGAAAAAAAAAAAAAATTTGAACATCCCAAATGGAAATGCACAAATGCTGAGAGAGATAATTCCAAAAAGCAAAAAGTGATTTTTAAGGATAAGCAAAAAGTGGGTTGGTAAATATCCAACCACATGAGAATTGGACTTTTTCAACTCCCCCTAATTTTTGGATCATTAGGCCACTTGCATCCTCAACTTGCTTGTGGCATGCACATCAACCACACATAAAGCATGTTGGGATTAGTTAGAAGTCCCTTTCCTATAAAATTCCACCAAGCTATTATTAGGGGGTTGTACTAGTGGAATTTCCCAAACATGGATTTTGGGGCTCATTTTTAGTGCCTGAAATAATTCTCTATAGTTTTCGAATTTTTTTTGCACACATGAACTCTAAAATTTTCGTTTTGTTGCGATCTTATATCTTTTTTGTTTACGAGGAAAAATGGGAGAGCACAAGTTTGGACCCGAAAAAAAAAAAAATTTGAACATCCCAAATGGAAAAGCACAAATGCTGAGAGAGATAATTCCAAAAAGCAAAAAGTGGGTTGGTAAATATCCAACCACTTGAGAATTTGATTTTTTCTACTCCCCCTAATTTTTGGATCATTAGGCCACTTGCAAACTCAACATGCATGTGGCATGCACATCCACCACACTTAAAGCATGTTGGGATCAGTTAGAAGTCCCTTTCCTATAAAATTTCACCAAGCTATTATTAGGGGGTTGTACTAGTGGAATTTCCCTAACATGGATTTTGGGGTTCATTTGTAGTGCCTGAAATAATTCTCTATAGTTTTCGAATTTTTTTTGCACACATGAACTCTAAAATTTTCGTTTGGTGGCAATCTTATATCTTTTTTGTTTATGAGGAAAAATGGGAGAGCACAAGTTTGGACCCAAAAAAAAAAAATTTGAACATCCCAAATTGAAATGCACAAATGCTGAGAGAGATAATTCCACAAAGCAAAAAGTGATTTTTAAGGATAGGCAAAAAGTGGGTTGGTAAATATCCAACCACTTGAGAATTTGATTTTTTCTAGTCCCCCTAATTTTTTGATCATTAGGCCACTTGCATCCTCAACATGCTTGTGGCATGCACATCCACCACACTTAAAGCATGTTGGGATCAGTTAGAAGTCCCTTTCTTATAAAATTCCACCAAGCTATTTTTAGGGGGTTGTACTAGTGGAATTTCCCAAACATGGATTTTGGGGTACATTTTTAATGCCTGATATAATTATCTATGGTTATCGAAACTTTTTTGAACACATGAACTCTAAAATTTTCGTTTTGTTGCGATCTTATATCTATTTTGTTTACGAGGAAAAATGGGAGAGCACACTTTGGACCCGAAAAAAAAAAAAAATTTGAAAATCCCAAATGGAAATGCACAAATGCTGAGAGAGATAATTCCAAAAAGCAAAAAGTGATTTTTAAGGATAAGCAAAAAGTGGGTTGGTTAATATCCAACCACATGAGAATTGGACTTTTTCAACTCCCCCTAATTTTTGGATCATTAGGCCACTTGCATCCTCAACTTGCTTGTGGCATGCACATCAACCACACATAAAGCATGTTGGGATTAGTTAGAAGTCCCTTTCCTATAAAATTCCACCAAGCTATTATTAGGGGGTTGTACTAGTGGAATTTCCCAAACATGGATTTTGGGGCTCATTTTTAGTGCCTGAAATAATTCTCTATAGTTTTCGAATTTTTTTTGCACACATGAACTCTAAAATTTTCGTTTTGTTGCGATCTTATATCTTTTTTGTTTACGAAGAAAAATGGGAGAGCACAAGTTTGGACCCGAAAAAAAAAAAAATTTGAACATCCCAAATGGAAAAGCACAAATGCTGAGAGAGATAATTCCAAAAAGCAAAAAGTGGGTTGGTAAATATCCAACCACTTGAGAATTTGATTTTTTCTACTCCCCCTAATTTTTGGATCATTAGGCCACTTGCAAACTCAACATGCATGTGGCATGCACATCCACCACACTTAAAGCATGTTGGGATCAGTTAGAAGTCCCTTTCCTATAAAATTCCACCAAGCTATTATTAGGGGGTTGTACTAGTGGAATTTCCCTAACATGGATTTTGGGGTTCATTTGTAGTGCCTGAAATAATTCTCTATAGTTTTCGAATTTTTTTTGCACACATGAACTCTAAAATTTTCGTTTGGTGGCAATCTTATATCTTTTTTGTTTACGAGGAAAAATGGGAGAGCACAAGTTTGGACCCAAAAAAAAAAAATTTGAACATCCCAAATTGAAATGCACAAATGCTGAGAGAGATAATTCCACAAAGCAAAAAGTGATTTTTAAGGATAGGCAAAAAGTGGGTTGGTAAATATCCAACCACTTGAGAATTTTATTTTTTCTAGTCCCCCTAATTTTTTGATCATTAGGCCACTTGCATCCTCAACATGCTTGTGGCATGCACATCCACCACACTTAAAGCATGTTGGGATCAGTTAGAAGTCCCTTTCTTATAAAATTCCACCAAGCTATTTTTAGGGGGTTGTACTAGTGGAATTTCCCAAACATGGATTTTGGGGTACATTTTTAATGCCTGATATAATTATCAATGGTTATCGAAACTTTTTTGAACACATGAACTCTAAAATTTTCGTTTTGTTGCGATCTTATATCTATTTTGTTTACGAGGAAAAATGGGAGAGCACAACTTTGGACCCGAAAAAAAAAAAAATTTTGAACATCCCAAATGGAAATGCACAAATGCTGAGAGAGATAATTCCAAAAAGCAAAAAGTGATTTTTAAGGATAAGCAAAAAGTGGGTTGGTAAATATCCAACCACATGAGAATTGGACTTTTTCAACTCCCCCTAATTTTTGGATCATTAGGCCACTTGCATCCTCAACTTGCTTGTGGCATGCACATCAACCACACATAAAGCATGTTGGGATTAGTTAGAAGTCCCTTTCCTATAAAATTCCACCAAGCTATTATTAGGGGGTTGTACTAGTGGAATTTCCCAAACATGGATTTTGGGGCTCATTTTTAGTGCCTGAAATAATTCTCTATAGTTTTCGAATTTTTTTTGCACACATGAACTCTAAAATTTTCGTTTTGTTGCGATCTTATATCTTTTTTGTTTACGAGGAAAAATGGGAGAGCACAAGTTTGGACCCGAAAAAAAAAAAAATTTGAACATCCCAAATGGAAAAGCACAAATGCTGAGAGAGATAATTCCAAAAAGCAAAAAGTGGGTTGGTAAATATCCAACCACTTGAGAATTTGATTTTTTCTACTCCCCCTAATTTTTGGATCATTAGGCCACTTGCAAACTCAACATGCATGTGGCATGCACATCCACCACACTTAAAGCATGTCGGGATCAGTTAGAAGTCCCTTTCCTATAAAATTCCACCAAGCTATTATTAGGGGGTTGTACTAGTGGAATTTCCCTAACATGGATTTTGGGGTTCATTTGTAGTGCCTGAAATAATTCTCTATAGTTTTCGAATTTTTTTTGCACACATGAACTCTAAAATTTTCGTTTGGTGGCAATCTTATATCTTTTTTGTTTACGAGGAAAAATGGGAGAGCACAAGTTTGGACCCAAAAAAAAAAAATTTGAACATCCCAAATTGAAATGCACAAATGCTGAGAGAGATAATTCCACAAAGCAAAAAGTGATTTTTAAGGATAGGCAAAAAGTGGGTTGGTAAATATCCAACCACTTGAGAATTTGATTTTTTCTAGTCCCCCTAATTTTTTGATCATTAGGCCACTTGCATCCTCAACATGCTTGTGGCATGCACATCCACCACACTTAAAGCATGTTGGGATCAGTTAGAAGTCCCTTTCTTATAAAATTCCACCAAGCTATTTTTAGGGGGTTGTACTAGTGGAATTTCCCAAACATGGATTTTGGGGTACATTTTTAATGCCTGATATAATTATCTATGGTTATCGAAACTTTTTTGAACACATGAACTCTAAAATTTTCGTTTTGTTGCGATCTTATATCTATTTTGTTTACGAGGAAAAATGGGAGAGCACAACTTTGGACCCGAAAAAAAAAAAAAATTTGAACATCCCAAATGGAAATGCACAAATGCTGAGAGAGATAATTCCAAAAAGCAAAAAGTGATTTTTAAGGATAAGCAAAAAGTGGGTTGGTAAATATCCAACCACATGAGAATTGGACTTTTTCAACTCCCCCTAATTTTTGGATCATTAGGCCACTTGCATCCTCAACTTGCTTGTGGCATGCACATCAACCACACATAAAGCATGTTGGGATTAGTTAGAAGTCCCTTTCCTATAAAATTCCACCAAGCTATTATTAGGGGGTTGTACTAGTGGAATTTCCCAAACATGGATTTTGGGGCTCATTTTTAGTGCCTGAAATAATTCTCTATAGTTTTCGAATTTTTTTTGCACACATGAACTCTAAAATTTTCGTTTTGTTGCGATCTTATATCTTTTTTGTTTACGAGGAAAAATGGGAGAGCACAAGTTTGAACCCGAAAAAAAAAAAAATTTGAACATCCCAAATGGAAAAGCACAAATGCTGAGAGAGATAATTCCAAAAAGCAAAAAGTGGGTTGGTAAATATCCAACCACTTGAGAATTTGATTTTTTCTACTCCCCCTAATTTTTGGATCATTAGGCCACTTGCAAACTCAACATGCATGTGGCATGCACATCCACCACACTTAAAGCATGTCGGGATCAGTTAGAAGTCCCTTTCCTATAAAATTCCACCAAGCTATTATTAGGGGGTTGTACTAGTGGAATTTCCCTAACATGGATTTTGGGGTTCATTTGTAGTGCCTGAAATAATTCTCTATAGTTTTCGAATTTTTTTTGCACACATGAACTCTAAAATTTTCGTTTGGTGGCAATCTTATATCTTTTTTGTTTACGAGGAAAAATGGGAGAGCACAACTTTGGACCCAAAAAAAAAAAATTTGAACATCCCAAATTGAAATGCACTACAAATTTGGATCATTAGGCCACTTGCATCCTCAACATGCTTGTGGCATGCACATCCACCACACTTAAAGCATGTTGGGATCAGTTAGAAGTCCCTTTCTAATAAAATTCCACCAAGCTATTTTTAGGGGGTTGTACTAGTGGAATTTCCCAAACATGGATTTTGGGGTACATTTTTAATGCCTGATATAATTATCAATGGTTATCGAAACTTTTTTGAACACATGAACTCTAAAATTTTCGTTTTGTTGCGATCTTATATCTATTTTGTTTACGAGGAAAAATGGGAGAGCACAACTTTGGACCCGAAAAAAAAAAAAATTTTGAACATCCCAAATGGAAATGCACAAATGCTGAGAGAGATAATTCCAAAAAGCAAAAAGTGATTTTTAAGGATAAGCAAAAAGTGGGTTGGTAAATATCCAACCACATGAGAATTGGACTTTTTCAACTCCCCCTAATTTTTGGATCATTAGGCCACTTGCATCCTCAACTTGCTTGTGGCATGCACATCAACCACACATAAAGCATGTTGGGATTAGTTAGAAGTCCCTTTCTTATAAAATTCCACCAAGCTATTTTTAGGGGGTTGTACTAGTGGAATTTCCCAAACATGGATTTTGGGGTACATTTTTAATGCCTGATATAATTATCTATGGTTATCGAAACTTTTTTGAACACATGAACTCTAAAATTTTCGTTTTGTTGCGATCTTATATCTATTTTGCTTACGAGGAAAAATGGGAGAGCACAACTTTGGACCCGAAAAAAAAAAAAAATTTGAACATCCCAAATGGAAATGCACAAATGCTGAGAGAGATAATTCCAAAAAGCAAAAAGTGATTTTTAAGGATAAGCAAAAAGTGGGTTGGTAAATATCCAACCACATGAGAATTGGACTTTTTCAACTCCCCCTAATTTTTGGATCATTAGGCCACTTGCATCCTCAACTTGCTTGTGGCATGCACATCAACCACACATAAAGCATGTTGGGATTAGTTAGAAGTCCCTTTCCTATAAAATTCCACCAAGCTATTATTAGGGGGTTGTACTAGTGGAATTTCCCAAACATGGATTTTGGGGCTCATTTTTAGTGCCTGAAATAATTCTCTATAGTTTTCGAATTTTTTTTGCACACATGAACTCTAAAATTTTCGTTTTGTTGCGATCTTATATCTTTTTTGTTTACGAGGAAAAATGGGAGAGCACAAGTTTGGACCCGAAAAAAAAAAAAATTTGAACATCCCAAATGGAAAAGCACAAATGCTGAGAGAGATAATTCCAAAAAGCAAAAAGTGGGTTGGTAAATATCCAACCACTTGAGAATTTGATTTTTTCTACTCCCCCTAATTTTTGGATCATTAGGCCACTT
Organism: Aristolochia californica; assembly: GCF_029961685.1. Classification (NCBI taxonomy): domain Eukaryota; kingdom Viridiplantae; phylum Streptophyta; class Magnoliopsida; order Piperales; family Aristolochiaceae; genus Aristolochia; species Aristolochia californica. Next base: position 20,235,314 of record NW_027182257.1, on the reverse strand, counting down.
GCAAACTCAACATGCATGTGGCATGCACATCCACCACACTTAAAGCATGTCGGGATCAGTTAGAAGTCCCTTTCCTATAAAATTCCACCAAGCTATTATTAGGGGGTTGTACTAGTGGAATTTCCCTAACATGGATTTTGGGGTTCATTTGTAGTGCCTGAAATAATTCTCTATAGTTTTTGAATTTTTTTTGCACACATGAACTCTAAAATTTTCGTTTGGTGGCAATCTTATATCTTTTTTGTTTACGAGGAAAAATGGGAGAGCACAAGTTTGGAACCAAAAAAAAAAAATTTGAACATCCCAAATTGAAATGCACAAATGCTGAGAGAGATAATTCCACAAAGCAAAAAGTGATTTTTAAGGATAGGCAAAAAGTGGGTTGGTAAATATCCAACCACTTGAGAATTTGATTTTTTCTAGTCCCCCTAATTTTTTGATCATTAGGCCACTTGCATCCTCAACATGCTTGTGGCATGCACATCCACCACACTTAAAGCATGTTGGGATCAGTTAGAAGTCCCTTTCTTATAAAATTCCACCAAGCTATTTTTAGGGGGTTGTACTAGTGGAATTTCCCAAACATGGATTTTGGGGTACATTTTTAATGCCTGATATAATTATCTATGGTTATCGAAACTTTTTTGAACACATGAACTCTAAAATTTTCGTTTTGTTGCGATCTTATATCTATTTTGTTTACGAGGAAAAATGGGAGAGCACAACTTTGGACCCGAAAAAAAAAAAAAATTTGAACATCCCAAATGGAAATGCACAAATGCTGAGAGAGATAATTCCAAAAAGCAAAAAGTGATTTTTAAGGATAAGCAAAAAGTGGGTTGGTAAATATCCAACCACATGAGAATTGGACTTTTTCAACTCCCCCTAATTTTTGGATCATTAGGCCACTTGCATCCTCAACTTGCTTGTGGCATGCACATCAACCACACATAAAGCATGTTGGGATTAGTTAGAAGTCCCTTTCCTATAAAATTCCACCAAGCTATTATTAGGGGGTTGTACTAGTGGAATTTCCCAAACATGGATTTTGGGGCTCATTTTTAGTGCCTGAAATAATTCTCTATAGTTTTCGAATTTTTTTTGCACACATGAACTCTAAAATTTTCGTTTTGTTGCGATCTTATATCTTTTTTGTTTACGAGGAAAAATGGGAGAGCACAAGTTTGGACCCGAAAAAAAAAAAAATTTGAACATCCCAAATGGAAAAGCACAAATGCTGAGAGAGATAATTCCAAAAAGCAAAAAGTGGGTTGGTAAATATCCAACCACTTGAGAATTTGATTTTTTCTACTCCCCCTAATTTTTGGATCATTAGGCCACTTGCAAACTCAACATGCATGTGGCATGCACATCCACCACACTTAAAGCATGTTGGGATCAGTTAGAAGTCCCTTTCCTATAAAATTCCACCAAGCTATTATTAGGGGGTTGTACTAGTGGAATTTCCCTAACATGGATTTTGGGGTTCATTTGTAGTGCCTGAAATAATTCTCTATAGTTTTCGAATTTTTTTTGCACACATGAACTCTAAAATTTTCGTTTGGTGGCAATCTTATATCTTTTTTGTTTACGAGGAAAAATGGGAGAGCACAAGTTTGGACCCAAAAAAAAAAAATTTGAACATCCCAAATTGAAATGCACAAATGCTGAGAGAGATAATTCCACAAAGCAAAAAGTGATTTTTAAGGATAGGTAAAAAGTGGGTTGGTAAATATCCAACCACTTGAGAATTTGATTTTTTCTAGTCCCCCTAATTTTTTGATCATTAGGCCACTTGCATCCTCAACATGCTTGTGGCATGCACATCCACCACACTTAAAGCATGTTGGGATCAGTTAGAAGTCCCTTTCTTATAAAATTCCACCAAGCTATTTTTAGGGGGTTGTACTAGTGGAATTTCCCAAACATGGATTTTGGGGTACATTTTTAATGCCTGATATAATTATCTATGGTTATCGAAACTTTTTTGAACACATGAACTCTAAAAGTTTCGTTTTGTTGCGATCTTATATCTATTTTGTTTACGAGGAAAAATGGGAGAGCACAACTTTGGACCCGAAAAAAAAAAAAAATTTGAACATCCCAAATGGAAATGCACAAATGCTGAGAGAGATAATTCCAAAAAGCAAAAAGTGATTTTTAAGGGTAAGCAAAAAGTGGGTTGGTAAATATCCAACCACATGAGAATTGGATTTTTTCAACTCCCCCTAATTTTTGGATCATTAGGCCACTTGCATCCTCAACTTGCTTGTGGCATGCACATCCACCACACATAAAGCATGTTGGGATTAGTTAGAAGTCCCTTTCCTATAAAATTCCACCAAGCTATTATTAGGGGGTTGTACTAGTGGAATTTCCCAAACATGGATTTTGGGGCTCATTTTTAGTGCCTGAAATAATTCTCTATAGTTTTCGAATTTTTTTTGCACACATGAACTCTAAAATTTTCGTTTTGTTGCGATCTTATATCTTTTTTGTTTACGAGGAAAAAATGGGAGAGCACAAGTTTGGACCCGAAAAAAAAAAAAATTTGAACATCCCAAATGGAAAAGCACAAATGCTGAGAGAGATAATTCCAAAAAGCAAAAAGTGGGTTGGTAAATATCCAACCACTTGAGAATTTGATTTTTTCTACTCCCCCTAATTTTTGGATCATTAGGCCACTTGCAAACTCAACATGCATGTGGCATGCACATCCACCACACTTAAAGCATGTTGGGATCAGTTAGAAGTCCCTTTCCTATAAAATTCCACCAAGCTATTATTAGGGGGTTGTACTAGTGGAATTTCCCTAACATGGATTTTGGGGTTCATTTGTAGTGCCTGAAATAATTCTCTATAGTTTTCGAATTTTTTTTGCACACATGAACTCTAAAATTTTCGTTTGGTGGCAATCTTATATCTTTTTTGTTTACGAGGAAAAATGGGAGAGCACAAGTTTGGACCCAAAAAAAAAAAATTTGAACATCCCAAATTGAAATGCACAAATGCTGAGAGAGATAATTCCACAAAGCAAAAAGTGATTTTTAAGGATAGGCAAAAAGTGGGTTGGTAAATATCCAACCACTTGAGAATTTGATTTTTTCTAGTCCCCCTAATTTTTTGATCATTAGGCCACTTGCATCCTCAACATGCTTGTGGCATGCACATCCACCACACTTAAAGCATGTTGGGATCAGTTAGAAGTCCCTTTCTTATAAAATTCCACCAAGCTATTTTTAGGGGGTTGTACTAGTGGAATTTCCCAAACATGGATTTTGGGGTACATTTTTAATGCCTGATATAATTATCTATGGTTATCGAAACTTTTTTGAACACATGAACTCTAAAAGTTTCGTTTTGTTGCGATCTTATATCTATTTTGTTTACGAGGAAAAATGGGAGAGCACAACTTCGGACCCGAAAAAAAAAAAAAATTTGAACATCCCAAATGGAAATGCACAAATGCTGAGAGAGATAATTCCAAAAAGCAAAAAGTGATTTTTAAGGATAAGCAAAAAGTGGATTGGTAAATATCCAACCACATGAGAATTGGATTTTTTCAACTCCCCCTAATTTTTGGATCATTAGGCCACTTGCATCCTCAACTTGCTTGTGGCATGCACATCCACCACACATAAAGCATGTTGGGATTAGTTAGAAGTCCCTTTCCTATAAAATTCCACCAAGCTATTATTAGGGGGTTGTACTAGTGGAATTTCCCAAACATGGATTTTGGGGCTCATTTTTAGTGCATGAAATAATTCTCTATAGTTTTCGAATTTTTTTTGCACACATGAACTCTAAAATTTTCGTTTTGTTGCGATCTTATATCTTTTTTGTTTACGAGGAAAAAATGGGAGAGCACAAGTTTGGACCCGAAAAAAAAAAAAATTTGAACATCCCAAATGGAAAAGCACAAATGCTGAGAGAGATAATTCCAAAAAGCAAAAAGTGGGTTGGTAAATATCCAACCACTTGAGAATTTGATTTTTTCTACTCCCCCTAATTTTTGGATCATTAGGCCACTTGCAAACTCAACATGCATGTGGCATGCACATCCACCACACTTAAAGCATGTTGGGATCAGTTAGAAGTCCCTTTCCTATAAAATTCCACCAAGCTATTATTAGGGGGTTGTACTAGTGGAATTTCCCTAACATGGATTTTGGGGTTCATTTGTAGTGCCTGAAATAATTCTCTATAGTTTTCGAATTTTTTTTGCACACATGAACTCTAAAATTTTCGTTTGGTGGCAATCTTATATCTTTTTTGTTTATGAGGAAAAATGGGAGAGCACAAGTTTGGACCCAAAAAAAAAAAATTTGAACATCCCAAATTGAAATGCACAAATGCTGAGAGAGATAATTCCACAAAGCAAAAAGTGATTTTTAAGGATAGGCAAAAAGTGGGTTGGTAAATATCCAACCACTTGAGAATTTGATTTTTTCTAGTCCCCCTAATTTTTTGATCATTAGGCCACTTGCATCCTCAACATGCTTGTGGCATGCACATCCACCACACTTAAAGCATGTTGGGATCAGTTAGAAGTCCCTTTCTTATAAAATTCCACCAAGCTATTTTTAGGGGGTTGTACTAGTGGAATTTCCCAAACATGGATTTTGGGGTACATTTTTAATGCCTGATATAATTATCTATGGTTATCGAAACTTTTTTGAACACATGAACTCTAAAAGTTTCGTTTTGTTGCGATCTTATATCTATTTTGTTTACGAGGAAAAATGGGAGAGCACAACTTTGGACCCGAAAAAAAAAAAAAATTTGAACATCCCAAATGGAAATGCACAAATGCTGAGAGAGATAATTCCAAAAAGCAAAAAGTGATTTTTAAGGGTAAGCAAAAAGTGGGTTGGTAAATATCCAACCACATGAGAATTGGATTTTTTCAACTCCCCCTAATTTTTCGATCATTAGGCCACTTGCATCCTCAACTTGCTTGTGGCATGCACATCCACCACACATAAAGCATGTTGGGATTAGTTAGAAGTCCCTTTCCTATAAAATTCCACCAAGCTATTATTAGGGGGTTGTACTAGTGGAATTTCCCAAACATGGATTTTGGGGCTCATTTTTAGTGCCTGAAATAATTCTCTATAGTTTTCGAATTTTTTTTGCACACATGAACTCTAAAATTTTCGTTTTGTTGCGATCTTATATCTTTTTTGTTTACGAGGAAAAAATGGGAGAGCACAAGTTTGGACCCGAAAAAAAAAAAAATTTGAACATCCCAAATGGAAAAGCACAAATGCTGAGAGAGATAATTCCAAAAAGCAAAAAGTGGGTTGGTAAATATCCAACCACTTGAGAATTTGATTTTTTCTACTCCCCCTAATTTTTGGATCATTAGGCCACTTGCAAACTCAACATGCATGTGGCATGCACATCCACCACACTTAAAGCATGTTGGGATCAGTTAGAAGTCCCCTTTCCTATAAAATTCCACCAAGCTATTATTAGGGGGTTGTACTAGTGGAATTTCCCTAACATGGATTTTGGGGTTCATTTGTAGTGCCTGAAATAATTCTCTATAGTTTTCGAATTTTTTTTGCACACATGAACTCTAAAATTTTCGTTTGGTGGCAATCTTATATCTTTTTTGTTTACGAGGAAAAATGGGAGAGCACAAGTTTGGACCCAAAAAAAAAAAATTTGAACATCCCAAATTGAAATGCACAAATGCTGAGAGAGATAATTCCACAAAGCAAAAAGTGATTTTTAAGGATAGGCAAAAAGTGGGTTGGTAAATATCCAACCACTTGAGAATTTGATTTTTTCTAGTCCCCCTAATTTTTTGATCATTAGGCCACTTGCATCCTCAACATGCTTGTGGCATGCACATCCACCACACTTAAAGCATGTTGGGATCAGTTAGAAGTCCCTTTCTTATAAAATTCCACCAAGCTATTTTCAGGGGGTTGTACTAGTGGAATTTCCCAAACATGGATTTTGGGGTACATTTTTAATGCCTGATATAATTATCTATGGTTATCGAAACTTTTTTGAACACATGAACTCTAAAAGTTTCGTTTTGTTGCGATCTTATATCTATTTTGTTTACGAGGAAAAATGGGAGAGCACAACTTTGGACCCGAAAAAAAAAAAAATTTGAACATCCCAAATGGAAATGCACAAATGCTGAGAGAGATAATTCCAAAAAGCAAAAAGTGATTTTTAAGGGTAAGCAAAAAGTGGGTTGGTAAATATCCAACCACATGAGAATTGGACTTTTTCAACTCCCCCTAATTTTTGGATCATTAGGCCACTTGCATCCTCAACTTGCTTGTGGCATGCACATCCACCACACATAAAGCATGTTGGGATTAGTTAGAAGTCCCTTTCCTATAAAATTCCACCAAGCTATTATTAGGGGGTTGTACTAGTGGAATTTCCCAAACATGGATTTTCGGGCTCATTTTTAGTGCCTGAAATAATTCTCTATAGTTTTCGAATTTTTTTTGCACACATGAACTCTAAAATTTTCGTTTTGTTGCGATCTTATATCTTTTTTGTTTACGAGGAAAAATGGGAGAGCACAAGTTTGGACCCGAAAAAAAAAAAAATTTGAACATCCCAAATGGAAAAGCACAAATACTGAGAGAGATAATTCCAAAAAGCAAAAAGTGGGTTGGTAAATATCCAACCACTTGAGAATTTGATTTTTTCTACTCCCCCTAATTTTTGGATCATTAGGCCACTTGCAAACTCAACATGCATGTGGCATGCACATCCACCACACTTAAAGCATGTTGGGATCAGTTAGAAGTCCCTTTCCTATAAAATTCCACCAAGCTATTATTAGGGGGTTGTACTAGTGGAATTTCCCTAACATGGATTTTGGGGTTCATTTGTAGTGCCTGAAATAATTCTCTATAGTTTTCGAATTTTTTTTGCACACATGAACTCTAAAATTTTCGTTTGGTGGCAATCTTATATCTTTTTTGTTTACGAGGAAAAATGGGAGAGCACAAGTTTGGACCCAAAAAAAAAAAATTTGAACATCCCAAATTGAAATGCACAAATGCTGAGAGAGATAATTCCACAAAGCAAAAAGTGATTTTTAAGGATAGGCAAAAAGTGGGTTGGTAAATATCCAACCACTTGAGAATTTGATTTTTTCTAGTCCCCCAAATTTTTTGATCATTAGGCCACTTGCATCCTCAACATGCTTGTGGCATGCACATCCACCACACTTAAAGCATGTTGGGATCAGTTAGAAGTCCCTTTCTTATAAAATTCCACCAAGCTATTTTTAGGGGGTTGTACTAGTGGAATTTCCCAAACATGGATTTTGGGGTACATTTTTAATGCCTGATATAATTATCTATGGTTATCGAAACTTTTTTGAACACATGAACTCTAAAAGTTTCGTTTTGTTGCGATCTTATATCTATTTTGTTTACGAGGAAAAATGGGAGAGCACAACTTCGGACCCGAAAAAAAAAAAAAATTTGAACATCCCAAATGGAAATGCACAAATGCTGAGAGAGATAATTCCAAAAAGCAAAAAGTGATTTTTAAGGATAAGCAAAAAGTGGGTTGGTAAATATCCAACCACATGAGAATTGGATTTTTTCAACTCCCCCTAATTTTTGGATCATTAGGCCACTTGCATCCTCAACTTGCTTGTGGCATGCACATCCACCACACATAAAGCATGTTGGGATTAGTTAGAAGTCCCTTTCCTATAAAATTCCACCAAGCTATTATTAGGGGGTTGTACTAGTGGAATTTCCCAAACATGGATTTTGGGGCTCATTTTTAGTGCCTGAAATAATTCTCTATAGTTTTCGAATTTTTTTTGCACACATGAACTCTAAAATTTTCGTTTTGTTGCGATCTTATATCTTTTTTGTTTACGAGGAAAAAATGGGAGAGCACAAGTTTGGACCCGAAAAAAAAAAAAATTTGAACATCCCAAATGGAAAAGCACAAATGCTGAGAGAGATAATTCCAAAAAGCAAAAAGTGGGTTGGTAAATATCCAACCACTTGAGAATTTGATTTTTTCTACTCCCCCTAATTTTTGGATCATTAGGCCACTTGCAAACTCAACATGCATGTGGCATGCACATCCACCACACTTAAAGCATGTTGGGATCAGTTAGAAGTCCCTTTCCTATAAAATTCCACCAAGCTATTATTAGGGGGTTGTACTAGTGGAATTTCCCTAACATGGATTTTGGGGTTCATTTGTAGTGCCTGAAATAATTCTCTATAGTTTTCGAATTTTTTTTGCACACATGAACTCTAAAATTTTCGTTTGGTGGCAATCTTATATCTTTTTTGTTTACGAGGAAAAATGGGAGAGCACAAGTTTGGACCCAAAAAAAAAAAATTTGAACATCCCAAATTGAAATGCACAAATGCTGAGAGAGATAATTCCACAAAGCAAAAAGTGATTTTTAAGGATAGGCAAAAAGTGGGTTGGTAAATATCCAACCACTTGAGAATTTGATTTTTTCTAGTCCCCCTAATTTTTTGATCATTAGGCCACTTGCATCCTCAACATGCTTGTGGCATGCACATCCACCACACTTAAAGCATGTTGGGATCAGTTAGAAGTCCCTTTCTTATAAAATTCCACCAAGCTATTTTTAGGGGGTTGTACTAGTGGAATTTCCCAAACATGGATTTTGGGGTACATTTTTAATGCCTGATATAATTATCTATGGTTATCGAAACTTTTTTGAACACATGAACTCTAAAAGTTTCGTTTTGTTGCGATCTTATATCTATTTTGTTTACGAGGAAAAATGGGAGAGCACAACTTTGGACCCGAAAAAAAAAAAAAATTTGAACATCCCAAATGGAAATGCACAAATGCTGAGAGAGATAATTCCAAAAAGCAAAAAGTGATTTTTAAGGGTAAGCAAAAAGTGGGTTGGTAAATATCCAACCACATGAGAATTGGATTTTTTCAACTCCCCCTAATTTTTGGATCATTAGGCCACTTGCATCCTCAACTTGCTTGTGGCATGCACATCCACCACACATAAAGCATGTTGGGATTAGTTAGAAGTCCCTTTCCTATAAAATTCCACCAAGCTATTATTAGGGGGTTGTACTAGTGGAATTTCCCAAACATGGATTTTGGGGCTCATTTTTAGTGCCTGAAATAATTCTCTATAGTTTTCGAATTTTTTTTGCACACATGAACTCTAAAATTTTCGTTTTGTTGCGATCTTATATCTTTTTTGTTTACGAGGAAAAAATGGGAGAGCACAAGTTTGGACCCGAAAAAAAAAAAAATTTGAACATCCCAAATGGAAAAGCACAAATGCTGAGAGAGATAATTCCAAAAAGCAAAAAGTGGGTTGGTAAATATCCAACCACTTGAGAATTTGATTTTTTCTACTCCCCCTAATTTTTGGATCATTAGGCCACTTGCAAACTCAACATGCATGTGGCATGCACATCCACCACACTTAAAGCATGTTGGGATCAGTTAGAAGTCCCTTTCCTATAAAATTCCACCAAGCTATTATTAGGGGGTTGTACTAGTGGAATTTCCCTAACATGGATTTTGGGGTTCATTTGTAGTGCCTGAAATAATTCTCTATAGTTTTCGAATTTTTTTTGCACACATGAACTCTAAAATTTTCGTTTGGTGGCAATCTTATATCTTTTTTGTTTACGAGGAAAAATGGGAGAGCACAAGTTTGGACCCAAAAAAAAAAAATTTGAACATCCCAAATTGAAATGCACAAATGCTGAGAGAGATAATTCCACAAAGCAAAAAGTGATTTTTAAGGATAGGCAAAAAGTGGGTTGGTAAATATCCAACCACTTGAGAATTTGATTTTTTCTAGTCCCCCTAATTTTTTGATCATTAGGCCACTTGCATCCTCAACATGCTTGTGGCATGCACATCCACCACACTTAAAGCATGTTGGGATCAGTTAGAAGTCCCTTTCTTATAAAATTCCACCAAGCTATTTTTAGGGGGTTGTACTAGTGGAATTTCCCAAACATGGATTTTGGGGTACATTTTTAATGCCTGATATAATTATCTATGGTTATCGAAACTTTTTTGAACACATGAACTCTAAAAGTTTCGTTTTGTTGCGATCTTATATCTATTTTGTTTACGAGGAAAAATGGGAGAGCACAACTTTGGACCCGAAAAAAAAAAAAATTTGAACATCCCAAATGGAAATGCACAAATGCTGAGAGAGATAATTCCAAAAAGCAAAAAGTGATTTTTAAGGGTAAGCAAAAAGTGGGTTGGTAAATATCCAACCACATGAGAATTGGATTTTTTCAACTCCCCCTAATTTTTGGATCATTAGGCCACTTGCATCCTCAACTTGCTTGTGGCATGCACATCCACCACACATAAAGCATGTTGGGATTAGTTAGAAGTCCCTTTCCTATAAAATTCCACCAAGCTATTATTAGGGGGTTGTACTAGTGGAATTTCCCAAACATGGATTTTGGGGCTCAGTTTTAGTGCCTGAAATAATTCTCTATAGTTTTCGAATTTTTTTTGCACACATGAACTCTAAAATTTTCGTTTTGTTGCGATCTTATATCTTTTTTGTTTACGAGGAAAAAATGGGAGAGCACAAGTTTGGACCCGAAAAAAAAAAAAATTTGAACATCCCAAATGGAAAAGCACAAATGCTGAGAGAGATAATTCCAAAAAGCAAAAAGTGGGTTGGTAAATATCCAACCACTTGAGAATTTGATTTTTTCTACTCCCCCTAATTTTTGGATCATTAGGCCACTTGCAAACTCAACATGCATGTGGCATGCACATCCACCACACTTAAAGCATGTTGGGATCAGTTAGAAGTCCCCTTTCCTATAAAATTCCACCAAGCTATTATTAGGGGGTTGTACTAGTGGAATTTCCCTAACATGGATTTTGGGGTTCATTTGTAGTGCCTGAAATAATTCTCTATAGTTTTCGAATTTTTTTTGCACACATGAACTCTAAAATTTTCGTTTGGTGGCAATCTTATATCTTTTTTGTTTACGAGGAAAAATGGGAGAGCACAAGTTTGGACCCAAAAAAAAAAAATTTGAACATCCCAAATTGAAATGCACAAATGCTGAGAGAGATAATTCCACAAAGCAAAAAGTGATTTTTAAGGATAGGCAAAAAGTGGGTTGGTAAATATCCAACCACTTGAGAATTTGATTTTTTCTAGTCCCCCTAATTTTTTGATCATTAGGCCACTTGCATCCTCAACATGCTTGTGGCATGCACATCCACCACACTTAAAGCATGTTGGGATCAGTTAGAAGTCCCTTTCTTATAAAATTCCACCAAGCTATTTTCAGGGGGTTGTACTAGTGGAATTTCCCAAACATGGATTTTGGGGTACATTTTTAATGCCTGATATAATTATCTATGGTTATCGAAACTTTTTTGAACACATGAACTCTAAAAGTTTCGTTTTGTTGCGATCTTATATCTATTTTGTTTACGAGGAAAAATGGGAGAGCACAACATTGGACCCGAAAAAAAAAAAAAATTTGAACATCCCAAATGGAAATGCACAAATGCAGAGAGAGATAATTCCAAAAAGCAAAAAGTGATTTTTAAGGGTAAGCAAAAAGTGGGTTGGTAAATATCCAACCACATGAGAATTGGACTTTTTCAACTCCCCCTAATTTTTGGATCATTAGGCCACTTGCATCCTCAACTTGCTTGTGGCATGCACATCCACCACACATAAAGCATGTTGGGATTAGTTAGAAGTCCCTTTCCTATAAAATTCCACCAAGCTATTATTAGGGGGTTGTACTAGTGGAATTTCCCAAACATGGATTTTCGGGCTCATTTTTAGTGCCTGAAATAATTCTCTATAGTTTTCGAATTTTTTTTGCACACATGAACTCTAAAATTTTCGTTTTGTTGCGATCTTATATCTTTTTTGTTTACGAGGAAAAATGGGAGAGCACAAGTTTGGACCCGAAAAAAAAAAAAATTTGAACATCCCAAATGGAAATGCACAAATACTGAGAGAGATAATTCCAAAAAGCAAAAAGTGGGTTGGTAAATATCCAACCACTTGAGAATTTGATTTTTTCTACTCCCCCTAATTTTTGGATCATTAGGCCACTTGCAAACTCAACATGCATGTGGCATGCACATCCACCACACTTAAAGCATGTTGGGATCAGTTAGAAGTCCCTTTCCTATAAAATTCCACCAAGCTATTATTAGGGGGTTGTACTAGTGGAATTTCCCTAACATGGATTTTGGGGTTCATTTGTAGTGCCTGAAATAATTCTCTATAGTTTTCGAATTTTTTTTGCACACATGAACTCTAAAATTTTCGTTTGGTGGCAATCTTATATCTTTTTTGTTTACGAGGAAAAATGGGAGAGCACAAGTTTGGACCCAAAAAAAAAAAATTTGAACATCCCAAATTGAAATGCACAAATGCTGAGAGAGATAATTCCACAAAGCAAAAAGTGATTTTTAAGGATAGGCAAAAAGTGGGTTGGTAAATATCCAACCACTTGAGAATTTGATTTTTTCTAGTCCCCCTAATTTTTTGATCATTAGGCCACTTGCATCCTCAACATGCTTGTGGCATGCACATCCACCACACTTAAAGCATGTTGGGATCAGTTAGAAGTCCCTTTCTTATAAAATTCCACCAAGCTATTTTCAGGGGGTTGTACTAGTGGAATTTCCCAAACATGGATTTTGGGGTACATTTTTAATGCCTGATATAATTATCTATGGTTATCGAAACTTTTTTGAACACATGAACTCTAAAATTTTCGTTTTGTTGCGATCTTATATCTATTTTGTTTACGAGGAAAAATGGGAGAGCACAACTTTGGACCCGAAAAAAAAAAAAAATTTGAACATCCCAAATGGAAATGCACAAATGCTGAGAGAGATAATTCCAAAAAGCAAAAAGTGATTTTTAAGGGTAAGCAAAAAGTGGGTTGGTAAATATCCAACCACATGAGAATTGGATTTTTTCAACTCCCCCTAATTTTTGGATCATTAGGCCACTTGCATCCTCAACTTGCTTGTGGCATGCACATCCACCACACATAAAGCATGTTGGGATTAGTTAGAAGTCCCTTTCCTATAAAATTCCACCAAGCTATTATTAGGGGGTTGTACTAGTGGAATTTCCCAAACATGGATTTTGGGGCTCATTTTTAGTGCCTGAAATAATTCTCTATAGTTTTCGAATTTTTTTTGCACACATGAACTCTAAAATTTTCATTTTGTTGCGATCTTATATCTTTTTTGTTTACGAGGAAAAAATGGGAGAGCACAAGTTTTGACCCGAAAAAAAAAAAAATTTGAACATCCCAAATGGAAAAGCACAAATGCTGAGAGAGATAATTCCAAAAAGCAAAAAGTGGGTTGGTAAATATCCAACCACTTGAGAATTTGATTTTTTCTACTCCCCCTAATTTTTGGATCATTAGGCCACTTGCAAACTCAACATGCATGTGGCATGCACATCCACCACACTTAAAGCATGTTGGGATCAGTTAGAAGTCCCTTTCCTATAAAATTCCACCAAGCTATTATTAGGGGGTTGTACTAGTGGAATTTCCCTAACATGGATTTTGGGGTTCATTTGTAGTGCCTGAAATAATTCTCTATAGTTTTCGAATTTTTTTTGCACACATGAACTCTAAAATTTTCGTTTGGTGGCAATCTTATATCTTTTTTGTTTACGAGGAAAAATGGGAGAGCACAAGTTTGGACCCAAAAAAAAAAAATTTGAACATCCCAAATTGAAATGCACAAATGCTGAGAGAGATAATTCCACAAAGCAAAAAGTGATTTTTAAGGATAGGCAAAAAGTGGGTTGGTAAATATCCAACCACTTGAGAATTTGATTTTTTCTAGTCCCCCTAATTTTTTGATCATTAGGCCACTTGCATCCTCAACATGCTTGTGGCATGCACATCCACCACACTTAAAGCATGTTGGGATCAGTTAGAAGTCCCTTTCTTATAAAATTCCACCAAGCTATTTTCAGGGGGTTGTACTAGTGGAATTTCCCAAACATGGATTTTGGGGTACATTTTTAATGCCTGATATAATTATCTATGGTTATCGAAACTTTTTTGAACACATGAACTCTAAAAGTTTTGTTTTGTTGCGATCTTATATCTATTTTGTTTACGAGGAAAAATGGGAGAGCACAACTTTGGACCCGAAAAAAAAAAAAATTTGAACATCCCAAATGGAAATGCACAAATGCTGAGAGAGATAATTCCATAAAGCAAAAAGTGATTTTTAAGGGTAAGCAAAAAGTGGGTTGGTAAATATCCAACCACATGAGAATTGGACTTTTTCAACTCCCCCTAATTTTAGGATCATTAGGCCACTTGCATCCTCAACTTGCTTGTGGCATGCACATCCACCACACATAAAGCATGTTGGGATTAGTTAGAAGTCCCTTTCCTATAAAATTCCACCAAGCTATTATTAGGGGGTTGTACTAGTGGAATTTCCCAAACATGGATTTTCGGGCTCATTTTTAGTGCCTGAAATAATTCTCTATAGTTTTCGAATTTTTTTTGCACACATGAACTCTAAAATTTTCGTTTTGTTGCGATCTTATATCTTTTTTGTTTACGAGGAAAAATGGGAGAGCACAAGTTTGGACCCGAAAAAAAAAAAAATTTGAACATCCCAAATGGAAAAGCACAAATGCTGAGAGAGATAATTCCAAAAAGCAAAAAGTGGGTTGGTAAATATCCAACCACTTGAGAATTTGATTTTTTCTACTCCCCCTAATTTTTGGATCATTAGGCCACTTGCAAACTCAACATGCATGTGGCATGCACATCCACCACACTTAAAGCATGTTGGGATCAGTTAGAAGTCCCTTTCCTATAAAATTCCACCAAGCTATTATTAGGGGGTTGTACTAGTGGAATTTCCCTAACATGGATTTTGGGGTTCATTTGTAGTGCCTGAAATAATTCTCTATAGTTTTCGAATTTTTTTTGCACACATGAACTCTAAAATTTTCGTTTGGTGGCAATCTTATATCTTTTTTGTTTACGAGGAAAAATGGGAGAGCACAAGTTTGGACCCAAAAAAAAAAAATTTGAACATCCCAAATTGAAATGCACAAATGCTGAGAGAGATAACTCCACAAAGCAAAAAGTGATTTTTAAGGATAGGCAAAAAGTGGGTTGGTAAATATCCAACCACTTGAGAATTTGATTTTTTCTAGTCCCCCTAATTTTTTGATCATTAGGCCACTTGCATCCTCAACATGCTTGTGGCATGCACATCCACCACACTTAAAGCATGTTGGGATCAGTTAGAAGTCCCTTTCTTATAAAATTCCACCAAGCTATTTTTAGGGGGTTGTACTAGTGGAATTTCCCAAACATGGATTTTGGGGTACATTTTTAATGCCTGATATAATTATCTATGGTTATCGAAACTTTTTTGAACACATGAACTCTAAAAGTTTCGTTTTGTTGCGATCTTATATCTATTTTGTTTACGAGGAAAAATGGGAGAGCACAACTTTGGACCCGAAAAAAAAAAAAAATTTGAACATCCCAAATGGAAATGCACAAATGCTGAGAGAGATAATTCCAAAAAGCAAAAAGTGATTTTTAAGGATAAGCAAAAAGTGGGTTGGTAAATATCCAACCACATGAGAATTGGACTTTTTCAACTCCCCCTAATTTTTGGATCATTAGGCCACTTGCATCCTCAACTTGCTTGTGGCATGCACATCCACCACACATAAAGCATGTTGGGATTAGTTAGAAGTCCCTTTCCTATAAAATTCCACCAAGCTATTATTAGGGGGTTGTACTAGTGGAATTTCCCAAACATGGATTTTGGGGCTCATTTTTAGTGCCTGAAATAATTCTCTATAGTTTTCGAATTTTTTTTGCACACATGAACTCTAAAATTTTCGTTTTGTTGCGATCTTATATCTTTTTTGTTTACGAGGAAAAATGGGAGAGCACAAGTTTGGACCCGAAAAAAAAAAAAATTTGAACATCCCAAATGGAAAAGCACAAATGCTGAGAGAGATAATTCCAAAAAGCAAAAAGTGGGTTGGTAAATATCCAACCACTTGAGAATTTGATTTTTTCTACTCCCCCTAATTTTTGGATCATTAGGCCACTTGCAAACTCAACATGCATGTGGCATGCACATCCACCACACTTAAAGCATGTTGGGATCAGTTAGAAGTCCCTTTCCTATAAAATTCCACCAAGCTATTATTAGGGGGTTGTACTAGTGGAATTTCCCTAACATGGATTTTGGGGTTCACTTGTCGTGCCTGAAATAATTCTCTATAGTTTTCGAATTTTTTTTGCACACATGAACTCTAAAATTTTCGTTTGGTGGCAATCTTATATCTTTTTTGTTTACGAGGAAAAATGGGAGAGCACAAGTTTGGACCCAAAAAAAAAAAATTTGAACATCCCAAATTGAAATGCACAAATGCTGAGAGAGATAATTCCACAAAGCAAAAAGTGATTTTTAAGGATAGGCAAAAAGTGGGTTGGTAAATATCCAACCACTTGAGAATTTGATTTTTTCTAGTCCCCCTAATTTTTTGATCATTAGGCCACTTGCATCCTCAACATGCTTGTGGCATGCACATCCACCACACTTAAAGCATGTTGGGATCAGTTAGAAGTCCCTTTCTTATAAAATTCCACCAAGCTATTTTTAGGGGGTTGTACTAGTGGAATTTCCCAAACATGGATTTTGGGGTACATTTTTAATGCCTGATATAATTATCTATGGTTATCGAAACTTTTTTGAACACATGAACTCTAAAATTTTCGTTTTGTTGCGATCTTATATCTATTTTGTTTACGAGGAAAAATGGGAGAGCACAACTTTGGACCCGAAAAAAAAAAAAAATTTGAACATCCCAAATGGAAATGCACAAATGCTGAGAGAGATAATTCCAAAAAGCAAAAAGTGATTTTTAAGGATAAGCAAAAAGTGGGTTGGTAAATATCCAACCACATGAGAATTGGACTTTTTCAACTCCCCCTAATTTTTGGATCATTAGGCCACTTGCATCCTCAACTTGCTTGTGGCATGCACATCCACCACACATAAAGCATGTTGGGATTAGTTAGAAGTCCCTTTCCTATAAAATTCCACCAAGCTATTATTAGGGGGTTGTACTAGTGGAATTTCCCAAACATGGATTTTGGGGCTCATTTTTAGTGCCTGAAATAATTCTCTTTAGTTTTCGAATTTTTTTTGCACACATGAACTCTAAAATTTTCGTTTTGTTGCGATCTTATATCTTTTTTGTTTACGAGGAAAAATGGGAGAGCACAAGTTTGGACCCGAAAAAAAAAACAATTTGAACATCCCAAATGGAAAAGCACAAATGCTGAGAGAGATAATTCCAAAAAGCAAAAAGTGGGTTGGTAAATATCCAACCACTTGAGAATTTGATTTTTTCTACTCCCCCTAATTTTTGGATCATTAGGCCACTTGCAAACTCAACATGCATGTGGCATGCACATCCACCACACTTAAAGCATGTTGGGATCAGTTAGAAGTCCCTTTCCTATAAAATTCCACCAAGCTATTATTAGGGGGTTGTACTAGTGGAATTTCCCTAACATGGATTTTGGGGTTCATTTGTAGTGCCTGAAATAATTCTCTATAGTTTTCGAATTTTTTTTGCACACATGAACTCTAAAATTTTCGTTTGGTGGCAATCTTATATCTTTTTTGTTTACGAGGAAAAATGGGAGAGCACAAGTTTGGACCCAAAAAAAAAAAATTTGAACATCCCAAATTGAAATGCACAAATGCTGAGAGAGATAATTCCACAAAGCAAAAAGTGATTTTTAAGGATAGGCAAAAAGTGGGTTGGTAAATATCCAACCACTTGAGAATTTGATTTTTTCTAGTCCCCCTAATTTTTTGATCATTGGGCCACTTGCATCCTCAACATACTTGTGGCATGCACATCCACCACACTTAAAGCATGTTGGGATCAGTTAGAAGTCCCTTTCTTATAAAATTCCACCAAGCTATTTTCAGGGGGTTGTACTAGTGGAATTTCCCAAACATGGATTTTGGGGTACATTTTTAATGCCTGATATAATTATCTATGGTTATCGAAACTTTTTTGAACACATGAACTCTAAAATTTTCGTTTTGTTGCGATCTTATATCTATTTTGTTTACGAGGAAAAATGGGAGAACACAACTTCGGACCCGAAAAAAAAAAAAAATTTGAACATCCCAAATGGAAATGCACAAATGCTGAGAGAGATAATTCCAAAAAGCAAAAAGTGATTTTTAAGGATAAGCAAAAAGTGGGTTGGTAAATATCCAACCACATGAGAATTGGACTTTTTCAACTCCCCCTAATTTTTGGATCATTAGGCCACTTGCATCCTCAACTTGCTTGTGGCATGCACATCCACCACACATAAAGCATGTTGGGATTAGTTAGAAGTCCCTTTCCTATAAAATTCCACCAAGCTATTATTAGGGGGTTGTACTAGTGGAATTTCCCAAACATGGATTTTGGGGCTCATTTTTAGTGCCTGAAATAATTCTCTTTAGTTTTCGAATTTTTTTTGCACACATGAACTCTAAAATTTTCGTTTTGTTGCGATCTTATATCTTTTTTGTTTACGAGGAAAAATGGGAGAGCACAAGTTTGGACCCGAAAAAAAAAAAAATTTGAACATCCCAAATGGAAAAGCACAAATGCTGAGAGAGATAATTCCAAAAAGCAAAAAGTGGGTTGGTAAATATCCAACCACTTGAGAATTTGATTTTTTCTACTCCCCCTAATTTTTGGATCATTAGGCCACTTGCAAACTCAACATGCATGTGGCATGCACATCCACCACACTTAAAGCATGTTGGGATCAGTTAGAAGTCCCTTTCCTATAAAATTCCACCAAGCTATTATTAGGGGGTTGTACTAGTGGAATTTCCCTAACATGGATTTTGGGGTTCATTTGTAGTGCCTGAAATAATTCTCTATAGTTTTCGAATTTTTTTTGCACACATGAACTCTAAAATTTTCGTTTGGTGGCAATCTTATATCTTTTTTGTTTACGAGGAAAAATGGGAGAGCACAAGTTTGGACCCAAAAAAAAAAAATTTGAACATCCCAAATTGAAATGCACAAATGCTGAGAGAGATAATTCCACAAAGCAAAAAGTGATTTTTAAGGATAGGCAAAAAGTGGGTTGGTAAATATCCAACCACTTGAGAATTTGATTTTTTCTAGTCCCCCTAATTTTTTGATCATTGGGCCACTTGCATCCTCAACATGCTTGTGGCATGCACATCCACCACACTTAAAGCATGTTGGGATCAGTTAGAAGTCCCTTTCTTATAAAATTCCACCAAGCTATTTTCAGGGGGTTGTACTAGTGGAATTTCCCAAACATGGATTTTGGGGTACATTTTTAATGCCTGATATAATTATCTATGGTTATCGAAACTTTTTTGAACACATGAACTCTAAAATTTTCGTTTTGTTGCGATCTTATATCTATTTTGTTTACGAGGAAAAATGGGAGAGCACAACTTTGGACCCGAAAAAAAAAAAAAATTTGAACATCCCAAATGGAAATGCACAAATGCTGAGAGAGATAATTCCAAAAAGCAAAAAGTGATTTTTAAGGATAAGCAAAAAGTGGGTTGGTAAATATCCAACCACATGAGAATTGGACTTTTTCAACTCCCCCTAATTTTTGGATCATTAGGCCACTTGCATCCTCAACTTGCTTGTGGCATGCACATCCACCACACATAAAGAATGTTGGGATTAGTTAGAAGTCCCTTTCCTATAAAATTCCACCAAGCTATTATTAGGGGGTTGTACTAGTGGAATTTCCCAAACATGGATTTTGGGGCTCATTTTTAGTGCCTGAAATAATTCTCTATAGTTTTCGAATTTTTTTTGCACACATGAACTCTAAAATTTTCGTTTTGTTGCGATCTTATATCTTTTTTGTTTACGAGGAAAAATGGGAGAGCACAAGTTTGGACCCGAAAAAAAAAAAAATTTGAACATCCCAAATGGAAAAGCACAAATGCTGAGAGAGATAATTCCAAAAAGCAAAAAGTGGGTTGGTAAATATCCAACCACTTGAGAATTTGATTTTTTCTACTCCCCCTAATTTTTGGATCATTAGGCCACTTGCAAACTCAACATGCATGTGGCATGCACATCCACCACACTTAAAGCATGTTGGGATCAGTTAGAAGTCCCTTTCCTATAAAATTCCACCAAGCTATTATTAGGGGGTTGTACTAGTGGAATTTCCCTAACATGGATTTTGGGGTTCATTTGTAGTGCCTGAAATAATTCTCTATAGTTTTCGAATTTTTTTTGCACACATGAACTCTAAAATTTTCGTTTGGTGGCAATCTTATATCTTTTTTGTTTACGAGGAAAAATGGGAGAGCACAAGTTTGGACCCAAAAAAAAAAAATTTGAACATCCCAAATTGAAATGCACAAATGCTGAGAGAGATAATTCCACAAAGCAAAAAGTGATTTTTAAGGATAGGCAAAAAGTGGGTTGGTAAATATCCAACCACTTGAGAATTTGATTTTTTCTAGTCCCCCTAATTTTTTGATCATTGGGCCACTTGCATCCTCAACATGCTTGTGGCATGCACATCCACCACACTTAAAGCATGTTGGGATCAGTTAGAAGTCCCTTTCTTATAAAATTCCACCAAGCTATTTTCAGGGGGTTGTACTAGTGGAATTTCCCAAACATGGATTTTGGGGTACATTTTTAATGCCTGATATAATTATCTATGGTTATCGAAACTTTTTTGAACACATGAACTCTAAAATTTTCGTTTTGTTGCGATCTTATATCTATTTTGTTTACGAGGAAAAATGGGAGAGCACAACTTTGGACCCGAAAAAAAAAAAAAATTTGAACATCCCAAATGGAAATGCACAAATGCTGAGAGAGATAATTCCAAAAAGCAAAAAGTGATTTTTAAGGATAAGCAAAAAGTGGGTTGGTAAATATCCAACCACATGAGAATTGGACTTTTTCAACTCCCCCTAATTTTTGGATCATTAGGCCACTTGCATCCTCAACTTGCTTGTGGCATGCACATCCACCACACATAAAGCATGTTGGGATTAGTTAGAAGTCCCTTTCCTATAAAATTCCACCAAGCTATTATTAGGGGGTTGTACTAGTGGAATTTCCCAAACATGGATTTTGGGGCTCATTTTTAGTGCCTGAAATAATTCTCTTTAGTTTTCGAATTTTTTTTGCACACATGAACTCTAAAATGTTCGTTTTGTTGCGATCTTATATCTTTTTTGTTTACGAGGAAAAATGGGAGAGCACAAGTTTGGACCCGAAAAAAAAAAAAATTTGAACATCCCAAATGGAAAAGCACAAATGCTGAGAGAGATAATTCCAAAAAGCAAAAAGTGGGTTGGTAAATATCCAACCACTTGAGAATTTGATTTTTTCTACTCCCCCTAATTTTTGGATCATTAGGCCACTTGCAAACTCAACATGCATGTGGCATGCACATCCACCACACTTAAAGCATGTTGGGATCAGTTAGAAGTCCCTTTCCTATAAAATTCCACCAAGCTATTATTAGGGGGTTGTACTAGTGGAATTTCCCTAACATGGATTTTGGGGTTCAGTTGTAGTGCCTGAAATAATTCTCTATAGTTTTCGAATTTTTTTTGCACACATGAACTCTAAAATTTTCGTTTGGTGGCAATCTTATATCTTTTTTGTTTACGAGGAAAAATGGGAGAGCACAAGTTTGGACCCAAAAAAAAAAAATTTGAACATCCCAAATTGAAATGCACAAATGCTGAGAGAGATAATTCCACAAAGCAAAAAGTGATTTTTAAGGATAGGCAAAAAGTGGGTTGGTAAATATCCAACCACTTGAGAATTTGATTTTTTCTAGTCCCCCTAATTTTTTGATCATTGGGCCACTTGCATCCTCAACATGCTTGTGGCATGCACATCCACCACACTTAAAGCATGTTGGGATCAGTTAGAAGTCCCTTTCTTATAAAATTCCACCAAGCTATTTTCAGGGGGTTGTACTAGTGGAATTTCCCAAACATGGATTTTGGGGTACATTTTTAATGCCTGATATAATTATCTATGGTTATCGAAACTTTTTTGAACACATGAACTCTAAAATTTTCGTTTTGTTGCGATCTTATATCTATTTTGTTTACGAGGAAAAATGGGAGAGCACAACTTTGGACCCGAAAAAAAAAAAAAATTTGAACATCCCAAATGGAAATGCACAAATGCTGAGAGAGATAATTCCAAAAAGCAAAAAGTGATTTTTAAGGATAAGCAAAAAGTGGGTTGGTAAATATCCAACCACATGAGAATTGGACTTTTTCAACTCCCCCTAATTTTTGGATCATTAGGCCACTTGCATCCTCAACTTGCTTGTGGCATGCACATCCACCACACATAAAGCATGTTGGGATTAGTTAGAAGTCCCTTTCCTATAAAATTCCACCAAGCTATTATTAGGGGGTTGTACTAGTGGAATTTCCCAAACATGGATTTTGGGGCTCATTTTTAGTGCCTGAAATAATTCTCTTTAGTTTTCGAATTTTTTTTGCACACATGAACTCTAAAATTTTCGTTTTGTTGCGATCTTATATCTTTTTTGTTTACGAGGAAAAATGGGAGAGCACAAGTTTGGACCCGAAAAAAAAAAAAATTTGAACATCCCAAATGGAAAAGCACAAATGCTGAGAGAGATAATTCCAAAAAGCAAAAAGTGGGTTGGTAAATATCCAACCACTTGAGAATTTGATTTTTTCTACTCCCCCTAATTTTTGGATCATTAGGCCACTTGCAAACTCAACATGCATGTGGCATGCACATCCACCACACTTAAAGCATGTTGGGATCAGTTAGAAGTCCCTTTCCTATAAAATTCCACCAAGCTATTATTAGGGGGTTGTACTAGTGGAATTTCCCTAACATGGATTTTGGGGTTCATTTGTAGTGCCTGAAATAATTCTCTATAGTTTTCGAATTTTTTTTGCACACATGAACTCTAAAATTTTCGTTTGGTGGCAATCTTATATCTTTTTTGTTTACGAGGAAAAATGGGAGAGCACAAGTTTGGACCCAAAAAAAAAAAATTTGAACATCCCAAATTGAAATGCACAAATGCTGAGAGAGATAATTCCACAAAGCAAAAAGTGATTTTTAAGGATAGGCAAAAAGTGGGTTGGTAAATATCCAACCACTTGAGAATTTGATTTTTTCTAGTCCCCCTAATTTTTTGATCATTGGGCCACTTGCATCCTCAACATGCTTGTGGCATGCACATCCACCACACTTAAAGCATGTTGGGATCAGTTAGAAGTCCCTTTCTTATAAAATTCCACCAAGCTATTTTCAGGGGGTTGTACTAGTGGAATTTCCCAAACATGGATTTTGGGGTACATTTTTAATGCCTGATATAATTATCTATGGTTATCGAAACTTTTTTGAACACATGAACTCTAAAATTTTCGTTTTGTTGCGATCTTATATCTATTTTGTTTACGAGGAAAAATGGGAGAGCACAACTTTGGACCCGAAAAAAAAAAAAAATTTGAACATCCCAAATGGAAATGCACAAATGCTGAGAGAGATAATTCCAAAAAGCAAAAAGTGATTTTTAAGGATAAGCAAAAAGTGGGTTGGTAAATATCCAACCACATGAGAATTGGACTTTTTCAACTCCCCCTAATTTTTGGATCATTAGGCCACTTGCATCCTCAACTTGCTTGTGGCATGCACATCCACCACACATAAAGCATGTTGGGATTAGTTAGAAGTCCCTTTCCTATAAAATTCCACCAAGCTATTATTAGGGGGTTGTACTAGTGGAATTTCCCAAACATGGATTTTGGGGCTCATTTTTAGTGCCTGAAATAATTCTCTTTAGTTTTCGAATTTTTTTTGCACACATGAACTCTAAAATTTTCGTTTTGTTGCGATCTTATATCTTTTTTGTTTACGAGGAAAAATGGGAGAGCACAAGTTTGGACCCGAAAAAAAAAAAAATTTGAACATCCCAAATGGAAAAGCACAAATGCTGAGAGAGATAATTCCAAAAAGCAAAAAGTGGGTTGGTAAATATCCAACCACTTGAGAATTTGATTTTTTCTACTCCCCCTAATTTTTGGATCATTAGGCCACTTGCAAACTCAACATGCATGTGGCATGCACATCCACCACACTTAAAGCATGTTGGGATCAGTTAGAAGTCCCTTTCCTATAAAATTCCACCAAGCTATTATTAGGGGGTTGTACTAGTGGAATTTCCCTAACATGGATTTTGGGGTTCATTTGTAGTGCCTGAAATAATTCTCTATAGTTTTCGAATTTTTTTTGCACACATGAACTCTAAAATTTTCGTTTGGTGGCAATCTTATATCTTTTTTGTTTACGAGGAAAAATGGGAGAGCACAAGTTTGGACCCAAAAAAAAAAAATTTGAACATCCCAAATTGAAATGCACAAATGCTGAGAGAGATAATTCCACAAAGCAAAAAGTGATTTTTAAGGATAGGCAAAAAGTGGGTTGGTAAATATCCAACCACTTGAGAATTTGATTTTTTCTAGTCCCCCTAATTTTTTGATCATTGGGCCACTTGCATCCTCAACATGCTTGTGGCATGCACATCCACCACACTTAAAGCATGTTGGGATCAGTTAGAAGTCCCTTTCTTATAAAATTCCACCAAGCTATTTTCAGGGGGTTGTACTAGTGGAATTTCCCAAACATGGATTTTGGGGTACATTTTTAATGCCTGATATAATTATCTATGGTTATCGAAACTTTTTTGAACACATGAACTCTAAAATTTTCGTTTTGTTGCGATCTTATATCTATTTTGTTTACGAGGAAAAATGGGAGAGCACAACTTTGGACCCGAAAAAAAAAAAAAATTTGAACATCCCAAATGGAAATGCACAAATGCTGAGAGAGATAATTCCAAAAAGCAAAAAGTGATTTTTAAGGATAAGCAAAAAGTGGGTTGGTAAATATCCAACCACATGAGAATTGGACTTTTTCAACTCCCCCTAATTTTTGGATCATTAGGCCACTTGCATCCTCAACTTGCTTGTGGCATGCACATCCACCACACATAAAGCATGTTGGGATTAGTTAGAAGTCCCTTTCCTATAAAATTCCACCAAGCTATTATTAGGGGGTTGTACTAGTGGAATTTCCCAAACATGGATTTTGGGGCTCATTTTTAGTGCCTGAAATAATTCTCTTTAGTTTTCGAATTTTTTTTGCACACATGAACTCTAAAATTTTCGTTTTGTTGCGATCTTATATCTTTTTTGTTTACGAGGAAAAATGGGAGAGCACAAGTTTGGACCCGAAAAAAAAAAAAATTTGAACATCCCAAATGGAAAAGCACAAATGCTGAGAGAGATAATTCCAAAAAGCAAAAAGTGGGTTGGTAAATATCCAACCACTTGAGAATTTGATTTTTTCTACTCCCCCTAATTTTTGGATCATTAGGCCACTTGCAAACTCAACATGCATGTGGCATGCACATCCACCACACTTAAAGCATGTTGGGATCAGTTAGAAGTCCCTTTCCTATAAAATTCCACCAAGCTATTATTAGGGGGTTGTACTAGTGGAATTTCCCTAACATGGATTTTGGGGTTCATTTGTAGTGCCTGAAATAATTCTCTATAGTTTTCGAATTTTTTTTGCACACATGAACTCTAAAATTTTCGTTTGGTGGCAATCTTATATCTTTTTTGTTTACGAGGAAAAATGGGAGAGCACAAGTTTGGACCCAAAAAAAAAAAAATTTGAACATCCCAAATTGAAATGCACAAATGCTGAGAGAGATAATTCCACAAAGCAAAAAGTGATTTTTAAGGATAGGCAAAAAGTGGGTTGGTAAATATCCAACCACTTGAGAATTTGATTTTTTCTAGTCCCCCTAATTTTTTGATCATTGGGCCACTTGCATCCTCAACATGCTTGTGGCATGCACATCCACCACACTTAAAGCATGTTGGGATCAGTTAGAAGTCCCTTTCTTATAAAATTCCACCAAGCTATTTTCAGGGGGTTGTACTAGTGGAATTTCCCAAACATGGATTTTGGGGTACATTTTTAATGCCTGATATAATTATCTATGGTTATCGAAACTTTTTTGAACACATGAACTCTAAAATTTTCGTTTTGTTGCGATCTTATATCTATTTTGTTTACGAGGAAAAATGGGAGAGCACAACTTTGGACCCGAAAAAAAAAAAAAATTTGAACATCCCAAATGGAAATGCACAAATGCTGAGAGAGATAATTCCAAAAAGCAAAAAGTGATTTTTAAGGATAAGCAAAAAGTGGGTTGGTAAATATCCAACCACATGAGAATTGGACTTTTTCAACTCCCCCTAATTTTTGGATCATTAGGCCACTTGCATCCTCAACTTGCTTGTGGCATGCACATCCACCACACATAAAGCATGTTGGGATTAGTTAGAAGTCCCTTTCCTATAAAATTCCACCAAGCTATTATTAGGGGGTTGTACTAGTGGAATTTCCCAAACATGGATTTTGGGGCTCATTTTTAGTGCCTGAAATAATTCTCTTTAGTTTTCGAATTTTTTTTGCACACATGAACTCTAAAATTTTCGTTTTGTTGCGATCTTATATCTTTTTTGTTTACGAGGAAAAATGGGAGAGCACAAGTTTGGACCCGAAAAAAAAAAAAATTTGAACATCCCAAATGGAAAAGCACAAATGCTGAGAGAGATAATTCCAAAAAGCAAAAAGTGGGTTGGTAAATATCCAACCACTTGAGAATTTGATTTTTTCTACTCCCCCTAATTTTTGGATCATTAGGCCACTTGCAAACTCAACATGCATGTGGCATGCACATCCACCACACTTAAAGCATGTTGGGATCAGTTAGAAGTCCCTTTCCTATAAAATTCCACCAAGCTATTATTAGGGGGTTGTACTAGTGGAATTTCCCTAACATGGATTTTGGGGTTCATTTGTAGTGCCTGAAATAATTCTCTATAGTTTTCGAATTTTTTTTGCACACATGAACTCTAAAATTTTCGTTTGGTGGCAATCTTATATCTTTTTTGTTTACGAGGAAAAATGGGAGAGCACAAGTTTGGACCCAAAAAAAAAAAATTTGAACATCCCAAATTGAAATGCACAAATGCTGAGAGAGATAATTCCACAAAGCAAAAAGTGATTTTTAAGGATAGGCAAAAAGTGGGTTGGTAAATATCCAACCACTTGAGAATTTGATTTTTTCTAGTCCCCCTAATTTTTTGATCATTGGGCCACTTGCATCCTCAACATGCTTGTGGCATGCACATCCACCACACTTAAAGCATGTTGGGATCAGTTAGAAGTCCCTTTCTTATAAAATTCCACCAAGCTATTTTCAGGGGGTTGTACTAGTGGAATTTCCCAAACATGGATTTTGGGGTACATTTTTAATGCCTGATATAATTATCTATGGTTATCGAAACTTTTTTGAACACATGAACTCTAAAATTTTCGTTTTGTTGCGATCTTATATCTATTTTGTTTACGAGGAAAAATGGGAGAGCACAACTTTGGACCCGAAAAAAAAAAAAAATTTGAACATCCCAAATGGAAATGCACAAATGCTGAGAGAGATAATTCCAAAAAGCAAAAAGTGATTTTTAAGGATAAGCAAAAAGTGGGTTGGTAAATATCCAACCACATGAGAATTGGACTTTTTCAACTCCCCCTAATTTTTGGATCATTAGGCCACTTGCATCCTCAACTTGCTTGTGGCATGCACATCCACCACACATAAAGCATGTTGGGATTAGTTAGAAGTCCCTTTCCTATAAAATTCCACCAAGCTATTATTAGGGGGTTGTACTAGTGGAATTTCCCAAACATGGATTTTGGGGCTCATTTTTAGTGCCTGAAATAATTCTCTTTAGTTTTCGAATTTTTTTTGCACACATGAACTCTAAAATGTTCGTTTTGTTGCGATCTTATATCTTTTTTGTTTACGAGGAAAAATGGGAGAGCACAAGTTTGGACCCGAAAAAAAAAAAAATTTGAACATCCCAAATGGAAAAGCACAAATGCTGAGAGAGATAATTCCAAAAAGCAAAAAGTGGGTTGGTAAATATCCAACCACTTGAGAATTTGATTTTTTCTACTCCCCCTAATTTTTGGATCATTAGGCCACTTGCAAACTCAACATGCATGTGGCATGCACATCCACCACACTTAAAGCATGTTGGGATCAGTTAGAAGTCCCTTTCCTATAAAATTCCACCAAGCTATTATTAGGGGGTTGTACTAGTGGAATTTCCCTAACATGGATTTTGGGGTTCAGTTGTAGTGCCTGAAATAATTCTCTATAGTTTTCGAATTTTTTTTGCACACATGAACTCTAAAATTTTCGTTTGGTGGCAATCTTATATCTTTTTTGTTTACGAGGAAAAATGGGAGAGCACAAGTTTGGACCCAAAAAAAAAAAATTTGAACATCCCAAATTGAAATGCACAAATGCTGAGAGAGATAATTCCACAAAGCAAAAAGTGATTTTTAAGGATAGGCAAAAAGTGGGTTGGTAAATATCCAACCACTTGAGAATTTGATTTTTTCTAGTCCCCCTAATTTTTTGATCATTGGGCCACTTGCATCCTCAACATGCTTGTGGCATGCACATCCACCACACTTAAAGCATGTTGGGATCAGTTAGAAGTCCCTTTCTTATAAAATTCCACCAAGCTATTTTCAGGGGGTTGTACTAGTGGAATTTCCCAAACATGGATTTTGGGGTACATTTTTAATGCCTGATATAATTATCTATGGTTATCGAAACTTTTTTGAACACATGAACTCTAAAATTTTCGTTTTGTTGCGATCTTATATCTATTTTGTTTACGAGGAAAAATGGGAGAGCACAACTTTGGACCCGAAAAAAAAAAAAAATTTGAACATCCCAAATGGAAATGCACAAATGCTGAGAGAGATAATTCCAAAAAGCAAAAAGTGATTTTTAAGGATAAGCAAAAAGTGGGTTGGTAAATATCCAACCACATGAGAATTGGACTTTTTCAACTCCCCCTAATTTTTGGATCATTAGGCCACTTGCATCCTCAACTTGCTTGTGGCATGCACATCCACCACACATAAAGCATGTTGGGATTAGTTAGAAGTCCCTTTCCTATAAAATTCCACCAAGCTATTATTAGGGGGTTGTACTAGTGGAATTTCCCAAACATGGATTTTGGGGCTCATTTTTAGTGCCTGAAATAATTCTCTTTAGTTTTCGAATTTTTTTTGCACACATGAACTCTAAAATTTTCGTTTTGTTGCGATCTTATATCTTTTTTGTTTACGAGGAAAAATGGGAGAGCACAAGTTTGGACCCGAAAAAAAAAAAAATTTGAACATCCCAAATGGAAAAGCACAAATGCTGAGAGAGATAATTCCAAAAAGCAAAAAGTGGGTTGGTAAATATCCAACCACTTGAGAATTTGATTTTTTCTACTCCCCCTAATTTTTGGATCATTAGGCCACTTGCAAACTCAACATGCATGTGGCATGCACATCCACCACACTTAAAGCATGTTGGGATCAGTTAGAAGTCCCTTTCCTATAAAATTCCACCAAGCTATTATTAGGGGGTTGTACTAGTGGAATTTCCCTAACATGGATTTTGGGGTTCATTTGTAGTGCCTGAAATAATTCTCTATAGTTTTCGAATTTTTTTTGCACACATGAACTCTAAAATTTTCGTTTGGTGGCAATCTTATATCTTTTTTGTTTACGAGGAAAAATGGGAGAGCACAAGTTTGGACCCAAAAAAAAAAAATTTGAACATCCCAAATTGAAATGCACAAATGCTGAGAGAGATAATTCCACAAAGCAAAAAGTGATTTTTAAGGATAGGCAAAAAGTGGGTTGGTAAATATCCAACCACTTGAGAATTTGATTTTTTCTAGTCCCCCTAATTTTTTGATCATTGGGCCACTTGCATCCTCAACATGCTTGTGGCATGCACATCCACCACACTTAAAGCATGTTGGGATCAGTTAGAAGTCCCTTTCTTATAAAATTCCACCAAGCTATTTTCAGGGGGTTGTACTAGTGGAATTTCCCAAACATGGATTTTGGGGTACATTTTTAATGCCTGATATAATTATCTATGGTTATCGAAACTTTTTTGAACACATGAACTCTAAAATTTTCGTTTTGTTGCGATCTTATATCTATTCTGTTTACGAGGAAAAATGGGAGAGCACAACTTTGGACCCGAAAAAAAAAAAAAATTTGAACATCCCAAATGGAAATGCACAAATGCTGAGAGAGATAATTCCAAAAAGCAAAAAGTGATTTTTAAGGATAAGCAAAAAGTGGGTTGGTAAATATCCAACCACATGAGAATTGGACTTTTTCAACTCCCCCTAATTTTTGGATCATTAGGCCACTTGCATCCTCAACTTGCTTGTGGCATGCACATCCACCACACATAAAGCATGTTGGGATTAGTTAGAAGTCCCTTTCCTATAAAATTCCACCAAGCTATTATTAGGGGGTTGTACTAGTGGAATTTCCCAAACATGGATTTTGGGGCTCATTTTTAGTGCCTGAAATAATTCTCTTTAGTTTTCGAATTTTTTTTGCACACATGAACTCTAAAATTTTCGTTTTGTTGCGATCTTATATCTTTTTTGTTTACGAGGAAAAATGGGAGAGCACAAGTTTGGACCCGAAAAAAAAAAAATTTGAACATCCCAAATGGAAAAGCACAAATGCTGAGAGAGATAATTCCAAAAAGCAAAAAGTGGGTTGGTAAATATCCAACCACTTGAGAATTTGATTTTTTCTACTCCCCCTAATTTTTGGATCATTAGGCCACTTGCAAACTCAACATGCATGTGGCATGCACATCCACCACACTTAAAGCATGTTGGGATCAGTTAGAAGTCCCTTTCCTATAAAATTCCACCAAGCTATTATTAGGGGGTTGTACTAGTGGAATTTCCCTAACATGGATTTTGGGGTTCATTTGTAGTGCCTGAAATAATTCTCTATAGTTTTCGAATTTTTTTTGCACACATGAACTCTAAAATTTTCGTTTGGTGGCAATCTTATATCTTTTTTGTTTACGAGGAAAAATGGGAGAGCACAAGTTTGGACCCAAAAAAAAAAAATTTGAACATCCCAAATTGAAATGCACAAATGCTGAGAGAGATAATTCCACAAAGCAAAAAGTGATTTTTAAGGATAGGCAAAAAGTGGGTTGGTAAATATCCAACCACTTGAGAATTTGATTTTTTCTAGTCCCCCTAATTTTTTGATCATTAGGCCACTTGCATCCTCAACATGCTTGTGGCATGCACATCCACCACACTTAAAGCATGTTGGGTTCAGTTAGAAGTCCCTTTCTTATAAAATTCCACCAAGCTATTTTTAGGGGGTTGTACTAGTGGAATTTCCCAAACATGGATTTTGGGGTACATTTTTAATGCCTGATATAATTATCTATGGTTATCGAAACTTTTTTGAACACATGAACTCTAAAATTTTCGTTTTGTTGCGATCTTATATCTATTTTGTTTACGAGGAAAAATGGGAGAGCACAACTTTGGACCCGAAAAAAAAAAAAAATTTGAACATCCCAAATGGAAATGCACAAATGCTGAGAGAGATAATTCCACAAAGCAAAAAGTGATTTTTAAGGATAAGCAAAAAGTGGGTTGGTAAATATCCAACCACATGAGAATTGGACTTTTTCAACTCCCCCTAATTTTTGGATCATTAGGCCACTTGCATCCTCAACTTGCTTGTGGCATGCACATCAACCACACATAAAGCATGTTGGGATTAGTTAGAAGTCCCTTTCCTATAAAATTCCACCAAGCTATTATTAGGGGGTTGTACTAGTGGAATTTCCCAAACATGGATTTTGGGGCTCATTTTTAGTGCCTGAAATAATTCTCTATAGTTTTCGAATTTTTTTTGCACACATGAACTCTAAAATTTTCGTTTGGTGGCAATCTTATATCTTTTTTGTTTACGAGGAAAAATGGGAGAGCACAAGTTTGGACCCAAAAAAAAAAAATTTGAACATCCCAAATTGAAATGCACAAATGCTGAGAGAGATAATTCCACAAAGCAAAAAGTGATTTTTAAGGATAGGCAAAATGTGGGTTGGTAAATATCCAACCACTTGAGAATTTGATTTTTTCTAGTCCCCCTAATTTTTTGATCATTAGGCCACTTGCATCCTCAACATGCTTGTGGCATGCACATCCACCACACTTAAAGCATGTTGGGATCAGTTAGAAGTCCCTTTCTTATAAAATTCCACCAAGCTATTTTTAGGGGGTTGTACTAGTGGAATTTCCCAAACATGGATTTTGGGGTACATTTTTAATGCCTGATATAATTATCTATGGTTATCGAAACTTTTTTGAACACATGAACTCTAAAATTTTCGTTTTGTTGCGATCTTATATCTATTTTGTTTACGAGGAAAAATGGGAGAGCACAACTTTGGACCCGAAAAAAAAAAAAAATTTGAACATCCCAAATGGAAATGCACAAATGCTGAGAGAGATAATTCCAAAAAGCAAAAAGTGATTTTTAAGGATAAGCAAAAAGTGGGTTGGTAAATATCCAACCACATGAGAATTGGACTTTTTCAACTCCCCCTAATTTTTGGATCATTAGGCCACTTGCATCCTCAACTTGCTTGTGGCATGCACATCCACCACACATAAAGCATGTTGGGATTAGTTAGAAGTCCCTTTCCTATAAAATTCCACCAAGCTATTATTAGGGGGTTGTACTAGTGGAATTTCCCAAACATGGATTTTGGGGCTCATTTTTAGTGCCTGAAATAATTCTCTATAGTTTTCGAATTTTTTTTGCACACATGAACTCTAAAATTTTCGTTTTGTTGCGATCTTATATCTTTTTTGTTTACGAGGAAAAATGGGAGAGCACAAGTTTGGACCCGAAAAAAAAAAAAATTTGAACATCCCAAATGGAAAAGCACAAATGCTGAGAGAGATAATTCCAAAAAGCAAAAAGTGGGTTGGTAAATATCCAACCACTTGAGAATTTGATTTTTTCTACTCCCCCTAATTTTTGGATCATTAGGCCACTTGCAAACTCAACATGCATGTGGCATGCACATCCACCACACTTAAAGCATGTTGGGATCAGTTAGAAGTCCCTTTCCTATAAAATTCCACCAAGCTATTATTAGGGGGTTGTACTAGTGGAATTTCCCTAACATGGATTTTGGGGTTCATTTGTAGTGCCTGAAATAATTCTCTATAGTTTTCGAATTTTTTTTGCACACATGAACTCTAAAATTTTCGTTTGGTGGCAATCTTATATCTTTTTTGTTTACGAGGAAAAATGGGAGAGCACAAGTTTGGACCCAAAAAAAAAAAATTTGAACATCCCAAATTGAAATGCACAAATGCTGAGAGAGATAATTCCACAAAGCAAAAAGTGATTTTTAAGGATAGGCAAAAAGTGGGTTGGTAAATATCCAACCACTTGAGAATTTGATTTTTTCTAGTCCCCCTAATTTTTTGATCATTGGGCCACTTGCATCCTCAACATGCTTGTGGCATGCACATCCACCACACTTAAAGCATGTTGGGATCAGTTAGAAGTCCCTTTCTTATAAAATTCCACCAAGCTATTTTCAGGGGGTTGTA
Source organism: Aristolochia californica (assembly GCF_029961685.1). Classification (NCBI taxonomy): domain Eukaryota; kingdom Viridiplantae; phylum Streptophyta; class Magnoliopsida; order Piperales; family Aristolochiaceae; genus Aristolochia; species Aristolochia californica. The sequence continues at coordinate 20,201,600 of NW_027182257.1, read as the reverse complement.
CTAGTGGAATTTCCCAAACATGGATTTTGGGGTACATTTTTAATGCCTGATATAATTATCTATGGTTATCGAAACTTTTTTGAACACATGAACTCTAAAATTTTCGTTTTGTTGCGATCTTATATCTATTTTGTTTACGAGGAAAAATGGGAGAGCACAACTTTGGACCCGAAAAAAAAAAAAAATTTGAACATCCCAAATAGAAATGCACAAATGCTGAGAGAGATAATTCCAAAAAGCAAAAAGTGATTTTTAAGGATAAGCAAAAAGTGGGTTGGTAAATATCCAACCACATGAGAATTGGACTTTTTCAACTCCCCCTAATTTTTGGATCATTAGGCCACTTGCATCCTCAACTTGCTTGTGGCATGCACATCCACCACACATAAAGCATGTTGGGATTAGTTAGAAGTCCCTTTCCTATAAAATTCCACCAAGCTATTATTAGGGGGTTGTACTAGTGGAATTTCCCAAACATGGATTTTGGGGCTCATTTTTAGTGCCTGAAATAATTCTCTTTAGTTTTCGAATTTTTTTTGCACACATGAACTCTAAAATTTTCGTTTTGTTGCGATCTTATATCTTTTTTGTTTACGAGGAAAAATGGGAGAGCACAAGTTTGGACCCGAAAAAAAAAAAAATTTGAACATCCCAAATGGAAAAGCACAAATGCTGAGAGAGATAATTCCAAAAAGCAAAAAGTGGGTTGGTAAATATCCAACCACTTGAGAATTTGATTTTTTCTACTCCCCCTAATTTTTGGATCATTAGGCCACTTGCAAACTCAACATGCATGTGGCATGCACATCCACCACACTTAAAGCATGTTGGGATCAGTTAGAAGTCCCTTTCCTATAAAATTCCACCAAGCTATTATTAGGGGGTTGTACTAGTGGAATTTCCCTAACATGGATTTTGGGGTTCATTTGTAGTGCCTGAAATAATTCTCTATAGTTTTCGAATTTTTTTTGCACACATGAACTCTAAAATTTTCGTTTGGTGGCAATCTTATATCTTTTTTGTTTACGAGGAAAAATGGGAGAGCACAAGTTTGGACCCAAAAAAAAAAAATTTGAACATCCCAAATTGAAATGCACAAATGCTGAGAGAGATAATTCCACAAAGCAAAAAGTGATTTTTAAGGATAGGCAAAAAGTGGGTTGGTAAATATCCAACCACTTGAGAATTTGATTTTTTCTAGTCCCCCTAATTTTTTGATCATTAGGCCACTTGCATCCTCAACATGCTTGTGGCATGCACATCCACCACACTTAAAGCATGTTGGGATCAGTTAGAAGTCCCTTTCTTATAAAATTCCACCAAGCTATTTTTAGGGGGTTGTACTAGTGGAATTTCCCAAACATGGATTTTGGGGTACATTTTTAATGCCTGATATAATTATCTATGGTTATCGAAACTTTTTTGAACACATGAACTCTAAAATTTTCGTTTTGTTGCGATCTTATATCTATTTTGTTTACGAGGAAAAATGGGAGAGCACAACTTTGGACCCGAAAAAAAAAAAAAATTTGAACATCCCAAATGGAAATGCACAAATGCTGAGAGAGATAATTCCACAAAGCAAAAAGTGATTTTTAAGGATAAGCAAAAAGTGGGTTGGTAAATATCCAACCACATGAGAATTGGACTTTTTCAACTCCCCCTAATTTTTGGATCATTAGGCCACTTGCATCCTCAACTTGCTTGTGGCATGCACATCAACCACACATAAAGCATGTTGGGATTAGTTAGAAGTCCCTTTCCTATAAAATTCCACCAAGCTATTATTAGGGGGTTGTACTAGTGGAATTTCCCAAACATGGATTTTGGGGCTCATTTTTAGTGCCTGAAATAATTCTCTATAGTTTTCGAATTTTTTTTGCACTCATGAACTCTAAAATTTTCGTTTTGTTGCGATCTTATATCTTTTTTGTTTACGAGGAAAAATGGGAGAGCACAAGCTTGGACCCGAAAAAAAAAAAAATTTGAACATCCCAAATGGAAAAGCACAAATGCTGAGAGAGATAATTCCAAAAAGCAAAAAGTGGGTTGGTAACTATCCAACCACTTGAGAATTTGATTTTCTCTACTCCCCCTAATTTTTGGATCATTAGGCCACTTGCAAACTCAACATGCATGTGGCATGCACATCCACCACACTTAAAGCATGTTGGGATCAGTTAGAAGTCCCTTTCCTATAAAATTCCACCAAGCTATTATTAGGGGGTTGTACTAGTGGAATTTCCCTAACATGGATTTTGGGGTTCATTTGTAGTGCCTGAAATAATTCTCTATAGTTTTCGAATTTTTTTTGCACACATGAACTCTAAAATTTTCGTTTGGTGGCAATCTTATATCTTTTTTGTTTACGAGGAAAAATGGGAGAGCACAAGTTTGGACCCTAAAAAAAAAAATTTGAACATCCCAAATTGAAATGCACAAATGCTGAGAGAGATAATTCCACAAAGCAAAAAGTGATTTTTAAGGATAGGCAAAAAGTGGGTTGGCAAATATCCAACCACTTGAGAATTTGATTTTTTCTAGTCCCCCTAATTTTTTGATCATTAGGCCACTTGCATCCTCAACATGCTTGTGGCATGCACATCCACCACACTTAAAGCATGTTGGGATCAGTTAGAAGTCCCTTTCTTATAAAATTCCACCAAGCTATTTTTAGGGGGTTGTACTAGTGGAATTTCCCAAACATGGATTTTGGGGTACATTTTTAATGCCTGATATAATTATCTATGGTTATCGAAACTTTTTTGAACACATGAACTCTAAAATTTTCGTTTTGTTGCGATCTTATATCTATTTTGTTTACGAGGAAAAATGGGAGAGCACAACTTTGGACCCGAAAAAAAAAAAAAATTTGAACATCCCAAATGGAAATGCACAAATGCTGAGAGAGATAATTCCAAAAAGCAAAAAGTGATTTTTAAGGATAAGCAAAAAGTGGGTTGGTAAATATCCAACCACATGAGAATTGGACTTTTTCAACTCCCCCTAATTTTTGGATCATTAGGCCACTTGCATCCTCAACTTGCTTGTGGCATGCACATCAACCACACATAAAGCATGTTGGGATTAGTTAGAAGTCCCTTTCCTATAAAATTCCACCAAGCTATTATTAGGGGGTTGTACTAGTGGAATTTCCCAAACATGGATTTTGGGGCTCATTTTTAGTGCCTGAAATAATTCTCTATAGTTTTCGAATTTTTTTTGCACACATGAACTCTAAAATTTTCGTTTTGTTGCGATCTTATATCTTTTTTGTTTACGAGGAAAAATGGGAGAGCACAAGTTTGGACCCGAAAAAAAAAAAAATTTGAACATCCCAAATGGAAAAGCACAAATGCTGAGAGAGATAATTCCAAAAAGCAAAAAGTGGGTTGGTAAATATCCAACCACTTGAGAATTTGATTTTCTCTACTCCCCCTAATTTTTGGATCATTAGGCCACTTGCAAACTCAACATGCATGTGGCATGCACATCCACCACACTTAAAGCATGTTGGGATCAGTTAGAAGTCCCTTTCCTATAAAATTCCACCAAGCTATTATTAGGGGGTTGTACTAGTGGAATTTCCCTAACATGGATTTTGGGGTTCATTTGTAGTGCCTGAAATAATTCTCTATAGTTTTCGAATTTTTTTTGCACACATGAACTCTAAAATTTTCGTTTGGTGGCAATCTTATATCTTTTTTGTTTACGAGGAAAAATGGGAGAGCACAAGTTTGGACCCTAAAAAAAAAAATTTGAACATCCCAAATTGAAATGCACAAATGCTGAGAGAGATAATTCCACAAAGCAAAAAGTGATTTTTAAGGATAGGCAAAAAGTGGGTTGGCAAATATCCAACCACTTGAGAATTTGATTTTTTCTAGTCCCCCTAATTTTTTGATCATTAGGCCACTTGCATCCTCAACATGCTTGTGGCATGCACATCCTCCACACTTAAAGCATGTTGGGATCAGTTAGAAGTCCCTTTCTTATAAAATTCCACCAAGCTATTTTTAGGGGGTTGTACTAGTGGAATTTCCCAAACATGGATTTTGGGGTACATTTTTAATGCCTGATATAATTATCTATGGTTATCGAAACTTTTTTGAACACATGAACTCTAAAATTTTCGTTTTGTTGCAATCTTATATCTATTTTGTTTACGAGGAAAAATGGGAGAGCACAACTTTGGACCCGAAAAAAAAAAAAAATTTGAACATCCCAAATGGAAATGCACAAATGCTGAGAGAGATAATTCCAAAAAGCAAAAAGTGATTTTTAAGGATAAGCAAAAAGTGGGTTGGTAAATATCCAACCACATGAGAATTGGACTTTTTCAACTCCCCCTAATTTTTGGATCATTAGGCCACTTGCATCCTCAACTTGCTTGTGGCATGCACATCAACCACACATAAAGCATGTTGGGATTAGTTAGAAGTCCCTTTCCTATAAAATTCCACCAAGCTATTATTAGGGGGTTGTACTAGTGGAATTTCCCAAACATGGATTTTGGGGCTCATTTTTAGTGCCTGAAATAATTCTCTATAGTTTTCGAATTTTTTTTGCACACATGAACTCTAAAATTTTCGTTTTGTTGCGATCTTATATCTTTTTTGTTTACGAGGAAAAATGGGAGAGCACAAGTTTGGACCCGAAAAAAAAAAAAATTTGAACATCCCAAATGGAAAAGCACAAATGCTGAGAGAGATAATTCCAAAAAGCAAAAAGTGGGTTGGTAAATATCCAACCACTTGAGAATTTGATTTTCTCTACTCCCCCTAATTTTTGGATCATTAGGCCACTTGCAAACTCAACATGCATGTGGCATGCACATCCACCACACTTAAAGCATGTTGGGATCAGTTAGAAGTCCCTTTCCTATAAAATTCCACCACGCTATTATTAGGGGGTTGTACTAGTGGAATTTCCCTAACATGGATTTTGGGGTTCATTTGTAGTGCCTGAAATAATTCTCTATAGTTTTCGAATTTTTTTTGCACACATGAACTCTAAAATTTTCGTTTGGTGGCAATCTTATATCTTTTTTGTTTACGAGGAAAAATGGGAGAGCACAAGTTTGGACCCAAAAAAAAAAAATTTGAACATCCCAAATTGAAATGCACAAATGCTGAGAGAGATAATTCCACAAAGCAAAAAGTGATTTTTAAGGATAGGCAAAAAGTGGGTTGGCAAATATCCAACCACTTGAGAATTTGATTTTTTCTAGTCCCCCTAATTTTTTGATCATTAGGCCACTTGCATCCTCAACATGCTTGTGGCATGCACATCCACCACACTTAAAGCATGTTGGGATCAGTTAGAAGTCCCTTTCTTATAAAATTCCACCAAGCTATTTTTAGGGGGTTGTACTAGTGGAATTTCCCAAACATGGATTTTGGGGTACATTTTTAATGCCTGATATAATTATCTATGGTTATCGAAACTTTTTTGAACACATGAACTCTAAAATTTTCGTTTTGTTGCGATCTTATATCTATTTTGTTTACGAGGAAAAATGGGAGAGCACAACTTTGGACCCGAAAAAAAAAAAAAATTTGAACATCCCAAATGGAAATGCACAAATGCTGAGAGAGATAATTCCAAAAAGCAAAAAGTGATTTTTAAGGATAAGCAAAAAGTGGGTTGGTAAATATCCAACCACATGAGAATTGGACTTTTTCAACTCCCCCTAATTTTTGGATCATTAGGCCACTTGCATCCTCAACTTGCTTGTGGCATGCACATCAACCACACATAAAGCATGTTGGGATTAGTTAGAAGTCCCTTTCCTATAAAATTCCACCAAGCTATTATTAGGGGGTTGTACTAGTGGAATTTCCCAAACATGGATTTTGGGGCTCATTTTTAGTGCCTGAAATAATTCTCTATAGTTTTCGAATTTTTTTTGCACACATGAACTCTAAAATTTTCGTTTTGTTGCGATCTTATATCTTTTTTGTTTACGAGGAAAAATGGGAGAGCACAAGCTTGGACCCGAAAAAAAAAAAAATTTGAACATCCCAAATGGAAAAGCACAAATGCTGAGAGAGATAATTCCAAAAAGCAAAAAGTGGGTTGGTAAATATCCAACCACTTGAGAATTTGATTTTCTCTACTCCCCCTAATTTTTGGATCATTAGGCCACTTGCTAACTCAACATGCATGTGGCATGCACATCCACCACACTTAAAGCATGTTGGGATCAGTTAGAAGTCCCTTTCCTATAAAATTCCACCAAGCTATTATTAGGGGGTTGTACTAGTGGAATTTCCCTAACATGGATTTTGGGGTTCATTTGTAGTGCCTGAAATAATTCTCTATAGTTTTCGAATTTTTTTTGCACACATGAACTCTAAAATTTTCGTTTGGTGGCAATCTTATATCTTTTTTGTTTACGAGGAAAAATGGGAGAGCACAAGTTTGGACCCAAAAAAAAAAAATTTGAACATCCCAAATTGAAATGCACAAATGCTGAGAGAGATAATTCCACAAAGCAAAAAGTGATTTTTAAGGATAGGCAAAAAGTGGGTTGGCAAATATCCAACCACTTGAGAATTTGATTTTTTCTAGTCCCCCTAATTTTTTGATCATTAGGCCACTTGCATCCTCAACATGCTTGTGGCATGCACATCCACCACACTTAAAGCATGTTGGGATCAGTTAGAAGTCCCTTTCTTATAAAATTCCACCAAGCTATTTTTAGGGGGTTGTACTAGTGGAATTTCCCAAACATGGATTTTGGGGCTCATTTTTAATGCCTGATATAATTATCTATGGTTATCGAAACTTTTTTGAACACATGAACTCTAAAATTTTCGTTTTGTTGCGATCTTATATCTATTTTGTTTACGAGGAAAAATGGGAGAGCACAACTTTGGACCCGAAAAAAAAAAAAAATTTGAACATCCCAAATGGAAATGCACAAATGCTGAGAGAGATAATTCCAAAAAGCAAAAAGTGATTTTTAAGGATAAGCAAAAAGTGGGTTGGTAAATATCCAACCACATGAGAATTGGACTTTTTCAACTCCCCCTAATTTTTGGATCATTAGGCCACTTGCATCCTCAACTTGCTTGTGGCATGCACATCAACCACACATAAAGCATGTTGGGATTAGTTAGAAGTCCCTTTCCTATAAAATTCCACCAAGCTATTATTAGGGGGTTGTACTAGTGGAATTTCCCAAACATGGATTTTGGGGCTCATTTTTAGTGCCTGAAATAATTCTCTATAGTTTTCGAATTTTTTTTGCACACATGAACTCTAAAATTTTCGTTTTGTTGCGATCTTATATCTTTTTTGTTTACGAGGAAAAATGGGAGAGCACAAGTTTGGACCCGAAAAAAAAAAAAAATTTGAACATCCCAAATGGAAAAGCACAAATGCTGAGAGAGATAATTCCAAAAAGCAAAAAGTGGGTTGGTAAATATCCAACCACTTGAGAATTTGATTTTTTCTACTCCCCCTAATTTTTGGATCATTAGGCCACTTGCAAACTCAACATGCATGTGGCATGCACATCCACCACACTTAAAGCATGTTGGGATCAGTTAGAAGTCCCTTTCCTATAAAATTCCACCAAGCTATTATTAGGGGGTTGTACTAGTGGAATTTCCCTAACATGGATTTTGGGGTTCATTTGTAGTGCCTGAAATAATTCTCTATAGTTTTCGAATTTTTTTTGCACACATGAACTCTAAAATTTTCGTTTGGTGGCAATCTTATATCTTTTTTGTTTACGAGGAAAAATGGGAGAGCACAAGTTTGGACCCAAAAAAAAAAAATTTGAACATCCCAAATTGAAATGCACAAATGCTGAGAGAGATAATTCCACAAAGCAAAAAGTGATTTTTAAGGATAGGCAAAAAGTGGGTTGGTAAATATCCAACCACTTGAGAATTTGATTTTTTCTAGTCCCCCTAATTTTTTGATCATTAGGCCACTTGCATCCTCAACATGCTTGTGGCATGCACATCCACCACACTTAAAGCATGTTGGGATCAGTTAGAAGTCCCTTTCTTATAAAATTCCACCAAGCTATTTTTAGGGGGTTGTACTAGTGGAATTTCCCAAACATGGATTTTGGGGCTCATTTTTAATGCCTGATATAATTATCTATGGTTATCGAAACTTTTTTGAACACATGAACTCTAAAATTTTCGTTTTGTTGCGATCTTATATCTATTTTGTTTACGAGGAAAAATGGGAGAGCACAACTTTGGACCCGAAAAAAAAAAAAAATTTGAACATCCCAAATGGAAATGCACAAATGCTGAGAGAGATAATTCCAAAAAGCAAAAAGTGATTTTTAAGGATAAGCAAAAAGTGGGTTGGTAAATATCCAACCACATGAGAATTGGACTTTTTCAACTCCCCCTAATTTTTGGATCATTAGGCCACTTGCATCCTCAACTTGCTTGTGGCATGCACATCAACCACACATAAAGCATGTTGGGATTAGTTAGAAGTCCCTTTCCTATAAAATTCCACCAAGCTATTATTAGGGGGTTGTACTAGTGGAATTTCCCAAACATGGATTTTGGGGCTCATTTTTAGTGCCTGAAATAATTCTCTATAGTTTTCGAATTTTTTTTGCACACATGAACTCTAAAATTTTCGTTTTGTTGCGATCTTATATCTTTTTTGTTTACGAGGAAAAATGGGAGAGCACAAGTTTGGACCCGAAAAAAAAAAAAATTTGAACATCCCAAATGGAAAAGCACAAATGCTGAGAGAGATAATTCCAAAAAGCAAAAAGTGGGTTGGTAAATATCCAACCACTTGAGAATTTGATTTTTTCTACTCCCCCTAATTTTTGGATCATTAGGCCACTTGCAAACTCAACATGCATGTGGCATGCACATCCACCACACTTAAAGCATGTTGGGATCAGTTAGAAGTCCCTTTCCTATAAAATTCCACCAAGCTATTATTAGGGGGGTTGTACTAGTGGAATTTCCCTAACATGGATTTTGGGGTTCATTTGTAGTGCCTGAAATAATTCTCTATAGTTTTCGAATTTTTTTTGCACACATGAACTCTAAAATTTTCGTTTGGTGGCAATCTTATATCTTTTTTGTTTACGAGGAAAAATGGGAGAGCACAAGTTTGGACCCAAAAAAAAAAAATTTGAACATCCCAAATTGAAATGCACAAATGCTGAGAGAGATAATTCCACAAAGCAAAAAGTGATTTTTAAGGATAGGCAAAAAGTGGGTTGGTAAATATCCAACCACTTGAGAATTTGATTTTTTCTAGTCCCCCTAATTTTTTGATCATTAGGCCACTTGCATCCTCAACATGCTTGTGGCATGCACATCCACCACACTTAAAGCATGTTGGGATCAGTTAGAAGTCCCTTTCTTATAAAATTCCACCAAGCTATTTTTAGGGGGTTGTACTAGTGGAATTTCCCAAACATGGATTTTGGGGCTCATTTTTAATGCCTGATATAATTATCTATGGTTATCGAAACTTTTTTGAACACATGAACTCTAAAATTTTCGTTTTGTTGCGATCTTATATCTATTTTGTTTACGAGGAAAAATGGGAGAGCACAACTTTGGACCCGAAAAAAAAAAAAAATTTGAACATCCCAAATGGAAATGCACAAATGCTGAGAGAGATAATTCCAAAAAGCAAAAAGTGATTTTTAAGGATAAGCAAAAAGTGGGTTGGTAAATATCCAACCACATGAGAATTGGACTTTTTCAACTCCCCCTAATTTTTGGATCATTAGGCCACTTGCATCCTCAACTTGCTTGTGGCATGCACATCAACCACACATAAAGCATGTTGGGATTAGTTAGAAGTCCCTTTCCTATAAAATTCCACCAAGCTATTATTAGGGGGTTGTACTAGTGGAATTTCCCAAACATGGATTTTGGGGCTCATTTTTAGTGCCTGAAATAATTCTCTATAGTTTTCGAATTTTTTTTGCACACATGAACTCTAAAATTTTCGTTTTGTTGCGATCTTATATCTTTTTTGTTTACGAGGAAAAATGGGAGAGCACAAGTTTGGACCCGAAAAAAAAAAAAATTTGAACATCCCAAATGGAAAAGCACAAATGCTGAGAGAGATAATTCCAAAAAGCAAAAAGTGGGTTGGTAAATATCCAACCACTTGAGAATTTGATTTTTTCTACTCCCCCTAATTTTTGGATCATTAGGCCACTTGCAAACTCAACATGCATGTGGCATGCACATCCACCACACTTAAAGCATGTTGGGATCAGTTAGAAGTCCCTTTCCTATAAAATTCCACCAAGCTATTATTAGGGGGGTTGTACTAGTGGAATTTCCCTAACATGGATTTTGGGGTTCATTTGTAGTGCCTGAAATAATTCTCTATAGTTTTCGAATTTTTTTTGCACACATGAACTCTAAAATTTTCGTTTGGTGGCAATCTTATATCTTTTTTGTTTACGAGGAAAAATGGGAGAGCACAAGTTTGGACCCAAAAAAAAAAAATTTGAACATCCCAAATTGAAATGCACAAATGCTGAGAGAGATAATTCCACAAAGCAAAAAGTGATTTTTAAGGATAGGCAAAAAGTGGGTTGGTAAATATCCAACCACTTGAGAATTTGATTTTTTCTAGTCCCCCTAATTTTTTGATCATTAGGCCACTTGCATCCTCAACATGCTTGTGGCATGCACATCCACCACACTTAAAGCATGTTGGGATCAGTTAGAAGTCCCTTTCTTATAAAATTCCACCAAGCTATTTTTAGGGGGTTGTACTAGTGGAATTTCCCAAACATGGATTTTGGGGCTCATTTTTAATGCCTGATATAATTATCTATGGTTATCGAAACTTTTTTGAACACATGAACTCTAAAATTTTCGTTTTGTTGCGATCTTATATCTATTTTGTTTACGAGGAAAAATGGGAGAGCACAACTTTGGACCCGAAAAAAAAAAAAAATTTGAACATCCCAAATGGAAATGCACAAATGCTGAGAGAGATAATTCCAAAAAGCAAAAAGTGATTTTTAAGGATAAGCAAAAAGTGGGTTGGTAAATATCCAACCACATGAGAATTGGACTTTTTCAACTCCCCCTAATTTTTGGATCATTAGGCCACTTGCATCCTCAACTTGCTTGTGGCATGCACATCAACCACACATAAAGCATGTTGGGATTAGTTAGAAGTCCCTTTCCTATAAAATTCCACCAAGCTATTATTAGGGGGTTGTACTAGTGGAATTTCCCAAACATGGATTTTGGGGCTCATTTTTAGTGCCTGAAATAATTCTCTATAGTTTTCGAATTTTTTTTGCACACATGAACTCTAAAATTTTCGTTTTGTTGCGATCTTATATCTTTTTTGTTTACGAGGAAAAATGGGAGAGCACAAGTTTGGACCCGAAAAAAAAAAAAAATTTGAACATCCCAAATGGAAAAGCACAAATGCTGAGAGAGATAATTCCAAAAAGCAAAAAGTGGGTTGGTAAATATCCAACCACTTGAGAATTTGATTTTTTCTACTCCCCCTAATTTTTGGATCATTAGGCCACTTGCAAACTCAACATGCATGTGGCATGCACATCCACCACACTTAAAGCATGTTGGGATCAGTTAGAAGTCCCTTTCCTATAAAATTCCACCAAGCTATTATTAGGGGGGTTGTACTAGTGGAATTTCCCTAACATGGATTTTGGGGTTCATTTGTAGTGCCTGAAATAATTCTCTATAGTTTTCGAATTTTTTTTGCACACATGAACTCTAAAATTTTCGTTTGGTGGCAATCTTATATCTTTTTTGTTTACGAGGAAAAATGGGAGAGCACAAGTTTGGACCCAAAAAAAAAAAATTTGAACATCCCAAATTGAAATGCACAAATGCTGAGAGAGATAATTCCACAAAGCAAAAAGTGATTTTTAAGGATAGGCAAAAAGTGGGTTGGTAAATATCCAACCACTTGAGAATTTGATTTTTTCTAGTCCCCCTAATTTTTTGATCATTAGGCCACTTGCATCCTCAACATGCTTGTGGCATGCACATCCACCACACTTGAAGCATGTTGGGATCAGTTAGAAGTCCCTTTCTTATAAAATTCCACCAAGCTATTTTTAGGGGGTTGTACTAGTGGAATTTCCCAAACATGGATTTTGGGGCTCATTTTTAATGCCTGATATAATTATCTATGGTTATCGAAACTTTTTTGAACACATGAACTCTAAAATTTTCGTTTTGTTGCGATCTTATATCTATTTTGTTTACGAGGAAAAATGGGAGAGCACAACTTTGGACCCGAAAAAAAAAAAAAATTTGAACATCCCAAATGGAAATGCACAAATGCTGAGAGAGATAATTCCAAAAAGCAAAAAGTGATTTTTAAGGATAAGCAAAAAGTGGGTTGGTAAATATCCAACCACATGAGAATTGGACTTTTTCAACTCCCCCTAATTTTTGGATCATTAGGCCACTTGCATCCTCAACTTGCTTGTGGCATGCACATCAACCACACATAAAGCATGTTGGGATTAGTTAGAAGTCCCTTTCCTATAAAATTCCACCAAGCTATTATTAGGGGGTTGTACTAGTGGAATTTCCCAAACATGGATTTTGGGGCTCATTTTTAGTGCCTGAAATAATTCTCTATAGTTTTCGAATTTTTTTTGCACACATGAACTCTAAAATTTTCGTTTTGTTGCGATCTTATATCTTTTTTGTTTACGAGGAAAAATGGGAGAGCACAAGTTTGGACCCGAAAAAAAAAAAAATTTGAACATCCCAAATGGAAAAGCACAAATGCTGAGAGAGATAATTCCAAAAAGCAAAAAGTGGGTTGGTAAATATCCAACCACTTGAGAATTTGATTTTTTCTACTCCCCCTAATTTTTGGATCATTAGGCCACTTGCAAACTCAACATGCATGTGGCATGCACATCCACCACACTTAAAGCATGTTGGGATCAGTTAGAAGTCCCTTTCCTATAAAATTCCACCAAGCTATTATTAGGGGGGTTGTACTAGTGGAATTTCCCTAACATGGATTTTGGGGTTCATTTGTAGTGCCTGAAATAATTCTCTATAGTTTTTGAATTTTTTTTGCACACATGAACTCTAAAATTTTCGTTTGGTGGCAATCTTATATCTTTTTTGTTTACGAGGAAAAATGGGAGAGCACAAGTTTGGACCCAAAAAAAAAAAATTTGAACATCCCAAATTGAAATGCACAAATGCTGAGAGAGATAATTCCACAAAGCAAAAAGTGATTTTTAAGGACAGGCAAAAAGTGGGTTGGTAAATATCCAACCACTTGAGAATTTGATTTTTTCTAGTCCCCCTAATTTTTTTATCATTAGGCCACTTGCATCCTCAACATGCTTGTGGCATGCACATCCACCACACTTAAAGCATGTTGGGATCAGTTAGAAGTCCCTTTCTTATAAAATTCCACCAAGCTATTTTTAGGGGGTTGTACTAGTGGAATTTCCCAAACATGGATTTTGGGGCTCATTTTTAATGCCTGATATAATTATCTATGGTTATCGAAACTTTTTTGAACACATGAACTCTAAAATTTTCGTTTTGTTGCGATCTTATATCTATTTTGTTTACGAGGAAAAATGGGAGAGCACAACTTTGGACCCGAAAAAAAAAAAAAATTTGAACATCCCAAATGGAAATGCACAAATGCTGAGAGAGATAATTCCAAAAAGCAAAAAGTGATTTTTAAGGATAAGCAAAAAGTGGGTTGGTAAATATCCAACCACATGAGAATTGGACTTTTTCAACTCCCCCTAATTTTTGGATCATTAGGCCACTTGCATCCTCAACTTGCTTGTGGCATGCACATCAACCACACATAAAGCATGTTGGGATTAGTTAGAAGTCCCTTTCCTATAAAATTCCACCAAGCTATTATTAGGGGGTTGTACTAGTGGAATTTCCCAAACATGGATTTTGGGGCTCATTTTTAGTGCCTGAAATAATTCTCTATAGTTTTCGAATTTTTTTTGCACACATGAACTCTAAAATTTTCGTTTTGTTGCGATCTTATATCTTTTTTGTTTACGAGGAAAAATGGGAGAGCACAAGTTTGGACCCGAAAAAAAAAAAAATTTGAACATCCCAAATGGAAAAGCACAAATGCTGAGAGAGATAATTCCAAAAAGCAAAAAGTGGGTTGGTAAATATCCAACCACTTGAGAATTTGATTTTTTCTACTCCCCCTAATTTTTGGATCATTAGGCCACTTGCAAACTCAACATGCATGTGGCATGCACATCCACCACACTTAAAGCATGTTGGGATCAGTTAGAAGTCCCTTTCCTATAAAATTCCACCAAGCTCTTATTAGGGGGTTGTACTAGTGGAATTTCCCTAACATGGATTTTGGGGTTCATTTGTAGTGCCTGAAATAATTCTCTATAGTTTTCGAATTTTTTTTGCACACATGAACTCTAAAATTTTCGTTTGGTGGCAATCTTATATCTTTTTTGTTTACGAGGAAAAATGGGAGAGCACAAGTTTGGACCCAAAAAAAAAAAATTTGAACATCCCAAATTGAAATGCACAAATGCTGAGAGAGATAATTCCACAAAGCAAAAAGTGATTTTTAAGGATAGGCAAAAAGTGGGTTGGTAAATATCCAACCACTTGAGAATTTGATTTTTTCTAGTCCCCCTAATTTTTTGATCATTAGGCCACTTGCATCCTCAACATGCTTGTGGCATGCACATCCACCACACTTAAAGCATGTTGGGATCAGTTAGAAGTCCCTTTCTTATAAAATTCCACCAAGCTATTTTTAGGGGGTTGTACTAGTGGAATTTCCCAAACATGGATTTTGGGGCTCATTTTTAATGCCTGATATAATTATCTATGGTTATCGAAACTTTTTTGAACACATGAACTCTAAAATTTTCGTTTTGTTGCGATCTTATATCTATTTTGTTTACGAGGAAAAATGGGAGAGCACAACTTTGGACCCGAAAAAAAAAAAAAATTTGAACATCCCAAATGGAAATGCACAAATGCTGAGAGAGATAATTCCAAAAAGCAAAAAGTGATTTTTAAGGATAAGCAAAAAGTGGGTTGGTAAATATCCAACCACATGAGAATTGGACTTTTTCAACTCCCCCTAATTTTTGGATCATTAGGCCACTTGCATCCTCAACTTGCTTGTGGCATGCACATCCACCACACATAAAGCATGTTGGGATCAGTTAGAAGTCCCTTTCCTATAAAATTCCACCAAGCTATTATTAGGGGGTTGTACTAGTGGAATTTCCCAAACATGGATTTTGGGGCTCATTTTTAGTGCCTGAAATAATTCTCTATAGTTTTCGAATTTTTTTTGCACACATGAACTCTAAAATTTTCGTTTTGTTGCGATCTTATATCTTTTTTGTTTACGAGGAAAAATGGGAGAGCACAAGTTTGGACCCGAAAAAAAAAAAAATTTGAACATCCCAAATGGAAAAGCACAAATGCTGAGAGAGATAATTCCAAAAAGCAAAAAGTGGGTTGGTAAATATCCAACCACTTGAGAATTTGATTTTTTCTACTCCCCCTAATTTTTGGATCATTAGGCCACTTGCAAACTCAACATGCATGTGGCATGCACATCCACCACACTTAAAGCATGTTGGGATCAGTTAGAAGTCCCTTTCCTATAAAATTCCACCAAGCTATTATTAGGGGGTTGTACTAGTGGAATTTCCCTAACATGGATTTTGGGGTTCATTTGTAGTGCCTGAAATAATTCTCTATAGTTTTCGAATTTTTTTTGCACACATGAACTCTAAAATTTTCGTTTGGTGGCAATCTTATATCTTTTTTGTTTACGAGGAAAAATGGGAGAGCACAAGTTTGGACCCAAAAAAAAAAAATTTGAACATCCCAAATTGAAATGCACAAATGCTGAGAGAGATAATTCCACAAAGCAAAAAGTGATTTTTAAGGATAGGCAAAAAGTGGGTTGGTAAATATCCAACCACTTGAGAATTTGATTTTTTCTAGTCCCCCTAATTTTTTGATCATTAGGCCACTTGCATCCTCAACATGCTTGTGGCATGCACATCCACCACACTTAAAGCATGTTGGGATCAGTTAGAAGTCCCTTTCTTATAAAATTCCACCAAGCTATTTTTAGGGGGTTGTACTAGTGGAATTTCCCAAACATGGATTTTGGGGCTCATTTTTAATGCCTGATATAATTATCTATGGTTATCGAAACTTTTTTGAACACATGAACTCTAAAATTTTCGTTTTGTTGCGATCTTATATCTATTTTGTTTACGAGGAAAAATGGGAGAGCACAACTTTGGACCCGAAAAAAAAAAAAAATTTGAACATCCCAAATGGAAATGCACAAATGCTGAGAGAGATAATTCCAAAAAGCAAAAAGTGATTTTTAAGGATAAGCAAAAAGTGGGTTGGTAAATATCCAACCACATGAGAATTGGACTTTTTCAACTCCCCCTAATTTTTGGATCATTAGGCCACTTGCATCCTCAACTTGCTTGTGGCATGCACATCCACCACACATAAAGCATGTTGGGATCAGTTAGAAGTCCCTTTCCTATAAAATTCCACCAAGCTATTATTAGGGGGTTGTACTAGTGGAATTTCCCAAACATGGATTTTGGGGCTCATTTTTAGTGCCTGAAATAATTCTCTATAGTTTTCGAATTTTTTTTGCACACATGAACTCTAAAATTTTCGTTTTGTTGCGATCTTATATCTTTTTTGTTTACGAGGAAAAATGGGAGAGCACAAGTTTGGACCCGAAAAAAAAAAAAATTTGAACATCCCAAATGGAAAAGCACAAATGCTGAGAGAGATAATTCCAAAAAGCAAAAAGTGGGTTGGTAAATATCCAACCACTTGAGAATTTGATTTTTTCTACTCCCCCTAATTTTTGGATCATTAGGCCACTTGCAAACTCAACATGCATGTGGCATGCACATCCACCACACTTAAAGCATGTTGGGATCAGTTAGAAGTCCCTTTCCTATAAAATTCCACCAAGCTATTATTAGGGGGTTGTACTAGTGGAATTTCCCTAACATGGATTTTGGGGTTCATTTGTAGTGCCTGAAATAATTCTCTATAGTTTTCGAATTTTTTTTGCACACATGAACTCTAAAATTTTCGTTTGGTGGCAATCTTATATCTTTTTTGTTTACGAGGAAAAATGGGAGAGCACAAGTTTGGACCCAAAAAAAAAAAATTTGAACATCCCAAATTGAAATGCACAAATGCTGAGAGAGATAATTCCACAAAGCAAAAAGTGATTTTTAAGGATAGGCAAAAAGTGGGTTGGTAAATATCCAACCACTTGAGAATTTGATTTTTTCTAGTCCCCCTAATTTTTTGATCATTAGGCCACTTGCATCCTCAACATGCTTGTGGCATGCACATCCACCACACTTAAAGCATGTTGGGATCAGTTAGAAGTCCCTTTCTTATAAAATTCCACCAAGCTATTTTTAGGGGGTTGTACTAGTGGAATTTCCCAAACATGGATTTTGGGGCTCATTTTTAATGCCTGATATAATTATCTATGGTTATCGAAACTTTTTTGAACACATGAACTCTAAAATTTTCGTTTTGTTGCGATCTTATATCTATTTTGTTTACGAGGAAAAATGGGAGAGCACAACTTTGGACCCGAAAAAAAAAAAAAATTTGAACATCCCAAATGGAAATGCACAAATGCTGAGAGAGATAATTCCAAAAAGCAAAAAGTGATTTTTAAGGATAAGCAAAAAGTGGGTTGGTAAATATCCAACCACATGAGAATTGGACTTTTTCAACTCCCCCTAATTTTTGGATCATTAGGCCACTTGCATCCTCAACTTGCTTGTGGCATGCACATCAACCACACATAAAGCATGTTGGGATTAGTTAGAAGTCCCTTTCCTATAAAATTCCACCAAGCTATTATTAGGGGGTTGTACTAGTGGAATTTCCCAAACATGGATTTTGGGGCTCATTTTTAGTGCCTGAAATAATTCTCTATAGTTTTCGAATTTTTTTTGCACACATGAACTCTAAAATTTTCGTTTTGTTGCGATCTTATATCTTTTTTGTTTACGAGGAAAAATGGGAGAGCACAAGTTTGGACCCGAAAAAAAAAAAAAATTTGAACATCCCAAATGGAAAAGCACAAATGCTGAGAGAGATAATTCCAAAAAGCAAAAAGTGGGTTGGTAAATATCCAACCACTTGAGAATTTGATTTTTTCTACTCCCCCTAATTTTTGGATCATTAGGCCACTTGCAAACTCAACATGCATGTGGCATGCACATCCACCACACTTAAAGCATGTTGGGATCAGTTAGAAGTCCCTTTCCTATAAAATTCCACCAAGCTATTATTAGGGGGGTTGTACTAGTGGAATTTCCCTAACATGGATTTTGGGGTTCATTTGTAGTGCCTGAAATAATTCTCTATAGTTTTCGAATTTTTTTTGCACACATGAACTCTAAAATTTTCGTTTGGTGGCAATCTTATATCTTTTTTGTTTACGAGGAAAAATGGGAGAGCACAAGTTTGGACCCAAAAAAAAAAAATTTGAACATCCCAAATTGAAATGCACAAATGCTGAGAGAGATAATTCCACAAAGCAAAAAGTGATTTTTAAGGATAGGCAAAAAGTGGGTTGGTAAATATCCAACCACTTGAGAATTTGATTTTTTCTAGTCCCCCTAATTTTTTGATCATTAGGCCACTTGCATCCTCAACATGCTTGTGGCATGCACATCCACCACACTTAAAGCATGTTGGGATCAGTTAGAAGTCCCTTTCTTATAAAATTCCACCAAGCTATTTTTAGGGGGTTGTACTAGTGGAATTTCCCAAACATGGATTTTGGGGCTCATTTTTAATGCCTGATATAATTATCTATGGTTATCGAAACTTTTTTGAACACATGAACTCTAAAATTTTCGTTTTGTTGCGATCTTATATCTATTTTGTTTACGAGGAAAAATGGGAGAGCACAACTTTGGACCCGAAAAAAAAAAAAAATTTGAACATCCCAAATGGAAATGCACAAATGCTGAGAGAGATAATTCCAAAAAGCAAAAAGTGATTTTTAAGGATAAGCAAAAAGTGGGTTGGTAAATATCCAACCACATGAGAATTGGACTTTTTCAACTCCCCCTAATTTTTGGATCATTAGGCCACTTGCATCCTCAACTTGCTTGTGGCATGCACATCAACCACACATAAAGCATGTTGGGATTAGTTAGAAGTCCCTTTCCTATAAAATTCCACCAAGCTATTATTAGGGGGTTGTACTAGTGGAATTTCCCAAACATGGATTTTGGGGCTCATTTTTAGTGCCTGAAATAATTCTCTATAGTTTTCGAATTTTTTTTGCACACATGAACTCTAAAATTTTCGTTTTGTTGCGATCTTATATCTTTTTTGTTTACGAGGAAAAATGGGAGAGCACAAGTTTGGACCCGAAAAAAAAAAAAAATTTGAACATCCCAAATGGAAAAGCACAAATGCTGAGAGAGATAATTCCAAAAAGCAAAAAGTGGGTTGGTAAATATCCAACCACTTGAGAATTTGATTTTTTCTACTCCCCCTAATTTTTGGATCATTAGGCCACTTGCAAACTCAACATGCATGTGGCATGCACATCCACCACACTTAAAGCATGTTGGGATCAGTTAGAAGTCCCTTTCCTATAAAATTCCACCAAGCTATTATTAGGGGGGTTGTACTAGTGGAATTTCCCTAACATGGATTTTGGGGTTCATTTGTAGTGCCTGAAATAATTCTCTATAGTTTTCGAATTTTTTTTGCACACATGAACTCTAAAATTTTCGTTTGGTGGCAATCTTATATCTTTTTTGTTTACGAGGAAAAATGGGAGAGCACAAGTTTGGACCCAAAAAAAAAAAATTTGAACATCCCAAATTGAAATGCACAAATGCTGAGAGAGATAATTCCACAAAGCAAAAAGTGATTTTTAAGGATAGGCAAAAAGTGGGTTGGTAAATATCCAACCACTTGAGAATTTGATTTTTTCTAGTCCCCCTAATTTTTTGATCATTAGGCCACTTGCATCCTCAACATGCTTGTGGCATGCACATCCACCACACTTGAAGCATGTTGGGATCAGTTAGAAGTCCCTTTCTTATAAAATTCCACCAAGCTATTTTTAGGGGGTTGTACTAGTGGAATTTCCCAAACATGGATTTTGGGGCTCATTTTTAATGCCTGATATAATTATCTATGGTTATCGAAACTTTTTTGAACACATGAACTCTAAAATTTTCGTTTTGTTGCGATCTTATATCTATTTTGTTTACGAGGAAAAATGGGAGAGCACAACTTTGGACCCGAAAAAAAAAAAAAATTTGAACATCCCAAATGGAAATGCACAAATGCTGAGAGAGATAATTCCAAAAAGCAAAAAGTGATTTTTAAGGATAAGCAAAAAGTGGGTTGGTAAATATCCAACCACATGAGAATTGGACTTTTTCAACTCCCCCTAATTTTTGGATCATTAGGCCACTTGCATCCTCAACTTGCTTGTGGCATGCACATCAACCACACATAAAGCATGTTGGGATTAGTTAGAAGTCCCTTTCCTATAAAATTCCACCAAGCTATTATTAGGGGGTTGTACTAGTGGAATTTCCCAAACATGGATTTTGGGGCTCATTTTTAGTGCCTGAAATAATTCTCTATAGTTTTCGAATTTTTTTTGCACACATGAACTCTAAAATTTTCGTTTTGTTGCGATCTTATATCTTTTTTGTTTACGAGGAAAAATGGGAGAGCACAAGTTTGGACCCGAAAAAAAAAAAAATTTGAACATCCCAAATGGAAAAGCACAAATGCTGAGAGAGATAATTCCAAAAAGCAAAAAGTGGGTTGGTAAATATCCAACCACTTGAGAATTTGATTTTTTCTACTCCCCCTAATTTTTGGATCATTAGGCCACTTGCAAACTCAACATGCATGTGGCATGCAGATCCACCACACTTAAAGCATGTTGGGATCAGTTAGAAGTCCCTTTCCTATAAAATTCCACCAAGCTATTATTAGGGGGGTTGTACTAGTGGAATTTCCCTAACATGGATTTTGGGGTTCATTTGTAGAGCCTGAAATAATTCTCTATAGTTTTCGAATTTTTTTTGCACACATGAACTCTAAAATTTTCGTTTGGTGGCAATCTTATATCTTTTTTGTTTACGAGGAAAAATGGGAGAGCACAAGTTTGGACCCAAAAAAAAAAAATTTGAACATCCCAAATTGAAATGCACAAATGCTGAGAGAGATAATTCCACAAAGCAAAAAGTGATTTTTAAGGATAGGCAAAAAGTGGGTTGGTAAATATCCAACCACTTGAGAATTTGATTTTTTCTAGTCCCCCTAATTTTTTGATCATTAGGCCACTTGCATCCTCAACATGCTTGTGGCATGCACATCCACCACACTTAAAGCATGTTGGGATCAGTTAGAAGTCCCTTTCTTATAAAATTCCACCAAGCTATTTTTAGGGGGTTGTACTAGTGGAATTTCCCAAACATGGATTTTGGGGCTCATTTTTAATGCCTGATATAATTATCTATGGTTATCGAAACTTTTTTGAACACATGAACTCTAAAATTTTCGTTTTGTTGCGATCTTATATCTATTTTGTTTACGAGGAAAAATGGGAGAGCACAACTTTGGACCCGAAAAAAAAAAAAAATTTGAACATCCCAAATGGAAATGCACAAATGCTGAGAGAGATAATTCCAAAAAGCAAAAAGTGATTTTTAAGGATAAGCAAAAAGTGGGTTGGTAAATATCCAACCACATGAGAATTGGACTTTTTCAACTCCCCCTAATTTTTGGATCATTAGGCCACTTGCATCCTCAACTTGCTTGTGGCATGCACATCAACCACACATAAAGCATGTTGGGATTAGTTAGAAGTCCCTTTCCTATAAAATTCCACCAAGCTATTATTAGGGGGTTGTACTAGTGGAATTTCCCAAACATGGATTTTGGGGCTCATTTTTAGTGCCTGAAATAATTCTCTATAGTTTTCGAATTTTTTTTGCACACATGAACTCTAAAATTTTCGTTTTGTTGCGATCTTATATCTTTTTTGTTTACGAGGAAAAATGGGAGAGCACAAGTTTGGACCCGAAAAAAAAAAAAATTTGAACATCCCAAATGGAAAAGCACAAATGCTGAGAGAGATAATTCCAAAAAGCAAAAAGTGGGTTGGTAAATATCCAACCACTTGAGAATTTGATTTTTTCTACTCCCCCTAATTTTTGGATCATTAGGCCACTTGCAAACTCAACATGCATGTGGCATGCACATCCACCACACTTAAAGCATGTTGGGATCAGTTAGAAGTCCCTTTCCTATAAAATTCCACCAAGCTATTATTAGGGGGGTTGTACTAGTGGAATTTCCCTAACATGGATTTTGGGGTTCATTTGTAGTGCCTGAAATAATTCTCTATAGTTTTCGAATTTTTTTTGCACACATGAACTCTAAAATTTTCGTTTGGTGGCAATCTTATATCTTTTTTGTTTACGAGGAAAAATGGGAGAGCACAAGTTTGGACCCAAAAAAAAAAAATTTGAACATCCCAAATTGAAATGCACAAATGCTGAGAGAGATAATTCCACAAAGCAAAAAGTGATTTTTAAGGATAGGCAAAAAGTGGGTTGGTAAATATCCAACCACTTGAGAATTTGATTTTTTCTAGTCCCCCTAATTTTTTGATCATTAGGCCACTTGCATCCTCAACATGCTTGTGGCATGCACATCCACCACACTTAAAGCATGTTGGGATCAGTTAGAAGTCCCTTTCTTATAAAATTCCACCAAGCTATTTTTAGGGGGTTGTACTAGTGGAATTTCCCAAACATGGATTTTGGGGCTCATTTTTAATGCCTGATATAATTATCTATGGTTATCGAAACTTTTTTGAACACATGAACTCTAAAATTTTCGTTTTGTTGCGATCTTATATCTATTTTGTTTACGAGGAAAAATGGGAGAGCACAACTTTGGACCCGAAAAAAAAAAAAAATTTGAACATCCCAAATGGAAATGCACAAATGCTGAGAGAGATAATTCCAAAAAGCAAAAAGTGATTTTTAAGGATAAGCAAAAAGTGGGTTGGTAAATATCCAACCACATGAGAATTGGACTTTTTCAACTCCCCCTAATTTTTGGATCATTAGGCCACTTGCATCCTCAACTTGCTTGTGGCATGCACATCAACCACACATAAAGCATGTTGGGATTAGTTAGAAGTCCCTTTCCTATAAAATTCCACCAAGCTATTATTAGGGGGTTGTACTAGTGGAATTTCCCAAACATGGATTTTGGGGCTCATTTTTAGTGCCTGAAATAATTCTCTATAGTTTTCGAATTTTTTTTGCACACATGAACTCTAAAATTTTCGTTTTGTTGCGATCTTATATCTTTTTTGTTTACGAGGAAAAATGGGAGAGCACAAGTTTGGACCCGAAAAAAAAAAAAATTTGAACATCCCAAATGGAAAAGCACAAATGCTGAGAGAGATAATTCCAAAAAGCAAAAAGTGGGTTGGTAAATATCCAACCACTTGAGAATTTGATTTTTTCTACTCCCCCTAATTTTTGGATCATTAGGCCACTTGCAAACTCAACATGCATGTGGCATGCACATCCACCACACTTAAAGCATGTTGGGATCAGTTAGAAGTCCCTTTCCTATAAAATTCCACCAAGCTATTATTAGGGGGGTTGTACTAGTGGAATTTCCCTAACATGGATTTTGGGGTTCATTTGTAGTGCCTGAAATAATTCTCTATAGTTTTCGAATTTTTTTTGCACACATGAACTCTAAAATTTTCGTTTGGTGGCAATCTTATATCTTTTTTGTTTACGAGGAAAAATGGGAGAGCACAAGTTTGGACCCAAAAAAAAAAAATTTGAACATCCCAAATTGAAATGCACAAATGCTGAGAGAGATAATTCCACAAAGCAAAAAGTGATTTTTAAGGATAGGCAAAAAGTGGGTTGGTAAATATCCAACCACTTGAGAATTTGATTTTTTCTAGTCCCCCTAATTTTTTGATCATTAGGCCACTTGCATCCTCAACATGCTTGTGGCATGCACATCCACCACACTTAAAGCATGTTGGGATCAGTTAGAAGTCCCTTTCTTATAAAATTCCACCAAGCTATTTTTAGGGGGTTGTACTAGTGGAATTTCCCAAACATGGATTTTGGGGCTCATTTTTAATGCCTGATATAATTATCTATGGTTATCGAAACTTTTTTGAACACATGAACTCTAAAATTTTCGTTTTGTTGCGATCTTATATCTATTTTGTTTACGAGGAAAAATGGGAGAGCACAACTTTGGACCCGAAAAAAAAAAAAAATTTGAACATCCCAAATGGAAATGCACAAATGCTGAGAGAGATAATTCCAAAAAGCAAAAAGTGATTTTTAAGGATAAGCAAAAAGTGGGTTGGTAAATATCCAACCACATGAGAATTGGACTTTTTCAACTCCCCCTAATTTTTGGATCATTAGGCCACTTGCATCCTCAACTTGCTTGTGGCATGCACATCAACCACACATAAAGCATGTTGGGATTAGTTAGAAGTCCCTTTCCTATAAAATTCCACCAAGCTATTATTAGGGGGTTGTACTAGTGGAATTTCCCAAACATGGATTTTGGGGTTCATTTTTAGTGCCTGAAATAATTCTCTATAGTTTTCGAATTTTTTTTGCACACATGAACTCTAAAATTTTCGTTTTGTTGCGATCTTATATCTTTTTTGTTTACGAGGAAAAATGGGAGAGCACAAGTTTGGACCCGAAAAAAAAAAAAATTTGAACATCCCAAATGGAAAAGCACAAATGCTGAGAGAGATAATTCCAAAAAGCAAAAAGTGGGTTGGTAAATATCCAACCACTTGAGAATTTGATTTTTTCTACTCCCCCTAATTTTTGGATCATTAGGCCACTTGCAAACTCAACATGCATGTGGCATGCACATCCACCACACTTAAAGCATGTTGGGATCAGTTAGAAGTCCCTTTCCTATAAAATTCCACCAAGCTATTATTAGGGGGGTTGTACTAGTGGAATTTCCCTAACATGGATTTTGGGGTTCATTTGTAGTGCCTGAAATAATTCTCTATAGTTTTTGAATTTTTTTTGCACACATGAACTCTAAAATTTTCGTTTGGTGGCAATCTTATATCTTTTTTGTTTACGAGGAAAAATGGGAGAGCACAAGTTTGGACCCAAAAAAAAAAAATTTGAACATCCCAAATTGAAATGCACAAATGCTGAGAGAGATAATTCCACAAAGCAAAAAGTGATTTTTAAGGATAGGCAAAAAGTGGGTTGGTAAATATCCAACCACTTGAGAATTTGATTTTTTCTAGTCCCCCTAATTTTTTGATCATTAGGCCACTTGCATCCTCAACATGCTTGTGGCATGCACATCCACCACACTTAAAGCATGTTGGGATCAGTTAGAAGTCCCTTTCTTATAAAATTCCACCAAGCTATTTTTAGGGGGTTGTACTAGTGGAATTTCCCAAACATGGATTTTGGGGCTCATTTTTAATGCCTGATATAATTATCTATGGTTATCGAAACTTTTTTGAACACATGAACTCTAAAATTTTCGTTTTGTTGCGATCTTATATCTATTTTGTTTACGAGGAAAAATGGGAGAGCACAACTTTGGACCCGAAAAAAAAAAAAAATTTGAACATCCCAAATGGAAATGCACAAATGCTGAGAGAGATAATTCCAAAAAGCAAAAAGTGATTTTTAAGGATAAGCAAAAAGTGGGTTGGTAAATATCCAACCACATGAGAATTGGACTTTTTCAACTCCCCCTAATTTTTGGATCATTAGGCCACTTGCATCCTCAACTTGCTTGTGGCATGCACATCAACCACACATAAAGCATGTTGGGATTAGTTAGAAGTCCCTTTCCTATAAAATTCCACCAAGCTATTATTAGGGGGTTGTACTAGTGGAATTTCCCAAACATGGATTTTGGGGCTCATTTTTAGTGCCTGAAATAATTCTCTATAGTTTTCGAATTTTTTTTGCACACATGAACTCTAAAATTTTCGTTTTGTTGCGATCTTATATCTTTTTTGTTTACGAGGAAAAATGGGAGAGCACAAGTTTGGACCCGAAAAAAAAAAAAATTTGAACATCCCAAATGGAAAAGCACAAATGCTGAGAGAGATAATTCCAAAAAGCAAAAAGTGGGTTGGTAAATATCCAACCACTTGAGAATTTGATTTTTTCTACTCCCCCTAATTTTTGGATCATTAGGCCACTTGCAAACTCAACATGCATGTGGCATGCACATCCACCACACTTAAAGCATGTTGGGATCAGTTAGAAGTCCCTTTCCTATAAAATTCCACCAAGCTCTTATTAGGGGGTTGTACTAGTGGAATTTCCCTAACATGGATTTTGGGGTTCATTTGTAGTGCCTGAAATAATTCTCTATAGTTTTCGAATTTTTTTTGCACACATGAACTCTAAAATTTTCGTTTGGTGGCAATCTTATATCTTTTTTGTTTACGAGGAAAAATGGGAGAGCACAAGTTTGGACCCAAAAAAAAAAAATTTGAACATCCCAAATTGAAATGCACAAATGCTGAGAGAGATAATTCCACAAAGCAAAAAGTGATTTTTAAGGATAGGCAAAAAGTGGGTTGGTAAATATCCAACCACTTGAGAATT
Organism: Aristolochia californica; assembly: GCF_029961685.1. NCBI lineage: Eukaryota > Viridiplantae > Streptophyta > Magnoliopsida > Piperales > Aristolochiaceae > Aristolochia > Aristolochia californica. Next base: position 20,174,881 of record NW_027182257.1, on the reverse strand, counting down.
TGATTTTTTCTAGTCCCCCTAATTTTTTGATCATTAGGCCACTTGCATCCTCAACATGCTTGTGGCATGCACATCCACCACACTTAAAGCATGTTGGGATCAGTTAGAAGTCCCTTTCTTATAAAATTCCACCAAGCTATTTTTAGGGGGTTGTACTAGTGGAATTTCCCAAACATGGATTTTGGGGCTCATTTTTAATGCCTGATATAATTATCTATGGTTATCGAAACTTTTTTGAACACATGAACTCTAAAATTTTCGTTTTGTTGCGATCTTATATCTATTTTGTTTACGAGGAAAAATGGGAGAGCACAACTTTGGACCCGAAAAAAAAAAAAAATTTGAACATCCCAAATGGAAATGCACAAATGCTGAGAGAGATAATTCCAAAAAGCAAAAAGTGATTTTTAAGGATAAGCAAAAAGTGGGTTGGTAAATATCCAACCACATGAGAATTGGACTTTTTCAACTCCCCCTAATTTTTGGATCATTAGGCCACTTGCATCCTCAACTTGCTTGTGGCATGCACATCCACCACACATAAAGCATGTTGGGATCAGTTAGAAGTCCCTTTCCTATAAAATTCCACCAAGCTATTATTAGGGGGTTGTACTAGTGGAATTTCCCAAACATGGATTTTGGGGCTCATTTTTAGTGCCTGAAATAATTCTCTATAGTTTTCGAATTTTTTTTGCACACATGAACTCTAAAATTTTCGTTTTGTTGCGATCTTATATCTTTTTTGTTTACGAGGAAAAATGGGAGAGCACAAGTTTGGACCCGAAAAAAAAAAAAATTTGAACATCCCAAATGGAAAAGCACAAATGCTGAGAGAGATAATTCCAAAAAGCAAAAAGTGGGTTGGTAAATATCCAACCACTTGAGAATTTGATTTTTTCTACTCCCCCTAATTTTTGGATCATTAGGCCACTTGCAAACTCAACATGCATGTGGCATGCACATCCACCACACTTAAAGCATGTTGGGATCAGTTAGAAGTCCCTTTCCTATAAAATTCCACCAAGCTATTATTAGGGGGTTGTACTAGTGGAATTTCCCTAACATGGATTTTGGGGTTCATTTGTAGTGCCTGAAATAATTCTCTATAGTTTTCGAATTTTTTTTGCACACATGAACTCTAAAATTTTCGTTTGGTGGCAATCTTATATCTTTTTTGTTTACGAGGAAAAATGGGAGAGCACAAGTTTGGACCCAAAAAAAAAAAATTTGAACATCCCAAATTGAAATGCACAAATGCTGAGAGAGATAATTCCACAAAGCAAAAAGTGATTTTTAAGGATAGGCAAAAAGTGGGTTGGTAAATATCCAACCACTTGAGAATTTGATTTTTTCTAGTCCCCCTAATTTTTTGATCATTAGGCCACTTGCATCCTCAACATGCTTGTGGCATGCACATCCACCACACTTAAAGCATGTTGGGATCAGTTAGAAGTCCCTTTCTTATAAAATTCCACCAAGCTATTTTTAGGGGGTTGTACTAGTGGAATTTCCCAAACATGGATTTTGGGGCTCATTTTTAATGCCTGATATAATTATCTATGGTTATCGAAACTTTTTTGAACACATGAACTCTAAAATTTTCGTTTTGTTGCGATCTTATATCTATTTTGTTTACGAGGAAAAATGGGAGAGCACAACTTTGGACCCGAAAAAAAAAAAAAATTTGAACATCCCAAATGGAAATGCACAAATGCTGAGAGAGATAATTCCAAAAAGCAAAAAGTGATTTTTAAGGATAAGCAAAAAGTGGGTTGGTAAATATCCAACCACATGAGAATTGGACTTTTTCAACTCCCCCTAATTTTTGGATCATTAGGCCACTTGCATCCTCAACTTGCTTGTGGCATGCACATCCACCACACATAAAGCATGTTGGGATCAGTTAGAAGTCCCTTTCCTATAAAATTCCACCAAGCTATTATTAGGGGGTTGTACTAGTGGAATTTCCCAAACATGGATTTTGGGGCTCATTTTTAGTGCCTGAAATAATTCTCTATAGTTTTCGAATTTTTTTTGCACACATGAACTCTAAAATTTTCGTTTTGTTGCGATCTTATATCTTTTTTGTTTACGAGGAAAAATGGGAGAGCACAAGTTTGGACCCGAAAAAAAAAAAAATTTGAACATCCCAAATGGAAAAGCACAAATGCTGAGAGAGATAATTCCAAAAAGCAAAAAGTGGGTTGGTAAATATCCAACCACTTGAGAATTTGATTTTTTCTACTCCCCCTAATTTTTGGATCATTAGGCCACTTGCAAACTCAACATGCATGTGGCATGCACATCCACCACACTTAAAGCATGTTGGGATCAGTTAGAAGTCCCTTTCCTATAAAATTCCACCAAGCTATTATTAGGGGGTTGTACTAGTGGAATTTCCCTAACATGGATTTTGGGGTTCATTTGTAGTGCCTGAAATAATTCTCTATAGTTTTCGAATTTTTTTTGCACACATGAACTCTAAAATTTTCGTTTGGTGGCAATCTTATATCTTTTTTGTTTACGAGGAAAAATGGGAGAGCACAAGTTTGGACCCAAAAAAAAAAAATTTGAACATCCCAAATTGAAATGCACAAATGCTGAGAGAGATAATTCCACAAAGCAAAAAGTGATTTTTAAGGATAGGCAAAAAGTGGGTTGGTAAATATCCAACCACTTGAGAATTTGATTTTTTCTAGTCCCCCTAATTTTTTGATCATTAGGCCACTTGCATCCTCAACATGCTTGTGGCATGCACATCCACCACACTTAAAGCATGTTGGGATCAGTTAGAAGTCCCTTTCTTATAAAATTCCACCAAGCTATTTTTAGGGGGTTGTACTAGTGGAATTTCCCAAACATGGATTTTGGGGCTCATTTTTAATGCCTGATATAATTATCTATGGTTATCGAAACTTTTTTGAACACATGAACTCTAAAATTTTCGTTTTGTTGCGATCTTATATCTATTTTGTTTACGAGGAAAAATGGGAGAGCACAACTTTGGACCCGAAAAAAAAAAAAAATTTGAACATCCCAAATGGAAATGCACAAATGCTGAGAGAGATAATTCCAAAAAGCAAAAAGTGATTTTTAAGGATAAGCAAAAAGTGGGTTGGTAAATATCCAACCACATGAGAATTGGACTTTTTCAACTCCCCCTAATTTTTGGATCATTAGGCCACTTGCATCCTCAACTTGCTTGTGGCATGCACATCAACCACACATAAAGCATGTTGGGATTAGTTAGAAGTCCCTTTCCTATAAAATTCCACCAAGCTATTATTAGGGGGTTGTACTAGTGGAATTTCCCAAACATGGATTTTGGGGCTCATTTTTAGTGCCTGAAATAATTCTCTATAGTTTTCGAATTTTTTTTGCACACATGAACTCTAAAATTTTCGTTTTGTTGCGATCTTATATCTTTTTTGTTTACGAGGAAAAATGGGAGAGCACAAGTTTGGACCCGAAAAAAAAAAAAAATTTGAACATCCCAAATGGAAAAGCACAAATGCTGAGAGAGATAATTCCAAAAAGCAAAAAGTGGGTTGGTAAATATCCAACCACTTGAGAATTTGATTTTTTCTACTCCCCCTAATTTTTGGATCATTAGGCCACTTGCAAACTCAACATGCATGTGGCATGCACATCCACCACACTTAAAGCATGTTGGGATCAGTTAGAAGTCCCTTTCCTATAAAATTCCACCAAGCTATTATTAGGGGGTTGTACTAGTGGAATTTCCCTAACATGGATTTTGGGGTTCATTTGTAGTGCCTGAAATAATTCTCTATAGTTTTCGAATTTTTTTTGCACACATGAACTCTAAAATTTTCGTTTGGTGGCAATCTTATATCTTTTTTGTTTACGAGGAAAAATGGGAGAGCACAAGTTTGGACCCAAAAAAAAAAAATTTGAACATCCCAAATTGAAATGCACAAATGCTGAGAGAGATAATTCCACAAAGCAAAAAGTGATTTTTAAGGATAGGCAAAAAGTGGGTTGGTAAATATCCAACCACTTGAGAATTTGATTTTTTCTAGTCCCCCTAATTTTTTGATCATTAGGCCACTTGCATCCTCAACATGCTTGTGGCATGCACATCCACCACACTTAAAGCATGTTGGGATCAGTTAGAAGTCCCTTTCTTATAAAATTCCACCAAGCTATTTTTAGGGGGTTGTACTAGTGGAATTTCCCAAACATGGATTTTGGGGCTCATTTTTAATGCCTGATATAATTATCTATGGTTATCGAAACTTTTTTGAACACATGAACTCTAAAATTTTCGTTTTGTTGCGATCTTATATCTATTTTGTTTACGAGGAAAAATGGGAGAGCACAACTTTGGACCCGAAAAAAAAAAAAAATTTGAACATCCCAAATGGAAATGCACAAATGCTGAGAGAGATAATTCCAAAAAGCAAAAAGTGATTTTTAAGGATAAGCAAAAAGTGGGTTGGTAAATATCCAACCACATGAGAATTGGACTTTTTCAACTCCCCCTAATTTTTGGATCATTAGGCCACTTGCATCCTCAACTTGCTTGTGGCATGCACATCAACCACACATAAAGCATGTTGGGATTAGTTAGAAGTCCCTTTCCTATAAAATTCCACCAAGCTATTATTAGGGGGTTGTACTAGTGGAATTTCCCAAACATGGATTTTGGGGCTCATTTTTAGTGCCTGAAATAATTCTCTATAGTTTTCGAATTTTTTTTGCACACATGAACTCTAAAATTTTCGTTTTGTTGCGATCTTATATCTTTTTTGTTTACGAGGAAAAATGGGAGAGCACAAGTTTGGACCCGAAAAAAAAAAAAAATTTGAACATCCCAAATGGAAAAGCACAAATGCTGAGAGAGATAATTCCAAAAAGCAAAAAGTGGGTTGGTAAATATCCAACCACTTGAGAATTTGATTTTTTCTACTCCCCCTAATTTTTGGATCATTAGGCCACTTGCAAACTCAACATGCATGTGGCATGCACATCCACCACACTTAAAGCATGTTGGGATCAGTTAGAAGTCCCTTTCCTATAAAATTCCACCAAGCTATTATTAGGGGGTTGTACTAGTGGAATTTCCCTAACATGGATTTTGGGGTTCATTTGTAGTGCCTGAAATAATTCTCTATAGTTTTCGAATTTTTTTTGCACACATGAACTCTAAAATTTTCGTTTGGTGGCAATCTTATATCTTTTTTGTTTACGAGGAAAAATGGGAGAGCACAAGTTTGGACCCAAAAAAAAAAAATTTGAACATCCCAAATTGAAATGCACAAATGCTGAGAGAGATAATTCCACAAAGCAAAAAGTGATTTTTAAGGATAGGCAAAAAGTGGGTTGGTAAATATCCAACCACTTGAGAATTTGATTTTTTCTAGTCCCCCTAATTTTTTGATCATTAGGCCACTTGCATCCTCAACATGCTTGTGGCATGCACATCCACCACACTTAAAGCATGTTGGGATCAGTTAGAAGTCCCTTTCTTATAAAATTCCACCAAGCTATTTTTAGGGGGTTGTACTAGTGGAATTTCCCAAACATGGATTTTGGGGCTCATTTTTAATGCCTGATATAATTATCTATGGTTATCGAAACTTTTTTGAACACATGAACTCTAAAATTTTCGTTTTGTTGCGATCTTATATCTATTTTGTTTACGAGGAAAAATGGGAGAGCACAACTTTGGACCCGAAAAAAAAAAAAAAATTTGAACATCCCAAATGGAAATGCACAAATGCTGAGAGAGATAATTCCAAAAAGCAAAAAGTGATTTTTAAGGATAAGCAAAAAGTGGGTTGGTAAATATCCAACCACATGAGAATTGGACTTTTTCAACTCCCCCTAATTTTTGGATCATTAGGCCACTTGCATCCTCAACTTGCTTGTGGCATGCACATCAACCACACATAAAGCATGTTGGGATTAGTTAGAAGTCCCTTTCCTATAAAATTCCACCAAGCTATTATTAGGGGGTTGTACTAGTGGAATTTCCCAAACATGGATTTTGGGGCTCATTTTTAGTGCCTGAAATAATTCTCTATAGTTTTCGAATTTTTTTTGCACACATGAACTCTAAAATTTTCGTTTTGTTGCGATCTTATATCTTTTTTGTTTACGAGGAAAAATGGGAGAGCACAAGTTTGGACCCGAAAAAAAAAAAAAATTTGAACATCCCAAATGGAAAAGCACAAATGCTGAGAGAGATAATTCCAAAAAGCAAAAAGTGGGTTGGTAAATATCCAACCACTTGAGAATTTGATTTTTTCTACTCCCCCTAATTTTTGGATCATTAGGCCACTTGCAAACTCAACATGCATGTGGCATGCACATCCACCACACTTAAAGCATGTTGGGATCAGTTAGAAGTCCCTTTCCTATAAAATTCCACCAAGCTATTATTAGGGGGTTGTACTAGTGGAATTTCCCTAACATGGATTTTGGGGTTCATTTGTAGTGCCTGAAATAATTCTCTATAGTTTTCGAATTTTTTTTGCACACATGAACTCTAAAATTTTCGTTTGGTGGCAATCTTATATCTTTTTTGTTTACGAGGAAAAATGGGAGAGCACAAGTTTGGACCCAAAAAAAAAAAATTTGAACATCCCAAATTGAAATGCACAAATGCTGAGAGAGATAATTCCACAAAGCAAAAAGTGATTTTTAAGGATAGGCAAAAAGTGGGTTGGTAAATATCCAACCACTTGAGAATTTGATTTTTTCTAGTCCCCCTAATTTTTTGATCATTAGGCCACTTGCATCCTCAACATGCTTGTGGCATGCACATCCACCACACTTAAAGCATGTTGGGATCAGTTAGAAGTCCCTTTCTTATAAAATTCCACCAAGCTATTTTTAGGGGGTTGTACTAGTGGAATTTCCCAAACATGGATTTTGGGGCTCATTTTTAATGCCTGATATAATTATCTATGGTTATCGAAACTTTTTTGAACACATGAACTCTAAAATTTTCGTTTTGTTGCGATCTTATATCTATTTTGTTTACGAGGAAAAATGGGAGAGCACAACTTTGGACCCGAAAAAAAAAAAAAAATTTGAACATCCCAAATGGAAATGCACAAATGCTGAGAGAGATAATTCCAAAAAGCAAAAAGTGATTTTTAAGGATAAGCAAAAAGTGGGTTGGTAAATATCCAACCACATGAGAATTGGACTTTTTCAACTCCCCCTAATTTTTGGATCATTAGGCCACTTGCATCCTCAACTTGCTTGTGGCATGCACATCAACCACACATAAAGCATGTTGGGATTAGTTAGAAGTCCCTTTCCTATAAAATTCCACCAAGCTATTATTAGGGGGTTGTACTAGTGGAATTTCCCAAACATGGATTTTGGGGCTCATTTTTAGTGCCTGAAATAATTCTCTATAGTTTTCGAATTTTTTTTGCACACATGAACTCTAAAATTTTCGTTTTGTTGCGATCTTATATCTTTTTTGTTTACGAGGAAAAATGGGAGAGCACAAGTTTGGACCCGAAAAAAAAAAAAAATTTGAACATCCCAAATGGAAAAGCACAAATGCTGAGAGAGATAATTCCAAAAAGCAAAAAGTGGGTTGGTAAATATCCAACCACTTGAGAATTTGATTTTTTCTACTCCCCCTAATTTTTGGATCATTAGGCCACTTGCAAACTCAACATGCATGTGGCATGCACATCCACCACACTTAAAGCATGTTGGGATCAGTTAGAAGTCCCTTTCCTATAAAATTCCACCAAGCTATTATTAGGGGGTTGTACTAGTGGAATTTCCCTAACATGGATTTTGGGGTTCATTTGTAGTGCCTGAAATAATTCTCTATAGTTTTCGAATTTTTTTTGCACACATGAACTCTAAAATTTTCGTTTGGTGGCAATCTTATATCTTTTTTGTTTACGAGGAAAAATGGGAGAGCACAAGTTTGGACCCAAAAAAAAAAAATTTGAACATCCCAAATTGAAATGCACAAATGCTGAGAGAGATAATTCCACAAAGCAAAAAGTGATTTTTAAGGATAGGCAAAAAGTGGGTTGGTAAATATCCAACCACTTGAGAATTTGATTTTTTCTAGTCCCCCTAATTTTTTGATCATTAGGCCACTTGCATCCTCAACATGCTTGTGGCATGCACATCCACCACACTTAAAGCATGTTGGGATCAGTTAGAAGTCCCTTTCTTATAAAATTCCACCAAGCTATTTTTAGGGGGTTGTACTAGTGGAATTTCCCAAACATGGATTTTGGGGCACATTTTTAATGCCTGATATAATTATCTATGGTTATCGAAACTTTTTTGAACACATGAACTCTAAAATTTTCGTTTTGTTGCGATCTTATATCTATTTTGTTTACGAGGAAAAATGGGAGAGCACAACTTTGGACCCGAAAAAAAAAAAAAATTTGAACATCCCAAATGGAAATGCACAAATGCTGAGAGAGATAATTCCAAAAAGCAAAAAGTGATTTTTAAGGATAAGCAAAAAGTGGGTTGGTAAATATCCAACCACATGAGAATTGGACTTTTTCAACTCCCCCTAATTTTTGGATCATTAGGCCACTTGCATCCTCAACTTGCTTGTGGCATGCACATCAACCACACATAAAGCATGTTGGGATTAGTTAGAAGTCCCTTTCCTATAAAATTCCACCAAGCTATTATTAGGGGGTTGTACTAGTGGAATTTCCCAAACATGGATTTTGGGGCTCATTTTTAGTGCCTGAAATAATTCTCTATAGTTTTCGAATTTTTTTTGCACACATGAACTCTAAAATTTTCGTTTTGTTGCGATCTTATATCTTTTTTGTTTACGAGGAAAAATGGGAGAGCACAAGTTTGGACCCGAAAAAAAAAAAAAATTTGAACATCCCAAATGGAAAAGCACAAATGCTGAGAGAGATAATTCCAAAAAGCAAAAAGTGGGTTGGTAAATATCCAACCACTTGAGAATTTGATTTTTTCTACTCCCCCTAATTTTTGGATCATTAGGCCACTTGCAAACTCAACATGCATGTGGCATGCACATCCACCACACTTAAAGCATGTTGGGATCAGTTAGAAGTCCCTTTCCTATAAAATTCCACCAAGCTATTATTAGGGGGTTGTACTAGTGGAATTTCCCTAACATGGATTTTGGGGTTCATTTGTAGTGCCTGAAATAATTCTCTATAGTTTTCGAATTTTTTTTGCACACATGAACTCTAAAATTTTCGTTTGGTGGCAATCTTATATCTTTTTTGTTTACGAGGAAAAATGGGAGAGCACAAGTTTGGACCCAAAAAAAAAAAATTTGAACATCCCAAATTGAAATGCACAAATGCTGAGAGAGATAATTCCACAAAGCAAAAAGTGATTTTTAAGGATAGGCAAAAAGTGGGTTGGTAAATATCCAACCACTTGAGAATTTGATTTTTTCTAGTCCCCCTAATTTTTTGATCATTAGGCCACTTGCATCCTCAACATGCTTGTGGCATGCACATCCACCACACTTAAAGCATGTTGGGATCAGTTAGAAGTCCCTTTCTTATAAAATTCCACCAAGCTATTTTTAGGGGGTTGTACTAGTGGAATTTCCCAAACATGGATTTTGGGGCTCATTTTTAATGCCTGATATAATTATCTATGGTTATCGAAACTTTTTTGAACACATGAACTCTAAAATTTTCGTTTTGTTGCGATCTTATATCTATTTTGTTTACGAGGAAAAATGGGAGAGCACAACTTTGGACCCGAAAAAAAAAAAAAATTTGAACATCCCAAATGGAAATGCACAAATGCTGAGAGAGATAATTCCAAAAAGCAAAAAGTGATTTTTAAGGATAAGCAAAAAGTGGGTTGGTAAATATCCAACCACATGAGAATTGGACTTTTTCAACTCCCCCTAATTTTTGGATCATTAGGCCACTTGCATCCTCAACTTGCTTGTGGCATGCACATCAACCACACATAAAGCATGTTGGGATTAGTTAGAAGTCCCTTTCCTATAAAATTCCACCAAACTATTATTAGGGGGTTGTACTAGTGGAATTTCCCAAACATGGATTTTGGGGCTCATTTTTAGTGCCTGAAATAATTCTCTATAGTTTTCGAATTTTTTTTGCACACATGAACTCTAAAATTTTCGTTTTGTTGCGATCTTATATCTTTTTTGTTTACGAGGAAAAATGGGAGAGCACAAGTTTGGACCCGAAAAAAAAAAAAATTTGAACATCCCAAATGGAAAAGCACAAATGCTGAGAGAGATAATTCCAAAAAGCAAAAAGTGGGTTGGTAAATATCCAACCACTTGAGAATTTGATTTTTTCTACTCCCCCTAATTTTTGGATCATTAGGCCACTTGCAAACTCAACATGCATGTGGCATGCACATCCACCACACTTAAAGCATGTTGGGATCAGTTAGAAGTCCCTTTCCTATAAAATTCCACCAAGCTATTATTAGGGGGTTGTACTAGTGGAATTTCCCTAACATGGATTTTGGGGTTCATTTGTAGTGCCTGAAATAATTCTCTATAGTTTTCGAATTTTTTTTGCACACATGAACTCTAAAATTTTCGTTTGGTGGCAATCTTATATCTTTTTTGTTTACGAGGAAAAATGGGAGAGCACAAGTTTGGACCCAAAAAAAAAAAATTTGAACATCCCAAATTGAAATGCACAAATGCTGAGAGAGATAATTCCACAAAGCAAAAAGTGATTTTTAAGGATAGGCAAAAAGTGGGTTGGTAAATATCCAACCACTTGAGAATTTGATTTTTTCTAGTCCCCCTAATTTTTTGATCATTAGGCCACTTGCATCCTCAACATGCTTGTGGCATGCACATCCACCACACTTAAAGCATGTTGGGATCAGTTAGAAGTCCCTTTCTTATAAAATTCCACCAAGCTATTTTTAGGGGGTTGTACTAGTGGAATTTCCCAAACATGGATTTTGGGGTACATTTTTAATGCCTGATATAATTATCTATGGTTATCGAAACTTTTTTGAACACATGAACTCTAAAATTTTCGTTTTGTTGCGATCTTATATCTATTTTGTTTATGAGGAAAAATGGGAGAGCACAACTTTGGACCCGAAAAAAAAAAAAAATTTGAACATCCCAAATGGAAATGCACAAATGCTGAGAGAGATAATTCCAAAAAGCAAAAAGTGATTTTTAAGGATAAGCAAAAAGAGGGTTGGCAAATATCCAACCACATGAGAATTGGACTTTTTCAACTCCCCCTAATTTTTGGATCATTAGGCCACTTGCATCCTCAACTTGCTTGTGGCATGCACATCAACCACACATAAAGCATGTTGGGATTAGTTAGAAGTCCCTTTCCTATAAAATTCCACCAAGCTATTATTAGGGGGTTGTACTAGTGGAATTTCCCAAACATGGATTTTGGGGCTCATTTTTAGTGCCTGAAATAATTCTCTATAGTTTTCGAATTTTTTTTGCACACATGAACTCTAAAATTTTCGTTTTGTTGCGATCTTATATCTTTTTTGTTTACGCGGAAAAATGGGAGAGCACAAGTTTGGACCCGAAAAAAAAAAAAATTTGAACATCCCAAATGGAAAAGCACAAATGCTGAGAGAGATAATTCCAAAAAGCAAAAAGTGGGTTGGTAAATATCCAACCACTTGAGAATTTGATTTTTTCTACTCCCCCTAATTTTTGGATCATTAGGCCACTTGCAAACTCAACATGCATGTGGCATGCACATCCACCACACTTAAAGCATGTTGGGATCAGTTAGAAGTCCCTTTCCTATAAAATTCCACCAAGCTATTATTAGGGGGTTGTACTAGTGGAATTTCCCTAACATGGATTTTGGGGTTCATTTGTAGTGCCTGAAATAATTCTCTATAGTTTTCGAATTTTTTTTGCACACATGAACTCTAAAATTTTCGTTTGGTGGCAATCTTATATCTTTTTTGTTTACGAGGAAAAATGGGAGAGCACAAGTTTGGACCCAAAAAAAAAAAATTTGAACATCCCAAATTGAAATGCACAAATGCTGAGAGAGATAATTCCACAAAGCAAAAAGTGATTTTTAAGGATAGGCAAAAAGTGGGTTGGTAAATATCCAACCACTTGAGAATTTGATTTTTTCTAGTCCCCCTAATTTTTTGATCATTAGGCCACTTGCATCCTCAACATGCTTGTGGCATGCACATCCACCACACTTAAAGCATGTTGGGATCAGTTAGAAGTCCCTTTCTTATAAAATTCCACCAAGCTATTTTTAGGGGGTTGTACTAGTGGAATTTCCCAAACATGGATTTTGGGGCTCATTTTTAATGCCTGATATAATTATCTATGGTTATCGAAACTTTTTTGAACACATGAACTCTAAAATTTTCGTTTTGTTGCGATCATATATCTATTTTGTTTACGAGGAAAAATGGGAGAGCACAACTTTGGACCCGAAAAAAAAAAAAAATTTGAACATCCCAAATGGAAATGCACAAATGCTGAGAGAGATAATTCCAAAAAGCAAAAAGTGATTTTTAAGGATAAGCAAAAAGTGGGTTGGTAAATATCCAACCACATGAGAATTGGACTTTTTCAACTCCCCCTAATTTTTGGATCATTAGGCCACTTGCATCCTCAACTTGCTTGTGGCATGCACATCAACCACACATAAAGCATGTTGGGATTAGTTAGAAGTCCCTTTCCTATAAAATTCCACCAAGCTATTATTAGGGGGTTGTACTAGTGGAATTTCCCAAACATGGATTTTGGGGCTCATTTTTAGTGCCTGAAATAATTCTCTATAGTTTTCGAATTTTTTTTGCACACATGAACTCTAAAATTTTTGTTTTGTTGCGATCTTATATCTTTTTTGTTTACGAGGAAAAATGGGAGAGCACAAGTTTGGACCCGAAAAAAAAAAAAATTTGAACATCCCAAATGGAAAAGCACAAATGCTGAGAGAGATAATTCCAAAAAGCAAAAAGTGGGTTGGTAAATATCCAACCACTTGAGAATTTGATTTTTTCTACTCCCCCTAATTTTTGGATCATTAGGCCACTTGCAAACTCAACATGCATGTGGCATGCACATCCACCACACTTAAAGCATGTTGGGATCAGTTAGAAGTCCCTTTCCTATAAAATTCCACCAAGCTATTATTAGGGGGTTGTACTAGTGGAATTTCCCTAACATGGATTTTGGGGTTCATTTGTAGTGCCTGAAATAATTCTCTATAGTTTTCGAATTTTTTTTGCACACATGAACTCTAAAATTTTCGTTTGGTGGCAATCTTATATCTTTTTTGTTTACGAGGAAAAATGGGAGAGCACAAGTTTGGACCCAAAAAAAAAAAATTTGAACATCCCAAATTGAAATGCACAAATGCTGAGAGAGATAATTCCACAAAGCAAAAAGTGATTTTTAAGGATAGGCAAAAAGTGGGTTGGTAAATATCCAACCACTTGAGAATTTGATTTTTTCTAGTCCCCCTAATTTTTTGATCATTAGGCCACTTGCATCCTCAACATGCTTGTGGCATGCACATCCACCACACTTAAAGCATGTTGGGATCAGTTAGAAGTCCCTTTCTTATAAAATTCCACCAAGCTATTTTTAGGGGGTTGTACTAGTGGAATTTCCCAAACATGGATTTTGGGGTACATTTTTAATGCCTGATATAATTATCTATGGTTATCGAAACTTTTTTGAACACATGAACTCTAAAATTTTCGTTTTGTTGCGATCTTATATCTATTTTGTTTACGAGGAAAAATGGGAGAGCACAACTTTGGACCCGAAAAAAAAAAAAATTTGAACATTCCAAATGGAAATGCACAAATGCTGAGAGAGATAATTCCAAAAAGCAAAAAGTGATTTTTAAGGATAAGCAAAAAGTGGGTTGGTAAATATCCAACCACATGAGAATTGGACTTTTTCAACTCCCCCTAATTTTTGGATCATTAGGCCACTTGCATCCTCAACTTGCTTGTGGCATGCACATCAACCACACATAAAGCATGTTGGGATTAGTTAGAAGTCCCTTTCCTATAAAATTCCACCAAGCTATTATTAGGGGGTTGTACTAGTGGAATTTCCCAAACATGGATTTTGGGGCTCATTTTTAGTGCCTGAAATAATTCTCTATAGTTTTCGAATTTTTTTTGCACACATGAACTCTAAAATTTTCGTTTTGTTGCGATCTTATATCTTTTTTGTTTACGAGGAAAAATGGGAGAGCACAAGTTTGGACCCGAAAAAAAAAAAAAATTTGAACATCCCAAATGGAAAAGCACAAATGCTGAGAGAGATAATTCCAAAAAGCAAAAAGTGGGTTGGTAAATATCCAACCACTTGAGAATTTGATTTTTTCTACTCCCCCTAATTTTTGGATCATTAGGCCACTTGCAAACTCAACATGCATGTGGCATGCACATCCACCACACTTAAAGCATGTTGGGATCAGTTAGAAGTCCCTTTCCTATAAAATTCCACCAAGCTATTATTAGGGGGTTGTACTAGTGGAATTTCCCTAACATGGATTTTGGGGTTCATTTGTAGTGCCTGAAATAATTCTCTATAGTTTTCGAATTTTTTTTGCACACATGAACTCTAAAATTTTCGTTTGGTGGCAATCTTATATCTTTTTTGTTTACGAGGAAAAATGGGAGAGCACAAGTTTGGACCCAAAAAAAAAAAATTTGAACATCCCAAATTGAAATGCACAAATGCTGAGAGAGATAATTCCACAAAGCAAAAAGTGATTTTTAAGGATAGGCAAAAAGTGGGTTGGTAAATATCCAACCACTTGAGAATTTGATTTTTTCTAGTCCCCCTAATTTTTTGATCATTAGGCCACTTGCATCCTCAACATGCTTGTGGCATGCACATCCACCACACTTAAAGCATGTTGGGATCAGTTAGAAGTCCCTTTCTTATAAAATTCCACCAAGCTATTTTTAGGGGGTTGTACTAGTGGAATTTCCCAAACATGGATTTTGGGGTACATTTTTAATGCCTGATATAATTATCTATGGTTATCGAAACTTTTTTGAACACATGAACTCTAAAATTTTCGTTTTGTTGCGATCTTATATCTATTTTGTTTACGAGGAAAAATGGGAGAGCACAACTTTGGACCCGAAAAAAAAAAAAAATTTGAACATCCCAAATGGAAATGCACAAATGCTGAGAGAGATAATTCCAAAAAGCAAAAAGTGATTTTTAAGGATAAGCAAAAAGTGGGTTGGTAAATATCCAACCACATGAGAATTGGACTTTTTCAACTCCCCCTAATTTTTGGATCATTAGGCCACTTGCATCCTCAACTTGCTTGTGGCATGCACATCAACCACACATAAAGCATGTTGGGATTAGTTAGAAGTCCCTTTCCTATAAAATTCCACCAAGCTATTATTAGGGGGTTGTACTAGTGGAATTTCCCAAACATGGATTTTGGGGCTCATTTTTAGTGCCTGAAATAATTCTCTATAGTTTTCGAATTTTTTTTGCACACATGAACTCTAAAATTTTCGTTTTGTTGCGATCTTATATCTTTTTTGTTTACGAGGAAAAATGGGAGAGCACAAGTTTGGACCCGAAAAAAAAAAAATTTGAACATCCCAAATGGAAAAGCACAAATGCTGAGAGAGATAATTCCAAAAAGCAAAAAGTGGGTTGGTAAATATCCAACCACTTGAGAATTTGATTTTTTCTACTCCCCCTAATTTTTGGATCATTAGGCCACTTGCAAACTCAACATGCATGTGGCATGCACATCCACCACACTTAAAGCATGTTGGGATCAGTTAGAAGTCCCTTTCCTATAAAATTCCACCAAGCTATTATTAGGGGGTTGTACTAGTGGAATTTCCCTAACATGGATTTTGGGGTTCATTTGTAGTGCCTGAAATAATTCTCTATAGTTTTCGAATTTTTTTTGCACACATGAACTCTAAAATTTTCGTTTGGTGGCAATCTTATATCTTTTTTGTTTACGAGGAAAAATGGGAGAGCACAAGTTTGGACCCAAAAAAAAAAAAATTTGAACATCCCAAATTGAAATGCACAAATGCTGAGAGAGATAATTCCACAAAGCAAAAAGTGATTTTTAAGGATAGGCAAAAAGTGGGTTGGTAAATATCCAACCACTTGAGAATTTGATTTTTTCTAGTCCCCCTAATTTTTTGATCATTAGGCCACTTGCATCCTCAACATGCTTGTGGCATGCACATCCACCACACTTAAAGCATGTTGGGATCAGTTAGAAGTCCCTTTCTTATAAAATTCCACCAAGCTATTTTTAGGGGGTTGTACTAGTGGAATTTCCCAAACATGGATTTTGGGGTACATTTTTAATGCCTGATATAATTATCTATGGTTATCGAAACTTTTTTGAACACATGAACTCTAAAATTTTCGTTTTGTTGCGATCTTATATCTATTTTGTTTACGAGGAAAAATGGGAGAGCACAACTTTGGACCCGAAAAAAAAAAAAAATTTGAACATCCCAAATGGAAATGCACAAATGCTGAGAGAGATAATTCCAAAAAGCAAAAAGTGATTTTTAAGGATAAGCAAAAAGTGGGTTGGTAAATATCCAACCACATGAGAATTGGACTTTTTCAACTCCCCCTAATTTTTGGATCATTAGGCCACTTGCATCCTCAACTTGCTTGTGGCATGCACATCAACCACACATAAAGCATGTTGGGATTAGTTAGAAGTCCCTTTCCTATAAAATTCCACCAAGCTATTATTAGGGGGTTGTACTAGTGGAATTTCCCAAACATGGATTTTGGGGCTCATTTTTAGTGCCTGAAATAATTCTCTATAGTTTTCGAATTTTTTTTGCACACATGAACTCTAAAATTTTCGTTTTGTTGCGATCTTATATCTTTTTTGTTTACGAGGAAAAATGGGAGAGCACAAGTTTGGACCCGAAAAAAAAAAAAATTTGAACATCCCAAATGGAAAAGCACAAATGCTGAGAGAGATAATTCCAAAAAGCAAAAAGTGGGTTGGTAAATATCCAACCACTTGAGAATTTGATTTTTTCTACTCCCCCTAATTTTTGGATCATTAGGCCACTCGCAAACTCAACATGCATGTGGCATGCACATCCACCACACTTAAAGCATGTTGGGATCAGTTAGAAGTCCCTTTCCTATAAAATTCCACCAAGCTATTATTAGGGGGTTGTACTAGTGGAATTTCCCTAACATGGATTTTGGGGTTCATTTGTAGTGCCTGAAATAATTCTCTATAGTTTTCGAATTTTTTTTGCACACATGAACTCTAAAATTTTCGTTTGGTGGCAATCTTATATCTTTTTTGTTTACGAGGAAAAATGGGAGAGCACAAGTTTGGACCCAAAAAAAAAAAATTTGAACATCCCAAATTGAAATGCACAAATGCTGAGAGAGATAATTCCACAAAGCAAAAAGTGATTTTTAAGGATAGGCAAAAAGTGGGTTGGTAAATATCCAACCACTTGAGAATTTGATTTTTTCTAGTCCCCCTAATTTTTTGATCATTAGGCCACTTGCATCCTCAACATGCTTGTGGCATGCACATCCACCACACTTAAAGCATGTTGGGATCAGTTAGAAGTCCCTTTCTTATAAAATTCCACCAAGCTATTTTTAGGGGGTTGTACTAGTGGAATTTCCCAAACATGGATTTTGGGGTACATTTTTAATGCCTGATATAATTATCTATGGTTATCGAAACTTTTTTGAACACATGAACTCTAAAATTTTCGTTTTGTTGCGATCTTATATCTATTTTGTTTACGAGGAAAAATGGGAGAGCACAACTTTGGACCCGAAAAAAAAAAAAAATTTGAACATCCCAAATGGAAATGCACAAATGCTGAGAGAGATAATTCCAAAAAGCAAAAAGTGATTTTTAAGGATAAGCAAAAAGTGGGTTGGTAAATATCCAACCACATGAGAATTGGACTTTTTCAACTCCCCCTAATTTTTGGATCATTAGGCCACTTGCATCCTCAACTTGCTTGTGGCATGCACATCAACCACACATAAAGCATGTTGGGATTAGTTAGAAGTCCCTTTCCTATAAAATTCCACCAAGCTATTATTAGGGGGTTGTACTAGTGGAATTTCCCAAACATGGATTTTGGGGCTCATTTTTAGTGCCTGAAATAATTCTCTATAGTTTTCGAATTTTTTTTGCACACATGAACTCTAAAATTTTCGTTTTGTTGCGATCTTATATCTTTTTTGTTTACGAGGAAAAATGGGAGAGCACAAGTTTGGACCCGAAAAAAAAAAAATTTGAACATCCCAAATGGAAAAGCACAAATGCTGAGAGAGATAATTCCAAAAAGCAAAAAGTGGGTTGGTAAATATCCAACCACTTGAGAATTTGATTTTTTCTACTCCCCCTAATTTTTGGATCATTAGGCCACTTGCAAACTCAACATGCATGTGGCATGCACATCCACCACACTTAAAGCATGTTGGGATCAGTTAGAAGTCCCTTTCCTATAAAATTCCACCAAGCTATTATTAGGGGGTTGTACTAGTGGAATTTCCCTAACATGGATTTTGGGGTTCATTTGTAGTGCCTGAAATAATTCTCTATAGTTTTCGAATTTTTTTTGCACACATGAACTCTAAAATTTTCGTTTGGTGGCAATCTTATATCTTTTTTGTTTACGAGGAAAAATGGGAGAGCACAAGTTTGGACCCAAAAAAAAAAAAATTTGAACATCCCAAATTGAAATGCACAAATGCTGAGAGAGATAATTCCACAAAGCAAAAAGTGATTTTTAAGGATAGGCAAAAAGTGGGTTGGTAAATATCCAACCACTTGAGAATTTGATTTTTTCTAGTCCCCCTAATTTTTTGATCATTAGGCCACTTGCATCCTCAACATGCTTGTGGCATGCACATCCACCACACTTAAAGCATGTTGGGATCAGTTAGAAGTCCCTTTCTTATAAAATTCCACCAAGCTATTTTTAGGGGGTTGTACTAGTGGAATTTCCCAAACATGGATTTTGGGGTACATTTTTAATGCCTGATATAATTATCTATGGTTATCGAAACTTTTTTGAACACATGAACTCTAAAATTTTCGTTTTGTTGCGATCTTATATCTATTTTGTTTACGAGGAAAAATGGGAGAGCACAACTTTGGACCCGAAAAAAAAAAAAAATTTGAACATCCCAAATGGAAATGCACAAATGCTGAGAGAGATAATTCCAAAAAGCAAAAAGTGATTTTTAAGGATAAGCAAAAAGTGGGTTGGTAAATATCCAACCACATGAGAATTGGACTTTTTCAACTCCCCCTAATTTTTGGATCATTAGGCCACTTGCATCCTCAACTTGCTTGTGGCATGCACATCAACCACACATAAAGCATGTTGGGATTAGTTAGAAGTCCCTTTCCTATAAAATTCCACCAAGCTATTATTAGGGGGTTGTACTAGTGGAATTTCCCAAACATGGATTTTGGGGCTCATTTTTAGTGCCTGAAATAATTCTCTATAGTTTTCGAATTTTTTTTGCACACATGAACTCTAAAATTTTCGTTTTGTTGCGATCTTATATCTTTTTTGTTTACGAGGAAAAATGGGAGAGCACAAGTTTGGACCCGAAAAAAAAAAAAATTTGAACATCCCAAATGGAAAAGCACAAATGCTGAGAGAGATAATTCCAAAAAGCAAAAAGTGGGTTGGTAAATATCCAACCACTTGAGAATTTGATTTTTTCTACTCCCCCTAATTTTTGGATCATTAGGCCACTTGCAAACTCAACATGCATGTGGCATGCACATCCACCACACTTAAAGCATGTTGGGATCAGTTAGAAGTCCCTTTCCTATAAAATTCCACCAAGCTATTATTAGGGGGTTGTACTAGTGGAATTTCCCTAACATGGATTTTGGGGTTCATTTGTAGTGCCTGAAATAATTCTCTATAGTTTTCGAATTTTTTTTGCACACATGAACTCTAAAATTTTCGTTTGGTGGCAATCTTATATCTTTTTTGTTTACGAGGAAAAATGGGAGAGCACAAGTTTGGACCCAAAAAAAAAAAATTTGAACATCCCAAATTGAAATGCACAAATGCTGAGAGAGATAATTCCACAAAGCAAAAAGTGATTTTTAAGGATAGGCAAAAAGTGGGTTGGTAAATATCCAACCACTTGAGAATTTGATTTTTTCTAGTCCCCCTAATTTTTTGATCATTAGGCCACTTGCATCCTCAACATGCTTGTGGCATGCACATCCACCACACTTAAAGCATGTTGGGATCAGTTAGAAGTCCCTTTCTTATAAAATTCCACCAAGCTATTTTTAGGGGGTTGTACTAGTGGAATTTCCCAAACATGGATTTTGGGGTACATTTTTAATGCCTGATATAATTATCTATGGTTATCGAAACTTTTTTGAACACATGAACTCTAAAATTTTCGTTTTGTTGCGATCTTATATCTATTTTGTTTACGAGGAAAAATGGGAGAGCACAACTTTGGACCCGAAAAAAAAAAAAAATTTGAACATCCCAAATGGAAATGCACAAATGCTGAGAGAGATAATTCCAAAAAGCAAAAAGTGATTTTTAAGGATAAGCAAAAAGTGGGTTGGTAAATATCCAACCACATGAGAATTGGACTTTTTCAACTCCCCCTAATTTTTGGATCATTAGGCCACTTGCATCCTCAACTTGCTTGTGGCATGCACATCAACCACACATAAAGCATGTTGGGATTAGTTAGAAGTCCCTTTCCTATAAAATTCCACCAAGCTATTATTAGGGGGTTGTACTAGTGGAATTTCCCAAACATGGATTTTGGGGCTCATTTTTAGTGCCTGAAATAATTCTCTATAGTTTTCGAATTTTTTTTGCACACATGAACTCTAAAATTTTTGTTTTGTTGCGATCTTATATCTTTTTTGTTTACGAGGAAAAATGGGAGAGCACAAGTTTGGACCCGAAAAAAAAAAAAAATTTGAACATCCCAAATGGAAAAGCACAAATGCTGAGAGAGATAATTCCAAAAAGCAAAAAGTGGGTTGGTAAATATCCAACCACTTGAGAATTTGATTTTTTCTACTCCCCCTAATTTTTGGATCATTAGGCCACTTGCAAACTCAACATGCATGTGGCATGCACATCCACCACACTTAAAGCATGTTGGGATCAGTTAGAAGTCCCTTTCCTATAAAATTCCACCAAGCTATTATTAGGGGGTTGTACTAGTGGAATTTCCCTAACATGGATTTTGGGGTTCATTTGTAGTGCCTGAAATAATTCTCTATAGTTTTCGAATTTTTTTTGCACACATGAACTCTAAAATTTTCGTTTGGTGGCAATCTTATATCTTTTTTGTTTACGAGGAAAAATGGGAGAGCACAAGTTTGGACCCAAAAAAAAAAAATTTGAACATCCCAAATTGAAATGCACAAATGCTGAGAGAGATAATTCCACAAAGCAAAAAGTGATTTTTAAGGATAGGCAAAAAGTGGGTTGGTAAATATCCAACCACTTGAGAATTTGATTTTTTCTAGTCCCCCTAATTTTTTGATCATTAGGCCACTTGCATCCTCAACATGCTTGTGGCATGCACATCCACCACACTTAAAGCATGTTGGGATCAGTTAGAAGTCCCTTTCTTATAAAATTCCACCAAGCTATTTTTAGGGGGTTGTACTAGTGGAATTTCCCAAACATGGATTTTGGGGTACATTTTTAATGCCTGATATAATTATCTATGGTTATCGAAACTTTTTTGAACACATGAACTCTAAAATTTTCGTTTTGTTGCGATCTTATATCTATTTTGTTTACGAGGAAAAATGGGAGAGCACAACTTTGGACCCGAAAAAAAAAAAAAATTTGAACATCCCAAATGGAAATGCACAAATGCTGAGAGAGATAATTCCAAAAAGCAAAAAGTGATTTTTAAGGATAAGCAAAAAGTGGGTTGGTAAATATCCAACCACATGAGAATTGGACTTTTTCAACTCCCCCTAATTTTTGGATCATTAGGCCACTTGCATCCTCAACTTGCTTGTGGCATGCACATCAACCACACATAAAGCATGTTGGGATTAGTTAGAAGTCCCTTTCCTATAAAATTCCACCAAGCTATTATTAGGGGGTTGTACTAGTGGAATTTCCCAAACATGGATTTTGGGGCTCATTTTTAGTGCCTGAAATAATTCTCTATAGTTTTCGAATTTTTTTTGCACACATGAACTCTAAAATTTTCGTTTTGTTGCGATCTTATATCTTTTTTGTTTACGAGGAAAAATGGGAGAGCACAAGTTTGGACCCGAAAAAAAAAAAAAATTTGAACATCCCAAATGGAAAAGCACAAATGCTGAGAGAGATAATTCCAAAAAGCAAAAAGTGGGTTGGTAAATATCCAACCACTTGAGAATTTGATTTTTTCTACTCCCCCTAATTTTTGGATCATTAGGCCACTTGCAAACTCAACATGCATGTGGCATGCACATCCACCACACTTAAAGCATGTTGGGATCAGTTAGAAGTCCCTTTCCTATAAAATTCCACCAAGCTATTATTAGGGGGTTGTACTAGTGGAATTTCCCTAACATGGATTTTGGGGTTCATTTGTAGTGCCTGAAATAATTCTCTATAGTTTTCGAATTTTTTTTGCACACATGAACTCTAAAATTTTCGTTTGGTGGCAATCTTATATCTTTTTTGTTTACGAGGAAAAATGGGAGAGCACAAGTTTGGACCCAAAAAAAAAAAATTTGAACATCCCAAATTGAAATGCACAAATGCTGAGAGAGATAATTCCACAAAGCAAAAAGTGATTTTTAAGGATAGGCAAAAAGTGGGTTGGTAAATATCCAACCACTTGAGAATTTGATTTTTTCTAGTCCCCCTAATTTTTTGATCATTAGGCCACTTGCATCCTCAACATGCTTGTGGCATGCACATCCACCACACTTAAAGCATGTTGGGATCAGTTAGAAGTCCCTTTCTTATAAAATTCCACCAAGCTATTTTTAGGGGGTTGTACTAGTGGAATTTCCCAAACATGGATTTTGGGGTACATTTTTAATGCCTGATATAATTATCTATGGTTATCAAAACTTTTTTGAACACATGAACTCTAAAATTTTCGTTTTGTTGCGATCTTATATCTATTTTGTTTACGAGGAAAAATGGGAGAGCACAACTTTGGACCCGAAAAAAAAAAAAAATTTGAACATCCCAAATGGAAATGCACAAATGCTGAGAGAGATAATTCCAAAAAGCAAAAAGTGATTTTTAAGGATAAGCAAAAAGTGGGTTGGTAAATATCCAACCACATGAGAATTGGACTTTTTCAACTCCCCCTAATTTTTGGATCATTAGGCCACTTGCATCCTCAACTTGCTTGTGGCATGCACATCAACCACACATAAAGCATGTTGGGATTAGTTAGAAGTCCCTTTCCTATAAAATTCCACCAAGCTATTATTAGGGGGTTGTACTAGTGGAATTTCCCAAACATGGATTTTGGGGCTCATTTTTAGTGCCTGAAATAATTCTCTATAGTTTTCGAATTTTTTTTGCACACATGAACTCTAAAATTTTCGTTTTGTTGCGATCTTATATCTTTTTTGTTTACGAGGAAAAATGGGAGAGCACAAGTTTGGACCCGAAAAAAAAAAAAATTTGAACATCCCAAATGGAAAAGCACAAATGCTGAGAGAGATAATTCCAAAAAGCAAAAAGTGGGTTGGTAAATATCCAACCACTTGAGAATTTGATTTTTTCTACTCCCCCTAATTTTTGGATCATTAGGCCACTTGCAAACTCAACATGCATGTGGCATGCACATCCACCACACTTAAAGCATGTTGGGATCAGTTAGAAGTCCCTTTCCTATAAAATTCCACCAAGCTATTATTAGGGGGTTGTACTAGTGGAATTTCCCTAACATGGATTTTGGGGTTCATTTGTAGTGCCTGAAATAATTCTCTATAGTTTTCGAATTTTTTTTGCACACATGAACTCTAAAATTTTCGTTTGGTGGCAATCTTATATCTTTTTTGTTTACGAGGAAAAATGGGAGAGCACAAGTTTGGACCCAAAAAAAAAAAATTTGAACATCCCAAATTGAAATGCACAAATGCTGAGAGAGATAATTCCACAAAGCAAAAAGTGATTTTTAAGGATAGGCAAAAAGTGGGTTGGTAAATATCCAACCACTTGAGAATTTGATTTTTTCTAGTCCCCCTAATTTTTTGATCATTAGGCCACTTGCATCCTCAACATGCTTGTGGCATGCACATCCACCACACTTAAAGCATGTTGGGATCAGTTAGAAGTCCCTTTCTTATAAAATTCCACCAAGCTATTTTTAGGGGGTTGTACTAGTGGAATTTCCCAAACATGGATTTTGGGGTACATTTTTAATGCCTGATATAATTATCTATGGTTATCGAAACTTTTTTGAACACATGAACTCTAAAATTTTCGTTTTGTTGCGATCTTATATCTATTTTGTTTACGAGGAAAAATGGGAGAGCACAACTTTGGACCCGAAAAAAAAAAAAAATTTGAACATCCCAAATGGAAATGCACAAATGCTGAGAGAGATAATTCCAAAAAGCAAAAAGTGATTTTTAAGGATAAGCAAAAAGTGGGTTGGTAAATATCCAACCACATGAGAATTGGACTTTTTCAACTCCCCCTAATTTTTGGATCATTAGGCCACTTGCATCCTCAACTTGCTTGTGGCATGCACATCAACCACACATAAAGCATGTTGGGATTAGTTAGAAGTCCCTTTCCTATAAAATTCCACCAAGCTATTATTAGGGGGTTGTACTAGTGGAATTTCCCAAACATGGATTTTGGGGCTCATTTTTAGTGCCTGAAATAATTCTCTATAGTTTTCGAATTTTTTTTGCACACATGAACTCTAAAATTTTCGTTTTGTTGCGATCTTATATCTTTTTTGTTTACGAGGAAAAATGGGAGAGCACAAGTTTGGACCCGAAAAAAAAAAAAAATTTGAACATCCCAAATGGAAAAGCACAAATGCTGAGAGAGATAATTCCAAAAAGCAAAAAGTGGGTTGGTAAATATCCAACCACTTGAGAATTTGATTTTTTCTACTCCCCCTAATTTTTGGATCATTAGGCCACTTGCAAACTCAACATGCATGTGGCATGCACATCCACCACACTTAAAGCATGTTGGGATCAGTTAGAAGTCCCTTTCCTATAAAATTCCACCAAGCTATTATTAGGGGGTTGTACTAGTGGAATTTCCCTAACATGGATTTTGGGGTTCATTTGTAGTGCCTGAAATAATTCTCTATAGTTTTCGAATTTTTTTTGCACACATGAACTCTAAAATTTTCGTTTGGTGGCAATCTTATATCTTTTTTGTTTACGAGGAAAAATGGGAGAGCACAAGTTTGGACCCAAAAAAAAAAAATTTGAACATCCCAAATTGAAATGCACAAATGCTGAGAGAGATAATTCCACAAAGCAAAAAGTGATTTTTAAGGATAGGCAAAAAGTGGGTTGGTAAATATCCAACCACTTGAGAATTTGATTTTTTCTAGTCCCCCTAATTTTTTGATCATTAGGCCACTTGCATCCTCAACATGCTTGTGGCATGCACATCCACCACACTTAAAGCATGTTGGGATCAGTTAGAAGTCCCTTTCTTATAAAATTCCACCAAGCTATTTTTAGGGGGTTGTACTAGTGGAATTTCCCAAACATGGATTTTGGGGTACATTTTTAATGCCTGATATAATTATCTATGGTTATCGAAACTTTTTTGAACACATGAACTCTAAAATTTTCGTTTTGTTGCGATCTTATATCTATTTTGTTTACGAGGAAAAATGGGAGAGCACAACTTTGGACCCGAAAAAAAAAAAAAATTTGAACATCCCAAATGGAAATGCACAAATGCTGAGAGAGATAATTCCAAAAAGCAAAAAGTGATTTTTAAGGATAAGCAAAAAGTGGGTTGGTAAATATCCAACCACATGAGAATTGGACTTTTTCAACTCCCCCTAATTTTTGGATCATTAGGCCACTTGCATCCTCAACTTGCTTGTGGCATGCACATCAACCACACATAAAGCATGTTGGGATTAGTTAGAAGTCCCTTTCCTATAAAATTCCACCAAGCTATTATTAGGGGGTTGTACTAGTGGAATTTCCCAAACATGGATTTTGGGGCTCATTTTTAGTGCCTGAAATAATTCTCTATAGTTTTCGAATTTTTTTTGCACACATGAACTCTAAAATTTTCGTTTTGTTGCGATCTTATATCTTTTTTGTTTACGAGGAAAAATGGGAGAGCACAAGTTTGGACCCGAAAAAAAAAAAAAATTTGAACATCCCAAATGGAAAAGCACAAATGCTGAGAGAGATAATTCCAAAAAGCAAAAAGTGGGTTGGTAAATATCCAACCACTTGAGAATTTGATTTTTTCTACTCCCCCTAATTTTTGGATCATTAGGCCACTTGCAAACTCAACATGCATGTGGCATGCACATCCACCACACTTAAAGCATGTTGGGATCAGTTAGAAGTCCCTTTCCTATAAAATTCCACCAAGCTATTATTAGGGGGTTGTACTAGTGGAATTTCCCTAACATGGATTTTGGGGTTCATTTGTAGTGCCTGAAATAATTCTCTATAGTTTTCGAATTTTTTTTGCACACATGAACTCTAAAATTTTCGTTTGGTGGCAATCTTATATCTTTTTTGTTTACGAGGAAAAATGGGAGAGCACAAGTTTGGACCCAAAAAAAAAAAATTTGAACATCCCAAATTGAAATGCACAAATGCTGAGAGAGATAATTCCACAAAGCAAAAAGTGATTTTTAAGGATAGGCAAAAAGTGGGTTGGTAAATATCCAACCACTTGAGAATTTGATTTTTTCTAGTCCCCCTAATTTTTTGATCATTAGGCCACTTGCATCCTCAACATGCTTGTGGCATGCACATCCACCACACTTAAAGCATGTTGGGATCAGTTAGAAGTCCCTTTCTTATAAAATTCCACCAAGCTATTTTTAGGGGGTTGTACTAGTGGAATTTCCCAAACATGGATTTTGGGGTACATTTTTAATGCCTGATATAATTATCTATGGTTATCAAAACTTTTTTGAACACATGAACTCTAAAATTTTCGTTTTGTTGCGATCTTATATCTATTTTGTTTACGAGGAAAAATGGGAGAGCACAACTTTGGACCCGAAAAAAAAAAAAAATTTGAACATCCCAAATGGAAATGCACAAATGCTGAGAGAGATAATTCCAAAAAGCAAAAAGTGATTTTTAAGGATAAGCAAAAAGTGGGTTGGTAAATATCCAACCACATGAGAATTGGACTTTTTCAACTCCCCCTAATTTTTGGATCATTAGGCCACTTGCATCCTCAACTTGCTTGTGGCATGCACATCAACCACACATAAAGCATGTTGGGATTAGTTAGAAGTCCCTTTCCTATAAAATTCCACCAAGCTATTATTAGGGGGTTGTACTAGTGGAATTTCCCAAACATGGATTTTGGGGCTCATTTTTAGTGCCTGAAATAATTCTCTATAGTTTTCGAATTTTTTTTGCACACATGAACTCTAAAATTTTCGTTTTGTTGCGATCTTATATCTTTTTTGTTTACGAGGAAAAATGGGAGAGCACAAGTTTGGACCCGAAAAAAAAAAAAATTTGAACATCCCAAATGGAAAAGCACAAATGCTGAGAGAGATAATTCCAAAAAGCAAAAAGTGGGTTGGTAAATATCCAACCACTTGAGAATTTGATTTTTTCTACTCCCCCTAATTTTTGGATCATTAGGCCACTTGCAAACTCAACATGCATGTGGCATGCACATCCACCACACTTAAAGCATGTTGGGATCAGTTAGAAGTCCCTTTCCTATAAAATTCCACCAAGCTATTATTAGGGGGTTGTACTAGTGGAATTTCCCTAACATGGATTTTGGGGTTCATTTGTAGTGCCTGAAATAATTCTCTATAGTTTTCGAATTTTTTTTGCACACATGAACTCTAAAATTTTCGTTTGGTGGCAATCTTATATCTTTTTTGTTTACGAGGAAAAATGGGAGAGCACAAGTTTGGACCCAAAAAAAAAAAATTTGAACATCCCAAATTGAAATGCACAAATGCTGAGAGAGATAATTCCACAAAGCAAAAAGTGATTTTTAAGGATAGGCAAAAAGTGGGTTGGTAAATATCCAACCACTTGAGAATTTGATTTTTTCTAGTCCCCCTAATTTTTTGATCATTAGGCCACTTGCATCCTCAACATGCTTGTGGCATGCACATCCACCACACTTAAAGCATGTTGGGATCAGTTAGAAGTCCCTTTCTTATAAAATTCCACCAAGCTATTTTTAGGGGGTTGTACTAGTGGAATTTCCCAAACATGGATTTTGGGGTACATTTTTAATGCCTGATATAATTATCTATGGTTATCGAAACTTTTTTGAACACATGAACTCTAAAATTTTCGTTTTGTTGCGATCTTATATCTATTTTGTTTACGAGGAAAAATGGGAGAGCACAACTTTGGACCCGAAAAAAAAAAAAAATTTGAACATCCCAAATGGAAATGCACAAATGCTGAGAGAGATAATTCCAAAAAGCAAAAAGTGATTTTTAAGGATAAGCAAAAAGTGGGTTGGTAAATATCCAACCACATGAGAATTGGACTTTTTCAACTCCCCCTAATTTTTGGATCATTAGGCCACTTGCATCCTCAACTTGCTTGTGGCATGCACATCAACCACACATAAAGCATGTTGGGATTAGTTAGAAGTCCCTTTCCTATAAAATTCCACCAAGCTATTATTAGGGGGTTGTACTAGTGGAATTTCCCAAACATGGATTTTGGGGCTCATTTTTAGTGCCTGAAATAATTCTCTATAGTTTTCGAATTTTTTTTGCACACATGAACTCTAAAATTTTCGTTTTGTTGCGATCTTATATCTTTTTTGTTTACGAGGAAAAATGGGAGAGCACAAGTTTGGACCCGAAAAAAAAAAAAAATTTGAACATCCCAAATGGAAAAGCACAAATGCTGAGAGAGATAATTCCAAAAAGCAAAAAGTGGGTTGGTAAATATCCAACCACTTGAGAATTTGATTTTTTCTACTCCCCCTAATTTTTGGATCATTAGGCCACTTGCAAACTCAACATGCATGTGGCATGCACATCCACCACACTTAAAGCATGTTGGGATCAGTTAGAAGTCCCTTTCCTATAAAATTCCACCAAGCTATTATTAGGGGGTTGTACTAGTGGAATTTCCCTAACATGGATTTTGGGGTTCATTTGTAGTGCCTGAAATAATTCTCTATAGTTTTCGAATTTTTTTTGCACACATGAACTCTAAAATTTTCGTTTGGTGGCAATCTTATATCTTTTTTGTTTACGAGGAAAAATGGGAGAGCACAAGTTTGGACCCAAAAAAAAAAAATTTGAACATCCCAAATTGAAATGCACAAATGCTGAGAGAGATAATTCCACAAAGCAAAAAGTGATTTTTAAGGATAGGCAAAAAGTGGGTTGGTAAATATCCAACCACTTGAGAATTTGATTTTTTCTAGTCCCCCTAATTTTTTGATCATTAGGCCACTTGCATCCTCAACATGCTTGTGGCATGCACATCCACCACACTTAAAGCATGTTGGGATCAGTTAGAAGTCCCTTTCTTATAAAATTCCACCAAGCTATTTTTAGGGGGTTGTACTAGTGGAATTTCCCAAACATGGATTTTGGGGTACATTTTTAATGCCTGATATAATTATCTATGGTTATCGAAACTTTTTTGAACACATGAACTCTAAAATTTTCGTTTTGTTGCGATCTTATATCTATTTTGTTTACGAGGAAAAATGGGAGAGCACAACTTTGGACCCGAAAAAAAAAAAAAATTTGAACATCCCAAATGGAAATGCACAAATGCTGAGAGAGATAATTCCAAAAAGCAAAAAGTGATTTTTAAGGATAAGCAAAAAGTGGGTTGGTAAATATCCAACCACATGAGAATTGGACTTTTTCAACTCCCCCTAATTTTTGGATCATTAGGCCACTTGCATCCTCAACTTGCTTGTGGCATGCACATCAACCACACATAAAGCATGTTGGGATTAGTTAGAAGTCCCTTTCCTATAAAATTCCACCAAGCTATTATTAGGGGGTTGTACTAGTGGAATTTCCCAAACATGGATTTTGGGGCTCATTTTTAGTGCCTGAAATAATTCTCTATAGTTTTCGAATTTTTTTTGCACACATGAACTCTAAAATTTTCGTTTTGTTGCGATCTTATATCTTTTTTGTTTACGAGGAAAAATGGGAGAGCACAAGTTTGGACCCGAAAAAAAAAAAAAATTTGAACATCCCAAATGGAAAAGCACAAATGCTGAGAGAGATAATTCCAAAAAGCAAAAAGTGGGTTGGTAAATATCCAACCACTTGAGAATTTGATTTTTTCTACTCCCCCTAATTTTTGGATCATTAGGCCACTTGCAAACTCAACATGCATGTGGCATGCACATCCACCACACTTAAAGCATGTTGGGATCAGTTAGAAGTCCCTTTCCTATAAAATTCCACCAAGCTATTATTAGGGGGTTGTACTAGTGGAATTTCCCTAACATGGATTTTGGGGTTCATTTGTAGTGCCTGAAATAATTCTCTATAGTTTTCGAATTTTTTTTGCACACATGAACTCTAAAATTTTCGTTTGGTGGCAATCTTATATCTTTTTTGTTTACGAGGAAAAATGGGAGAGCACAAGTTTGGACCCAAAAAAAAAAAATTTGAACATCCCAAATTGAAATGCACAAATGCTGAGAGAGATAATTCCACAAAGCAAAAAGTGATTTTTAAGGATAGGCAAAAAGTGGGTTGGTAAATATCCAACCACTTGAGAATTTGATTTTTTCTAGTCCCCCTAATTTTTTGATCATTAGGCCACTTGCATCCTCAACATGCTTGTGGCATGCACATCCACCACACTTAAAGCATGTTGGGATCAGTTAGAAGTCCCTTTCTTATAAAATTCCACCAAGCTATTTTTAGGGGGTTGTACTAGTGGAATTTCCCAAACATGGATTTTGGGGTACATTTTTAATGCCTGATATAATTATCTATGGTTATCGAAACTTTTTTGAACACATGAACTCTAAAATTTTCGTTTTGTTGCGATCTTATATCTATTTTGTTTACGAGGAAAAATGGGAGAGCACAACTTTGGACCCGAAAAAAAAAAAAAATTTGAACATCCCAAATGGAAATGCACAAATGCTGAGAGAGATAATTCCAAAAAGCAAAAAGTGATTTTTAAGGATAAGCAAAAAGTGGGTTGGTAAATATCCAACCACATGAGAATTGGACTTTTTCAACTCCCCCTAATTTTTGGATCATTAGGCCACTTGCATCCTCAACTTGCTTGTGGCATGCACATCAACCACACATAAAGCATGTTGGGATTAGTTAGAAGTCCCTTTCCTATAAAATTCCACCAAGCTATTATTAGGGGGTTGTACTAGTGGAATTTCCCAAACATGGATTTTGGGGCTCATTTTTAGTGCCTGAAATAATTCTCTATAGTTTTCGAATTTTTTTTGCACACATGAACTCTAAAATTTTCGTTTTGTTGCGATCTTATATCTTTTTTGTTTACGAGGAAAAATGGGAGAGCACAAGTTTGGACCCGAAAAAAAAAAAAATTTGAACATCCCAAATGGAAAAGCACAAATGCTGAGAGAGATAATTCCAAAAAGCAAAAAGTGGGTTGGTAAATATCCAACCACTTGAGAATTTGATTTTTTCTACTCCCCCTAATTTTTGGATCATTAGGCCACTTGCAAACTCAACATGCATGTGGCATGCACATCCACCACACTTAAAGCATGTTGGGATCAGTTAGAAGTCCCTTTCCTATAAAATTCCACCAAGCTATTATTAGGGGGTTGTACTAGTGGAATTTCCCTAACATGGATTTTGGGGTTCATTTGTAGTGCCTGAAATAATTCTCTATAGTTTTCGAATTTTTTTTGCACACATGAACTCTAAAATTTTCGTTTGGTGGCAATCTTATATCTTTTTTGTTTACGAGGAAAAATGGGAGAGCACAAGTTTGGACCCAAAAAAAAAAAATTTGAACATCCCAAATTGAAATGCACAAATGCTGAGAGAGATAATTCCACAAAGCAAAAAGTGATTTTTAAGGATAGGCAAAAAGTGGGTTGGTAAATATCCAACCACTTGAGAATTTGATTTTTTCTAGTCCCCCTAATTTTTTGATCATTAGGCCACTTGCATCCTCAACATGCTTGTGGCATGCACATCCACCACACTTAAAGCATGTTGGGATCAGTTAGAAGTCCCTTTCTTATAAAATTCCACCAAGCTATTTTTAGGGGGTTGTACTAGTGGAATTTCCCAAACATGGATTTTGGGGTACATTTTTAATGCCTGATATAATTATCTATGGTTATCGAAACTTTTTTGAACACATGAACTCTAAAATTTTCGTTTTGTTGCGATCTTATATCTATTTTGTTTACGAGGAAAAATGGGAGAGCACAACTTTGGACCCGAAAAAAAAAAAAAATTTGAACATCCCAAATGGAAATGCACAAATGCTGAGAGAGATAATTCCAAAAAGCAAAAAGTGATTTTTAAGGATAAGCAAAAAGTGGGTTGGTAAATATCCAACCACATGAGAATTGGACTTTTTCAACTCCCCCTAATTTTTGGATCATTAGGCCACTTGCATCCTCAACTTGCTTGTGGCATGCACATCAACCACACATAAAGCATGTTGGGATTAGTTAGAAGTCCCTTTCCTATAAAATTCCACCAAGCTATTATTAGGGGGTTGTACTAGTGGAATTTCCCAAACATGGATTTTGGGGCTCATTTTTAGTGCCTGAAATAATTCTCTATAGTTTTCGAATTTTTTTTGCACACATGAACTCTAAAATTTTCGTTTTGTTGCGATCTTATATCTTTTTTGTTTACGAGGAAAAATGGGAGAGCACAAGTTTGGACCCGAAAAAAAAAAAAAATTTGAACATCCCAAATGGAAAAGCACAAATGCTGAGAGAGATAATTCCAAAAAGCAAAAAGTGGGTTGGTAAATATCCAACCACTTGAGAATTTGATTTTTTCTACTCCCCCTAATTTTTGGATCATTAGGCCACTTGCAAACTCAACATGCATGTGGCATGCACATCCACCACACTTAAAGCATGTTGGGATCAGTTAGAAGTCCCTTTCCTATAAAATTCCACCAAGCTATTATTAGGGGGTTGTACTAGTGGAATTTCCCTAACATGGATTTTGGGGTTCATTTGTAGTGCCTGAAATAATTCTCTATAGTTTTCGAATTTTTTTTGCACACATGAACTCTAAAATTTTCGTTTGGTGGCAATCTTATATTTTTTTTGTTTACGAGGAAAAATGGGAGAGCACAAGTTTGGACCCAAAAAAAAAAAATTTGAACATCCCAAATTGAAATGCACAAATGCCGAGAGAGATAATTCCACAAAGCAAAAAGTGATTTTTAAGGATAGGCAAAAAGTGGGTTGGTAAATATCCAACCACTTGAGAATTTGATTTTTTCTAGTCCCCCTAATTTTTTGATCATTAGGCCACTTGCATCCTCAACATGCTTGTGGCATGCACATCCACCACACTTAAAGCATGTTGGGATCAGTTAGAAGTCCCTTTCTTATAAAATTCCACCAA
This sequence comes from Aristolochia californica, assembly GCF_029961685.1. Classification (NCBI taxonomy): domain Eukaryota; kingdom Viridiplantae; phylum Streptophyta; class Magnoliopsida; order Piperales; family Aristolochiaceae; genus Aristolochia; species Aristolochia californica. Next base: position 20,141,157 of record NW_027182257.1, on the reverse strand, counting down.
GCTATTTTTAGGGGGTTGTACTAGTGGAATTTCCCAAACATGGATTTTGGGGCTCATTTTTAATGCCTGATATAATTATCTATGGTTATCGAAACTTTTTTGAACACATGAACTCTAAAATTTTCGTTTTGTTGCGATCTTATATCTATTTTGTTTACGAGGAAAAATGGGAGAGCACAACTTTGGACCCGAAAAAAAAAAAAAATTTGAACATCCCAAATGGAAATGCACAAATGCTGAGAGAGATAATTCCAAAAAGCAAAAAGTGATTTTTAAGGATAAGCAAAAAGTGGGTTGGTAAATATCCAACCACATGAGAATTGGACTTTTTCAACTCCCCCTAATTTTTGGATCATTAGGCCACTTGCATCCTCAACTTGCTTGTGGCATGCACATCAACCACACATAAAGCATGTTGGGATTAGTTAGAAGTCCCTTTCCTATAAAATTCCACCAAGCTATTATTAGGGGGTTGTACTAGTGGAATTTCCCAAACATGGATTTTGGGGCTCATTTTTAGTGCCTGAAATAATTCTCTATAGTTTTCGAATTTTTTTTGCACACATGAACTCTAAAATTTTCGTTTTGTTGTGATCTTATATCTTTTTTGTTTACGAGCAAAAATGGGAGAGCACAAGTTTGGACCCGAAAAAAAAAAAAAATTTGAACATCCCAAATGGAAAAGCACAAATGCTGAGAGAGATAATTCCAAAAAGCAAAAAGTGGGTTGGTAAATATCCAACCACTTGAGAATTTGATTTTTTCTACTCCCCCTAATTTTTGGATCATTAGGCCACTTGCAAACTCAACATGCATGTGGCATGCACATCCACCACACTTAAAGCATGTTGGGATCAGTTAGAAGTCCCTTTCCTATAAAATTCCACCAAGCTATTATTAGGGGGTTGTACTAGTGGAATTTCCCTAACATGGATTTTGGGGTTCATTTGTAGTGCCTGAAATAATTCTCTATAGTTTTCGAATTTTTTTTGCACACATGAACTCTAAAATTTTCGTTTGGTGGCAATCTTATATCTTTTTTGTTTACGAGGAAAAATGGGAGAGCACAAGTTTGGACCCAAAAAAAAAAAAATTTGAACATCCCAAATTGAAATGCACAAATGCTGAGAGAGATAATTCCACAAAGCAAAAAGTGATTTTTAAGGATAGGCAAAAAGTGGGTTGGTAAATATCCAACCACTTGAGAATTTGATTTTTTCTAGTCCCCCTAATTTTTTGATCATTAGGCCACTTGCATCCTCAACATGCTTGTGGCATGCACATCCACCACACTTAAAGCATGTTGGGATCAGTTAGAAGTCCCTTTCTTATAAAATTCCACCAAGCTATTTTTAGGGGGTTGTACTAGTGGAATTTCCCAAACATGGATTTTGGGGTACATTTTTAATGCCTGATATAATTATCTATGGTTATCGAAACTTTTTTGAACACATGAACTCTAAAATTTTCGTTTTGTTGCGATCTTATATCTATTTTGTTTACGAGGAAAAATGGGAGAGCACAACTTTGGACCCGAAAAAAAAAAAAAATTTGAACATCCCAAATGGAAATGCACAAATGCTGAGAGAGATAATTCCAAAAAGCAAAAAGTGATTTTGAAGGATAAGCAAAAAGTGGGTTGGTAAATATCCAACCACATGAGAATTGGACTTTTTCAACTCCCCCTAATTTTTGGATCATTAGGCCACTTGCATCCTCAACTTGCTTGTGGCATGCACATCAACCACACATAAAGCATGTTGGGATTAGTTAGAAGTCCCTTTCCTATAAAATTCCACCAAGCTATTATTAGGGGGTTGTACTAGTGGAATTTCCCAAACATGGATTTTGGGGCTCATTTTTAGTGCCTGAAATAATTCTCTATAGTTTTCGAATTTTTTTTGCACACATGAACTCTAAAATTTTCGTTTTGTTGCGATCTTATATCTTTTTTGTTTACGAGGAAAAATGGGAGAGCACAAGTTTGGACCCGAAAAAAAAAAAAATTTGAACATCCCAAATGGAAAAGCACAAATGCTGAGAGAGATAATTCCAAAAAGCAAAAAGTGGGTTGGTAAATATCCAACCACTTGAGAATTTGATTTTTTCTACTCCCCCTAATTTTTGGATCATTAGGCCACTTGCAAACTCAACATGCATGTGGCATGCACATCCACCACACTTAAAGCATGTTGGGATCAGTTAGAAGTCCCTTTCCTATAAAATTCCACCAAGCTATTATTAGGGGGTTGTACTAGTGGAATTTCCCTAACATGGATTTTGGGGTTCATTTGTAGTGCCTGAAATAATTCTCTATAGTTTTCGAATTTTTTTTGCACACATGAACTCTAAAATTTTCGTTTGGTGGCAATCTTATATCTTTTTTGTTTACGAGGAAAAATGGGAGAGCACAAGTTTGGACCCAAAAAAAAAAAATTTGAACATCCCAAATTGAAATGCACAAATGCTGAGAGAGATAATTCCACAAAGCAAAAAGTGATTTTTAAGGATAGGCAAAAAGTGGGTTGGTAAATATCCAACCACTTGAGAATTTGATTTTTTCTAGTCCCCCTAATTTTTTGATCATTAGGCCACTTGCATCCTCAACATGCTTGTGGCATGCACATCCACCACACTTAAAGCATGTTGGGATCAGTTAGAAGTCCCTTTCTTATAAAATTCCACCAAGCTATTTTTAGGGGGTTGTACTAGTGGAATTTCCCAAACATGGATTTTGGGGTACATTTTTAATGCCTGATATAATTATCTATGGTTATCGAAACTTTTTTGAACACATGAACTCTAAAATTTTCGTTTTGTTGCGATCTTATATCTATTTTGTTTACGAGGAAAAATGGGAGAGCACAACTTTGGACCCGAAAAAAAAAAAAAATTTGAACATCCCAAATGGAAATGCACAAATGCTGAGAGAGATAATTCCAAAAAGCAAAAAGTGATTTTTAAGGATAAGCAAAAAGTGGGTTGGTAAATATCCAACCACATGAGAATTGGACTTTTTCAACTCCCCCTAATTTTTGGATCATTAGGCCACTTGCATCCTCAACTTGCTTGTGGCATGCACATCAACCACACATAAAGCATGTTGGGATTAGTTAGAAGTCCCTTTCCTATAAAATTCCACCAAGCTATTATTAGGGGGTTGTACTAGTGGAATTTCCCAAACATGGATTTTGGGGCTCATTTTTAGTGCCTGAAATAATTCTCTATAGTTTTCGAATTTTTTTTGCACACATGAACTCTAAAATTTTCGTTTTGTTGCGATCTTATATCTTTTTTGTTTACGAGGAAAAATGGGAGAGCACAAGTTTGGACCCGAAAAAAAAAAAAATTTGAACATCCCAAATGGAAAAGCACAAATGCTGAGAGAGATAATTCCAAAAAGCAAAAAGTGGGTTGGTAAATATCCAACCACTTGAGAATTTGATTTTTTCTACTCCCCCTAATTTTTGGATCATTAGGCCACTTGCAAACTCAACATGCATGTGGCATGCACATCCACCACACTTAAAGCATGTTGGGATCAGTTAGAAGTCCCTTTCCTATAAAATTCCACCAAGCTATTATTAGGGGGTTGTACTAGTGGAATTTCCCTAACATGGATTTTGGGGTTCATTTGTAGTGCCTGAAATAATTCTCTATAGTTTTCGTATTTTTTTTGCACACATGAACTCTAAAATTTTCGTTTGGTGGCAATCTTATATCTTTTTTGTTTACGAGGAAAAATGGGAGAGCACAAGTTTGGACCCAAAAAAAAAAAATTTGAACATCCCAAATTGAAATGCACAAATGCTGAGAGAGATAATTCCACAAAGCAAAAAGTGATTTTTAAGGATAGGCAAAAAGTGGGTTGGTAAATATCCAACCACTTGAGAATTTGATTTTTTCTAGTCCCCCTAATTTTTTGATCATTAGGCCACTTGCATCCTCAACATGCTTGTGGCATGCACATCCACCACACTTAAAGCATGTTGGGATCAGTTAGAAGTCCCTTTCTTATAAAATTCCACCAAGCTATTTTTAGGGGGTTGTACTAGTGGAATTTCCCAAACATGGATTTTGGGGTACATTTTTAATGCCTGATATAATTATCTATGGTTATCGAAACTTTTTTGAACACATGAACTCTAAAATTTTCGTTTTGTTGCGATCTTATATCTATTTTGTTTACGAGGAAAAATGGGAGAGCACAACTTTGGACCCGAAAAAAAAAAAAAATTTGAACATCCCAAATGGAAATGCACAAATGCTGAGAGAGATAATTCCAAAAAGCAAAAAGTGATTTTTAAGGATAAGCAAAAAGTGGGTTGGTAAATATCCAACCACATGAGAATTGGACTTTTTCAACTCCCCCTAATTTTTGGATCATTAGGCCACTTGCATCCTCAACTTGCTTGTGGCATGCACATCAACCACACATAAAGCATGTTGGGATTAGTTAGAAGTCCCTTTCCTATAAAATTCCACCAAGCTATTATTAGGGGGTTGTACTAGTGGAATTTCCCAAACATGGATTTTGGGGCTCATTTTTAGTGCCTGAAATAATTCTCTATAGTTTTCGAATTTTTTTTGCACACATGAACTCTAAAATTTTCGTTTTGTTGCGATCTTATATCTTTTTTGTTTACGAGGAAAAATGGGAGAGCACAAGTTTGGACCCGAAAAAAAAAAAAATTTGAACATCCCAAATGGAAAAGCACAAATGCTGAGAGAGATAATTCCAAAAAGCAAAAAGTGGGTTGGTAAATATCCAACCACTTGAGAATTTGATTTTTTCTACTCCCCCTAATTTTTGGATCATTAGGCCACTTGCAAACTCAACATGCATGTGGCATGCACATCCACCACACTTAAAGCATGTTGGGATCAGTTAGAAGTCCCTTTCCTATAAAATTCCACCAAGCTATTATTAGGGGGTTGTACTAGTGGAATTTCCCTAACATGGATTTTGGGGTTCATTTGTAGTGCCTGAAATAATTCTCTATAGTTTTCGTATTTTTTTTGCACACATGAACTCTAAAATTTTCGTTTGGTGGCAATCTTATATCTTTTTTGTTTACAAGGAAAAATGGGAGAGCACAAGTTTGGACCCAAAAAAAAAAAATTTGAACATCCCAAATTGAAATGCACAAATGCTGAGAGAGATAATTCCACAAAGCAAAAAGTGATTTTTAAGGATAGGCAAAAAGTGGGTTGGTAAATATCCAACCACTTGAGAATTTGATTTTTTCTAGTCCCCCTAATTTTTTGATCATTAGGCCACTTGCATCCTCAACATGCTTGTGGCATGCACATCCACCACACTTAAAGCATGTTGGGATCAGTTAGAAGTCCCTTTCTTATAAAATTCCACCAAGCTATTTTTAGGGGGTTGTACTAGTGGAATTTCCCAAACATGGATTTTGGGGTACATTTTTAATGCCTGATATAATTATCTATGGTTATCGAAACTTTTTTGAACACATGAACTCTAAAATTTTCGTTTTGTTGCGATCTTATATCTATTTTGTTTACGAGGAAAAATGGGAGAGCACAACTTTGGACCCGAAAAAAAAAAAAAATTTGAACATCCCAAATGGAAATGCACAAATGCTGAGAGAGATAATTCCAAAAAGCAAAAAGTGATTTTTAAGGATAAGCAAAAAGTGGGTTGGTAAATATCCAACCACATGAGAATTGGACTTTTTCAACTCCCCCTAATTTTTGGATCATTAGGCCACTTGCATCCTCAACTTGCTTGTGGCATGCACATCAACCACACATAAAGCATGTTGGGATTAGTTAGAAGTCCCTTTCCTATAAAATTCCACCAAGCTATTATTAGGGGGTTGTACTAGTGGAATTTCCCAAACATGGATTTTGGGGCTCATTTTTAGTGCCTGAAATAATTCTCTATAGTTTTCGAATTTTTTTTGCACACATGAACTCTAAAATTTTCGTTTTGTTGCGATCTTATATCTTTTTTGTTTACGAGGAAAAATGGGAGAGCACAAGTTTGGACCCGAAAAAAAAAAAAAATTTGAACATCCCAAATGGAAAAGCACAAATGCTGAGAGAGATAATTCCAAAAAGCAAAAAGTGGGTTGGTAAATATCCAACCACTTGAGAATTTGATTTTTTCTACTCCCCCTAATTTTTGGATCATTAGGCCACTTGCAAACTCAACATGCATGTGGCATGCACATCCACCACACTTAAAGCATGTTGGGATCAGTTAGAAGTCCCTTTCCTATAAAATTCCACCAAGCTATTATTAGGGGGTTGTACTAGTGGAATTTCCCTAACATGGATTTTGGGGTTCATTTGTAGTGCCTGAAATAATTCTCTATAGTTTTCGAATTTTTTTTGCACACATGAACTCTAAAATTTTCGTTTGGTGGCAATCTTATATTTTTTTTGTTTACGAGGAAAAATGGGAGAGCACAAGTTTGGACCCAAAAAAAAAAAAATTTGAACATCCCAAATTGAAATGCACAAATGCCGAGAGAGATAATTCCACAAAGCAAAAAGTGATTTTTAAGGATAGGCAAAAAGTGGGTTGGTAAATATCCAACCACTTGAGAATTTGATTTTTTCTAGTCCCCCTAATTTTTTGATCATTAGGCCACTTGCATCCTCAACATGCTTGTGGCATGCACATCCACCACACTTAAAGCATGTTGGGATCAGTTAGAAGTCCCTTTCTTATAAAATTCCACCAAGCTATTTTTAGGGGGTTGTACTAGTGGAATTTCCCAAACATGGATTTTGGGGCTCATTTTTAATGCCTGATATAATTATCTATGGTTATCGAAACTTTTTTGAACACATGAACTCTAAAATTTTCGTTTTGTTGCGATCTTATATCTATTTTGTTTACGAGGAAAAATGGGAGAGCACAACTTTGGACCCGAAAAAAAAAAAAAATTTGAACATCCCAAATGGAAATGCACAAATGCTGAGAGAGATAATTCCAAAAAGCAAAAAGTGATTTTTAAGGATAAGCAAAAAGTGGGTTGGTAAATATCCAACCACATGAGAATTGGACTTTTTCAACTCCCCCTAATTTTTGGATCATTAGGCCACTTGCATCCTCAACTTGCTTGTGGCATGCACATCAACCACACATAAAGCATGTTGGGATTAGTTAGAAGTCCCTTTCCTATAAAATTCCACCAAGCTATTATTAGGGGGTTGTACTAGTGGAATTTCCCAAACATGGATTTTGGGGCTCATTTTTAGTGCCTGAAATAATTCTCTATAGTTTTCGAATTTTTTTTGCACACATGAACTCTAAAATTTTCGTTTTGTTGCGATCTTATATCTTTTTTGTTTACGAGGAAAAATGGGAGAGCACAAGTTTGGACCCGAAAAAAAAAAAAAATTTGAACATCCCAAATGGAAAAGCACAAATGCTGAGAGAGATAATTCCAAAAAGCAAAAAGTGGGTTGGTAAATATCCAACCACTTGAGAATTTGATTTTTTCTACTCCCCCTAATTTTTGGATCATTAGGCCACTTGCAAACTCAACATGCATGTGGCATGCACATCCACCACACTTAAAGCATGTTGGGATCAGTTAGAAGTCCCTTTCCTATAAAATTCCACCAAGCTATTATTAGGGGGTTGTACTAGTGGAATTTCCCTAACATGGATTTTGGGGTTCATTTGTAGTGCCTGAAATAATTCTCTATAGTTTTCGAATTTTTTTTGCACACATGAACTCTAAAATTTTCGTTTGGTGGCAATCTTATATTTTTTTTGTTTACGAGGAAAAATGGGAGAGCACAAGTTTGGACCCAAAAAAAAAAAATTTGAACATCCCAAATTGAAATGCACAAATGCTGAGAGAGATAATTCCACAAAGCAAAAAGTGATTTTTAAGGATAGGCAAAAAGTGGGTTGGTAAATATCCAACCACTTGAGAATTTGATTTTTTCTAGTCCCCCTAATTTTTTGATCATTAGGCCACTTGCATCCTCAACATGCTTGTGGCATGCACATCCACCACACTTAAAGCATGTTGGGATCAGTTAGAAGTCCCTTTCTTATAAAATTCCACCAAGCTATTTTTAGGGGGTTGTACTAGTGGAATTTCCCAAACATGGATTTTGGGGCTCATTTTTAATGCCTGATATAATTATCTATGGTTATCGAAACTTTTTTGAACACATGAACTCTAAAATTTTCGTTTTGTTGCGATCTTATATCTATTTTGTTTACGAGGAAAAATGGGAGAGCACAACTTTGGACCCGAAAAAAAAAAAAAATTTGAACATCCCAAATGGAAATGCACAAATGCTGAGAGAGATAATTCCAAAAAGCAAAAAGTGATTTTTAAGGATAAGCAAAAAGTGGGTTGGTAAATATCCAACCACATGAGAATTGGACTTTTTCAACTCCCCCTAATTTTTGGATCATTAGGCCACTTGCATCCTCAACTTGCTTGTGGCATGCACATCAACCACACATAAAGCATGTTGGGATTAGTTAGAAGTCCCTTTCCTATAAAATTCCACCAAGCTATTATTAGGGGGTTGTACTAGTGGAATTTCCCAAACATGGATTTTGGGGCTCATTTTTAGTGCCTGAAATAATTCTCTATAGTTTTCGAATTTTTTTTGCACACATGAACTCTAAAATTTTCGTTTTGTTGCGATCTTATATCTTTTTTGTTTACGAGGAAAAATGGGCGAGCACAAGTTTGGACCCGAAAAAAAAAAAAATTTGAACATCCCAAATGGAAAAGCACAAATGCTGAGAGAGATAATTCCAAAAAGCAAAAAGTGGGTTGGTAAATATCCAACCACTTGAGAATTTGATTTTTTCTACTCCCCCTAATTTTTGGATCATTAGGCCACTTGCAAACTCAACATGCATGTGGCATGCACATCCACCACACTTAAAGCATGTTGGGATCAGTTAGAAGTCCCTTTCCTATAAAATTCCACCAAGCTATTATTAGGGGGTTGTACTAGTGGAATTTCCCTAACATGGATTTTGGGGTTTATTTGTAGTGCCTGAAATAATTCTCTATAGTTTTCGAATTTTTTTTGCACACATGAACTCTAAAATTTTCGTTTGGTGGCAATCTTATATCTTTTTTGTTTACGAGGAAAAATGGGAGAGCACAAGTTTGGACCCAAAAAAAAAAAATTTGAACATCCCAAATTGAAATGCACAAATGCTGAGAGAGATAATTCCACAAAGCAAAAAGTGATTTTTAAGGATAGGCAAAAAGTGGGTTGGTAAATATCCAACCACTTGAGAATTTGATTTTTTCTAGTCCCCCTAATTTTTTGATCATTAGGCCACTTGCATCCTCAACATGCTTGTGGCATGCACATCCACCACACTTAAAGCATGTTGGGATCAGTTAGAAGTCCCTTTCTTATAAAATTCCACCAAGCTATTTTTAGGGGGTTGTACTAGTGGAATTTCCCAAACATGGATTTTGGGGTACATTTTTAATGCCTGATATAATTATCTATGGTTATCGAAACTTTTTTGAACACATGAACTCTAAAATTTTCGTTTTGTTGCGATCTTATATCTATTTTGTTTACGAGGAAAAATGGGAGAGCACAACTTTGGACCCGAAAAAAAAAAAAAATTTGAACATCCCAAATGGAAATGCACAAATGCTGAGAGAGATAATTCCAAAAAGCAAAAAGTGATTTTTAAGGATAAGCAAAAAGTGGGTTGGTAAATATCCAACCACATGAGAATTGGACTTTTTCAACTCCCCCTAATTTTTGGATCATTAGGCCACTTGCATCCTCAACTTGCTTGTGGCATGCACATCAACCACACATAAAGCATGTTGGGATTAGTTAGAAGTCCCTTTCCTATAAAATTCCACCAAGCTTTTATTAGGGGGTTGTACTAGTGGAATTTCCCAAACATGGATTTTGGGGCTCATTTTTAGTGCCTGAAATAATTCTCTATAGTTTTCGAATTTTTTTTGCACACATGAACTCTAAAATTTTCGTTTTGTTGCGATCTTATATCTTTTTTGTTTACGAGGAAAAATGGGAGAGCACAAGTTTGGACCCGAAAAAAAAAAAAAATTTGAACATCCCAAATGGAAAAGCACAAATGCTGAGAGAGATAATTCCAAAAAGCAAAAAGTGGGTTGGTAAATATCCAACCACTTGAGAATTTGATTTTTTCTACTCCCCCTAATTTTTGGATCATTAGGCCACTTGCAAACTCAACATGCATGTGGCATGCACATCCACCACACTTAAAGCATGTTGGGATCAGTTAGAAGTCCCTTTCCTATAAAATTCCACCAAGCTATTATTAGGGGGTTGTACTAGTGGAATTTCCCTAACATGGATTTTGGGGTTTATTTGTAGTGCCTGAAATAATTCTCTATAGTTTTCGAATTTTTTTTGCACACATGAACTCTAAAATTTTCGTTTGGTGGCAATCTTATATCTTTTTTGTTTACGAGGAAAAATGGGAGAGCACAAGTTTGGTCCCAAAAAAAAAAAATTTGAACATCCCAAATTGAAATGCACAAATGCTGAGAGAGATAATTCCACAAAGCAAAAAGTGATTTTTAAGGATAGGCAAAAAGTGGGTTGGTAAATATCCAACCACTTGAGAATTTGATTTTTTCTAGTCCCCCTAATTTTTTGATCATTAGGCCACTTGCATCCTCAACATGCTTGTGGCATGCACATCCACCACACTTAAAGCATGTTGGGATCAGTTAGAAGTCCCTTTCTTATAAAATTCCACCAAGCTATTTTTAGGGGGTTGTACTAGTGGAATTTCCCAAACATGGATTTTGGGGCTCATTTTTAATGCCTGATATAATTATCTATGGTTATCGAAACTTTTTTGAACACATGAACTCTAAAATTTTCGTTTTGTTGCGATCTTATATCTATTTTGTTTACGAGGAAAAATGGGAGAGCACAACTTTGGACCCGAAAAAAAAAAAAAATTTGAACATCCCAAATGGAAATGCACAAATGCTGAGAGAGATAATTCCAAAAAGCAAAAAGTGATTTTTAAGGATAAGCAAAAAGTGGGTTGGTAAATATCCAACCACATGAGAATTGGACTTTTTCAACTCCCCCTAATTTTTGGATCATTAGGCCACTTGCATCCTCAACTTGCTTGTGGCATGCACATCAACCACACATAAAGCATGTTGGGATTAGTTAGAAGTCCCTTTCCTATAAAATTCCACCAAGCTATTATTAGGGGGTTGTACTAGTGGAATTTCCCAAACATGGATTTTGGGGCTCATTTTTAGTGCCTGAAATAATTCTCTATAGTTTTCGAATTTTTTTTGCACACATGAACTCTAAAATTTTCGTTTTGTTGCGATCTTATATCTTTTTTGTTTACGAGGAAAAATGGGAGAGCACAAGTTTGGACCCGAAAAAAAAAAAAAATTTGAACATCCCAAATGGAAAAGCACAAATGCTGAGAGAGATAATTCCAAAAAGCAAAAAGTGGGTTGGTAAATATCCAACCACTTGAGAATTTGATTTTTTCTACTCCCCCTAATTTTTGGATCATTAGGCCACTTGCAAACTCAACATGCATGTGGCATGCACATCCACCACACTTAAAGCATGTTGGGATCAGTTAGAAGTCCCTTTCCTATAAAATTCCACCAAGCTATTATTAGGGGGTTGTACTAGTGGAATTTCCCTAACATGGATTTTGGGGTTCATTTGTAGTGCCTGAAATAATTCTCTATAGTTTTCGAATTTTTTTTGCACACATGAACTCTAAAATTTTCGTTTGGTGGCAATCTTATATCTTTTTTGTTTACGAGGAAAAATGGGAGAGCACAAGTTTGGACCCAAAAAAAAAAAATTTGAACATCCCAAATTGAAATGCACAAATGCTGAGAGAGATAATTCCACAAAGCAAAAAGTGATTTTTAAGGATAGGCAAAAAGTGGGTTGGTAAATATCCAACCACTTGAGAATTTGATTTTTTCTAGTCCCCCTAATTTTTTGATCATTAGGCCACTTGCATCCTCAACATGCTTGTGGCATGCACATCCACCACACTTAAAGCATGTTGGGATCAGTTAGAAGTCCCTTTCTTATAAAATTCCACCAAGCTATTTTTAGGGGGTTGTACTAGTGGAATTTCCCAAACATGGATTTTGGGGCTCATTTTTAATGCCTGATATAATTATCTATGGTTATCGAAACTTTTTTGAACACATGAACTCTAAAATTTTCGTTTTGTTGCGATCTTATATCTATTTTGTTTACGAGGAAAAATGGGAGAGCACAACTTTGGACCCGAAAAAAAAAAAAAATTTGAACATCCCAAATGGAAATGCACAAATGCTGAGAGAGATAATTCCAAAAAGCAAAAAGTGATTTTTAAGGATAAGCAAAAAGTGGGTTGGTAAATATCCAACCACATGAGAATTGGACTTTTTCAACTCCCCCTAATTTTTGGATCATTAGGCCACTTGCATCCTCAACTTGCTTGTGGCATGCACATCAACCACACATAAAGCATGTTGGGATTAGTTAGAAGTCCCTTTCCTATAAAATTCCACCAAGCTATTATTAGGGGGTTGTACTAGTGGAATTTCCCAAACATGGATTTTGGGGCTCATTTTTAGTGCCTGAAATAATTCTCTATAGTTTTCGAATTTTTTTTGCACACATGAACTCTAAAATTTTCGTTTTGTTGCGATCTTATATCTTTTTTGTTTACGAGGAAAAGTGGGAGAGCACAAGTTTGGACCCGAAAAAAAAAAAAATTTGAACATCCCAAATGGAAAAGCACAAATGCTGAGAGAGATAATTCCAAAAAGCAAAAAGTGGGTTGGTAAATATCCAACCACTTGAGAATTTGATTTTTTCTACTCCCCCTAATTTTTGGATCATTAGGCCACTTGCAAACTCAACATGCATGTGGCATGCACATCCACCACACTTAAAGCATGTTGGGATCAGTTAGAAGTCCCTTTCCTATAAAATTCCACCAAGCTATTATTAGGGGGGTTGTACTAGTGGAATTTCCCTAACATGGATTTTGGGGTTCATTTGTAGTGCCTGAAATAATTCTCTATAGTTTTCGAATTTTTTTTGCACACATGAACTCTAAAATTTTCGTTTGGTGGCAATCTTATATCTTTTTTGTTTACGAGGAAAAATGGGAGAGCACAAGTTTGGACCCAAAAAAAAAAAATTTGAACATCCCAAATTGAAATGCACAAATGCTGAGAGAGATAATTCCACAAAGCAAAAAGTGATTTTTAAGGATAGGCAAAAAGTGGGTTGGTAAATATCCAACCACTTGAGAATTTGATTTTTTCTAGTCCCCCTAATTTTTTGATCATTAGGCCACTTGCATCCTCAACATGCTTGTGGCATGCACATCCACCACACTTAAAGCATGTTGGGATCAGTTAGAAGTCCCTTTCTTATAAAATTCCACCAAGCTATTTTTAGGGGGTTGTACTAGTGGAATTTCCCAAACATGGATTTTGGGGCTCATTTTTAATGCCTGATATAATTATCTATGGTTATCGAAACTTTTTTGAACACATGAACTCTAAAATTTTCGTTTTGTTGCGATCTTATATCTATTTTGTTTACGAGGAAAAATGGGAGAGCACAACTTTGGACCCGAAAAAAAAAAAAAATTTGAACATCCCAAATGGAAATGCACAAATGCTGAGAGAGATAATTCCAAAAAGCAAAAAGTGATTTTTAAGGATAAGCAAAAAGTGGGTTGGTAAATATCCAACCACATGAGAATTGGACTTTTTCAACTCCCCCTAATTTTTGGATCATTAGGCCACTTGCATCCTCAACTTGCTTGTGGCATGCACATCAACCACACATAAAGCATGTTGGGATTAGTTAGAAGTCCCTTTCCTATAAAATTCCACCAAGCTATTATTAGGGGGTTGTACTAGTGGAATTTCCCAAACATGGATTTTGGGGCTCATTTTTAGTGCCTGAAATAATTCTCTATAGTTTTCGAATTTTTTTTGCACACATGAACTCTAAAATTTTCGTTTTGTTGCGATCTTATATCTTTTTTGTTTACGAGGAAAAATGGGAGAGCACAAGTTTGGACCCGAAAAAAAAAAAAATTTGAACATCCCAAATGGAAAAGCACAAATGCTGAGAGAGATAATTCCAAAAAGCAAAAAGTGGGTTGGTAAATATCCAACCACTTGAGAATTTGATTTTTTCTACTCCCCCTAATTTTTGGATCATTAGGCCACTTGCAAACTCAACATGCATGTGGCATGCACATCCACCACACTTAAAGCATGTTGGGATCAGTTAGAAGTCCCTTTCCTATAAAATTCCACCAAGCTATTATTAGGGGGGTTGTACTAGTGGAATTTCCCTAACATGGATTTTGGGGTTCATTTGTAGTGCCTGAAATAATTCTCTATAGTTTTCGAATTTTTTTTGCACACATGAACTCTAAAATTTTCGTTTGGTGGCAATCTTATATCTTTTTTGTTTACGAGGAAAAATGGGAGAGCACAAGTTTGGACCCAAAAAAAAAAAATTTGAACATCCCAAATTGAAATGCACAAATGCTGAGAGAGATAATTCCACAAAGCAAAAAGTGATTTTTAAGGATAGGCAAAAAGTGGGTTGGTAAATATCCAACCACTTGAGAATTTGATTTTTTCTAGTCCCCCTAATTTTTTGATCATTAGGCCACTTGCATCCTCAACATGCTTGTGGCATGCACATCCACCACACTTAAAGCATGTTGGGATCAGTTAGAAGTCCCTTTCTTATAAAATTCCACCAAGCTATTTTTAGGGGGTTGTACTAGTGGAATTTCCCAAACATGGATTTTGGGGCTCATTTTTAATGCCTGATATAATTATCTATGGTTATCGAAACTTTTTTGAACACATGAACTCTAAAATTTTCGTTTTGTTGCGATCTTATATCTATTTTGTTTACGAGGAAAAATGGGAGAGCACAACTTTGGACCCGAAAAAAAAAAAAAATTTGAACATCCGAAATGGAAATGCACAAATGCTGAGAGAGATAATTCCAAAAAGCAAAAAGTGATTTTTAAGGATAAGCAAAAAGTGGGTTGGTAAATATCCAACCACATGAGAATTGGACTTTTTCAACTCCCCCTAATTTTTGGATCATTAGGCCACTTGCATCCTCAACTTGCTTGTGGCATGCACATCAACCACACATAAAGCATGTTGGGATTAGTTAGAAGTCCCTTTCCTATAAAATTCCACCAAGCTATTATTAGGGGGTTGTACTAGTGGAATTTCCCAAACATGGATTTTGGGGCTCATTTTTAGTGCCTGAAATAATTCTCTATAGTTTTCGAATTTTTTTTGCACACATGAACTCTAAAATTTTCGTTTTGTTGCGATCTTATATCTTTTTTGTTTACGAGGAAAAATGGGAGAGCACAAGTTTGGACCCGAAAAAAAAAAAAAATTTGAACATCCCAAATGGAAAAGCACAAATGCTGAGAGAGATAATTCCAAAAAGCAAAAAGTGGGTTGGTAAATATCCAACCACTTGAGAATTTGATTTTTTCTACTCCCCCTAATTTTTGGATCATTAGGCCACTTGCAAACTCAACATGCATGTGGCATGCACATCCACCACACTTAAAGCATGTTGGGATCAGTTAGAAGTCCCTTTCCTATAAAATTCCACCAAGCTATTATTAGGGGGGTTGTACTAGTGGAATTTCCCTAACATGGATTTTGGGGTTCATTTGTAGTGCCTGAAATAATTCTCTATAGTTTTCGAATTTTTTTTGCACACATGAACTCTAAAATTTTCGTTTGGTGGCAATCTTATATCTTTTTTGTTTACGAGGAAAAATGGGAGAGCACAAGTTTGGACCCAAAAAAAAAAAATTTGAACATCCCAAATTGAAATGCACAAATGCTGAGAGAGATAATTCCACAAAGCAAAAAGTGATTTTTAAGGATAGGCAAAAAGTGGGTTGGTAAATATCCAACCACTTGAGAATTTGATTTTTTCTAGTCCCCCTAATTTTTTGATCATTAGGCCACTTGCATCCTCAACATGCTTGTGGCATGCACATCCACCACACTTGAAGCATGTTGGGATCAGTTAGAAGTCCCTTTCTTATAAAATTCCACCAAGCTATTTTTAGGGGGTTGTACTAGTGGAATTTCCCAAACATGGATTTTGGGGCTCATTTTTAATGCCTGATATAATTATCTATGGTTATCGAAACTTTTTTGAACACATGAACTCTAAAATTTTCGTTTTGTTGCGATCTTATATCTATTTTGTTTACGAGGAAAAATGGGAGAGCACAACTTTGGACCCGAAAAAAAAAAAAAATTTGAACATCCCAAATGGAAATGCACAAATGCTGAGAGAGATAATTCCAAAAAGCAAAAAGTGATTTTTAAGGATAAGCAAAAAGTGGGTTGGTAAATATCCAACCACATGAGAATTGGACTTTTTCAACTCCCCCTAATTTTTGGATCATTAGGCCACTTGCATCCTCAACTTGCTTGTGGCATGCACATCAACCACACATAAAGCATGTTGGGATTAGTTAGAAGTCCCTTTCCTATAAAATTCCACCAAGCTATTATTAGGGGGTTGTACTAGTGGAATTTCCCAAACATGGATTTTGGGGCTCATTTTTAGTGCCTGAAATAATTCTCTATAGTTTTCGAATTTTTTTTGCACACATGAACTCTAAAATTTTCGTTTTGTTGCGATCTTATATCTTTTTTGTTTACGAGGAAAAATGGGAGAGCACAAGTTTGGACCCGAAAAAAAAAAAAATTTGAACATCCCAAATGGAAAAGCACAAATGCTGAGAGAGATAATTCCAAAAAGCAAAAAGTGGGTTGGTAAATATCCAACCACTTGAGAATTTGATTTTTTCTACTCCCCCTAATTTTTGGATCATTAGGCCACTTGCAAACTCAACATGCATGTGGCATGCAGATCCACCACACTTAAAGCATGTTGGGATCAGTTAGAAGTCCCTTTCCTATAAAATTCCACCAAGCTATTATTAGGGGGGTTGTACTAGTGGAATTTCCCTAACATGGATTTTGGGGTTCATTTGTAGAGCCTGAAATAATTCTCTATAGTTTTCGAATTTTTTTTGCACACATGAACTCTAAAATTTTCGTTTGGTGGCAATCTTATATCTTTTTTGTTTACGAGGAAAAATGGGAGAGCACAAGTTTGGACCCAAAAAAAAAAAATTTGAACATCCCAAATTGAAATGCACAAATGCTGAGAGAGATAATTCCACAAAGCAAAAAGTGATTTTTAAGGATAGGCAAAAAGTGGGTTGGTAAATATCCAACCACTTGAGAATTTGATTTTTTCTAGTCCCCCTAATTTTTTGATCATTAGGCCACTTGCATCCTCAACATGCTTGTGGCATGCACATCCACCACACTTAAAGCATGTTGGGATCAGTTAGAAGTCCCTTTCTTATAAAATTCCACCAAGCTATTTTTAGGGGGTTGTACTAGTGGAATTTCCCAAACATGGATTTTGGGGCTCATTTTTAATGCCTGATATAATTATCTATGGTTATCGAAACTTTTTTGAACACATGAACTCTAAAATTTTCGTTTTGTTGCGATCTTATATCTATTTTGTTTACGAGGAAAAATGGGAGAGCACAACTTTGGACCCGAAAAAAAAAAAAAATTTGAACATCCCAAATGGAAATGCACAAATGCTGAGAGAGATAATTCCAAAAAGCAAAAAGTGATTTTTAAGGATAAGCAAAAAGTGGGTTGGTAAATATCCAACCACATGAGAATTGGACTTTTTCAACTCCCCCTAATTTTTGGATCATTAGGCCACTTGCATCCTCAACTTGCTTGTGGCATGCACATCAACCACACATAAAGCATGTTGGGATTAGTTAGAAGTCCCTTTCCTATAAAATTCCACCAAGCTATTATTAGGGGGTTGTACTAGTGGAATTTCCCAAACATGGATTTTGGGGCTCATTTTTAGTGCCTGAAATAATTCTCTATAGTTTTCGAATTTTTTTTGCACACATGAACTCTAAAATTTTCGTTTTGTTGCGATCTTATATCTTTTTTGTTTACGAGGAAAAATGGGAGAGCACAAGTTTGGACCCGAAAAAAAAAAAAAATTTGAACATCCCAAATGGAAAAGCACAAATGCTGAGAGAGATAATTCCAAAAAGCAAAAAGTGGGTTGGTAAATATCCAACCACTTGAGAATTTGATTTTTTCTACTCCCCCTAATTTTTGGATCATTAGGCCACTTGCAAACTCAACATGCATGTGGCATGCACATCCACCACACTTAAAGCATGTTGGGATCAGTTAGAAGTCCCTTTCCTATAAAATTCCACCAAGCTATTATTAGGGGGTTGTACTAGTGGAATTTCCCTAACATGGATTTTGGGGTTCATTTGTAGTGCCTGAAATAATTCTCTATAGTTTTCGAATTTTTTTTGCACACATGAACTCTAAAATTTTCGTTTGGTGGCAATCTTATATCTTTTTTGTTTACGAGGAAAAATGGGAGAGCACAAGTTTGGACCCAAAAAAAAAAAATTTGAACATCCCAAATTGAAATGCACAAATGCTGAGAGAGATAATTCCACAAAGCAAAAAGTGATTTTTAAGGATAGGCAAAAAGTGGGTTGGTAAATATCCAACCACTTGAGAATTTGATTTTTTCTAGTCCCCCTAATTTTTTGATCATTAGGCCACTTGCATCCTCAACATGCTTGTGGCATGCACATCCACCACACTTAAAGCATGTTGGGATCAGTTAGAAGTCCCTTTCTTATAAAATTCCACCAAGCTATTTTTAGGGGGTTGTACTAGTGGAATTTCCCAAACATGGATTTTGGGGCTCATTTTTAATGCCTGATATAATTATCTATGGTTATCGAAACTTTTTTGAACACATGAACTCTAAAATTTTCGTTTTGTTGCGATCTTATATCTATTTTGTTTACGAGGAAAAATGGGAGAGCACAACTTTGGACCCGAAAAAAAAAAAAAATTTGAACATCCCAAATGGAAATGCACAAATGCTGAGAGAGATAATTCCAAAAAGCAAAAAGTGATTTTTAAGGATAAGCAAAAAGTGGGTTGGTAAATATCCAACCACATGAGAATTGGACTTTTTCAACTCCCCCTAATTTTTGGATCATTAGGCCACTTGCATCCTCAACTTGCTTGTGGCATGCACATCAACCACACATAAAGCATGTTGGGATTAGTTAGAAGTCCCTTTCCTATAAAATTCCACCAAGCTATTATTAGGGGGTTGTACTAGTGGAATTTCCCAAACATGGATTTTGGGGCTCATTTTTAGTGCCTGAAATAATTCTCTATAGTTTTCGAATTTTTTTTGCACACATGAACTCTAAAATTTTCGTTTTGTTGCGATCTTATATCTTTTTTGTTTACGAGGAAAAATGGGAGAGCACAAGTTTGGACCCGAAAAAAAAAAAAAATTTGAACATCCCAAATGGAAAAGCACAAATGCTGAGAGAGATAATTCCAAAAAGCAAAAAGTGGGTTGGTAAATATCCAACCATTTGAGAATTTGATTTTTTCTACTCCCCCTAATTTTTGGATCATTAGGCCACTTGCAAACTCAACATGCATGTGGCATGCACATCCACCACACTTAAAGCATGTTGGGATCAGTTAGAAGTCCCTTTCCTATAAAATTCCACCAAGCTATTATTAGGGGGTTGTACTAGTGGAATTTCCCTAACATGGATTTTGGGGTTCATTTGTAGTGCCTGAAATAATTCTCTATAGTTTTCGAATTTTTTTTGCACACATGAACTCTAAAATTTTCGTTTGGTGGCAATCTTATATCTTTTTTGTTTACGAGGAAAAATGGGAGAGCACAAGTTTGGACCCAAAAAAAAAAAATTTGAACATCCCAAATTGAAATGCACAAATGCTGAGAGAGATAATTCCACAAAGCAAAAAGTGATTTTTAAGGATAGGCAAAAAGTGGGTTGGTAAATATCCAACCACTTGAGAATTTGATTTTTTCTAGTCCCCCTAATTTTTTGATCATTAGGCCACTTGCATCCTCAACATGCTTGTGGCATGCACATCCACCACACTTAAAGCATGTTGGGATCAGTTAGAAGTCCCTTTCTTATAAAATTCCACCAAGCTATTTTTAGGGGGTTGTACTAGTGGAATTTCCCAAACATGGATTTTGGGGCTCATTTTTAATGCCTGATATAATTATCTATGGTTATCGAAACTTTTTTGAACACATGAACTCTAAAATTTTCGTTTTGTTGCGATCTTATATCTATTTTGTTTACGAGGAAAAATGGGAGAGCACAACTTTGGACCCGAAAAAAAAAAAAAATTTGAACATCCCAAATGGAAATGCACAAATGCTGAGAGAGATAATTCCAAAAAGCAAAAAGTGATTTTTAAGGATAAGCAAAAAGTGGGTTGGTAAATATCCAACCACATGAGAATTGGACTTTTTCAACTCCCCCTAATTTTTGGATCATTAGGCCACTTGCATCCTCAACTTGCTTGTGGCATGCACATCAACCACACATAAAGCATGTTGGGATTAGTTAGAAGTCCCTTTCCTATAAAATTCCACCAAGCTATTATTAGGGGGTTGTACTAGTGGAATTTCCCAAACATGGATTTTGGGGCTCATTTTTAGTGCCTGAAATAATTCTCTATAGTTTTCGAATTTTTTTTGCACACATGAACTCTAAAATTTTCGTTTTGTTGCGATCTTATATCTTTTTTGTTTACGAGGAAAAATGGGAGAGCACAAGTTTGGACCCGAAAAAAAAAAAAAATTTGAACATCCCAAATGGAAAAGCACAAATGCTGAGAGAGATAATTCCAAAAAGCAAAAAGTGGGTTGGTAAATATCCAACCACTTGAGAATTTGATTTTTTCTACTCCCCCTAATTTTTGGATCATTAGGCCACTTGCAAACTCAACATGCATGTGGCATGCACATCCACCACACTTAAAGCATGTTGGGATCAGTTAGAAGTCCCTTTCCTATAAAATTCCACCAAGCTATTATTAGGGGGTTGTACTAGTGGAATTTCCCTAACATGGATTTTGGGGTTCATTTGTAGTGCCTGAAATAATTCTCTATAGTTTTCGAATTTTTTTTGCACACATGAACTCTAAAATTTTCGTTTGGTGGCAATCTTATATCTTTTTTGTTTACGAGGAAAAATGGGAGAGCACAAGTTTGGACCCAAAAAAAAAAAAATTTGAACATCCCAAATTGAAATGCACAAATGCTGAGAGAGATAATTCCACAAAGCAAAAAGTGATTTTTAAGGATAGGCAAAAAGTGGGTTGGTAAATATCCAACCACTTGAGAATTTGATTTTTTCTAGTCCCCCTAATTTTTTGATCATTAGGCCACTTGCATCCTCAACATGCTTGTGGCATGCACATCCACCACACTTAAAGCATGTTGGGATCAGTTAGAAGTCCCTTTCTTATAAAATTCCACCAAGCTATTTTTAGGGGGTTGTACTAGTGGAATTTCCCAAACATGGATTTTGGGGCTCATTTTTAATGCCTGATATAATTATCTATGGTTATCGAAACTTTTTTGAACACATGAACTCTAAAATTTTCGTTTTGTTGCGATCTTATATCTATTTTGTTTACGAGGAAAAATGGGAGAGCACAACTTTGGACCCGAAAAAAAAAAAAAATTTGAACATCCCAAATGGAAATGCACAAATGCTGAGAGAGATAATTCCAAAAAGCAAAAAGTGATTTTTAAGGATAAGCAAAAAGTGGGTTGGTAAATATCCAACCACATGAGAATTGGACTTTTTCAACTCCCCCTAATTTTTGGATCATTAGGCCACTTGCATCCTCAACTTGCTTGTGGCATGCACATCAACCACACATAAAGCATGTTGGGATTAGTTAGAAGTCCCTTTCCTATAAAATTCCACCAAGCTATTATTAGGGGGTTGTACTAGTGGAATTTCCCAAACATGGATTTTGGGGCTCATTTTTAGTGCCTGAAATAATTCTCTATAGTTTTCGAATTTTTTTTGCACACATGAATTCTAAAATTTTCGTTTTGTTGCGATCTTATATCTTTTTTGTTTACGAGGAAAAATGGGAGAGCACAAGTTTGGACCCGAAAAAAAAAAAAAATTTGAACATCCCAAATGGAAAAGCACAAATGCTGAGAGAGATAATTCCAAAAAGCAAAAAGTGGGTTGGTAAATATCCAACCATTTGAGAATTTGATTTTTTCTACTCCCCCTAATTTTTGGATCATTAGGCCACTTGCAAACTCAACATGCATGTGGCATGCACATCCACCACACTTAAAGCATGTTGGGATCAGTTAGAAGTCCCTTTCCTATAAAATTCCACCAAGCTATTATTAGGGGGTTGTACTAGTGGAATTTCCCTAACATGGATTTTGGGGTTCATTTGTAGTGCCTGAAATAATTCTCTATAGTTTTCGAATTTTTTTTGCACACATGAACTCTAAAATTTTCGTTTGGTGGCAATCTTATATCTTTTTTGTTTACGAGGAAAAATGGGAGAGCACAAGTTTGGACCCAAAAAAAAAAAATTTGAACATCCCAAATTGAAATGCACAAATGCTGAGAGAGATAATTCCACAAAGCAAAAAGTGATTTTTAAGGATAGGCAAAAAGTGGGTTGGTAAATATCCAACCACTTGAGAATTTGATTTTTTCTAGTCCCCCTAATTTTTTGATCATTAGGCCACTTGCATCCTCAACATGCTTGTGGCATGCACATCCACCACACTTAAAGCATGTTGGGATCAGTTAGAAGTCCCTTTCTTATAAAATTCCACCAAGCTATTTTTAGGGGGTTGTACTAGTGGAATTTCCCAAACATGGATTTTGGGGCTCATTTTTAATGCCTGATATAATTATCTATGGTTATCGAAACTTTTTTGAACACATGAACTCTAAAATTTTCGTTTTGTTGCGATCTTATATCTATTTTGTTTACGAGGAAAAATGGGAGAGCACAACTTTGGACCCGAAAAAAAAAAAAATTTGAACATCCCAAATGGAAATGCACAAATGCTGAGAGAGATAATTCCAAAAAGCAAAAAGTGATTTTTAAGGATAAGCAAAAAGTGGGTTGGTAAATATCCAACCACATGAGAATTGGACTTTTTCAACTCCCCCTAATTTTTGGATCATTAGGCCACTTGCATCCTCAACTTGCTTGTGGCATGCACATCAACCACACATAAAGCATGTTGGGATTAGTTAGAAGTCCCTTTCCTATAAAATTCCACCAAGCTATTATTAGGGGGTTGTACTAGTGGAATTTCCCAAACATGGATTTTGGGGCTCATTTTTAGTGCCTGAAATAATTCTCTATAGTTTTCGAATTTTTTTTGCACACATGAACTCTAAAATTTTCGTTTTGTTGCGATCTTATATCTTTTTTGTTTACGAGGAAAAATGGGAGAGCACAAGTTTGGACCCGAAAAAAAAAAAAAATTTGAACATCCCAAATGGAAAAGCACAAATGCTGAGAGAGATAATTCCAAAAAGCAAAAAGTGGGTTGGTAAATATCCAACCACTTGAGAATTTGATTTTTTCTACTCCCCCTAATTTTTGGATCATTAGGCCACTTGCAAACTCAACATGCATGTGGCATGCACATCCACCACACTTAAAGCATGTTGGGATCAGTTAGAAGTCCCTTTCCTATAAAATTCCACCAAGCTATTATTAGGGGGTTGTACTAGTGGAATTTCCCTAACATGGATTTTGGGGTTCATTTGTAGTGCCTGAAATAATTCTCTATAGTTTTCGAATTTTTTTTGCACACATGAACTCTAAAATTTTCGTTTGGTGGCAATCTTATATCTTTTTTGTTTACGAGGAAAAATGGGAGAGCACAAGTTTGGACCCAAAAAAAAAAAAATTTGAACATCCCAAATTGAAATGCACAAATGCTGAGAGAGATAATTCCACAAAGCAAAAAGTGATTTTTAAGGATAGGCAAAAAGTGGGTTGGTAAATATCCAACCACTTGAGAATTTGATTTTTTCTAGTCCCCCTAATTTTTTGATCATTAGGCCACTTGCATCCTCAACATGCTTGTGGCATGCACATCCACCACACTTAAAGCATGTTGGGATCAGTTAGAAGTCCCTTTCTTATAAAATTCCACCAAGCTATTTTTAGGGGGTTGTACTAGTGGAATTTCCCAAACATGGATTTTGGGGTACATTTTTAATGCCTGATATAATTATCTATGGTTATCGAAACTTTTTTGAACACATGAACTCTAAAATTTTCGTTTTGTTGCGATCTTATATCTATTTTGTTTACGAGGAAAAATGGGAGAGCACAACTTTGGACCCGAAAAAAAAAAAAAATTTGAACATCCCAAATGGAAATGCACAAATGCTGAGAGAGATAATTCCAAAAAGCAAAAAGTGATTTTTAAGGATAAGCAAAAAGTGGGTTGGTAAATATCCAACCACATGAGAATTGGACTTTTTCAACTCCCCCTAATTTTTGGATCATTAGGCCACTTGCATCCTCAACTTGCTTGTGGCATGCACATCAACCACACATAAAGCATGTTGGGATTAGTTAGAAGTCCCTTTCCTATAAAATTCCACCAAGCTATTATTAGGGGGTTGTACTAGTGGAATTTCCCAAACATGGATTTTGGGGCTCATTTTTAGTGCCTGAAATAATTCTCTATAGTTTTCGAATTTTTTTTGCACACATGAACTCTAAAATTTTCGTTTTGTTGCGATCTTATATCTTTTTTGTTTACGAGGAAAAATGGGAGAGCACAAGTTTGGACCCGAAAAAAAAAAAAAATTTGAACATCCCAAATGGAAAAGCACAAATGCTGAGAGAGATAATTCCAAAAAGCAAAAAGTGGGTTGGTAAATATCCAACCACTTGAGAATTTGATTTTTTCTACTCCCCCTAATTTTTGGATCATTAGGCCACTTGCAAACTCAACATGCATGTGGCATGCACATCCACCACACTTAAAGCATGTTGGGATCAGTTAGAAGTCCCTTTCCTATAAAATTCCACCAAGCCATTATTAGGGGGTTGTACTAGTGGAATTTCCCTAACATGGATTTTGGGGTTCATTTGTAGTGCCTGAAATAATTCTCTATAGTTTTCGAATTTTTTTTGCACACATGAACTCTAAAATTTTCGTTTGGTGGCAATCTTATATCTTTTTTGTTTACGAGGAAAAATGGGAGAGCACAAGTTTGGACCCAAAAAAAAAAAATTTGAACATCCCAAATTGAAATGCACAAATGCTGAGAGAGATAATTCCACAAAGCAAAAAGTGATTTTTAAGGATAGGCAAAAAGTGGGTTGGTAAATATCCAACCACTTGAGAATTTGATTTTTTCTAGTCCCCCTAATTTTTTTATCATTAGGCCACTTGCATCCTCAACATGCTTGTGGCATGCACATCCACCACACTTAAAGCATGTTGGGATCAGTTAGAAGTCCCTTTCTTATAAAATTCCACCAAGCTATTTTTAGGGGGTTGTACTAGTGGAATTTCCCAAACATGGATTTTGGGGCTCATTTTTAATGCCTGATATAATTATCTATGGTTATCGAAACTTTTTTGAACACATGAACTCTAAAATTTTCATTTTGTTGCGATCTTATATCTATTTTGTTTACGAGGAAAAATGGGAGAGCACAACTTTGGACCCGAAAAAAAAAAAAAATTTGAACATCCCAAATGGAAATGCACAAATGCTGAGAGAGATAATTCCAAAAAGCAAAAAGTGATTTTTAAGGATAAGCAAAAAGTGGGTTGGTAAATATCCAACCACATGAGAATTGGACTTTTTCAACTCCCCCTAATTTTTGGATCATTAGGCCACTTGCATCCTCAACTTGCTTGTGGCATGCACATCAACCACACATAAAGCATGTTGGGATTAGTTAGAAGTCCCTTTCCTATAAAATTCCACCAAGCTATTATTAGGGGGTTGTACTAGTGGAATTTCCCAAACATGGATTTTGGGGCTCATTTTTAGTGCCTGAAATAATTCTCTATAGTTTTCGAATTTTTTTTGCACACATGAACTCTAAAATTTTCGTTTTGTTGCGATCTTATATCTTTTTTGTTTACGAGGAAAAATGGGAGAGCACAAGTTTGGACCCGAAAAAAAAAAAAATTTGAACATCCCAAATGGAAAAGCACAAATGCTGAGAGAGATAATTCCAAAAAGCAAAAAGTGGGTTGGTAAATATCCAACCACTTGAGAATTTGATTTTTTCTACTCCCCCTAATTTTTGGATCATTAGGCCACTTGCAAACTCAACATGCATGTGGCATGCACATCCACCACACTTAAAGCATGTTGGGATCAGTTAGAAGTCCCTTTCCTATAAAATTCCACCAAGCTATTATTAGGGGGTTGTACTAGTGGAATTTCCCTAACATGGATTTTGGGGTTCATTTGTAGTGCCTGAAATAATTCTCTATAGTTTTCGAATTTTTTTTGCACACATGAACTCTAAAATTTTCGTTTGGTGGCAATCTTATATCTATTTTGTTTACGAGGAAAAATGGGAGAGCACAAGTTTGGACCCAAAAAAAAAAAATTTGAACATCCCAAATTGAAATGCACAAATGCTGAGAGAGATAATTCCACAAAGCAAAAAGTGATTTTTAAGGATAGGCAAAAAGTGGGTTGGTAAATATCCAACCACTTGAGAATTTGATTTTTTCTAGTCCCCCTAATTTTTTGATCATTAGGCCACTTGCATCCTCAACATGCTTGTGGCATGCACATCCACCACACTTAAAGCATGTTGGGATCAGTTAGAAGTCCCTTTCTTATAAAATTCCACCAAGCTATTTTTAGGGGGTTGTACTAGTGGAATTTCCCAAACATGGATTTTGGGGCTCATTTTTAGTGCCTGAAATAATTATCTATAGTTTTCGAATTTTTTTTGCACACATGAACTCTAAAATTTTCGTTTTGTTGCGATCTTATATCTATTTTGTTTACGAGGAAAAATGGGAGAGCACAAGTTTGGACCCGAAAAAAAAAAAAATTTGAACATCCCAAATGGAAAAGCACAAATGCTGAGAGAGATAATTCCAAAAAGCAAAAAGTGGGTTGGTAAATATCCAACCACTTGAGAATTTGATTTTTTCTACACCCCCTAATTTTTGGATCATTAGGCCACTTGCAAACATAACATGCATGTGGCATGCACATCCACCACACTTAAAGCATGTTGGGATCAGTTAGAAGTCCCTTTCCTATAAAATTCCACCAAGCTATTATTAGGGGGTTGTACTAGTGGAATTTCCCTAACATGGATTTTGGGGTTCATTTGTAGTGCCTGAAATAATTCTCTATAGTTTTCGAATTTTTTTTGCACACATGAACTCTAAAATTTTCGTTTGGTGGCAATCTTATATCTATTTTGTTTACGAGGAAAAATGGGAGAGCACAAGTTTGGGCCCAAAAAAAAAAAATTTGAACATCCCAAATTGAAATGCACAAATGCTGAGAGAGATAATTCCACAAAGCAAAAAGTGATTTTTAAGGATAGGCAAAAAGTGGGTTGGT
Source organism: Aristolochia californica (assembly GCF_029961685.1). Classification (NCBI taxonomy): domain Eukaryota; kingdom Viridiplantae; phylum Streptophyta; class Magnoliopsida; order Piperales; family Aristolochiaceae; genus Aristolochia; species Aristolochia californica. The sequence continues at coordinate 20,113,550 of NW_027182257.1, read as the reverse complement.
AAATATCCAACCACTTGAGAATTTGATTTTTTCTAGTCCCCCTAATTTTTTGATCATTAGGCCACTTGCATCCTCAACATGCTTGTGGCATGCACATCCACCACACTTAAAGCATGTTGGGATCAGTTAGAAGTCCCTTTCTTATAAAATTCCACCAAGCTATTTTTAGGGGGTTGTACTAGTGGAATTTCCCAAACATGGATTTTGGGGCTCATTTTTAGTGCCTGAAATAATTATCTATGGTTATCGAAACTTTTTTGCACACATGAACTCTAAAATTTTCGTTTTGTTGCGATCTTATATCTATTTTGTTTACGAGGAAAAATGGGAGAGCACAACTTTGGTCCCGAAAAAAAAAAAAAATTTGAACATCCCAAATGGAAATGCACAAATGCTGAGAGAGATAATTCCAAAAAGCAAAAAGTGATTTTTAAGGATAAGCAAAAAGTGGGTTGGTAAATATCCAACCACATGAGAATTGGACTTTTTCAACTCCCCCTAATTTTTGGATCATTAGGCCACTTGCATCCTCAACTTGCTTGTGGCATGCACATCAACCACACATAAAGCATGTTGGGATTAGTTAGAAGTCCCTTTCCTATAAAATTCCACCAAGCTATTATTAGGGGGTTGTACTAGTGGAATTTCCCAAACATGGATTTTGGGGCTCATTTTTAGTGCCTGAAATAATTCTCTATAGTTTTCGAATTTTTTTTGCACACATGAACTCTAAAATTTTCGTTTTGTTGCGATCTTATATCTTTTTTGTTTACGAGGAAAAATGGGAGAGCACAAGTTTGGACCCGAAAAAAAAAAAAAATTTGAACATCCCAAATGGAAAAGCACAAATGCTGAGAGAGATAATTCCAAAAAGCAAAAAGTGGGTTGGTAAATATCCAACCACTTGAGAATTTGATTTTTTCTACTCCCCCTAATTTTTGGATCATTAGGCCACTTGCAAACTCAACATGCATGTGGCATGCACATCCACCACACTTAAAGCATGTTGGGATCAGTTAGAAGTCCCTTTCCTATAAAATTCCACCAAGCTATTATTAGGGGGTTGTACTAGTGGAATTTCCCTAACATGGATTTTGGGGTTCATTTGTAGTGCCTGAAATAATTCTCTATAGTTTTCGAATTTTTTTTGCACACATGAACTCTAAAATTTTCGTTTGGTAGCAATCTTATATCTTTTTTGTTTACGAGGAAAAATGGGAGAGCACAAGTTTGGACCCAAAAAAAAAAAATTTGAACATCCCAAATTGAAATGCACAAATGCTGAGAGAGATAATTCCACAAAGCAAAAAGTGATTTTTATGGATAGGCAAAAAGTGGGTTGGTAAATATCCAACCACTTGAGAATTTGATTTTTTCTAGTCCCCCTAATTTTTTGATCATTAGGCCACTTGCATCCTCAACATGCTTGTGGCATGCACATCCACCACACTTAAAGCATGTTCGGATCAGTTAGAAGTCCCTTTCTTATAAAATTCCACCAAGCTATTTTTAGGGGGTTGTACTAGTGGAATTTCCCCAACATGGATTTTGGGGCTCATTTTTAATGCCTGATATAATTATCTATGGTTATCGAAACTTTTTTGAACACATGAACTCTAAAATTTTCGTTTTCTTGCGATCTTATATCTATTTTGTTTACGAGGAAAAATGGGAGAGCACAACTTTGGACCCGAAAAAAAAAAAAAATTTGAACATCCCAAATGGAAATGCACAAATGCTGAGAGAGATAATTCCAAAAAGCAAAAAGTGATTTTTAAGGATAAGCAAAAAGTGGGTTGGTAAATATCCAACCACATGAGAATTGGACTTTTTCAACTCCCCCTAATTTTTGGATCATTAGGCCACTTGCATCCTCAACTTGCTTGTGGCATGCACATCCACCACACATAAAGCATGTTGGGATTAGTTAGAAGTCCCTTTCCTATAAAATTCCACCAAGCTATTATTAGGGGGTTGTACTAGTGGAATTTCCCAAACATGGATTTTGGGGCTCGTTTTTAGTGCCTGAAATAATTCTCTATAGTTTTCGAATTTTTTTTGCACACATGAACTCTAAAATTTTCGTTTTGTTGCGATCTTATATCTTTTTTGTTTACGAGGAAAAATGGGAGAGCACAAGTTTGGACCCGAAAAAAAAAAAATTTGAACATCCCAAATGGAAAAGCACAAATGCTGAGAGAGATAATTCCAAAAAGCAAAAAGTGGGTTGGTAAATATCCAACCACTTGAGAATTTGATTTTTTCTACTCCCCCTAATTTTTGGATCATTAGGCCACTTGCAAACTCAACATGCATGTGGCATGCACATCCACCACACTTAAAGCATGTTGGGATCAGTTAGAAGTCCCTTTCCTATAAAATTCCACCAAGCTATTATTAGGGGGTTGTACTAGTGGAATTTCCCTAACATGGATTTTGGGGTTCATTTGTAGTGCCTGAAATAATTCTCTATAGTTTTCGAATTTTTTTTGCACACATGAACTCTAAAATTTTCGTTTGGTGGCAATCTTATATCTATTTTGTTTACGAGGAAAAATGGGAGAGCACAAGTTTGGACCCAAAAAAAAAAAATTTGAACATCCCAAATTGAAATGGACAAATGCTGAGAGAGATAATTCCACAAAGCAAAAAGTGATTTTTAAGGATAGGCAAAAAGTGGGTTGGTAAATATCCAACCACTTGAGAATTTGATTTTTTCTAGTCCCCCTAATTTTTTGATCATTAGGCCACTTGCATCCTCAACATGCTTGTGGCATGCACATCCACCACACTTAAACATTGTTGGGATCAGTTAGAAGTCCCTTTCTTATAAAATTCCACCAAGCTATTTTTAGGGGGTTGTACTAGTGGAATTTCCCAAACATGGATTTTGGGGCTCATTTTTAGTGCCTGAAATAATTATCTATAGTTTTCGAATTTTTTTTGCACACATGAACTCTAAAATTTTCGTTTTGTTGCGATCTTATATCTATTTTGTTTACGAGGAAAAATGGGAGAGCACAAGTTTGGACCCGAAAAAAAAAAAAATTTGAACATCCCAAATGGAAAAGCACAAATGCTGAGAGAGATAATTCCAAAAAGCAAAAAGTGGGTTGGTAAATATCCAACCACTTGAGAATTTGATTTTTTCTACTCCCCCTAATTTTTGGATCATTAGGCCACTTGCAAACTCAACATGCATGTGGCATGCACATCCACCACACTTAAAGCATGTTGGGATCAGTTAGATGTCCCTTTCCTATAAAATTCCACCAAGCTATTATTAGGGGGTTGTACTAGTGGAATTTCCCTAACATGGATTTTGGGGTTCATTTGTAGTGCCTGAAATAATTCTCTATAGTTTTCGAATTTTTTTTGCACACATGAACTCTAAAATTTTCGTTTGGTGGCAATCTTATATCTTTTTTGTTTACGAGGAAAAATGGGAGAGCACAAGTTTGGACCCAAAAAAAAAAAATTTGAACATCCCAAATTGAAATGCACAAATGCTGAGAGAGATAATTCCACAAAGCAAAAAGTGATTTTTAAGGATAGGCAAAAAGTGGGTTGGTAAATATCCAACCACTTGAGAATTTGATTTTTTCTAGTCCCCCTAATTTTTTGATCATTAGGCCACTTGCATCCTCAACATGCTTGTGGCATGCACATCCACCACACTTAAAGCATGTTGGGATCAGTTAGAAGTCCCTTTCTTATAAAATTCCACCAAGCTATTTTTAGGGGGTTGTACTAGTGGAATTTCCCAAACATGGATTTTGGGGCTCATTTTTAGTGCCTGAAATAATTATCTATGGTTATCGAAACTTTTTTGCACACATGAACTCTAAAATTTTCGTTTTGTTGCGATCTTATATCTATTTTGTTTACGAGGAAAAATGGGAGAGCACAACTTTGGTCCCGAAAAAAAAAAAAAATTTGAACATCCCAAATGGAAATGCACAAATGCTGAGAGAGATAATTCCAAAAAGCAAAAAGTGATTTTTAAGGATAAGCAAAAAGTGGGTTGGTAAATATCCAACCACATGAGAATTGGACTTTTTCAACTCCCCCTAATTTTTGGATCATTAGGCCACTTGCATCCTCAACTTGCTTGTGGCATGCACATCAACCACACATAAAGCATGTTGGGATTAGTTAGAAGTCCCTTTCCTATAAAATTCCACCAAGCTATTATTAGGGGGTTGTACTAGTGGAATTTCCCAAACATGGATTTTGGGGCTCATTTTTAGTGCCTGAAATAATTCTCTATAGTTTTCGAATTTTTTTTGCACACATGAACTCTAAAATTTTCGTTTTGTTGCGATCTTATATCTTTTTTGTTTACGAGGAAAAATGGGAGAGCACAAGTTTGGACCCGAAAAAAAAAAAAAATTTGAACATCCCAAATGGAAAAGCACAAATGCTGAGAGAGATAATTCCAAAAAGCAAAAAGTGGGTTGGTAAATATCCAACCACTTGAGAATTTGATTTTTTCTACTCCCCCTAATTTTTGGATCATTAGGCCACTTGCAAACTCAACATGCATGTGGCATGCACATCCACCACACTTAAAGCATGTTGGGATCAGTTAGAAGTCCCTTTCCTATAAAATTCCACCAAGCTATTATTAGGGGGTTGTACTAGTGGAATTTCCCTAACATGGATTTTGGGGTTCATTTGTAGTGCCTGAAATAATTCTCTATAGTTTTCGAATTTTTTTTGCACACATGAACTCTAAAATTTTCGTTTGGTGGCAATCTTATATCTTTTTTGTTTACGAGGAAAAATGGGAGAGCACAAGTTTGGACGCAAAAAAAAAAAATTTGAACATCCCAAATTGAAATGCACAAATGCTGAGAGAGATAATTCCACAAAGCAAAAAGTGATTTTTATGGATAGGCAAAAAGTGGGTTGGTAAATATCCAACCACTTGAGAATTTGATTTTTTCTAGTCCCCCTAATTTTTTTATCATTAGGCCACTTGCATCCTCAACATGCTTGTGGCATGCACATCCACCACACTTAAAGCATGTTGGGATCAGTTAGAAGTCCCTTTCTTATAAAATTCCACCAAGCTATTTTTAGGGGGTTGTACTAGTGGAATTTCCCAAACATGGATTTTGGGGCTCATTTTTAATGCCTGATATAATTATCTATGGTTATCGAAACTTTTTTGAACACATGAACTCTAAAATTTTCGTTTTCTTGCGATCTTATATCTATTTTGTTTACGAGGAAAAATGGGAGAGCACAACTTTGGACCCGAAAAAAAAAAAAAATTTGAACATCCCAAATGGAAATGCACAAATGCTGAGAGAGATAATTCCAAAAAGCAAAAAGTGATTTTTAAGGATAAGCAAAAAGTGGGTTGGTAAATATCCAACCACATGAGAATTGGACTTTCTCAACTCCCCCTAATTTTTGGATCATTAGGCCACTTGCATCCTCAACTTGCTTGTGGCATGCACATCCACCACACATAAAGCATGTTGGGATTAGTTAGAAGTCCCTTTCCTATAAAATTCCACCAAGCTATTATTAGGGGGTTGTACTAGTGGAATTTCCCAAACATGGATTTTGGGGCTCATTTTTAGTGCCTGAAATAATTCTCTATAGTTTTCGAATTTTTTTTGCACACATGAACTCTAAAATTTTCGTTTTGTTGCGATCTTATATCTTTTTTGTTTACGAGGAAAAATGGGAGAGCACAAGTTTGGACCCGAAAAAAAAAAAATTTGAACATCCCAAATGGAAAAGCACAAATGCTGAGAGAGATAATTCCAAAAAGCAAAAAGTGGGTTGGTAAATATCCAACCACTTGAGAATTTGATTTTTTCTACTCCCCCTAATTTTTGGATCATTAGGCCACTTGCAAACTCAACATGCATGTGGCATGCACATCCACCACACTTAAAGCATGTTGGGATCAGTTAGAAGTCCCTTTCCTATAAAATTCCACCAAGCTATTATTAGGGGGTTGTACTAGTGGAATTTCCCTAACATGGATTTTGGGGTTCATTTGTAGTGCCTGAAATAATTCTCTATAGTTTTCGAATTTTTTTTGCACACATGAACTCTAAAATTTTCGTTTGGTGGCAATCTTATATCTATTTTGTTTACGAGGAAAAATGGGAGAGCACAAGTTTGGACCCAAAAAAAAAAAATTTGAACATCCCAAATTGAAATGCACAAATGCTGAGAGAGATAATTCCACAAAGCAAAAAGTGATTTTTAAGGATAGGCAAAAAGTGGGTTGGTAAATATCCAACCACTTGAGAATTTGATTTTTTCTAGTCCCCCTAATTTTTTGATCATTAGGCCACTTGCATCCTCAACATGCTTGTGGCATGCACATCCACCACACTTAAAGCATGTTGGGATCAGTTAGAAGTCCCTTTCTTATAAAATTCCACCAAGCTATTTTTAGGGGGTTGTACTAGTGGAATTTCCCAAACATGGATTTTGGGGCTCATTTTTAGTGCCTGAAATAATTATCTATAGTTTTCGAATTTTTTTTGCACACATGAACTCTAAAATTTTCGTTTTGTTGCGATCTTATATCTATTTTGTTTACGAGGAAAAATGGGAGAGCACAAGTTTGGACCCGAAAAAAAAAAAATTTTGAACATCCCAAATGGAAAAGCACAAATGCTGAGAGAGATAATTCCAAAAAGCAAAAAGTGGGTTGGTAAATATCCAACCACTTGAGAATTTGATTTTTTCTACTCCCCCTAATTTTTGGATCGTTAGGCCACTTGCAAACTCAACATGCATGTGGCATGCACATCCACCACACTTAAAGCATGTTGGGATCAGTTAGAAGTCCCTTTCCTATAAAATTCCACCAAGCTATTATTAGGGGGTTGTACTAGTGGAATTTCCCTAACATGGATTTTGGGGTTCATTTGTAGTGCCTGAAATAATTCTCTATAGTTTTCGAATTTTTTTTGCACACATGAACTCTAAAATTTTCGTTTGGTGGCAATCTTATATCTATTTTGTTTACGAGGAAAAATGGGAGAGCACAAGTTTGGACCCAAAAAAAAAAATTTGAACATCCCAAATTGAAATGCACAAATGCTGAGAGAGATAATTCCACAAAGCAAAAAGTGATTTTTAAGGATAGGCAAAAAGTGGGTTGGTAAATATCCAACCACTTGAGAATTTGATTTTTTCTAGTCCCCCTAATTTTTTGATCATTAGGCCACTTGCATCCTCAACATGCTTGTGGCATGCACATCCACCACACTTAAAGCATGTTGGGATCAGTTAGAAGTCCCTTTCTTATAAAATTCCACCAAGCTATTTTTAGGGGGTTGTACTAGTGGAATTTCCCAAACATGGATTTTGGGGCTCATTTTTAGTGCCTGAAATAATTATCTATGGTTATCGAAACTTTTTTGCACACATGAACTCTAAAATTTTCGTTTTGTTGCGATCTTATATCTATTTTGTTTACGAGGAAAAATGGGAGAGCACAACTTTGGTCCCGAAAAAAAAAAAAAATCTGAACATCCCAAATGGAAATGCACAAATGCTGAGAGAGATAATTCCAAAAAGCAAAAAGTGATTTTTAAGGATAAGCAAAAAGTGGGTTGGTAAATATCCAACCACATGAGAATTGGACTTTTTCATGTCCCCCTAATTTTTGGATCATTAGGCCACTTGCATCCTCAACTTGCTTGTGGCATGCACATCAACCACACATAAAGCATGTTGGGATTAGTTAGAAGTCCCTTTCCTATAAAATTCCACCAAGCTATTATTAGGGGGTTGTACTAGTGGAATTTCCCAAACATGGATTTTGGGGCTCATTTTTAGTGCCTGAAATAATTCTCTATAGTTTTCGAATTTTTTTTGCACACATGAACTCTAAAATTTTCGTTTTGTTGCGATCTTATATCTTTTTTGTTTACGAGGAAAAATGGGAGAGCACAAGTTTGGACCCGAAAAAAAAAAAAAATTGAACATCCCAAATGGAAAAGCACAAATGCTGAGAGAGATAATTCCAAAAAGCAAAAAGTGGGTTGGTAAATATCCAACCACTTGAGAATTTGATTTTTTCTACTCCCCCTAATTTTTGGATCATTAGGCCACTTGCAAACTCAACATGCATGTGGCATGCACATCCACCACACTTAAAGCATGTTGGGATCAGTTAGAAGTCCCTTTCCTATAAAATTCCACCAAGCTATTATTAGGGGGTTGTACTAGTGGAATTTCCCTAACATGGATTTTGGGGTTCATTTGTAGTGCCTGAAATAATTCTCTATAGTTTTCGAATTTTTTTTGCACACATGAACTCTAAAATTTTCGTTTGGTGGCAATCTTATATCTTTTTTGTTTACGAGGAAAAATGGGAGAGCACAAGTTTGGACCCAAAAAAAAAAAATTTGAACATCCCAAATTGAAATGCACAAATGCTGAGAGAGATAATTCCACAAAGCAAAAAGTGATTTTTAAGGATAGGCAAAAAGTGGGTTGGTAAATATCCAACCACTTGAGAATTTGATTTTTTCTAGTCCCCCTAATTTTTTGATCATTAGGCCACTTGCATCCTCAACATGCTTGTGGCATGCACATCCACCACACTTAAAGCATGTTGGGATCAGTTAGAAGTCCCTTTCTTATAAAATTCCACCAAGCTATTTTTAGGGGGTTGTACTAGTGGAATTTCCCAAACATGGATTTTGGGGTACATTTTTAATGCCTGATATAATTATCTATGGTTATCGAAACTTTTTTGCACACATGAACTCTAAAAGTTTCGTTTTGTTGCGATCTTATATCTATTTTGTTTACGAGGAAAAATGGGAGAGCACAACTTTGGACCCGAAAAAAAAAAAAAATTTGAACATCCCAAATGGAAATGCACAAATGCTGAGAGAGATAATTCCAAAAAGCAAAAAGTGATTTTTAAGGATAAGCAAAAAGTGGGTTGGTAAATATCCAACCACATGAGAATTGGATTTTTTCAACTCCCCCTAATTTTTGGATCATTAGGCCACTTGCATCCTCAACTTGCTTGTGGCATGCACATCCACCACACTTAAAGCATGTTGGGATCAGTTAGAAGTCCCTTTCTTATAAAATTCCACCAAGCTATTTTTAGGGGGTTGTACTAGTGGAATTTCCCAAACATGGATTTTGGGGCTCATTTTTAGTGCCTGAAATAATTATCTATGGTTATCGAAACTTTTTTGCACACATGAACTCTAAAATTTTCGTTTTGTTGCGATCTTATATCTATTTTGTTTACGAGGAAAAATGGGAGAGCACAACTTTGGTCCCGAAAAAAAAAAAAAATTTGAACATCCCAAATGGAAATGCACAAATGCTGAGAGAGATAATTCCAAAAAGCAAAAAGTGATTTTTAAGGATAAGCAAAAAGTGGGTTGGTAAATATCCAACCACATGAGAATTGGACTTTTTCAACTCCCCCTAATTTTTGGATCATTAGGCCACTTGCATCCTCAACTTGCTTGTGGCATGCACATCCACCACACATAAAGCATGTTGGGATCAGTTAGAAGTCCCTTTCCTATAAAATTCCACCAAGCTATTATTAGGGGGTTGTACTAGTGGAATTTCCCAAACATGGATTTTGGGGCTCATTTTTAGTGCCTGAAATAATTCTCTATAGTTTTCGAATTTTTTTTGCACACATGAACTCTAAAATTTTCGTTTTGTTGCGATCTTATATCTTTTTTGTTTACGAGGAAAAATGGGAGAGCACAAGTTTGGACCCGAAAAAAAAAAAAATTTGAACATCCCAAATGGAAAAGCACAAATGCTGAGAGAGATAATTCCAAAAAGCAAAAAGTGGGTTGGTAAATATCCAACCACTTGAGATTTTGATTTTTTCTACTCCCCCTAATTTTTGGATCATTAGGCCACTTGCAAACTCAACATGCATGTGGCATGCACATCCACCACACTTAAAGCATGTTGGGATCAGTTAGAAGTCCCTTTGCTATAAAATTCCACCAAGCTATTATTAGGGGGTTGTACTAGTGGAATTTCCCTAACATGGATTTTGGGGTTCATTTGTAGTGCCTGAAATAATTCTCTATAGTTTTCGAATTTTTTTTGCACACATGAACTCTAAAATTTTCGTTTGGTGGCAATCTTATATCTTTTTTGTTTACGAGGAAAAATGGGAGAGCACAAGTTTGGACCCAAAAAAAAAAAATTTGAACATCCCAAATTGAAATGCACAAATGCTGAGAGAGATAATTCCACAAAGCAAAAAGTGATTTTTAAGGATAGGCAAAAAGTGGGTTGGTAAATATCCAACCACTTGAGAATTTGATTTTTTCTAGTCCCCCTAATTTTTTGATCATTAGGCCACTTGCATCCTCAACATGCTTGTGGCATGCACATCCACCACACTTAAAGCATGTTGGGATCAGTTAGAAGTCCCTTTCTTATAAAATTCCACCAAGCTATTTTTAGGGGGTTGTACTAGTGGAATTTCCCAAACATGGATTTTGGGGCTCATTTTTAGTGCCTGAAATAATTATCTATAGTTTTCGAATTTTTTTTGCACACATGAACTCTAAAATTTTCGTTTTGTTGCGATCTTATATCTATTTTGTTTACGAGGAAAAATGGGAGAGCACAAGTTTGGACCCGAAAAAAAAAAAAATTTGAACATCCCAAATGGAAAAGCACAAATGCTGAGAGAGATAATTCCAAAAAGCAAAAAGTGGGTTGGTAAATATCCAACCACTTGAGAATTTGATTTTTTCTACTCCCCCTAATTTTTGGATCATTAGGCCACTTGCAAACTCAACATGCATGTGGCATGCACATCCACCACACTTAAAGCATGTTGGGATCAGTTAGAAGTCCCTTTCCTATAAAATTCCACCAAGCTATTATTAGGGGGTTGTACTAGTGGAATTTCCCTAACATGGATTTTGGGGTTCATTTGTAGTGCCTGAAATAATTCTCTATAGTTTTCGAATTTTTTTTGCACACATGAACTCTAAAATTTTCGTTTGGTGGCAATCTTATATCTTTTTTGTTTACGAGGAAAAATGGGAGAGCACAAGTTTGGACCCAAAAAAAAAAAATTTGAACATCCCAAATTGAAATGCACAAATGCTGAGAGAGATAATTCCACAAAGCAAAAAGTGATTTTTAAGGATAGGCAAAAAGTGGGTTGGTAAATATCCAACCACTTGAGAATTTGATTTTTTCTAGTCCCCCAAATTTTTTGATCATTAGGCCACTTGCATCCTCAACATGCTTGTGGCATGCACATCCACCACACTTAAAGCATGTTGGGATCAGTTAGAAGTCCCTTTCTTATAAAATTCCACCAAGCTATTTTTAGGGGGTTGTACTAGTGGAATTTCCCAAACATGGATTTTGGGGCTCATTTTTAGTGCCTGAAATAATTATCTATGGTTATCGAAACTTTTTTGCACACATGAACTCTAAAATTTTCGTTTTGTTGCGATCTTATATCTATTTTGTTTACGAGGAAAAATGGGAGAGCACAACTTTGGTCCCGAAAAAAAAAAAAATTTGAACATCCCAAATGGAAATGCACAAATGCTGAGAGAGATAATTCCAAAAAGCAAAAAGTGATTTTTAAGGATAAGCAAAAAGTGGGTTGGTAAATATCCAACCACATGAGAATTGGACTTTTTCAAGTCCCCCTAATTTTTGGATCATTAGGCCACTTGCATCCTCAACTTGCTTGTGGCATGCACATCAACCACACATAAAGCATGTTGGGATTAGTTAGAAGTCCCTTTCCTATAAAATTCCACCAAGCTATTATTAGGGGGTTGTACTAGTGGAATTTCCCAAACATGGATTTTGGGGCTCATTTTTAGTGCCTGAAATAATTCTCTATAGTTTTCGAATTTTTTTTGCACACATGAACTCTAAAATTTTCGTTTTGTTGCGATCTTATATCTTTTTTGTTTACGAGGAAAAATGGGAGAGCACAAGTTTGGACCCGAAAAAAAAAAAAAATTGAACATCCCAAATGGAAAAGCACAAATGCTGAGAGTGATAATTCCAAAAAGCAAAAAGTGGGTTGGTAAATATCCAACCACTTGAGAATTTGATTTTTTCTACTCCCCCTAATTTTTGGATCATTAGGCCACTTGCAAACTCAACATGCATGTGGCATGCACATCCACCACACTTAAAGCATGTTGGGATCAGTTAGAAGTCCCTTTCCTATAAAATTCCACCAAGCTATTATTAGGGGGTTGTACTAGTGGAATTTCCCTAACATGGATTTTGGGGTTCATTTGTAGTGCCTGAAATAATTCTCTATAGTTTTCGAATTTTTTTTGCACACATGAACTCTAAAATTTTCGTTTGGTGGCAATCTTATATCTTTTTTGTTTACGAGGAAAAATGGGAGAGCACAAGTTTGGACCCAAAAAAAAAAAATTTGAACATCCCAAATTGAAATGCACAAATGCTGAGAGAGATAATTCCACAAAGCAAAAAGTGATTTTTAAGGATAGGCAAAAAGTGGGTTGGTAAATATCCAACCACTTGAGAATTTGATTTTTTCTAGTCCCCCTAATTTTTTGATCATTAGGCCACTTGCATCCTCAACATGCTTGTGGCATGCACATCCACCACACTTAAAGCATGTTGGGATCAGTTAGAAGTCCCTTTCTTATAAAATTCCACCAAGCTATTTTTAGGGGGTTGTACTAGTGGAATTTCCCAAACATGGATTTTGGGGTACATTTTTAATGCCTGATATAATTATCTATGGTTATCGAAACTTTTTTGCACACATGAACTCTAAAAGTTTCGTTTTGTTGCGATCTTATATCTATTTTGTTTACGAGGAAAAATGGGAGAGCACAACTTTGGACCCGAAAAAAAAAAAAAATTTGAACATCCCAAATGGAAATGCACAAATGCTGAGAGAGATAATTCCAAAAAGCAAAAAGTGATTTTTAAGGATAAGCAAAAAGTGGGTTGGTAAATATCCAACCACATGAGAATTGGATTTTTTCAACTCCCCCTAATTTTTGGATCATTAGGCCACTTGCATCCTCAACTTGCTTGTGGCATGCACATCCACCACACATAAAGCATGTTGGGATCAGTTAGAAGTCCCTTTCCTATAAAATTCCTCCAAGCTATTATTAGGGGGTTGTACTAGTGGAATTTCCCAAACATGGATTTTGGGGCTCATTTTTAGTGCCTGAAATAATTCTCTATAGTTTTCGAATTTTTTTTGCACACATGAACTCTAAAATTTTCGTTTTGTTGCGATCTTATATCTTTTTTGTTTACGAGGAAAAATGGGAGAGCACAAGTTTGGACCCGAAAAAAAAAAAAATTTGAACATCCCAAATGGAAAAGCACAAATGCTGAGAGAGATAATTCCAAAAAGCAAAAAGTGGGTTGGTAAATATCCAACCACTTGAGAATTTGATTTTTTCTACTCCCCCTAATTTTTGGATCATTAGGCCACTTGCAAACTCAACATGCATGTGGCATGCACATCCACCACACTTAAAGCATGTTGGGATCAGTTAGAAGTCCCTTTCCTATAAAATTCCACCAAGCTATTATTAGGGGGTTGTACTAGTGGAATTTCCCTAACATGGATTTTGGGGTTCATTTGTAGTGCCTGAAATAATTCTCTATAGTTTTCGAATTTTTTTTGCACACATGAACTCTAAAATTTTCGTTTGGTGGCAATCTTATATCTTTTTTGTTTACGAGGAAAAATGGGAGAGCACAAGTTTGGACCCAAAAAAAAAAAAATTTGAACATCCCAAATTGAAATGCACAAATGCTGAGAGAGATAATTCCACAAAGCAAAAAGTGATTTTTAAGGATAGGCAAAAAGTGGGTTGGTAAATATCCAACCACTTGAGAATTTGATTTTTTCTAGTCCCCCTAATTTTTTGATCATTAGGCCACTTGCATCCTCAACATGCTTGTGGCATGCACATCCACCACACTTAAAGCATGTTGGGATCAGTTAGAAGTCCCTTTCTTATAAAATTCCACCAAGCTATTTTTAGGGGGTTGTACTAGTGGAATTTCCTAAACATGGATTTTGGGGTACATTTTTAATGCCTGATATAATTATCTATGGTTATCGAAACTTTTTTGAACACATGAACTCTAAAATTTTCGTTTTGTTGCGATCTTATATCTATTTTGTTTACGAGGAAAAATGGGAGAGCACAACTTTGGACCCGAAAAAAAAAAAAAATTTGAACATCCCAAATGGAAATGCACAAATGCTGAGAGAGATAATTCCAAAAAGCAAAAAGTGATTTTTAAGGATAAGCAAAAAGTGGGTTGGTAAATATCCAACCACATGAGAATTGGACTTTTTCAACTCCCCCTAATTTTTGGATCATTAGGCCACTTGCATCCTCAACTTGCTTGTGGCATGCACATCCACCACACATAAAGCATGTTGGGATCAGTTAGAAGTCCCTTTCCTATAAAATTCCACCAAGCTATTATTAGGGGGTTGTACTAGTGGAATTTCCCAAACTTGGATTTTGGGGCTCATTTTTAGTGCCTGAAATAATTCTCTATAGTTTTCGAATTTTTTTTGCACACATGAACTCTAAAATTTTCGTTTTGTTGCGATCTTATATCTTTTTTGTTTACGAGGAAAAATGGGAGAGCACAAGTTTGGACCCGAAAAAAAAAAAAATTTGAACATCCCAAATGGAAAAGCACAAATGCTGAGAGAGATAATTCCAAAAAGCAAAAAGTGGGTTGGTAAATATCCAACCACTTGAGAATTTGATTTTTTCTACTCCCCCAAATTTTTGGATCATTAGGCCACTTGCAAACTCAACATGCATGTGGCATGCACATCCACCACACTTAAAGCATGTTGGGATCAGTTAGAAGTCCCTTTCGTATAAAATTCCACCAAGCTATTATTAGGGGGTTGTACTAGTGGAATTTCCCTAACATGGATTTTGGGGTTCATTTGTAGTGCCTGAAATAATTCTCTATAGTTTTCGAATTTTTTTTGCACACATGAACTCTAAAATTTTCGTTTGGTGGCAATCTTATATCTTTTTTGTTTACGAGGAAAAATGGGAGAGCACAAGTTTGGACCCAAAAAAAAAAAATTTGAACATCCCAAATTGAAATGCACAAATGCTGAGAGAGATAATTCCACAAAGCAAAAAGTGATTTTTAAGGATAGGCAAAAAGTGGGTTGGTAAATATCCAACCACTTGAGAATTTGATTTTTTCTAGTCCCCCTAATTTTTTGATCATTAGGCCACTTGCATCCTCAACATGCTTGTGGCATGCACATCCACCACACTTAAAGCATGTTGGGATCAGTTAGAAGTCCCTTTCTTATAAAATTCCACCAAGCTATTTTTAGGGGGTTGTACTAGTGGAATTTCCCAAACATGGATTTTGGGGTACATTTTTAATGCCTGATATAATTATCTATGGTTATCGAAACTTTTTTGAACACATGAACTCTAAAAGTTTCGTTTTGTTGCGATCTTATATCTATTTTGTTTACGAGGAAAAATGGGAGAGCACAACTTTGGACCCGAAAAAAAAAAAAAATTTGAACATCCCAAATGGAAATGCACAAATGCTGAGAGAGATAATTCCAAAAAGCAAAAAGTGATTTTTAAGGATAAGCAAAAAGTGGGTTGGTAAATATCCAACCACATGAGAATTGGACTTTTTCAACTCCCCCTAATTTTTGGATCATTAGGCCACTTGCATCCTCAACTTGCTTGTGGCATGCACATCCACCACACATAAAGCATGTTGGGATCAGTTAGAAGTCCCTTTCCTATAAAATTCCACCAAGCTATTATTAGGGGGTTGTACTAGTGGAATTTCCCAAACATGGATTTTGGGGCTCATTTTTAGTGCCTGAAATAATTCTCTATAGTTTTCGAATTTTTTTTGCACACATGAACTCTAAAATTTTCGTTTTGTTGCGATCTTATATCTTTTTTGTTTATGAGGAAAAATGGGAGAGCACAAGTTTGGACCCGAAAAAAAAAAAATTTTGAACAACCCAAATGGAAAAGCACAAATGCTGAGAGAGATAATTCCAAAAAGCAAAAAGTGGGTTGGTAAATATCCAACCACTTGAGAATTTGATTTTTTCTACTCCCCCTAATTTTTGGATCATTAGGCCACTTGCAAACTCAACATGCATGTGGCATGCACATCCACCACACTTAAAGCATGTTGGGATCAGTTAGAAGTCCCTTTCCTATAAAATTCCACCAAGCTATTATTAGGGGGTTGTACTAGTGGAATTTCCCTAACATGGATTTTGGGGTTCATTTGTAGTGCCTGAAATAATTCTCTATAGTTTTCGAATTTTTTTTGCACACATGAACTCTAAAATTTTCGTTTGGTGGCAATCTTATATCTTTTTTGTTTACGAGGAAAAATGGGAGAGCACAAGTTTGGACCCAAAAAAAAAAAATTTGAACATCCCAAATTGAAATGCACAAATGCTGAGAGAGATAATTCCACAAAGCAAAAAGTGATTTTTAAGGATAGGCAAAAAGTGGGTTGGTAAATATCCAACCACTTGAGAATTTGATTTTTTCTAGTCCCCCTAATTTTTTGATCATTAGGCCACTTGCATCCTCAACATGCTTGTGGCATGCACATCCACCACACTTAAAGCATGTTGGGATCAGTTAGAAGTCCCTTTCTTATAAAATTCCACCAAGCTATTTTTAGGGGGTTGTACTAGTGGAATTTCCCAAACATGGATTTTGGGGTACATTTTTAATGCCTGATATAATTATCTATGGTTATCGAAACTTTTTTGAACACATGAACTCTAAAAGTTTCGTTTTGTTGCGATCTTATATCTATTTTGTTTACGAGGAAAAATGGGAGAGCACAACTTTGGACCCGAAAAAAAAAAAAAATTTGAACATCCCAAATGGAAATGCACAAATGCTGAGAGAGATAATTCCAAAAAGCAAAAAGTGATTTTTAAGGATAAGCAAAAAGTGGGTTGGTAAATATCCAACCACATGAGAATTGGACTTTTTCAACTCCCCCTAATTTTTGGATCATTAGGCCACTTGCATCCTCAACTTGCTTGTGGCATGCACATCCACCACACATAAAGCATGTTGGGATCAGTTAGAAGTCCCTTTCCTATAAAATTCCACCAAGCTATTATTAGGGGGTTGTACTAGTGGAATTTCCCAAACATGGATTTTGGGGTTCATTTTTAGTGCCTGAAATAATTCTCTATAGTTTTCGAATTTTTTTTGCACACATGAACTCTAAAATTTTCGTTTTGTTGCGATCTTATATCTTTTTTGTTTACGAGGAAAAATGGGAGAGCACAAGTTTGGACCCGAAAAAAAAAAAATTTTGAACAACCCAAATGGAAAAGCACAAATGCTGAGAGAGATAATTCCAAAAAGCAAAAAGTGGGTTGGTAAATATCCAACCACTTGAGAATTTGATTTTTTCTACTCCCCCTAATTTTTGGATCATTAGGCCACTTGCAAACTCAACATGCATGTGGCATGCACATCCACCACACTTAAAGCATGTTGGGATCAGTTAGAAGTCCCTTTCCTATAAAATTCCACCAAGCTATTATTAGGGGGTTGTACTAGTGGAATTTCCCTAACATGGATTTTGGGGTTCATTTGTAGTGCCTGAAATAATTCTCTATAGTTTTCGAATTTTTTTTGCACACATGAACTCTAAAATTTTCGTTTGGTGGCAATCTTATATCTTTTTTGTTTACGAGGAAAAATGGGAGAGCACAAGTTTGGACCCAAAAAAAAAAAATTTGAACATCCCAAATTGAAATGCACAAATGCTGAGAGAGATAATTCCACAAAGCAAAAAGTGATTTTTAAGGATAGGCAAAAAGTGGGTTGGTAAATATCCAACCACTTGAGAATTTGATTTTTTCTAGTCCCCCTAATTTTTTGATCATTAGGCCACTTGCATCCTCAACATGCTTGTGGCATGCACATCCACCACACTTAAAGCATGTTGGGATCAGTTAGAAGTCCCTTTCTTATAAAATTCCACCAAGCTATTTTTAGGGGGTTGTACTAGTGGAATTTCCCAAACATGGATTTTGGGGTACATTTTTAATGCCTGATATAATTATCTATGGTTATCGAAACTTTTTTGAACACATGAACTCTAAAATTTTCGTTTTGTTGCGATCTTATATCTATTTTGTTTACGAGGAAAAATGGGAGAGCACAACTTTGGACCCGAAAAAAAAAAAAAATTTGAACATCCCAAATGGAAATGCACAAATGCTGAGAGAGATAATTCCAAAAAGCAAAAAGTGATTTTTAAGGATAAGCAAAAAGTGGGTTGGTAAATATCCAACCACATGAGAATTGGACTTTTTCAACTCCCCCTAATTTTTGGATCATTAGGCCACTTGCATCCTCAACTTGCTTGTGGCATGCACATCAACCACACATAAAGCATGTTGGGATTAGTTAGAAGTCCCTTTCCTATAAAATTCCACCAAGCTATTATTAGGGGGTTGTACTAGTGGAATTTCCCAAACATGGATTTTGGGGCTCATTTTTAGTGCCTGAAATAATTCTCTATAGTTTTCGAATTTTTTTTGCACACATGAACTCTAAAATTTTCGTTTTGTTGCGATCTTATATCTTTTTTGTTTACGAGGAAAAATGGGAGAGCACAAGTTTGGACCCGAAAAAAAAAAAAAATTTGAACATCCTAAATGGAAAAGCACAAATGCTGAGAGAGATAATTCCAAAAAGCAAAAAGTGGGTTGGTAAATATCCAACCACTTGAGAATTTGATTTTTTCTACTCCCCCTAATTTTTGGATCATTAGGCCACTTGTAAACTCAACATGCATGTGGCATGCACATCCACCACACTTAAAGCATGTTGGGATCAGTTAGAAGTCCCTTTCCTATAAAATTCCACCAAGCTATTATTAGGGGGTTGTACTAGTGGAATTTCCCTAACATGGATTTTGGGGTTCATTTGTAGTGCCTGAAATAATTCTCTATAGTTTTCGAATTTTTTTTGCACACATGAACTCTAAAATTTTCGTTTGGTGGCAATCTTATATCTTTTTTGTTTACGAGGAAAAATGGGAGAGCACAAGTTTGGACCCAAAAAAAAAAAATTTGAACATCCCAAATTGAAATGCACAAATGCTGAGAGAGATAATTCCACAAAGCAAAAAGTGATTTTTAAGGATAGGCAAAAAGTGGGTTGGTAAATATCCAACCACTTGAGAATTTGATTTTTTCTAGTCCCCCTAATTTTTTGATCATTAGGCCACTTGCATCCTCAACATGCTTGTGGCATGCACATCCACCACACTTAAAGCATGTTGGGATCAGTTAGAAGTCCCTTTCTTATAAAATTCCACCAAGCTATTTTTAGGGGGTTGTACTAGTGGAATTTCCCAAACATGGATTTTGGGGTACATTTTTAATGCCTGATATAATTATCTATGGTTATCGAAACTTTTTTGCACACATGAACTCTAAAAGTTTCGTTTTGTTGCGATCTTATATCTATTTTGTTTACGAGGAAAAATGGGAGAGCACAACTTTGGACCCGAAAAAAAAAAAAAATTTGAACATCCCAAATGGAAATGCACAAATGCTGAGAGAGATAATTCCAAAAAGCAAAAACTGATTTTTAAGGATAAGCAAAAAGTGGGTTGGTAAATATCCAACCACATGAGAATTGGATTTTTTCAACTCCCCCTAATTTTTGGATCATTAGGCCACTTGCATCCTCAACTTGCTTGTGGCATGCACATCCACCACACATAAAGCATGTTGGGATCTGTTAGAAGTCCCTTTCCTATAAAATTCCACCAAGCTATTATTAGGGGGTTGTACTAGTGGAATTTCCCAAACATGGATTTTGGGGCTCATTTTTAGTGCCTGAAATAATTCTCTATAGTTTTCGAATTTTTTTTGCACACATGAACTCTAAAATTTTCGTTTTGTTGCGATCTTATATCTTTTTTGTTTACGAGGAAAAATGGGAGAGCACAAGTTTGGACCCGAAAAAAAAAAAAATTTGAACATCCCAAATGGAAAAGCACAAATGCTGAGAGAGATAATTCCAAAAAGCAAAAAGTGGGTTGGTAAATATCCAACCACTTGAGAATTTGATTTTTTCTACTCCCCCTAATTTTTGGATCATTAGGCCACTTGCAAACTCAACATGCATGTGGCATGCACATCCACCACACTTAAAGCATGTTGGGATCAGTTAGAAGTCCCTTTCCTATAAAATTCCACCAAGCTATTATTAGGGGGTTGTACTAGTGGAATTTCCCTAACATGGATTTTGGGGTTCATTTGTAGTGCCTGAAATAATTCTCTATAGTTTTCGAATTTTTTTTGCACACATGAACTCTAAAATTTTCGTTTGGTGGCAATCTTATATCTTTTTTGTTTACGAGGAAAAATGGGAGAGCACAAGTTTGGACCCAAAAAAAAAAAATTTGAACATCCCAAATTGAAATGCACAAATGCTGAGAGAGATAATTCCACAAAGCAAAAAGTGATTTTTAAGGATAGGCAAAAAGTGGGTTGGTAAATATCCAACCACTTGAGAATTTGATTTTTTCTAGTCCCCCTAATTTTTTGATCATTAGGCCACTTGCATCCTCAACATGCTTGTGGCATGCACATCCACCACACTTAAAGCATGTTGGGATCAGTTAGAAGTCCCTTTCTTATAAAATTCCACCAAGCTATTTTTAGGGGGTTGTACTAGTGGAATTTCCCAAACATGGATTTTGGGGTACATTTTTAATGCCTGATATAATTATCTATGGTTATCGAAACTTTTTTGAACACATGAACTCTAAAATTTTCGTTTTGTTGCGATCTTATATCTATTTTGTTTACGAGGAAAAATGGGAGAGCACAACTTTGGACCCGAAAAAAAAAAAAAATTTGAACATCCCAAATGGAAATGCACAAATGCTGAGAGAGATAATTCCAAAAAGCAAAAAGTGATTTTTAAGGATAAGCAAAAAGTGGGTTGGTAAATATCCAACCACATGAGAATTGGACTTTTTCAACTCCCCCTAATTTTTGGATCATTAGGCCACTTGCATCCTCAACTTGCTTGTGGCATGCACATCCACCACACATAAAGCATGTTGGGATCAGTTAGAAGTCCCTTTCCTATAAAATTCCACCAAGCTATTATTAGGGGGTTGTACTAGTGGAATTTCCCAAACATGGATTTTGGGGCTCATTTTTAGTGCCTGAAATAATTCTCTATAGTTTTCGAATTTTTTTTGCACACATGAACTCTAAAATTTTCGTTTTGTTGCGATCTTATATCTTTTTTGTTTACGAGGAAAAATGGGAGAGCACAAGTTTGGACCCGAAAAAAAAAAAAATTTGAACATCCCAAATGGAAAAGCACAAATGCTGAGAGAGATAATTCCAAAAAGCAAAAAGTGGGTTGGTAAATATCCAACCACTTGAGAATTTGATTTTTTCTACTCCCCCTAATTTTTGGATCATTAGGCCACTTGCAAACTCAACATGCATGTGGCATGCACATCCACCACACTTAAAGCATGTTGGGATCAGTTAGAAGTCCCTTTCCTATAAAATTCCACCAAGCTATTATTAGGGGGTTGTACTAGTGGAATTTCCCTAACATGGATTTTGGGGTTCATTTGTAGTGCCTGAAATAATTCTCTATAGTTTTCGAATTTTTTTTGCACACATGAACTCTAAAATTTTCGTTTGGTGGCAATCTTATATCTTTTTTGTTTACGAGGAAAAATGGGAGAGCACAAGTTTGGACCCAAAAAAAAAAAATTTGAACATCCCAAATTGAAATGCACAAATGCTGAGAGAGATAATTCCACAAAGCAAAAAGTGATTTTTAAGGATAGGCAAAAAGTGGGTTGGTAAATATCCAACCACTTGAGAATTTGATTTTTTCTAGTCCCCCTAATTTTTTGATCATTAGGCCACTTGCATCCTCAACATGCTTGTGGCATGCACATCCACCACACTTAAAGCATGTTGGGATCAGTTAGAAGTCCCTTTCTTATAAAATTCCACCAAGCTATTTTTAGGGGGTTGTTCTAGTGGAATTTCCCAAACATGGATTTTGGGGTACATTTTTAATGCCTGATATAATTATCTATGGTTATCGAAACTTTTTTGAACACATGAACTCTAAAAGTTTCGTTTTGTTGCGATCTTATATCTATTTTGTTTACGAGGAAAAATGGGAGAGCACAACTTTGGACCCGAA
This sequence comes from Aristolochia californica, assembly GCF_029961685.1. NCBI lineage: Eukaryota > Viridiplantae > Streptophyta > Magnoliopsida > Piperales > Aristolochiaceae > Aristolochia > Aristolochia californica. The sequence continues at coordinate 20,091,282 of NW_027182257.1, read as the reverse complement.
AAAAAAAAAAAATTTGAACATCCCAAATGGAAATGCACAAATGCTGAGAGAGATAATTCCAAAAAGCAAAAAGTGATTTTTAAGGATAAGCAAAAAGTGGGTTGGTAAATATCCAACCACATGAGAATTGGACTTTTTCAACTCCCCCTTATTTTTGGATCATTAGGCCACTTGCATCCTCAACTTGCTTGTGGCATGCACATCCACCACACATAAAGCATGTTGGGATCAGTTAGAAGTCCCTTTCCTATAAAATTCCACCAAGCTATTATTAGGGGGTTGTACTAGTGGAATTTCCCAAACATGGATTTTGGGGCTCATTTTTAGTGCCTGAAATAATTCTCTATAGTTTTCGAATTTTTTTTGCACACATGAACTCTAAAATTTTCGTTTTGTTGCGATCTTATATCTTTTTTGTTTACGAGGAAAAATGGGAGAGCACAAGTTTGGACCCGAAAAAAAAAAAATTCGAACAACCCAAATGGAAAAGCACAAATGCTGAGAGAGATAATTCCAAAAAGCAAAAAGTGGGTTGGTAAATATCCAACCACTTGAGAATTTGATTTTTTCTACTCCCCCTAATTTTTGGATCATTAGGCCACTTGCAAACTCAACATGCATGTGGCATGCACATCCACCACACTTAAAGCATGTTGGGATCAGTTAGAAGTCCCTTTCCTATAAAATTCCACCAAGCTATTATTAGGGGGTTGTACTAGTGGAATTTCCCTAACATGGATTTTGGGGTTCATTTGTAGTGCCTGAAATAATTCTCTATAGTTTTCGAATTTTTTTTGCACACATGAACTCTAAAATTTTCGTTTGGTGGCAATCTTATATCTTTTTTGTTTACGAGGAAAAATGGGAGAGCACAAGTTTGGACCCAAAAAAAAAAAATTTGAACATCCCAAATTGAAATGCACAAATGCTGAGAGAGATAATTCCACAAAGCAAAAAGTGATTTTTAAGGATAGGCAAAAAGTGGGTTGGTAAATATCCAACCACTTGAGAATTTGATTTTTTCTAGTCCCCCTAATTTTTTGATCATTAGGCCACTTGCATCCTCAACATGCTTGTGGCATGCACATCCACCACACTTAAAGCATGTTGGGATCAGTTAGAAGTCCCTTTCTTATAAAATTCCACCAAGCTATTTTTAGGGGGTTGTACTAGTGGAATTTCCCAAACATGGATTTTGGGGTACATTTTTAATGCCTGATATAATTATCTATGGTTATCGAAACTTTTTTGAACACATGAACTCTAAAATTTTCGTTTTGTTGCGATCTTATATCTATTTTGTTTACGAGGAAAAATGGGAGAGCACAACTTTGGACCCGAAAAAAAAAAAAAATTTGAACATCCCAAATGGAAATGCACAAATGCTGAGAGAGATAATTCCAAAAAGCAAAAAGTGATTTTTAAGGATAAGCAAAAAGTGGGTTGGTAAATATCCAACCACATGAGAATTGGACTTTTTCAACTCCCCCTAATTTTTGGATCATTAGGCCACTTGCATCCTCAACTTGCTTGTGGCATGCACATCCACCACACATAAAGCATGTTGGGATCAGTTAGAAGTCCCTTTCCTATAAAATTCCACCAAGCTATTATTAGGGGGTTGTACTAGTGGAATTTCCCAAACATGGATTTTGGGGCTCATTTTTAGTGCCTGAAATAATTCTCTATAGTTTTCGAATTTTTTTTGCACACATGAACTCTAAAATTTTCGTTTTGTTGCGATCTTATATCTTTTTTGTTTACGAGGAAAAATGGGAGAGCACAAGTTTGGACCCGAAAAAAAAAAAAATTTGAACATCCCAAATGGAAAAGCACAAATGCTGAGAGAGATAATTCCAAAAAGCAAAAAGTGGGTTGGTAAATATCCAACCACTTGAGAATTTGATTTTTTCTACTCCCCCTAATTTTTGGATCATTAGGCCACATGCAAACGCAACATGCATGTGGCATGCACATCCACCACACTTAAAGCATGTTGGGATCAGTTAGAAGTCCCTTTCCTATAAAATTCCACCAAGCTATTATTAGGGGGTTGTACTAGTGGAATTTCCCTAACATGGATTTTGGGGTTCATTTGTAGTGCCTGAAATAATTCTCTATAGTTTTCGAATTTTTTTTGCACACATGAACTCTAAAATTTTCGTTTGGTGGCAATCTTATATCTTTTTTGTTTACGAGGAAAAATGGGAGAGCACAAGTTTGGACCCAAAAAAAAAAAATTTGAACATCCCAAATTGAAATGCACAAATGCTGAGAGAGATAATTCCACAAAGTAAAAAGTGATTTTTAAGGATAGGCAAAAAGTGGGTTGGTAAATATCCAACCACTTGAGAATTTGATTTTTTCTAGTCCCCCTAATTTTTTGATCATTAGGCCACTTGCATCCTCAACATGCTTGTGGCATGCACATCCACCACACTTAAAGCATGTTGGGATCAGTTAGAAGTCCCTTTCTTATAAAATTCCACCAAGCTATTTTTAGGGGGTTGTACTAGTGGAATTTCCCAAACATGGATTTTGGGGCTCATTTTTAGTGCCTGAAATAATTATCTATGGTTATCGAAACTTTTTTGCACACATGAACTCTAAAATTTTCGTTTTGTTGCGATCTTATATCTATTTTGTTTACGAGGAAAAATGGGAGAGCACAACTTTGGACCCGAAAAAAAAAAAAAATTTGAACATCCCAAATGGAAATGCACAAATGCTGAGAGAGATAATTCCAAAAAGCAAAAAGTGATTTTTAAGGATAAGCAAAAAGTGGGTTGGTAAATATCCAACCACATGAGAATTGGATTTTTTCAACTCCCCCTAATTTTTGGATCATTAGGCCACTTGCATCCTCAACTTGCTTGTGGCATGCACATCCACCACACATAAAGCATGTTGGGATTAGTTAGAAGTCCCTTTCCTATAAAATTCCACCAAGCTATTATTAGGGGGTTGTACTAGTGGAATTTCCCAAACATGGATTTTGGGGCTCATTTTTAGTGCCTGAAATAATTCTCTATAGTTTTCGAATTTTTTTTGCACACATGAACTCTAAAATTTTCGTTTTGTTGCGATCTTATATCTTTTTTGTTTACGAGGAAAAATGGGAGAGCACAAGTTTGGACCCGAAAAAAAAAAAAATTTGAACATCCCAAATGGAAAAGCACAAATGCTGAGAGAGATAATTCCAAAAAGCAAAAAGTGGGTTGGTAAATATCCAACCACTTGAGAATTTGATTTTTTCTACTCCCCCTAATTTTTGGATCATTAGGCCACTTGCAAACTCAACATGCATGTGGCATGCACATCCACCACACTTAAAGCATGTTGGGATCAGTTAGAAGTCCCTTTCCTATAAAATTCCACCAAGCTATTATTAGGGGGTTGTACTAGTGGAATTTCCCTAACATGGATTTTGGGGTTCATTTGTAGTGCCTGAAATAATTCTCTATAGTTTTCGAATTTTTTTTGCACACATGAACTCTAAAATTTTCGTTTGGTGGCAATCTTATATCTTTTTTGTTTACGAGGAAAAATGGGAGAGCACAAGTTTGGACCCAAAAAAAAAAAATTTGAACATCCCAAATTGAAATGCACAAATGCTGAGAGAGATAATTCCACAAAGCAAAAAGTGATTTTTAAGGATAGGCAAAAAGTGGGTTGGTAAATATCCAACCACTTGAGAATTTGATTTTTTCTAGTCCCCCTAATTTTTTGATCATTAGGCCACTTGCATCCTCAACATGCTTGTGGCATGCACATCCACCACACTTAAAGCACGTTGGGATCAGTTAGAAGTCCCTTTCTTATAAAATTCCACCAAGCTATTTTTAGGGGGTTGTACTAGTGGAATTTCCCAAACATGGATTTTGGGGTACATTTTTAATGCCTGATATAATTATCTATGGTTATCGAAACTTTTTTGAACACATGAACTCTAAAAGTTTCGTTTTGTTGCGATCTTATATCTATTTTGTTTACGAGGAAAAATGGGAGAGCACAACTTTGGACCCGAAAAAAAAAAAAAATTTGAACATCCCAAATGGAAATGCACAAATGCTGAGAGAGATAATTCCAAAAAGCAAAAAGTGATTTTTAAGGATAAGCAAAAAGTGGGTTGGTAAATATCCAACCACATGAGAATTGGATTTTTTCAACTCCCCCTAATTTTTGGATCATTAGGCCACTTGCATCCTCAACTTGCTTGTGGCATGCACATCCACCACCCATAAAGCATGTTGGGATTAGTTAGAAGTCCCTTTCCTATAAAATTCCACCAAGCTATTATTAGGGGGTTGTACTAGTGGAATTTCCCAAACATGGATTTTGGGGCTCATTTTTAGTGCCTGAAATAATTCTCTATAGTTTTCGAATTTTTTTTGCACACATGAACTCTAAAATTTTCGTTTTGTTGCGATCTTATATCTTTTTTGTTTACGAGGAAAAATGGGAGAGCACAAGTTTGGACCCGAAAAAAAAAAAAATTTGAACATCCCAAATGGAAAAGCACAAATGCTGAGAGAGATAATTCCAAAAAGCAAAAAGTGGGTTGGTAAATATCCAACCACTTGAGAATTTGATTTTTTCTACTCCCCCTAATTTTTGGATCATTAGGCCACTTGCATCCTCAACATGCATGTGGCATGCACATCCACCACACTTAAAGCATGTTGGGATCAGTTAGAAGTCCCTTTCCTATAAAATTCCACCAAGCTATTTTTAGGGGGTTGTACTAGTGGAATTTCCCAAACATGGATTTTGGGGTACATTTTTAATGCCTGATATAATTATCTATGGTTATCGAAACTTTTTTGAACACATGAACTCTAAAATTTTCGTTTTGTTGCGATCTTATATCTATTTTGTTTACGAGGAAAAATGGGAGAGCACAACTTTGGACCCGAAAAAAAAAAAAAATTTGAACATCCCAAATGGAAATGCACAAATGCTGAGAGAGATAATTACAAAAAGCAAAAAGTGATTTTTAAGGATAAGCAAAAAGTGGGTTGGTAAATATCCAACCACATGAGAATTGGACTTTTTCAACTCCCCCTAATTTTTGGATCATTAGGCCACTTGCATCCTCAACTTGCTTGTGGCATGCACATCAACCACACATAAAGCATGTTGGGATTAGTTAGAAGTCCCTTTCCTATAAAATTCCACCAAGCTATTATTAGGGGGTTGTACTAGTGGAATTTCCCAAACATGGATTTTGGGGCTCATTTTTAGTGCCTGAAATAATTCTCTATAGTTTTCGAATTTTTTTTGCACACATGAACTCTAAAATTTTCATTTTGTTGCGATCTTATATCTTTTTTGTTTACGAGGAAAAATGGGAGAGCACAAGTTTGGACCCGAAAAAAAAAAAAAATTTGAACATCCCAAATGGAAAAGCACAAATGCTGAGAGAGATAATTCCAAAAAGCAAAAAGTGGGTTGGTAAATATCCAACCACTTGAGAATTTGATTTTTTCTACTCCCCCTAATTTTTGGATCATTAGGCCACTTGCAAACTCAACATGCATGTGGCATGCACATCCACCACACTTAAAGCATGTTGGGATCAGTTAGAAGTCCCTTTCCTATAAAATTCCACCTAGCTATTATTAGGGGGTTGTACTAGTGGAATTTCCCTAACATGGATTTTGGGGTTCATTTGTAGTGCCTGAAATAATTCTCTATAGTTTTCGAATTTTTTTTGCACACATGAACTCTAAAATTTTCGTTTGGTGGCAATCTTATATCTTTTTTGTTTACGAGGAAAAATGGGAGAGCACAAGTTTGGACCCAAAAAAAAAAAATTTGAACATCCCAAATTGAAATGCACAAATGCTGAGAGAGATAATTCCACAAAGCAAAAAGTGATTTTTAAGGATAGGCAAAAAGTGGGTTGGTAAATATCCAACCACTTGAGAATTTGATTTTTTCTAGTCCCCCTAATTTTTTGATCATTAGGCCACTTGCATCCTCAACATGCTTGTGGCATGCACATCCACCACACTTAAAGCATGTTGGGATCAGTTAGAAGTCCCTTTCTTATAAAATTCCACCAAGCTATTTTTAGGGGGTTGTACTAGTGGAATTTCCCAAACATGGATTTTGGGGCTCATTTTTAGTGCCTGAAATAATTATCTATGGTTATCGAAACTTTTTTGCACACATGAACTCTAAAATTTTCGTTTTGTTGCGATCTTATATCTATTTTGTTTACGAGGAAAAATGGGAGAGCACAACTTTGGACCCGAAAAAAAAAAAAAATTTGAACATCCCAAATGGAAATGCACAAATGCTGAGAGAGATAATTACAAAAAGCAAAAAGTGATTTTTAAGGATAAGCAAAAAGTGGGTTGGTAAATATCCAACCACATGAGAATTGGACTTTTTCAACTCCCCCTAATTTTTGGATCATTAGGCCACTTGCATCCTCAACTTGCTTGTGGCGTGCACATCAACCACACATAAAGCATGTTGGGATTAGTTAGAAGTCCCTTTCCTATAAAATTCCACCAAGCTATTATTAGGGGGTTGTACTAGTGGAATTTCCCAAACATGGATTTTGGGGCTCATTTTTAGTGCCTGAAATAATTCTCTATAGTTTTCGAATTTTTTTTGCACACATGAACTCTAAAATTTTCGTTTTGTTGCGATCTTATATCTTTTTTGTTTACGAGGAAAAATGGGAGAGCACAAGTTTGGACCCGAAAAAAAAAAAAAATTTGAACATCCCAAATGGAAAAGCACAAATGCTGAGAGAGATAATTCCAAAAAGCAAAAAGTGGGTTGGTAAATATCCATCCACTTGAGAATTTGATTTTTTCTACTCCCCCTAATTTTTGGATCATTAGGCCACTTGCAAACTCAACATGCATGTGGCATGCACATCCACCACACTTAAAGCATGTTGGGATTAGTTACAAGTCCCTTTCCTATAAAATTCCACCAAGCTATTATTAGGGGGTTGTACTAGTGGAATTTCCCTAACATGGATTTTGGGGTTCATTTGTAGTGCCTGAAATAATTCTCTATAGTTTTCGAATTTTTTTTGCACACATGAACTCTAAAATTTTCGTTTGGTGGCAATCTTATATCTTTTTTGTTTACGAGGAAAAATGGGAGAGCACAAGTTTGGACCCAAAAAAAAAAAATTTGAACATCCCAAATTGAAATGCACAAATGCTGAGAGAGATAATTCCACAAAGCAAAAAGTGATTTTTAAGGATAGGCAAAAAGTGGGTCGGTAAATATCCAACCACTTGAGAATTTGATTTTTTCTAGTCCCCCTAATTTTTTGATCATTAGGCCACTTGCATCCTCAACATGCTTGTGGCATGCACATCCACCACACTTAAAGCATGTTGGGATCAGTTAGAAGTCCCTTTCTTATAAAATTCCACCAAGCTATTTTTAGGGGGTTGTACTAGTGGAATTTCCCAAACATGGATTTTGGGGCTCATTTTTAGTGCCTGAAATAATTATCTATGGTTATCGAAACTTTTTTGCACACATGAACTCTAAAATTTTCGTTTTGTTGCGATCTTATATCTATTTTGTTTACGAGGAAAAATGGGAGAGCACAACTTTGGACCCGAAAAAAAAAAAAATTTGAACATCCCAAATGGAAATGCACAAATGCTGAGAGAGATAATTACAAAAAGCAAAAAGTGATTTTTAAGGATAAGCAAAAAGTGGGTTGGTAAATATCCAACCACATGAGAATTGGACTTTTTCAACTCCCCCTAATTTTTGGATCATTAGGCCACTTGCATCCTCAACTTGCTTGTGGCATGCACATCAACCACACATAAAGCATGTTGGGATTAGTTAGAAGTCCCTTTCCTATAAAATTCCACCAAGCTATTATTAGGGGGTTGTACTAGTGGAATTTCCCAAACATGGATTTTGGGGCTCATTTTTAGTGCCTGAAATAATTCTCTATAGTTTTCGAATTTTTTTTGCACACATGAACTCTAAAATTTTCGTTTTGTTGCGATCTTATATCTTTTTTGTTTACGAGGAAAAATGGGAGAGCACAAGTTTGGACCCGAAAAAAAAAAAAATTTGAACATCCCAAATGGAAAAGCACAAATGCTGAGAGAGATAATTCCAAAAAGCAAAAAGTGGGTTGGTAAATATCCAACCACTTGAAAATTTGATTTTTTCTACTCCCCCTAATTTTTGGATCATTAGGCCACTTGCAAACTCAACATGCATGTGGCATGCACATCCACCACACTTAAAGCATGTTGGGATCAGTTAGAAGTCCCTTTCCTATAAAATTCCACCAAGCTATTATTAGGGGGTTGTACTAGTGGAATTTCCCTAACATGGATTTTGGGGTTCATTTGTAGTGCCTGAAATAATTCTCTATAGTTTTCGAATTTTTTTTGCACACATGAACTCTAAAATTTTCGTTTGGTGGCAATCTTATAACTTTTTTGTTTACGAGGAAAAATGGGAGAGCACAAGTTTGGACCCAAAAAAAAAAAATTTGAACATCCCAAATTGAAATGCACAAATGCTGAGAGAGATAATTCCACAAAGCAAAAAGTGATTTTTAAGGATAGGCAAAAAGTGGGTCGGTAAATATCCAACCACTTGAGAATTTGATTTTTTCTAGTCCCCCTAATTTTTTGATCATTAGGCCACTTGCATCCTCAACATGCTTGTGGCATGCACATCCACCACACTTAAAGCATGTTGGGATCAGTTAGAAGTCCCTTTCTTATAAAATTCCACCAAGCTATTTTTAGGGGGTTGTACTAGTGGAATTTCCCAAACATGGATTTTGGGGCTCATTTTTAGTGCCTGAAATAATTATCTATGGTTATCGAAACTTTTTTGCACACATGAACTCTAAAATTTTCGTTTTGTTGCGATCTTATATCTATTTTGTTTACGAGGAAAAATGGGAGAGCACAACTTTGGACCCGAAAAAAAAAAAAAATTTGAACATCCCAAATGGAAATGCACAAATGCTGAGAGAGATAATTACAAAAAGCAAAAAGTGATTTTTAAGGATAAGCAAAAAGTGGGTTGGTAAATATCCAACCACATGAGAATTGGACTTTTTCAACTCCCCCTAATTTTTGGATCATTAGGCCACTTGCATCCTCAACTTGCTTTTGGCATGCACATCAACCACACATAAAGCATGTTGGGATTAGTTAGAAGTCCCTTTCCTATAAAATTCCACCAAGCTATTATTAGGGGGTTGTACTAGTGGAATTTCCCAAACATGGATTTTGGGGCTCATTTTTAGTGCCTGAAATAATTCTCTATAGTTTTCGAATTTTTTTTGCACACATGAACTCTAAAATTTTCGTTTTGTTGCGATCTTATATCTTTTTTGTTTACGAGGAAAAATGGGAGAGCACAAGTTTGGACCCGAAAAAAAAAAAAATTTGAACATCCCAAATGGAAAAGCACAAATGCTGAGAGAGATAATTCCAAAAAGCAAAAAGTGGGTTGGTAAATATCCAACCACTTGAGAATTTGATTTTTTCTACTCCCCCTAATTTTTGGATCATTAGGCCACTTGCAAACTCAACATGCATGTGGCATGCACATCCACCACACTTAAAGCATGTTGGGATCAGTTAGAAGTCCCTTTCCTATAAAATTCCACCAAGCTATTATTAGGGGGTTGTACTAGTGGAATTTCCCTAACATGGATTTTGGGGTTCATTTGTAGTGCCTGAAATAATTCTCTATAGTTTTCGAATTTTTTTTGCACACATGAACTCTAAAATTTTCGTTTGGTGGCAATCTTATATCTTTTTTGTTTACGAGGAAAAATGGGAGAGCACAAGTTTGGACCCAAAAAAAAAAAATTTGAACATCCCAAATTGAAATGCACAAATGCTGAGAGAGATAATTCCACAAAGCAAAAAGTGATTTTTAAGGATAGGCAAAAAGTGGGTCGGTAAATATCCAACCACTTGAGAATTTGATTTTTTCTAGTCCCCCTAATTTTTTGATCATTAGGCCACTTGCATCCTCAACATGCTTGTGGCATGCACATCCACCACACTTAAAGCATGTTGGGATCAGTTAGAAGTCCCTTTCTTATAAAATTCCACCAAGCTATTTTTAGGGGGTTGTACTAGTGGAATTTCCCAAACATGGATTTTGGGGCTCATTTTTAGTGCCTGAAATAATTATCTATGGTTATCGAAACTTTTTTGCACACATGAACTCTAAAATTTTCGTTTTGTTGCGATCTTATATCTATTTTGTTTACGAGGAAAAATGGGAGAGCACAACTTTGGACCCGAAAAAAAAAAAAAATTTGAACATCCCAAATGGAAATGCACAAATGCTGAGAGAGATAATTCCAAAAAGCAAAAAGTGATTTTTAAGGATAAGCAAAAAGTGGGTTGGTAAATATCCAACCACATGAGAATTGGACTTTTTCAACTCCCCCTAATTTTTGGATCATTAGGCCACTTGCATCCTCAACTTGCTTGTGGCATGCACATCAACCACACATAAAGCATGTTGGGATTAGTTAGAAGTCCCTTTCCTATAAAATTCCACCAAGCTATTATTAGGGGGTTGTACTAGTGGAATTTCCCAAACATGGATTTTGGGGCTCATTTTTAGTGCCTGAAATAATTCTCTATAGTTTTCGAATTTTTTTTGCACACATGAACTCTAAAATTTTCGTTTTGTTGCGATCTTATATCTTTTTTGTTTACGAGGAAAAATGGGAGAGCACAAGTTTGGACCCGAAAAAAAAAAAAATTTGAACATCCCAAATGGAAAAGCACAAATGCTGAGAGAGATAATTCCAAAAAGCAAAAAGTGGGTTGGTAAATATCCAACCACTTGAGAATTTGATTTTTTCTACTCCCCCTAATTTTTGGATCATTAGGCCACTTGCAAACTCAACATGCATGTGGCATGCACATCCACCACACTTAAAGCATGTTGGGATCAGTTAGAAGTCCCTTTCCTATAAAATTCCACCAAGCTATTATTAGGGGGTTGTACTAGTGGAATTTCCCTAACATGGATTTTGGGGTTCATTTGTAGTGCCTGAAATAATTCTCTATAGTTTTCGAATTTTTTTTGCACACATGAACTCTAAAATTTTCGTTTGGTGGCAATCTTATATCTATTTTGTTTACGAGGAAAAATGGGAGAGCACAAGTTTGGACCCAAAAAAAAAAAAATTTGAACATCCCAAATTGAAATGCACAAATGCTGAGAGAGATAATTCCACAAAGCAAAAAGTGATTTTTAAGGATAGGCAAAAAGTGGGTCGGTAAATATCCAACCACTTGAGAATTTGATTTTTTCTAGTCCCCCTAATTTTTTGATCATTAGGCCACTTGCATCCTCAACATGCTTGTGGCATGCACATCCACCACACTTAAAGCATGTTGGGATCAGTTAGAAGTCCCTTTCTTATAAAATTCCACCAAGCTATTTTTAGGGGGTTGTACTAGTGGAATTTCCCAAACATGGATTTTGGGGCTCATTTTTAGTGCCTGAAATAATTATCTATGGTTATCGAAACTTTTTTGCACACATGAACTCTAAAATTTTCGTTTTGTTGCGATCTTATATCTATTTTGTTTACGAGGAAAAATGGGAGAACACAACTTTGGACCCGAAAAAAAAAAAAAATTTGAACATCCCAAATGGAAATGCACAAATGCTGAGAGAGATAATTCCAAAAAGCAAAAAGTGATTTTTAAGGATAAGCAAAAAGTGGGTTGGTAAATATCCAACCACATGAGAATTGGACTTTTTCAACTCCCCCTAATTTTTGGATCATTAGGCCACTTGCATCCTCAACTTGCTTGTGGCATGCACATCAACCACACATAAAGCATGTTGGGATTAGTTAGAAGTCCCTTTCCTATAAAATTCCACCAAGCTATTATTAGGGGGTTGTACTAGTGGAATTTCCCAAACATGGATTTTGGGGCTCATTTTTAGTGCCTGAAATAATTCTCTATAGTTTTCGAATTTTTTTTGCACACATGAACTCTAAAATTTTCGTTTTGTTGCGATCTTATATCTTTTTTGTTTACGAGGAAAAATGGGAGAGCACAAGTTTGGACCCGAAAAAAAAAAAAATTTGAACATCCCAAATGGAAAAGCACAAATGCTGAGAGAGATAATTCCAAAAAGCAAAAAGTGGGTTGGTAAATATCCAACCACTTGAGAATTTGATTTTTTCTACTCCCCCTAATTTTTGGATCATTAGGCCACTTGCAAACTCAACATGCATGTGGCATGCACATCCACCACACTTAAAGCATGTTGGGATCAGTTAGAAGTCCCTTTCCTATAAAATTCCACCAAGCTATTATTAGGGGGTTGTACTAGTGGAATTTCCCTAACATGGATTTTGGGGTTCATTTGTAGTGCCTGAAATAATTCTCTATAGTTTTCGAATTTTTTTTGCACACATGAACTCTAAAATTTTCGTTTGGTGGCAATCTTATATCTATTTTGTTTACGAGGAAAAATGGGAGAGCACAAGTTTGGACCCAAAAAAAAAAAAATTTGAACATCCCAAATTGAAATGCACAAATGCTGAGAGAGATAATTCCACAAAGCAAAAAGTGATTTTTAAGGATAGGCAAAAAGTGGGTCGGTAAATATCCAACCACTTGAGAATTTGATTTTTTCTAGTCCCCCTAATTTTTTGATCATTAGGCCACTTGCATCCTCAACATGCTTGTGGCATGCACATCCACCACACTTAAAGCATGTTGGGATCAGTTAGAAGTCCCTTTCTTATAAAATTCCACCAAGCTATTTTTAGGGGGTTGTACTAGTGGAATTTCCCAAACATGGATTTTGGGGCTCATTTTTAGTGCCTGAAATAATTATCTATGGTTATCGAAACTTTTTTGCACACATGAACTCTAAAATTTTCGTTTTGTTGCGATCTTATATCTATTTTGTTTACAAGGAAAAATGGGAGAGCACAACTTTGGACCCGAAAAAAAAAAAAAATTTGAACATCCCAAATGGAAATGCACAAATGCTGAGAGAGATAATTCCAAAAAGCAAAAAGTGATTTTTAAGGATAAGCAAAAAGTGGGTTGGTAAATATCCAACCACATGAGAATTGGACTTTTTCAACTCCCCCTAATTTTTGGATCATTAGGCCACTTGCATCCTCAACTTGCTTGTGGCATGCACATCAACCACACATAAAGCATGTTGGGATTAGTTAGAAGTCCCTTTCCTATAAAATTCCACCAAGCTATTATTAGGGGGTTGTACTAGTGGAATTTCCCAAACATGGATTTTGGGGCTCATTTTTAGTGCCTGAAATAATTCTCTATAGTTTTCGAATTTTTTTTGCACACATGAACTCTAAAATTTTCGTTTTGTTGCGATCTTATATCTTTTTTGTTTACGAGGAAAAATGGGAGAGCACAAGTTTGGACCCGAAAAAAAAAAAAATTTGAACATCCCAAATGGAAAAGCACAAATGCTGAGAGAGATAATTCCAAAAAGCAAAAAGTGGGTTGGTAAATATCCAACCACTTGAGAATTTGATTTTTTCTACTCCCCCTAATTTTTGGATCATTAGGCCACTTGCAAACTCAACATGCATGTGGCATGCACATCCACCACACTTAAAGCATGTTGGGATCAGTTAGAAGTCCCTTTCCTATAAAATTCCACCAAGCTATTATTAGGGGGTTGTACTAGTGGAATTTCCCTAACATGGATTTTGGGGTTCATTTGTAGTGCCTGAAATAATTCTCTATAGTTTTCGAATTTTTTTTGCACACATGAACTCTAAAATTTTCGTTTGGTGGCAATCTTATATCTATTTTGTTTACGAGGAAAAATGGGAGAGCACAAGTTTGGACCCAAAAAAAAAAAAATTTGAACATCCCAAATTGAAATGCACAAATGCTGAGAGAGATAATTCCACAAAGCAAAAAGTGATTTTTAAGGATAGGCAAAAAGTGGGTTGGTAAATATCCAACCACTTGAGAATTTGATTTTTTCTAGTCCCCCTAATTTTTTGATCATTAGGCCACTTGCATCCTCAACATGCTTGTGGCATGCACATCCACCACACTTAAAGCATGTTGGGATCAGTTAGAAGTCCCTTTCTTATAAAATTCCACCAAGCTATTTTTAGGGGGTTGTACTAGTGGAATTTCCCAAACATGGATTTTGGGGCTCATTTTTAGTGCCTGAAATAGTTATCTATGGTTATCGAAACTTTTTTGCACACATGAACTCTAAAATTTTCGTTTTGTTGCGATCTTATATCTATTTTGTTTACGAGGAAAAATGGGAGAGCACAACTTTGGACCCGGAAAAAAAAAAAAATTTGAACATCCCAAATGGAAATGCACAAATGCTGAGAGAGATAATTCCAAAAAGCAAAAAGTGATTTTTAAGGATAAGCAAAAAGTGGGTTGGTAAATATCCAACCACATGAGAATTGGACTTTTTCAACTCCCCCTAATTTTTGGATCATTAGGCCACTTGCATCCTCAACTTGCTTGTTGCATGCACATCAACCACACATAAAGCATGTTGGGATTAGTTAGAAGTCCCTTTCCTATAAAATTCCACCAAGCTATTATTAGGGGGTTGTACTAGTGGAATTTCCCAAACATGGATTTTGGGGCTCATTTTTAGTGCCTGAAATAATTCTCTATAGTTTTCGAATTTTTTTTGCACACATGAACTCTAAAATTTTCGTTTTGTTGCGATCTTATATCTTTTTTGTTTACGAGGAAAAATGGGAGAGCACAAGTTTGGACCCGAAAAAAAAAAAAATTTGAACATCCCAAATGGAAAAGCACAAATGCTGAGAGAGATAATTCCAAAAAGCAAAAAGTGGGTTGGTAAATATCCAACCACTTGAGAATTTGATTTTTTCTACTCCCCCTAATTTTTGGATCATTAGGCCACTTGTAAACTCAACATGCATGTGGCATGCACATCCACCACACTTAAAGCATGTTGGGATCAGTTAGAAGTCCCTTTCCTATAAAATTCCACCAAGCTATTATTAGGGGGTTGTACTAGTGGAATTTCCCTAACATGGATTTTGGGGTTCATTTGTAGTGCCTGAAATAATTCTCTATAGTTTTCGAATTTTTTTTGCACACATGAACTCTAAAATTTTCGTTTGGTGGCAATCTTATATCTTTTTTGTTTACGAGGAAAAATGGGAGAGCACAAGTTTGGACCCAAAAAAAAAAAATTTGAACATCCCAAATTGAAATGCACAAATGCTGAGAGAGATAATTCCACAAAGCAAAAAGTGATTTTTAAGGATAGGCAAAAAGTGGGTCGGTAAATATCCAACCACTTGAGAATTTGATTTTTTCTAGTCCCCCTAATTTTTTGATCATTAGGCCACTTGCATCCTCAACATGCTTGTGGCATGCACATCCACCACACTTAAAGCATGTTGGGATCAGTTAGAAGTCCCTTTCTTATAAAATTCCACCAAGCTATTTTTAGGGGGTTGTACTAGTGGAATTTCCCAAACATGGATTTTGGGGCTCATTTTTAGTGCCTGAAATAATTATCTATGGTTATCGAAACTTTTTTGCACACATGAACTCTAAAATTTTCGTTTTGTTGCGATCTTATATCTATTTTGTTTACGAGGAAAAATGGGAGAGCACAACTTTGGACCCGAAAAAAAAAAAAAATTTGAACATCCCAAATGGAAATGCACAAATGCTGAGAGAGATAATTCCAAAAAGCAAAAAGTGATTTTTAAGGATAAGCAAAAAGTGGGTTGGTAAATATCCAACCACATGAGAATTGGACTTTTTCAACTCCCCCTAATTTTTGGATCATTAGGCCACTTGCATCCTCAACTTGCTTGTGGCATGCACATCAACCACACATAAAGCATGTTGGGATTAGTTAGAAGTCCCTTTCCTATAAAATTCCACCAAGCTATTATTAGGGGGTTGTACTAGTGGAATTTCCCAAACATGGATTTTGGGGCTCATTTTTAGTGCCTGAAATAATTCTCTATAGTTTTCGAATTTTTTTTGCACACATGAACTCTAAAATTTTCGTTTTGTTGCGATCTTATATCTTTTTTGTTTACGAGGAAAAATGGGAGAGCACAAGTTTGGACCCGAAAAAAAAAAAAATTTGAACATCCCAAATGGAAAAGCACAAATGCTGAGAGAGATAATTCCAAAAAGCAAAAAGTGGGTTGGTAAATATCCAACCACTTGAGAATTTGATTTTTTCTACTCCCCCTAATTTTTGGATCATTAGGCCACTTGCAAACTCAACATGCATGTGGCATGCACATCCACCACACTTAAAGCATGTTGGGATCAGTTAGAAGTCCCTTTCCTATAAAATTCCACCAAGCTATTATTAGGGGGTTGTACTAGTGGAATTTCCCTAACATGGATTTTGGGGTTCATTTGTAGTGCCTGAAATAATTCTCTATAGTTTTCGAATTTTTTTTGCACACATGAACTCTAAAATTTTCGTTTGGTGGCAATCTTATATCTATTTTGTTTACGAGGAAAAATGGGAGAGCACAAGTTTGGACCCAAAAAAAAAAAAATTTGAACATCCCAAATTGAAATGCACAAATGCTGAGAGAGATAATTCCACAAAGCAAAAAGTGATTTTTAAGGATAGGCAAAAAGTGGGTTGGTAAATATCCAACCACTTGAGAATTTGATTTTTTCTAGTCCCCCTAATTTTTTGATCATTAGGCCACTTGCATCCTCAACATGCTTGTGGCATGCACATCCACCACACTTAAAGCATGTTGGGATCAGTTAGAAGTCCCTTTCTTATAAAATTCCACCAAGCTATTTTTAGGGGGTTGTACTAGTGGAATTTCCCAAACATGGATTTTGGGGCTCATTTTTAGTGCCTGAAATAATTATCTATGGTTATCGAAACTTTTTTGCACACATGAACTCTAAAATTTTCGTTTTGTTGCGATCTTATATCTATTTTGTTTACGAGGAAAAATGGGAGAGCACAACTTTGGACCCGAAAAAAAAAAAAAATTTGAACATCCCAAATGGAAATGCACAAATGCTGAGAGAGATAATTCCAAAAAGCAAAAAGTGATTTTTAAGGATAAGCAAAAAGTGGGTTGGTAAATATCCAACCACATGAGAATTGGACTTTTTCAACTCCCCCTAATTTTTGGATCATTAGGCCACTTGCATCCTCAACTTGCTTGTGGCATGCACATCAACCACACATAAAGCATGTTGGGATTAGTTAGAAGTCCCTTTCCTATAAAATTCCACCAAGCTATTATTAGGGGGTTGTACTAGTGGAATTTCCCAAACATGGATTTTGGGGCTCATTTTTAGTGCCTGAAATAATTCTCTATAGTTTTCGAATTTTTTTTGCACACATGAACTCTAAAATTTTCGTTTTGTTGCGATCTTATATCTTTTTTGTTTACGAGGAAAAATGGGAGAGCACAAGTTTGGACCCGAAAAAAAAAAAAATTTGAACATCCCAAATGGAAAAGCACAAATGCTGAGAGAGATAATTCCAAAAAGCAAAAAGTGGGTTGGTAAATATCCAACCACTTGAGAATTTGATTTTTTCTACTCCCCCTAATTTTTGGATCATTAGGCCACTTGCAAACTCAACATGCATGTGGCATGCACATCCACCACACTTAAAGCATGTTGGGATCAGTTAGAAGTCCCTTTCCTATAAAATTCCACCAAGCTATTATTAGGGGGTTGTACTAGTGGAATTTCCCTAACATGGATTTTGGGGTTCATTTGTAGTGCCTGAAATAATTCTCTATAGTTTTCGAATTTTTTTTGCACACATGAACTCTAAAATTTTCGTTTGGTGGCAATCTTATATCTATTTTGTTTACGAGGAAAAATGGGAGAGCACAAGTTTGGACCCAAAAAAAAAAAAATTTGAACATCCCAAATTGAAATGCACAAATGCTGAGAGAGATAATTCCACAAAGCAAAAAGTGATTTTTAAGGATAGGCAAAAAGTGGGTCGGTAAATATCCAACCACTTGAGAATTTGATTTTTTCTAGTCCCCCTAATTTTTTGATCATTAGGCCACTTGCATCCTCAACATGCTTGTGGCATGCACATCCACCACACTTAAAGCATGTTGGGATCAGTTAGAAGTCCCTTTCTTATAAAATTCCACCAAGCTATTTTTAGGGGGTTGTACTAGTGGAATTTCCCAAACATGGATTTTGGGGCTCATTTTTAGTGCCTGAAATAATTATCTATGGTTATCGAAACTTTTTTGCACACATGAACTCTAAAATTTTCGTTTTGTTGCGATGTTATATCTATTTTGTTTACGAGGAAAAATGGGAGAGCACAACTTAGGACCCGAAAAAAAAAAAAAATTTGAACATCCCAAATGGAAATGCACAAATGCTGAGAGAGATAATTCCAAAAAGCAAAAAGTGATTTTTAAGGATAAGCAAAAAGTGGGTTGGTAAATATCCAACCACATGAGAATTGGACTTTTTCAACTCCCCCTAATTTTTGGATCATTAGGCCACTTGCATCCTCAACTTGCTTGTGGCATGCACATCAACCACACATAAAGCATGTTGGGATTAGTTAGAAGTCCCTTTCCTATAAAATTCCACCAAGCTATTATTAGGGGGTTGTACTAGTGGAATTTCCCAAACATGGATTTTGGGGCTCATTTTTAGTGCCTGAAATAATTCTCTATAGTTTTCGAATTTTTTTTGCACACATGAACTCTAAAATTTTCGTTTTGTTGCGATCTTATATCTTTTTTGTTTACGAGGAAAAATGGGAGAGCACAAGTTTGGACCCGAAAAAAAAAAAAATTTGAACATCCCAAATGGAAAAGCACAAATGCTGAGAGAGATAATTCCAAAAAGCAAAAAGTGGGTTGGTAAATATCCAACCACTTGAGAATTTGATTTTTTCTACTCCCCCTAATTTTTGGATCATTAGGCCACTTGCAAACTCAACATGCATGTGGCATGCACATCCACCACACTTAAAGCATGTTGGGATCAGTTAGAAGTCCCTTTCCTATAAAATTCCACCAAGCTATTATTAGGGGGTTGTACTAGTGGAATTTCCCTAACATGGATTTTGGGGTTCATTTGTAGTGCCTGAAATAATTCTCTATAGTTTTCGAATTTTTTTTGCACACATGAACTCTAAAATTTTCGTTTGGTGGCAATCTTATATCTATTTTGTTTACGAGGAAAAATGGGAGAGCACAAGTTTGGACCCAAAAAAAAAAAAATTTGAACATCCCAAATTGAAATGCTCAAATGCTGAGAGAGATAATTCCACAAAGCAAAAAGTGATTTTTAAGGATAGGCAAAAAGTGGGTCGGTAAATATCCAACCACTTGAGAATTTGATTTTTTCTAGTCCCCCTAATTTTTTCATCATTAGGCCACTTGCATCCTCAACATGCTTGTGGCATGCACATCCACCACACTTAAAGCATGTTGGGATCAGTTAGAAGTCCCTTTCTTATAAAATTCCACCAAGCTATTTTTAGGGGGTTGTACTAGTGGAATTTCCCAAACATGGATTTTGGGGCTCATTTTTAGTGCCTGAAATAATTATCTATGGTTATCGAAACTTTTTTGCACACATGAACTCTAAAATTTTCGTTTTGTTGCGATCTTATATCTATTTTGTTTACGAGGAAAAATGGGAGAGCACAACTTTGGACCCGAAAAAAAAAAAAAATTTGAACATCCCAAATGGAAATGCACAAGTGCTGAGAGAGATAATTCCAAAAAGCAAAAAGTGATTTTTAAGGATAAGCAAAAAGTGGGTTGGTAAATATCCAACCACATGAGAATTGGACTTTTTCAACTCCCCCTAATTTTTGGATCATTAGGCCACTTGCATCCTCAACTTGCTTGTGGCATGCACATCAACCACACATAAAGCATGTTGGGATTAGTTAGAAGTCACTTTCCTATAAAATTCCACCAAGCTATTATTAGGGGGTTGTACTAGTGGAATTTCCCAAACATGGATTTTGGGGCTCATTTTTAGTGCCTGAAATAATTCTCTATAGTTTTCGAATTTTTTTTGCACACATGAACTCTAAAATTTTCGTTTTGTTGCGATCTTATATCTTTTTTGTTTACGAGGAAAAATGGGAGAGCACAAGTTTGGACCCGAAAAAAAAAAAATTTTGAACATCCCAAATGGAAAAGCACAAATGCTGAGAGAGATAATTCCAAAAAGCAAAAAGTGGGTTGGTAAATATCCAACCACTTGAGAATTTGATTTTTTCTACTCCCCCTAATTTTTGGATCATTAGGCCACTTGCAAACTCAACATGCATGTGGCATGCACATCCACCACACTTAAAGCATGTTGGGATCAGTTAGAAGTCCCTTTCCTATAAAATTCCACCAAGCTATTATTAGGGGGTTGTACTAGTGGAATTTCCCTAACATGGATTTTGGGGTTCATTTGTAGTGCCTGAAATAATTCTCTATAGTTTTCGAATTTTTTTTGCACACATGAACTCTAAAATTTTCGTTTGGTGGCAATCTTATATCTATTTTGTTTACGAGGAAAAATGGGAGAGCACAAGTTTGGACCCAAAAAAAAAAAAATTTGAACATCCCAAATTGAAATGCACAAATGCTGAGAGAGATAATTCCACAAAGCAAAAAGTGATTTTTAAGGATAGGCAAAAAGTGGGTTGGTAAATATCCAACCACTTGAGAATTTGATTTTTTCTAGTCCCCCTAATTTTTTGATCATTAGGCCACTTGCATCCTCAACATGCTTGTGGCATGCACATCCACCACACTTAAAGCATGTTGGGATCAGTTAGAAGTCCCTTTCTTATAAAATTCCACCAAGCTATTTTTAGGGGGTTGTACTAGTGGAATTTCCCAAACATGGATTTTGGGGCTCATTTTTAGTGCCTGAAATAATTATCTATGGTTATCGAAACTTTTTTGCACACATGAACTCTAAAATTTTCGTTTTGTTGCGATCTTATATCTATTTTGTTTACGAGGAAAAATGGGAGAGCACAACTTTGGACCCGAAAAAAAAAAAAAATTTGAACATCCCAAATGGAAATGCACAAATGCTGAGAGAGATAATTCCAAAAAGCAAAAAGTGATTTTTAAGGATAAGCAAAAAGTGGGTTGGTAAATATCCAACCACATGAGAATTGGACTTTTTCAACTCCCCCTAATTTTTGGATCATTAGGCCACTTGCATCCTCAACTTGCTTGTGGCATGCACATCAACCACACATAAAGCATGTTGGGATTAGTTAGAAGTCCCTTTCCTATAAAATTCCACCAAGCTATTATTAGGGGGTTGTACTAGTGGAATTTCCCAAACATGGATTTTGGGGCTCATTTTTAGTGCCTGAAATAATTCTCTATAGTTTTCGAATTTTTTTTGCACACATGAACTCTAAAATTTTCGTTTTGTTGCGATCTTATATCTTTTTTGTTTACGAGGAAAAATGGGAGAGCACAAGTTTGGACCCGAAAAAAAAAAAAATTTGAACATCCCAAATGGAAAAGCACAAATGCTGAGAGAGATAATTCCAAAAAGCAAAAAGTGGGTTGGTAAATATCCAACCACTTGAGAATTTGATTTTTTCTACTCCCCCTAATTTTTGGATCATTAGGCCACTTGCAAACTCAACATGCATGTGGCATGCACATCCACCACACTTAAAGCATGTTGGGATCAGTTAGAAGTCCCTTTCCTATAAAATTCCACCAAGCTATTATTAGGGGGTTGTACTAGTGGAATTTCCCTAACATGGATTTTGGGGTTCATTTGTAGTGCCTGAAATAATTCTCTATAGTTTTCGAATTTTTTTTGCACACATGAACTCTAAAATTTTCGTTTGGTGGCAATCTTATATCTTTTTTGTTTACGAGGAAAAATGGGAGAGCACAAGTTTGGACCCAAAAAAAAAAAATTTGAACATCCCAAATTGAAATGCACAAATGCTGAGAGAGATAATTCCACAAAGCAAAAAGTGATTTTTAAGGATAGGCAAAAAGTGGGTCGGTAAATATCCAACCACTTGAGAATTTGATTTTTTCTAGTCCCCCTAATTTTTTCATCATTAGGCCACTTGCATCCTCAACATGCTTGTGGCATGCACATCCACCACACTTAAAGCATGTTGGGATCAGTTAGAAGTCCCTTTCTTATAAAATTCCACCAAGCTATTTTTAGGGGGTTGTACTAGTGGAATTTCCCAAACATGGATTTTGGGGCTCATTTTTAGTGCCTGAAATAATTATCTATGGTTATCGAAACTTTTTTGCACACATGAACTCTAAAATTTTCGTTTTGTTGCGATCTTATATCTATTTTGTTTACGAGGAAAAATGGGAGAGCACAACTTTGGACCCGAAAAAAAAAAAAAATTTGAACATCCCAAATGGAAATGCACAAATGCTGAGAGAGATAATTCCAAAAAGCAAAAAGTGATTTTTAAGGATAAGCAAAAAGTGGGTTGGTAAATATCCAACCACATGAGAATTGGACTTTTTCAACTCCCCCTAATTTTTGGATCATTAGGCCACTTGCATCCTCAACTTGCTTGTGGCATGCACATCAACCACACATAAAGCATGTTGGGATTAGTTAGAAGTCCCTTTCCTATAAAATTCCACCAAGCTATTATTAGGGGGTTGTACTAGTGGAATTTCCCAAACATGGATTTTGGGGCTCATTTTTAGTGCCTGAAATAATTCTCTATAGTTTTCGAATTTTTTTTGCACACATGAACTCTAAAATTTTCGTTTTGTTGCGATCTTATATCTTTTTTGTTTACGAGGAAAAATGGGAGAGCACAAGTTTGGACCCGAAAAAAAAAAAAATTTGAACATCCCAAATGGAAAAGCACAAATGCTGAGAGAGATAATTCCAAAAAGCAAAAAGTGGGTTGGTAAATATCCAACCACTTGAGAATTTGATTTTTTCTACTCCCCCTAATTTTTGGATCATTAGGCCACTTGTAAACTCAACATGCATGTGGCATGCACATCCACCACACTTAAAGCATGTTGGGATCAGTTAGAAGTCCCTTTCCTATAAAATTCCACCAAGCTATTATTAGGGGGTTGTACTAGTGGAATTTCCCTAACATGGATTTTGGGGTTCATTTGTAGTGCCTGAAATAATTCTCTATAGTTTTCGAATTTTTTTTGCACACATGAACTCTAAAATTTTCGTTTGGTGGCAATCTTATATCTTTTTTGTTTACGAGGAAAAATGGGAGAGCACAAGTTTGGACCCAAAAAAAAAAAATTTGAACATCCCAAATTGAAATGCACAAATGCTGAGAGAGATAATTCCACAAAGCAAAAAGTGATTTTTAAGGATAGGCAAAAAGTGGGTCGGTAAATATCCAACCACTTGAGAATTTGATTTTTTCTAGTCCCCCTAATTTTTTGATCATTAGGCCACTTGCATCCTCAACATGCTTGTGGCATGCACATCCACCACACTTAAAGCATGTTGGGATCAGTTAGAAGTCCCTTTCTTATAAAATTCCACCAAGCTATTTTTAGGGGGTTGTACTAGTGGAATTTCCCAAACATGGATTTTGGGGCTCATTTTTAGTGCCTGAAATAATTATCTATGGTTATCGAAACTTTTTTGCACACATGAACTCTAAAATTTTCGTTTTGTTGCGATCTTATATCTATTTTGTTTACGAGGAAAAATGGGAGAGCACAACTTTGGACCCGAAAAAAAAAAAAATTTGAACATCCCAAATGGAAAAGCACAAATGCTGAGAGAGATAATTCCAAAAAGCAAAAAGTGATTTTTAAGGATAAGCAAAAAGTGGGTTGGTAAATATCCAACCACATGAGAATTGGACTTTTTCAACTCCCCCTAATTTTTGGATCATTAGGCCACTTGCATCCTCAACTTGCTTGTGGCATGCACATCAACCACACATAAAGCATGTTGGGATTAGTTAGAAGTCCCTTTCCTATAAAATTCCACCAAGCTATTATTAGGGGGTTGTACTAGTGGAATTTCCCAAACATGGATTTTGGGGCTCATTTTTAGTGCCTGAAATAATTCTCTATAGTTTTCGAATTTTTTTTGCACACATGAACTCTAAAATTTTCGTTTTGTTGCGATCTTATATCTTTTTTGTTTACGAGGAAAAATGGGAGAGCACAAGTTTGGACCCGAAAAAAAAAAAAATTTGAACATCCCAAATGGAAAAGCACAAATGCTGAGAGAGATAATTCCAAAAAGCAAAAAGTGGGTTGGTAAATATCCAACCACTTGAGAATTTGATTTTTTCTACTCCCCCTAATTTTTGGATCATTAGGCCACTTGCAAACTCAACATGCATGTGGCATGCACATCCACCACACTTAAAGCATGTTGGGATCAGTTAGAAGTCCCTTTCCTATAAAATTCCACCAAGCTATTATTAGGGGGTTGTACTAGTGGAATTTCCCTAACATGGATTTTGGGGTTCATTTGTAGTGCCTGAAATAATTCTCTATAGTTTTCGAATTTTTTTTGCACACATGAACTCTAAAATTTTCGTTTGGTGGCAATCTTATATCTATTTTGTTTACGAGGAAAAATGGGAGAGCACAAGTTTGGACCCAAAAAAAAAAAAATTTGAACATCCCAAATTGAAATGCACAAATGCTGAGAGAGATAATTCCACAAAGCAAAAAGTGATTTTTAAGGATAGGCAAAAAGTGGGTTGGTAAATATCCAACCACTTGAGAATTTGATTTTTTCTAGTCCCCCTAATTTTTTGATCATTAGGCCACTTGCATCCTCAACATGCTTGTGGCATGCACATCCACCACACTTAAAGCATGTTGGGATCAGTTAGAAGTCCCTTTCTTATAAAATTCCACCAAGCTATTTTTAGGGGGTTGTACTAGTGGAATTTCCCAAACATGGATTTTGGGGCTCATTTTTAGTGCCTGAAATAATTATCTATGGTTATCGAAACTTTTTTGCACACATGAACTCTAAAATTTTCGTTTTGTTGCGATCTTATATCTATTTTGTTTACGAGGAAAAATGGGAGAGCACAACTTTGGACCCGAAAAAAAAAAAAAATTTGAACATCCCAAATGGAAATGCACAAATGCTGAGAGAGATAATTCCAAAAAGCAAAAAGTGATTTTTAAGGATAAGCAAAAAGTGGGTTGGTAAATATCCAACCACATGAGAATTGGACTTTTTCAACTCCCCCTAATTTTTGGATCATTGGGCCACTTGCATCCTCAACTTGCTTGTGGCATGCACATCAACCACACATAAAGCATGTTGGGATTAGTTAGAAGTCCCTTTCCTATAAAATTCCACCAAGCTATTATTAGGGGGTTGTACTAGTGGAATTTCCCAAACATGGATTTTGGGGCTCATTTTTAGTGCCTGAAATAATTCTCTATAGTTTTCGAATTTTTTTTGCACACATGAACTCTAAAATTTTCGTTTTGTTGCGATCTTATATCTTTTTTGTTTACGAGGAAAAATGGGAGAGCACAAGTTTGGACCCGAAAAAAAAAAAAATTTGAACATCCCAAATGGAAAAGCACAAATGCTGAGAGAGATAATTCCAAAAAGCAAAAAGTGGGTTGGTAAATATCCAACCACTTGAGAATTTGATTTTTTCTACTCCCCCTAATTTTTGGATCATTAGGCCACTTGCAAACTCAACATGCATGTGGCATGCACATCCACCACACTTAAAGCATGTTGGGATCAGTTAGAAGTCCCTTTCCTATAAAATTCCACCAAGCTATTATTAGGGGGTTGTACTAGTGGAATTTCCCTAACATGGATTTTGGGGTTCATTTGTAGTGCCTGAAATAATTCTCTATAGTTTTCGAATTTTTTTTGCACACATGAACTCTAAAATTTTCGTTTGGTGGCAATCTTATATCTATTTTGTTTACGAGGAAAAATGGGAGAGCACAAGTTTGGACCCAAAAAAAAAAAAATTTGAACATCCCAAATTGAAATGCACAAATGCTGAGAGAGATAATTCCACAAAGCAAAAAGTGATTTTTAAGGATAGGCAAAAAGTGGGTTGGTAAATATCCAACCACTTGAGAATTTGATTTTTTCTAGTCCCCCTAATTTTTTGATCGTTAGGCCACTTGCATCCTCAACATGCTTGTGGCATGCACATCCACCACACTTAAAGCATGTTGGGATCAGTTAGAAGTCCCTTTCTTATAAAATTCCACCAAGCTATTTTTAGGGGGTTGTACTAGTGGAATTTCCCAAACATGGATTTTGGGGCTCATTTTTAGTGCCTGAAATAATTATCTATGGTTATCGAAACTTTTTTGCACACATGAACTCTAAAATTTTCGTTTTGTTGCGATCTTATATCTATTTTGTTTACGAGGAAAAATGGGAGAGCACAACTTTGGACCCGAAAAAAAAAAAAAATTTGAACATCCCAAATGGAAATGCACAAATGCTGAGAGAGATAATTCCAAAAAGCAAAAAGTGATTTTTAAGGATAAGCAAAAAGTGGGTTGGTAAATATCCAACCACATGAGAATTGGACTTTTTCAACTCCCCCTAATTTTTGGATCATTAGGCCACTTGCATCCTCAACTTGCTTGTGGCATGCACATCAACCACACATAAAGCATGTTGGGATTAGTTAGAAGTCCCTTTCCTATAAAATTCCACCAAGCTATTATTAGGGGGTTGTACTAGTGGAATTTCCCAAACATGGATTTTGGGGCTCATTTTTAGTGCCTGAAATAATTCTCTATAGTTTTCGAATTTTTTTTGCACACATGAACTCTAAAATTTTCGTTTTGTTGCGATCTTATATCTTTTTTGTTTACGAGGAAAAATGGGAGAGCACAAGTTTGGACCCGAAAAAAAAAAAAATTTGAACATCCCAAATGGAAAAGCACAAATGCTGAGAGAGATAATTCCAAAAAGCAAAAAGTGGGTTGGTAAATATCCAACCACTTGAGAATTTGATTTTTTCTACTCCCCCTAATTTTTGGATCATTAGGCCACTTGCAAACTCAACATGCATGTGGCATGCACATCCACCACACTTAAAGCATGTTGGGATCAGTTAGAAGTCCCTTTCCTATAAAATTCCACCAAGCTATTATTAGGGGGTTGTACTAGTGGAATTTCCCTAACATGGATTTTGGGGTTCATTTGTAGTGCCTGAAATAATTCTCTATAGTTTTCGAATTTTTTTTGCACACATGAACTCTAAAATTTTCGTTTGGTGGCAATCTTATATCTATTTTGTTTACGAGGAAAAATGGGAGAGCACAAGTTTGGACCCAAAAAAAAAAAAATTTGAACATCCCAAATTGAAATGCACAAATGCTGAGAGAGATAATTCCACAAAGCAAAAAGTGATTTTTAAGGATAGGCAAAAAGTGGGTTGGTAAATATCCAACCACTTGAGAATTTGATTTTTTCTAGTCCCCCTAATTTTTTGATCATTAGGCCACTTGCATCCTCAACATGCTTGTGGCATGCACATCCACCACACTTAAAGCATGTTGGGATCAGTTAGAAGTCCCTTTCTTATAAAATTCCACCAAGCTATTTTTAGGGGGTTGTACTAGTGGAATTTCCCAAACATGGATTTTGGGGCTCATTTTTAGTGCCTGAAATAATTATCTATGGTTATCGAAACTTTTTTGCACACATGAACTCTAAAATTTTCGTTTTGTTGCGATCTTATATCTATTTTGTTTACGAGGAAAAATGGGAGAGCACAACTTTGGACCCGAAAAAAAAAAAAAATTTGAACATCCCAAATGGAAATGCACAAATGCTGAGAGAGATAATTCCAAAAAGCAAAAAGTGATTTTTAAGGATAAGCAAAAAGTGGGTTGGTAAATATCCAACCACATGAGAATTGGACTTTTTCAACTCCCCCTAATTTTTGGATCATTAGGCCACTTGCATCCTCAACTTGCTTGTGGCATGCACATCAACCACACATAAAGCATGTTGGGATTAGTTTGAAGTCCCTTTCCTATAAAATTCCACCAAGCTATTATTAGGGGGTTGTACTAGTGGAATTTCCCAAACATGGATTTTGGGGCTCATTTTTAGTGCCTGAAATAATTCTCTATAGTTTTCGAATTTTTTTTGCACACATGAACTCTAAAATTTTCGTTTTGTTGCGATCTTATATCTTTTTTGTTTACGAGGAAAAATGGGAGAGCACAAGTTTGGACCCGAAAAAAAAAAAAATTTGAACATCCCAAATGGAAAAGCACAAATGCTGAGAGAGATAATTCCAAAAAGCAAAAAGTGGGTTGGTAAATATCCAACCACTTGAGAATTTGATTTTTTCTACTCCCCCTAATTTTTGGATCATTAGGCCACTTGCAAACTCAACATGCATGTGGCATGCACATCCACCACACTTAAAGCATGTTGGGATCAGTTAGAAGTCCCTTTCCTATAAAATTCCACCAAGCTATTATTAGGGGGTTGTACTAGTGGAATTTCCCTAACATGGATTTTGGGGTTCATTTGTAGTGCCTGAAATAATTCTCTATAGTTTTCGAATTTTTTTTGCACACATGAACTCTAAAATTTTCGTTTGGTGGCAATCTTATATCTATTTTGTTTACGAGGAAAAATGGGAGAGCACAAGTTTGGACCCAAAAAAAAAAAAATTTGAACATCCCAAATTGAAATGCACAAATGCTGAGAGAGATAATTCCACAAAGCAAAAAGTGATTTTTAAGGATAGGCAAAAAGTGGGTCGGTAAATATCCAACCACTTGAGAATTTGATTTTTTCTAGTCCCCCTAATTTTTTGATCATTAGGCCACTTGCATCCTCAACATGCTTGTGGCATGCACATCCACCACACTTAAAGCATGTTGGGATCAGTTAGAAGTCCCTTTCTTATAAAATTCCACCAAGCTATTTTTAGGGGGTTGTACTAGTGGAATTTCCCAAACATGGATTTTGGGGCTCATTTTTAGTGCCTGAAATAATTATCTATGGTTATCGAAACTTTTTTGCACACATGAACTCTAAAATTTTCGTTTTGTTGCGATCTTATATCTATTTTGTTTACGAGGAAAAATGGGAGAGCACAACTTTGGACCCGAAAAAAAAAAAAAATTTGAACATCCCAAATGGAAATGCACAAATGCTGAGAGAGATAATTCCAAAAAGCAAAAAGTGATTTTTAAGGATAAGCAAAAAGTGGGTTGGTAAATATCCAACCACATGAGAATTGGACTTTTTCAACTCCCCCTAATTTTTGGATCATTAGGCCACTTGCATCCTCAACTTGCTTGTGGCATGCACATCAACCACACATAAAGCATGTTGGGATTAGTTAGAAGTCCCTTTCCTATAAAATTCCACCAAGCTATTATTAGGGGGTTGTACTAGTGGAATTTCCCAAACATGGATTTTGGGGCTCATTTTTAGTGCCTGAAATAATTCTCTATAGTTTTCGAATTTTTTTTGCACACATGAACTCTAAAATTTTCGTTTTGTTGCGATCTTATATCTTTTTTGTTTACGAGGAAAAATGGGAGAGCACAAGTTTGGACCCGAAAAAAAAAAAAATTTGAACATCCCAAATGGAAAAGCACAAATGCTGAGAGAGATAATTCCAAAAAGCAAAAAGTGGGTTGGTAAATATCCAACCACTTGAGAATTTGATTTTTTCTACTCCCCCTAATTTTTGGATCATTAGGCCACTTGCAAACTCAACATGCATGTGGCATGCACATCCACCACACTTAAAGCATGTTGGGATCAGTTAGAAGTCCCTTTCCTATAAAATTCCACCAAGCTATTATTAGGGGGTTGTACTAGTGGAATTTCCCTAACATGGATTTTGGGGTTCATTTGTAGTGCCTGAAATAATTCTCTATAGTTTTCGAATTTTTTTTGCACACATGAACTCTAAAATTTTCGTTTGGTGGCAATCTTATATCTATTTTGTTTACGAGGAAAAATGGGAGAGCACAAGTTTGGACCCAAAAAAAAAAAAATTTGAACATCCCAAATTGAAATGCACAAATGCTGAGAGAGATAATTCCACAAAGCAAAAAGTGATTTTTAAGGATAGGCAAAAAGTGGGTCGGTAAATATCCAACCACTTGAGAATTTGATTTTTTCTAGTCCCCCTAATTTTTTGATCATTAGGCCACTTGCATCCTCAACATGCTTGTGGCATGCACATCCACCACACTTAAAGCATGTTGGGATCAGTTAGAAGTCCCTTTCTTATAAAATTCCACCAAGCTATTTTTAGGGGGTTGTACTAGTGGAATTTCCCAAACATGGATTTTGGGGCTCATTTTTAGTGCCTGAAATAATTATCTATGGTTATCGAAACTTTTTTGCACACATGAACTCTAAAATTTTCGTTTTGTTGCGATCTTATATCTATTTTGTTTACGAGGAAAAATGGGAGAGCACAACTTTGGACCCGAAAAAAAAAAAAATTTTGAACATCCCAAATGGAAATGCACAAATGCTGAGAGAGATAATTCCAAAAAGCAAAAAGTGATTTTTAAGGATAAGCAAAAAGTGGGTTGGTAAATATCCAACCACATGAGAATTGGACTTTTTCAACTCCCCCTAATTTTTGGATCATTAGGCCACTTGCATCCTCAACTTGCTTGTGGCATGCACATCAACCACACATAAAGCATGTTGGGATTAGTTAGAAGTCCCTTTCCTATAAAATTCCACCAAGCTATTATTAGGGGGTTTTACTAGTGGAATTTCCCAAACATGGATTTTGGGGCTCATTTTTAGTGCCTGAAATAATTCTCTATAGTTTTCGAATTTTTTTTGCACACATGAACTCTAAAATTTTCGTTTTGTTGCGATCTTATATCTTTTTTGTTTACGAGGAAAAATGGGAGAGCACAAGTTTGGACCCGAAAAAAAAAAAAATTTGAACATCCCAAATGGAAAAGCACAAATGCTGAGAGAGATAATTCCAAAAAGCAAAAAGTGGGTTGGTAAATATCCAACCACTTGAGAATTTGATTTTTTCTACTCCCCCTAATTTTTGGATCATTAGGCCACTTGCAAACTCAACATGCATGTGGCATGCACATCCACCACACTTAAAGCATGTTGGGATCAGTTAGAAGTCCCTTTCCTATAAAATTCCACCAAGCTATTATTAGGGGGTTGTACTAGTGGAATTTCCCTAACATGGATTTTGGGGTTCATTTGTAGTGCCTGAAATAATTCTCTATAGTTTTCGAATTTTTTTTGCACACATGAACTCTAAAATTTTCGTTTGGTGGCAATCTTATATCTATTTTGTTTACGAGGAAAAATGGGAGAGCACAAGTTTGGACCCAAAAAAAAAAAAATTTGAACATCCCAAATTGAAATGCACAAATGCTGAGAGAGATAATTCCACAAAGCAAAAAGTGATTTTTAAGGATAGGCAAAAAGTGGGTCGGTAAATATCCAACCACTTGAGAATTTGATTTTTTCTAGTCCCCCTAATTTTTTGATCATTAGGCCACTTGCATCCTCAACATGCTTGTGGCATGCACATCCACCACACTTAAAGCATGTTGGGATCAGTTAGAAGTCCCTTTCTTATAAAATTCCACCAAGCTATTTTTAGGGGGTTGTACTAGTGGAATTTCCCAAACATGGATTTTGGGGCTCATTTTTAGTGCCTGAAATAATTATCTATGGTTATCGAAACTTTTTTGCACACATGAACTCTAAAATTTTCGTTTTGTTGCGATCTTATATCTATTTTGTTTACGAGGAAAAATGGGAGAGCACAACTTTGGACCCGAAAAAAAAAAAAAATTTGAACATCCCAAATGGAAATGCACAAATGCTGAGAGAGATAATTCCAAAAAGCAAAAAGTGATTTTTAAGGATAAGCAAAAAGTGGGTTGGTAAATATCCAACCACATGAGAATTGGACTTTTTCAACTCCCCCTAATTTTTGGATCATTAGGCCACTTGCATCCTCAACTTGCTTGTGGCATGCACATCAACCACACATAAAGCATGTTGGGATTAGTTAGAAGTCCCTTTCCTATAAAATTCCACCAAGCTATTATTAGGGGGTTGTACTAGTGGAATTTCCCAAACATGGATTTTGGGGCTCATTTTTAGTGCCTGAAATAATTCTCTATAGTTTTCGAATTTTTTTTGCACACATGAACTCTAAAATTTTCGTTTTGTTGCGATCTTATATCTTTTTTGTTTACGAGGAAAAATGGGAGAGCACAAGTTTGGACCCGAAAAAAAAAAAAATTTGAACATCCCAAATGGAAAAGCACAAATGCTGAGAGAGATAATTCCAAAAAGCAAAAAGTGGGTTGGTAAATATCCAACCACTTGAGAATTTGATTTTTTCTACTCCCCCTAATTTTTGGATCATTAGGCCACTTGCAAACTCAACATGCATGTGGCATGCACATCCACCACACTTAAAGCATGTTGGGATCAGTTAGAAGTCCCTTTCCTATAAAATTCCACCAAGCTATTATTAGGGGGTTGTACTAGTGGAATTTCCCTAACATGGATTTTGGGGTTCATTTGTAGTGCCTGAAATAATTCTCTATAGTTTTCGAATTTTTTTTGCACACATGAACTCTAAAATTTTCGTTTGGTGGCAATCTTATATCTATTTTGTTTACGAGGAAAAATGGGAGAGCACAAGTTTGGACCCAAAAAAAAAAAAATTTGAACATCCCAAATTGAAATGCACAAATGCTGAGAGAGATAATTCCACAAAGCAAAAAGTGATTTTTAAGGATAGGCAAAAAGTGGGTCGGTAAATATCCAACCACTTGAGAATTTGATTTTTTCTAGTCCCCCTAATTTTTTGATCATTAGGCCACTTGCATCCTCAACATGCTTGTGGCATGCACATCCACCACACTTAAAGCATGTTGGGATCAGTTAGAAGTCCCTTTCTTATAAAATTCCACCAAGCTATTTTTAGGGGGTTGTACTAGTGGAATTTCCCAAACATGGATTTTGGGGCTCATTTTTAGTGCCTGAAATAATTATCTATGGTTATCGAAACTTTTTTGCACACATGAACTCTAAAATTTTCGTTTTGTTGCGATCTTATATCTATTTTGTTTACGAGGAAAAATGGGAGAGCACAACTTTGGACCCGAAAAAAAAAAAAAATTTGAACATCCCAAATGGAAATGCACAAATGCTGAGAGAGATAATTCCAAAAAGCAAAAAGTGATTTTTAAGGATAAGCAAAAAGTGGGTTGGTAAATATCCAACCACATGAGAATTGGACTTTTTCAACTCCCCCTAATTTTTGGATCATTAGGCCACTTGCATCCTCAACTTGCTTGTGGCATGCACATCAACCACACATAAAGCATGTTGGGATTAGTTAGAAGTCCCTTTCCTATAAAATTCCACCAAGCTATTATTAGGGGGTTGTACTAGTGGAATTTCCCAAACATGGATTTTGGGGCTCATTTTTAGTGCCTGAAATAATTCTCTATAGTTTTCGAATTTTTTTTGCACACATGAACTCTAAAATTTTCGTTTTGTTGCGATCTTATATCTTTTTTGTTTACGAGGAAAAATGGGAGAGCACAAGTTTGGACCCGAAAAAAAAAAAAATTTGAACATCCCAAATGGAAAAGCACAAATGCTGAGAGAGATAATTCCAAAAAGCAAAAAGTGGGTTGGTAAATATCCAACCACTTGAGAATTTGATTTTTTCTACTCCCCCTAATTTTTGGATCATTAGGCCACTTGCAAACTCAACATGCATGTGGCATGCACATCCACCACACTTAAAGCATGTTGGGATCAGTTAGAAGTCCCTTTCCTATAAAATTCCACCAAGCTATTATTAGGGGGTTGTACTAGTGGAATTTCCCTAACATGGATTTTGGGGTTCATTTGTAGTGCCTGAAATAATTCTCTATAGTTTTCGAATTTTTTTTGCACACATGAACTCTAAAATTTTCGTTTGGTGGCAATCTTATATCTATTTTGTTTACGAGGAAAAATGGGAGAGCACAAGTTTGGACCCAAAAAAAAAAAAATTTGAACATCCCAAATTGAAATGCACAAATGCTGAGAGAGATAATTCCACAAAGCAAAAAGTGATTTTTAAGGATAGGCAAAAAGTGGGTCGGTAAATATCCAACCACTTGAGAATTTGATTTTTTCTAGTCCCCCTAATTTTTTGATCATTAGGCCACTTGCATCCTCAACATGCTTGTGGCATGCACATCCACCACACTTAAAGCATGTTGGGATCAGTTAGAAGTCCCTTTCTTATAAAATTCCACCAAGCTATTTTTAGGGGGTTGTACTAGTGGAATTTCCCAAACATGGATTTTGGGGCTCATTTTTAGTGCCTGAAATAATTATCTATGGTTATCGAAACTTTTTTGCACACATGAACTCTAAAATTTTCGTTTTGTTGCGATCTTATATCTATTTTGTTTACGAGGAAAAATGGGAGAGCACAACTTTGGACCCGAAAAAAAAAAAAAATTTGAACATCCCAAATGGAAATGCACAAATGCTGAGAGAGATAATTCCAAAAAGCAAAAAGTGATTTTTAAGGATAAGCAAAAAGTGGGTTGGTAAATATCCAACCACATGAGAATTGGACTTTTTCAACTCCCCCTAATTTTTGGATCATTAGGCCACTTGCATCCTCAACTTGCTTGTGGCATGCACATCAACCACACATAAAGCATGTTGGGATTAGTTAGAAGTCCCTTTCCTATAAAATTCCACCAAGCTATTATTAGGGGGTTGTACTAGTGGAATTTCCCAAACATGGATTTTGGGGCTCATTTTTAGTGCCTGAAATAATTCTCTATAGTTTTCGAATTTTTTTTGCACACATGAACTCTAAAATTTTCGTTTTGTTGCGATCTTATATCTTTTTTGTTTACGAGGAAAAATGGGAGAGCACAAGTTTGGACCCGAAAAAAAAAAAAATTTGAACATCCCAAATGGAAAAGCACAAATGCTGAGAGAGATAATTCCAAAAAGCAAAAAGTGGGTTGGTAAATATCCAACCACTTGAGAATTTGATTTTTTCTACTCCCCCTAATTTTTGGATCATTAGGCCACTTGCAAACTCAACATGCATGTGGCATGCACATCCACCACACTTAAAGCATGTTGGGATCAGTTAGAAGTCCCTTTCCTATAAAATTCCACCAAGCTATTATTAGGGGGTTGTACTAGTGGAATTTCCCTAACATGGATTTTGGGGTTCATTTGTAGTGCCTGAAATAATTCTCTATAGTTTTCGAATTTTTTTTGCACACATGAACTCTAAAATTTTCGTTTGGTGGCAATCTTATATCTATTTTGTTTACGAGGAAAAATGGGAGAGCACAAGTTTGGACCCAAAAAAAAAAAAATTTGAACATCCCAAATTGAAATGCACAAATGCTGAGAGAGATAATTCCACAAAGCAAAAAGTGATTTTTAAGGATAGGCAAAAAGTGGGTCGGTAAATATCCAACCACTTGAGAATTTGATTTTTTCTAGTCCCCCTAATTTTTTGATCATTAGGCCACTTGCATCCTCAACATGCTTGTGGCATGCACATCCACCACACTTAAAGCATGTTGGGATCAGTTAGAAGTCCCTTTCTTATAAAATTCCACCAAGCTATTTTTAGGGGGTTGTACTAGTGGAATTTCCCAAACATGGATTTTGGGGCTCATTTTTAGTGCCTGAAATAATTATCTATGGTTATCGAAACTTTTTTGCACACATGAACTCTAAAATTTTCGTTTTGTTGCGATCTTATATCTATTTTGTTTACGAGGAAAAATGGGAGAGCACAACTTCGGACCCGAAAAAAAAAAAAAATTTGAACATCCCAAATGGAAATGCACAAATGCTGAGAGAGATAATTCCAAAAAGCAAAAAGTGATTTTTAAGGATAAGCAAAAAGTGGGTTGGTAAATATCCAACCACATGAGAATTGGACTTTTTCAACTCCCCCTAATTTTTGGATCATTAGGCCACTTGCATCCTCAACTTGCTTGTGGCATGCACATCAACCACACATAAAGCATGTTGGGATTAGTTAGAAGTCCCTTTCCTATAAAATTCCACCAAGCTATTATTAGGGGGTTGTACTAGTGGAATTTCCCAAACATGGATTTTGGGGCTCATTTTTAGTGCCTGAAATAATTCTCTATAGTTTTCGAATTTTTTTTGCACACATGAACTCTAAAATTTTCGTTTTGTTGCGATCTTATATCTTTTTTGTTTACGAGGAAAAATGGGAGAGCACAAGTTTGGACCCGAAAAAAAAAAAAATTTGAACATCCCAAATGGAAAAGCACAAATGCTGAGAGAGATAATTCCAAAAAGCAAAAAGTGGGTTGGTAAATATCCAACCACTTGAGAATTTGATTTTTTCTACTCCCCCTAATTTTTGGATCATTAGGCCACTTGCAAACTCAACATGCATGTGGCATGCACATCCACCACACTTAAAGCATGTTGGGATCAGTTAGAAGTCCCTTTCCTATAAAATTCCACCAAGCTATTATTAGGGGGTTGTACTAGTGGAATTTCCCTAACATGGATTTTGGGGTTCATTTGTAGTGCCTGAAATAATTCTCTATAGTTTTCGAATTTTTTTTGCACACATGAACTCTAAAATTTTCGTTTGGTGGCAATCTTATATCTATTTTGTTTACGAGGAAAAATGGGAGAGCACAAGTTTGGACCCAAAAAAAAAAAAATTTGAACATCCCAAATTGAAATGCACAAATGCTGAGAGAGATAATTCCACAAAGCAAAAAGTGATTTTTAAGGATAGGCAAAAAGTGGGTCGGTAAATATCCAACCACTTGAGAATTTGATTTTTTCTAGTCCCCCTAATTTTTTGATCATTAGGCCACTTGCATCCTCAACATGCTTGTGGCATGCACATCCACCACACTTAAAGCATGTTGGGATCAGTTAGAAGTCCCTTTCTTATAAAATTTCACCAAGCTATTTTTAGGGGGTTGTACTAGTGGAATTTCCCAAACATGGATTTTGGGGCTCATTTTTAGTGCCTGAAATAATTATCTATGGTTATCGAAACTTTTTTGCACACATGAACTCTAAAATTTTCGTTTTGTTGCGATCTTATATCTATTTTGTTTACGAGGAAAAATGGGAGAGCACAACTTTGGACCCGAAAAAAAAAAAAATTTTGAACATCCCAAATGGAAATGCACAAATGCTGAGAGAGATAATTCCAAAAAGCAAAAAGTGATTTTTAAGGATAAGCAAAAAGTGGGTTGGTAAATATCCAACCACATGAGAATTGGACTTTTTCAACTCCCCCTAATTTTTGGATCATTAGGCCACTTGCATCCTCAACTTGCTTGTGGCATGCACATCAACCACACATAAAGCATGTTGGGATTAGTTAGAAGTCCCTTTCCTATAAAATTCCACCAAGCTATTATTAGGGGGTTGTACTAGTGGAATTTCCCAAACATGGATTTTGGGGCTCATTTTTAGTGCCTGAAATAATTCTCTATAGTTTTCGAATTTTTTTTGCACACATGAACTCTAAAATTTTCGTTTTGTTGCGATCTTATATCTTTTTTGTTTACGAGGAAAAATGGGAGAGCACAAGTTTGGACCCGAAAAAAAAAAAAATTTGAACATCCCAAATGGAAAAGCACAAATGCTGAGAGAGATAATTCCAAAAAGCAAAAAGTGGGTTGGTAAATATCCAACCACTTGAGAATTTGATTTTTTCTACTCCCCCTAATTTTTGGATCATTAGGCCACTTGCAAACTCAACATGCATGTGGCATGCACATCCACCACACTTAAAGCATGTTGGGATCAGTTAGAAGTCCCTTTCCTATAAAATTCCACCAAGCTATTATTAGGGGGTTGTACTAGTGGAATTTCCCTAACATGGATTTTGGGGTTCATTTGTAGTGCCTGAAATAATTCTCTATAGTTTTCGAATTTTTTTTGCACACATGAACTCTAAAATTTTCGTTTGGTGGCAATCTTATATCTATTTTGTTTACGAGGAAAAATGGGAGAGCACAAGTTTGGACCCAAAAAAAAAAAAATTTGAACATCCCAAATTGAAATGCACAAATGCTGAGAGAGATAATTCCACAAAGCAAAAAGTGATTTTTAAGGATAGGCAAAAAGTGGGTCGGTAAATATCCAACCACTTGAGAATTTGATTTTTTCTAGTCCCCCTAATTTTTTGATCATTAGGCCACTTGCATCCTCAACATGCTTGTGGCATGCACATCCACCACACTTAAAGCATGTTGGGATCAGTTAGAAGTCCCTTTCTTATAAAATTCCACCAAGCTATTTTTAGGGGGTTGTACTAGTGGAATTTCCCAAACATGGATTTTGGGGCTCATTTTTAGTGCCTGAAATAATTATCTATGGTTATCGAAACTTTTTTGCACACATGAACTCTAAAATTTTCGTTTTGTTGCGATCTTATATCTATTTTGTTTACGAGGAAAAATGGGAGAGCACAACTTTGGACCCGAAAAAAAAAAAAAATTTGAACATCCCAAATGGAAATGCACAAATGCTGAGAGAGATAATTCCAAAAAGCAAAAAGTGATTTTTAAGGATAAGC
Source organism: Aristolochia californica (assembly GCF_029961685.1). Classification (NCBI taxonomy): domain Eukaryota; kingdom Viridiplantae; phylum Streptophyta; class Magnoliopsida; order Piperales; family Aristolochiaceae; genus Aristolochia; species Aristolochia californica. The sequence goes on along the minus strand of NW_027182257.1, from coordinate 20,052,681 downwards.
AAAAAGTGGGTTGGTAAATATCCAACCACATGAGAATTGGACTTTTTCAACTCCCCCTAATTTTTGGATCATTAGGCCACTTGCATCCTCAACTTGCTTGTGGCATGCACATCAACCACACATAAAGCATGTTGGGATTAGTTAGAAGTCCCTTTCCTATAAAATTCCACCAAGCTATTATTAGGGGGTTGTACTAGTGGAATTTCCCAAACATGGATTTTGGGGCTCATTTTTAGTGCCTGAAATAATTCTCTATAGTTTTCGAATTTTTTTTGCACACATGAACTCTAAAATTTTCGTTTTGTTGCGATCTTATATCTTTTTTGTTTACGAGGAAAAATGGGAGAGCACAAGTTTGGACCCGAAAAAAAAAAAAATTTGAACATCCCAAATGGAAAAGCACAAATGCTGAGAGAGATAATTCCAAAAAGCAAAAAGTGGGTTGGTAAATATCCAACCACTTGAGAATTTGATTTTTTCTACTCCCCCTAATTTTTGGATCATTAGGCCACTTGCAAACTCAACATGGATGTGGCATGCACATCCACCACACTTAAAGCATGTTGGGATCAGTTAGAAGTCCCTTTCCTATAAAATTCCACCAAGCTATTAGTAGGGGGTTGTACTAGTGGAATTTCCCTAACATGGATTTTGGGGTTCATTTGTAGTGCCTGAAATAATTCTCTATAGTTTTCGAATTTTTTTTGCACACATGAACTCTAAAATTTTCGTTTGGTGGCAATCTTATATCTATTTTGTTTACGAGGAAAAATGGGAGAGCACAAGTTTGGACCCAAAAAAAAAAAAATTTGAACATCCCAAATTGAAATGCACAAATGCTGAGAGAGATAATTCCACAAAGCAAAAAGTGATTTTTAAGGATAGGCAAAAAGTGGGTCGGTAAATATCCAACCACTTGAGAATTTGATTTTTTCTAGTCCCCCTAATTTTTTGATCATTAGGCCACTTGCATCCTCAACATGCTTGTGGCATGCACATCCACCACACTTAAAGCATGTTGGGATCAGTTAGAAGTCCCTTTCTTATAAAATTCCACCAAGCTATTTTTAGGGGGTTGTACTAGTGGAATTTCCCAAACATGGATTTTGGGGCTCATTTTTAGTGCCTGAAATAATTATCTATGGTTATCGAAACTTTTTTGCACACATGAACTCTAAAATTTTCGTTTTGTTGCGATCTTATATCTATTTTGTTTACGAGGAAAAATGGGAGAGCACAACTTTGGACCCGAAAAAAAAAAAAAATTTGAACATCCCAAATGGAAATGCACAAATGCTGAGAGAGATAATTCCAAAAAGCAAAAAGTGATTTTTAAGGATAAGCAAAAAGTGGGTTGGTAAATATCCAACCACATGAGAATTGGACTTTTTCAACTCCCCCTAATTTTTGGATCATTAGGCCACTTGCATCCTCAACTTGCTTGTGGCATGCACATCAACCACACATAAAGCATGTTGGGATTAGTTAGAAGTCCCTTTCCTATAAAATTCCACCAAGCTATTATTAGGGGGTTGTACTAGTGGAATTTCCCAAACATGGATTTTGGGGCTCATTTTTAGTGCCTGAAATAATTCTCTATAGTTTTCGAATTTTTTTTGCACACATGAACTCTAAAATTTTCGTTTTGTTGCGATCTTATATCTTTTTTGTTTACGAGGAAAAATGGGAGAGCACAAGTTTGGACCCGAAAAAAAAAAAAATTTGAACATCCCAAATGGAAAAGCACAAATGCTGAGAGAGATAATTCCAAAAAGCAAAAAGTGGGTTGGTAAATATCCAACCACTTGAGAATTTGATTTTTTCTACTCCCCCTAATTTTTGGATCATTAGGCCACTTGCAAACTCAACATGCATGTGGCATGCACATCCACCACACTTAAAGCATGTTGGGATCAGTTAGAAGTCCCTTTCCTATAAAATTCCACCAAGCTATTATTAGGGGGTTGTACTAGTGGAATTTCCCTAACATGGATTTTGGGGTTCATTTGTAGTGCCTGAAATAATTCTCTATAGTTTTCGAATTTTTTTTGCACACATGAACTCTAAAATTTTCGTTTGGTGGCAATCTTATATCTATTTTGTTTACGAGGAAAAATGGGAGAGCACAAGTTTGGACCCAAAAAAAAAAAAATTTGAACATCCCAAATTGAAATGCACAAATGCTGAGAGAGATAATTCCACAAAGCAAAAAGTGATTTTTAAGGATAGGCAAAAAGTGGGTCGGTAAATATCCAACCACTTGAGAATTTGATTTTTTCTAGTCCCCCTAATTTTTTGATCATTAGGCCACTTGCATCCTCAACATGCTTGTGGCATGCACATCCACCACACTTAAAGCATGTTGGGATCAGTTAGAAGTCCCTTTCTTATAAAATTCCACCAAGCTATTTTTAGGGGGTTGTACTAGTGGAATTTCCCAAACATGGATTTTGGGGCTCATTTTTAGTGCCTGAAATAATTATCTATGGTTATCGAAACTTTTTTGCACACATGAACTCTAAAATTTTCGTTTTGTTGCGATCTTATATCTATTTTGTTTACGAGGAAAAATGGGAGAGCACAACTTTGGACCCGAAAAAAAAAAAAAATTTGAACATCCCAAATGGAAATGCACAAATGCTGAGAGAGATAATTCCAAAAAGCAAAAAGTGATTTTTAAGGATAAGCAAAAAGTGGGTTGGTAAATATCCAACCACATGAGAATTGGACTTTTTCAACTCCCCCTAATTTTTGGATCATTAGGCCACTTGCATCCTCAACTTGCTTGTGGCATGCACATCAACCACACATAAAGCATGTTGGGATTAGTTAGAAGTCCCTTTCCTATAAAATTCCACCAAGCTATTATTAGGGGGTTGTACTAGTGGAATTTCCCAAACATGGATTTTGGGGCTCATTTTTAGTGCCTGAAATAATTCTCTATAGTTTTCGAATTTTTTTTGCACACATGAACTCTAAAATTTTCGTTTTGTTGCGATCTTATATCTTTTTTGTTTACGAGGAAAAATGGGAGAGCACAAGTTTGGACCCGAAAAAAAAAAAAATTTGAACATCCCAAATGGAAAAGCACAAATGCTGAGAGAGATAATTCCAAAAAGCAAAAAGTGGGTTGGTAAATATCCAACCACTTGAGAATTTGATTTTTTCTACTCCCCCTAATTTTTGGATCATTAGGCCACTTGCAAACTCAACATGCATGTGGCATGCACATCCACCACACTTAAAGCATGTTGGGATCAGTTAGAAGTCCCTTTCCTATAAAATTCCACCAAGCTATTATTAGGGGGTTGTACTAGTGGAATTTCCCTAACATGGATTTTGGGGTTCATTTGTAGTGCCTGAAATAATTCTCTATAGTTTTCGAATTTTTTTTGCACACATGAACTCTAAAATTTTCGTTTGGTGGCAATCTTATATCTATTTTGTTTACGAGGAAAAATGGGAGAGCACAAGTTTGGACCCAAAAAAAAAAAAATTTGAACATCCCAAATTGAAATGCACAAATGCTGAGAGAGATAATTCCACAAAGCAAAAAGTGATTTTTAAGGATAGGCAAAAAGTGGGTTGGTAAATATCCAACCACTTGAGAATTTGATTTTTTCTAGTCCCCCTAATTTTTTGATCATTAGGCCACTTGCATCCTCAACATGCTTGTGGCATGCACATCCACCACACTTAAAGCATGTTGGGATCAGTTAGAAGTCCCTTTCTTATAAAATTCCACCAAACTATTTTTAGGGGGTTGTACTAGTGGAATTTCCCAAACATGGATTTTGGGGCTCATTTTTAGTGCCTGAAATAATTATCTATGGTTATCGAAACTTTTTTGCACACATGAACTCTAAAATTTTCGTTTTGTTGCGATCTTATATCTATTTTGTTTACGAGGAAAAATGGGAGAGCACAACTTTGGACCCGAAAAAAAAAAAAATTTTGAACATCCCAAATGGAAATGCACAAATGCTGAGAGAGATAATTCCAAAAAGCAAAAAGTGATTTTTAAGGATAAGCAAAAAGTGGGTTGGTAAATATCCAACCACATGAGAATTGGACTTTTTCAACTCCCCCTAATTTTTGGATCATTAGGCCACTTGCATCCTCAACTTGCTTGTGGCATGCACATCAACCACACATAAAGCATGTTGGGATTAGTTAGAAGTCCCTTTCCTATAAAATTCCACCAAGCTATTATTAGGGGGTTGTACTAGTGGAATTTCCCAAACATGGATTTTGGGGCTCATTTTTAGTGCCTGAAATAATTCTCTATAGTTTTCGAATTTTTTTTGCACACATGAACTCTAAAATTTTCGTTTTGTTGCGATCTTATATCTTTTTTGTTTACGAGGAAAAATGGGAGAGCACAAGTTTGGACCCGAAAAAAAAAAAAATTTGAACATCCCAAATGGAAAAGCACAAATGCTGAGAGAGATAATTCCAAAAAGCAAAAAGTGGGTTGGTAAATATCCAACCACTTGAGAATTTGATTTTTTCTACTCCCCCTAATTTTTGGATCATTAGGCCACTTGCAAACTCAACATGCATGTGGCATGCACATCCACCACACTTAAAGCATGTTGGGATCAGTTAGAAGTCCCTTTCCTATAAAATTCCACCAAGCTATTATTAGGGGGTTGTACTAGTGGAATTTCCCTAACATGGATTTTGGGGTTCATTTGTAGTGCCTGAAATAATTCTCTATAGTTTTCGAATTTTTTTTGCACACATGAACTCTAAAATTTTCGTTTGGTGGCAATCTTATATCTATTTTGTTTACGAGGAAAAATGGGAGAGCACAAGTTTGGACCCAAAAAAAAAAAAATTTGAACATCCCAAATTGAAATGCACAAATGCTGAGAGAGATAATTCCACAAAGCAAAAAGTGATTTTTAAGGATAGGCAAAAAGTGGGTCGGTAAATATCCAACCACTTGAGAATTTGATTTTTTCTAGTCCCCCTAATTTTTTGATCATTAGGCCACTTGCATCCTCAACATGCTTGTGGCATGCACATCCACCACACTTAAAGCATGTTGGGATCAGTTAGAAGTCCCTTTCTTATAAAATTCCACCAAGCTATTTTTAGGGGGTTGTACTAGTGGAATTTCCCAAACATGGATTTTGGGGCTCATTTTTAGTGCCTGAAATAATTATCTATGGTTATCGAAACTTTTTTGCACACATGAACTCTAAAATTTTCGTTTTGTTGCGATCTTATATCTATTTTGTTTACGAGGAAAAATGGGAGAGCACAACTTTGGACCCGAAAAAAAAAAAAAATTTGAACATCCCAAATGGAAATGCACAAATGCTGAGAGAGATAATTCCAAAAAGCAAAAAGTGATTTTTAAGGATAAGCAAAAAGTGGGTTGGTAAATATCCAACCACATGAGAATTGGACTTTTTCAACTCCCCCTAATTTTTGGATCATTAGGCCACTTGCATCCTCAACTTGCTTGTGGCATGCACATCAACCACACATAAAGCATGTTGGGATTAGTTAGAAGTCCCTTTCCTATAAAATTCCACCAAGCTATTATTAGGGGGTTGTACTAGTGGAATTTCCCAAACATGGATTTTGGGGCTCATTTTTAGTGCCTGAAATAATTCTCTATAGTTTTCGAATTTTTTTTGCACACATGAACTCTAAAATTTTCGTTTTGTTGCGATCTTATATCTTTTTTGTTTACGAGGAAAAATGGGAGAGCACAAGTTTGGACCCGAAAAAAAAAAAAATTTGAACATCCCAAATGGAAAAGCACAAATGCTGAGAGAGATAATTCCAAAAAGCAAAAAGTGGGTTGGTAAATATCCAACCACTTGAGAATTTGATTTTTTCTACTCCCCCTAATTTTTGGATCATTAGGCCACTTGCAAACTCAACATGCATGTGGCATGCACATCCACCACACTTAAAGCATGTTGGGATCAGTTAGAAGTCCCTTTCCTATAAAATTCCACCAAGCTATTATTAGGGGGTTGTACTAGTGGAATTTCCCTAACATGGATTTTGGGGTTCATTTGTAGTGCCTGAAATAATTCTCTATAGTTTTCGAATTTTTTTTGCACACATGAACTCTAAAATTTTCGTTTGGTGGCAATCTTATATCTATTTTGTTTACGAGGAAAAATGGGAGAGCACAAGTTTGGACCCAAAAAAAAAAAAATTTGAACATCCCAAATTGAAATGCACAAATGCTGAGAGAGATAATTCCACAAAGCAAAAAGTGATTTTTAAGGATAGGCAAAAAGTGGGTTGGTAAATATCCAACCACTTGAGAATTTGATTTTTTCTAGTCCCCCTAATTTTTTGATCATTAGGCCACTTGCATCCTCAACATGCTTGTGGCATGCACATCCACCACACTTAAAGCATGTTGGGATCAGTTAGAAGTCCCTTTCTTATAAAATTCCACCAAACTATTTTTAGGGGGTTGTACTAGTGGAATTTCCCAAACATGGATTTTGGGGCTCATTTTTAGTGCCTGAAATAATTATCTATGGTTATCGAAACTTTTTTGCACACATGAACTCTAAAATTTTCGTTTTGTTGCGATCTTATATCTATTTTGTTTACGAGGAAAAATGGGAGAGCACAACTTCGGACCCGAAAAAAAAAAAAATTTTGAACATCCCAAATGGAAATGCACAAATGCTGAGAGAGATAATTCCAAAAAGCAAAAAGTGATTTTTAAGGATAAGCAAAAAGTGGGTTGGTAAATATCCAACCACATGAGAATTGGACTTTTTCAACTCCCCCTAATTTTTGGATCATTAGGCCACTTGCATCCTCAACTTGCTTGTGGCATGCACATCAACCACACATAAAGCATGTTGGGATTAGTTAGAAGTCCCTTTCCTATAAAATTCCACCAAGCTATTATTAGGGGGTTGTACTAGTGGAATTTCCCAAACATGGATTTTGGGGCTCATTTTTAGTGCCTGAAATAATTCTCTATAGTTTTCGAATTTTTTTTGCACACATGAACTCTAAAATTTTCGTTTTGTTGCGATCTTATATCTTTTTTGTTTACGAGGAAAAATGGGAGAGCACAAGTTTGGACCCGAAAAAAAAAAAAATTTGAACATCCCAAATGGAAAAGCACAAATGCTGAGAGAGATAATTCCAAAAAGCAAAAAGTGGGTTGGTAAATATCCAACCACTTGAGAATTTGATTTTTTCTACTCCCCCTAATTTTTGGATCATTAGGCCACTTGCAAACTCAACATGCATGTGGCATGCACATCCACCACACTTAAAGCATGTTGGGATCAGTTAGAAGTCCCTTTCCTATAAAATTCCACCAAGCTATTATTAGGGGGTTGTACTAGTGGAATTTCCCTAACATGGATTTTGGGGTTCATTTGTAGTGCCTGAAATAATTCTCTATAGTTTTCGAATTTTTTTTGCACACATGAACTCTAAAATTTTCGTTTGGTGGCAATCTTATATCTATTTTGTTTACGAGGAAAAATGGGAGAGCACAAGTTTGGACCCAAAAAAAAAAAAATTTGAACATCCCAAATTGAAATGCACAAATGCTGAGAGAGATAATTCCACAAAGCAAAAAGTGATTTTTAAGGATAGGCAAAAAGTGGGTCGGTAAATATCCAACCACTTGAGAATTTGATTTTTTCTAGTCCCCCTAATTTTTTGATCATTAGGCCACTTGCATCCTCAACATGCTTGTGGCATGCACATCCACCACACTTAAAGCATGTTGGGATCAGTTAGAAGTCCCTTTCTTATAAAATTCCACCAAGCTATTTTTAGGGGGTTGTACTAGTGGAATTTCCCAAACATGGATTTTGGGGCTCATTTTTAGTGCCTGAAATAATTATCTATGGTTATCGAAACTTTTTTGCACACATGAACTCTAAAATTTTCGTTTTGTTGCGATCTTATATCTATTTTGTTTACGAGGAAAAATGGGAGAGCACAACTTTGGACCCGAAAAAAAAAAAAAATTTGAACATCCCAAATGGAAATGCACAAATGCTGAGAGAGATAATTCCAAAAAGCAAAAAGTGATTTTTAAGGATAAGCAAAAAGTGGGTTGGTAAATATCCAACCACATGAGAATTGGACTTTTTCAACTCCCCCTAATTTTTGGATCATTAGGCCACTTGCATCCTCAACTTGCTTGTGGCATGCACATCAACCACACATAAAGCATGTTGGGATTAGTTAGAAGTCCCTTTCCTATAAAATTCCACCAAGCTATTATTAGGGGGTTGTACTAGTGGAATTTCCCAAACATGGATTTTGGGGCTCATTTTTAGTGCCTGAAATAATTCTCTATAGTTTTCGAATTTTTTTTGCACACATGAACTCTAAAATTTTCGTTTTGTTGCGATCTTATATCTTTTTTGTTTACGAGGAAAAATGGGAGAGCACAAGTTTGGACCCGAAAAAAAAAAAAATTTGAACATCCCAAATGGAAAAGCACAAATGCTGAGAGAGATAATTCCAAAAAGCAAAAAGTGGGTTGGTAAATATCCAACCACTTGAGAATTTGATTTTTTCTACTCCCCCTAATTTTTGGATCATTAGGCCACTTGCAAACTCAACATGCATGTGGCATGCACATCCACCACACTTAAAGCATGTTGGGATCAGTTAGAAGTCCCTTTCCTATAAAATTCCACCAAGCTATTATTAGGGGGTTGTACTAGTGGAATTTCCCTAACATGGATTTTGGGGTTCATTTGTAGTGCCTGAAATAATTCTCTATAGTTTTCGAATTTTTTTTGCACACATGAACTCTAAAATTTTCGTTTGGTGGCAATCTTATATCTATTTTGTTTACGAGGAAAAATGGGAGAGCACAAGTTTGGACCCAAAAAAAAAAAAATTCGAACATCCCAAATTGAAATGCACAAATGCTGAGAGAGATAATTCCACAAAGCAAAAAGTGATTTTTAAGGATAGGCAAAAAGTGGGTTGGTAAATATCCAACCACTTGAGAATTTGATTTTTTCTAGTCCCCCTAATTTTTTGATCATTAGGCCACTTGCATCCTCAACATGCTTGTGGCATGCACATCCACCACACTTAAAGCATGTTGGGATCAGTTAGAAGTCCCTTTCTTATAAAATTCCACCAAGCTATTTTTAGGGGGTTGTACTAGTGGAATTTCCCAAACATGGATTTTGGGGCTCATTTTTAGTGCCTGAAATAATTATCTATGGTTATCGAAACTTTTTTGCACACATGAACTCTAAAATTTTCGTTTTGTTGCGATCTTATATCTATTTTGTTTACGAGGAAAAATGGGAGAGCACAACTTTGGACCCGAAAAAAAAAAAAAATTTGAACATCCCAAATGGAAATGCACAAATGCTGAGAGAGATAATTCCAAAAAGCAAAAAGTGATTTTTAAGGATAAGCAAAAAGTGGGTTGGTAAATATCCAACCACATGAGAATTGGACTTTTTCAACTCCCCCTAATTTTTGGATCATTAGGCCACTTGCATCCTCAACTTGCTTGTGGCATGCACATCAACCACACATAAAGCATGTTGGGATTAGTTAGAAGTCCCTTTCCTATAAAATTCCACCAAGCTATTATTAGGGGGTTGTACTAGTGGAATTTCCCAAACATGGATTTTGGGGCTCATTTTTAGTGCCTGAAATAATTCTCTATAGTTTTCGAATTTTTTTTGCACACATGAACTCTAAAATTTTCGTTTTGTTGCGATCTTATATCTTTTTTGTTTACGAGGAAAAATGGGAGAGCACAAGTTTGGACCCGAAAAAAAAAAAAATTTGAACATCCCAAATGGAAAAGCACAAATGCTGAGAGAGATAATTCCAAAAAGCAAAAAGTGGGTTGGTAAATATCCAACCACTTGAGAATTTGATTTTTTCTACTCCCCCTAATTTTTGGATCATTAGGCCACTTGCAAACTCAACATGCATGTGGCATGCACATCCACCACACTTAAAGCATGTTGGGATCAGTTAGAAGTCCCTTTCCTATAAAATTCCAACAAGCTATTATTAGGGGGTTGTACTAGTGGAATTTCCCTAACATGGATTTTGGGGTTCATTTGTAGTGCCTGAAATAATTCTCTATAGTTTTCGAATTTTTTTTGCACACATGAACTCTAAAATTTTCGTTTGGTGGCAATCTTATATCTATTTTGTTTACGAGGAAAAATGGGAGAGCACAAGTTTGGACCCAAAAAAAAAAAAATTCGAACATCCCAAATTGAAATGCACAAATGCTGAGAGAGATAATTCCACAAAGCAAAAAGTGATTTTTAAGGATAGGCAAAAAGTGGGTCGGTAAATATCCAACCACTTGAGAATTTGATTTTTTCTAGTCCCCCTAATTTTTTGATCATTAGGCCACTTGCATCCTCAACATGCTTGTGGCATGCACATCCACCACACTTAAAGCATGTTGGGATCAGTTAGAAGTCCCTTTCTTATAAAATTCCACCAAGCTATTTTTAGGGGGTTGTACTAGTGGAATTTCCCAAACATGGATTTTGGGGCTCATTTTTAGTGCCTGAAATAATTATCTATGGTTATCGAAACTTTTTTGCACACATGAACTCTAAAATTTTCGTTTTGTTGCGATCTTATATCTATTTTGTTTACGAGGAAAAATGGGAGAGCACAACTTTGGACCCGAAAAAAAAAAAAAATTTGAACATCCCAAATGGAAATGCACAAATGCTGAGAGAGATAATTCCAAAAAGCAAAAAGTGATTTTTAAGGATAAGCAAAAAGTGGGTTGGTAAATATCCAACCACATGAGAATTGGACTTTTTCAACTCCCCCTAATTTTTGGATCATTAGGCCACTTGCATCCTCAACTTGCTTGTGGCATGCACATCAACCACACATAAAGCATGTTGGGATTAGTTAGAAGTCCCTTTCCTATAAAATTCCACCAAGCTATTATTAGGGGGTTGTACTAGTGGAATTTCCCAAACATGGATTTTGGGGCTCATTTTTAGTGCCTGAAATAATTCTCTATAGTTTTCGAATTTTTTTTGCACACATGAACTCTAAAATTTTCGTTTTGTTGCGATCTTATATCTTTTTTGTTTACGAGGAAAAATGGGAGAGCACAAGTTTGGACCCGAAAAAAAAAAAAATTTGAACATCCCAAATGGAAAAGCACAAATGCTGAGAGAGATAATTCCAAAAAGCAAAAAGTGGGTTGGTAAATATCCAACCACTTGAGAATTTGATTTTTTCTACTCCCCCTAATTTTTGGATCATTAGGCCACTTGCAAACTCAACATGCATGTGGCATGCACATCCACCACACTTAAAGCATGTTGGGATCAGTTAGAAGTCCCTTTCCTATAAAATTCCACCAAGCTATTATTAGGGGGTTGTACTAGTGGAATTTCCCTAACATGGATTTTGGGGTTCATTTGTAGTGCCTGAAATAATTCTCTATAGTTTTCGAATTTTTTTTGCACACATGAACTCTAAAATTTTCGTTTGGTGGCAATCTTATATCTATTTTGTTTACGAGGAAAAATGGGAGAGCACAAGTTTGGACCCAAAAAAAAAAAAATTCGAACATCCCAAATTGAAATGCACAAATGCTGAGAGAGATAATTCCACAAAGCAAAAAGTGATTTTTAAGGATAGGCAAAAAGTGGGTTGGTAAATATCCAACCACTTGAGAATTTGATTTTTTCTAGTCCCCCTAATTTTTTGATCATTAGGCCACTTGCATCCTCAACATGCTTGTGGCATGCACATCCACCACACTTAAAGCATGTTGGGATCAGTTAGAAGTCCCTTTCTTATAAAATTCCACCAAGCTATTTTTAGGGGGTTGTACTAGTGGAATTTCCCAAACATGGATTTTGGGGCTCATTTTTAGTGCCTGAAATAATTATCTATGGTTATCGAAACTTTTTTGCACACATGAACTCTAAAATTTTCGTTTTGTTGCGATCTTATATCTATTTTGTTTACGAGGAAAAATGGGAGAGCACAACTTTGGACCCGAAAAAAAAAAAAAATTTGAACATCCCAAATGGAAATGCACAAATGCTGAGAGAGATAATTCCAAAAAGCAAAAAGTGATTTTTAAGGATAAGCAAAAAGTGGGTTGGTAAATATCCAACCACATGAGAATTGGACTTTTTCAACTCCCCCTAATTTTTGGATCATTAGGCCACTTGCATCCTCAACTTGCTTGTGGCATGCACATCAACCACACATAAAGCATGTTGGGATTAGTTAGAAGTCCCTTTCCTATAAAATTCCACCAAGCTATTATTAGGGGGTTGTACTAGTGGAATTTCCCAAACATGGATTTTGGGGCTCATTTTTAGTGCCTGAAATAATTCTCTATAGTTTTCGAATTTTTTTTGCACACATGAACTCTAAAATTTTCGTTTTGTTGCGATCTTATATCTTTTTTGTTTACGAGGAAAAATGGGAGAGCACAAGTTTGGACCCGAAAAAAAAAAAAATTTGAACATCCCAAATGGAAAAGCACAAATGCTGAGAGAGATAATTCCAAAAAGCAAAAAGTGGGTTGGTAAATATCCAACCACTTGAGAATTTGATTTTTTCTACTCCCCCTAATTTTTGGATCATTAGGCCACTTGCAAACTCAACATGCATGTGGCATGCACATCCACCACACTTAAAGCATGTTGGGATCAGTTAGAAGTCCCTTTCCTATAAAATTCCACCAAGCTATTATTAGGGGGTTGTACTAGTGGAATTTCCCTAACATGGATTTTGGGGTTCATTTGTAGTGCCTGAAATAATTCTCTATAGTTTTCGAATTTTTTTTGCACACATGAACTCTAAAATTTTCGTTTGGTGGCAATCTTATATCTATTTTGTTTACGAGGAAAAATGGGAGAGCACAAGTTTGGACCCAAAAAAAAAAAAATTCGAACATCCCAAATTGAAATGCACAAATGCTGAGAGAGATAATTCCACAAAGCAAAAAGTGATTTTTAAGGATAGGCAAAAAGTGGGTTGGTAAATATCCAACCACTTGAGAATTTGATTTTTTCTAGTCCCCCTAATTTTTTGATCATTAGGCCACTTGCATCCTCAACATGCTTGTGGCATGCACATCCACCACACTTAAAGCATGTTGGGATCAGTTAGAAGTCCCTTTCTTATAAAATTCCACCAAGCTATTTTTAGGGGGTTGTACTAGTGGAATTTCCCAAACATGGATTTTGGGCCTCATTTTTAGTGCCTGAAATAATTATCTATGGTTATCGAAACTTTTTTGCACACATGAACTCTAAAATTTTCGTTTTGTTGCGATCTTATATCTATTTTGTTTACGAGGAAAAATGGGAGAGCACAACTTTGGACCCGAAAAAAAAAAAAAATTTGAACATCCCAAATGGAAATGCACAAATGCTGAGAGAGATAATTCCAAAAAGCAAAAAGTGATTTTTAAGGATAAGCAAAAAGTGGGTTGGTAAATATCCAACCACATGAGAATTGGACTTTTTCAACTCCCCCTAATTTTTGGATCATTAGGCCACTTGCATCCTCAACTTGCTTGTGGCATGCACATCAACCACACATAAAGCATGTTGGGATTAGTTAGAAGTCCCTTTCCTATAAAATTCCACCAAGCTATTATTAGGGGGTTGTACTAGTGGAATTTCCCAAACATGGATTTTGGGGCTCATTTTTAGTGCCTGAAATAATTCTCTATAGTTTTCGAATTTTTTTTGCACACATGAACTCTAAAATTTTCGTTTTGTTGCGATCTTATATCTTTTTTGTTTACGAGGAAAAATGGGAGAGCACAAGTTTGGACCCGAAAAAAAAAAAAATTTGAACATCCCAAATGGAAAAGCACAAATGCTGAGAGAGATAATTCCAAAAAGCAAAAAGTGGGTTGGTAAATATCCAACCACTTGAGAATTTGATTTTTTCTACTCCCCCTAATTTTTGGATCATTAGGCCACTTGCAAACTCAACATGCATGTGGCATGCACATCCACCACACTTAAAGCATGTTGGGATCAGTTAGAAGTCCCTTTCCTATAAAATTCCACCAAGCTATTATTAGGGGGTTGTACTAGTGGAATTTCCCTAACATGGATTTTGGGGTTCATTTGTAGTGCCTGAAATAATTCTCTATAGTTTTCGAATTTTTTTTGCACACATGAACTCTAAAATTTTCGTTTGGTGGCAATCTTATATCTATTTTGTTTACGAGGAAAAATGGGAGAGCACAAGTTTGGACCCAAAAAAAAAAAAATTCGAACATCCCAAATTGAAATGCACAAATGCTGAGAGAGATAATTCCACAAAGCAAAAAGTGATTTTTAAGGATAGGCAAAAAGTGGGTTGGTAAATATCCAACCACTTGAGAATTTGATTTTTTCTAGTCCCCCTAATTTTTTGATCATTAGGCCACTTGCATCCTCAACATGCTTGTGGCATGCACATCCACCACACTTAAAGCATGTTGGGATCAGTTAGAAGTCCCTTTCTTATAAAATTCCACCAAGCTATTTTTAGGGGGTTGTACTAGTGGAATTTCCCAAACATGGATTTTGGGGCTCATTTTTAGTGCCTGAAATAATTATCTATGGTTATCGAAACTTTTTTGCACACATGAACTCTAAAATTTTCGTTTTGTTGCGATCTTATATCTATTTTGTTTACGAGGAAAAATGGGAGAGCACAACTTTGGACCCGAAAAAAAAAAAAAATTTGAACATCCCAAATGGAAATGCACAAATGCTGAGAGAGATAATTCCAAAAAGCAAAAAGTGATTTTTAAGGATAAGCAAAAAGTGGGTTGGTAAATATCCAACCACATGAGAATTGGACTTTTTCAACTCCCCCTAATTTTTGGATCATTAGGCCACTTGCATCCTCAACTTGCTTGTGGCATGCACATCAACCACACATAAAGCATGTTGGGATTAGTTAGAAGTCCCTTTCCTATAAAATTCCACCAAGCTATTATTAGGGGGTTGTACTAGTGGAATTTCCCAAACATGGATTTTGGGGCTCATTTTTAGTGCCTGAAATAATTCTCTATAGTTTTCGAATTTTTTTTGCACACATGAACTCTAAAATTTTCGTTTTGTTGCGATCTTATATCTTTTTTGTTTACGAGGAAAAATGGGAGAGCACAAGTTTGGACCCGAAAAAAAAAAAAATTTGAACATCCCAAATGGAAAAGCACAAATGCTGAGAGAGATAATTCCAAAAAGCAAAAAGTGGGTTGGTAAATATCCAACCACTTGAGAATTTGATTTTTTCTACTCCCCCTAATTTTTGGATCATTAGGCCACTTGCAAACTCAACATGCATGTGGCATGCACATCCACCACACTTAAAGCATGTTGGGATCAGTTAGAAGTCCCTTTCCTATAAAATTCCAACAAGCTATTATTAGGGGGTTGTACTAGTGGAATTTCCCTAACATGGATTTTGGGGTTCATTTGTAGTGCCTGAAATAATTCTCTATAGTTTTCGAATTTTTTTTGCACACATGAACTCTAAAATTTTCGTTTGGTGGCAATCTTATATCTATTTTGTTTACGAGGAAAAATGGGAGAGCACAAGTTTGGACCCAAAAAAAAAAAAATTCGAACATCCCAAATTGAAATGCACAAATGCTGAGAGAGATAATTCCACAAAGCAAAAAGTGATTTTTAAGGATAGGCAAAAAGTGGGTCGGTAAATATCCAACCACTTGAGAATTTGATTTTTTCTAGTCCCCCTAATTTTTTGATCATTAGGCCACTTGCATCCTCAACATGCTTGTGGCATGCACATCCACCACACTTAAAGCATGTTGGGATCAGTTAGAAGTCCCTTTCTTATAAAATTCCACCAAGCTATTTTTAGGGGGTTGTACTAGTGGAATTTCCCAAACATGGATTTTGGGGCTCATTTTTAGTGCCTGAAATAATTATCTATGGTTATCGAAACTTTTTTGCACACATGAACTCTAAAATTTTCGTTTTGTTGCGATCTTATATCTATTTTGTTTACGAGGAAAAATGGGAGAGCACAACTTTGGACCCGAAAAAAAAAAAAAATTTGAACATCCCAAATGGAAATGCACAAATGCTGAGAGAGATAATTCCAAAAAGCAAAAAGTGATTTTTAAGGATAAGCAAAAAGTGGGTTGGTAAATATCCAACCACATGAGAATTGGACTTTTTCAACTCCCCCTAATTTTTGGATCATTAGGCCACTTGCATCCTCAACTTGCTTGTGGCATGCACATCAACCACACATAAAGCATGTTGGGATTAGTTAGAAGTCCCTTTCCTATAAAATTCCACCAAGCTATTATTAGGGGGTTGTACTAGTGGAATTTCCCAAACATGGATTTTGGGGCTCATTTTTAGTGCCTGAAATAATTCTCTATAGTTTTCGAATTTTTTTTGCACACATGAACTCTAAAATTTTCGTTTTGTTGCGATCTTATATCTTTTTTGTTTACGAGGAAAAATGGGAGAGCACAAGTTTGGACCCGAAAAAAAAAAAAATTTGAACATCCCAAATGGAAAAGCACAAATGCTGAGAGAGATAATTCCAAAAAGCAAAAAGTGGGTTGGTAAATATCCAACCACTTGAGAATTTGATTTTTTCTACTCCCCCTAATTTTTGGATCATTAGGCCACTTGCAAACTCAACATGCATGTGGCATGCACATCCACCACACTTAAAGCATGTTGGGATCAGTTAGAAGTCCCTTTCCTATAAAATTCCACCAAGCTATTATTAGGGGGTTGTACTAGTGGAATTTCCCTAACATGGATTTTGGGGTTCATTTGTAGTGCCTGAAATAATTCTCTATAGTTTTCGAATTTTTTTTGCACACATGAACTCTAAAATTTTCGTTTGGTGGCAATCTTATATCTATTTTGTTTACGAGGAAAAATGGGAGAGCACAAGTTTGGACCCAAAAAAAAAAAAATTCGAACATCCCAAATTGAAATGCACAAATGCTGAGAGAGATAATTCCACAAAGCAAAAAGTGATTTTTAAGGATAGGCAAAAAGTGGGTTGGTAAATATCCAACCACTTGAGAATTTGATTTTTTCTAGTCCCCCTAATTTTTTGATCATTAGGCCACTTGCATCCTCAACATGCTTGTGGCATGCACATCCACCACACTTAAAGCATGTTGGGATCAGTTAGAAGTCCCTTTCTTATAAAATTCCACCAAGCTATTTTTAGGGGGTTGTACTAGTGGAATTTCCCAAACATGGATTTTGGGCCTCATTTTTAGTGCCTGAAATAATTATCTATGGTTATCGAAACTTTTTTGCACACATGAACTCTAAAATTTTCGTTTTGTTGCGATCTTATATCTATTTTGTTTACGAGGAAAAATGGGAGAGCACAACTTTGGACCCGAAAAAAAAAAAAAATTTGAACATCCCAAATGGAAATGCACAAATGCTGAGAGAGATAATTCCAAAAAGCAAAAAGTGATTTTTAAGGATAAGCAAAAAGTGGGTTGGTAAATATCCAACCACATGAGAATTGGACTTTTTCAACTCCCCCTAATTTTTGGATCATTAGGCCACTTGCATCCTCAACTTGCTTGTGGCATGCACATCAACCACACATAAAGCATGTTGGGATTAGTTAGAAGTCCCTTTCCTATAAAATTCCACCAAGCTATTATTAGGGGGTTGTACTAGTGGAATTTCCCAAACATGGATTTTGGGGCTCATTTTTAGTGCCTGAAATAATTCTCTATAGTTTTCGAATTTTTTTTGCACACATGAACTCTAAAATTTTCGTTTTGTTGCGATCTTATATCTTTTTTGTTTACGAGGAAAAATGGGAGAGCACAAGTTTGGACCCGAAAAAAAAAAAAATTTGAACATCCCAAATGGAAAAGCACAAATGCTGAGAGAGATAATTCCAAAAAGCAAAAAGTGGGTTGGTAAATATCCAACCACTTGAGAATTTGATTTTTTCTACTCCCCCTAATTTTTGGATCATTAGGCCACTTGCAAACTCAACATGCATGTGGCATGCACATCCACCACACTTAAAGCATGTTGGGATCAGTTAGAAGTCCCTTTCCTATAAAATTCCACCAAGCTATTATTAGGGGGTTGTACTAGTGGAATTTCCCTAACATGGATTTTGGGGTTCATTTGTAGTGCCTGAAATAATTCTCTATAGTTTTCGAATTTTTTTTGCACACATGAACTCTAAAATTTTCGTTTGGTGGCAATCTTATATCTATTTTGTTTACGAGGAAAAATGGGAGAGCACAAGTTTGGACCCAAAAAAAAAAAAATTCGAACATCCCAAATTGAAATGCACAAATGCTGAGAGAGATAATTCCACAAAGCAAAAAGTGATTTTTAAGGATAGGCAAAAAGTGGGTTGGTAAATATCCAACCACTTGAGAATTTGATTTTTTCTAGTCCCCCTAATTTTTTGATCATTAGGCCACTTGCATCCTCAACATGCTTGTGGCATGCACATCCACCACACTTAAAGCATGTTGGGATCAGTTAGAAGTCCCTTTCTTATAAAATTCCACCAAGCTATTTTTAGGGGGTTGTACTAGTGGAATTTCCCAAACATGGATTTTGGGGCTCATTTTTAGTGCCTGAAATAATTATCTATGGTTATCGAAACTTTTTTGCACACATGAACTCTAAAATTTTCGTTTTGTTGCGATCTTATATCTATTTTGTTTACGAGGAAAAATGGGAGAGCACAACTTTGGACCCGAAAAAAAAAAAAAATTTGAACATCCCAAATGGAAATGCACAAATGCTGAGAGAGATAATTCCAAAAAGCAAAAAGTGATTTTTAAGGATAAGCAAAAAGTGGGTTGGTAAATATCCAACCACATGAGAATTGGACTTTTTCAACTCCCCCTAATTTTTGGATCATTAGGCCACTTGCATCCTCAACTTGCTTGTGGCATGCACATCAACCACACATAAAGCATGTTGGGATTAGTTAGAAGTCCCTTTCCTATAAAATTCCACCAAGCTATTATTAGGGGGTTGTACTAGTGGAATTTCCCAAACATGGATTTTGGGGCTCATTTTTAGTGCCTGAAATAATTCTCTATAGTTTTCGAATTTTTTTTGCACACATGAACTCTAAAATTTTCGTTTTGTTGCGATCTTATATCTTTTTTGTTTACGAGGAAAAATGGGAGAGCACAAGTTTGGACCCGAAAAAAAAAAAAATTTGAACATCCCAAATGGAAAAGCACAAATGCTGAGAGAGATAATTCCAAAAAGCAAAAAGTGGGTTGGTAAATATCCAACCACTTGAGAATTTGATTTTTTCTACTCCCCCTAATTTTTGGATCATTAGGCCACTTGCAAACTCAACATGCATGTGGCATGCACATCCACCATACTTAAAGCATGTTGGGATCAGTTAGAAGTCCCTTTCCTATAAAATTCCAACAAGCTATTATTAGGGGGTTGTACTAGTGGAATTTCCCTAACATGGATTTTGGGGTTCATTTGTAGTGCCTGAAATAATTCTCTATAGTTTTCGAATTTTTTTTGCACACATGAACTCTAAAATTTTCGTTTGGTGGCAATCTTATATCTATTTTGTTTACGAGGAAAAATGGGAGAGCACAAGTTTGGACCCAAAAAAAAAAAAATTCGAACATCCCAAATTGAAATGCACAAATGCTGAGAGAGATAATTCCACAAAGCAAAAAGTGATTTTTAAGGATAGGCAAAAAGTGGGTCGGTAAATATCCAACCACTTGAGAATTTGATTTTTTCTAGTCCCCCTAATTTTTTGATCATTAGGCCACTTGCATCCTCAACATGCTTGTGGCATGCACATCCACCACACTTAAAGCATGTTGGGATCAGTTAGAAGTCCCTTTCTTATAAAATTCCACCAAGCTATTTTTAGGGGGTTGTACTAGTGGAATTTCCCAAACATGGATTTTGGGGCTCATTTTTAGTGCCTGAAATAATTATCTATGGTTATCGAAACTTTTTTGCACACATGAACTCTAAAATTTTCGTTTTGTTGCGATCTTATATCTATTTTGTTTACGAGGAAAAATGGGAGAGCACAACTTTGGACCCGAAAAAAAAAAAAAATTTGAACATCCCAAATGGAAATGCACAAATGCTGAGAGAGATAATTCCAAAAAGCAAAAAGTGATTTTTAAGGATAAGCAAAAAGTGGGTTGGTAAATATCCAACCACATGAGAATTGGACTTTTTCAACTCCCCCTAATTTTTGGATCATTAGGCCACTTGCATCCTCAACTTGCTTGTGGCATGCACATCAACCACACATAAAGCATGTTGGGATTAGTTAGAAGTCCCTTTCCTATAAAATTCCACCAAGCTATTATTAGGGGGTTGTACTAGTGGAATTTCCCAAACATGGATTTTGGGGCTCATTTTTAGTGCCTGAAATAATTCTCTATAGTTTTCGAATTTTTTTTGCACACATGAACTCTAAAATTTTCGTTTTGTTGCGATCTTATATCTTTTTTGTTTACGAGGAAAAATGGGAGAGCACAAGTTTGGACCCGAAAAAAAAAAAAATTTGAACATCCCAAATGGAAAAGCACAAATGCTGAGAGAGATAATTCCAAAAAGCAAAAAGTGGGTTGGTAAATATCCAACCACTTGAGAATTTGATTTTTTCTACTCCCCCTAATTTTTGGATCATTAGGCCACTTGCAAACTCAACATGCATGTGGCATGCACATCCACCACACTTAAAGCATGTTGGGATCAGTTAGAAGTCCCTTTCCTATAAAATTCCACCAAGCTATTATTAGGGGGTTGTACTAGTGGAATTTCCCTAACATGGATTTTGGGGTTCATTTGTAGTGCCTGAAATAATTCTCTATAGTTTTCGAATTTTTTTTGCACACATGAACTCTAAAATTTTCGTTTGGTGGCAATCTTATATCTATTTTGTTTACGAGGAAAAATGGGAGAGCACAAGTTTGGACCCAAAAAAAAAAAAATTCGAACATCCCAAATTGAAATGCACAAATGCTGAGAGAGATAATTCCACAAAGCAAAAAGTGATTTTTAAGGATAGGCAAAAAGTGGGTTGGTAAATATCCAACCACTTGAGAATTTGATTTTTTCTAGTCCCCCTAATTTTTTGATCATTAGGCCACTTGCATCCTCAACATGCTTGTGGCATGCACATCCACCACACTTAAAGCATGTTGGGATCAGTTAGAAGTCCCTTTCTTATAAAATTCCACCAAGCTATTTTTAGGGGGTTGTACTAGTGGAATTTCCCAAACATGGATTTTGGGGCTCATTTTTAGTGCCTGAAATAATTATCTATGGTTATCGGAACTTTTTTGCACACATGAACTCTAAAATTTTCGTTTTGTTGCGATCTTATATCTATTTTGTTTACGAGGAAAAATGGGAGAGCACAACTTTGGACCCGAAAAAAAAAAAAAATTTGAACATCCCAAATGGAAATGCACAAATGCTGAGAGAGATAATTCCAAAAAGCAAAAAGTGATTTTTAAGGATAAGCAAAAAGTGGGTTGGTAAATATCCAACCACATGAGAATTGGACTTTTTCAACTCCCCCTAATTTTTGGATCATTAGGCCACTTGCATCCTCAACTTGCTTGTGGCATGCACATCAACCACACATAAAGCATGTTGGGATTAGTTAGAAGTCCCTTTCCTATAAAATTCCACCAAGCTATTATTAGGGGGTTGTACTAGTGGAATTTCCCAAACATGGATTTTGGGGCTCATTTTTAGTGCCTGAAATAATTCTCTATAGTTTTCGAATTTTTTTTGCACACATGAACTCTAAAATTTTCGTTTTGTTGCGATCTTATATCTTTTTTGTTTACGAGGAAAAATGGGAGAGCACAAGTTTGGACCCGAAAAAAAAAAAAATTTGAACATCCCAAATGGAAAAGCACAAATGCTGAGAGAGATAATTCCAAAAAGCAAAAAGTGGGTTGGTAAATATCCAACCACTTGAGAATTTGATTTTTTCTACTCCCCCTAATTTTTGGATCATTAGGCCACTTGCAAACTCAACATGGATGTGGCATGCACATCCACCACACTTAAAGCATGTTGGGATCAGTTAGAAGTCCCTTTCCTATAAAATTCCACCAAGCTATTATTAGGGGGTTGTACTAGTGGAATTTCCCTAACATGGATTTTGGGGTTCATTTGTAGTGCCTGAAATAATTCTCTATAGTTTTCGAATTTTTTTTGCACACATGAACTCTAAAATTTTCGTTTGGTGGCAATCTTATATCTATTTTGTTTACGAGGAAAAATGGGAGAGCACAAGTTTGGACCCAAAAAAAAAAAAATTTGAACATCCCAAATTGAAATGCACAAATGCTGAGAGAGATAATTCCACAAAGCAAAAAGTGATTTTTAAGGATAGGCAAAAAGTGGGTCGGTAAATATCCAACCACTTGAGAATTTGATTTTTTCTAGTCCCCCTAATTTTTTGATCATTAGGCCACTTGCATCCTCAACATGCTTGTGGCATGCACATCCACCACACTTAAAGCATGTTGGGATCAGTTAGAAGTCCCTTTCTTATAAAATTCCACCAAGCTATTTTTAGGGGGTTGTACTAGTGGAATTTCCCAAACATGGATTTTGGGGCTCATTTTTAGTGCCTGAAATAATTATCTATGGTTATCGAAACTTTTTTGCACACATGAACTCTAAAATTTTCGTTTTGTTGCGATCTTATATCTATTTTGTTTACGAGGAAAAATGGGAGAGCACAACTTTGGACCCGAAAAAAAAAAAAAATTTGAACATCCCAAATGGAAATGCACAAATGCTGAGAGAGATAATTGCAAAAAGCAAAAAGTGATTTTTAAGGATAAGCAAAAAGTGGGTTGGTAAATATCCAACCACATGAGAATTGGACTTTTTCAACTCCCCCTAATTTTTGGATCATTAGGCCACTTGCATCCTCAACTTGCTTGTGGCATGCACATCAACCACACATAAAGCATGTTGGGATTAGTTAGAAGTCCCTTTCCTATAAAATTCCACCAAGCTATTATTAGGGGGTTGTACTAGTGGAATTTCCCAAACATGGATTTTGGGGCTCATTTTTAGTGCCTGAAATAATTCTCTATAGTTTTCGAATTTTTTTTGCACACATGAACTCTAAAATTTTCGTTTTGTTGCGATCTTATATCTTTTTTGTTTACGAGGAAAAATGGGAGAGCACAAGTTTGGACCCGAAAAAAAAAAAAATTTGAACATCCCAAATGGAAAAGCACAAATGCTGAGAGAGATAATTCCAAAAAGCAAAAAGTGGGTTGGTAAATATCCAACCACTTGAGAATTTGATTTTTTCTACTCCCCCTAATTTTTGGATCATTAGGCCACTTGCAAACTCAACATGGATGTGGCATGCACATCCACCACACTTAAAGCATGTTGGGATCAGTTAGAAGTCCCTTTCCTATAAAATTCCACCAAGCTATTATTAGGGGGTTGTACTAGTGGAATTTCCCTAACATGGATTTTGGGGTTCATTTGTAGTGCCTGAAATAATTCTCTATAGTTTTCGAATTTTTTTTGCACACATGAACTCTAAAATTTTCGTTTGGTGGCAATCTTATATCTATTTTGTTTACGAGGAAAAATGGGAGAGCACAAGTTTGGACCCAAAAAAAAAAAAATTTGAACATCCCAAATTGAAATGCACAAATGCTGAGAGAGATAATTCCACAAAGCAAAAAGTGATTTTTAAGGATAGGCAAAAAGTGGGTCGGTAAATATCCAACCACTTGAGAATTTGATTTTTTCTAGTCCCCCTAATTTTTTGATCATTAGGCCACTTGCATCCTCAACATGCTTGTGGCATGCACATCCACCACACTTAAAGCATGTTGGGATCAGTTAGAAGTCCCTTTCTTATAAAATTCCACCAAGCTATTTTTAGGGGGTTGTACTAGTGGAATTTCCCAAACATGGATTTTGGGGCTCATTTTTAGTGCCTGAAATAATTATCTATGGTTATCGAAACTTTTTTGCACACATGAACTCTAAAATTTTCGTTTTGTTGCGATCTTATATCTATTTTGTTTACGAGGAAAAATGGGAGAGCACAACTTTGGACCCGAAAAAAAAAAAAAATTTGAACATCCCAAATGGAAATGCACAAATGCTGAGAGAGATAATTCCAAAAAGCAAAAAGTGATTTTTAAGGATAAGCAAAAAGTGGGTTGGTAAATATCCAACCACATGAGAATTGGACTTTTTCAACTCCCCCTAATTTTTGGATCATTAGGCCACTTGCATCCTCAACTTGCTTGTGGCATGCACATCAACCACACATAAAGCATGTTGGGATTAGTTAGAAGTCCCTTTCCTATAAAATTCCACCAAGCTATTATTAGGGGGTTGTACTAGTGGAATTTCCCAAACATGGATTTTGGGGCTCATTTTTAGTGCCTGAAATAATTCTCTATAGTTTTCGAATTTTTTTTGCACACATGAACTCTAAAATTTTCGTTTTGTTGCGATCTTATATCTTTTTTGTTTACGAGGAAAAATGGGAGAGCACAAGTTTGGACCCGAAAAAAAAAAAAATTTGAACATCCCAAATGGAAAAGCACAAATGCTGAGAGAGATAATTCCAAAAAGCAAAAAGTGGGTTGGTAAATATCCAACCACTTGAGAATTTGATTTTTTCTACTCCCCCTAATTTTTGGATCATTAGGCCACTTGCAAACTCAACATGCATGTGGCATGCACATCCACCACACTTAAAGCATGTTGGGATCAGTTAGAAGTCCCTTTCCTATAAAATTCCACCAAGCTATTATTAGGGGGTTGTACTAGTGGAATTTCCCTAACATGGATTTTGGGGTTCATTTGTAGTGCCTGAAATAATTCTCTATAGTTTTCGAATTTTTTTTGCACACATGAACTCTAAAATTTTCGTTTGGTGGCAATCTTATATCTATTTTGTTTACGAGGAAAAATGGGAGAGCACAAGTTTGGACCCAAAAAAAAAAAAATTCGAACATCCCAAATTGAAATGCACAAATGCTGAGAGAGATAATTCCACAAAGCAAAAAGTGATTTTTAAGGATAGGCAAAAAGTGGGTCGGTAAATATCCAACCACTTGAGAATTTGATTTTTTCTAGTCCCCCTAATTTTTTGATCATTAGGCCACTTGCATCCTCAACATGCTTGTGGCATGCACATCCACCACACTTAAAGCATGTTGGGATCAGTTAGAAGTCCCTTTCTTATAAAATTCCACCAAGCTATTTTTAGGGGGTTGTACTAGTGGAATTTCCCAAACATGGATTTTGGGCCTCATTTTTAGTGCCTGAAATAATTATCTATGGTTATCGAAACTTTTTTGCACACATGAACTCTAAAATTTTCGTTTTGTTGCGATCTTATATCTATTTTGTTTACGAGGAAAAATGGGAGAGCACAACTTTGGACCCGAAAAAAAAAAAAAATTTGAACATCCCAAATGGAAATGCACAAATGCTGAGAGAGATAATTCCAAAAAGCAAAAAGTGATTTTTAAGGATAAGCAAAAAGTGGGTTGGTAAATATCCAACCACATGAGAATTGGACTTTTTCAACTCCCCCTAATTTTTGGATCATTAGGCCACTTGCATCCTCAACTTGCTTGTGGCATGCACATCAACCACACATAAAGCATGTTGGGATTAGTTAGAAGTCCCTTTCCTATAAAATTCCACCAAGCTATTATTAGGGGGTTGTACTAGTGGAATTTCCCAAACATGGATTTTGGGGCTCATTTTTAGTGCCTGAAATAATTCTCTATAGTTTTCGAATTTTTTTTGCACACATGAACTCTAAAATTTTCGTTTTGTTGCGATCTTATATCTTTTTTGTTTACGAGGAAAAATGGGAGAGCACAAGTTTGGACCCGAAAAAAAAAAAAATTTGAACATCCCAAATGGAAAAGCACAAATGCTGAGAGAGATAATTCCAAAAAGCAAAAAGTGGGTTGGTAAATATCCAACCACTTGAGAATTTGATTTTTTCTACTCCCCCTAATTTTTGGATCATTAGGCCACTTGCAAACTCAACATGCATGTGGCATGCACATCCACCACACTTAAAGCATGTTGGGATCAGTTAGAAGTCCCTTTCCTATAAAATTCCACCAAGCTATTATTAGGGGGTTGTACTAGTGGAATTTCCCTAACATGGATTTTGGGGTTCATTTGTAGTGCCTGAAATAATTCTCTATAGTTTTCGAATTTTTTTTGCACACATGAACTCTAAAATTTTCGTTTGGTGGCAATCTTATATCTATTTTGTTTACGAGGAAAAATGGGAGAGCACAAGTTTGGACCCAAAAAAAAAAAAATTCGAACATCCCAAATTGAAATGCACAAATGCTGAGAGAGATAATTCCACAAAGCAAAAAGTGATTTTTAAGGATAGGCAAAAAGTGGGTTGGTAAATATCCAACCACTTGAGAATTTGATTTTTTCTAGTCCCCCTAATTTTTTGATCATTAGGCCACTTGCATCCTCAACATGCTTGTGGCATGCACATCCACCACACTTAAAGCATGTTGGGATCAGTTAGAAGTCCCTTTCTTATAAAATTCCACCAAGCTATTTTTAGGGGGTTGTACTAGTGGAATTTCCCAAACATGGATTTTGGGGCTCATTTTTAGTGCCTGAAATAATTATCTATGGTTATCGGAACTTTTTTGCACACATGAACTCTAAAATTTTCGTTTTGTTGCGATCTTATATCTATTTTGTTTACGAGGAAAAATGGGAGAGCACAACTTTGGACCCGAAAAAAAAAAAAAATTTGAACATCCCAAATGGAAATGCACAAATGCTGAGAGAGATAATTCCAAAAAGCAAAAAGTGATTTTTAAGGATAAGCAAAAAGTGGGTTGGTAAATATCCAACCACATGAGAATTGGACTTTTTCAACTCCCCCTAATTTTTGGATCATTAGGCCACTTGCATCCTCAACTTGCTTGTGGCATGCACATCAACCACACATAAAGCATGTTGGGATTAGTTAGAAGTCCCTTTCCTATAAAATTCCACCAAGCTATTATTAGGGGGTTGTACTAGTGGAATTTCCCAAACATGGATTTTGGGGCTCATTTTTAGTGCCTGAAATAATTCTCTATAGTTTTCGAATTTTTTTTGCACACATGAACTCTAAAATTTTCGTTTTGTTGCGATCTTATATCTTTTTTGTTTACGAGGAAAAATGGGAGAGCACAAGTTTGGACCCGAAAAAAAAAAAAATTTGAACATCCCAAATGGAAAAGCACAAATGCTGAGAGAGATAATTCCAAAAAGCAAAAAGTGGGTTGGTAAATATCCAACCACTTGAGAATTTGATTTTTTCTACTCCCCCTAATTTTTGGATCATTAGGCCACTTGCAAACTCAACATGCATGTGGCATGCACATCCACCACACTTAAAGCATGTTGGGATCAGTTAGAAGTCCCTTTCCTATAAAATTCCACCAAGCTATTATTAGGGGGTTGTACTAGTGGAATTTCCCTAACATGGATTTTGGGGTTCATTTGTAGTGCCTGAAATAATTCTCTATAGTTTTTGAATTTTTTTTGCACACATGAACTCTAAAATTTTCGTTTGGTGGCAATCTTATATCTATTTTGTTTACGAGGAAAAATGGGAGAGCACAAGTTTGGACCCAAAAAAAAAAAAATTCGAACATCCCAAATTGAAATGCACAAATGCTGAGAGAGATAATTCCACAAAGCAAAAAGTGATTTTTAAGGATAGGCAAAAAGTGGGTTGGTAAATATCCAACCACTTGAGAATTTGATTTTTTCTAGTCCCCCTAATTTTTTGATCATTAGGCCACTTGCATCCTCAACATGCTTGTGGCATGCACATCCACCACACTTAAAGCATGTTGGGATCAGTTAGAAGTCCCTTTCTTATAAAATTCCACCAAGCTATTTTTAGGGGGTTGTACTAGTGGAATTTCCCAAACATGGATTTTGGGGCTCATTTTTAGTGCCTGAAATAATTATCTATGGTTATCGAAACTTTTTTGCACACATGAACTCTAAAATTTTCGTTTTGTTGCGATCTTATATCTATTTTGTTTACGAGGAAAAATGGGAGAGCACAACTTTGGACCCGAAAAAAAAAAAAAATTTGAACATCCCAAATGGAAATGCACAAATGCTGAGAGAGATAATTCCAAAAAGCAAAAAGTGATTTTTAAGGATAAGCAAAAAGTGGGTTGGTAAATATCCAACCACATGAGAATTGGACTTTTTCAACTCCCCCTAATTTTTGGATCATTAGGCCACTTGCATCCTCAACTTGCTTGTGGCATGCACATCAACCACACATAAAGCATGTTGGGATTAGTTAGAAGTCCCTTTCCTATAAAATTCCACCAAGCTATTATTAGGGGGTTGTACTAGTGGAATTTCCCAAACATGGATTTTGGGGCTCATTTTTAGTGCCTGAAATAATTCTCTATAGTTTTCGAATTTTTTTTGCACACATGAACTCTAAAATTTTCGTTTTGTTGCGATCTTATATCTTTTTTGTTTACGAGGAAAAATGGGAGAGCACAAGTTTGGACCCGAAAAAAAAAAAAATTTGAACATCCCAAATGGAAAAGCACAAATGCTGAGAGAGATAATTCCAAAAAGCAAAAAGTGGGTTGGTAAATATCCAACCACTTGAGAATTTGATTTTTTCTACTCCCCCTAATTTTTGGATCATTAGGCCACTTGCAAACTCAACATGCATGTGGCATGCACATCCACCACACTTAAAGCATGTTGGGATCAGTTAGAAGTCCCTTTCCTATAAAATTCCACCAAGCTATTATTAGGGGGTTGTACTAGTGGAATTTCCCTAACATGGATTTTGGGGTTCATTTGTAGTGCCTGAAATAATTCTCTATAGTTTTCGAATTTTTTTTGCACACATGAACTCTAAAATTTTCGTTTGGTGGCAATCTTATATCTATTTTGTTTACGAGGAAAAATGGGAGAGCACAAGTTTGGACCCAAAAAAAAAAAAATTCGAACATCCCAAATTGAAATGCACAAATGCTGAGAGAGATAATTCCACAAAGCAAAAAGTGATTTTTAAGGATAGGCAAAAAGTGGGTTGGTAAATATCCAACCACTTGAGAATTTGATTTTTTCTAGTCCCCCTAATTTTTTGATCATTAGGCCACTTGCATCCTCAACATGCTTGTGGCATGCACATCCACCACACTTAAAGCATGTTGGGATCAGTTAGAAGTCCCTTTCTTATAAAATTCCACCAAGCTATTTTTAGGGGGTTGTACTAGTGGAATTTCCCAAACATGGATTTTGGGGCTCATTTTTAGTGCCTGAAATAATTATCTATGGTTATCGGAACTTTTTTGCACACATGAACTCTAAAATTTTCGTTTTGTTGCGATCTTATATCTATTTTGTTTACGAGGAAAAATGGGAGAGCACAACTTTGGACCCGAAAAAAAAAAAAAATTTGAACATCCCAAATGGAAATGCACAAATGCTGAGAGAGATAATTCCAAAAAGCAAAAAGTGATTTTTAAGGATAAGCAAAAAGTGGGTTGGTAAATATCCAACCACATGAGAATTGGACTTTTTCAACTCCCCCTAATTTTTGGATCATTAGGCCACTTGCATCCTCAACTTGCTTGTGGCATGCACATCAACCACACATAAAGCATGTTGGGATTAGTTAGAAGTCCCTTTCCTATAAAATTCCACCAAGCTATTATTAGGGGGTTGTACTAGTGGAATTTCCCAAACATGGATTTTGGGGCTCATTTTTAGTGCCTGAAATAATTCTCTATAGTTTTCGAATTTTTTTTGCACACATGAACTCTAAAATTTTCGTTTTGTTGCGATCTTATATCTTTTTTGTTTACGAGGAAAAATGGGAGAGCACAAGTTTGGACCCGAAAAAAAAAAAAATTTGAACATCCCAAATGGAAAAGCACAAATGCTGAGAGAGATAATTCCAAAAAGCAAAAAGTGGGTTGGTAAATATCCAACCACTTGAGAATTTGATTTTTTCTACTCCCCCTAATTTTTGGATCATTAGGCCACTTGCAAACTCAACATGCATGTGGCATGCACATCCACCACACTTAAAGCATGTTGGGATCAGTTAGAAGTCCCTTTCCTATAAAATTCCACCAAGCTATTATTAGGGGGTTGTACTAGTGGAATTTCCCTAACATGGATTTTGGGGTTCATTTGTAGTGCCTGAAATAATTCTCTATAGTTTTCGAATTTTTTTTGCACACATGAACTCTAAAATTTTCGTTTGGTGGCAATCTTATATCTATTTTGTTTACGAGGAAAAATGGGAGAGCACAAGTTTGGACCCAAAAAAAAAAAAATTCGAACATCCCAAATTGAAATGCACAAATGCTGAGAGAGATAATTCCACAAAGCAAAAAGTGATTTTTAAGGATAGGCAAAAAGTGGGTTGGTAAATATCCAACCACTTGAGAATTTGATTTTTTCTAGTCCCCCTAATTTTTTGATCATTAGGCCACTTGCATCCTCAACATGCTTGTGGCATGCACATCCACCACACTTAAAGCATGTTGGGATCAGTTAGAAGTCCCTTTCTTATAAAATTCCACCAAGCTATTTTTAGGGGGTTGTACTAGTGGAATTTCCCAAACATGGATTTTGGGGCTCATTTTTAGTGCCTGAAATAATTATCTATGGTTATCGAAACTTTTTTGCACACATGAACTCTAAAATTTTCGTTTTGTTGCGATCTTATATCTATTTTGTTTACGAGGAAAAATGGGAGAGCACAACTTTGGACCCGAAAAAAAAAAAAAATTTGAACATCCCAAATGGAAATGCACAAATGCTGAGAGAGATAATTCCAAAAAGCAAAAAGTGATTTTTAAGGATAAGCAAAAAGTGGGTTGGTAAATATCCAACCACATGAGAATTGGACTTTTTCAACTCCCCCTAATTTTTGGATCATTAGGCCACTTGCATCCTCAACTTGCTTGTGGCATGCACATCAACCACACATAAAGCATGTTGGGATTAGTTAGAAGTCCCTTTCCTATAAAATTCCACCAAGCTATTATTAGGGGGTTGTACTAGTGGAATTTCCCAAACATGGATTTTGGGGCTCATTTTTAGTGCCTGAAATAATTCTCTATAGTTTTCGAATTTTTTTTGCACACATGAACTCTAAAATTTTCGTTTTGTTGCGATCTTATATCTTTTTTGTTTACGAGGAAAAATGGGAGAGCACAAGTTTGGACCCGAAAAAAAAAAAATTTGAACATCCCAAATGGAAAAGCACAAATGCTGAGAGAGATAATTCCAAAAAGCAAAAAGTGGGTTGGTAAATATCCAACCACTTGAGAATTTGATTTTTTCTACTCCCCCTAATTTTTGGATCATTAGGCCACTTGCAAACTCAACATGCATGTGGCATGCACATCCACCACACTTAAAGCATGTTGGGATCAGTTAGAAGTCCCTTTCCTATAAAATTCCACCAAGCTATTATTAGGGGGTTGTACTAGTGGAATTTCCCTAACATGGATTTTGGGGTTCATTTGTAGTGCCTGAAATAATTCTCTATAGTTTTCGAATTTTTTTTGCACACATGAACTCTAAAATTTTCGTTTGGTGGCAATCTTATATCTATTTTGTTTACGAGGAAAAATGGGAGAGCACATGTTTGGACCCAAAAAAAAAAAAATTCGAACATCCCAAATTGAAATGCACAAATGCTGAGAGAGATAATTCCACAAAGCAAAAAGTGATTTTTAAGGATAGGCAAAAAGTGGGTTGGTAAATATCCAACCACTTGAGAATTTGATTTTTTCTAGTCCCCCTAATTTTTTGATCATTAGGCCACTTGCATCCTCAACATGCTTGTGGCATGCACATCCACCACACTTAAAGCATGTTGGGATCAGTTAGAAGTCCCTTTCTTATAAAATTCCACCAAGCTATTTTTAGGGGGTTGTACTAGTGGAATTTCCCAAACATGGATTTTGGGGCTCATTTTTAGTGCCTGAAATAATTATCTATGGTTATCGAAACTTTTTTGCACACATGAACTCTAAAATTTTCGTTTTGTTGCGATCTTATATCTATTTTGTTTACGAGGAAAAATGGGAGAGCACAACTTTGGACCCGAAAAAAAAAAAAAATTTGAACATCCCAAATGGAAATGCACAAATGCTGAGAGAGATAATTCCAAAAAGCAAAAAGTGATTTTTAAGGATAAGCAAAAAGTGGGTTGGTAAATATCCAACCACATGAGAATTGGACTTTTTCAACTCCCCCTAATTTTTGGATCATTAGGCCACTTGCATCCTCAACTTGCTTGTGGCATGCACATCAACCACACATAAAGCATGTTGGGATTAGTTAGAAGTCCCTTTCCTATAAAATTCCACCAAGCTATTATTAGGGGGTTGTACTAGTGGAATTTCCCAAACATGGATTTTGGGGCTCATTTTTAGTGCCTGAAATAATTCTCTATAGTTTTCGAATTTTTTTTGCACACATGAACTCTAAAATTTTCGTTTTGTTGCGATCTTATATCTTTTTTGTTTACGAGGAAAAATGGGAGAGCACAAGTTTGGACCCGAAAAAAAAAAAAATTTGAACATCCCAAATGGAAAAGCACAAATGCTGAGAGAGATAATTCCAAAAAGCAAAAAGTGGGTTGGTAAATATCCAACCACTTGAGAATTTGATTTTTTCTACTCCCCCTAATTTTTGGATCATTAGGCCACTTGCAAACTCAACATGCATGTGGCATGCACATCCACCACACTTAAAGCATGTTGGGATCAGTTAGAAGTCCCTTTCCTATAAAATTCCACCAAGCTATTATTAGGGGGTTGTACTAGTGGAATTTCCCTAACATGGATTTTGGGGTTCATTTGTAGTGCCTGAAATAATTCTCTATAGTTTTCGAATTTTTTTTGCACACATGAACTCTAAAATTTTCGTTTGGTGGCAATCTTATATCTATTTTGTTTACGAGGAAAAATGGGAGAGCACAAGTTTGGACCCAAAAAAAAAAAAATTCGAACATCCCAAATTGAAATGCACAAATGCTGAGAGAGATAATTCCACAAAGCAAAAAGTGATTTTTAAGGATAGGCAAAAAGTGGGTTGGTAAATATCCAACCACTTGAGAATTTGATTTTTTCTAGTCCCCCTAATTTTTTGATCATTAGGCCACTTGCATCCTCAACATGCTTGTGGCATGCACATCCACCACACTTAAAGCATGTTGGGATCAGTTAGAAGTCCCTTTCTTATAAAATTCCACCAAGCTATTTTTAGGGGGTTGTACTAGTGGAATTTCCCAAACATGGATTTTGGGGCTCATTTTTAGTGCCTGAAATAATTATCTATGGTTATCGAAACTTTTTTGCACACATGAACTCTAAAATTTTCATTTTGTTGCGATCTTATATCTATTTTGTTTACGAGGAAAAATGGGAGAGCACAACTTTGGACCCGAAAAAAAAAAAAAATTTGAACATCCCAAATGGAAATGCACAAATGCTGAGAGAGATAATTCCAAAAAGCAAAAAGTGATTTTTAAGGATAAGCAAAAAGTGGGTTGGTAAATATCCAACCACATGAGAATTGGACTTTTTCAACTCCCCCTAATTTTTGGATCATTAGGCCACTTGCATCCTCAACTTGCTTGTGGCATGCACATCAACCACACATAAAGCATGTTGGGATTAGTTAGAAGTCCCTTTCCTATAAAATTCCACCAAGCTATTATTAGGGGGTTGTACTAGTGGAATTTCCCAAACATGGATTTTGGGGCTCATTTTTAGTGCCTGAAATAATTCTCTATAGTTTTCGAATTTTTTTTGCACACATGAACTCTAAAATTTTCGTTTTGTTGCGATCTTATATCTTTTTTGTTTACGAGGAAAAATGGGAGAGCACAAGTTTGGACCCGAAAAAAAAAAAAATTTGAACATCCCAAATGGAAAAGCACAAATGCTGAGAGAGATAATTCCAAAAAGCAAAAAGTGGGTTGGTAAATATCCAACCACTTGAGAATTTGATTTTTTCTACTCCCCCTAATTTTTGGATCATTAGGCCACTTGCAAACTCAACATGCATGTGGCATGCACATCCACCACACTTAAAGCATGTTGGGATCAGTTAGAAGTCCCTTTCCTATAAAATTCCACCAAGCTATTATTAGGGGGTTGTACTAGTGGAATTTCCCTAACATGGATTTTGGGGTTCATTTGTAGTGCCTGAAATAATTCTCTATAGTTTTCGAATTTTTTTTGCACACATGAACTCTAAAATTTTCGTTTGGTGGCAATCTTATATCTATTTTGTTTACGAGGAAAAATGGGAGAGCACAAGTTTGGACCCAAAAAAAAAAAAAATTTGAACATCCCAAATTGAAATGCACAAATGCTGAGAGAGATAATTCCACAAAGCAAAAAGTGATTTTTAAGGATAGGCAAAAAGTGGGTTGGTAAATATCCAACCACTTGAGAATTTGATTTTTTCTAGTCCCCCTAATTTTTTGATCATTAGGCCACTTGCATCCTCAACATGCTTGTGGCATGCACATCCACCACACTTAAAGCATGTTGGGATCAGTTAGAAGTCCCTTTCTTATAAAATTCCACCAAGCTATTTTTAGGGGGTTGTACTAGTGGAATTTCCCAAACATGGATTTTGGGGCTCATTTTTAGTGCCTGAAATAATTATCTATGGTTATCGAAACTTTTTTGCACACATGAACTCTAAAATTTTCGTTTTGTTGCGATCTTATATCTATTTTGTTTACGAGGAAAAATGGGAGAGCACAACTTTGGACCCGAAAAAAAAAAAAAATTTGAACATCCCAAATGGAAATGCACAAATGCTGAGAGAGATAATTCCAAAAAGCAAAAAGTGATTTTTAAGGATAAGCAAAAAGTGGGTTGGTAAATATCCAACCACATGAGAATTGGACTTTTTCAACTCCCCCTAATTTTTGGATCATTAGGCCACTTGCATCCTCAACTTGCTTGTGGCATGCACATCAACCACACATAAAGCATGTTGGGATTAGTTAGAAGTCCCTTTCCTATAAAATTCCACCAAGCTATTATTAGGGGGTTGTACTAGTGGAATTTCCCAAACATGGATTTTGGGGCTCATTTTTAGTGCCTGAAATAATTCTCTATAGTTTTCGAATTTTTTTTGCACACATGAACTCTAAAATTTTCGTTTTGTTGCGATCTTATATCTTTTTTGTTTACGAGGAAAAATGGGAGAGCACAAGTTTGGACCCGAAAAAAAAAAAAATTTGAACATCCCAAATGGAAAAGCACAAATGCTGAGAGAGATAATTCCAAAAAGCAAAAAGTGGGTTGGTAAATATCCAACCACTTGAGAATTTGATTTTTTCTACTCCCCCTAATTTTTGGATCATTAGGCCACTTGCAAACTCAACATGCATGTGGCATGCACATCCACCATACTTAAAGCATGTTGGGATCAGTTAGAAGTCCCTTTCCTATAAAATTCCACCAAGCTATTATTAGGGGGTTGTACTAGTGGAATTTCCCTAACATGGATTTTGGGGTTCATTTGTAGTGCCTGAAATAATTCTCTATAGTTTTCGAATTTTTTTTGCACACATGAACTCTAAAATTTTCGTTTGGTGGCAATCTTATATCTATTTTGTTTACGAGGAAAAATGGGAGAGCACAAGTTTGGACCCAAAAAAAAAAAAATTCGAACATCCCAAATTGAAATGCACAAATGCTGAGAGAGATAATTCCACAAAGCAAAAAGTGATTTTTAAGGATAGGCAAAAAGTGGGTTGGTAAATATCCAACCACTTGAGAATTTGATTTTTTCTAGTCCCCCTAATTTTTTGATCATTAGGCCACTTGCATCCTCAACATGCTTGTGGCATGCACATCCACCACACTTAAAGCATGTTGGGATCAGTTAGAAGTCCCTTTCTTATAAAATTCCACCAAGCTATTTTTAGGGGGTTGTACTAGTGGAATTTCCCAAACATGGATTTTGGGGCTCATTTTTAGTGCCTGAAATAATTATCTATGGTTATCGAAACTTTTTTGCACACATGAACTCTAAAATTTTCGTTTTGTTGCGATCTTATATCTATTTTGTTTACGAGGAAAAATGGGAGAGCACAACTTTGGACCCGAAAAAAAAAAAAATTTGAACATCCCAAATGGAAATGCACAAATGCTGAGAGAGATAATTCCAAAAAGCAAAAAGTGATTTTTAAGGATAAGCAAAAAGTGGGTTGGTAAATATCCAACCACATGAGAATTGGACTTTTTCAACTCCCCCTAATTTTTGGATCATTAGGCCACTTGCATCCTCAACTTGCTTGTGGCATGCACATCAACCACACATAAAGCATGTTGGGATTAGTTAGAAGTCCCTTTCCTATAAAATTCCACCAAGCTATTATTAGGGGGTTGTACTAGTGGAATTTCCCAAACATGGATTTTGGGGCTCATTTTTAGTGCCTGAAATAATTCTCTATAGTTTTCGAATTTTTTTTGCACACATGAACTCTAAAATTTTCGTTTTGTTGCGATCTTATATCTTTTTTGTTTACGAGGAAAAATGGGAGAGCACAAGTTTGGACCCGAAAAAAAAAAAAATTTGAACATCCCAAATGGAAAAGCACAAATGCTGAGAGAGATAATTCCAAAAAGCAAAAAGTGGGTTGGTAAATATCCAACCACTTGAGAATTTGATTTTTTCTACTCCCCCTAATTTTTGGATCATTAGGCCACTTGCAAACTCAACATGCATGTGGCATGCACATCCACCACACTTAAAGCATGTTGGGATCAGTTAGAAGTCCCTTTCCTATAAAATTCCACCAAGCTATTATTAGGGGGTTGTACTAGTGGAATTTCCCTAACATGGATTTTGGGGTTCATTTGTAGTGCCTGAAATAATTCTCTATAGTTTTCGAA
Source organism: Aristolochia californica (assembly GCF_029961685.1). Lineage (NCBI taxonomy): Eukaryota > Viridiplantae > Streptophyta > Magnoliopsida > Piperales > Aristolochiaceae > Aristolochia > Aristolochia californica. Next base: position 20,015,696 of record NW_027182257.1, on the reverse strand, counting down.
TTTTTTTTGCACACATGAACTCTAAAATTTTCGTTTGGTGGCAATCTTATATCTATTTTGTTTACGAGGAAAAATGGGAGAGCACAAGTTTGGACCCAAAAAAAAAAAAATTCGAACATCCCAAATTGAAATGCACAAATGCTGAGAGAGATAATTCCACAAAGCAAAAAGTGATTTTTAAGGATAGGCAAAAAGTGGGTTGGTAAATATCCAACCACTTGAGAATTTGATTTTTTCTAGTCCCCCTAATTTTTTGATCATTAGGCCACTTGCATCCTCAACATGCTTGTGGCATGCACATCCACCACACTTAAAGCATGTTGGGATCAGTTAGAAGTCCCTTTCTTATAAAATTCCACCAAGCTATTTTTAGGGGGTTGTACTAGTGGAATTTCCCAAACATGGATTTTGGGGCTCATTTTTAGTGCCTGAAATAATTATCTATGGTTATCGAAACTTTTTTGCACACATGAACTCTAAAATTTTCGTTTTGTTGCGATCTTATATCTATTTTGTTTACGAGGAAAAATGGGAGAGCACAACTTTGGACCCGAAAAAAAAAAAAAATTTGAACATCCCAAATGGAAATGCACAAATGCTGAGAGAGATAATTCCAAAAAGCAAAAAGTGATTTTTAAGGATAAGCAAAAAGTGGGTTGGTAAATATCCAACCACATGAGAATTGGACTTTTTCAACTCCCCCTAATTTTTGGATCATTAGGCCACTTGCATCCTCAACTTGCTTGTGGCATGCACATCAACCACACATAAAGCATGTTGGGATTAGTTAGAAGTCCCTTTCCTATAAAATTCCACCAAGCTATTATTAGGGGGTTGTACTAGTGGAATTTCCCAAACATGGATTTTGGGGCTCATTTTTAGTGCCTGAAATAATTCTCTATAGTTTTCGAATTTTTTTTGCACACATGAACTCTAAAATTTTCGTTTTGTTGCGATCTTATATCTTTTTTGTTTACGAGGAAAAATGGGAGAGCACAAGTTTGGACCCGAAAAAAAAAAAAATTTGAACATCCCAAATGGAAAAGCACAAATGCTGAGAGAGATAATTCCAAAAAGCAAAAAGTGGGTTGGTAAATATCCAACCACTTGAGAATTTGATTTTTTCTACTCCCCCTAATTTTTGGATCATTAGGCCACTTGCAAACTCAACATGCATGTGGCATGCACATCCACCACACTTAAAGCATGTTGGGATCAGTTAGAAGTCCCTTTCCTATAAAATTCCACCAAGCTATTATTAGGGGGTTGTACTAGTGGAATTTCCCTAACATGGATTTTGGGGTTCATTTGTAGTGCCTGAAATAATTCTCTATAGTTTTCGAATTTTTTTTGCACACATGAACTCTAAAATTTTCGTTTGGTGGCAATCTTATATCTATTTTGTTTACGAGGAAAAATGGGAGAGCACAAGTTTGGACCCAAAAAAAAAAAAATTCGAACATCCCAAATTGAAATGCACAAATGCTGAGAGAGATAATTCCACAAAGCAAAAAGTGATTTTTAAGGATAGGCAAAAAGTGGGTTGGTAAATATCCAACCACTTGAGAATTTGATTTTTTCTAGTCCCCCTAATTTTTTGATCATTAGGCCACTTGCATCCTCAACATGCTTGTGGCATGCACATCCACCACACTTAAAGCATGTTGGGATCAGTTAGAAGTCCCTTTCTTATAAAATTCCACCAAGCTATTTTTAGGGGGTTGTACTAGTGGAATTTCCCAAACATGGATTTTGGGGCTCATTTTTAGTGCCTGAAATAATTATCTATGGTTATCGAAACTTTTTTGCACACATGAACTCTAAAATTTTCGTTTTGTTGCGATCTTATATCTATTTTGTTTACGAGGAAAAATGGGAGAGCACAACTTTGGACCCGAAAAAAAAAAAAAATTTGAACATCCCAAATGGAAATGCACAAATGCTGAGAGAGATAATTCCAAAAAGCAAAAAGTGATTTTTAAGGATAAGCAAAAAGTGGGTTGGTAAATATCCAACCACATGAGAATTGGACTTTTTCAACTCCCCCTAATTTTTGGATCATTAGGCCACTTGCATCCTCAACTTGCTTGTGGCATGCACATCAACCACACATAAAGCATGTTGGGATTAGTTAGAAGTCCCTTTCCTATAAAATTCCACCAAGCTATTATTAGGGGGTTGTACTAGTGGAATTTCCCAAACATGGATTTTGGGGCTCATTTTTAGTGCCTGAAATAATTCTCTATAGTTTTCGAATTTTTTTTGCACACATGAACTCTAAAATTTTCGTTTTGTTGCGATCTTATATCTTTTTTGTTTACGAGGAAAAATGGGAGAGCACAAGTTTGGACCCGAAAAAAAAAAAAATTTGAACATCCCAAATGGAAAAGCACAAATGCTGAGAGAGATAATTCCAAAAAGCAAAAAGTGGGTTGGTAAATATCCAACCACTTGAGAATTTGATTTTTTCTACTCCCCCTAATTTTTGGATCATTAGGCCACTTGCAAACTCAACATGCATGTGGCATGCACATCCACCACACTTAAAGCATGTTGGGATCAGTTAGAACTCCCTTTCCTATAAAATTCCACCAAGCTATTATTAGGGGGTTGTACTAGTGGAATTTCCCTAACATGGATTTTGGGGTTCATTTGTAGTGCCTGAAATAATTCTCTATAGTTTTCGAATTTTTTTTGCACACATGAACTCTAAAATTTTCGTTTGGTGGCAATCTTATATCTATTTTGTTTACGAGGAAAAATGGGAGAGCACAAGTTTGGACCCAAAAAAAAAAAAATTCGAACATCCCAAATTGAAATGCACAAATGCTGAGAGAGATAATTCCACAAAGCAAAAAGTGATTTTTAAGGATAGGCAAAAAGTGGGTTGGTAAATATCCAACCACTTGAGAATTTGATTTTTTCTAGTCCCCCTAATTTTTTGATCATTAGGCCACTTGCATCCTCAACATGCTTGTGGCATGCACATCCACCACACTTAAAGCATGTTGGGATCAGTTAGAAGTCCCTTTCTTATAAAATTCCACCAAGCTATTTTTAGGGGGTTGTACTAGTGGAATTTCCCAAACATGGATTTTGGGGCTCATTTTTAGTGCCTGAAATAATTATCTATGGTTATCGAAACTTTTTTGCACACATGAACTCTAAAATTTTCGTTTTGTTGCGATCTTATATCTATTTTGTTTACGAGGAAAAATGGGAGAGCACAACTTTGGACCCGAAAAAAAAAAAAAATTTGAACATCCCAAATGGAAATGCACAAATGCTGAGAGAGATAATTCCAAAAAGCAAAAAGTGATTTTTAAGGATAAGCAAAAAGTGGGTTGGTAAATATCCAACCACATGAGAATTGGACTTTTTCAACTCCCCCTAATTTTTGGATCATTAGGCCACTTGCATCCTCAACTTGCTTGTGGCATGCACATCAACCACACATAAAGCATGTTGGGATTAGTTAGAAGTCCCTTTCCTATAAAATTCCACCAAGCTATTATTAGGGGGTTGTACTAGTGGAATTTCCCAAACATGGATTTTGGGGCTCATTTTTAGTGCCTGAAATAATTCTCTATAGTTTTCGAATTTTTTTTGCACACATGAACTCTAAAATTTTCGTTTTGTTGCGATCTTATATCTTTTTTGTTTACGAGGAAAAATGGGAGAGCACAAGTTTGGACCCGAAAAAAAAAAAAATTTGAACATCCCAAATGGAAAAGCACAAATGCTGAGAGAGATAATTCCAAAAAGCAAAAAGTGGGTTGGTAAATATCCAACCACTTGAGAATTTGATTTTTTCTACTCCCCCTAATTTTTGGATCATTAGGCCACTTGCAAACTCAACATGCATGTGGCATGCACATCCACCACACTTAAAGCATGTTGGGATCAGTTAGAAGTCCCTTTCCTATAAAATTCCACCAAGCTATTATTAGGGGGTTGTACTAGTGGAATTTCCCTAACATGGATTTTGGGGTTCATTTGTAGTGCCTGAAATAATTCTCTATAGTTTTCGAATTTTTTTTGCACACATGAACTCTAAAATTTTCGTTTGGTGGCAATCTTATATCTATTTTGTTTACGAGGAAAAATGGGAGAGCACAAGTTTGGACCCAAAAAAAAAAAAATTCGAACATCCCAAATTGAAATGCACAAATGCTGAGAGAGATAATTCCACAAAGCAAAAAGTGATTTTTAAGGATAGGCAAAAAGTGGGTTGGTAAATATCCAACCACTTGAGAATTTGATTTTTTCTAGTCCCCCTAATTTTTTGATCATTAGGCCACTTGCATCCTCAACATGCTTGTGGCATGCACATCCACCACACTTAAAGCATGTTGGGATCAGTTAGAAGTCCCTTTCTTATAAAATTCCACCAAGCTATTTTTAGGGGGTTGTACTAGTGGAATTTCCCAAACATGGATTTTGGGGCTCATTTTTAGTGCCTGAAATAATTATCTATGGTTATCGAAACTTTTTTGCACACATGAACTCTAAAATTTTCGTTTTGTTGCGATCTTATATCTATTTTGTTTACGAGGAAAAATGGGAGAGCACAACTTTGGACCCGAAAAAAAAAAAAAATTTGAACATCCCAAATGGAAATGCACAAATGCTGAGAGAGATAATTCCAAAAAGCAAAAAGTGATTTTTAAGGATAAGCAAAAAGTGGGTTGGTAAATATCCAACCACATGAGAATTGGACTTTTTCAACTCCCCCTAATTTTTGGATCATTAGGCCACTTGCATCCTCAACTTGCTTGTGGCATGCACATCAACCACACATAAAGCATGTTGGGATTAGTTAGAAGTCCCTTTCCTATAAAATTCCACCAAGCTATTATTAGGGGGTTGTACTAGTGGAATTTCCCAAACATGGATTTTGGGGCTCATTTTTAGTGCCTGAAATAATTCTCTATAGTTTTCGAATTTTTTTTGCACACATGAACTCTAAAATTTTCGTTTTGTTGCGATCTTATATCTTTTTTGTTTACGAGGAAAAATGGGAGAGCACAAGTTTGGACCCGAAAAAAAAAAAAATTTGAACATCCCAAATGGAAAAGCACAAATGCTGAGAGAGATAATTCCAAAAAGCAAAAAGTGGGTTGGTAAATATCCAACCACTTGAGAATTTGATTTTTTCTACTCCCCCTAATTTTTGGATCATTAGGCCACTTGCAAACTCAACATGCATGTGGCATGCACATCCACCATACTTAAAGCATGTTGGGATCAGTTAGAAGTGCCTTTCCTATAAAATTCCACCAAGCTATTATTAGGGGGTTGTACTAGTGGAATTTCCCTAACATGGATTTTGGGGTTCATTTGTAGTGCCTGAAATAATTCTCTATAGTTTTCGAATTTTTTTTGCACACATGAACTCTAAAATTTTCGTTTGGTGGCAATCTTATATCTATTTTGTTTACGAGGAAAAATGGGAGAGCACAAGTTTGGACCCAAAAAAAAAAAAATTCGAACATCCCAAATTGAAATGCACAAATGCTGAGAGAGATAATTCCACAAAGCAAAAAGTGATTTTTAAGGATAGGCAAAAAGTGGGTTGGTAAATATCCAACCACTTGAGAATTTGATTTTTTCTAGTCCCCCTAATTTTTTGATCATTAGGCCACTTGCATCCTCAACATGCTTGTGGCATGCACATCCACCACACTTAAAGCATGTTGGGATCAGTTAGAAGTCCCTTTCTTATAAAATTCCACCAAGCTATTTTTAGGGGGTTGTACTAGTGGAATTTCCCAAACATGGATTTTGGGGCTCATTTTTAGTGCCTGAAATAATTATCTATGGTTATCGAAACTTTTTTGCACACATGAACTCTAAAATTTTCGTTTTGTTGCGATCTTATATCTATTTTGTTTACGAGGAAAAATGGGAGAGCACAACTTTGGACCCGAAAAAAAAAAAAAATTTGAACATCCCAAATGGAAATGCACAAATGCTGAGAGAGATAATTCCAAAAAGCAAAAAGTGATTTTTAAGGATAAGCAAAAAGTGGGTTGGTAAATATCCAACCACATGAGAATTGGACTTTTTCAACTCCCCCTAATTTTTGGATCATTAGGCCACTTGCATCCTCAACTTGCTTGTGGCATGCACATCAACCACACATAAAGCATGTTGGGATTAGTTAGAAGTCCCTTTCCTATAAAATTCCACCAAGCTATTATTAGGGGGTTGTACTAGTGGAATTTCCCAAACATGGATTTTGGGGCTCATTTTTAGTGCCTGAAATAATTCTCTATAGTTTTCGAATTTTTTTTGCACACATGAACTCTAAAATTTTCGTTTTGTTGCGATCTTATATCTTTTTTGTTTACGAGGAAAAATGGGAGAGCACAAGTTTGGACCCGAAAAAAAAAAAAATTTGAACATCCCAAATGGAAAAGCACAAATGCTGAGAGAGATAATTCCAAAAAGCAAAAAGTGGGTTGGTAAATATCCAACCACTTGAGAATTTGATTTTTTCTACTCCCCCTAATTTTTGGATCATTAGGCCACTTGCAAACTCAACATGCATGTGGCATGCACATCCACCACACTTAAAGCATGTTGGGATCAGTTAGAAGTCCCTTTCCTATAAAATTCCACCAAGCTATTATTAGGGGGTTGTACTAGTGGAATTTCCCTAACATGGATTTTGGGGTTCATTTGTAGTGCCTGAAATAATTCTCTATAGTTTTCGAATTTTTTTTGCACACATGAACTCTAAAATTTTCGTTTGGTGGCAATCTTATATCTATTTTGTTTACGAGGAAAAATGGGAGAGCACAAGTTTGGACCCAAAAGAAAAAAAATTCGAACATCCCAAATTGAAATGCACAAATGCTGAGAGAGATAATTCCACAAAGCAAAAAGTGATTTTTAAGGATAGGCAAAAAGTGGGTTGGTAAATATCCAACCACTTGAGAATTTGATTTTTTCTAGTCCCCCTAATTTTTTGATCATTAGGCCACTTGCATCCTCAACATGCTTGTGGCATGCACATCCACCACACTTAAAGCATGTTGGGATCAGTTAGAAGTCCCTTTCTTATAAAATTCCACCAAGCTATTTTTAGGGGGTTGTACTAGTGGAATTTCCCAAACATGGATTTTGGGGCTCATTTTTAGTGCCTGAAATAATTATCTATGGTTATCGAAACTTTTTTGCACACATGAACTCTAAAATTTTCGTTTTGTTGCGATCTTATATCTATTTTGTTTACGAGGAAAAATGGGAGAGCACAACTTTGGACCCGAAAAAAAAAAAAAATTTGAACATCCCAAATGGAAATGCACAAATGCTGAGAGAGATAATTCCAAAAAGCAAAAAGTGATTTTTAAGGATAAGCAAAAAGTGGGTTGGTAAATATCCAACCACATGAGAATTGGACTTTTTCAACTCCCCCTAATTTTTGGATCATTAGGCCACTTGCATCCTCAACTTGCTTGTGGCATGCACATCAACCACACATAAAGCATGTTGGGATTAGTTAGAAGTCCCTTTCCTATAAAATTCCACCAAGCTATTATTAGGGGGTTGTACTAGTGGAATTTCCCAAACATGGATTTTGGGGCTCATTTTTAGTGCCTGAAATAATTCTCTATAGTTTTCGAATTTTTTTTGCACACATGAACTCTAAAATTTTCGTTTTGTTGCGATCTTATATCTTTTTTGTTTACGAGGAAAAATGGGAGAGCACAAGTTTGGACCCGAAAAAAAAAAAAATTTGAACATCCCAAATGGAAAAGCACAAATGCTGAGAGAGATAATTCCAAAAAGCAAAAAGTGGGTTGGTAAATATCCAACCACTTGAGAATTTGATTTTTTCTACTCCCCCTAATTTTTGGATCATTAGGCCACTTGCAAACTCAACATGCATGTGGCATGCACATCCACCACACTTAAAGCATGTTGGGATCAGTTAGAAGTCCCTTTCCTATAAAATTCCACCAAGCTATTATTAGGGGGTTGTACTAGTGGAATTTCCCTAACATGGATTTTGGGGTTCATTTGTAGTGCCTGAAATAATTCTCTATAGTTTTCGAATTTTTTTTGCACACATGAACTCTAAAATTTTCGTTTGGTGGCAATCTTATATCTATTTTGTTTACGAGGAAAAATGGGAGAGCACAAGTTTGGACCCAAAAAAAAAAAAATTCGAACATCCCAAATTGAAATGCACAAATGCTGAGAGAGATAATTCCACAAAGCAAAAAGTGATTTTTAAGGATAGGCAAAAAGTGGGTTGGTAAATATCCAACCACTTGAGAATTTGATTTTTTCTAGTCCCCCTAATTTTTTGATCATTAGGCCACTTGCATCCTCAACATGCTTGTGGCATGCACATCCACCACACTTAAAGCATGTTGGGATCAGTTAGAAGTCCCTTTCTTATAAAATTCCACCAAGCTATTTTTAGGGGGTTGTACTAGTGGAATTTCCCAAACATGGATTTTGGGGCTCATTTTTAGTGCCTGAAATAATTATCTATGGTTATCGAAACTTTTTTGCACACATGAACTCTAAAATTTTCGTTTTGTTGCGATCTTATATCTATTTTGTTTACGAGGAAAAATGGGAGAGCACAACTTTGGACCCGAAAAAAAAAAAAAATTTGAACATCCCAAATGGAAATGCACAAATGCTGAGAGAGATAATTCCAAAAAGCAAAAAGTGATTTTTAAGGATAAGCAAAAAGTGGGTTGGTAAATATCCAACCACATGAGAATTGGACTTTTTCAACTCCCCCTAATTTTTGGATCATTAGGCCACTTGCATCCTCAACTTGCTTGTGGCATGCACATCAACCACACATAAAGCATGTTGGGATTAGTTAGAAGTCCCTTTCCTATAAAATTCCACCAAGCTATTATTAGGGGGTTGTACTAGTGGAATTTCCCAAACATGGATTTTGGGGCTCATTTTTAGTGCCTGAAATAATTCTCTATAGTTTTCGAATTTTTTTTGCACACATGAACTCTAAAATTTTCGTTTTGTTGCGATCTTATATCTTTTTTGTTTACGAGGAAAAATGGGAGAGCACAAGTTTGGACCCGAAAAAAAAAAAAATTTGAACATCCCAAATGGAAAAGCACAAATGCTGAGAGAGATAATTCCAAAAAGCAAAAAGTGGGTCGGTAAATATCCAACCACTTGAGAATTTGATTTTTTCTACTCCCCCTAATTTTTGGATCATTAGGCCACTTGCAAACTCAACATGCATGTGGCATGCACATCCACCACACTTAAAGCATGTTGGGATCAGTTAGAAGTCCCTTTCCTATAAAATTCCACCAAGCTATTATTAGGGGGTTGTACTAGTGGAATTTCCCTAACATGGATTTTGGGGTTCATTTGTAGTGCCTGAAATAATTCTCTATAGTTTTCGAATTTTTTTTGCACACATGAACTCTAAAATTTTCGTTTGGTGGCAATCTTATATCTATTTTGTTTACGAGGAAAAATGGGAGAGCACAAGTTTGGACCCAAAAAAAAAAAAATTCGAACATCCCAAATTGAAATGCACAAATGCTGAGAGAGATAATTCCACAAAGCAAAAAGTGATTTTTAAGGATAGGCAAAAAGTGGGTTGGTAAATATCCAACCACTTGAGAATTTGATTTTTTCTAGTCCCCCTAATTTTTTGATCATTAGGCCACTTGCATCCTCAACATGCTTGTGGCATGCACATCCACCACACTTAAAGCATGTTGGGATCAGTTAGAAGTCCCTTTCTTATAAAATTCCACCAAGCTATTTTTAGGGGGTTGTACTAGTGGAATTTCCCAAACATGGATTTTGGGGCTCATTTTTAGTGCCTGAAATAATTATCTATGGTTATCGAAACTTTTTTGCACACATGAACTCTAAAATTTTCGTTTTGTTGCGATCTTATATCTATTTTGTTTACGAGGAAAAATGGGAGAGCACAACTTTGGACCCGAAAAAAAAAAAAAATTTGAACATCCCAAATGGAAATGCACAAATGCTGAGAGAGATAATTCCAAAAAGCAAAAAGTGATTTTTAAGGATAAGCAAAATGTGGGTTGGTAAATATCCAACCACATGAGAATTGGACTTTTTCAACTCCCCCTAATTTTTGGATCATTAGGCCACTTGCATCCTCAACTTGCTTGTGGCATGCACATCAACCACACATAAAGCATGTTGGGATTAGTTAGAAGTCCCTTTCCTATAAAATTCCACCAAGCTATTATTAGGGGGTTGTACTAGTGGAATTTCCCAAACATGGATTTTGGGGCTCATTTTTAGTGCCTGAAATAATTCTCTATAGTTTTCGAATTTTTTTTGCACACATGAACTCTAAAATTTTCGTTTTGTTGCGATCTTATATCTTTTTTGTTTACGAGGAAAAATGGGAGAGCACAAGTTTGGACCCGAAAAAAAAAAAAATTTGAACATCCCAAATGGAAAAGCACAAATGCTGAGAGAGATAATTCCAAAAAGCAAAAAGTGGGTCGGTAAATATCCAACCACTTGAGAATTTGATTTTTTCTACTCCCCCTAATTTTTGGATCATTAGGCCACTTGCAAACTCAACATGCATGTGGCATGCACATCCACCACACTTAAAGCATGTTGGGATCAGTTAGAAGTCCCTTTCCTATAAAATTCCACCAAGCTATTATTAGGGGGTTGTACTAGTGGAATTTCCCTAACATGGATTTTGGGGTTCATTTGTAGTGCCTGAAATAATTCTCTATAGTTTTCGAATTTTTTTTGCACACATGAACTCTAAAATTTTCGTTTGGTGGCAATCTTATATCTATTTTGTTTACGAGGAAAAATGGGAGAGCACAAGTTTGGACCCAAAAAAAAAAAAATTCGAACATCCCAAATTGAAATGCACAAATGCTGAGAGAGATAATTCCACAAAGCAAAAAGTGATTTTTAAGGATAGGCAAAAAGTGGGTTGGTAAATATCCAACCACTTGAGAATTTGATTTTTTCTAGTCCCCCTAATTTTTTGATCATTAGGCCACTTGCATCCTCAACATGCTTGTGGCATGCACATCCACCACACTTAAAGCATGTTGGGATCAGTTAGAAGTCCCTTTCTTATAAAATTCCACCAAGCTATTTTTAGGGGGTTGTACTAGTGGAATTTCCCAAACATGGATTTTGGGGCTCATTTTTAGTGCCTGAAATAATTATCTATGGTTATCGAAACTTTTTTGCACACATGAACTCTAAAATTTTCGTTTTGTTGCGATCTTATATCTATTTTGTTTACGAGGAAAAATGGGAGAGCACAACTTTGGACCCGAAAAAAAAAATAAATTTGAACATCCCAAATGGAAATGCACAAATGCTGAGAGAGATAATTCCAAAAAGCAAAAAGTGATTTTTAAGGATAAGCAAAAAGTGGGTTGGTAAATATCCAACCACATGAGAATTGGACTTTTTCAACTCCCCCTAATTTTTGGATCATTAGGCCACTTGCATCCTCAACTTGCTTGTGGCATGCACATCAACCACACATAAAGCATGTTGGGATTAGTTAGAAGTCCCTTTCCTATAAAATTCCACCAAGCTATTATTAGGGGGTTGTACTAGTGGAATTTCCCAAACATGGATTTTGGGGCTCATTTTTAGTGCCTGAAATAATTCTCTATAGTTTTCGAATTTTTTTTGCACACATGAACTCTAAAATTTTCGTTTTGTTGCGATCTTATATCTTTTTTGTTTACGAGGAAAAATGGGAGAGCACAAGTTTGGACCCGAAAAAAAAAAAAATTTGAACATCCCAAATGGAAAAGCACAAATGCTGAGAGAGATAATTCCAAAAAGCAAAAAGTGGGTTGGTAAATATCCAACCACTTGAGAATTTGATTTTTTCTACTCCCCCTAATTTTTGGATCATTAGGCCACTTGCAAACTCAACATGCATGTGGCATGCACATCCACCACACTTAAAGCATGTTGGGATCAGTTAGAAGTCCCTTTCCTATAAAATTCCACCAAGCTATTATTAGGGGGTTGTACTAGTGGAATTTCCCTAACATGGATTTTGGGGTTCATTTGTAGTGCCTGAAATAATTCTCTATAGTTTTCGAATTTTTTTTGCACACATGAACTCTAAAATTTTCGTTTGGTGGCAATCTTATATCTATTTTGTTTACGAGGAAAAATGGGAGAGCACAAGTTTGGACCCAAAAAAAAAAAAATTTGAACATCCCAAATTGAAATGCACAAATGCTGAGAGAGATAATTCCACAAAGCAAAAAGTGATTTTTAAGGATAGGCAAAAAGTGGGTTGGTAAATATCCAACCACTTGAGAATTTGATTTTTTCTAGTCCCCCTAATTTTTTGATCATTAGGCCACTTGCATCCTCAACATGCTTGTGGCATGCACATCCACCACACTTAAAGCATGTTGGGATCAGTTAGAAGTCCCTTTCTTATAAAATTCCACCAAGCTATTTTTAGGGGGTTGTACTAGTGGAATTTCCCAAACATGGATTTTGGGGCTCATTTTTAGTGCCTGAAATAATTATCTATGGTTATCGAAACTTTTTTGCACACATGAACTCTAAAATTTTCGTTTTGTTGCGATCTTATATCTATTTTGTTTACGAGGAAAAATGGGAGAGCACAACTTTGGACCCGAAAAAAAAAAAAAATTTGAACATCCCAAATGGAAATGCACAAATGCTGAGAGAGATAATTCCAAAAAGCAAAAAGTGATTTTTAAGGATAAGCAAAAAGTGGGTTGGTAAATATCCAACCACATGAGAATTGGACTTTTTCAACTCCCCCTAATTTTTGGATCATTAGGCCACTTGCATCCTCAACTTGCTTGTGGCATGCACATCAACCACACATAAAGCATGTTGGGATTAGTTAGAAGTCCCTTTCCTATAAAATTCCACCAAGCTATTATTAGGGGGTTGTACTAGTGGAATTTCCCAAACATGGATTTTGGGGCTCATTTTTAGTGCCTGAAATAATTCTCTATAGTTTTCGAATTTTTTTTGCACACATGAACTCTAAAATTTTCGTTTTGTTGCGATCTTATATCTTTTTTGTTTACGAGGAAAAATGGGAGAGCACAAGTTTGGACCCGAAAAAAAAAAAAATTTGAACATCCCAAATGGAAAAGCACAAATGCTGAGAGAGATAATTCCAAAAAGCAAAAAGTGGGTTGGTAAATATCCAACCACTTGAGAATTTGATTTTTTCTACTCCCCCTAATTTTTGGATCATTAGGCCACTTGCAAACTCAACATGCATGTGGCATGCACATCCACCACACTTAAAGCATGTTGGGATCAGTTAGAAGTCCCTTTCCTATAAAATTCCACCAAGCTATTATTAGGGGGTTGTACTAGTGGAATTTCCCTAACATGGATTTTGGGGTTCATTTGTAGTGCCTGAAATAATTCTCTATAGTTTTCGAATTTTTTTTGCACACATGAACTCTAAAATTTTCGTTTGGTGGCAATCTTATATCTATTTTGTTTACGAGGAAAAATGGGAGAGCACAAGTTTGGACCCAAAAAAAAAAAAATTCGAACATCCCAAATTGAAATGCACAAATGCTGAGAGAGATAATTCCACAAAGCAAAAAGTGATTTTTAAGGATAGGCAAAAAGTGGGTTGGTAAATATCCAACCACTTGAGAATTTGATTTTTTCTAGTCCCCCTAATTTTTTGATCATTAGGCCACTTGCATCCTCAACATGCTTGTGGCATGCACATCCACCACACTTAAAGCATGTTGGGATCAGTTAGAAGTCCCTTTCTTATAAAATTCCACCAAGCTATTTTTAGGGGGTTGTACTAGTGGAATTTCCCAAACATGGATTTTGGGGCTCATTTTTAGTGCCTGAAATAATTATCTATGGTTATCGAAACTTTTTTGCACACATGAACTCTAAAATTTTCGTTTTGTTGCGATCTTATATCTATTTTGTTTACGAGGAAAAATGGGAGAGCACAACTTTGGACCCGAAAAAAAAAAAAAATTTGAACATCCCAAATGGAAATGCACAAATGCTGAGAGAGATAATTCCAAAAAGCAAAAAGTGATTTTTAAGGATAAGCAAAAAGTGGGTTGGTAAATATCCAACCACATGAGAATTGGACTTTTTCAACTCCCCCTAATTTTTGGATCATTAGGCCACTTGCATCCTCAACTTGCTTGTGGCATGCACATCAACCACACATAAAGCATGTTGGGATTAGTTAGAAGTCCCTTTCCTATAAAATTCCACCAAGCTATTATTAGGGGGTTGTACTAGTGGAATTTCCCAAACATGGATTTTGGGGCTCATTTTTAGTGCCTGAAATAATTCTCTATAGTTTTCGAATTTTTTTTGCACACATGAACTCTAAAATTTTCGTTTTGTTGCGATCTTATATCTTTTTTGTTTACGAGGAAAAATGGGAGAGCACAAGTTTGGACCCGAAAAAAAAAAAAATTTGAACATCCCAAATGGAAAAGCACAAATGCTGAGAGAGATAATTCCAAAAAGCAAAAAGTGGGTTGGTAAATATCCAACCACTTGAGAATTTGATTTTTTCTACTCCCCCTAATTTTTGGATCATTAGGCCACTTGCAAACTCAACATGCATGTGGCATGCACATCCACCACACTTAAAGCATGTTGGGATCAGTTAGAAGTCCCTTTCCTATAAAATTCCACCAAGCTATTATTAGGGGGTTGTACTAGTGGAATTTCCCTAACATGGATTTTGGGGTTCATTTGTAGTGCCTGAAATAATTCTCTATAGTTTTCGAATTTTTTTTGCACACATGAACTCTAAAATTTTCGTTTGGTGGCAATCTTATATCTATTTTGTTTACGAGGAAAAATGGGAGAGCACAAGTTTGGACCCAAAAAAAAAAAAATTCGAACATCCCAAATTGAAATGCACAAATGCTGAGAGAGATAATTCCACAAAGCAAAAAGTGATTTTTAAGGATAGGCAAAAAGTGGGTTGGTAAATATCCAACCACTTGAGAATTTGATTTTTTCTAGTCCCCCTAATTTTTTGATCATTAGGCCACTTGCATCCTCAACATGCTTGTGGCATGCACATCCACCACACTTAAAGCATGTTGGGATCAGTTAGAAGTCCCTTTCTTATAAAATTCCACCAAGCTATTTTTAGGGGGTTGTACTAGTGGAATTTCCCAAACATGGATTTTGGGGCTCATTTTTAGTGCCTGAAATAATTATCTATGGTTATCGAAACTTTTTTGCACACATGAACTCTAAAATTTTCGTTTTGTTGCGATCTTATATCTATTTTGTTTACGAGGAAAAATGGGAGAGCACAACTTTGGACCCGAAAAAAAAAAAAAATTTGAACATCCCAAATGGAAATGCACAAATGCTGAGAGAGATAATTCCAAAAAGCAAAAAGTGATTTTTAAGGATAAGCAAAAAGTGGGTTGGTAAATATCCAACCACATGAGAATTGGACTTTTTCAACTCCCCCTAATTTTTGGATCATTAGGCCACTTGCATCCTCAACTTGCTTGTGGCATGCACATCAACCACACATAAAGCATGTTGGGATTAGTTAGAAGTCCCTTTCCTATAAAATTCCACCAAGCTATTATTAGGGGGTTGTACTAGTGGAATTTCCCAAACATGGATTTTGGGGCTCATTTTTAGTGCCTGAAATAATTCTCTATAGTTTTCGAATTTTTTTTGCACACATGAACTCTAAAATTTTCGTTTTGTTGCGATCTTATATCTTTTTTGTTTACGAGGAAAAATGGGAGAGCACAAGTTTGGACCCGAAAAAAAAAAAAATTTGAACATCCCAAATGGAAAAGCACAAATGCTGAGAGAGATAATTCCAAAAAGCAAAAAGTGGGTCGGTAAATATCCAACCACTTGAGAATTTGATTTTTTCTACTCCCCCTAATTTTTGGATCATTAGGCCACTTGCAAACTCAACATGCATGTGGCATGCACATCCACCACACTTAAAGCATGTTGGGATCAGTTAGAAGTCCCTTTCCTATAAAATTCCACCAAGCTATTATTAGGGGGTTGTACTAGTGGAATTTCCCTAACATGGATTTTGGGGTTCATTTGTAGTGCCTGAAATAATTCTCTATAGTTTTCGAATTTTTTTTGCACACATGAACTCTAAAATTTTCGTTTGGTGGCAATCTTATATCTATTTTGTTTACGAGGAAAAATGGGAGAGCACAAGTTTGGACCCAAAAAAAAAAAAATTCGAACATCCCAAATTGAAATGCACAAATGCTGAGAGAGATAATTCCACAAAGCAAAAAGTGATTTTTAAGGATAGGCAAAAAGTGGGTTGGTAAATATCCAACCACTTGAGAATTTGATTTTTTCTAGTCCCCCTAATTTTTTGATCATTAGGCCACTTGCATCCTCAACATGCTTGTGGCATGCACATCCACCACACTTAAAGCATGTTGGGATCAGTTAGAAGTCCCTTTCTTATAAAATTCCACCAAGCTATTTTTAGGGGGTTGTACTAGTGGAATTTCCCAAACATGGATTTTGGGGCTCATTTTTAGTGCCTGAAATAATTATCTATGGTTATCGAAACTTTTTTGCACACATGAACTCTAAAATTTTCGTTTTGTTGCGATCTTATATCTATTTTGTTTACGAGGAAAAATGGGAGAGCACAACTTTGGACCCGAAAAAAAAAAAAAATTTGAACATCCCAAATGGAAATGCACAAATGCTGAGAGAGATAATTCCAAAAAGCAAAAAGTGATTTTTAAGGATAAGCAAAAAGTGGGTTGGTAAATATCCAACCACATGAGAATTGGACTTTTTCAACTCCCCCTAATTTTTGGATCATTAGGCCACTTGCATCCTCAACTTGCTTGTGGCATGCACATCAACCACACATAAAGCATGTTGGGATTAGTTAGAAGTCCCTTTCCTATAAAATTCCACCAAGCTATTATTAGGGGGTTGTACTAGTGGAATTTCCCAAACATGGATTTTGGGGCTCATTTTTAGTGCCTGAAATAATTCTCTATAGTTTTCGAATTTTTTTTGCACACATGAACTCTAAAATTTTCGTTTTGTTGCGATCTTATATCTTTTTTGTTTACGAGGAAAAATGGGAGAGCACAAGTTTGGACCCGAAAAAAAAAAAAATTTGAACATCCCAAATGGAAAAGCACAAATGCTGAGAGAGATAATTCCAAAAAGCAAAAAGTGGGTTGGTAAATATCCAACCACTTGAGAATTTGATTTTTTCTACTCCCCCTAATTTTTGGATCATTAGGCCACTTGCAAACTCAACATGCATGTGGCATGCACATCCACCACACTTAAAGCATGTTGGGATCAGTTAGAAGTCCCTTTCCTATAAAATTCCACCAAGCTATTATTAGGGGGTTGTACTAGTGGAATTTCCCTAACATGGATTTTGGGGTTCATTTGTAGTGCCTGAAATAATTCTCTATAGTTTTCGAATTTTTTTTGCACACATGAACTCTAAAATTTTCGTTTGGTGGCAATCTTATATCTATTTTGTTTACGAGGAAAAATGGGAGAGCACAAGTTTGGACCCAAAAAAAAAAAAATTTGAACATCCCAAATTGAAATGCACAAATGCTGAGAGAGATAATTCCACAAAGCAAAAAGTGATTTTTAAGGATAGGCAAAAAGTGGGTTGGTAAATATCCAACCACTTGAGAATTTGATTTTTTCTAGTCCCCCTAATTTTTTGATCATTAGGCCACTTGCATCCTCAACATGCTTGTGGCATGCACATCCACCACACTTAAAGCATGTTGGGATCAGTTAGAAGTCCCTTTCTTATAAAATTCCACCAAGCTATTTTTAGGGGGTTGTACTAGTGGAATTTCCCAAACATGGATTTTGGGGCTCATTTTTAGTGCCTGAAATAATTATCTATGGTTATCGAAACTTTTTTGCACACATGAACTCTAAAATTTTCGTTTTGTTGCGATCTTATATCTATTTTGTTTACGAGGAAAAATGGGAGAGCACAACTTTGGACCCGAAAAAAAAAAAAAATTTGAACATCCCAAATGGAAATGCACAAATGCTGAGAGAGATAATTCCAAAAAGCAAAAAGTGATTTTTAAGGATAAGCAAAAAGTGGGTTGGTAAATATCCAACCACATGAGAATTGGACTTTTTCAACTCCCCCTAATTTTTGGATCATTAGGCCACTTGCATCCTCAACTTGCTTGTGGCATGCACATCAACCACACATAAAGCATGTTGGGATTAGTTAGAAGTCCCTTTCCTATAAAATTCCACCAAGCTATTATTAGGGGGTTGTACTAGTGGAATTTCCCAAACATGGATTTTGGGGCTCATTTTTAGTGCCTGAAATAATTCTCTATAGTTTTCGAATTTTTTTTGCACACATGAACTCTAAAATTTTCGTTTTGTTGCGATCTTATATCTTTTTTGTTTACGAGGAAAAATGGGAGAGCACAAGTTTGGACCCGAAAAAAAAAAAAATTTGAACATCCCAAATGGAAAAGCACAAATGCTGAGAGAGATAATTCCAAAAAGCAAAAAGTGGGTTGGTAAATATCCAACCACTTGAGAATTTGATTTTTTCTACTCCCCCTAATTTTTGGATCATTAGGCCACTTGCAAACTCAACATGCATGTGGCATGCACATCCACCACACTTAAAGCATGTTGGGATCAGTTAGAAGTCCCTTTCCTATAAAATTCCACCAAGCTATTATTAGGGGGTTGTACTAGTGGAATTTCCCTAACATGGATTTTGGGGTTCATTTGTAGTGCCTGAAATAATTCTCTATAGTTTTCGAATTTTTTTTGCACACATGAACTCTAAAATTTTCGTTTGGTGGCAATCTTATATCTATTTTGTTTACGAGGAAAAATGGGAGAGCACAAGTTTGGACCCAAAAAAAAAAAAATTTGAACATCCCAAATTGAAATGCACAAATGCTGAGAGAGATAATTCCACAAAGCAAAAAGTGATTTTTAAGGATAGGCAAAAAGTGGGTTGGTAAATATCCAACCACTTGAGAATTTGATTTTTTCTAGTCCCCCTAATTTTTTGATCATTAGGCCACTTGCATCCTCAACATGCTTGTGGCATGCACATCCACCACACTTAAAGCATGTTGGGATCAGTTAGAAGTCCCTTTCTTATAAAATTCCACCAAGCTATTTTTAGGGGGTTGTACTAGTGGAATTTCCCAAACATGGATTTTGGGGCTCATTTTTAGTGCCTGAAATAATTATCTATGGTTATCGAAACTTTTTTGCACACATGAACTCTAAAATTTTCGTTTTGTTGCGATCTTATATCTATTTTGTTTACGAGGAAAAATGGGAGAGCACAACTTTGGACCCGAAAAAAAAAAAAAATTTGAACATCCCAAATGGAAATGCACAAATGCTGAGAGAGATAATTCCAAAAAGCAAAAAGTGATTTTTAAGGATAAGCAAAAAGTGGGTTGGTAAATATCCAACCACATGAGAATTGGACTTTTTCAACTCCCCCTAATTTTTGGATCATTAGGCCACTTGCATCCTCAACTTGCTTGTGGCATGCACATCAACCACACATAAAGCATGTTGGGATTAGTTAGAAGTCCCTTTCCTATAAAATTCCACCAAGCTATTATTAGGGGGTTGTACTAGTGGAATTTCCCAAACATGGATTTTGGGGCTCATTTTTAGTGCCTGAAATAATTCTCTATAGTTTTCGAATTTTTTTTGCACACATGAACTCTAAAATTTTCGTTTTGTTGCGATCTTATATCTTTTTTGTTTACGAGGAAAAATGGGAGAGCACAAGTTTGGACCCGAAAAAAAAAAAAATTTGAACATCCCAAATGGAAAAGCACAAATGCTGAGAGAGATAATTCCAAAAAGCAAAAAGTGGGTTGGTAAATATCCAACCACTTGAGAATTTGATTTTTTCTACTCCCCCTAATTTTTGGATCATTAGGCCACTTGCAAACTCAACATGCATGTGGCATGCACATCCACCACACTTAAAGCATGTTGGGATCAGTTAGAAGTCCCTTTCCTATAAAATTCCACCAAGCTATTATTAGGGGGTTGTACTAGTGGAATTTCCCTAACATGGATTTTGGGGTTCATTTGTAGTGCCTGAAATAATTCTCTATAGTTTTCGAATTTTTTTTGCACACATGAACTCTAAAATTTTCGTTTGGTGGCAATCTTATATCTATTTTGTTTACGAGGAAAAATGGGAGAGCACAAGTTTGGACCCAAAAAAAAAAAAATTTGAACATCCCAAATTGAAATGCACAAATGCTGAGAGAGATAATTCCACAAAGCAAAAAGTGATTTTTAAGGATAGGCAAAAAGTGGGTTGGTAAATATCCAACCACTTGAGAATTTGATTTTTTCTAGTCCCCCTAATTTTTTGATCATTAGGCCACTTGCATCCTCAACATGCTTGTGGCATGCACATCCACCACACTTAAAGCATGTTGGGATCAGTTAGAAGTCCCTTTCTTATAAAATTCCACCAAGCTATTTTTAGGGGGTTGTACTAGTGGAATTTCCCAAACATGGATTTTGGGGCTCATTTTTAGTGCCTGAAATAATTATCTATGGTTATCGAAACTTTTTTGCACACATGAACCCTAAAATTTTCGTTTTGTTGCGATCTTATATCTATTTTGTTTACGAGGAAAAATGGGAGAGCACAACTTTGGACCCGAAAAAAAAAAAAAATTTGAACATCCCAAATGGAAATGCACAAATGCTGAGAGAGATAATTCCAAAAAGCAAAAAGTGATTTTTAAGGATAAGCAAAAAGTGGGTTGGTAAATATCCAACCACATGAGAATTGGACTTTTTCAACTCCCCCTAATTTTTGGATCATTAGGCCACTTGCATCCTCAACTTGCTTGTGGCATGCACATCAACCACACATAAAGCATGTTGGGATTAGTTAGAAGTCCCTTTCCTATAAAATTCCACCAAGCTATTATTAGGGGGTTGTACTAGTGGAATTTCCCAAACATGGATTTTGGGGCTCATTTTTAGTGCCTGAAATAATTCTCTATAGTTTTCGAATTTTTTTTGCACACATGAACTCTAAAATTTTCGTTTTGTTGCGATCTTATATCTTTTTTGTTTACGAGGAAAAATGGGAGAGCACAAGTTTGGACCCGAAAAAAAAAAAAATTTGAACATCCCAAATGGAAAAGCACAAATGCTGAGAGAGATAATTCCAAAAAGCAAAAAGTGGGTTGGTAAATATCCAACCACTTGAGAATTTGATTTTTTCTACTCCCCCTAATTTTTGGATCATTAGGCCACTTGCAAACTCAACATGCATGTGGCATGCACATCCACCACACTTAAAGCATGTTGGGATCAGTTAGAAGTCCCTTTCCTATAAAATTCCACCAAGCTATTATTAGGGGGTTGTACTAGTGGAATTTCCCTAACATGGATTTTGGGGTTCATTTGTAGTGCCTGAAATAATTCTCTATAGTTTTCGAATTTTTTTTGCACACATGAACTCTAAAATTTTCGTTTGGTGGCAATCTTATATCTATTTTGTTTACGAGGAAAAATGGGAGAGCACAAGTTTGGACCCAAAAAAAAAAAAATTTGAACATCCCAAATTGAAATGCACAAATGCTGAGAGAGATAATTCCACAAAGCAAAAAGTGATTTTTAAGGATAGGCAAAAAGTGGGTTGGTAAATATCCAACCACTTGAGAATTTGATTTTTTCTAGTCCCCCTAATTTTTTGATCATTAGGCCACTTGCATCCTCAACATGCTTGTGGCATGCACATCCACCACACTTAAAGCATGTTGGGATCAGTTAGAAGTCCCTTTCTTATAAAATTCCACCAAGCTATTTTTAGGGGGTTGTACTAGTGGAATTTCCCAAACATGGATTTTGGGGCTCATTTTTAGTGCCTGAAATAATTATCTATGGTTATCGAAACTTTTTTGCACACATGAACTCTAAAATTTTCGTTTTGTTGCGATCTTATATCTATTTTGTTTACGAGGAAAAATGGGAGAGCACAACTTTGGACCCGAAAAAAAAAAAAAATTTGAACATCCCAAATGGAAATGCACAAATGCTGAGAGAGATAATTCCAAAAAGCAAAAAGTGATTTTTAAGGATAAGCAAAAAGTGGGTTGGTAAATATCCAACCACATGAGAATTGGACTTTTTCAACTCCCCCTAATTTTTGGATCATTAGGCCACTTGCATCCTCAACTTGCTTGTGGCATGCACATCAACCACACATAAAGCATGTTGGGATTAGTTAGAAGTCCCTTTCCTATAAAATTCCACCAAGCTATTATTAGGGGGTTGTACTAGTGGAATTTCCCAAACATGGATTTTGGGGCTCATTTTTAGTGCCTGAAATAATTCTCTATAGTTTTCGAATTTTTTTTGCACACATGAACTCTAAAATTTTCG
Source organism: Aristolochia californica (assembly GCF_029961685.1). Taxonomy (NCBI): domain Eukaryota; kingdom Viridiplantae; phylum Streptophyta; class Magnoliopsida; order Piperales; family Aristolochiaceae; genus Aristolochia; species Aristolochia californica. Next base: position 19,993,247 of record NW_027182257.1, on the reverse strand, counting down.
TTTTGTTGCGATCTTATATCTTTTTTGTTTACGAGGAAAAATGGGAGAGCACAAGTTTGGACCCGAAAAAAAAAAAAAATTTGAACATCCCAAATGGAAAAGCACAAATGCTGAGAGAGATAATTCCAAAAAGCAAAAAGTGGGTTGGTAAATATCCAACCACTTGAGAATTTGATTTTTTCTACTCCCCCTAATTTTTGGATCATTAGGCCACTTGCAAACTCAACATGCATGTGGCATGCACATCCACCACACTTAAAGCATGTTGGGATCAGTTAGAAGTCCCTTTCCTATAAAATTCCACCAAGCTATTATTAGGGGGTTGTACTAGTGGAATTTCCCTAACATGGATTTTGGGGTTCATTTGTAGTGCCTGAAATAATTCTCTATAGTTTTCGAATTTTTTTTGCACACATGAACTCTAAAATTTTCGTTTGGTGGCAATCTTATATCTATTTTGTTTACGAGGAAAAATGGGAGAGCACAAGTTTGGACCCAAAAAAAAAAAAATTTGAACATCCCAAATTGAAATGCACAAATGCTGAGAGAGATAATTCCACAAAGTAAAAAGTGATTTTTAAGGATAGGCAAAAAGTGGGTTGGTAAATATCCAACCACTTGAGAATTTGATTTTTTCTAGTCCCCCTAATTTTTTGATCATTAGGCCACTTGCATCCTCAACATGCTTGTGGCATGCACATCCACCACACTTAAAGCATGTTGGGATCAGTTAGAAGTCCCTTTCTTATAAAATTCCACCAAGCTATTTTTAGGGGGTTGTACTAGTGGAATTTCCCAAACATGGATTTTGGGGCTCATTTTTAGTGCCTGAAATAATTATCTATGGTTATCGAAACTTTTTTGCACACATGAACTCTAAAATTTTCGTTTTGTTGCGATCTTATATCTATTTTGTTTACGAGGAAAAATGGGAGAGCACAACTTTGGACCCGAAAAAAAAAAAAAATTTGAACATCCCAAATGGAAATGCACAAATGCTGAGAGAGATAATTCCAAAAAGCAAAAAGTGATTTTTAAGGATAAGCAAAAAGTGGGTTGGTAAATATCCAACCACATGAGAATTGGACTTTTTCAACTCCCCCTAATTTTTGGATCATTAGGCCACTTGCATCCTCAACTTGCTTGTGGCATGCACATCAACCACACATAAAGCATGTTGGGATTAGTTAGAAGTCCCTTTCCTATAAAATTCCACCAAGCTATTATTAGGGGGTTGTACTAGTGGAATTTCCCAAACATGGATTTTGGGGCTCATTTTTAGTGCCTGAAATAATTCTCTATAGTTTTCGAATTTTTTTTGCACACATGAACTCTAAAATTTTCGTTTTGTTGCGATCTTATATCTTTTTTGTTTACGAGGAAAAATGGGAGAGCACAAGTTTGGACCCGAAAAAAAAAAAAATTTGAACATCCCAAATGGAAAAGCACAAATGCTGAGAGAGATAATTCCAAAAAGCAAAAAGTGGGTTGGTAAATATCCAACCACTTGAGAATTTGATTTTTTCTACTCCCCCTAATTTTTGGATCATTAGGCCACTTGCAAACTCAACATGCATGTGGCATGCACATCCACCACACTTAAAGCATGTTGGGATCAGTTAGAAGTCCCTTTCCTATAAAATTCCACCAAGCTATTATTAGGGGGTTGTACTAGTGGAATTTCCCTAACATGGATTTTGGGGTTCATTTGTAGTGCCTGAAATAATTCTCTATAGTTTTCGAATTTTTTTTGCACACATGAACTCTAAAATTTTCGTTTGGTGGCAATCTTATATCTATTTTGTTTACGAGGAAAAATGGGAGAGCACAAGTTTGGACCCAAAAAAAAAAAAATTTGAACATCCCAAATTGAAATGCACAAATGCTGAGAGAGATAATTCCACAAAGCAAAAAGTGATTTTTAAGGATAGGCAAAAAGTGGGTTGGTAAATATCCAACCACTTGAGAATTTGATTTTTTCTAGTCCCCCTAATTTTTTGATCATTAGGCCACTTGCATCCTCAACATGCTTGTGGCATGCACATCCACCACACTTAAAGCATGTTGGGATCAGTTAGAAGTCCCTTTCTTATAAAATTCCACCAAGCTATTTTTAGGGGGTTGTACTAGTGGAATTTCCCAAACATGGATTTTGGGGCTCATTTTTAGTGCCTGAAATAATTATCTATGGTTATCGAAACTTTTTTGCACACATGAACTCTAAAATTTTCGTTTTGTTGCGATCTTATATCTATTTTGTTTACGAGGAAAAATGGGAGAGCACAACTTTGGACCCGAAAAAAAAAAAAAATTTGAACATCCCAAATGGAAATGCACAAATGCTGAGAGAGATAATTCCAAAAAGCAAAAAGTGATTTTTAAGGATAAGCAAAAAGTGGGTTGGTAAATATCCAACCACATGAGAATTGGACTTTTTCAACTCCCCCTAATTTTTGGATCATTAGGCCACTTGCATCCTCAACTTGCTTGTGGCATGCACATCAACCACACATAAAGCATGTTGGGATTAGTTAGAAGTCCCTTTCCTATAAAATTCCACCAAGCTATTATTAGGGGGTTGTACTAGTGGAATTTCCCAAACATGGATTTTGGGGCTCATTTTTAGTGCCTGAAATAATTCTCTATAGTTTTCGAATTTTTTTTGCACACATGAACTCTAAAATTTTCGTTTTGTTGCGATCTTATATCTTTTTTGTTTACGAGGAAAAATGGGAGAGCACAAGTTTGGACCCGAAAAAAAAAAAAATTTGAACATCCCAAATGGAAAAGCACAAATGCTGAGAGAGATAATTCCAAAAAGCAAAAAGTGGGTTGGTAAATATCCAACCACTTGAGAATTTGATTTTTTCTACTCCCCCTAATTTTTGGATCATTAGGCCACTTGCAAACTCAACATGCATGTGGCATGCACATCCACCACACTTAAAGCATGTTGGGATCAGTTAGAAGTCCCTTTCCTATAAAATTCCACCAAGCTATTATTAGGGGGTTGTACTAGTGGAATTTCCCTAACATGGATTTTGGGGTTCATTTGTAGTGCCTGAAATAATTCTCTATAGTTTTCGAATTTTTTTTGCACACATGAACTCTAAAATTTTCGTTTGGTGGCAATCTTATATCTATTTTGTTTACGAGGAAAAATGGGAGAGCACAAGTTTGGACCCAAAAAAAAAAAAATTTGAACATCCCAAATTGAAATGCACAAATGCTGAGAGAGATAATTCCACAAAGCAAAAAGTGATTTTTAAGGATAGGCAAAAAGTGGGTTGGTAAATATCCAACCACTTGAGAATTTGATTTTTTCTAGTCCCCCTAATTTTTTGATCATTAGGCCACTTGCATCCTCAACATGCTTGTGGCATGCACATCCACCACACTTAAAGCATGTTGGGATCAGTTAGAAGTCCCTTTCTTATAAAATTCCACCAAGCTATTTTTAGGGGGTTGTACTAGTGGAATTTCCCAAACATGGATTTTGGGGCTCATTTTTAGTGCCTGAAATAATTATCTATGGTTATCGAAACTTTTTTGCACACATGAACTCTAAAATTTTCGTTTTGTTGCGATCTTATATCTATTTTGTTTACGAGGAAAAATGGGAGAGCACAACTTTGGACCCGAAAAAAAAAAAAAATTTGAACATCCCAAATGGAAATGCACAAATGCTGAGAGAGATAATTCCAAAAAGCAAAAAGTGATTTTTAAGGATAAGCAAAAAGTGGGTTGGTAAATATCCAACCACATGAGAATTGGACTTTTTCAACTCCCCCTAATTTTTGGATCATTAGGCCACTTGCATCCTCAACTTGCTTGTGGCATGCACATCAACCACACATAAAGCATGTTGGGATTAGTTAGAAGTCCCTTTCCTATAAAATTCCACCAAGCTATTATTAGGGGGTTGTACTAGTGGAATTTCCCAAACATGGATTTTGGGGCTCATTTTTAGTGCCTGAAATAATTCTCTATAGTTTTCGAATTTTTTTTGCACACATGAACTCTAAAATTTTCGTTTTGTTGCGATCTTATATCTTTTTTGTTTACGAGGAAAAATGGGAGAGCACAAGTTTGGACCCGAAAAAAAAAAAAATTTGAACATCCCAAATGGAAAAGCACAAATGCTGAGAGAGATAATTCCAAAAAGCAAAAAGTGGGTTGGTAAATATCCAACCACTTGAGAATTTGATTTTTTCTACTCCCCCTAATTTTTGGATCATTAGGCCACTTGCAAACTCAACATGCATGTGGCATGCACATCCACCACACTTAAAGCATGTTGGGATCAGTTAGAAGTCCCTTTCCTATAAAATTCCACCAAGCTATTATTAGGGGGTTGTACTAGTGGAATTTCCCTAACATGGATTTTGGGGTTCATTTGTAGTGCCTGAAATAATTCTCTATAGTTTTCGAATTTTTTTTGCACACATGAACTCTAAAATTTTCGTTTGGTGGCAATCTTATATCTATTTTGTTTACGAGGAAAAATGGGAGAGCACAAGTTTGGACCCAAAAAAAAAAAAATTTGAACATCCCAAATTGAAATGCACAAATGCTGAGAGAGATAATTCCACAAAGCAAAAAGTGATTTTTAAGGATAGGCAAAAAGTGGGTTGGTAAATATCCAACCACTTGAGAATTTGATTTTTTCTAGTCCCCCTAATTTTTTGATCATTAGGCCACTTGCATCCTCAACATGCTTGTGGCATGCACATCCACCACACTTAAAGCATGTTGGGATCAGTTAGAAGTCCCTTTCTTATAAAATTCCACCAAGCTATTTTTAGGGGGTTGTACTAGTGGAATTTCCCAAACATGGATTTTGGGGCTCATTTTTAGTGCCTGAAATAATTATCTATGGTTATCGAAACTTTTTTGCACACATGAACTCTAAAATTTTCGTTTTGTTGCGATCTTATATCTATTTTGTTTACGAGGAAAAATGGGAGAGCACAACTTTGGACCCGAAAAAAAAAAAAAATTTGAACATCCCAAATGGAAATGCACAAATGCTGAGAGAGATAATTCCAAAAAGCAAAAAGTGATTTTTAAGGATAAGCAAAAAGTGGGTTGGTAAATATCCAACCACATGAGAATTGGACTTTTTCAACTCCCCCTAATTTTTGGATCATTAGGCCACTTGCATCCTCAACTTGCTTGTGGCATGCACATCAACCACACATAAAGCATGTTGGGATTAGTTAGAAGTCCCTTTCCTATAAAATTCCACCAAGCTATTATTAGGGGGTTGTACTAGTGGAATTTCCCAAACATGGATTTTGGGGCTCATTTTTAGTGCCTGAAATAATTCTCTATAGTTTTCGAATTTTTTTTGCACACATGAACTCTAAAATTTTCGTTTTGTTGCGATCTTATATCTTTTTTGTTTACGAGGAAAAATGGGAGAGCACAAGTTTGGACCCGAAAAAAAAAAAAAATTTGAACATCCCAAATGGAAAAGCACAAATGCTGAGAGAGATAATTCCAAAAAGCAAAAAGTGGGTTGGTAAATATCCAACCACTTGAGAATTTGATTTTTTCTACTCCCCCTAATTTTTGGATCATTAGGCCACTTGCAAACTCAACATGCATGTGGCATGCACATCCACCACACTTAAAGCATGTTGGGATCAGTTAGAAGTCCCTTTCCTATAAAATTCCACCAAGCTATTATTAGGGGGTTGTACTAGTGGAATTTCCCTAACATGGATTTTGGGGTTCATTTGTAGTGCCTGAAATAATTCTCTATAGTTTTCGAATTTTTTTTGCACACATGAACTCTAAAATTTTCGTTTGGTGGCAATCTTATATCTATTTTGTTTACGAGGAAAAATGGGAGAGCACAAGTTTGGACCCAAAAAAAAAAAAATTTGAACATCCCAAATTGAAATGCACAAATGCTGAGAGAGATAATTCCACAAAGCAAAAAGTGATTTTTAAGGATAGGCAAAAAGTGGGTTGGTAAATATCCAACCACTTGAGAATTTGATTTTTTCTAGTCCCCCTAATTTTTTGATCATTAGGCCACTTGCATCCTCAACATGCTTGTGGCATGCACATCCACCACACTTAAAGCATGTTGGGATCAGTTAGAAGTCCCTTTCTTATAAAATTCCACCAAGCTATTTTTAGGGGGTTGTACTAGTGGAATTTCCCAAACATGGATTTTGGGGCTCATTTTTAGTGCCTGAAATAATTATCTATGGTTATCGAAACTTTTTTGCACACATGAACTCTAAAATTTTCGTTTTGTTGCGATCTTATATCTATTTTGTTTACGAGGAAAAATGGGAGAGCACAACTTTGGACCCGAAAAAAAAAAAAAATTTGAACATCCCAAATGGAAATGCACAAATGCTGAGAGAGATAATTCCAAAAAGCAAAAAGTGATTTTTAAGGATAAGCAAAAAGTGGGTTGGTAAATATCCAACCACATGAGAATTGGACTTTTTCAACTCCCCCTAATTTTTGGATCATTAGGCCACTTGCATCCTCAACTTGCTTGTGGCATGCACATCAACCACACATAAAGCATGTTGGGATTAGTTAGAAGTCCCTTTCCTATAAAATTCCACCAAGCTATTATTAGGGGGTTGTACTAGTGGAATTTCCCAAACATGGATTTTGGGGCTCATTTTTAGTGCCTGAAATAATTCTCTATAGTTTTCGAATTTTTTTTGCACACATGAACTCTAAAATTTTCGTTTTGTTGCGATCTTATATCTTTTTTGTTTACGAGGAAAAATGGGAGAGCACAAGTTTGGACCCGAAAAAAAAAAAAAATTTGAACATCCCAAATGGAAAAGCACAAATGCTGAGAGAGATAATTCCAAAAAGCAAAAAGTGGGTTGGTAAATATCCAACCACTTGAGAATTTGATTTTTTCTACTCCCCCTAATTTTTGGATCATTAGGCCACTTGCAAACTCAACATGCATGTGGCATGCACATCCACCACACTTAAAGCATGTTGGGATCAGTTAGAAGTCCCTTTCCTATAAAATTCCACCAAGCTATTATTAGGGGGTTGTACTAGTGGAATTTCCCTAACATGGATTTTGGGGTTCATTTGTAGTGCCTGAAATAATTCTCTATAGTTTTCGAATTTTTTTTGCACACATGAACTCTAAAATTTTCGTTTGGTGGCAATCTTATATCTATTTTGTTTACGAGGAAAAATGGGAGAGCACAAGTTTGGACCCAAAAAAAAAAAAATTTGAACATCCCAAATTGAAATGCACAAATGCTGAGAGAGATAATTCCACAAAGCAAAAAGTGATTTTTAAGGATAGGCAAAAAGTGGGTTGGTAAATATCCAACCACTTGAGAATTTGATTTTTTCTAGTCCCCCTAATTTTTTGATCATTAGGCCACTTGCATCCTCAACATGCTTGTGGCATGCACATCCACCACACTTAAAGCATGTTGGGATCAGTTAGAAGTCCCTTTCTTATAAAATTCCACCAAGCTATTTTTAGGGGGTTGTACTAGTGGAATTTCCCAAACATGGATTTTGGGGCTCATTTTTAGTGCCTGAAATAATTATCTATGGTTATCGAAACTTTTTTGCACACATGAACTCTAAAATTTTCGTTTTGTTGCGATCTTATATCTATTTTGTTTACGAGGAAAAATGGGAGAGCACAACTTTGGACCCGAAAAAAAAAAAAAATTTGAACATCCCAAATGGAAATGCACAAATGCTGAGAGAGATAATTCCAAAAAGCAAAAAGTGATTTTTAAGGATAAGCAAAAAGTGGGTTGGTAAATATCCAACCACATGAGAATTGGACTTTTTCAACTCCCCCTAATTTTTGGATCATTAGGCCACTTGCATCCTCAACTTGCTTGTGGCATGCACATCAACCACACATAAAGCATGTTGGGATTAGTTAGAAGTCCCTTTCCTATAAAATTCCACCAAGCTATTATTAGGGGGTTGTACTAGTGGAATTTCCCAAACATGGATTTTGGGGCTCATTTTTAGTGCCTGAAATAATTCTCTATAGTTTTCGAATTTTTTTTGCACACATGAACTCTAAAATTTTCGTTTTGTTGCGATCTTATATCTTTTTTGTTTACGAGGAAAAATGGGAGAGCACAAGTTTGGACCCGAAAAAAAAAAAAATTTGAACATCCCAAATGGAAAAGCACAAATGCTGAGAGAGATAATTCCAAAAAGCAAAAAGTGGGTTGGTAAATATCCAACCACTTGAGAATTTGATTTTTTCTACTCCCCCTAATTTTTGGATCATTAGGCCACTTGCAAACTCAACATGCATGTGGCATGCACATCCACCACACTTAAAGCATGTTGGGATCAGTTAGAAGTCCCTTTCCTATAAAATTCCACCAAGCTATTATTAGGGGGTTGTACTAGTGGAATTTCCCTAACATGGATTTTGGGGTTCATTTGTAGTGCCTGAAATAATTCTCTATAGTTTTCGAATTTTTTTTGCACACATGAACTCTAAAATTTTCGTTTGGTGGCAATCTTATATCTATTTTGTTTACGAGGAAAAATGGGAGAGCACAAGTTTGGACCCAAAAAAAAAAAAATTTGAACATCCCAAATTGAAATGCACAAATGCTGAGAGAGATAATTCCACAAAGCAAAAAGTGATTTTTAAGGATAGGCAAAAAGTGGGTTGGTAAATATCCAACCACTTGAGAATTTGATTTTTTCTAGTCCCCCTAATTTTTTGATCATTAGGCCACTTGCATCCTCAACATGCTTGTGGCATGCACATCCACCACACTTAAAGCATGTTGGGATCAGTTAGAAGTCCCTTTCTTATAAAATTCCACCAAGCTATTTTTAGGGGGTTGTACTAGTGGAATTTCCCAAACATGGATTTTGGGGCTCATTTTTAGTGCCTGAAATAATTATCTATGGTTATCGAAACTTTTTTGCACACATGAACTCTAAAATTTTCGTTTTGTTGCGATCTTATATCTATTTTGTTTACGAGGAAAAATGGGAGAGCACAACTTTGGACCCGAAAAAAAAAAAAAATTTGAACATCCCAAATGGAAATGCACAAATGCTGAGAGAGATAATTCCAAAAAGCAAAAAGTGATTTTTAAGGATAAGCAAAAAGTGGGTTGGTAAATATCCAACCACATGAGAATTGGACTTTTTCAACTCCCCCTAATTTTTGGATCATTAGGCCACTTGCATCCTCAACTTGCTTGTGGCATGCACATCAACCACACATAAAGCATGTTGGGATTAGTTAGAAGTCCCTTTCCTATAAAATTCCACCAAGCTATTATTAGGGGGTTGTACTAGTGGAATTTCCCAAACATGGATTTTGGGGCTCATTTTTAGTGCCTGAAATAATTCTCTATAGTTTTCGAATTTTTTTTGCACACATGAACTCTAAAATTTTCGTTTTGTTGCGATCTTATATCTTTTTTGTTTACGAGGAAAAATGGGAGAGCACAAGTTTGGACCCGAAAAAAAAAAAAATTTGAACATCCCAAATGGAAAAGCACAAATGCTGAGAGAGATAATTCCAAAAAGCAAAAAGTGGGTTGGTAAATATCCAACCACTTGAGAATTTGATTTTTTCTACTCCCCCTATTTTTTGGATCATTAGGCCACTTGCAAACTCAACATGCATGTGGCATGCACATCCACCACACTTAAAGCATGTTGGGATCAGTTAGAAGTCCCTTTCCTATAAAATTCCACCAAGCTATTATTAGGGGGTTGTACTAGTGGAATTTCCCTAACATGGATTTTGGGGTTCATTTGTAGTGCCTGAAATAATTCTCTATAGTTTTCGAATTTTTTTTGCACACATGAACTCTAAAATTTTCGTTTGGTGGCAATCTTATATCTATTTTGTTTACGAGGAAAAATGGGAGAGCACAAGTTTGGACCCAAAAAAAAAAAAATTTGAACATCCCAAATTGAAATGCACAAATGCTGAGAGAGATAATTCCACAAAGCAAAAAGTGATTTTTAAGGATAGGCAAAAAGTGGGTTGGTAAATATCCAACCACTTGAGAATTTGATTTTTTCTAGTCCCCCTAATTTTTTGATCATTAGGCCACTTGCATCCTCAACATGCTTGTGGCATGCACATCCACCACACTTAAAGCATGTTGGGATCAGTTAGAAGTCCCTTTCTTATAAAATTCCACCAAGCTATTTTTAGGGGGTTGTACTAGTGGAATTTCCCAAACATGGATTTTGGGGCTCATTTTTAGTGCCTGAAATAATTATCTATGGTTATCGAAACTTTTTTGCACACATGAACTCTAAAATTTTCGTTTTGTTGCGATCTTATATCTATTTTGTTTACGAGGAAAAATGGGAGAGCACAACTTTGGACCCGAAAAAAAAAAAAAATTTGAACATCCCAAATGGAAATGCACAAATGCTGAGAGAGATAATTCCAAAAAGCAAAAAGTGATTTTTAAGGATAAGCAAAAAGTGGGTTGGTAAATATCCAACCACATGAGAATTGGACTTTTTCAACTCCCCCTAATTTTTGGATCATTAGGCCACTTGCATCCTCAACTTGCTTGTGGCATGCACATCAACCACACATAAAGCATGTTGGGATTAGTTAGAAGTCCCTTTCCTATAAAATTCCACCAAGCTATTATTAGGGGGTTGTACTAGTGGAATTTCCCAAACATGGATTTTGGGGCTCATTTTTAGTGCCTGAAATAATTCTCTATAGTTTTCGAATTTTTTTTGCACACATGAACTCTAAAATTTTCGTTTTGTTGCGATCTTATATCTTTTTTGTTTACGAGGAAAAATGGGAGAGCACAAGTTTGGACCCGAAAAAAAAAAAAAATTTGAACATCCCAAATGGAAAAGCACAAATGCTGAGAGAGATAATTCCAAAAAGCAAAAAGTGGGTTGGTAAATATCCAACCACTTGAGAATTTGATTTTTTCTACTCCCCCTAATTTTTGGATCATTAGGCCACTTGCAAACTCAACATGCATGTGGCATGCACATCCACCACACTTAAAGCATGTTGGGATCAGTTAGAAGTCCCTTTCCTATAAAATTCCACCAAGCTATTATTAGGGGGTTGTACTAGTGGAATTTCCCTAACATGGATTTTGGGGTTCATTTGTAGTGCCTGAAATAATTCTCTATAGTTTTCGAATTTTTTTTGCACACATGAACTCTAAAATTTTCGTTTGGTGGCAATCTTATATCTATTTTGTTTACGAGGAAAAATGGGAGAGCACAAGTTTGGACCCAAAAAAAAAAAAATTTGAACATCCCAAATTGAAATGCACAAATGCTGAGAGAGATAATTCCACAAAGCAAAAAGTGATTTTTAAGGATAGGCAAAAAGTGGGTTGGTAAATATCCAACCACTTGAGAATTTGATTTTTTCTAGTCCCCCTAATTTTTTGATCATTAGGCCACTTGCATCCTCAACATGCTTGTGGCATGCACATCCACCACACTTAAAGCATGTTGGGATCAGTTAGAAGTCCCTTTCTTATAAAATTCCACCAAGCTATTTTTAGGGGGTTGTACTAGTGGAATTTCCCAAACATGGATTTTGGGGCTCATTTTTAGTGCCTGAAATAATTATCTATGGTTATCGAAACTTTTTTGCACACATGAACTCTAAAATTTTCGTTTTGTTGCGATCTTATATCTATTTTGTTTACGAGGAAAAATGGGAGAGCACAACTTTGGACCCGAAAAAAAAAAAAAATTTGAACATCCCAAATGGAAATGCACAAATGCTGAGAGAGATAATTCCAAAAAGCAAAAAGTGATTTTTAAGGATAAGCAAAAAGTGGGTTGGTAAATATCCAACCACATGAGAATTGGACTTTTTCAACTCCCCCTAATTTTTGGATCATTAGGCCACTTGCATCCTCAACTTGCTTGTGGCATGCACATCAACCACACATAAAGCATGTTGGGATTAGTTAGAAGTCCCTTTCCTATAAAATTCCACCAAGCTATTATTAGGGGGTTGTACTAGTGGAATTTCCCAAACATGGATTTTGGGGCTCATTTTTAGTGCCTGAAATAATTCTCTATAGTTTTCGAATTTTTTTTGCACACATGAACTCTAAAATTTTCGTTTTGTTGCGATCTTATATCTTTTTTGTTTACGAGGAAAAATGGGAGAGCACAAGTTTGGACCCGAAAAAAAAAAAAATTTGAACATCCCAAATGGAAAAGCACAAATGCTGAGAGAGATAATTCCAAAAAGCAAAAAGTGGGTTGGTAAATATCCAACCACTTGAGAATTTGATTTTTTCTACTCCCCCTAATTTTTGGATCATTAGGCCACTTGCAAACTCAACATGCATGTGGCATGCACATCCACCACACTTAAAGCATGTTGGGATCAGTTAGAAGTCCCTTTCCTATAAAATTCCACCAAGCTATTATTAGGGGGTTGTACTAGTGGAATTTCCCTAACATGGATTTTGGGGTTCATTTGTAGTGCCTGAAATAATTCTCTATAGTTTTCGAATCTTTTTTGCACACATGAACTCTAAAATTTTCGTTTGGTGGCAATCTTATATCTATTTTGTTTACGAGGAAAAATGGGAGAGCACAAGTTTGGACCCAAAAAAAAAAAAATTTGAACATCCCAAATTGAAATGCACAAATGCTGAGAGAGATAATTCCACAAAGCAAAAAGTGATTTTTAAGGATAGGCAAAAAGTGGGTTGGTAAATATCCAACCACTTGAGAATTTGATTTTTTCTAGTCCCCCTAATTTTTTGATCATTAGGCCACTTGCATCCTCAACATGCTTGTGGCATGCACATCCACCACACTTAAAGCATGTTGGGATCAGTTAGAAGTCCCTTTCTTATAAAATTCCACCAAGCTATTTTTAGGGGGTTGTACTAGTGGAATTTCCCAAACATGGATTTTGGGGCTCATTTTTAGTGCCTGAAATAATTATCTATGGTTATCGAAACTTTTTTGCACACATGAACTCTAAAATTTTCGTTTTGTTGCGATCTTATATCTATTTTGTTTACGAGGAAAAATGGGAGAGCACAACTTTGGACCCGAAAAAAAAAAAAAAATTTGAACATCCCAAATGGAAATGCACAAATGCTGAGAGAGATAATTCCAAAAAGCAAAAAGTGATTTTTAAGGATAAGCAAAAAGTGGGTTGGTAAATATCCAACCACATGAGAATTGGACTTTTTCAACTCCCCCTAATTTTTGGATCATTAGGCCACTTGCATCCTCAACTTGCTTGTGGCATGCACATCAACCACACATAAAGCATGTTGGGATTAGTTAGAAGTCCCTTTCCTATAAAATTCCACCAAGCTATTATTAGGGGGTTGTACTAGTGGAATTTCCCAAACATGGATTTTGGGGCTCATTTTTAGTGCCTGAAATAATTCTCTATAGTTTTCGAATTTTTTTTGCACACATGAACTCTAAAATTTTCGTTTTGTTGCGATCTTATATCTTTTTTGTTTACGAGGAAAAATGGGAGAGCACAAGTTTGGACCCGAAAAAAAAAAAAATTTGAACATCCCAAATGGAAAAGCACAAATGCTGAGAGAGATAATTCCAAAAAGCAAAAAGTGGGTTGGTAAATATCCAACCACTTGAGAATTTGATTTTTTCTACTCCCCCTAATTTTTGGATCATTAGGCCACTTGCAAACTCAACATGCATGTGGCATGCACATCCACCACACTTAAAGCATGTTGGGATCAGTTAGAAGTCCCTTTCCTATAAAATTCCACCAAGCTATTATTAGGGGGTTGTACTAGTGGAATTTCCCTAACATGGATTTTGGGGTTCATTTGTAGTGCCTGAAATAATTCTCTATAGTTTTCGAATTTTTTTTGCACACATGAACTCTAAAATTTTCGTTTGGTGGCAATCTTATATCTATTTTGTTTACGAGGAAAAATGGGAGAGCACAAGTTTGGACCCAAAAAAAAAAAAATTTGAACATCCCAAATTGAAATGCACAAATGCTGAGAGAGATAATTCCACAAAGCAAAAAGTGATTTTTAAGGATAGGCAAAAAGTGGGTTGGTAAATATCCAACCACTTGAGAATTTGATTTTTTCTAGTCCCCCTAATTTTTTGATCATTAGGCCACTTGCATCCTCAACATGCTTGTGGCATGCACATCCACCACACTTAAAGCATGTTGGGATCAGTTAGAAGTCCCTTTCTTATAAAATTCCACCAAGCTATTTTTAGGGGGTTGTACTAGTGGAATTTCCCAAACATGGATTTTGGGGCTCATTTTTAGTGCCTGAAATAATTATCTATGGTTATCGAAACTTTTTTGCACACATGAACTCTAAAATTTTCGTTTTGTTGCGATCTTATATCTATTTTGTTTACGAGGAAAAATGGGAGAGCACAACTTTGGACCCGAAAAAAAAAAAAAATTTGAACATCCCAAATGGAAATGCACAAATGCTGAGAGAGATAATTCCAAAAAGCAAAAAGTGATTTTTAAGGATAAGCAAAAAGTGGGTTGGTAAATATCCAACCACATGAGAATTGGACTTTTTCAACTCCCCCTAATTTTTGGATCATTAGGCCACTTGCATCCTCAACTTGCTTGTGGCATGCACATCAACCGCACATAAAGCATGTTGGGATTAGTTAGAAGTCCCTTTCCTATAAAATTCCACCAAGCTATTATTAGGGGGTTGTACTAGTGGAATTTCCCAAACATGGATTTTGGGGCTCATTTTTAGTGCCTGAAATAATTCTCTATAGTTTTCGAATTTTTTTTGCACACATGAACTCTAAAATTTTCGTTTTGTTGCGATCTTATATCTTTTTTGTTTACGAGGAAAAATGGGAGAGCACAAGTTTGGACCCGAAAAAAAAAAAAATTTGAACATCCCAAATGGAAAAGCACAAATGCTGAGAGAGATAATTCCAAAAAGCAAAAAGTGGGTTGGTAAATATCCAACCACTTGAGAATTTGATTTTTTCTACTCCCCCTAATTTTTGGATCATTAGGCCACTTGCAAACTCAACATGCATGTGGCATGCACATCCACCACACTTAAAGCATGTTGGGATCAGTTAGAAGTCCCTTTCCTATAAAATTCCACCAAGCTATTATTAGGGGGTTGTACTAGTGGAATTTCCCTAACATGGATTTTGGGGTTCATTTGTAGTGCCTGAAATAATTCTCTATAGTTTTCGAATTTTTTTTGCACACATGAACTCTAAAATTTTCGTTTGGTGGCAATCTTATATCTATTTTGTTTACGAGGTAAAATGGGAGAGCACAAGTTTGGACCCAAAAAAAAAAAAATTTGAACATCCCAAATTGAAATGCACAAATGCTGAGAGAGATAATTCCACAAAGCAAAAAGTGATTTTTAAGGATAGGCAAAAAGTGGGTTGGTAAATATCCAACCACTTGAGAATTTGATTTTTTCTAGTCCCCCTAATTTTTTGATCATTAGGCCACTTGCATCCTCAACATGCTTGTGGCATGCACATCCACCACACTTAAAGCATGTTGGGATCAGTTAGAAGTCCCTTTCTTATAAAATTCCACCAAGCTATTTTTAGGGGGTTGTACTAGTGGAATTTCCCAAACATGGATTTTGGGGCTCATTTTTAGTGCCTGAAATAATTATCTATGGTTATCGAAACTTTTTTGCACACATGAACTCTAAAATTTTCGTTTTGTTGCGATCTTATATCTATTTTGTTTACGAGGAAAAATGGGAGAGCACAACTTTGGACCCGAAAAAAAAAAAAAATTTGAACATCCCAAATGGAAATGCACAAATGCTGAGAGAGATAATTCCAAAAAGCAAAAAGTGATTTTTAAGGATAAGCAAAAAGTGGGTTGGTAAATATCCAACCACATGAGAATTGGACTTTTTCAACTCCCCCTAATTTTTGGATCATTAGGCCACTTGCATCCTCAACTTGCTTGTGGCATGCACATCAACCGCACATAAAGCATGTTGGGATTAGTTAGAAGTCCCTTTCCTATAAAATTCCACCAAGCTATTATTAGGGGGTTGTACTAGTGGAATTTCCCAAACATGGATTTTGGGGCTCATTTTTAGTGCCTGAAATAATTCTCTATAGTTTTCGAATTTTTTTTGCACACATGAACTCTAAAATTTTCGTTTTGTTGCGATCTTATATCTTTTTTGTTTACGAGGAAAAATGGGAGAGCACAAGTTTGGACCCGAAAAAAAAAAAAATTTGAACATCCCAAATGGAAAAGCACAAATGCTGAGAGAGATAATTCCAAAAAGCAAAAAGTGGGTTGGTAAATATCCAACCACTTGAGAATTTGATTTTTTCTACTCCCCCTAATTTTTGGATCATTAGGCCACTTGCAAACTCAACATGCATGTGGCATGCACATCCACCACACTTAAAGCATGTTGGGATCAGTTAGAAGTCCCTTTCCTATAAAATTCCACCAAGCTATTATTAGGGGGTTGTACTAGTGGAATTTCCCTAACATGGATTTTGGGGTTCATTTGTAGTGCCTGAAATAATTCTCTATAGTTTTCGAATTTTTTTTGCACACATGAACTCTAAAATTTTCGTTTGGTGGCAATCTTATATCTATTTTGTTTACGAGGAAAAATGGGAGAGCACAAGTTTGGACCCAAAAAAAAAAAATTTGAACATCCCAAATTGAAATGCACAAATGCTGAGAGAGATAATTCCACAAAGCAAAAAGTGATTTTTAAGGATAGGCAAAAAGTGGGTTGGTAAATATCCAACCACTTGAGAATTTGATTTTTTCTAGTCCCCCTAATTTTTTGATCATTAGGCCACTTGCATCCTCAACATGCTTGTGGCATGCACATCCACCACACTTAAAGCATGTTGGGATCAGTTAGAAGTCCCTTTCTTATAAAATTCCACCAAGCTATTTTTAGGGGGTTGTACTAGTGGAATTTCCCAAACATGGATTTTGGGGCTCATTTTTAGTGCCTGAAATAATTATCTATGGTTATCGAAACTTTTTTGCACACATGAACTCTAAAATTTTCGTTTTGTTGCGATCTTATATCTATTTTGTTTACGAGGAAAAATGGGAGAGCACAACTTTGGACCCGAAAAAAAAAAAAATTTGAACATCCCAAATGGAAATGCACAAATGCTGAGAGAGATAATTCCAAAAAGCAAAAAGTGATTTTTAAGGATAAGCAAAAAGTGGGTTGGTAAATATCCAACCACATGAGAATTGGACTTTTTCAACTCCCCCTAATTTTTGGATCATTAGGCCACTTGCATCCTCAACTTGCTTGTGGCATGCACATCAACCGCACATAAAGCATGTTGGGATTAGTTAGAAGTCCCTTTCCTATAAAATTCCACCAAGCTATTATTAGGGGGTTGTACTAGTGGAATTTCCCAAACATGGATTTTGGGGCTCATTTTTAGTGCCTGAAATAATTCTCTATAGTTTTCGAATTTTTTTTGCACACATGAACTCTAAAATTTTCGTTTTGTTGCGATCTTATATCTTTTTTGTTTACGAGGAAAAATGGGAGAGCACAAGTTTGGACCCGAAAAAAAAAAAAATTTGAACATCCCAAATGGAAAAGCACAAATGCTGAGAGAGATAATTCCAAAAAGCAAAAAGTGGGTTGGTAAATATCCAACCACTTGAGAATTTGATTTTTTCTACTCCCCCTAATTTTTGGATCATTAGGCCACTTGCAAACTCAACATGCATGTGGCATGCACATCCACCACACTTAAAGCATGTTGGGATCAGTTAGAAGTCCCTTTCCTATAAAATTCCACCAAGCTATTATTAGGGGGTTGTACTAGTGGAATTTCCCTAACATGGATTTTGGGGTTCATTTGTAGTGCCTGAAATAATTCTCTATAGTTTTCGAATTTTTTTTGCACACATGAACTCTAAAATTTTCGTTTGGTGGCAATCTTATATCTATTTTGTTTACGAGGAAAAATGGGAGAGCACAAGTTTGGACCCAAAAAAAAAAAATTTGAACATCCCAAATTGAAATGCACAAATGCTGAGAGAGATAATTCCACAAAGCAAAAAGTGATTTTTAAGGATAGGCAAAAAGTGGGTTGGTAAATATCCAACCACTTGAGAATTTGATTTTTTCTAGTCCCCCTAATTTTTTGATCATTAGGCCACTTGCATCCTCAACATGCTTGTGGCATGCACATCCACCACACTTAAAGCATGTTGGGATCAGTTAGAAGTCCCTTTCTTATAAAATTCCACCAAGCTATTTTTAGGGGGTTGTACTAGTGGAATTTCCCAAACATGGATTTTGGGGCTCATTTTTAGTGCCTGAAATAATTATCTATGGTTATCGAAACTTTTTTGCACACATGAACTCTAAAATTTTCGTTTTGTTGCGATCTTATATCTATTTTGTTTACGAGGAAAAATGGGAGAGCACAACTTTGGACCCGAAAAAAAAAAAAATTTGAACATCCCAAATGGAAATGCACAAATGCTGAGAGAGATAATTCCAAAAAGCAAAAAGTGATTTTTAAGGATAAGCAAAAAGTGGGTTGGTAAATATCCAACCACATGAGAATTGGACTTTTTCAACTCCCCCTAATTTTTGGATCATTAGGCCACTTGCATCCTCAACTTGCTTGTGGCATGCACATCAACCACACATAAAGCATGTTGGGATTAGTTAGAAGTCCCTTTCCTATAAAATTCCACCAAGCTATTATTAGGGGGTTGTACTAGTGGAATTTCCCAAACATGGATTTTGGGGCTCATTTTTAGTGCCTGAAATAATTCTCTATAGTTTTCGAATTTTTTTTGCACACATGAACTCTAAAATTTTCGTTTTGTTGCGATCTTATATCTTTTTTGTTTACGAGGAAAAATGGGAGAGCACAAGTTTGGACCCGAAAAAAAAAAAAATTTGAACATCCCAAATGGAAAAGCACAAATGCTGAGAGAGATAATTCCAAAAAGCAAAAAGTGGGTTGGTAAATATCCAACCACTTGAGAATTTGATTTTTTCTACTCCCCCTAATTTTTGGATCATTAGGCCACTTGCAAACTCAACATGCATGTGGCATGCACATCCACCACACTTAAAGCATGTTGGGATCAGTTAGAAGTCCCTTTCCTATAAAATTCCACCAAGCTATTATTAGGGGGTTGTACTAGTGGAATTTCCCTAACATGGATTTTGGGGTTCATTTGTAGTGCCTGAAATAATTCTCTATAGTTTTCGAATTTTTTTTGCACACATGAACTCTAAAATTTTCGTTTGGTGGCAATCTTATATCTATTTTGTTTACGAGGAAAAATGGGAGAGCACAAGTTTGGACCCAAAAAAAAAAAAATTTGAACATCCCAAATTGAAATGCACAAATGCTGAGAGAGATAATTCCACAAAGCAAAAAGTGATTTTTAAGGATAGGCAAAAAGTGGGTTGGTAAATATCCAACCACTTGAGAATTTGATTTTTTCTAGTCCCCCTAATTTTTTGATCATTAGGCCACTTGCATCCTCAACATGCTTGTGGCATGCACATCCACCACACTTAAAGCATGTTGGGATCAGTTAGAAGTCCCTTTCTTATAAAATTCCACCAAGCTATTTTTAGGGGGTTGTACTAGTGGAATTTCCCAAACATGGATTTTGGGGCTCATTTTTAGTGCCTGAAATAATTATCTATGGTTATCGAAACTTTTTTGCACACATGAACTCTAAAATTTTCGTTTTGTTGCGATCTTATATCTATTTTGTTTACGAGGAAAAATGGGAGAGCACAACTTTGGACCCGAAAAAAAAAAAAAAATTTGAACATCCCAAATGGAAATGCACAAATGCTGAGAGAGATAATTCCAAAAAGCAAAAAGTGATTTTTAAGGATAAGCAAAAAGTGGGTTGGTAAATATCCAACCACATGAGAATTGGACTTTTTCAACTCCCCCTAATTTTTGGATCATTAGGCCACTTGCATCCTCAACTTGCTTGTGGCATGCACATCAACCACACATAAAGCATGTTGGGATTAGTTAGAAGTCCCTTTCCTATAAAATTCCACCAAGCTATTATTAGGGGGTTGTACTAGTGGAATTTCCCAAACATGGATTTTGGGGCTCATTTTTAGTGCCTGAAATAATTCTCTATAGTTTTCGAATTTTTTTTGCACACATGAACTCTAAAATTTTCGTTTTGTTGCGATCTTATATCTTTTTTGTTTACGAGGAAAAATGGGAGAGCACAAGTTTGGACCCGAAAAAAAAAAAAATTTGAACATCCCAAATGGAAAAGCACAAATGCTGAGAGAGATAATTCCAAAAAGCAAAAAGTGGGTTGGTAAATATCCAACCACTTGAGAATTTGATTTTTTCTACTCCCCCTAATTTTTGGATCATTAGGCCACTTGCAAACTCAACATGCATGTGGCATGCACATCCACCACACTTAAAGCATGTTGGGATCAGTTAGAAGTCCCTTTCCTATAAAATTCCACCAAGCTATTATTAGGGGGTTGTACTAGTGGAATTTCCCTAACATGGATTTTGGGGTTCATTTGTAGTGCCTGAAATAATTCTCTATAGTTTTCGAATTTTTTTTGCACACATGAACTCTAAAATTTTCGTTTGGTGGCAATCTTATATCTATTTTGTTTACGAGGAAAAATGGGAGAGCACAAGTTTGGACCCAAAAAAAAAAAAATTTGAACATCCCAAATTGAAATGCACAAATGCTGAGAGAGATAATTCCACAAAGCAAAAAGTGATTTTTAAGGATAGGCAAAAAGTGGGTTGGTAAATATCCAACCACTTGAGAATTTGATTTTTTCTAGTCCCCCTAATTTTTTGATCATTAGGCCACTTGCATCCTCAACATGCTTGTGGCATGCACATCCACCACACTTAAAGCATGTTGGGATCAGTTAGAAGTCCCTTTCTTATAAAATTCCACCAAGCTATTTTTAGGGGGTTGTACTAGTGGAATTTCCCAAACATGGATTTTGGGGCTCATTTTTAGTGCCTGAAATAATTATCTATGGTTATCGAAACTTTTTTGCACACATGAACTCTAAAATTTTCGTTTTGTTGCGATCTTATATCTATTTTGTTTACGAGGAAAAATGGGAGAGCACAACTTTGGACCCGAAAAAAAAAAAAATTTTGAACATCCCAAATGGAAATGCACAAATGCTGAGAGAGATAATTCCAAAAAGCAAAAAGTGATTTTTAAGGATAAGCAAAACGTGGGTTGGTAAATATCCAACCACATGAGAATTGGACTTTTTCAACTCCCCCTAATTTTTGGATCATTAGGCCACTTGCATCCTCAACTTGCTTGTGGCATGCACATCAACCACACATAAAGCATGTTGGGATTAGTTAGAAGTCCCTTTCCTATAAAATTCCACCAAGCTATTATTAGGGGGTTGTACTAGTGGAATTTCCCAAACATGGATTTTGGGGCTCATTTTTAGTGCCTGAAATAATTCTCTATAGTTTTCGAATTTTTTTTGCACACATGAACTCTAAAATTTTCGTTTTGTTGCGATCTTATATCTTTTTTGTTTACGAGGAAAAATGGGAGAGCACAAGTTTGGACCCGAAAAAAAAAAAAATTTGAACATCCCAAATGGAAAAGCACAAATGCTGAGAGAGATAATTCCAAAAAGCAAAAAGTGGGTTGGTAAATATCCAACCACTTGAGAATTTGATTTTTTCTACTCCCCCTAATTTTTGGATCATTAGGCCACTTGCAAACTCAACATGCATGTGGCATGCACATCCACCACACTTAAAGCATGTTGGGATCAGTTAGAAGTCCCTTTCCTATAAAATTCCACCAAGCTATTATTAGGGGGTTGTACTAGTGGAATTTCCCTAACATGGATTTTGGGGTTCATTTGTAGTGCCTGAAATAATTCTCTATAGTTTTCGAATTTTTTTTGCACACATGAACTCTAAAATTTTCGTTTGGTGGCAATCTTATATCTATTTTGTTTACGAGGAAAAATGGGACAGCACAAGTTTGGACCCAAAAAAAAAAAAATTTGAACATCCCAAATTGAAATGCACAAATGCTGAGAGAGATAATTCCACAAAGCAAAAAGTGATTTTTAAGGATAGGCAAAAAGTGGGTTGGTAAATATCCAACCACTTGAGAATTTGATTTTTTCTAGTCCCCCTAATTTTTTGATCATTAGGCCACTTGCATCCTCAACATGCTTGTGGCATGCACATCCACCACACTTAAAGCATGTTGGGATCAGTTAGAAGTCCCTTTCTTATAAAATTCCACCAAGCTATTTTTAGGGGGTTGTACTAGTGGAATTTCCCAAACATGGATTTTGGGGCTCATTTTTAGTGCCTGAAATAATTATCTATGGTTATCGAAACTTTTTTGCACACATGAACTCTAAAATTTTCGTTTTGTTGCGATCTTATATCTATTTTGTTTACGAGGAAAAATGGGAGAGCACAACTTTGGACCCGAAAAAAAAAAAAAATTTGAACATCCCAAATGGAAATGCACAAATGCTGAGAGAGATAATTCCAAAAAGCAAAAAGTGATTTTTAAGGATAAGCAAAACGTGGGTTGGTAAATATCCAACCACATGAGAATTGGACTTTTTCAACTCCCCCTAATTTTTGGATCATTAGGCCACTTGCATCCTCAACTTGCTTGTGGCATGCACATCAACCACACATAAAGCATGTTGGGATTAGTTAGAAGTCCCTTTCCTATAAAATTCCACCAAGCTATTATTAGGGGGTTGTACTAGTGGAATTTCCCAAACATGGATTTTGGGGCTCATTTTTAGTGCCTGAAATAATTCTCTATAGTTTTCGAATTTTTTTTGCACACATGAACTCTAAAATTTTCGTTTTGTTGCGATCTTATATCTTTTTTGTTTACGAGGAAAAATGGGAGAGCACAAGTTTGGAACCGAAAAAATAAAAAATTTGAACATCCCAAATGGAAAAGCACAAATGCTGAGAGAGATAATTCCAAAAAGCAAAAAGTGGGTTGGTAAATATCCAACCACTTGAGAATTTGATTTTTTCTACTCCCCCTAATTTTTGGATCATTAGGCCACTTGCAAACTCAACATGCATGTGGCATGCACATCCACCACACTTAAAGCATGTTGGGATCAGTTAGAAGTCCCTTTCCTATAAAATTCCACCAAGCTATTATTAGGGGGTTGTACTAGTGGAATTTCCCTAACATGGATTTTGGGGTTCATTTGTAGTGCCTGAAATAATTCTCTATAGTTTTCGAATTTTTTTTGCACACATGAACTCTAAAATTTTCGTTTGGTGGCAATCTTATATCTATTTTGTTTACGAGGAAAAATGGGAGAGCACAAGTTTGGACCCAAAAAAAAAAAAATTTGAACATCCCAAATTGAAATGCACAAATGCTGAGAGAGATAATTCCACAAAGCAAAAAGTGATTTTTAAGGATAGGCAAAAAGTGGGTTGGTAAATATCCAACCACTTGAGAATTTGATTTTTTCTAGTCCCCCTAATTTTTTGATCATTAGGCCACTTGCATCCTCAACATGCTTGTGGCATGCACATCCACCACACTTAAAGCATGTTGGGATCAGTTAGAAGTCCCTTTCTTATAAAATTCCACCAAGCTATTTTTAGGGGGTTGTACTAGTGGAATTTCCCAAACATGGATTTTGGGGCTCATTTTTAGTGCCTGAAATAATTATCTATGGTTATCGAAACTTTTTTGCACACATGAACTCTAAAATTTTCGTTTTGTTGCGATCTTATATCTATTTTGTTTACGAGGAAAAATGGGAGAGCACAACTTTGGACCCGAAAAAAAAAAAAAATTTGAACATCCCAAATGGAAATGCACAAATGCTGAGAGAGATAATTCCAAAAAGCAAAAAGTGATTTTTAAGGATAAGCAAAACGTGGGTTGGTAAATATCCAACCACATGAGAATTGGACTTTTTCAACTCCCCCTAATTTTTGGATCATTAGGCCACTTGCATCCTCAACTTGCTTGTGGCATGCACATCAACCACACATAAAGCATGTTGGGATTAGTTAGAAGTCCCTTTCCTATAAAATTCCACCAAGCTATTATTAGGGGGTTGTACTAGTGGAATTTCCCAAACATGGATTTTGGGGCTCATTTTTAGTGCCTGAAATAATTCTCTATAGTTTTCGAATTTTTTTTGCACACATGAACTCTAAAATTTTCGTTTTGTTGCGATCTTATATCTTTTTTGTTTACGAGGAAAAATGGGAGAGCACAAGTTTGGACCCGAAAAAAAAAAAAATTTGAACATCCCAAATGGAAAAGCACAAATGCTGAGAGAGATAATTCCAAAAAGCAAAAAGTGGGTTGGTAAATATCCAACCACTTGAGAATTTGATTTTTTCTACTCCCCCTAATTTTTGGATCATTAGGCCACTTGCAAACTCAACATGCATGTGGCATGCACATCCACCACACTTAAAGCATGTTGGGATCAGTTAGAAGTCCCTTTCCTATAAAATTCCACCAAGCTATTATTAGGGGGTTGTACTAGTGGAATTTCCCTAACATGGATTTTGGGGTTCATTTGTAGTGCCTGAAATAATTCTCTATAGTTTTCGAATTTTTTTTGCACACATGAACTCTAAAATTTTCGTTTGGTGGCAATCTTATATCTATTTTGTTTACGAGGAAAAATGGGAGAGCACAAGTTTGGACCCAAAAAAAAAAAAATTTGAACATCCCAAATTGAAATGCACAAATGCTGAGAGAGATAATTCCACAAAGCAAAAAGTGATTTTTAAGGATAGGCAAAAAGTGGGTTGGTAAATATCCAACCACTTGAGAATTTGATTTTTTCTAGTCCCCCTAATTTTTTGATCATTAGGCCACTTGCATCCTCAACATGCTTGTGGCATGCACATCCACCACACTTAAAGCATGTTGGGATCAGTTAGAAGTCCCTTTCTTATAAAATTCCACCAAGCTATTTTTAGGGGGTTGTACTAGTGGAATTTCCCAAACATGGATTTTGGGGCTCATTTTTAGTGCCTGAAATAATTATCTATGGTTATCGAAACTTTTTTGCACACATGAACTCTAAAATTTTCGTTTTGTTGCGATCTTATATCTATTTTGTTTACGAGGAAAAATGGGAGAGCACAACTTTGGACCCGAAAAAAAAAAAAAATTTGAACATCCCAAATGGAAATGCACAAATGCTGAGAGAGATAATTCCAAAAAGCAAAAAGTGATTTTTAAGGATAAGCAAAAAGTGGGTTGGTAAATATCCAACCACATGAGAATTGGACTTTTTCAACTCCCCCTAATTTTTGGATCATTAGGCCACTTGCATCCTCAACTTGCTTGTGGCATGCACATCAACCACACATAAAGCATGTTGGGATTAGTTAGAAGTCCCTTTCCTATAAAATTCCACCAAGCTATTATTAGGGGGTTGTACTAGTGGAATTTCCCAAACATGGATTTTGGGGCTCATTTTTAGTGCCTGAAATAATTCTCTATAGTTTTCGAATTTTTTTTGCACACATGAACTCTAAAATTTTCGTTTTGTTGCGATCTTATATCTTTTTTGTTTACGAGGAAAAATGGGAGAGCACAAGTTTGGACCCGAAAAAAAAAAAAATTTGAACATCCCAAATGGAAAAGCACAAATGCTGAGAGAGATAATTCCAAAAAGCAAAAAGTGGGTTGGTAAATATCCAACCACTTGAGAATTTGATTTTTTCTACTCCCCCTAATTTTTGGATCATTAGGCCACTTGCAAACTCAACATGCATGTGGCATGCACATCCACCAGACTTAAAGCATGTTGGGATCAGTTAGAAGTCCCTTTCCTATAAAATTCCACCAAGCTATTATTAGGGGGTTGTACTAGTGGAATTTCCCTAACATGGATTTTGGGGTTCATTTGTAGTGCCTGAAATAATTCTCTATAGTTTTCGAATTTTTTTTGCACACATGAACTCTAAAATTTTCGTTTGGTGGCAATCTTATATCTATTTTGTTTACGAGGAAAAATGGGAGAGCACAAGTTTGGACCCAAAAAAAAAAAAAATTTGAACATCCCAAATTGAAATGCACAAATGCTGAGAGAGATAATTCCACAAAGCAAAAAGTGATTTTTAAGGATAGGCAAAAAGTGGGTTGGTAAATATCCAACCACTTGAGAATTTGATTTTTTCTAGTCCCCCTAATTTTTTGATCATTAGGCCACTTGCATCCTCAACATGCTTGTGGCATGCACATCCACCACACTTAAAGCATGTTGGGATCAGTTAGAAGTCCCTTTCTTATAAAATTCCACCAAGCTATTTTTAGGGGGTTGTACTAGTGGAATTTCCCAAACATGGATTTTGGGGCTCATTTTTAGTGCCTGAAATAATTATCTATGGTTATCGAAACTTTTTTGCACACATGAACTCTAAAATTTTCGTTTTGTTGCGATCTTATATCTATTTTGTTTACGAGGAAAAATGGGAGAGCACAACTTTGGACCCGAAAAAAAAAAAAAATTTGAACATCCCAAATGGAAATGCACAAATGCTGAGAGAGATAATTCCAAAAAGCAAAAAGTGATTTTTAAGGATAAGCAAAAAGTGGGTTGGTAAATATCCAACCACATGAGAATTGGACTTTTTCAACTCCCCCTAATTTTTGGATCATTAGGCCACTTGCATCCTCAACTTGCTTGTGGCATGCACATCAACCACACATAAAGCATGTTGGGATTAGTTAGAAGTCCCTTTCCTATAAAATTCCACCAAGCTATTATTAGGGGGTTGTACTAGTGGAATTTCCCAAACATGGATTTTGGGGCTCATTTTTAGTGCCTGAAATAATTCTCTATAGTTTTCGAATTTTTTTTGCACACATGAACTCTAAAATTTTCGTTTTGTTGCGATCTTATATCTTTTTTGTTTACGAGGAAAAATGGGAGAGCACAAGTTTGGACCCGAAAAAAAAAAAAATTTGAACATCCCAAATGGAAAAGCACAAATGCTGAGAGAGATAATTCCAAAAAGCAAAAAGTGGGTTGGTAAATATCCAACCACTTGAGAATTTGATTTTTTCTACTCCCCCTAATTTTTGGATCATTAGGCCACTTGCAAACTCAACATGCATGTGGCATGCACATCCACCACACTTAAAGCATGTTGGGATCAGTTAGAAGTCCCTTTCCTATAAAATTCCACCAAGCTATTATTAGGGGGTTGTACTAGTGGAATTTCCCTAACATGGATTTTGGGGTTCATTTGTAGTGCCTGAAATAATTCTCTATAGTTTTCGAATTTTTTTTGCACACATGAACTCTAAAATTTTCGTTTGGTGGCAATCTTATATCTATTTTGTTTACGAGGAAAAATGGGAGAGCACAAGTTTGGACCCAAAAAAAAAAAAAATTTGAACATCCCAAATTGAAATGCACAAATGCTGAGAGAGATAATTCCACAAAGCAAAAAGTGATTTTTAAGGATAGGCAAAAAGTGGGTTGGTAAATATCCAACCACTTGAGAATTTGATTTTTTCTAGTCCCCCTAATTTTTTGATCATTAGGCCACTTGCATCCTCAACATGCTTGTGGCATGCACATCCACCACACTTAAAGCATGTTGGGATCAGTTAGAAGTCCCTTTCTTATAAAATTCCACCAAGCTATTTTTAGGGGGTTGTACTAGTGGAATTTCCCAAACATGGATTTTGGGGCTCATTTTTAGTGCCTGAAATAATTATCTATGGTTATCGAAACTTTTTTGCACACATGAACTCTAAAATTTTCGTTTTGTTGCGATCTTATATCTATTTTGTTTACGAGGAAAAATGGGAGAGCACAACTTTGGACCCGAAAAAAAAAAAAAATTTGAACATCCCAAATGGAAATGCACAAATGCTGAGAGAGATAATTCCAAAAAGCAAAAAGTGATTTTTAAGGATAAGCAAAACGTGGGTTGGTAAATATCCAACCACATGAGAATTGGACTTTTTCAACTCCCCCTAATTTTTGGATCATTAGGCCACTTGCATCCTCAACTTGCTTGTGGCATGCACATCAACCACACATAAAGCATGTTGGGATTAGTTAGAAGTCCCTGTCCTATAAAATTCCACCAAGCTATTATTAGGGGGTTGTACTAGTGGAATTTCCCAAACATGGATTTTGGGGCTCATTTTTAGTGCCTGAAATAATTCTCTATAGTTTTCGAATTTTTTTTGCACACATGAACTCTAAAATTTTCGTTTTGTTGCGATCTTATATCTTTTTTGTTTACGAGGAAAAATGGGAGAGCACAAGTTTGGACCCGAAAAAAAAAAAAATTTGAACATCCCAAATGGAAAAGCACAAATGCTGAGAGAGATAATTCCAAAAAGCAAAAAGTGGGTTGGTAAATATCCAACCACTTGAGAATTTGATTTTTTCTACTCCCCCTAATTTTTGGATCATTAGGCCACTTGCAAACTCAACATGCATGTGGCATGCACATCCACCACACTTAAAGCATGTTGGGATCAGTTAGAAGTCCCTTTCCTATAAAATTCCACCAAGCTATTATTAGGGGGTTGTACTAGTGGAATTTCCCTAACATGGATTTTGGGGTTCATTTGTAGTGCCTGAAATAATTCTCTATAGTTTTCGAATTTTTTTTGCACACATGAACTCTAAAATTTTCGTTTGGTGGCAATCTTATATCTATTTTGTTTACGAGGAAAAATGGGAGAGCACAAGTTTGGACCCAAAAAAAAAAAAATTTGAACATCCCAAATTGAAATGCACAAATGCTGAGAGAGATAATTCCACAAAGCAAAAAGTGATTTTTAAGGATAGGCAAAAAGTGGGTTGGTAAATATCCAACCACTTGAGAATTTGATTTTTTCTAGTCCCCCTAATTTTTTGATCATTAGGCCACTTGCATCCTCAACATGCTTGTGGCATGCACATCCACCACACTTAAAGCATGTTGGGATCAGTTAGAAGTCCCTTTCTTATAAAATTCCACCAAGCTATTTTTAGGGGGTTGTACTAGTGGAATTTCCCAAACATGGATTTTGGGGCTCATTTTTAGTGCCTGAAATAATTATCTATGGTTATCGAAACTTTTTTGCACACATGAACTCTAAAATTTTCGTTTTGTTGCGATCTTATATCTATTTTGTTTACGAGGAAAAATGGGAGAGCACAACTTTGGACCCGAAAAAAAAAAAAAATTTGAACATCCCAAATGGAAATGCACAAATGCTGAGAGAGATAATTCCAAAAAGCAAAAAGTGATTTTTAAGGATAAGCAAAACGTGGGTTGGTAAATATCCAACCACATGAGAATTGGACTTTTTCAACTCCCCCTAATTTTTGGATCATTAGGCCACTTGCATCCTCAACTTGCTTGTGGCATGCACATCAACCACACATAAAGCATGTTGGGATTAGTTAGAAGTCCCTTTCCTATAAAATTCCACCAAGCTATTATTAGGGGGTTGTACTAGTGGAATTTCCCAAACATGGATTTTGGGGCTCATTTTTAGTGCCTGAAATAATTCTCTATAGTTTTCGAATTTTTTTTGCACACATGAACTCTAAAATTTTCGTTTTGTTGCGATCTTATATCTTTTTTGTTTACGAGGAAAAATGGGAGAGCACAAGTTTGGACCCGAAAAAAAAAAAAATTTGAACATCCCAAATGGAAAAGCACAAATGCTGAGAGAGATAATTCCAAAAAGCAAAAAGTGGGTTGGTAAATATCCAACCACTTGAGAATTTGATTTTTTCTACTCCCCCTAATTTTTGGATCATTAGGCCACTTGCAAACTCAACATGCATGTGGCATGCACATCCACCACACTTAAAGCATGTTGGGATCAGTTAGAAGTCCCTTTCCTATAAAATTCCACCAAGCTATTATTAGGGGGTTGTACTAGTGGAATTTCCCTAACATGGATTTTGGGGTTCATTTGTAGTGCCTGAAATAATTCTCTATAGTTTTCGAATTTTTTTTGCACACATGAACTCTAAAATTTTTGTTTGGTGGCAATCTTATATCTATTTTGTTTACGAGGAAAAATGGGAGAGCACAAGTTTGGACCCAAAAAAAAAAAAATTTGAACATCCCAAATTGAAATGCACAAATGCTGAGAGAGATAATTCCACAAAGCAAAAAGTGATTTTTAAGGATAGGCAAAAAGTGGGTTGGTAAATATCCAACCACTTGAGAATTTGATTTTTTCTAGTCCCCCTAATTTTTTGATCATTAGGCCACTTGCATCCTCAACATGCTTGTGGCATGCACATCCACCACACTTAAAGCATGTTGGGATCAGTTAGAAGTCCCTTTCTTATAAAATTCCACCAAGCTATTTTTAGGGGGTTGTACTAGTGGAATTTCCCAAACATGGATTTTGGGGCTCATTTTTAGTGCCTGAAATAATTATCTATGGTTATCGAAACTTTTTTGCACACATGAACTCTAAAATTTTCGTTTTGTTGCGATCTTATATCTATTTTGTTTACGAGGAAAAATGGGAGAGCACAACTTTGGACCCGAAAAAAAAAAAAAATTTGAACATCCCAAATGGAAATGCACAAATGCTGAGAGAGATAATTCCAAAAAGCAAAAAGTGATTTTTAAGGATAAGCAAAAAGTGGGTTGGTAAATATCCAACCACATGAGAATTGGACTTTTTCAACTCCCCCTAATTTTTGGATCATTAGGCCACTTGCATCCTCAACTTGCTTGTGGCATGCACATCAACCACACATAAAGCATGTTGGGATTAGTTAGAAGTCCCTTTCCTATAAAATTCCACCAAGCTATTATTAGGGGGTTGTACTAGTGGAATTTCCCAAACATGGATTTTGGGGCTCATTTTTAGTGCCTGAAATAATTCTCTATAGTTTTCGAATTTTTTTTGCACACATGAACTCTAAAATTTTCGTTTTGTTGCGATCTTATATCTTTTTTGTTTACGAGGAAAAATGGGAGAGCACAAGTTTGGACCCGAAAAAAAAAAAAATTTGAACATCCCAAATGGAAAAGCACAAATGCTGAGAGAGATAATTCCAAAAAGCAAAAAGTGGGTTGGTAAATATCCAACCACTTGAGAATTTGATTTTTTCTACTCCCCCTAATTTTTGGATCATTAGGCCACTTGCAAACTCAACATGCATGTGGCATGCACATCCACCACACTTAAAGCATGTTGGGATCAGTTAGAAGTCCCTTTCCTATAAAATTCCACCAAGCTATTATTAGGGGGTTGTACTAGTGGAATTTCCCTAACATGGATTTTGGGGTTCATTTGTAGTGCCTGAAATAATTCTCTATAGTTTTCGAATTTTTTTTGCACACATGAACTCTAAAATTTTCGTTTGGTGGCAATCTTATATCTATTTTGTTTACGAGGAAAAATGGGAGAGCACAAGTTTGGACCCAAAAAAAAAAAAATTTGAACATCCCAAATTGAAATGCACAAATGCTGAGAGAGATAATTCCACAAAGCAAAAAGTGATTTTTAAGGATAGGCAAAAAGTGGGTTGGTAAATATCCAACCACTTGAGAATTTGATTTTTTCTAGTCCCCCTAATTTTTTGATCATTAGGCCACTTGCATCCTCAACATGCTTGTGGCATGCACATCCACCACACTTAAAGCATGTTGGGATCAGTTAGAAGTCCCTTTCTTATAAAATTCCACCAAGCTATTTTTAGGGGGTTGTACTAGTGGAATTTCCCAAACATGGATTTTGGGGCTCATTTTTAGTGCCTGAAATAATTATCTATGGTTATCGAAACTTTTTTGCACACATGAACTCTAAAATTTTCGTTTTGTTGCGATCTTATATCTATTTTGTTTACGAGGAAAAATGGGAGAGCACAACTTTGGACCCGAAAAAAAAAAAAAATTTGAACATCCCAAATGGAAATGCACAAATGCTGAGAGAGATAATTCCAAAAAGCAAAAAGTGATTTTTAAGGATAAGCAAAAAGTGGG
Organism: Aristolochia californica; assembly: GCF_029961685.1. Classification (NCBI taxonomy): domain Eukaryota; kingdom Viridiplantae; phylum Streptophyta; class Magnoliopsida; order Piperales; family Aristolochiaceae; genus Aristolochia; species Aristolochia californica. The sequence goes on along the minus strand of NW_027182257.1, from coordinate 19,961,276 downwards.
TTGGTAAATATCCAACCACATGAGAATTGGACTTTTTCAACTCCCCCTAATTTTTGGATCATTAGGCCACTTGCATCCTCAACTTGCTTGTGGCATGCACATCAACCACACATAAAGCATGTTGGGATTAGTTAGAAGTCCCTTTCCTATAAAATTCCACCAAGCTATTATTAGGGGGTTGTACTAGTGGAATTTCCCAAACATGGATTTTGGGGCTCATTTTTAGTGCCTGAAATAATTCTCTATAGTTTTCGAATTTTTTTTGCACACATGAACTCTAAAATTTTCGTTTTGTTGCGATCTTATATCTTTTTTGTTTACGAGGAAAAATGGGAGAGCACAAGTTTGGACCCGAAAAAAAAAAAATTTTGAACATCCCAAATGGAAAAGCACAAATGCTGAGAGAGATAATTCCAAAAAGCAAAAAGTGGGTTGGTAAATATCCAACCACTTGAGAATTTGATTTTTTCTACTCCCCCTAATTTTTGGATCATTAGGCCACTTGCAAACTCAACATGCATGTGGCATGCACATCCACCACACTTAAAGCATGTTGGGATCAGTTAGAAGTCCCTTTCCTATAAAATTCCACCAAGCTATTATTAGGGGGTTGTACTAGTGGAATTTCCCTAACATGGATTTTGGGGTTCATTTGTAGTGCCTGAAATAATTCTCTATAGTTTTCGAATTTTTTTTGCACACATGAACTCTAAAATTTTCGTTTGGTGGCAATCTTATATCTATTTTGTTTACGAGGAAAAATGGGAGAGCACAAGTTTGGACCCAAAAAAAAAAAAATTTGAACATCCCAAATTGAAATGCACAAATGCTGAGAGAGATAATTCCACAAAGCAAAAAGTGATTTTTAAGGATAGGCAAAAAGTGGGTTGGTAAATATCCAACCACTTGAGAATTTGATTTTTTCTAGTCCCCCTAATTTTTTGATCATTAGGCCACTTGCATCCTCAACATGCTTGTGGCATGCACATCCACCACACTTAAAGCATGTTGGGATCAGTTAGAAGTCCCTTTCTTATAAAATTCCACCAAGCTATTTTTAGGGGGTTGTACTAGTGGAATTTCCCAAACATGGATTTTGGGGCTCATTTTTAGTGCCTGAAATAATTATCTATGGTTATCGAAACTTTTTTGCACACATGAACTCTAAAATTTTCGTTTTGTTGCGATCTTATATCTATTTTGTTTACGAGGAAAAATGGGAGAGCACAACTTTGGACCCGAAAAAAAAAAAAAATTTGAACATCCCAAATGGAAATGCACAAATGCTGAGAGAGATAATTCCAAAAAGCAAAAAGTGATTTTTAAGGATAAGCAAAAAGTGGGTTGGTAAATATCCAACCACATGAGAATTGGACTTTTTCAACTCCCCCTAATTTTTGGATCATTAGGCCACTTGCATCCTCAACTTGCTTGTGGCATGCACATCAACCACACATAAAGCATGTTGGGATTAGTTAGAAGTCCCTTTCCTATAAAATTCCACCAAGCTATTATTAGGGGGTTGTACTAGTGGAATTTCCCAAACATGGATTTTGGGGCTCATTTTTAGTGCCTGAAATAATTCTCTATAGTTTTCGAATTTTTTTTGCACACATGAACTCTAAAATTTTCGTTTTGTTGCGATCTTATATCTTTTTTGTTTACGAGGAAAAATGGGAGAGCACAAGTTTGGACCCGAAAAAAAAAAAAATTTGAACATCCCAAATGGAAAAGCACAAATGCTGAGAGAGATAATTCCAAAAAGCAAAAAGTGGGTTGGTAAATATCCAACCACTTGAGAATTTGATTTTTTCTACTCCCCCTAATTTTTGGATCATTAGGCCACTTGCAAACTCAACATGCATGTGGCATGCACATCCACCACACTTAAAGCATGTTGGGATCAGTTAGAAGTCCCTTTCCTATAAAATTCCACCAAGCTATTATTAGGGGGTTGTACTAGTGGAATTTCCCTAACATGGATTTTGGGGTTCATTTGTAGTGCCTGAAATAATTCTCTATAGTTTTCGAATTTTTTTTGCACACATGAACTCTAAAATTTTCGTTTGGTGGCAATCTTATATCTATTTTGTTTACGAGGAAAAATGGGAGAGCACAAGTTTGGACCCAAAAAAAAAAAAATTTGAACATCCCAAATTGAAATGCACAAATGCTGAGAGAGATAATTCCACAAAGCAAAAAGTGATTTTTAAGGATAGGCAAAAAGTGGGTTGGTAAATATCCAACCACTTGAGAATTTGATTTTTTCTAGTCCCCCTAATTTTTTGATCATTAGGCCACTTGCATCCTCAACATGCTTGTGGCATGCACATCCACCACACTTAAAGCATGTTGGGATCAGTTAGAAGTCCCTTTCTTATAAAATTCCACCAAGCTATTTTTAGGGGGTTGTACTAGTGGAATTTCCCAAACATGGATTTTGGGGCTCATTTTTAGTGCCTGAAATAATTATCTATGGTTATCGAAACTTTTTTGCACACATGAACTCTAAAATTTTCGTTTTGTTGCGATCTTATATCTATTTTGTTTACGAGGAAAAATGGGAGAGCACAACTTTGGACCCGAAAAAAAAAAAAAATTTGAACATCCCAAATGGAAATGCACAAATGCTGAGAGAGATAATTCCAAAAAGCAAAAAGTGATTTTTAAGGATAAGCAAAAAGTGGGTTGGTAAATATCCAACCACATGAGAATTGGACTTTTTCAACTCCCCCTAATTTTTGGATCATTAGGCCACTTGCATCCTCAACTTGCTTGTGGCATGCACATCAACCACACATAAAGCATGTTGGGATTAGTTAGAAGTCCCTTTCCTATAAAATTCCACCAAGCTATTATTAGGGGGTTGTACTAGTGGAATTTCCCAAACATGGATTTTGGGGCTCATTTTTAGTGCCTGAAATAATTCTCTATAGTTTTCGAATTTTTTTTGCACACATGAACTCTAAAATTTTCGTTTTGTTGCGATCTTATATCTTTTTTGTTTACGAGGAAAAATGGGAGAGCACAAGTTTGGACCCGAAAAAAAAAAAAATTTGAACATCCCAAATGGAAAAGCACAAATGCTGAGAGAGATAATTCCAAAAAGCAAAAAGTGGGTTGGTAAATATCCAACCACTTGAGAATTTGATTTTTTCTACTCCCCCTAATTTTTGGATCATTAGGCCACTTGCAAACTCAACATGCATGTGGCATGCACATCCACCACACTTAAAGCATGTTGGGATCAGTTAGAAGTCCCTTTCCTATAAAATTCCACCAAGCTATTATTAGGGGGTTGTACTAGTGGAATTTCCCTAACATGGATTTTGGGGTTCATTTGTAGTGCCTGAAATAATTCTCTATAGTTTTCGAATTTTTTTTGCACACATGAACTCTAAAATTTTCGTTTGGTGGCAATCTTATATCTATTTTGTTTACGAGGAAAAATGGGAGAGCACAAGTTTGGACCCAAAAAAAAAAAAATTTGAACATCCCAAATTGAAATGCACAAATGCTGAGAGAGATAATTCCACAAAGCAAAAAGTGATTTTTAAGGATAGGCAAAAAGTGGGTTGGTAAATATCCAACCACTTGAGAATTTGATTTTTTCTAGTCCCCCTAATTTTTTGATCATTAGGCCACTTGCATCCTCAACATGCTTGTGGCATGCACATCCACCACACTTAAAGCATGTTGGGATCAGTTAGAAGTCCCTTTCTTATAAAATTCCACCAAGCTATTTTTAGGGGGTTGTACTAGTGGAATTTCCCAAACATGGATTTTGGGGCTCATTTTTAGTGCCTGAAATAATTATCTATGGTTATCGAAACTTTTTTGCACACATGAACTCTAAAATTTTCGTTTTGTTGCGATCTTATATCTATTTTGTTTACGAGGAAAAATGGGAGAGCACAACTTTGGACCCGAAAAAAAAAAAAAATTTGAACATCCCAAATGGAAATGCACAAATGCTGAGAGAGATAATTCCAAAAAGCAAAAAGTGATTTTTAAGGATAAGCAAAAAGTGGGTTGGTAAATATCCAACCACATGAGAATTGGACTTTTTCAACTCCCCCTAATTTTTGGATCATTAGGCCACTTGCATCCTCAACTTGCTTGTGGCATGCACATCAACCACACATAAAGCATGTTGGGATTAGTTAGAAGTCCCTTTCCTATAAAATTCCACCAAGCTATTATTAGGGGGTTGTACTAGTGGAATTTCCCAAACATGGATTTTGGGGCTCATTTTTAGTGCCTGAAATAATTCTCTATAGTTTTCGAATTTTTTTTGCACACATGAACTCTAAAATTTTCGTTTTGTTGCGATCTTATATCTTTTTTGTTTACGAGGAAAAATGGGAGAGCACAAGTTTGGACCCGAAAAAAAAAAAAATTTGAACATCCCAAATGGAAAAGCACAAATGCTGAGAGAGATAATTCCAAAAAGCAAAAAGTGGGTTGGTAAATATCCAACCACTTGAGAATTTGATTTTTTCTACTCCCCCTAATTTTTGGATCATTAGGCCACTTGCAAACTCAACATGCATGTGGCATGCACATCCACCACACTTAAAGCATGTTGGGATCAGTTAGAAGTCCCTTTCCTATAAAATTCCACCAAGCTATTATTAGGGGGTTGTACTAGTGGAATTTCCCTAACATGGATTTTGGGGTTCATTTGTAGTGCCTGAAATAATTCTCTATAGTTTTCGAATTTTTTTTGCACACATGAACTCTAAAATTTTCGTTTGGTGGCAATCTTATATCTATTTTGTTTACGAGGAAAAATGGGAGAGCACAAGTTTGGACCCAAAAAAAAAAAAAATTTGAACATCCCAAATTGAAATGCACAAATGCTGAGAGAGATAATTCCACAAAGCAAAAAGTGATTTTTAAGGATAGGCAAAAAGTGGGTTGGTAAATATCCAACCACTTGAGAATTTGATTTTTTCTAGTCCCCCTAATTTTTTGATCATTAGGCCACTTGCATCCTCAACATGCTTGTGGCATGCACATCCACCACACTTAAAGCATGTTGGGATCAGTTAGAAGTCCCTTTCTTATAAAATTCCACCAAGCTATTTTTAGGGGGTTGTACTAGTGGAATTTCCCAAACATGGATTTTGGGGCTCATTTTTAGTGCCTGAAATAATTATCTATGGTTATCGAAACTTTTTTGCACACATGAACTCTAAAATTTTCGTTTTGTTGCGATCTTATATCTATTTTGTTTACGAGGAAAAATGGGAGAGCACAACTTTGGACCCGAAAAAAAAAAAAAATTTGAACATCCCAAATGGAAATGCACAAATGCTGAGAGAGATAATTCCAAAAAGCAAAAAGTGATTTTTAAGGATAAGCAAAAAGTGGGTTGGTAAATATCCAACCACATGAGAATTGGACTTTTTCAACTCCCCCTAATTTTTGGATCATTAGGCCACTTGCATCCTCAACTTGCTTGTGGCATGCACATCAACCACACATAAAGCATGTTGGGATTAGTTAGAAGTCCCTTTCCTATAAAATTCCACCAAGCTATTATTAGGGGGTTGTACTAGTGGAATTTCCCAAACATGGATTTTGGGGCTCATTTTTAGTGCCTGAAATAATTCTCTATAGTTTTCGAATTTTTTTTGCACACATGAACTCTAAAATTTTCGTTTTGTTGCGATCTTATATCTTTTTTGTTTACGAGGAAAAATGGGAGAGCACAAGTTTGGACCCGAAAAAAAAAAAAATTTGAACATCCCAAATGGAAAAGCACAAATGCTGAGAGAGATAATTCCAAAAAGCAAAAAGTGGGTTGGTAAATATCCAACCACTTGAGAATTTGATTTTTTCTACTCCCCCTAATTTTTGGATCATTAGGCCACTTGCAAACTCAACATGCATGTGGCATGCACATCCACCACACTTAAAGCATGTTGGGATCAGTTAGAAGTCCCTTTCCTATAAAATTCCACCAAGCTATTATTAGGGGGTTGTACTAGTGGAATTTCCCTAACATGGATTTTGGGGTTCATTTGTAGTGCCTGAAATAATTCTCTATAGTTTTCGAATTTTTTTTGCACACATGAACTCTAAAATTTTCGTTTGGTGGCAATCTTATATCTATTTTGTTTACGAGGAAAAATGGGAGAGCACAAGTTTGGACCCAAAAAAAAAAAAAATTTGAACATCCCAAATTGAAATGCACAAATGCTGAGAGAGATAATTCCACAAAGCAAAAAGTGATTTTTAAGGATAGGCAAAAAGTGGGTTGGTAAATATCCAACCACTTGAGAATTTGATTTTTTCTAGTCCCCCTAATTTTTTGATCATTAGGCCACTTGCATCCTCAACATGCTTGTGGCATGCACATCCACCACACTTAAAGCATGTTGGGATCAGTTAGAAGTCCCTTTCTTATAAAATTCCACCAAGCTATTTTTAGGGGGTTGTACTAGTGGAATTTCCCAAACATGGATTTTGGGGCTCATTTTTAGTGCCTGAAATAATTATCTATGGTTATCGAAACTTTTTTGCACACATGAACTCTAAAATTTTCGTTTTGTTGCGATCTTATATCTATTTTGTTTACGAGGAAAAATGGGAGAGCACAACTTTGGACCCGAAAAAAAAAAAAAATTTGAACATCCCAAATGGAAATGCACAAATGCTGAGAGAGATAATTCCAAAAAGCAAAAAGTGATTTTTAAGGATAAGCAAAAAGTGGGTTGGTAAATATCCAACCACATGAGAATTGGACTTTTTCAACTCCCCCTAATTTTTGGATCATTAGGCCACTTGCATCCTCAACTTGCTTGTGGCATGCACATCAACCACACATAAAGCATGTTGGGATTAGTTAGAAGTCCCTTTCCTATAAAATTCCACCAAGCTATTATTAGGGGGTTGTACTAGTGGAATTTCCCAAACATGGATTTTGGGGCTCATTTTTAGTGCCTGAAATAATTCTCTATAGTTTTCGAATTTTTTTTGCACACATGAACTCTAAAATTTTCGTTTTGTTGCGATCTTATATCTTTTTTGTTTACGAGGAAAAATGGGAGAGCACAAGTTTGGACCCGAAAAAAAAAAAAATTTGAACATCCCAAATGGAAAAGCACAAATGCTGAGAGAGATAATTCCAAAAAGCAAAAAGTGGGTTGGTAAATATCCAACCACTTGAGAATTTGATTTTTTCTACTCCCCCTAATTTTTGGATCATTAGGCCACTTGCAAACTCAACATGCATGTGGCATGCACATCCACCACACTTAAAGCATGTTGGGATCAGTTAGAAGTCCCTTTCCTATAAAATTCCACCAAGCTATTATTAGGGGGTTGTACTAGTGGAATTTCCCTAACATGGATTTTGGGGTTCATTTGTAGTGCCTGAAATAATTCTCTATAGTTTTCGAATTTTTTTTGCACACATGAACTCTAAAATTTTCGTTTGGTGGCAATCTTATATCTATTTTGTTTACGAGGAAAAATGGGAGAGCACAAGTTTGGACCCAAAAAAAAAAAAAATTTGAACATCCCAAATTGAAATGCACAAATGCTGAGAGAGATAATTCCACAAAGCAAAAAGTGATTTTTAAGGATAGGCAAAAAGTGGGTTGGTAAATATCCAACCACTTGAGAATTTGATTTTTTCTAGTCCCCCTAATTTTTTGATCATTAGGCCACTTGCATCCTCAACATGCTTGTGGCATGCACATCCACCACACTTAAAGCATGTTGGGATCAGTTAGAAGTCCCTTTCTTATAAAATTCCACCAAGCTATTTTTAGGGGGTTGTACTAGTGGAATTTCCCAAACATGGATTTTGGGGCTCATTTTTAGTGCCTGAAATAATTATCTATGGTTATCGAAACTTTTTTGCACACATGAACTCTAAAATTTTCGTTTTGTTGCGATCTTATATCTATTTTGTTTACGAGGAAAAATGGGAGAGCACAACTTTGGACCCGAAAAAAAAAAAAAATTTGAACATCCCAAATGGAAATGCACAAATGCTGAGAGAGATAATTCCAAAAAGCAAAAAGTGATTTTTAAGGATAAGCAAAAAGTGGGTTGGTAAATATCCAACCACATGAGAATTGGACTTTTTCAACTCCCCCTAATTTTTGGATCATTAGGCCACTTGCATCCTCAACTTGCTTGTGGCATGCACATCAACCACACATAAAGCATGTTGGGATTAGTTAGAAGTCCCTTTCCTATAAAATTCCACCAAGCTATTATTAGGGGGTTGTACTAGTGGAATTTCCCAAACATGGATTTTGGGGCTCATTTTTAGTGCCTGAAATAATTCTCTATAGTTTTCGAATTTTTTTTGCACACATGAACTCTAAAATTTTCGTTTTGTTGCGATCTTATATCTTTTTTGTTTACGAGGAAAAATGGGAGAGCACAAGTTTGGACCCGAAAAAAAAAAAAATTTGAACATCCCAAATGGAAAAGCACAAATGCTGAGAGAGATAATTCCAAAAAGCAAAAAGTGGGTTGGTAAATATCCAACCACTTGAGAATTTGATTTTTTCTACTCCCCCTAATTTTTGGATCATTAGGCCACTTGCAAACTCAACATGCATGTGGCATGCACATCCACCACACTTAAAGCATGTTGGGATCAGTTAGAAGTCCCTTTCCTATAAAATTCCACCAAGCTATTATTAGGGGGTTGTACTAGTGGAATTTCCCTAACATGGATTTTGGGGTTCATTTGTAGTGCCTGAAATAATTCTCTATAGTTTTCGAATTTTTTTTGCACACATGAACTCTAAAATTTTCGTTTGGTGGCAATCTTATATCTATTTTGTTTACGAGGAAAAATGGGAGAGCACAAGTTTGGACCCAAAAAAAAAAAAAATTTGAACATCCCAAATTGAAATGCACAAATGCTGAGAGAGATAATTCCACAAAGCAAAAAGTGATTTTTAAGGATAGGCAAAAAGTGGGTTGGTAAATATCCAACCACTTGAGAATTTGATTTTTTCTAGTCCCCCTAATTTTTTGATCATTAGGCCACTTGCATCCTCAACATGCTTGTGGCATGCACATCCACCACACTTAAAGCATGTTGGGATCAGTTAGAAGTCCCTTTCTTATAAAATTCCACCAAGCTATTTTTAGGGGGTTGTACTAGTGGAATTTCCCAAACATGGATTTTGGGGCTCATTTTTAGTGCCTGAAATAATTATCTATGGTTATCGAAACTTTTTTGCACACATGAACTCTAAAATTTTCGTTTTGTTGCGATCTTATATCTATTTTGTTTACGAGGAAAAATGGGAGAGCACAACTTTGGACCCGAAAAAAAAAAAAAATTTGAACATCCCAAATGGAAATGCACAAATGCTGAGAGAGATAATTCCAAAAAGCAAAAAGTGATTTTTAAGGATAAGCAAAAAGTGGGTTGGTAAATATCCAACCACATGAGAATTGGACTTTTTCAACTCCCCCTAATTTTTGGATCATTAGGCCACTTGCATCCTCAACTTGCTTGTGGCATGCACATCAACCACACATAAAGCATGTTGGGATTAGTTAGAAGTCCCTTTCCTATAAAATTCCACCAAGCTATTATTAGGGGGTTGTACTAGTGGAATTTCCCAAACATGGATTTTGGGGCTCATTTTTAGTGCCTGAAATAATTCTCTATAGTTTTCGAATTTTTTTTGCACACATGAACTCTAAAATTTTCGTTTTGTTGCGATCTTATATCTTTTTTGTTTACGAGGAAAAATGGGAGAGCACAAGTTTGGACCCGAAAAAAAAAAAAATTTGAACATCCCAAATGGAAAAGCACAAATGCTGAGAGAGATAATTCCAAAAAGCAAAAAGTGGGTTGGTAAATATCCAACCACTTGAGAATTTGATTTTTTCTACTCCCCCTAATTTTTGGATCATTAGGCCACTTGCAAACTCAACATGCATGTGGCATGCACATCCACCACACTTAAAGCATGTTGGGATCAGTTAGAAGTCCCTTTCCTATAAAATTCCACCAAGCTATTATTAGGGGGTTGTACTAGTGGAATTTCCCTAACATGGATTTTGGGGTTCATTTGTAGTGCCTGAAATAATTCTCTATAGTTTTCGAATTTTTTTTGCACACATGAACTCTAAAATTTTCGTTTGGTGGCAATCTTATATCTATTTTGTTTACGAGGAAAAATGGGAGAGCACAAGTTTGGACCCAAAAAAAAAAAAAATTTGAACATCCCAAATTGAAATGCACAAATGCTGAGAGAGATAATTCCACAAAGCAAAAAGTGATTTTTAAGGATAGGCAAAAAGTGGGTTGGTAAATATCCAACCACTTGAGAATTTGATTTTTTCTAGTCCCCCTAATTTTTTGATCATTAGGCCACTTGCATCCTCAACATGCTTGTGGCATGCACATCCACCACACTTAAAGCATGTTGGGATCAGTTAGAAGTCCCTTTCTTATAAAATTCCACCAAGCTATTTTTAGGGGGTTGTACTAGTGGAATTTCCCAAACATGGATTTTGGGGCTCATTTTTAGTGCCTGAAATAATTATCTATGGTTATCGAAACTTTTTTGCACACATGAACTCTAAAATTTTCGTTTTGTTGCGATCTTATATCTATTTTGTTTACGAGGAAAAATGGGAGAGCACAACTTTGGACCCGAAAAAAAAAAAAAATTTGAACATCCCAAATGGAAATGCACAAATGCTGAGAGAGATAATTCCAAAAAGCAAAAAGTGATTTTTAAGGATAAGCAAAAAGTGGGTTGGTAAATATCCAACCACATGAGAATTGGACTTTTTCAACTCCCCCTAATTTTTGGATCATTAGGCCACTTGCATCCTCAACTTGCTTGTGGCATGCACATCAACCACACATAAAGCATGTTGGGATTAGTTAGAAGTCCCTTTCCTATAAAATTCCACCAAGCTATTATTAGGGGGTTGTACTAGTGGAATTTCCCAAACATGGATTTTGGGGCTCATTTTTAGTGCCTGAAATAATTCTCTATAGTTTTCGAATTTTTTTTGCACACATGAACTCTAAAATTTTCGTTTTGTTGCGATCTTATATCTTTTTTGTTTACGAGGAAAAATGGGAGAGCACAAGTTTGGACCCGAAAAAAAAAAAAATTTGAACATCCCAAATGGAAAAGCACAAATGCTGAGAGAGATAATTCCAAAAAGCAAAAAGTGGGTTGGTAAATATCCAACCACTTGAGAATTTGATTTTTTCTACTCCCCCTAATTTTTGGATCATTAGGCCACTTGCAAACTCAACATGCATGTGGCATGCACATCCACCACACTTAAAGCATGTTGGGATCAGTTAGAAGTCCCTTTCCTATAAAATTCCACCAAGCTATTATTAGGGGGTTGTACTAGTGGAATTTCCCTAACATGGATTTTGGGGTTCATTTGTAGTGCCTGAAATAATTCTCTATAGTTTTCGAATTTTTTTTGCACACATGAACTCTAAAATTTTCGTTTGGTGGCAATCTTATATCTATTTTGTTTACGAGGAAAAATGGGAGAGCACAAGTTTGGACCCAAAAAAAAAAAAAATTTGAACATCCCAAATTGAAATGCACAAATGCTGAGAGAGATAATTCCACAAAGCAAAAAGTGATTTTTAAGGATAGGCAAAAAGTGGGTTGGTAAATATCCAACCACTTGAGAATTTGATTTTTTCTAGTCCCCCTAATTTTTTGATCATTAGGCCACTTGCATCCTCAACATGCTTGTGGCATGCACATCCACCACACTTAAAGCATGTTGGGATCAGTTAGAAGTCCCTTTCTTATAAAATTCCACCAAGCTATTTTTAGGGGGTTGTACTAGTGGAATTTCCCAAACATGGATTTTGGGGCTCATTTTTAGTGCCTGAAATAATTATCTATGGTTATCGAAACTTTTTTGCACACATGAACTCTAAAATTTTCGTTTCGTTGCGATCTTATATCTATTTTGTTTACGAGGAAAAATGGGAGAGCACAACTTTGGACCCGAAAAAAAAAAAAAATTTGAACATCCCAAATGGAAATGCACAAATGCTGAGAGAGATAATTCCAAAAAGCAAAAAGTGATTTTTAAGGATAAGCAAAAAGTGGGTTGGTAAATATCCAACCACATGAGAATTGGACTTTTTCAACTCCCCCTAATTTTTGGATCATTAGGCCACTTGCATCCTCAACTTGCTTGTGGCATGCACATCAACCACACATAAAGCATGTTGGGATTAGTTAGAAGTCCCTTTCCTATAAAATTCCACCAAGCTATTATTAGGGGGTTGTACTAGTGGAATTTCCCAAACATGGATTTTGGGGCTCATTTTTAGTGCCTGAAATAATTCTCTATAGTTTTCGAATTTTTTTTGCACACATGAACTCTAAAATTTTCGTTTTGTTGCGATCTTATATCTTTTTTGTTTACGAGGAAAAATGGGAGAGCACAAGTTTGGACCCGAAAAAAAAAAAAATTTGAACATCCCAAATGGAAAAGCACAAATGCTGAGAGAGATAATTCCAAAAAGCAAAAAGTGGGTTGGTAAATATCCAACCACTTGAGAATTTGATTTTTTCTACTCCCCCTAATTTTTGGATCATTAGGCCACTTGCAAACTCAACATGCATGTGGCATGCACATCCACCACACTTAAAGCATGTTGGGATCAGTTAGAAGTCCCTTTCCTATAAAATTCCACCAAGCTATTATTAGGGGGTTGTACTAGTGGAATTTCCCTAACATGGATTTTGGGGTTCATTTGTAGTGCCTGAAATAATTCTCTATAGTTTTCGAATTTTTTTTGCACACATGAACTCTAAAATTTTCGTTTGGTGGCAATCTTATATCTATTTTGTTTACGAGGAAAAATGGGAGAGCACAAGTTTGGACCCAAAAAAAAAAAAAATTTGAACATCCCAAATTGAAATGCACAAATGCTGAGAGAGATAATTCCACAAAGCAAAAAGTGATTTTTAAGGATAGGCAAAAAGTGGGTTGGTAAATATCCAACCACTTGAGAATTTGATTTTTTCTAGTCCCCCTAATTTTTTGATCATTAGGCCACTTGCATCCTCAACATGCTTGTGGCATGCACATCCACCACACTTAAAGCATGTTGGGATCAGTTAGAAGTCCCTTTCTTATAAAATTCCACCAAGCTATTTTTAGGGGGTTGTACTAGTGGAATTTCCCAAACATGGATTTTGGGGCTCATTTTTAGTGCCTGAAATAATTATCTATGGTTATCGAAACTTTTTTGCACACATGAACTCTAAAATTTTCGTTTCGTTGCGATCTTATATCTATTTTGTTTACGAGGAAAAATGGGAGAGCACAACTTTGGACCCGAAAAAAAAAAAAAATTTGAACATCCCAAATGGAAATGCACAAATGCTGAGAGAGATAATTCCAAAAAGCAAAAAGTGATTTTTAAGGATAAGCAAAAAGTGGGTTGGTAAATATCCAACCACATGAGAATTGGACTTTTTCAACTCCCCCTAATTTTTGGATCATTAGGCCACTTGCATCCTCAACTTGCTTGTGGCATGCACATCAACCACACATAAAGCATGTTGGGATTAGTTAGAAGTCCCTTTCCTATAAAATTCCACCAAGCTATTATTAGGGGGTTGTACTAGTGGAATTTCCCAAACATGGATTTTGGGGCTCATTTTTAGTGCCTGAAATAATTCTCTATAGTTTTCGAATTTTTTTTGCACACATGAACTCTAAAATTTTCGTTTTGTTGCGATCTTATATCTTTTTTGTTTACGAGGAAAAATGGGAGAGCACAAGTTTGGACCCGAAAAAAAAAAAAATTTGAACATCCCAAATGGAAAAGCACAAATGCTGAGAGAGATAATTCCAAAAAGCAAAAAGTGGGTTGGTAAATATCCAACCACTTGAGAATTTGATTTTTTCTACTCCCCCTAATTTTTGGATCATTAGGCCACTTGCAAACTCAACATGCATGTGGCATGCACATCCACCACACTTAAAGCATGTTGGGATCAGTTAGAAGTCCCTTTCCTATAAAATTCCACCAAGCTATTATTAGGGGGTTGTACTAGTGGAATTTCCCTAACATGGATTTTGGGGTTCATTTGTAGTGCCTGAAATAATTCTCTATAGTTTTCGAATTTTTTTTGCACACATGAACTCTAAAATTTTCGTTTGGTGGCAATCTTATATCTATTTTGTTTACGAGGAAAAATGGGAGAGCACAAGTTTGGACCCAAAAAAAAAAAAAATTTGAACATCCCAAATTGAAATGCACAAATGCTGAGAGAGATAATTCCACAAAGCAAAAAGTGATTTTTAAGGATAGGCAAAAAGTGGGTTGGTAAATATCCAACCACTTGAGAATTTGATTTTTTCTAGTCCCCCTAATTTTTTGATCATTAGGCCACTTGCATCCTCAACATGCTTGTGGCATGCACATCCACCACACTTAAAGCATGTTGGGATCAGTTAGAAGTCCCTTTCTTATAAAATTCCACCAAGCTATTTTTAGGGGGTTGTACTAGTGGAATTTCCCAAACATGGATTTTGGGGCTCATTTTTAGTGCCTGAAATAATTATCTATGGTTATCGAAACTTTTTTGCACACATGAACTCTAAAATTTTCGTTTTGTTGCGATCTTATATCTATTTTGTTTACGAGGAAAAATGGGAGAGCACAACTTTGGACCCGAAAAAAAAAAAAAATTTGAACATCCCAAATGGAAATGCACAAATGCTGAGAGAGATAATTCCAAAAAGCAAAAAGTGATTTTTAAGGATAAGCAAAAAGTGGGTTGGTAAATATCCAACCACATGAGAATTGGACTTTTTCAACTCCCCCTAATTTTTGGATCATTAGGCCACTTGCATCCTCAACTTGCTTGTGGCATGCACATCAACCACACATAAAGCATGTTGGGATTAGTTAGAAGTCCCTTTCCTATAAAATTCCACCAAGCTATTATTAGGGGGTTGTACTAGTGGAATTTCCCAAACATGGATTTTGGGGCTCATTTTTAGTGCCTGAAATAATTCTCTATAGTTTTCGAATTTTTTTTGCACACATGAACTCTAAAATTTTCGTTTTGTTGCGATCTTATATCTTTTTTGTTTACGAGGAAAAATGGGAGAGCACAAGTTTGGACCCGAAAAAAAAAAAAATTTGAACATCCCAAATGGAAAAGCACAAATGCTGAGAGAGATAATTCCAAAAAGCAAAAAGTGGGTTGGTAAATATCCAACCACTTGAGAATTTGATTTTTTCTACTCCCCCTAATTTTTGGATCATTAGGCCACTTGCAAACTCAACATGCATGTGGCATGCACATCCACCACACTTAAAGCATGTTGGGATCAGTTAGAAGTCCCTTTCCTATAAAATTCCACCAAGCTATTATTAGGGGGTTGTACTAGTGGAATTTCCCTAACATGGATTTTGGGGTTCATTTGTAGTGCCTGAAATAATTCTCTATAGTTTTCGAATTTTTTTTGCACACATGAACTCTAAAATTTTCGTTTGGTGGCAATCTTATATCTATTTTGTTTACGAGGAAAAATGGGAGAGCACAAGTTTGGACCCAAAAAAAAAAAAATTTGAACATCCCAAATTGAAATGCACAAATGCTGAGAGAGATAATTCCACAAAGCAAAAAGTGATTTTTAAGGATAGGCAAAAAGTGGGTTGGTAAATATCCAACCACTTGAGAATTTGATTTTTTCTAGTCCCCCTAATTTTTTGATCATTAGGCCACTTGCATCCTCAACATGCTTGTGGCATGCACATCCACCACACTTAAAGCATGTTGGGATCAGTTAGAAGTCCCTTTCTTATAAAATTCCACCAAGCTATTTTTAGGGGGTTGTACTAGTGGAATTTCCCAAACATGGATTTTGGGGCTCATTTTTAGTGCCTGAAATAATTATCTATGGTTATCGAAACTTTTTTGCACACATGAACTCTAAAATTTTCGTTTTGTTGCGATCTTATATCTATTTTGTTTACGAGGAAAAATGGGAGAGCACAACTTTGGACCCGAAAAAAAAAAAAAATTTGAACATCCCAAATGGAAATGCACAAATGCTGAGAGAGATAATTCCAAAAAGCAAAAAGTGATTTTTAAGGATAAGCAAAAAGTGGGTTGGTAAATATCCAACCACATGAGAATTGGACTTTTTCAACTCCCCCTAATTTTTGGATCATTAGGCCACTTGCATCCTCAACTTGCTTGTGGCATGCACATCAACCACACATAAAGCATGTTGGGATTAGTTAGAAGTCCCTTTCCTATAAAATTCCACCAAGCTATTATTAGGGGGTTGTACTAGTGGAATTTCCCAAACATGGATTTTGGGGCTCATTTTTAGTGCCTGAAATAATTCTCTATAGTTTTCGAATTTTTTTTGCACACATGAACTCTAAAATTTTCGTTTTGTTGCGATCTTATATCTTTTTTGTTTACGAGGAAAAATGGGAGAGCACAAGTTTGGACCCGAAAAAAAAAAAAATTTGAACATCCCAAATGGAAAAGCACAAATGCTGAGAGAGATAATTCCAAAAAGCAAAAAGTGGGTTGGTAAATATCCAACCACTTGAGAATTTGATTTTTTCTACTCCCCCTAATTTTTGGATCATTAGGCCACTTGCAAACTCAACATGCATGTGGCATGCACATCCACCACACTTAAAGCATGTTGGGATCAGTTAGAAGTCCCTTTCCTATAAAATTCCACCAAGCTATTATTAGGGGGTTGTACTAGTGGAATTTCCCTAACATGGATTTTGGGGTTCATTTGTAGTGCCTGAAATAATTCTCTATAGTTTTCGAATTTTTTTTGCACACATGAACTCTAAAATTTTCGTTTGGTGGCAATCTTATATCTATTTTGTTTACGAGGAAAAATGGGAGAGCACAAGTTTGGACCCAAAAAAAAAAAAAATTTGAACATCCCAAATTGAAATGCACAAATGCTGAGAGAGATAATTCCACAAAGCAAAAAGTGATTTTTAAGGATAGGCAAAAAGTGGGTTGGTAAATATCCAACCACTTGAGAATTTGATTTTTTCTAGTCCCCCTAATTTTTTGATCATTAGGCCACTTGCATCCTCAACATGCTTGTGGCATGCACATCCACCACACTTAAAGCATGTTGGGATCAGTTAGAAGTCCCTTTCTTATAAAATTCCACCAAGCTATTTTTAGGGGGTTGTACTAGTGGAATTTCCCAAACATGGATTTTGGGGCTCATTTTTAGTGCCTGAAATAATTATCTATGGTTATCGAAACTTTTTTGCACACATGAACTCTAAAATTTTCGTTTTGTTGCGATCTTATATCTATTTTGTTTACGAGGAAAAATGGGAGAGCACAACTTTGGACCCGAAAAAAAAAAAAAATTTGAACATCCCAAATGGAAATGCACAAATGCTGAGAGAGATAATTCCAAAAAGCAAAAAGTGATTTTTAAGGATAAGCAAAAAGTGGGTTGGTAAATATCCAACCACATGAGAATTGGACTTTTTCAACTCCCCCTAATTTTTGGATCATTAGGCCACTTGCATCCTCAACTTGCTTGTGGCATGCACATCAACCACACATAAAGCATGTTGGGATTAGTTAGAAGTCCCTTTCCTATAAAATTCCACCAAGCTATTATTAGGGGGTTGTACTAGTGGAATTTCCCAAACATGGATTTTGGGGCTCATTTTTAGTGCCTGAAATAATTCTCTATAGTTTTCGAATTTTTTTTGCACACATGAACTCTAAAATTTTCGTTTTGTTGCGATCTTATATCTTTTTTGTTTACGAGGAAAAATGGGAGAGCACAAGTTTGGACCCGAAAAAAAAAAAAATTTGAACATCCCAAATGGAAAAGCACAAATGCTGAGAGAGATAATTCCAAAAAGCAAAAAGTGGGTTGGTAAATATCCAACCACTTGAGAATTTGATTTTTTCTACTCCCCCTAATTTTTGGATCATTAGGCCACTTGCAAACTCAACATGCATGTGGCATGCACATCCACCACACTTAAAGCATGTTGGGATCAGTTAGAAGTCCCTTTCCTATAAAATTCCACCAAGCTATTATTAGGGGGTTGTACTAGTGGAATTTCCCTAACATGGATTTTGGGGTTCATTTGTAGTGCCTGAAATAATTCTCTATAGTTTTCGAATTTTTTTTGCACACATGAACTCTAAAATTTTCGTTTGGTGGCAATCTTATATCTATTTTGTTTACGAGGAAAAATGGGAGAGCACAAGTTTGGACCCAAAAAAAAAAAAAATTTGAACATCCCAAATTGAAATGCACAAATGCTGAGAGAGATAATTCCACAAAGCAAAAAGTGATTTTTAAGGATAGGCAAAAAGTGGGTTGGTAAATATCCAACCACTTGAGAATTTGATTTTTTCTAGTCCCCCTAATTTTTTGATCATTAGGCCACTTGCATCCTCAACATGCTTGTGGCATGCACATCCACCACACTTAAAGCATGTTGGGATCAGTTAGAAGTCCCTTTCTTATAAAATTCCACCAAGCTATTTTTAGGGGGTTGTACTAGTGGAATTTCCCAAACATGGATTTTGGGGCTCATTTTTAGTGCCTGAAATAATTATCTATGGTTATCGAAACTTTTTTGCACACATGAACTCTAAAATTTTCGTTTTGTTGCGATCTTATATCTATTTTGTTTACGAGGAAAAATGGGAGAGCACAACTTTGGACCCGAAAAAAAAAAAAAATTTGAACATCCCAAATGGAAATGCACAAATGCTGAGAGAGATAATTCCAAAAAGCAAAAAGTGATTTTTAAGGATAAGCAAAAAGTGGGTTGGTAAATATCCAACCACATGAGAATTGGACTTTTTCAACTCCCCCTAATTTTTGGATCATTAGGCCACTTGCATCCTCAACTTGCTTGTGGCATGCACATCAACCACACATAAAGCATGTTGGGATTAGTTAGAAGTCCCTTTCCTATAAAATTCCACCAAGCTATTATTAGGGGGTTGTACTAGTGGAATTTCCCAAACATGGATTTTGGGGCTCATTTTTAGTGCCTGAAATAATTCTCTATAGTTTTCGAATTTTTTTTGCACACATGAACTCTAAAATTTTCGTTTTGTTGCGATCTTATATCTTTTTTGTTTACGAGGAAAAATGGGAGAGCACAAGTTTGGACCCGAAAAAAAAAAAAATTTGAACATCCCAAATGGAAAAGCACAAATGCTGAGAGAGATAATTCCAAAAAGCAAAAAGTGGGTTGGTAAATATCCAACCACTTGAGAATTTGATTTTTTCTACTCCCCCTAATTTTTGGATCATTAGGCCACTTGCAAACTCAACATGCATGTGGCATGCACATCCACCACACTTAAAGCATGTTGGGATCAGTTAGAAGTCCCTTTCCTATAAAATTCCACCAAGCTATTATTAGGGGGTTGTACTAGTGGAATTTCCCTAACATGGATTTTGGGGTTCATTTGTAGTGCCTGAAATAATTCTCTATAGTTTTCGAATTTTTTTTGCACACATGAACTCTAAAATTTTCGTTTGGTGGCAATCTTATATCTATTTTGTTTACGAGGAAAAATGGGAGAGCACAAGTTTGGACCCAAAAAAAAAAAAAATTTGAACATCCCAAATTGAAATGCACAAATGCTGAGAGAGATAATTCCACAAAGCAAAAAGTGATTTTTAAGGATAGGCAAAAAGTGGGTTGGTAAATATCCAACCACTTGAGAATTTGATTTTTTCTAGTCCCCCTAATTTTTTGATCATTAGGCCACTTGCATCCTCAACATGCTTGTGGCATGCACATCCACCACACTTAAAGCATGTTGGGATCAGTTAGAAGTCCCTTTCTTATAAAATTCCACCAAGCTATTTTTAGGGGGTTGTACTAGTGGAATTTCCCAAACATGGATTTTGGGGCTCATTTTTAGTGCCTGAAATAATTATCTATGGTTATCGAAACTTTTTTGCACACATGAACTCTAAAATTTTCGTTTTGTTGCGATCTTATATCTATTTTGTTTACGAGGAAAAATGGGAGAGCACAACTTTGGACCCGAAAAAAAAAAAAAATTTGAACATCCCAAATGGAAATGCACAAATGCTGAGAGAGATAATTCCAAAAAGCAAAAAGTGATTTTTAAGGATAAGCAAAAAGTGGGTTGGTAAATATCCAACCACATGAGAATTGGACTTTTTCAACTCCCCCTAATTTTTGGATCATTAGGCCACTTGCATCCTCAACTTGCTTGTGGCATGCACATCAACCACACATAAAGCATGTTGGGATTAGTTAGAAGTCCCTTTCCTATAAAATTCCACCAAGCTATTATTAGGGGGTTGTACTAGTGGAATTTCCCAAACATGGATTTTGGGGCTCATTTTTAGTGCCTGAAATAATTCTCTATAGTTTTCGAATTTTTTTTGCACACATGAACTCTAAAATTTTCGTTTTGTTGCGATCTTATATCTTTTTTGTTTACGAGGAAAAATGGGAGAGCACAAGTTTGGACCCGAAAAAAAAAAAAATTTGAACATCCCAAATGGAAAAGCACAAATGCTGAGAGAGATAATTCCAAAAAGCAAAAAGTGGGTTGGTAAATATCCAACCACTTGAGAATTTGATTTTTTCTACTCCCCCTAATTTTTGGATCATTAGGCCACTTGCAAACTCAACATGCATGTGGCATGCACATCCACCACACTTAAAGCATGTTGGGATCAGTTAGAAGTCCCTTTCCTATAAAATTCCACCAAGCTATTATTAGGGGGTTGTACTAGTGGAATTTCCCTAACATGGATTTTGGGGTTCATTTGTAGTGCCTGAAATAATTCTCTATAGTTTTCGAATTTTTTTTGCACACATGAACTCTAAAATTTTCGTTTGGTGGCAATCTTATATCTATTTTGTTTACGAGGAAAAATGGGAGAGCACAAGTTTGGACCCAAAAAAAAAAAAAATTTGAACATCCCAAATTGAAATGCACAAATGCTGAGAGAGATAATTCCACAAAGCAAAAAGTGATTTTTAAGGATAGGCAAAAAGTGGGTTGGTAAATATCCAACCACTTGAGAATTTGATTTTTTCTAGTCCCCCTAATTTTTTGATCATTAGGCCACTTGCATCCTCAACATGCTTGTGGCATGCACATCCACCACACTTAAAGCATGTTGGGATCAGTTAGAAGTCCCTTTCTTATAAAATTCCACCAAGCTATTTTTAGGGGGTTGTACTAGTGGAATTTCCCAAACATGGATTTTGGGGCTCATTTTTAGTGCCTGAAATAATTATCTATGGTTATCGAAACTTTTTTGCACACATGAACTCTAAAATTTTCGTTTTGTTGCGATCTTATATCTATTTTGTTTACGAGGAAAAATGGGAGAGCACAACTTTGGACCCGAAAAAAAAAAAAAATTTGAACATCCCAAATGGAAATGCACAAATGCTGAGAGAGATAATTCCAAAAAGCAAAAAGTGATTTTTAAGGATAAGCAAAAAGTGGGTTGGTAAATATCCAACCACATGAGAATTGGACTTTTTCAACTCCCCCTAATTTTTGGATCATTAGGCCACTTGCATCCTCAACTTGCTTGTGGCATGCACATCAACCACACATAAAGCATGTTGGGATTAGTTAGAAGTCCCTTTCCTATAAAATTCCACCAAGCTATTATTAGGGGGTTGTACTAGTGGAATTTCCCAAACATGGATTTTGGGGCTCATTTTTAGTGCCTGAAATAATTCTCTATAGTTTTCGAATTTTTTTTGCACACATGAACTCTAAAATTTTCGTTTTGTTGCGATCTTATATCTTTTTTGTTTACGAGGAAAAATGGGAGAGCACAAGTTTGGACCCGAAAAAAAAAAAAATTTGAACATCCCAAATGGAAAAGCACAAATGCTGAGAGAGATAATTCCAAAAAGCAAAAAGTGGGTTGGTAAATATCCAACCACTTGAGAATTTGATTTTTTCTACTCCCCCTAATTTTTGGATCATTAGGCCACTTGCAAACTCAACATGCATGTGGCATGCACATCCACCACACTTAAAGCATGTTGGGATCAGTTAGAAGTCCCTTTCCTATAAAATTCCACCAAGCTATTATTAGGGGGTTGTACTAGTGGAATTTCCCTAACATGGATTTTGGGGTTCATTTGTAGTGCCTGAAATAATTCTCTATAGTTTTCGAATTTTTTTTGCACACATGAACTCTAAAATTTTCGTTTGGTGGCAATCTTATATCTATTTTGTTTACGAGGAAAAATGGGAGAGCACAAGTTTGGACCCAAAAAAAAAAAAAATTTGAACATCCCAAATTGAAATGCACAAATGCTGAGAGAGATAATTCCACAAAGCAAAAAGTGATTTTTAAGGATAGGCAAAAAGTGGGTTGGTAAATATCCAACCACTTGAGAATTTGATTTTTTCTAGTCCCCCTAATTTTTTGATCATTAGGCCACTTGCATCCTCAACATGCTTGTGGCATGCACATCCACCACACTTAAAGCATGTTGGGATCAGTTAGAAGTCCCTTTCTTATAAAATTCCACCAAGCTATTTTTAGGGGGTTGTACTAGTGGAATTTCCCAAACATGGATTTTGGGGCTCATTTTTAGTGCCTGAAATAATTATCTATGGTTATCGAAACTTTTTTGCACACATGAACTCTAAAATTTTCGTTTTGTTGCGATCTTATATCTATTTTGTTTACGAGGAAAAATGGGAGAGCACAACTTTGGACCCGAAAAAAAAAAAAAATTTGAACATCCCAAATGGAAATGCACAAATGCTGAGAGAGATAATTCCAAAAAGCAAAAAGTGATTTTTAAGGATAAGCAAAAAGTGGGTTGGTAAATATCCAACCACATGAGAATTGGACTTTTTCAACTCCCCCTAATTTTTGGATCATTAGGCCACTTGCATCCTCAACTTGCTTGTGGCATGCACATCAACCACACATAAAGCATGTTGGGATTAGTTAGAAGTCCCTTTCCTATAAAATTCCACCAAGCTATTATTAGGGGGTTGTACTAGTGGAATTTCCCAAACATGGATTTTGGGGCTCATTTTTAGTGCCTGAAATAATTCTCTATAGTTTTCGAATTTTTTTTGCACACATGAACTCTAAAATTTTCGTTTTGTTGCGATCTTATATCTTTTTTGTTTACGAGGAAAAATGGGAGAGCACAAGTTTGGACCCGAAAAAAAAAAAAATTTGAACATCCCAAATGGAAAAGCACAAATGCTGAGAGAGATAATTCCAAAAAGCAAAAAGTGGGTTGGTAAATATCCAACCACTTGAGAATTTGATTTTTTCTACTCCCCCTAATTTTTGGATCATTAGGCCACTTGCAAACTCAACATGCATGTGGCATGCACATCCACCACACTTAAAGCATGTTGGGATCAGTTAGAAGTCCCTTTCCTATAAAATTCCACCAAGCTATTATTAGGGGGTTGTACTAGTGGAATTTCCCTAACATGGATTTTGGGGTTCATTTGTAGTGCCTGAAATAATTCTCTATAGTTTTCGAATTTTTTTTGCACACATGAACTCTAAAATTTTCGTTTGGTGGCAATCTTATATCTATTTTGTTTACGAGGAAAAATGGGAGAGCACAAGTTTGGACCCAAAAAAAAAAAAAATTTGAACATCCCAAATTGAAATGCACAAATGCTGAGAGAGATAATTCCACAAAGCAAAAAGTGATTTTTAAGGATAGGCAAAAAGTGGGTTGGTAAATATCCAACCACTTGAGAATTTGATTTTTTCTAGTCCCCCTAATTTTTTGATCATTAGGCCACTTGCATCCTCAACATGCTTGTGGCATGCACATCCACCACACTTAAAGCATGTTGGGATCAGTTAGAAGTCCCTTTCTTATAAAATTCCACCAAGCTATTTTTAGGGGGTTGTACTAGTGGAATTTCCCAAACATGGATTTTGGGGCTCATTTTTAGTGCCTGAAATAATTATCTATGGTTATCGAAACTTTTTTGCACACATGAACTCTAAAATTTTCGTTTTGTTGCGATCTTATATCTATTTTGTTTACGAGGAAAAATGGGAGAGCACAACTTTGGACCCGAAAAAAAAAAAAAATTTGAACATCCCAAATGGAAATGCACAAATGCTGAGAGAGATAATTCCAAAAAGCAAAAAGTGATTTTTAAGGATAAGCAAAAAGTGGGTTGGTAAATATCCAACCACATGAGAATTGGACTTTTTCAACTCCCCCTAATTTTTGGATCATTAGGCCACTTGCATCCTCAACTTGCTTGTGGCATGCACATCAACCACACATAAAGCATGTTGGGATTAGTTAGAAGTCCCTTTCCTATAAAATTCCACCAAGCTATTATTAGGGGGTTGTACTAGTGGAATTTCCCAAACATGGATTTTGGGGCTCATTTTTAGTGCCTGAAATAATTCTCTATAGTTTTCGAATTTTTTTTGCACACATGAACTCTAAAATTTTCGTTTTGTTGCGATCTTATATCTTTTTTGTTTACGAGGAAAAATGGGAGAGCACAAGTTTGGACCCGAAAAAAAAAAAAATTTGAACATCCCAAATGGAAAAGCACAAATGCTGAGAGAGATAATTCCAAAAAGCAAAAAGTGGGTTGGTAAATATCCAACCACTTGAGAATTTGATTTTTTCTACTCCCCCTAATTTTTGGATCATTAGGCCACTTGCAAACTCAACATGCATGTGGCATGCACATCCACCACACTTAAAGCATGTTGGGATCAGTTAGAAGTCCCTTTCCTATAAAATTCCACCAAGCTATTATTAGGGGGTTGTACTAGTGGAATTTCCCTAACATGGATTTTGGGGTTCATTTGTAGTGCCTGAAATAATTCTCTATAGTTTTCGAATTTTTTTTGCACACATGAACTCTAAAATTTTCGTTTGGTGGCAATCTTATATCTATTTTGTTTACGAGGAAAAATGGGAGAGCACAAGTTTGGACCCAAAAAAAAAAAAAATTTGAACATCCCAAATTGAAATGCACAAATGCTGAGAGAGATAATTCCACAAAGCAAAAAGTGATTTTTAAGGATAGGCAAAAAGTGGGTTGGTAAATATCCAACCACTTGAGAATTTGATTTTTTCTAGTCCCCCTAATTTTTTGATCATTAGGCCACTTGCATCCTCAACATGCTTGTGGCATGCACATCCACCACACTTAAAGCATGTTGGGATCAGTTAGAAGTCCCTTTCTTATAAAATTCCACCAAGCTATTTTTAGGGGGTTGTACTAGTGGAATTTCCCAAACATGGATTTTGGGGCTCATTTTTAGTGCCTGAAATAATTATCTATGGTTATCGAAACTTTTTTGCACACATGAACTCTAAAATTTTCGTTTTGTTGCGATCTTATATCTATTTTGTTTACGAGGAAAAATGGGAGAGCACAACTTTGGACCCGAAAAAAAAAAAAAATTTGAACATCCCAAATGGAAATGCACAAATGCTGAGAGAGATAATTCCAAAAAGCAAAAAGTGATTTTTAAGGATAAGCAAAAAGTGGGTTGGTAAATATCCAACCACATGAGAATTGGACTTTTTCAACTCCCCCTAATTTTTGGATCATTAGGCCACTTGCATCCTCAACTTGCTTGTGGCATGCACATCAACCACACATAAAGCATGTTGGGATTAGTTAGAAGTCCCTTTCCTATAAAATTCCACCAAGCTATTATTAGGGGGTTGTACTAGTGGAATTTCCCAAACATGGATTTTGGGGCTCATTTTTAGTGCCTGAAATAATTCTCTATAGTTTTCGAATTTTTTTTGCACACATGAACTCTAAAATTTTCGTTTTGTTGCGATCTTATATCTTTTTTGTTTACGAGGAAAAATGGGAGAGCACAAGTTTGGACCCGAAAAAAAAAAAAATTTGAACATCCCAAATGGAAAAGCACAAATGCTGAGAGAGATAATTCCAAAAAGCAAAAAGTGGGTTGGTAAATATCCAACCACTTGAGAATTTGATTTTTTCTACTCCCCCTAATTTTTGGATCATTAGGCCACTTGCAAACTCAACATGCATGTGGCATGCACATCCACCACACTTAAAGCATGTTGGGATCAGTTAGAAGTCCCTTTCCTATAAAATTCCACCAAGCTATTATTAGGGGGTTGTACTAGTGGAATTTCCCTAACATGGATTTTGGGGTTCATTTGTAGTGCCTGAAATAATTCTCTATAGTTTTCGAATTTTTTTTGCACACATGAACTCTAAAATTTTCGTTTGGTGGCAATCTTATATCTATTTTGTTTACGAGGAAAAATGGGAGAGCACAAGTTTGGACCCAAAAAAAAAAAAAATTTGAACATCCCAAATTGAAATGCACAAATGCTGAGAGAGATAATTCCACAAAGCAAAAAGTGATTTTTAAGGATAGGCAAAAAGTGGGTTGGTAAATATCCAACCACTTGAGAATTTGATTTTTTCTAGTCCCCCTAATTTTTTGATCATTAGGCCACTTGCATCCTCAACATGCTTGTGGCATGCACATCCACCACACTTAAAGCATGTTGGGATCAGTTAGAAGTCCCTTTCTTATAAAATTCCACCAAGCTATTTTTAGGGGGTTGTACTAGTGGAATTTCCCAAACATGGATTTTGGGGCTCATTTTTAGTGCCTGAAATAATTATCTATGGTTATCGAAACTTTTTTGCACACATGAACTCTAAAATTTTCGTTTTGTTGCGATCTTATATCTATTTTGTTTACGAGGAAAAATGGGAGAGCACAACTTTGGACCCGAAAAAAAAAAAAAATTTGAACATCCCAAATGGAAATGCACAAATGCTGAGAGAGATAATTCCAAAAAGCAAAAAGTGATTTTTAAGGATAAGCAAAAAGTGGGTTGGTAAATATCCAACCACATGAGAATTGGACTTTTTCAACTCCCCCTAATTTTTGGATCATTAGGCCACTTGCATCCTCAACTTGCTTGTGGCATGCACATCAACCACACATAAAGCATGTTGGGATTAGTTAGAAGTCCCTTTCCTATAAAATTCCACCAAGCTATTATTAGGGGGTTGTACTAGTGGAATTTCCCAAACATGGATTTTGGGGCTCATTTTTAGTGCCTGAAATAATTCTCTATAGTTTTCGAATTTTTTTTGCACACATGAACTCTAAAATTTTCGTTTTGTTGCGATCTTATATCTTTTTTGTTTACGAGGAAAAATGGGAGAGCACAAGTTTGGACCCGAAAAAAAAAAAAATTTGAACATCCCAAATGGAAAAGCACAAATGCTGAGAGAGATAATTCCAAAAAGCAAAAAGTGGGTTGGTAAATATCCAACCACTTGAGAATTTGATTTTTTCTACTCCCCCTAATTTTTGGATCATTAGGCCACTTGCAAACTCAACATGCATGTGGCATGCACATCCACCACACTTAAAGCATGTTGGGATCAGTTAGAAGTCCCTTTCCTATAAAATTCCACCAAGCTATTATTAGGGGGTTGTACTAGTGGAATTTCCCTAACATGGATTTTGGGGTTCATTTGTAGTGCCTGAAATAATTCTCTATAGTTTTCGAATTTTTTTTGCACACATGAACTCTAAAATTTTCGTTTGGTGGCAATCTTATATCTATTTTGTTTACGAGGAAAAATGGGAGAGCACAAGTTTGGACCCAAAAAAAAAAAAAATTTGAACATCCCAAATTGAAATGCACAAATGCTGAGAGAGATAATTCCACAAAGCAAAAAGTGATTTTTAAGGATAGGCAAAAAGTGGGTTGGTAAATATCCAACCACTTGAGAATTTGATTTTTTCTAGTCCCCCTAATTTTTTGATCATTAGGCCACTTGCATCCTCAACATGCTTGTGGCATGCACATCCACCACACTTAAAGCATGTTGGGATCAGTTAGAAGTCCCTTTCTTATAAAATTCCACCAAGCTATTTTTAGGGGGTTGTACTAGTGGAATTTCCCAAACATGGATTTTGGGGCTCATTTTTAGTGCCTGAAATAATTATCTATGGTTATCGAAACTTTTTTGCACACATGAACTCTAAAATTTTCGTTTTGTTGCGATCTTATATCTATTTTGTTTACGAGGAAAAATGGGAGAGCACAACTTTGGACCCGAAAAAAAAAAAAAATTTGAACATCCCAAATGGAAATGCACAAATGCTGAGAGAGATAATTCCAAAAAGCAAAAAGTGATTTTTAAGGATAAGCAAAAAGTGGGTTGGTAAATATCCAACCACATGAGAATTGGACTTTTTCAACTCCCCCTAATTTTTGGATCATTAGGCCACTTGCATCCTCAACTTGCTTGTGGCATGCACATCAACCACACATAAAGCATGTTGGGATTAGTTAGAAGTCCCTTTCCTATAAAATTCCACCAAGCTATTATTAGGGGGTTGTACTAGTGGAATTTCCCAAACATGGATTTTGGGGCTCATTTTTAGTGCCTGAAATAATTCTCTATAGTTTTCGAATTTTTTTTGCACACATGAACTCTAAAATTTTCGTTTTGTTGCGATCTTATATCTTTTTTGTTTACGAGGAAAAATGGGAGAGCACAAGTTTGGACCCGAAAAAAAAAAAAATTTGAACATCCCAAATGGAAAAGCACAAATGCTGAGAGAGATAATTCCAAAAAGCAAAAAGTGGGTTGGTAAATATCCAACCACTTGAGAATTTGATTTTTTCTACTCCCCCTAATTTTTGGATCATTAGGCCACTTGCAAACTCAACATGCATGTGGCATGCACATCCACCACACTTAAAGCATGTTGGGATCAGTTAGAAGTCCCTTTCCTATAAAATTCCACCAAGCTATTATTAGGGGGTTGTACTAGTGGAATTTCCCTAACATGGATTTTGGGGTTCATTTGTAGTGCCTGAAATAATTCTCTATAGTTTTCGAATTTTTTTTGCACACATGAACTCTAAAATTTTCGTTTGGTGGCAATCTTATATCTATTTTGTTTACGAGGAAAAATGGGAGAGCACAAGTTTGGACCCAAAAAAAAAAAAAATTTGAACATCCCAAATTGAAATGCACAAATGCTGAGAGAGATAATTCCACAAAGCAAAAAGTGATTTTTAAGGATAGGCAAAAAGTGGGTTGGTAAATATCCAACCACTTGAGAATTTGATTTTTTCTAGTCCCCCTAATTTTTTGATCATTAGGCCACTTGCATCCTCAACATGCTTGTGGCATGCACATCCACCACACTTAAAGCATGTTGGGATCAGTTAGAAGTCCCTTTCTTATAAAATTCCACCAAGCTATTTTTAGGGGGTTGTACTAGTGGAATTTCCCAAACATGGATTTTGGGGCTCATTTTTAGTGCCTGAAATAATTATCTATGGTTATCGAAACTTTTTTGCACACATGAACTCTAAAATTTTCGTTTTGTTGCGATCTTATATCTATTTTGTTTACGAGGAAAAATGGGAGAGCACAACTTTGGACCCGAAAAAAAAAAAAAATTTGAACATCCCAAATGGAAATGCACAAATGCTGAGAGAGATAATTCCAAAAAGCAAAAAGTGATTTTTAAGGATAAGCAAAAAGTGGGTTGGTAAATATCCAACCACATGAGAATTGGACTTTTTCAACTCCCCCTAATTTTTGGATCATTAGGCCACTTGCATCCTCAACTTGCTTGTGGCATGCACATCAACCACACATAAAGCATGTTGGGATTAGTTAGAAGTCCCTTTCCTATAAAATTCCACCAAGCTATTATTAGGGGGTTGTACTAGTGGAATTTCCCAAACATGGATTTTGGGGCTCATTTTTAGTGCCTGAAATAATTCTCTATAGTTTTCGAATTTTTTTTGCACACATGAACTCTAAAATTTTCGTTTTGTTGCGATCTTATATCTTTTTTGTTTACGAGGAAAAATGGGAGAGCACAAGTTTGGACCCGAAAAAAAAAAAAATTTGAACATCCCAAATGGAAAAGCACAAATGCTGAGAGAGATAATTCCAAAAAGCAAAAAGTGGGTTGGTAAATATCCAACCACTTGAGAATTTGATTTTTTCTACTCCCCCTAATTTTTGGATCATTAGGCCACTTGCAAACTCAACATGCATGTGGCATGCACATCCACCACACTTAAAGCATGTTGGGATCAGTTAGAAGTCCCTTTCCTATAAAATTCCACCAAGCTATTATTAGGGGGTTGTACTAGTGGAATTTCCCTAACATGGATTTTGGGGTTCATTTGTAGTGCCTAAAATAATTCTCTATAGTTTTCGAATTTTTTTTGCACACATGAACTCTAAAATTTTCGTTTGGTGGCAATCTTATATCTATTTTGTTTACGAGGAAAAATGGGAGAGCACAAGTTTGGACCCAAAAAAAAAAAAAATTTGAACATCCCAAATTGAAATGCACAAATGCTGAGAGAGATAATTCCACAAAGCAAAAAGTGATTTTTAAGGATAGGCAAAAAGTGGGTTGGTAAATATCCAACCACTTGAGAATTTGATTTTTTCTAGTCCCCCTAATTTTTTGATCATTAGGCCACTTGCATCCTCAACATGCTTGTGGCATGCACATCCACCACACTTAAAGCATGTTGGGATCAGTTAGAAGTCCCTTTCTTATAAAATTCCACCAAGCTATTTTTAGGGGGTTGTACTAGTGGAATTTCCCAAACATGGATTTTGGGGCTCATTTTTAGTGCCTGAAATAATTATCTATGGTTATCGAAACTTTTTTGCACACATGAACTCTAAAATTTTCGTTTTGTTGCGATCTTATATCTATTTTGTTTACGAGGAAAAATGGGAGAGCACAACTTTGGACCCGAAAAAAAAAAAAAATTTGAACATCCCAAATGGAAATGCACAAATGCTGAGAGAGATAATTCCAAAAAGCAAAAAGTGATTTTTAAGGATAAGCAAAAAGTGGGTTGGTAAATATCCAACCACATGAGAATTGGACTTTTTCAACTCCCCCTAATTTTTGGATCATTAGGCCACTTGCATCCTCAACTTGCTTGTGGCATGCACATCAACCACACATAAAGCATGTTGGGATTAGTTAGAAGTCCCTTTCCTATAAAATTCCACCAAGCTATTATTAGGGGGTTGTACTAGTGGAATTTCCCAAACATGGATTTTGGGGCTCATTTTTAGTGCCTGAAATAATTCTCTATAGTTTTCGAATTTTTTTTGCACACATGAACTCTAAAATTTTCGTTTTGTTGCGATCTTATATCTTTTTTGTTTACGAGGAAAAATGGGAGAGCACAAGTTTGGACCCGAAAAAAAAAAAAATTTGAACATCCCAAATGGAAAAGCACAAATGCTGAGAGAGATAATTCCAAAAAGCAAAAAGTGGGTTGGTAAATATCCAACCACTTGAGAATTTGATTTTTTCTACTCCCCCTAATTTTTGGATCATTAGGCCACTTGCAAACTCAACATGCATGTGGCATGCACATCCACCACACTTAAAGCATGTTGGGATCAGTTAGAAGTCCCTTTCCTATAAAATTCCACCAAGCTATTATTAGGGGGTTGTACTAGTGGAATTTCCCTAACATGGATTTTGGGGTTCATTTGTAGTGCCTGAAATAATTCTCTATAGTTTTCGAATTTTTTTTGCACACATGAACTCTAAAATTTTCGTTTGGTGGCAATCTTATATCTATTTTGTTTACGAGGAAAAATGGGAGAGCACAAGTTTGGACCCAAAAAAAAAAAAAATTTGAACATCCCAAATTGAAATGCACAAATGCTGAGAGAGATAATTCCACAAAGCAAAAAGTGATTTTTAAGGATAGGCAAAAAGTGGGTTGGTAAATATCCAACCACTTGAGAATTTGATTTTTTCTAGTCCCCCTAATTTTTTGATCATTAGGCCACTTGCATCCTCAACATGCTTGTGGCATGCACATCCACCACACTTAAAGCATGTTGGGATCAGTTAGAAGTCCCTTTCTTATAAAATTCCACCAAGCTATTTTTAGGGGGTTGTACTAGTGGAATTTCCCAAACATGGATTTTGGGGCTCATTTTTAGTGCCTGAAATAATTATCTATGGTTATCGAAACTTTTTTGCACACATGAACTCTAAAATTTTCGTTTTGTTGCGATCTTATATCTATTTTGTTTACGAGGAAAAATGGGAGAGCACAACTTTGGACCCGAAAAAAAAAAAAAATTTGAACATCCCAAATGGAAATGCACAAATGCTGAGAGAGATAATTCCAAAAAGCAAAAAGTGATTTTTAAGGATAAGCAAAAAGTGGGTTGGTAAATATCCAACCACATGAGAATTGGACTTTTTCAACTCCCCCTAATTTTTGGATCATTAGGCCACTTGCATCCTCAACTTGCTTGTGGCATGCACATCAACCACACATAAAGCATGTTGGGATTAGTTAGAAGTCCCTTTCCTATAAAATTCCACCAAGCTATTATTAGGGGGTTGTACTAGTGGAATTTCCCAAACATGGATTTTGGGGCTCATTTTTAGTGCCTGAAATAATTCTCTATAGTTTTCGAATTTTTTTTGCACACATGAACTCTAAAATTTTCGTTTTGTTGCGATCTTATATCTTTTTTGTTTACGAGGAAAAATGGGAGAGCACAAGTTTGGACCCGAAAAAAAAAAAAATTTGAACATCCCAAATGGAAAAGCACAAATGCTGAGAGAGATAATTCCAAAAAGCAAAAAGTGGGTTGGTAAATATCCAACCACTTGAGAATTTGATTTTTTCTACTCCCCCTAATTTTTGGATCATTAGGCCACTTGCAAACTCAACATGCATGTGGCATGCACATCCACCACACTTAAAGCATGTTGGGATCAGTTAGAAGTCCCTTTCCTATAAAATTCCACCAAGCTATTATTAGGGGGTTGTACTAGTGGAATTTCCCTAACATGGATTTTGGGGTTCATTTGTAGTGCCTGAAATAATTCTCTATAGTTTTCGAATTTTTTTTGCACACATGAACTCTAAAATTTTCGTTTGGTGGCAATCTTATATCTATTCTGTTTACGAGGAAAAATGGGAGAGCACAAGTTTGGACCCAAAAAAAAAAAAAATTTGAACATCCCAAATTGAAATGCACAAATGCTGAGAGAGATAATTCCACAAAGCAAAAAGTGATTTTTAAGGATAGGCAAAAAGTGGGTTGGTAAATATCCAACCACTTGAGAATTTGATTTTTTCTAGTCCCCCTAATTTTTTGATCATTAGGCCACTTGCATCCTCAACATGCTTGTGGCATGCACATCCACCACACTTAAAGCATGTTGGGATCAGTTAGAAGTCCCTTTCTTATAAAATTCCACCAAGCTATTTTTAGGGGG
Organism: Aristolochia californica; assembly: GCF_029961685.1. NCBI lineage: Eukaryota > Viridiplantae > Streptophyta > Magnoliopsida > Piperales > Aristolochiaceae > Aristolochia > Aristolochia californica. The sequence goes on along the minus strand of NW_027182257.1, from coordinate 19,927,934 downwards.
TTGTACTAGTGGAATTTCCCAAACATGGATTTTGGGGCTCATTTTTAGTGCCTGAAATAATTATCTATGGTTATCGAAACTTTTTTGCACACATGAACTCTAAAATTTTCGTTTTGTTGCGATCTTATATCTATTTTGTTTACGAGGAAAAATGGGAGAGCACAACTTTGGACCCGAAAAAAAAAAAAAATTTGAACATCCCAAATGGAAATGCACAAATGCTGAGAGAGATAATTCCAAAAAGCAAAAAGTGATTTTTAAGGATAAGCAAAAAGTGGGTTGGTAAATATCCAACCACATGAGAATTGGACTTTTTCAACTCCCCCTAATTTTTGGATCATTAGGCCACTTGCATCCTCAACTTGCTTGTGGCATGCACATCAACCACACATAAAGCATGTTGGGATTAGTTAGAAGTCCCTTTCCTATAAAATTCCACCAAGCTATTATTAGGGGGTTGTACTAGTGGAATTTCCCAAACATGGATTTTGGGGCTCATTTTTAGTGCCTGAAATAATTCTCTATAGTTTTCGAATTTTTTTTGCACACATGAACTCTAAAATTTTCGTTTTGTTGCGATCTTATATCTTTTTTGTTTACGAGGAAAAATGGGAGAGCACAAGTTTGGACCCGAAAAAAAAAAAAATTTGAACATCCCAAATGGAAAAGCACAAATGCTGAGAGAGATAATTCCAAAAAGCAAAAAGTGGGTTGGTAAATATCCAACCACTTGAGAATTTGATTTTTTCTACTCCCCCTAATTTTTGGATCATTAGGCCACTTGCAAACTCAACATGCATGTGGCATGCACATCCACCACACTTAAAGCATGTTGGGATCAGTTAGAAGTCCCTTTCCTATAAAATTCCACCAAGCTATTATTAGGGGGTTGTACTAGTGGAATTTCCCTAACATGGATTTTGGGGTTCATTTGTAGTGCCTGAAATAATTCTCTATAGTTTTCGAATTTTTTTTGCACACATGAACTCTAAAATTTTCGTTTGGTGGCAATCTTATATCTATTTTGTTTACGAGGAAAAATGGGAGAGCACAAGTTTGGACCCAAAAAAAAAAAAAAATTTGAACATCCCAAATTGAAATGCACAAATGCTGAGAGAGATAATTCCACAAAGCAAAAAGTGATTTTTAAGGATAGGCAAAAAGTGGGTTGGTAAATATCCAACCACTTGAGAATTTGATTTTTTCTAGTCCCCCTAATTTTTTGATCATTAGGCCACTTGCATCCTCAACATGCTTGTGGCATGCACATCCACCACACTTAAAGCATGTTGGGATCAGTTAGAAGTCCCTTTCTTATAAAATTCCACCAAGCTATTTTTAGGGGGTTGTACTAGTGGAATTTCCCAAACATGGATTTTGGGGCTCATTTTTAGTGCCTGAAATAATTATCTATGGTTATCGAAACTTTTTTGCACACATGAACTCTAAAATTTTCGTTTTGTTGCGATCTTATATCTATTTTGTTTACGAGGAAAAATGGGAGAGCACAACTTTGGACCCGAAAAAAAAAAAAAATTTGAACATCCCAAATGGAAATGCACAAATGCTGAGAGAGATAATTCCAAAAAGCAAAAAGTGATTTTTAAGGATAAGCAAAAAGTGGGTTGGTAAATATCCAACCACATGAGAATTGGACTTTTTCAACTCCCCCTAATTTTTGGATCATTAGGCCACTTGCATCCTCAACTTGCTTGTGGCATGCACATCAACCACACATAAAGCATGTTGGGATTAGTTAGAAGTCCCTTTCCTATAAAATTCCACCAAGCTATTATTAGGGGGTTGTACTAGTGGAATTTCCCAAACATGGATTTTGGGGCTCATTTTTAGTGCCTGAAATAATTCTCTATAGTTTTCGAATTTTTTTTGCACACATGAACTCTAAAATTTTCGTTTTGTTGCGATCTTATATCTTTTTTGTTTACGAGGAAAAATGGGAGAGCACAAGTTTGGACCCGAAAAAAAAAAAAATTTGAACATCCCAAATGGAAAAGCACAAATGCTGAGAGAGATAATTCCAAAAAGCAAAAAGTGGGTTGGTAAATATCCAACCACTTGAGAATTTGATTTTTTCTACTCCCCCTAATTTTTGGATCATTAGGCCACTTGCAAACTCAACATGCATGTGGCATGCACATCCACCACACTTAAAGCATGTTGGGATCAGTTAGAAGTCCCTTTCCTATAAAATTCCACCAAGCTATTATTAGGGGGTTGTACTAGTGGAATTTCCCTAACATGGATTTTGGGGTTCATTTGTAGTGCCTGAAATAATTCTCTATAGTTTTCGAATTTTTTTTGCACACATGAACTCTAAAATTTTCGTTTGGTGGCAATCTTATATCTATTCTGTTTACGAGGAAAAATGGGAGAGCACAAGTTTGGACCCAAAAAAAAAAAAAATTTGAACATCCCAAATTGAAATGCACAAATGCTGAGAGAGATAATTCCACAAAGCAAAAAGTGATTTTTAAGGATAGGCAAAAAGTGGGTTGGTAAATATCCAACCACTTGAGAATTTGATTTTTTCTAGTCCCCCTAATTTTTTGATCATTAGGCCACTTGCATCCTCAACATGCTTGTGGCATGCACATCCACCACACTTAAAGCATGTTGGGATCAGTTAGAAGTCCCTTTCTTATAAAATTCCACCAAGCTATTTTTAGGGGGTTGTACTAGTGGAATTTCCCAAACATGGATTTTGGGGCTCATTTTTAGTGCCTGAAATAATTATCTATGGTTATCGAAACTTTTTTGCACACATGAACTCTAAAATTTTCGTTTTGTTGCGATCTTATATCTATTTTGTTTACGAGGAAAAATGGGAGAGCACAACTTTGGACCCGAAAAAAAAAAAAAATTTGAACATCCCAAATGGAAATGCACAAATGCTGAGAGAGATAATTCCAAAAAGCAAAAAGTGATTTTTAAGGATAAGCAAAAAGTGGGTTGGTAAATATCCAACCACATGAGAATTGGACTTTTTCAACTCCCCCTAATTTTTGGATCATTAGGCCACTTGCATCCTCAACTTGCTTGTGGCATGCACATCAACCACACATAAAGCATGTTGGGATTAGTTAGAAGTCCCTTTCCTATAAAATTCCACCAAGCTATTATTAGGGGGTTGTACTAGTGGAATTTCCCAAACATGGATTTTGGGGCTCATTTTTAGTGCCTGAAATAATTCTCTATAGTTTTCGAATTTTTTTTGCACACATGAACTCTAAAATTTTCGTTTTGTTGCGATCTTATATCTTTTTTGTTTACGAGGAAAAATGGGAGAGCACAAGTTTGGACCCGAAAAAAAAAAAAATTTGAACATCCCAAATGGAAAAGCACAAATGCTGAGAGAGATAATTCCAAAAAGCAAAAAGTGGGTTGGTAAATATCCAACCACTTGAGAATTTGATTTTTTCTACTCCCCCTAATTTTTGGATCATTAGGCCACTTGCAAACTCAACATGCATGTGGCATGCACATCCACCACACTTAAAGCATGTTGGGATCAGTTAGAAGTCCCTTTCCTATAAAATTCCACCAAGCTATTATTAGGGGGTTGTACTAGTGGAATTTCCCTAACATGGATTTTGGGGTTCATTTGTAGTGCCTGAAATAATTCTCTATAGTTTTCGAATTTTTTTTGCACACATGAACTCTAAAATTTTCGTTTGGTGGCAATCTTATATCTATTTTGTTTACGAGGAAAAATGGGAGAGCACAAGTTTGGACCCAAAAAAAAAAAAAAATTTGAACATCCCAAATTGAAATGCACAAATGCTGAGAGAGATAATTCCACAAAGCAAAAAGTGATTTTTAAGGATAGGCAAAAAGTGGGTTGGTAAATATCCAACCACTTGAGAATTTGATTTTTTCTAGTCCCCCTAATTTTTTGATCATTAGGCCACTTGCATCCTCAACATGCTTGTGGCATGCACATCCACCACACTTAAAGCATGTTGGGATCAGTTAGAAGTCCCTTTCTTATAAAATTCCACCAAGCTATTTTTAGGGGGTTGTACTAGTGGAATTTCCCAAACATGGATTTTGGGGCTCATTTTTAGTGCCTGAAATAATTATCTATGGTTATCGAAACTTTTTTGCACACATGAACTCTAAAATTTTCGTTTTGTTGCGATCTTATATCTATTTTGTTTACGAGGAAAAATGGGAGAGCACAACTTTGGACCCGAAAAAAAAAAAAAATTTGAACATCCCAAATGGAAATGCACAAATGCTGAGAGAGATAATTCCAAAAAGCAAAAAGTGATTTTTAAGGATAAGCAAAAAGTGGGTTGGTAAATATCCAACCACATGAGAATTGGACTTTTTCAACTCCCCCTAATTTTTGGATCATTAGGCCACTTGCATCCTCAACTTGCTTGTGGCATGCACATCAACCACACATAAAGCATGTTGGGATTAGTTAGAAGTCCCTTTCCTATAAAATTCCACCAAGCTATTATTAGGGGGTTGTACTAGTGGAATTTCCCAAACATGGATTTTGGGGCTCATTTTTAGTGCCTGAAATAATTCTCTATAGTTTTCGAATTTTTTTTGCACACATGAACTCTAAAATTTTCGTTTTGTTGCGATCTTATATCTTTTTTGTTTACGAGGAAAAATGGGAGAGCACAAGTTTGGACCCGAAAAAAAAAAAAATTTGAACATCCCAAATGGAAAAGCACAAATGCTGAGAGAGATAATTCCAAAAAGCAAAAAGTGGGTTGGTAAATATCCAACCACTTGAGAATTTGATTTTTTCTACTCCCCCTAATTTTTGGATCATTAGGCCACTTGCAAACTCAACATGCATGTGGCATGCACATCCACCACACTTAAAGCATGTTGGGATCAGTTAGAAGTCCCTTTCCTATAAAATTCCACCAAGCTATTATTAGGGGGTTGTACTAGTGGAATTTCCCTAACATGGATTTTGGGGTTCATTTGTAGTGCCTGAAATAATTCTCTATAGTTTTCGAATTTTTTTTGCACACATGAACTCTAAAATTTTCGTTTGGTGGCAATCTTATATCTATTTTGTTTACGAGGAAAAATGGGAGAGCACAAGTTTGGACCCAAAAAAAAAAAAAAATTTGAACATCCCAAATTGAAATGCACAAATGCTGAGAGAGATAATTCCACAAAGCAAAAAGTGATTTTTAAGGATAGGCAAAAAGTGGGTTGGTAAATATCCAACCACTTGAGAATTTGATTTTTTCTAGTCCCCCTAATTTTTTGATCATTAGGCCACTTGCATCCTCAACATGCTTGTGGCATGCACATCCACCACACTTAAAGCATGTTGGGATCAGTTAGAAGTCCCTTTCTTATAAAATTCCACCAAGCTATTTTTAGGGGGTTGTACTAGTGGAATTTCCCAAACATGGATTTTGGGGCTCATTTTTAGTGCCTGAAATAATTATCTATGGTTATCGAAACTTTTTTGCACACATGAACTCTAAAATTTTCGTTTTGTTGCGATCTTATATCTATTTTGTTTACGAGGAAAAATGGGAGAGCACAACTTTGGACCCGAAAAAAAAAAAAAATTTGAACATCCCAAATGGAAATGCACAAATGCTGAGAGAGATAATTCCAAAAAGCAAAAAGTGATTTTTAAGGATAAGCAAAAAGTGGGTTGGTAAATATCCAACCACATGAGAATTGGACTTTTTCAACTCCCCCTAATTTTTGGATCATTAGGCCACTTGCATCCTCAACTTGCTTGTGGCATGCACATCAACCACACATAAAGCATGTTGGGATTAGTTAGAAGTCCCTTTCCTATAAAATTCCACCAAGCTATTATTAGGGGGTTGTACTAGTGGAATTTCCCAAACATGGATTTTGGGGCTCATTTTTAGTGCCTGAAATAATTCTCTATAGTTTTCGAATTTTTTTTGCACACATGAACTCTAAAATTTTCGTTTTGTTGCGATCTTATATCTTTTTTGTTTACGAGGAAAAATGGGAGAGCACAAGTTTGGACCCGAAAAAAAAAAAAATTTGAACATCCCAAATGGAAAAGCACAAATGCTGAGAGAGATAATTCCAAAAAGCAAAAAGTGGGTTGGTAAATATCCAACCACTTGAGAATTTGATTTTTTCTACTCCCCCTAATTTTTGGATCATTAGGCCACTTGCAAACTCAACATGCATGTGGCATGCACATCCACCACACTTAAAGCATGTTGGGATCAGTTAGAAGTCCCTTTCCTATAAAATTCCACCAAGCTATTATTAGGGGGTTGTACTAGTGGAATTTCCCTAACATGGATTTTGGGGTTCATTTGTAGTGCCTGAAATAATTCTCTATAGTTTTCGAATTTTTTTTGCACACATGAACTCTAAAATTTTCGTTTGGTGGCAATCTTATATCTATTTTGTTTACGAGGAAAAATGGGAGAGCACAAGTTTGGACCCAAAAAAAAAAAAAAATTTGAACATCCCAAATTGAAATGCACAAATGCTGAGAGAGATAATTCCACAAAGCAAAAAGTGATTTTTAAGGATAGGCAAAAAGTGGGTTGGTAAATATCCAACCACTTGAGAATTTGATTTTTTCTAGTCCCCCTAATTTTTTGATCATTAGGCCACTTGCATCCTCAACATGCTTGTGGCATGCACATCCACCACACTTAAAGCATGTTGGGATCAGTTAGAAGTCCCTTTCTTATAAAATTCCACCAAGCTATTTTTAGGGGGTTGTACTAGTGGAATTTCCCAAACATGGATTTTGGGGCTCATTTTTAGTGCCTGAAATAATTATCTATGGTTATCGAAACTTTTTTGCACACATGAACTCTAAAATTTTCGTTTTGTTGCGATCTTATATCTATTTTGTTTACGAGGAAAAATGGGAGAGCACAACTTTGGACCCGAAAAAAAAAAAAAATTTGAACATCCCAAATGGAAATGCACAAATGCTGAGAGAGATAATTCCAAAAAGCAAAAAGTGATTTTTAAGGATAAGCAAAAAGTGGGTTGGTAAATATCCAACCACATGAGAATTGGACTTTTTCAACTCCCCCTAATTTTTGGATCATTAGGCCACTTGCATCCTCAACTTGCTTGTGGCATGCACATCAACCACACATAAAGCATGTTGGGATTAGTTAGAAGTCCCTTTCCTATAAAATTCCACCAAGCTATTATTAGGGGGTTGTACTAGTGGAATTTCCCAAACATGGATTTTGGGGCTCATTTTTAGTGCCTGAAATAATTCTCTATAGTTTTCGAATTTTTTTTGCACACATGAACTCTAAAATTTTCGTTTTGTTGCGATCTTATATCTTTTTTGTTTACGAGGAAAAATGGGAGAGCACAAGTTTGGACCCGAAAAAAAAAAAATTTGAACATCCCAAATGGAAAAGCACAAATGCTGAGAGAGATAATTCCAAAAAGCAAAAAGTGGGTTGGTAAATATCCAACCACTTGAGAATTTGATTTTTTCTACTCCCCCTAATTTTTGGATCATTAGGCCACTTGCAAACTCAACATGCATGTGGCATGCACATCCACCACACTTAAAGCATGTTGGGATCAGTTAGAAGTCCCTTTCCTATAAAATTCCACCAAGCTATTATTAGGGGGTTGTACTAGTGGAATTTCCCTAACATGGATTTTGGGGTTCATTTGTAGTGCCTGAAATAATTCTCTATAGTTTTCGAATTTTTTTTGCACACATGAACTCTAAAATTTTCGTTTGGTGGCAATCTTATATCTATTTTGTTTACGAGGAAAAATGGGAGAGCACAAGTTTGGACCCAAAAAAAAAAAAAATTTGAACATCCCAAATTGAAATGCACAAATGCTGAGAGAGATAATTCCACAAAGCAAAAAGTGATTTTTAAGGATAGGCAAAAAGTGGGTTGGTAAATATCCAACCACTTGAGAATTTGATTTTTTCTAGTCCCCCTAATTTTTTGATCATTAGGCCACTTGCATCCTCAACATGCTTGTGGCATGCACATCCACCACACTTAAAGCATGTTGGGATCAGTTAGAAGTCCCTTTCTTATAAAATTCCACCAAGCTATTTTTAGGGGGTTGTACTAGTGGAATTTCCCAAACATGGATTTTGGGGCTCATTTTTAGTGCCTGAAATAATTATCTATGGTTATCGAAACTTTTTTGCACACATGAACTCTAAAATTTTCGTTTTGTTGCGATCTTATATCTATTTTGTTTACGAGGAAAAATGGGAGAGCACAACTTTGGACCCGAAAAAAAAAAAAAATTTGAACATCCCAAATGGAAATGCACAAATGCTGAGAGAGATAATTCCAAAAAGCAAAAAGTGATTTTTAAGGATAAGCAAAAAGTGGGTTGGTAAATATCCAACCACATGAGAATTGGACTTTTTCAACTCCCCCTAATTTTTGGATCATTAGGCCACTTGCATCCTCAACTTGCTTGTGGCATGCACATCAACCACACATAAAGCATGTTGGGATTAGTTAGAAGTCCCTTTCCTATAAAATTCCACCAAGCTATTATTAGGGGGTTGTACTAGTGGAATTTCCCAAACATGGATTTTGGGGCTCATTTTTAGTGCCTGAAATAATTCTCTATAGTTTTCGAATTTTTTTTGCACACATGAACTCTAAAATTTTCGTTTTGTTGCGATCTTATATCTTTTTTGTTTACGAGGAAAAATGGGAGAGCACAAGTTTGGACCCGAAAAAAAAAAGAATTTGAACATCCCAAATGGAAAAGCACAAATGCTGAGAGAGATAATTCCAAAAAGCAAAAAGTGGGTTGGTAAATATCCAACCACTTGAGAATTTGATTTTTTCTACTCCCCCTAATTTTTGGATCATTAGGCCACTTGCAAACTCAACATGCATGTGGCATGCACATCCACCACACTTAAAGCATGTTGGGATCAGTTAGAAGTCCCTTTCCTATAAAATTCCACCAAGCTATTATTAGGGGGTTGTACTAGTGGAATTTCCCTAACATGGATTTTGGGGTTCATTTGTAGTGCCTGAAATAATTCTCTATAGTTTTCGAATTTTTTTTGCACACATGAACTCTAAAATTTTCGTTTGGTGGCAATCTTATATCTATTTTGTTTACGAGGAAAAATGGGAGAGCACAAGTTTGGACCCAAAAAAAAAAAAAATTTGAACATCCCAAATTGAAATGCACAAATGCTGAGAGAGATAATTCCACAAAGCAAAAAGTGATTTTTAAGGATAGGCAAAAAGTGGGTTGGTAAATATCCAACCACTTGAGAATTTGATTTTTTCTAGTCCCCCTAATTTTTTGATCATTAGGCCACTTGCATCCTCAACATGCTTGTGGCATGCACATCCACCACACTTAAAGCATGTTGGGATCAGTTAGAAGTCCCTTTCTTATAAAATTCCACCAAGCTATTTTTAGGGGGTTGTACTAGTGGAATTTCCCAAACATGGATTTTGGGGCTCATTTTTAGTGCCTGAAATAATTATCTATGGTTATCGAAACTTTTTTGCACACATGAACTCTAAAATTTTCGTTTTGTTGCGATCTTATATCTATTTTGTTTACGAGGAAAAATGGGAGAGCACAACTTTGGACCCGAAAAAAAAAAAAAATTTGAACATCCCAAATGGAAATGCACAAATGCTGAGAGAGATAATTCCAAAAAGCAAAAAGTGATTTTTAAGGATAAGCAAAAAGTGGGTTGGTAAATATCCAACCACATGAGAATTGGACTTTTTCAACTCCCCCTAATTTTTGGATCATTAGGCCACTTGCATCCTCAACTTGCTTGTGGCATGCACATCAACCACACATAAAGCATGTTGGGATTAGTTAGAAGTCCCTTTCCTATAAAATTCCACCAAGCTATTATTAGGGGGTTGTACTAGTGGAATTTCCCAAACATGGATTTTGGGGCTCATTTTTAGTGCCTGAAATAATTCTCTATAGTTTTCGAATTTTTTTTGCACACATGAACTCTAAAATTTTCGTTTTGTTGCGATCTTATATCTTTTTTGTTTACGAGGAAAAATGGGAGAGCACAAGTTTGGACCCGAAAAAAAAAAGAATTTGAACATCCCAAATGGAAAAGCACAAATGCTGAGAGAGATAATTCCAAAAAGCAAAAAGTGGGTTGGTAAATATCCAACCACTTGAGAATTTGATTTTTTCTACTCCCCCTAATTTTTGGATCATTAGGCCACTTGCAAACTCAACATGCATGTGGCATGCACATCCACCACACTTAAAGCATGTTGGGATCAGTTAGAAGCCCCTTTCCTATAAAATTCCACCAAGCTATTATTAGGGGGTTGTACTAGTGGAATTTCCCTAACATGGATTTTGGGGTTCATTTGTAGTGCCTGAAATAATTCTCTATAGTTTTCGAATTTTTTTTGCACACATGAACTCTAAAATTTTCGTTTGGTGGCAATCTTATATCTATTTTGTTTACGAGGAAAAATGGGAGAGCACAAGTTTGGACCCAAAAAAAAAAAAAATTTGAACATCCCAAATTGAAATGCACAAATGCTGAGAGAGATAATTCCACAAAGCAAAAAGTGATTTTTAAGGATAGGCAAAAAGTGGGTTGGTAAATATCCAACCACTTGAGAATTTGATTTTTTCTAGTCCCCCTAATTTTTTGATCATTAGGCCACTTGCATCCTCAACATGCTTGTGGCATGCACATCCACCACACTTAAAGCATGTTGGGATCAGTTAGAAGTCCCTTTCTTATAAAATTCCACCAAGCTATTTTTAGGGGGTTGTACTAGTGGAATTTCCCAAACATGGATTTTGGGGCTCATTTTTAGTGCCTGAAATAATTATCTATGGTTATCGAAACTTTTTTGCACACATGAACTCTAAAATTTTCGTTTTGTTGCGATCTTATATCTATTTTGTTTACGAGGAAAAATGGGAGAGCACAACTTTGGACCCGAAAAAAAAAAAAAATTTGAACATCCCAAATGGAAATGCACAAATGCTGAGAGAGATAATTCCAAAAAGCAAAAAGTGATTTTTAAGGATAAGCAAAAAGTGGGTTGGTAAATATCCAACCACATGAGAATTGGACTTTTTCAACTCCCCCTAATTTTTGGATCATTAGGCCACTTGCATCCTCAACTTGCTTGTGGCATGCACATCAACCACACATAAAGCATGTTGGGATTAGTTAGAAGTCCCTTTCCTATAAAATTCCACCAAGCTATTATTAGGGGGTTGTACTAGTGGAATTTCCCAAACATGGATTTTGGGGCTCATTTTTAGTGCCTGAAATAATTCTCTATAGTTTTCGAATTTTTTTTGCACACATGAACTCTAAAATTTTCGTTTTGTTGCGATCTTATATCTTTTTTGTTTACGAGGAAAAATGGGAGAGCACAAGTTTGGACCCGAAAAAAAAAAGAATTTGAACATCCCAAATGGAAAAGCACAAATGCTGAGAGAGATAATTCCAAAAAGCAAAAAGTGGGTTGGTAAATATCCAACCACTTGAGAATTTGATTTTTTCTACTCCCCCTAATTTTTGGATCATTAGGCCACTTGCAAACTCAACATGCATGTGGCATGCACATCCACCACACTTAAAGCATGTTGGGATCAGTTAGAAGTCCCTTTCCTATAAAATTCCACCAAGCTATTATTAGGGGGTTGTACTAGTGGAATTTCCCTAACATGGATTTTGGGGTTCATTTGTAGTGCCTGAAATAATTCTCTATAGTTTTCGAATTTTTTTTGCACACATGAACTCTAAAATTTTCGTTTGGTGGCAATCTTATATCTATTTTGTTTACGAGGAAAAATGGGAGAGCACAAGTTTGGACCCAAAAAAAAAAAAAATTTGAACATCCCAAATTGAAATGCACAAATGCTGAGAGAGATAATTCCACAAAGCAAAAAAGTGATTTTTAAGGATAGGCAAAAAGTGGGTTGGTAAATATCCAACCACTTGAGAATTTGATTTTTTCTAGTCCCCCTAATTTTTTGATCATTAGGCCACTTGCATCCTCAACATGCTTGTGGCATGCACATCCACCACACTTAAAGCATGTTGGGATCAGTTAGAAGTCCCTTTCTTATAAAATTCCACCAAGCTATTTTTAGGGGGTTGTACTAGTGGAATTTCCCAAACATGGATTTTGGGGCTCATTTTTAGTGCCTGAAATAATTATCTATGGTTATCGAAACTTTTTTGCACACATGAACTCTAAAATTTTCGTTTTGTTGCGATCTTATATCTATTTTGTTTACGAGGAAAAATGGGAGAGCACAACTTTGGACCCGAAAAAAAAAAAAAATTTGAACATCCCAAATGGAAATGCACAAATGCTGAGAGAGATAATTCCAAAAAGCAAAAAGTGATTTTTAAGGATAAGCAAAAAGTGGGTTGGTAAATATCCAACCACATGAGAATTGGACTTTTTCAACTCCCCCTAATTTTTGGATCATTAGGCCACTTGCATCCTCAACTTGCTTGTGGCATGCACATCAACCACACATAAAGCATGTTGGGATTAGTTAGAAGTCCCTTTCCTATAAAATTCCACCAAGCTATTATTAGGGGGTTGTACTAGTGGAATTTCCCAAACATGGATTTTGGGGCTCATTTTTAGTGCCTGAAATAATTCTCTATAGTTTTCGAATTTTTTTTGCACACATGAACTCTAAAATTTTCGTTTTGTTGCGATCTTATATCTTTTTTGTTTACGAGGAAAAATGGGAGAGCACAAGTTTGGACCCGAAAAAAAAAAAAATTTGAACATCCCAAATGGAAAAGCACAAATGCTGAGAGAGATAATTCCAAAAAGCAAAAAGTGGGTTGGTAAATATCCAACCACTTGAGAATTTGATTTTTTCTACTCCCCCTAATTTTTGGATCATTAGGCCACTTGCAAACTCAACATGCATGTGGCATGCACATCCACCACACTTAAAGCATGTTGGGATCAGTTAGAAGTCCCTTTCCTATAAAATTCCACCAAGCTATTATTAGGGGGTTGTACTAGTGGAATTTCCCTAACATGGATTTTGGGGTTCATTTGTAGTGCCTGAAATAATTCTCTATAGTTTTCGAATTTTTTTTGCACACATGAACTCTAAAATTTTCGTTTGGTGGCAATCTTATATCTATTTTGTTTACGAGGAAAAATGGGAGAGCACAAGTTTGGACCCAAAAAAAAAAAAAATTTGAACATCCCAAATTGAAATGCACAAATGCTGAGAGAGATAATTCCACAAAGCAAAAAGTGATTTTTAAGGATAGGCAAAAAGTGGGTTGGTAAATATCCAACCACTTGAGAATTTGATTTTTTCTAGTCCCCCTAATTTTTTGATCATTAGGCCACTTGCATCCTCAACATGCTTGTGGCATGCACATCCACCACACTTAAAGCATGTTGGGATCAGTTAGAAGTCCCTTTCTTATAAAATTCCACCAAGCTATTTTTAGGGGGTTGTACTAGTGGAATTTCCCAAACATGGATTTTGGGGCTCATTTTTAGTGCCTGAAATAATTATCTATGGTTATCGAAACTTTTTTGCACACATGAACTCTAAAATTTTCGTTTTGTTGCGATCTTATATCTATTTTGTTTACGAGGAAAAATGGGAGAGCACAACTTTGGACCCGAAAAAAAAAAAAAATTTGAACATCCCAAATGGAAATGCACAAATGCTGAGAGAGATAATTCCAAAAAGCAAAAAGTGATTTTTAAGGATAAGCAAAAAGTGGGTTGGTAAATATCCAACCACATGAGAATTGGACTTTTTCAACTCCCCCTAATTTTTGGATCATTAGGCCACTTGCATCCTCAACTTGCTTGTGGCATGCACATCAACCACACATAAAGCATGTTGGGATTAGTTAGAAGTCCCTTTCCTATAAAATTCCACCAAGCTATTATTAGGGGGTTGTACTAGTGGAATTTCCCAAACATGGATTTTGGGGCTCATTTTTAGTGCCTGAAATAATTCTCTGTAGTTTTCGAATTTTTTTTGCACACATGAACTCTAAAATTTTCGTTTTGTTGCGATCTTATATCTTTTTTGTTTACGAGGAAAAATGGGAGAGCACAAGTTTGGACCCGAAAAAAAAAAGAATTTGAACATCCCAAATGGAAAAGCACAAATGCTGAGAGAGATAATTCCAAAAAGCAAAAAGTGGGTTGGTAAATATCCAACCACTTGAGAATTTGATTTTTTCTACTCCCCCTAATTTTTGGATCATTAGGCCACTTGCAAACTCAACATGCATGTGGCATGCACATCCACCACACTTAAAGCATGTTGGGATCAGTTAGAAGTCCCTTTCCTATAAAATTCCACCAAGCTATTATTAGGGGGTTGTACTAGTGGAATTTCCCTAACATGGATTTTGGGGTTCATTTGTAGTGCCTGAAATAATTCTCTATAGTTTTCGAATTTTTTTTGCACACATGAACTCTAAAATTTTCGTTTGGTGGCAATCTTATATCTATTTTGTTTACGAGGAAAAATGGGAGAGCACAAGTTTGGACCCAAAAAAAAAAAAAATTTGAACATCCCAAATTGAAATGCACAAATGCTGAGAGAGATAATTCCACAAAGCAAAAAGTGATTTTTAAGGATAGGCAAAAAGTGGGTTGGTAAATATCCAACCACTTGAGAATTTGATTTTTTCTAGTCCCCCTAATTTTTTGATCATTAGGCCACTTGCATCCTCAACATGCTTGTGGCATGCACATCCACCACACTTAAAGCATGTTGGGATCAGTTAGAAGTCCCTTTCTTATAAAATTCCACCAAGCTATTTTTAGGGGGTTGTACTAGTGGAATTTCCCAAACATGGATTTTGGGGCTCATTTTTAGTGCCTGAAATAATTATCTATGGTTATCGAAACTTTTTTGCACACATGAACTCTAAAATTTTCGTTTTGTTGCGATCTTATATCTATTTTGTTTACGAGGAAAAATGGGAGAGCACAACTTTGGACCCGAAAAAAAAAAAAAATTTGAACATCCCAAATGGAAATGCACAAATGCTGAGAGAGATAATTCCAAAAAGCAAAAAGTGATTTTTAAGGATAAGCAAAAAGTGGGTTGGTAAATATCCAACCACATGAGAATTGGACTTTTTCAACTCCCCCTAATTTTTGGATCATTAGGCCACTTGCATCCTCAACTTGCTTGTGGCATGCACATCAACCACACATAAAGCATGTTGGGATTAGTTAGAAGTCCCTTTCCTATAAAATTCCACCAAGCTATTATTAGGGGGTTGTACTAGTGGAATTTCCCAAACATGGATTTTGGGGCTCATTTTTAGTGCCTGAAATAATTCTCTGTAGTTTTCGAATTTTTTTTGCATACATGAACTCTAAAATTTTCGTTTTGTTGCGATCTTATATCTTTTTTGTTTACGAGGAAAAATGGGAGAGCACAAGTTTGGACCCGAAAAAAAAAAGAATTTGAACATCCCAAATGGAAAAGCACAAATGCTGAGAGAGATAATTCCAAAAAGCAAAAAGTGGGTTGGTAAATATCCAACCACTTGAGAATTTGATTTTTTCTACTCCCCCTAATTTTTGGATCATTAGGCCACTTGCAAACTCAACATGCATGTGGCATGCACATCCACCACACTTAAAGCATGTTGGGATCAGTTAGAAGTCCCTTTCCTATAAAATTCCACCAAGCTATTATTAGGGGGTTGTACTAGTGGAATTTCCCTAACATGGATTTTGGGGTTCATTTGTAGTGCCTGAAATAATTCTCTATAGTTTTCGAATTTTTTTTGCACACATGAACTCTAAAATTTTCGTTTGGTGGCAATCTTATATCTATTTTGTTTACGAGGAAAAATGGGAGAGCACAAGTTTGGACCCAAAAAAAAAAAAAATTTGAACATCCCAAATTGAAATGCACAAATGCTGAGAGAGATAATTCCACAAAGCAAAAAGTGATTTTTAAGGATAGGCAAAAAGTGGGTTGGTAAATATCCAACCACTTGAGAATTTGATTTTTTCTAGTCCCCCTAATTTTTTGATCATTAGGCCACTTGCATCCTCAACATGCTTGTGGCATGCACATCCACCACACTTAAAGCATGTTGGGATCAGTTAGAAGTCCCTTTCTTATAAAATTCCACCAAGCTATTTTTAGGGGGTTGTACTAGTGGAATTTCCCAAACATGGATTTTGGGGCTCATTTTTAGTGCCTGAAATAATTATCTATGGTTATCGAAACTTTTTTGCACACATGAACTCTAAAATTTTCGTTTTGTTGCGATCTTATATCTATTTTGTTTACGAGGAAAAATGGGAGAGCACAACTTTGGACCCGAAAAAAAAAAAAAATTTGAACATCCCAAATGGAAATGCACAAATGCTGAGAGAGATAATTCCAAAAAGCAAAAAGTGATTTTTAAGGATAAGCAAAAAGTGGGTTGGTAAATATCCAACCACATGAGAATTGGACTTTTTCAACTCCCCCTAATTTTTGGATCATTAGGCCACTTGCATCCTCAACTTGCTTGTGGCATGCACATCAACCACACATAAAGCATGTTGGGATTAGTTAGAAGTCCCTTTCCTATAAAATTCCACCAAGCTATTATTAGGGGGTTGTACTAGGGGAATTTCCCAAACATGGATTTTGGGGCTCATTTTTAGTGCCTGAAATAATTCTCTATAGTTTTCGAATTTTTTTTGCACACATGAACTCTAAAATTTTCGTTTTGTTGCGATCTTATATCTTTTTTGTTTACGAGGAAAAATGGGAGAGCACAAGTTTGGACCCGAAAAAAAAAAGAATTTGAACATCCCAAATGGAAAAGCACAAATGCTGAGAGAGATAATTCCAAAAAGCAAAAAGTGGGTTGGTAAATATCCAACCACTTGAGAATTTGATTTTTTCTACTCCCCCTAATTTTTGGATCATTAGGCCACTTGCAAACTCAACATGCATGTGGCATGCACATCCACCACACTTAAAGCATGTTGGGATCAGTTAGAAGTCCCTTTCCTATAAAATTCCACCAAGCTATTATTAGGGGGTTGTACTAGTGGAATTTCCCTAACATGGATTTTGGGGTTCATTTGTAGTGCCTGAAATAATTCTCTATAGTTTTCGAATTTTTTTTGCACACATGAACTCTAAAATTTTCGTTTGGTGGCAATCTTATATCTATTTTGTTTACGAGGAAAAATGGGAGAGCACAAGTTTGGACCCAAAAAAAAAAAAAATTTGAACATCCCAAATTGAAATGCACAAATGCTGAGAGAGATAATTCCACAAAGCAAAAAGTGATTTTTAAGGATAGGCAAAAAGTGGGTTGGTAAATATCCAACCACTTGAGAATTTGATTTTTTCTAGTCCCCCTAATTTTTTGATCATTAGGCCACTTGCATCCTCAACATGCTTGTGGCATGCACATCCACCACACTTAAAGCATGTTGGGATCAGTTAGAAGTCCCTTTCTTATAAAATTCCACCAAGCTATTTTTAGGGGGTTGTACTAGTGGAATTTCCCAAACATGGATTTTGGGGCTCATTTTTAGTGCCTGAAATAATTATCTATGGTTATCGAAACTTTTTTGCACACATGAACTCTAAAATTTTCGTTTTGTTGCGATCTTATATCTATTTTGTTTACGAGGAAAAATGGGAGAGCACAACTTTGGACCCGAAAAAAAAAAAAAATTTGAACATCCCAAATGGAAATGCACAAATGCTGAGAGAGATAATTCCAAAAAGCAAAAAGTGATTTTTAAGGATAAGCAAAAAGTGGGTTGGTAAATATCCAACCACATGAGAATTGGACTTTTTCAACTCCCCCTAATTTTTGGATCATTAGGCCACTTGCATCCTCAACTTGCTTGTGGCATGCACATCAACCACACATAAAGCATGTTGGGATTAGTTAGAAGTCCCTTTCCTATAAAATTCCACCAAGCTATTATTAGGGGGTTGTACTAGGGGAATTTCCCAAACATGGATTTTGGGGCTCATTTTTAGTGCCTGAAATAATTCTCTATAGTTTTCGAATTTTTTTTGCACACATGAACTCTAAAATTTTCGTTTTGTTGCGATCTTATATCTTTTTTGTTTACGAGGAAAAATGGGAGAGCACAAGTTTGGACCCGAAAAAAAAAAGAATTTGAACATCCCAAATGGAAAAGCACCAATGCTGAGAGAGATAATTCCAAAAAGCAAAAAGTGGGTTGGTAAATATCCAACCACTTGAGAATTTGATTTTTTCTACTCCCCCTAATTTTTGGATCATTAGGCCACTTGCATCCTCAACATGCATGTGGCATGCACATCCACCACACTTAAAGCATGTTGGGATCAGTTAGAAGTCCCTTTCCTATAAAATTCCACCAAGCTATTATTAGGGGGTTGTACTAGTGGAATTTCCCTAACATGGATTTTGGGGTTCATTTGTAGTGCCTGAAATAATTCTCTATAGTTTTCGAATTTTTTTTGCACACATGAACTCTAAAATTTTCGTTTGGTGGCAATCTTATATCTATTTTGTTTACGAGGAAAAATGGGAGAGCACAAGTTTGGACCCAAAAAAAAAAAAAATTTGAACATCCCAAATTGAAATGCACAAATGCTGAGAGAGATAATTCCACAAAGCAAAAAGTGATTTTTAAGGATAGGCAAAAAGTGGGTTGGTAAATATCCAACCACTTGAGAATTTGATTTTTTCTAGTCCCCCTAATTTTTTGATCATTAGGCCACTTGCATCCTCAACATGCTTGTGGCATGCACATCCACCACACTTAAAGCATGTTGGGATCAGTTAGAAGTCCCTTTCTTATAAAATTCCACCAAGCTATTTTTAGGGGGTTGTACTAGTGGAATTTCCCAAACATGGATTTTGGGGCTCATTTTTAGTGCCTGAAATAATTATCTATGGTTATCGAAACTTTTTTGCACACATGAACTCTAAAATTTTCGTTTTGTTGCGATCTTATATCTATTTTGTTTACGAGGAAAAATGGGAGAGCACAACTTTGGACCCGAAAAAAAAAAAAAATTTGAACATCCCAAATGGAAATGCACAAATGCTGAGAGAGATAATTCCAAAAAGCAAAAAGTGATTTTTAAGGATAAGCAAAAAGTGGGTTGGTAAATATCCAACCACATGAGAATTGGACTTTTTCAACTCCCCCTAATTTTTGGATCATTAGGCCACTTGCATCCTCAACTTGCTTGTGGCATGCACATCAACCACACATAAAGCATGTTGGGATTAGTTAGAAGTCCCTTTCCTATAAAATTCCACCAAGCTATTATTAGGGGGTTGTACTAGGGGAATTTCCCAAACATGGATTTTGGGGCTCATTTTTAGTGCCTGAAATAATTCTCTATAGTTTTCGAATTTTTTTTGCACACATGAACTCTAAAATTTTCGTTTTGTTGCGATCTTATATCTTTTTTGTTTACGAGGAAAAATGGGAGAGCACAAGTTTGGACCCGAAAAAAAAAAGAATTTGAACATCCCAAATGGAAAAGCACAAATGCTGAGAGAGATAATTCCAAAAAGCAAAAAGTGGGTTGGTAAATATCCAACCACTTGAGAATTTGATTTTTTCTACTCCCCCTAATTTTTGGATCATTAGGCCACTTGCAAACTCAACATGCATGTGGCATGCACATCCACCACACTTAAAGCATGTTGGGATCAGTTAGAAGTCCCTTTCCTATAAAATTCCACCAAGCTATTATTAGGGGGTTGTACTAGTGGAATTTCCCTAACATGGATTTTGGGGTTCATTTGTAGTGCCTGAAATAATTCTCTATAGTTTTCGAATTTTTTTTGCACACATGAACTCTAAAATTTTCGTTTGGTGGCAATCTTATATCTATTTTGTTTACGAGGAAAAATGGGAGAGCACAAGTTTGGACCCAAAAAAAAAAAAAATTTGAACATCCCAAATTGAAATGCACAAATGCTGAGAGAGATAATTCCACAAAGCAAAAAGTGATTTTTAAGGATAGGCAAAAAGTGGGTTGGTAAATATCCAACCACTTGAGAATTTGATTTTTTCTAGTCCCCCTAATTTTTTGATCATTAGGCCACTTGCATCCTCAACATGCTTGTGGCATGCACATCCACCACACTTAAAGCATGTTGGGATCAGTTAGAAGTCCCTTTCTTATAAAATTCCACCAAGCTATTTTTAGGGGGTTGTACTAGTGGAATTTCCCAAACATGGATTTTGGGGCTCATTTTTAGTGCCTGAAATAATTATCTATGGTTATCGAAACTTTTTTGCACACATGAACTCTAAAATTTTCGTTTTGTTGCGATCTTATATCTATTTTGTTTACGAGGAAAAATGGGAGAGCACAACTTTGGACCCGAAAAAAAAAAAAAATTTGAACATCCCAAATGGAAATGCACAAATGCTGAGAGAGATAATTCCAAAAAGCAAAAAGTGATTTTTAAGGATAAGCAAAAAGTGGGTTGGTAAATATCCAACCACATGAGAATTGGACTTTTTCAACTCCCCCTAATTTTTGGATCATTAGGCCACTTGCATCCTCAACTTGCTTGTGGCATGCACATCAACCACACATAAAGCATGTTGGGATTAGTTAGAAGTCCCTTTCCTATAAAATTCCACCAAGCTATTATTAGGGGGTTGTACTAGGGGAATTTCCCAAACATGGATTTTGGGGCTCATTTTTAGTGCCTGAAATAATTCTCTATAGTTTTCGAATTTTTTTTGCACACATGAACTCTAAAATTTTCGTTTTGTTGCGATCTTATATCTTTTTTGTTTACGAGGAAAAATGGGAGAGCACAAGTTTGGACCCGAAAAAAAAAAGAATTTGAACATCCCAAATGGAAAAGCACCAATGCTGAGAGAGATAATTCCAAAAAGCAAAAAGTGGGTTGGTAAATATCCAACCACTTGAGAATTTGATTTTTTCTACTCCCCCTAATTTTTGGATCATTAGGCCACTTGCATCCTCAACATGCATGTGGCATGCACATCCACCACACTTAAAGCATGTTGGGATCAGTTAGAAGTCCCTTTCCTATAAAATTCCACCAAGCTATTATTAGGGGGTTGTACTAGTGGAATTTCCCTAACATGGATTTTGGGGTTCATTTGTAGTGCCTGAAATAATTCTCTATAGTTTTCGAATTTTTTTTGCACACATGAACTCTAAAATTTTCGTTTGGTGGCAATCTTATATCTATTTTGTTTACGAGGAAAAATGGGAGAGCACAAGTTTGGACCCAAAAAAAAAAAAAATTTGAACATCCCAAATTGAAATGCACAAATGCTGAGAGAGATAATTCCACAAAGCAAAAAGTGATTTTTAAGGATAGGCAAAAAGTGGGTTGGTAAATATCCAACCACTTGAGAATTTGATTTTTTCTAGTCCCCCTAATTTTTTGATCATTAGGCCACTTGCATCCTCAACATGCTTGTGGCATGCACATCCACCACACTTAAAGCATGTTGGGATCAGTTAGAAGTCCCTTTCTTATAAAATTCCACCAAGCTATTTTTAGGGGGTTGTACTAGTGGAATTTCCCAAACATGGATTTTGGGGCTCATTTTTAGTGCCTGAAATAATTATCTATGGTTATCGAAACTTTTTTGCACACATGAACTCTAAAATTTTCGTTTTGTTGCGATCTTATATCTATTTTGTTTACGAGGAAAAATGGGAGAGCACAACTTTGGACCCGAAAAAAAAAAAAAATTTGAACATCCCAAATGGAAATGCACAAATGCTGAGAGAGATAATTCCAAAAAGCAAAAAGTGATTTTTAAGGATAAGCAAAAAGTGGGTTGGTAAATATCCAACCACATGAGAATTGGACTTTTTCAACTCCCCCTAATTTTTGGATCATTAGGCCACTTGCATCCTCAACTTGCTTGTGGCATGCACATCAACCACACATAAAGCATGTTGGGATTAGTTAGAAGTCCCTTTCCTATAAAATTCCACCAAGCTATTATTAGGGGGTTGTACTAGGGGAATTTCCCAAACATGGATTTTGGGGCTCATTTTTAGTGCCTGAAATAATTCTCTATAGTTTTCGAATTTTTTTTGCACACATGAACTCTAAAATTTTCGTTTTGTTGCGATCTTATATCTTTTTTGTTTACGAGGAAAAATGGGAGAGCACAAGTTTGGACCCGAAAAAAAAAAGAATTTGAACATCCCAAATGGAAAAGCACAAATGCTGAGAGAGATAATTCCAAAAAGCAAAAAGTGGGTTGGTAAATATCCAACCACTTGAGAATTTGATTTTTTCTACTCCCCCTAATTTTTGGATCATTAGGCCACTTGCAAACTCAACATGCATGTGGCATGCACATCCACCACACTTAAAGCATGTTGGGATCAGTTAGAAGTCCCTTTCCTATAAAATTCCACCAAGCTATTATTAGGGGGTTGTACTAGTGGAATTTCCCTAACATGGATTTTGGGGTTCATTTGTAGTGCCTGAAATAATTCTCTATAGTTTTCGAATTTTTTTTGCACACATGAACTCTAAAATTTTCGTTTGGTGGCAATCTTATATCTATTTTGTTTACGAGGAAAAATGGGAGAGCACAAGTTTGGACCCAAAAAAAAAAAAAATTTGAACATCCCAAATTGAAATGCACAAATGCTGAGAGAGATAATTCCACAAAGCAAAAAGTGATTTTTAAGGATAGGCAAAAAGTGGGTTGGTAAATATCCAACCACTTGAGAATTTGATTTTTTCTAGTCCCCCTAATTTTTTGATCATTAGGCCACTTGCATCCTCAACATGCTTGTGGCATGCACATCCACCACACTTAAAGCATGTTGGGATCAGTTAGAAGTCCCTTTCTTATAAAATTCCACCAAGCTATTTTTAGGGGGTTGTACTAGTGGAATTTCCCAAACATGGATTTTGGGGCTCATTTTTAGTGCCTGAAATAATTATCTATGGTTATCGAAACTTTTTTGCACACATGAACTCTAAAATTTTCGTTTTGTTGCGATCTTATATCTATTTTGTTTACGAGGAAAAATGGGAGAGCACAACTTTGGACCCGAAAAAAAAAAAAAATTTGAACATCCCAAATGGAAATGCACAAATGCTGAGAGAGATAATTCCAAAAAGCAAAAAGTGATTTTTAAGGATAAGCAAAAAGTGGGTTGGTAAATATCCAACCACATGAGAATTGGACTTTTTCAACTCCCCCTAATTTTTGGATCATTAGGCCACTTGCATCCTCAACTTGCTTGTGGCATGCACATCAACCACAC
Source organism: Aristolochia californica (assembly GCF_029961685.1). Taxonomy (NCBI): domain Eukaryota; kingdom Viridiplantae; phylum Streptophyta; class Magnoliopsida; order Piperales; family Aristolochiaceae; genus Aristolochia; species Aristolochia californica. Next base: position 19,904,675 of record NW_027182257.1, on the reverse strand, counting down.
ATAAAGCATGTTGGGATTAGTTAGAAGTCCCTTTCCTATAAAATTCCACCAAGCTATTATTAGGGGGTTGTACTAGGGGAATTTCCCAAACATGGATTTTGGGGCTCATTTTTAGTGCCTGAAATAATTCTCTATAGTTTTCGAATTTTTTTTGCACACATGAACTCTAAAATTTTCGTTTTGTTGCGATCTTATATCTTTTTTGTTTACGAGGAAAAATGGGAGAGCACAAGTTTGGACCCGAAAAAAAAAAGAATTTGAACATCCCAAATGGAAAAGCACCAATGCTGAGAGAGATAATTCCAAAAAGCAAAAAGTGGGTTGGTAAATATCCAACCACTTGAGAATTTGATTTTTTCTACTCCCCCTAATTTTTGGATCATTAGGCCACTTGCAAACTCAACATGCATGTGGCATGCACATCCACCACACTTAAAGCATGTTGGGATCAGTTAGAAGTCCCTTTCCTATAAAATTCCACCAAGCTATTATTAGGGGGTTGTACTAGTGGAATTTCCCTAACATGGATTTTGGGGTTCATTTGTAGTGCCTGAAATAATTCTCTATAGTTTTCGAATTTTTTTTGCACACATGAACTCTAAAATTTTCGTTTGGTGGCAATCTTATATCTATTTTGTTTACGAGGAAAAATGGGAGAGCACAAGTTTGGACCCAAAAAAAAAAAAAATTTGAACATCCCAAATTGAAATGCACAAATGCTGAGAGAGATAATTCCACAAAGCAAAAAGTGATTTTTAAGGATAGGCAAAAAGTGGGTTGGTAAATATCCAACCACTTGAGAATTTGATTTTTTCTAGTCCCCCTAATTTTTTGATCATTAGGCCACTTGCATCCTCAACATGCTTGTGGCATGCACATCCACCACACTTAAAGCATGTTGGGATCAGTTAGAAGTCCCTTTCTTATAAAATTCCACCAAGCTATTTTTAGGGGGTTGTACTAGTGGAATTTCCCAAACATGGATTTTGGGGCTCATTTTTAGTGCCTGAAATAATTATCTATGGTTATCGAAACTTTTTTGCACACATGAACTCTAAAATTTTCGTTTTGTTGCGATCTTATATCTTTTTTGTTTACGAGGAAAAATGGGAGAGCACAACTTTGGACCCGAAAAAAAAAAAAAATTTGAACATCCCAAATGGAAATGCACAAATGCTGAGAGAGATAATTCCAAAAAGCAAAAAGTGATTTTTAAGGATAAGCAAAAAGTGGGTTGGTAAATATCCAACCACATGAGAATTGGACTTTTTCAACTCCCCCTAATTTTTGGATCATTAGGCCACTTGCATCCTCAACTTGCTTGTGGCATGCACATCAACCACACATAAAGCATGTTGGGATTAGTTAGAAGTCCCTTTCCTATAAAATTCCACCAAGCTATTATTAGGGGGTTGTACTAGGGGAATTTCCCAAACATGGATTTTGGGGCTCATTTTTAGTGCCTGAAATAATTCTCTATAGTTTTCGAATTTTTTTTGCACACATGAACTCTAAAATTTTCGTTTTGTTGCGATCTTATATCTTTTTTGTTTACGAGGAAAAATGGGAGAGCACAAGTTTGGACCCGAAAAAAAAAAGAATTTGAACATCCCAAATGGAAAAGCACAAATGCTGAGAGAGATAATTCCAAAAAGCAAAAAGTGGGTTGGTAAATATCCAACCACTTGAGAATTTGATTTTTTCTACTCCCCCTAATTTTTGGATCATTAGGCCACTTGCAAACTCAACATGCATGTGGCATGCACATCCACCACACTTAAAGCATGTTGGGATCAGTTAGAAGTCCCTTTCCTATAAAATTCCACCAAGCTATTATTAGGGGGTTGTACTAGTGGAATTTCCCTAACATGGATTTTGGGGTTCATTTGTAGTGCCTGAAATAATTCTCTATAGTTTTCGAATTTTTTTTGCACACATGAACTCTAAAATTTTCGTTTGGTGGCAATCTTATATCTATTTTGTTTACGAGGAAAAATGGGAGAGCACAAGTTTGGACCCAAAAAAAAAAAAAATTTGAACATCCCAAATTGAAATGCACAAATGCTGAGAGAGATAATTCCACAAAGCAAAAAGTGATTTTTAAGGATAGGCAAAAAGTGGGTTGGTAAATATCCAACCACTTGAGAATTTGATTTTTTCTAGTCCCCCTAATTTTTTGATCATTAGGCCACTTGCATCCTCAACATGCTTGTGGCATGCACATCCACCACACTTAAAGCATGTTGGGATCAGTTAGAAGTCCCTTTCTTATAAAATTCCACCAAGCTATTTTTAGGGGGTTGTACTAGTGGAATTTCCCAAACATGGATTTTGGGGCTCATTTTTAGTGCCTGAAATAATTATCTATGGTTATCGAAACTTTTTTGCACACATGAACTCTAAAATTTTCGTTTTGTTGCGATCTTATATCTATTTTGTTTACGAGGAAAAATGGGAGAGCACAACTTTGGACCCGAAAAAAAAAAAAAATTTGAACATCCCAAATGGAAATGCACAAATGCTGAGAGAGATAATTCCAAAAAGCAAAAAGTGATTTTTAAGGATAAGCAAAAAGTGGGTTGGTAAATATCCAACCACATGAGAATTGGACTTTTTCAACTCCCCCTAATTTTTGGATCATTAGGCCACTTGCATCCTCAACTTGCTTGTGGCATGCACATCAACCACACATAAAGCATGTTGGGATTAGTTAGAAGTCCCTTTCCTATAAAATTCCACCAAGCTATTATTAGGGGGTTGTACTAGGGGAATTTCCCAAACATGGATTTTGGGGCTCATTTTTAGTGCCTGAAATAATTCTCTATAGTTTTCGAATTTTTTTTGCACACATGAACTCTAAAATTTTCGTTTTGTTGCGATCTTATATCTTTTTTGTTTACGAGGAAAAATGGGAGAGCACAAGTTTGGACCCGAAAAAAAAAAGAATTTGAACATCCCAAATGGAAAAGCACAAATGCTGAGAGAGATAATTCCAAAAAGCAAAAAGTGGGTTGGTAAATATCCAACCACTTGAGAATTTGATTTTTTCTACTCCCCCTAATTTTTGGATCATTAGGCCACTTGCAAACTCAACATGCATGTGGCATGCACATCCACCACACTTAAAGCATGTTGGGATCAGTTAGAAGTCCCTTTCCTATAAAATTCCACCAAGCTATTATTAGGGGGTTGTACTAGTGGAATTTCCCTAACATGGATTTTGGGGTTCATTTGTAGTGCCTGAAATAATTCTCTATAGTTTTCGAATTTTTTTTGCACACATGAACTCTAAAATTTTCGTTTGGTGGCAATCTTATATCTATTTTGTTTACGAGGAAAAATGGGAGAGCACAAGTTTGGACCCAAAAAAAAAAAAAATTTGAACATCCCAAATTGAAATGCACAAATGCTGAGAGAGATAATTCCACAAAGCAAAAAGTGATTTTTAAGGATAGGCAAAAAGTGGGTTGGTAAATATCCAACCACTTGAGAATTTGATTTTTTCTAGTCCCCCTAATTTTTTGATCATTAGGCCACTTGCATCCTCAACATGCTTGTGGCATGCACATCCACCACACTTAAAGCATGTTGGGATCAGTTAGAAGTCCCTTTCTTATAAAATTCCACCAAGCTATTTTTAGGGGGTTGTACTAGTGGAATTTCCCAAACATGGATTTTGGGGCTCATTTTTAGTGCCTGAAATAATTATCTATGGTTATCGAAACTTTTTTGCACACATGAACTCTAAAATTTTCGTTTTGTTGCGATCTTATATCTATTTTGTTTACGAGGAAAAATGGGAGAGCACAACTTTGGACCCGAAAAAAAAAAAAAATTTGAACATCCCAAATGGAAATGCACAAATGCTGAGAGAGATAATTCCAAAAAGCAAAAAGTGATTTTTAAGGATAAGCAAAAAGTGGGTTGGTAAATATCCAACCACATGAGAATTGGACTTTTTCAACTCCCCCTAATTTTTGGATCATTAGGCCACTTGCATCCTCAACTTGCTTGTGGCATGCACATCAACCACACATAAAGCATGTTGGGATTAGTTAGAAGTCCCTTTCCTATAAAATTCCACCAAGCTATTATTAGGGGGTTGTACTAGGGGAATTTCCCAAACATGGATTTTGGGGCTCATTTTTAGTGCCTGAAATAATTCTCTATAGTTTTCGAATTTTTTTTGCACACATGAACTCTAAAATTTTCGTTTTGTTGCGATCTTATATCTTTTTTGTTTACGAGGAAAAATGGGAGAGCACAAGTTTGGACCCGAAAAAAAAAAGAATTTGAACATCCCAAATGGAAAAGCACAAATGCTGAGAGAGATAATTCCAAAAAGCAAAAAGTGGGTTGGTAAATATCCAACCACTTGAGAATTTGATTTTTTCTACTCCCCCTAATTTTTGGATCATTAGGCCACTTGCAAACTCAACATGCATGTGGCATGCACATCCACCACACTTAAAGCATGTTGGGATCAGTTAGAAGTCCCTTTCCTATAAAATTCCACCAAGCTATTATTAGGGGGTTGTACTAGTGGAATTTCCCTAACATGGATTTTGGGGTTCATTTGTAGTGCCTGAAATAATTCTCTATAGTTTTCGAATTTTTTTTGCACACATGAACTCTAAAATTTTCGTTTGGTGGCAATCTTATATCTATTTTGTTTACGAGGAAAAATGGGAGAGCACAAGTTTGGACCCAAAAAAAAAAAAAATTTGAACATCCCAAATTGAAATGCACAAATGCTGAGAGAGATAATTCCACAAAGCAAAAAGTGATTTTTAAGGATAGGCAAAAAGTGGGTTGGTAAATATCCAACCACTTGAGAATTTGATTTTTTCTAGTCCCCCTAATTTTTTGATCATTAGGCCACTTGCATCCTCAACATGCTTGTGGCATGCACATCCACCACACTTAAAGCATGTTGGGATCAGTTAGAAGTCCCTTTCTTATAAAATTCCACCAAGCTATTTTTAGGGGGTTGTACTAGTGGAATTTCCCAAACATGGATTTTGGGGCTCATTTTTAGTGCCTGAAATAATTATCTATGGTTATCGAAACTTTTTTGCACACATGAACTCTAAAATTTTCGTTTTGTTGCGATCTTATATCTATTTTGTTTACGAGGAAAAATGGGAGAGCACAACTTTGGACCCGAAAAAAAAAAAAAATTTGAACATCCCAAATGGAAATGCACAAATGCTGAGAGAGATAATTCCAAAAAGCAAAAAGTGATTTTTAAGGATAAGCAAAAAGTGGGTTGGTAAATATCCAACCACATGAGAATTGGACTTTTTCAACTCCCCCTAATTTTTGGATCATTAGGCCACTTGCATCCTCAACTTGCTTGTGGCATGCACATCAACCACACATAAAGCATGTTGGGATTAGTTAGAAGTCCCTTTCCTATAAAATTCCACCAAGCTATTATTAGGGGGTTGTACTAGGGGAATTTCCCAAACATGGATTTTGGGGCTCATTTTTAGTGCCTGAAATAATTCTCTATAGTTTTCGAATTTTTTTTGCACACATGAACTCTAAAATTTTCGTTTTGTTGCGATCTTATATCTTTTTTGTTTACGAGGAAAAATGGGAGAGCACAAGTTTGGACCCGAAAAAAAAAAGAATTTGAACATCCCAAATGGAAAAGCACAAATGCTGAGAGAGATAATTCCAAAAAGCAAAAAGTGGGTTGGTAAATATCCAACCACTTGAGAATTTGATTTTTTCTACTCCCCCTAATTTTTGGATCATTAGGCCACTTGCAAACTCAACATGCATGTGGCATGCACATCCACCACACTTAAAGCATGTTGGGATCAGTTAGAAGTCCCTTTCCTATAAAATTCCACCAAGCTATTATTAGGGGGTTGTACTAGTGGAATTTCCCTAACATGGATTTTGGGGTTCATTTGTAGTGCCTGAAATAATTCTCTATAGTTTTCGAATTTTTTTTGCACACATGAACTCTAAAATTTTCGTTTGGTGGCAATCTTATATCTATTTTGTTTACGAGGAAAAATGGGAGAGCACAAGTTTGGACCCAAAAAAAAAAAAAATTTGAACATCCCAAATTGAAATGCACAAATGCTGAGAGAGATAATTCCACAAAGCAAAAAGTGATTTTTAAGGATAGGCAAAAAGTGGGTTGGTAAATATCCAACCACTTGAGAATTTGATTTTTTCTAGTCCCCCTAATTTTTTGATCATTAGGCCACTTGCATCCTCAACATGCTTGTGGCATGCACATCCACCACACTTAAAGCATGTTGGGATCAGTTAGAAGTCCCTTTCTTATAAAATTCCACCAAGCTATTTTTAGGGGGTTGTACTAGTGGAATTTCCCAAACATGGATTTTGGGGCTCATTTTTAGTGCCTGAAATAATTATCTATGGTTATCGAAACTTTTTTGCACACATGAACTCTAAAATTTTCGTTTTGTTGCGATCTTATATCTATTTTGTTTACGAGGAAAAATGGGAGAGCACAACTTTGGACCCGAAAAAAAAAAAAAATTTGAACATCCCAAATGGAAATGCACAAATGCTGAGAGAGATAATTCCAAAAAGCAAAAAGTGATTTTTAAGGATAAGCAAAAAGTGGGTTGGTAAATATCCAACCACATGAGAATTGGACTTTTTCAACTCCCCCTAATTTTTGGATCATTAGGCCACTTGCATCCTCAACTTGCTTGTGGCATGCACATCAACCACACATAAAGCATGTTGGGATTAGTTAGAAGTCCCTTTCCTATAAAATTCCACCAAGCTATTATTAGGGGGTTGTACTAGGGGAATTTCCCAAACATGGATTTTGGGGCTCATTTTTAGTGCCTGAAATAATTCTCTATAGTTTTCGAATTTTTTTTGCACACATGAACTCTAAAATTTTCGTTTTGTTGCGATCTTATATCTTTTTTGTTTACGAGGAAAAATGGGAGAGCACAAGTTTGGACCCGAAAAAAAAAAGAATTTGAACATCCCAAATGGAAAAGCACAAATGCTGAGAGAGATAATTCCAAAAAGCAAAAAGTGGGTTGGTAAATATCCAACCACTTGAGAATTTGATTTTTTCTACTCCCCCTAATTTTTGGATCATTAGGCCACTTGCAAACTCAACATGCATGTGGCATGCACATCCACCACACTTAAAGCATGTTGGGATCAGTTAGAAGTCCCTTTCCTATAAAATTCCACCAAGCTATTATTAGGGGGTTGTACTAGTGGAATTTCCCTAACATGGATTTTGGGGTTCATTTGTAGTGCCTGAAATAATTCTCTATAGTTTTCGAATTTTTTTTGCACACATGAACTCTAAAATTTTCGTTTGGTGGCAATCTTATATCTATTTTGTTTACGAGGAAAAATGGGAGAGCACAAGTTTGGACCCAAAAAAAAAAAAAATTTGAACATCCCAAATTGAAATGCACAAATGCTGAGAGAGATAATTCCACAAAGCAAAAAGTGATTTTTAAGGATAGGCAAAAAGTGGGTTGGTAAATATCCAACCACTTGAGAATTTGATTTTTTCTAGTCCCCCTAATTTTTTGATCATTAGGCCACTTGCATCCTCAACATGCTTGTGGCATGCACATCCACCACACTTAAAGCATGTTGGGATCAGTTAGAAGTCCCTTTCTTATAAAATTCCACCAAGCTATTTTTAGGGGGTTGTACTAGTGGAATTTCCCAAACATGGATTTTGGGGCTCATTTTTAGTGCCTGAAATAATTATCTATGGTTATCGAAACTTTTTTGCACACATGAACTCTAAAATTTTCGTTTTGTTGCGATCTTATATCTATTTTGTTTACGAGGAAAAATGGGAGAGCACAACTTTGGACCCGAAAAAAAAAAAAAATTTGAACATCCCAAATGGAAATGCACAAATGCTGAGAGAGATAATTCCAAAAAGCAAAAAGTGATTTTTAAGGATAAGCAAAAAGTGGGTTGGTAAATATCCAACCACATGAGAATTGGACTTTTTCAACTCCCCCTAATTTTTGGATCATTAGGCCACTTGCATCCTCAACTTGCTTGTGGCATGCACATCAACCACACATAAAGCATGTTGGGATTAGTTAGAAGTCCCTTTCCTATAAAATTCCACCAAGCTATTATTAGGGGGTTGTACTAGGGGAATTTCCCAAACATGGATTTTGGGGCTCATTTTTAGTGCCTGAAATAATTCTCTATAGTTTTCGAATTTTTTTTGCACACATGAACTCTAAAATTTTCGTTTTGTTGCGATCTTATATCTTTTTTGTTTACGAGGAAAAATGGGAGAGCACAAGTTTGGACCCGAAAAAAAAAAGAATTTGAACATCCCAAATGGAAAAGCACAAATGCTGAGAGAGATAATTCCAAAAAGCAAAAAGTGGGTTGGTAAATATCCAACCACTTGAGAATTTGATTTTTTCTACTCCCCCTAATTTTTGGATCATTAGGCCACTTGCAAACTCAACATGCATGTGGCATGCACATCCACCACACTTAAAGCATGTTGGGATCAGTTAGAAGTCCCTTTCCTATAAAATTCCACCAAGCTATTATTAGGGGGTTGTACTAGTGGAATTTCCCTAACATGGATTTTGGGGTTCATTTGTAGTGCCTGAAATAATTCTCTATAGTTTTCGAATTTTTTTTGCACACATGAACTCTAAAATTTTCGTTTGGTGGCAATCTTATATCTATTTTGTTTACGAGGAAAAATGGGAGAGCACAAGTTTGGACCCAAAAAAAAAAAAAATTTGAACATCCCAAATTGAAATGCACAAATGCTGAGAGAGATAATTCCACAAAGCAAAAAGTGATTTTTAAGGATAGGCAAAAAGTGGGTTGGTAAATATCCAACCACTTGAGAATTTGATTTTTTCTAGTCCCCCTAATTTTTTGATCATTAGGCCACTTGCATCCTCAACATGCTTGTGGCATGCACATCCACCACACTTAAAGCATGTTGGGATCAGTTAGAAGTCCCTTTCTTATAAAATTCCACCAAGCTATTTTTAGGGGGTTGTACTAGTGGAATTTCCCAAACATGGATTTTGGGGCTCATTTTTAGTGCCTGAAATAATTATCTATGGTTATCGAAACTTTTTTGCACACATGAACTCTAAAATTTTCGTTTTGTTGCGATCTTATATCTATTTTGTTTACGAGGAAAAATGGGAGAGCACAACTTTGGACCCGAAAAAAAAAAAAAATTTGAACATCCCAAATGGAAATGCACAAATGCTGAGAGAGATAATTCCAAAAAGCAAAAAGTGATTTTTAAGGATAAGCAAAAAGTGGGTTGGTAAATATCCAACCACATGAGAATTGGACTTTTTCAACTCCCCCTAATTTTTGGATCATTAGGCCACTTGCATCCTCAACTTGCTTGTGGCATGCACATCAACCACACATAAAGCATGTTGGGATTAGTTAGAAGTCCCTTTCCTATAAAATTCCACCAAGCTATTATTAGGGGGTTGTACTAGGGGAATTTCCCAAACATGGATTTTGGGGCTCATTTTTAGTGCCTGAAATAATTCTCTATAGTTTTCGAATTTTTTTTGCACACATGAACTCTAAAATTTTCGTTTTGTTGCGATCTTATATCTTTTTTGTTTACGAGGAAAAATGGGAGAGCACAAGTTTGGACCCGAAAAAAAAAAGAATTTGAACATCCCAAATGGAAAAGCACAAATGCTGAGAGAGATAATTCCAAAAAGCAAAAAGTGGGTTGGTAAATATCCAACCACTTGAGAATTTGATTTTTTCTACTCCCCCTAATTTTTGGATCATTAGGCCACTTGCAAACTCAACATGCATGTGGCATGCACATCCACCACACTTAAAGCATGTTGGGATCAGTTAGAAGTCCCTTTCCTATAAAATTCCACCAAGCTATTATTAGGGGGTTGTACTAGTGGAATTTCCCTAACATGGATTTTGGGGTTCATTTGTAGTGCCTGAAATAATTCTCTATAGTTTTCGAATTTTTTTTGCACACATGAACTCTAAAATTTTCGTTTGGTGGCAATCTTATATCTATTTTGTTTACGAGGAAAAATGGGAGAGCACAAGTTTGGACCCAAAAAAAAAAAAAATTTGAACATCCCAAATTGAAATGCACAAATGCTGAGAGAGATAATTCCACAAAGCAAAAAGTGATTTTTAAGGATAGGCAAAAAGTGGGTTGGTAAATATCCAACCACTTGAGAATTTGATTTTTTCTAGTCCCCCTAATTTTTTGATCATTAGGCCACTTGCATCCTCAACATGCTTGTGGCATGCACATCCACCACACTTAAAGCATGTTGGGATCAGTTAGAAGTCCCTTTCTTATAAAATTCCACCAAGCTATTTTTAGGGGGTTGTACTAGTGGAATTTCCCAAACATGGATTTTGGGGCTCATTTTTAGTGCCTGAAATAATTATCTATGGTTATCGAAACTTTTTTGCACACATGAACTCTAAAATTTTCGTTTTGTTGCGATCTTATATCTATTTTGTTTACGAGGAAAAATGGGAGAGCACAACTTTGGACCCGAAAAAAAAAAAAAATTTGAACATCCCAAATGGAAATGCACAAATGCTGAGAGAGATAATTCCAAAAAGCAAAAAGTGATTTTTAAGGATAAGCAAAAAGTGGGTTGGTAAATATCCAACCACATGAGAATTGGACTTTTTCAACTCCCCCTAATTTTTGGATCATTAGGCCACTTGCATCCTCAACTTGCTTGTGGCATGCACATCAACCACACATAAAGCATGTTGGGATTAGTTAGAAGTCCCTTTCCTATAAAATTCCACCAAGCTATTATTAGGGGGTTGTACTAGGGGAATTTCCCAAACATGGATTTTGGGGCTCATTTTTAGTGCCTGAAATAATTCTCTATAGTTTTCGAATTTTTTTTGCACACATGAACTCTAAAATTTTCGTTTTGTTGCGATCTTATATCTTTTTTGTTTACGAGGAAAAATGGGAGAGCACAAGTTTGGACCCGAAAAAAAAAAGAATTTGAACATCCCAAATGGAAAAGCACAAATGCTGAGAGAGATAATTCCAAAAAGCAAAAAGTGGGTTGGTAAATATCCAACCACTTGAGAATTTGATTTTTTCTACTCCCCCTAATTTTTGGATCATTAGGCCACTTGCAAACTCAACATGCATGTGGCATGCACATCCACCACACTTAAAGCATGTTGGGATCAGTTAGAAGTCCCTTTCCTATAAAATTCCACCAAGCTATTATTAGGGGGTTGTACTAGTGGAATTTCCCTAACATGGATTTTGGGGTTCATTTGTAGTGCCTGAAATAATTCTCTATAGTTTTCGAATTTTTTTTGCACACATGAACTCTAAAATTTTCGTTTGGTGGCAATCTTATATCTATTTTGTTTACGAGGAAAAATGGGAGAGCACAAGTTTGGACCCAAAAAAAAAAAAAATTTGAACATCCCAAATTGAAATGCACAAATGCTGAGAGAGATAATTCCACAAAGCAAAAAGTGATTTTTAAGGATAGGCAAAAAGTGGGTTGGTAAATATCCAACCACTTGAGAATTTGATTTTTTCTAGTCCCCCTAATTTTTTGATCATTAGGCCACTTGCATCCTCAACATGCTTGTGGCATGCACATCCACCACACTTAAAGCATGTTGGGATCAGTTAGAAGTCCCTTTCTTATAAAATTCCACCAAGCTATTTTTAGGGGGTTGTAGTAGTGGAATTTCCCAAACATGGATTTTGGGGCTCATTTTTAGTGCCTGAAATAATTATCTATGGTTATCGAAACTTTTTTGCACACATGAACTCTAAAATTTTCGTTTTGTTGCGATCTTATATCTATTTTGTTTACGAGGAAAAATGGGAGAGCACAACTTTGGACCCGAAAAAAAAAAAAAATTTGAACATCCCAAATGGAAATGCACAAATGCTGAGAGAGATAATTCCAAAAAGCAAAAAGTGATTTTTAAGGATAAGCAAAAAGTGGGTTGGTAAATATCCAACCACATGAGAATTGGACTTTTTCAACTCCCCCTAATTTTTGGATCATTAGGCCACTTGCATCCTCAACTTGCTTGTGGCATGCACATCAACCACACATAAAGCATGTTGGGATTAGTTAGAAGTCCCTTTCCTATAAAATTCCACCAAGCTATTATTAGGGGGTTGTACTAGGGGAATTTCCCAAACATGGATTTTGGGGCTCATTTTTAGTGCCTGAAATAATTCTCTATAGTTTTCGAATTTTTTTTGCACACATGAACTCTAAAATTTTCGTTTTGTTGCGATCTTATATCTTTTTTGTTTACGAGGAAAAAAGGGAGAGCACAAGTTTGGACCCGAAAAAAAAAAGAATTTGAACATCCCAAATGGAAAAGCACAAATGCTGAGAGAGATAATTCCAAAAAGCAAAAAGTGGGTTGGTAAATATCCAACCACTTGAGAATTTGATTTTTTCTACTCCCCCTAATTTTTGGATCATTAGGCCACTTGCAAACTCAACATGCATGTGGCATGCACATCCACCACACTTAAAGCATGTTGGGATCAGTTAGAAGTCCCTTTCCTATAAAATTCCACCAAGCTATTATTAGGGGGTTGTACTAGTGGAATTTCCCTAACATGGATTTTGGGGTTCATTTGTAGTGCCTGAAATAATTCTCTATAGTTTTCGAATTTTTTTTGCACACATGAACTCTAAAATTTTCGTTTGGTGGCAATCTTATATCTATTTTGTTTACGAGGAAAAATGGGAGAGCACAAGTTTGGACCCAAAAAAAAAAAAAATTTGAACATCCCAAATTGAAATGCACAAATGCTGAGAGAGATAATTCCACAAAGCAAAAAGTGATTTTTAAGGATAGGCAAAAAGTGGGTTGGTAAATATCCAACCACTTGAGAATTTGATTTTTTCTAGTCCCCCTAATTTTTTGATCATTAGGCCACTTGCATCCTCAACATGCTTGTGGCATGCACATCCACCACACTTAAAGCATGTTGGGATCAGTTAGAAGTCCCTTTCTTATAAAATTCCACCAAGCTATTTTTAGGGGGTTGTACTAGTGGAATTTCCCAAACATGGATTTTGGGGCTCATTTTTAGTGCCTGAAATAATTATCTATGGTTATCGAAACTTTTTTGCACACATGAACTCTAAAATTTTCGTTTTGTTGCGATCTTATATCTATTTTGTTTACGAGGAAAAATGGGAGAGCACAACTTTGGACCCGAAAAAAAAAAAAAATTTGAACATCCCAAATGGAAATGCACAAATGCTGAGAGAGATAATTCCAAAAAGCAAAAAGTGATTTTTAAGGATAAGCAAAAAGTGGGTTGGTAAATATCCAACCACATGAGAATTGGACTTTTTCAACTCCCCCTAATTTTTGGATCATTAGGCCACTTGCATCCTCAACTTGCTTGTGGCATGCACATCAACCACACATAAAGCATGTTGGGATTAGTTAGAAGTCCCTTTCCTATAAAATTCCACCAAGCTATTATTAGGGGGTTGTACTAGGGGAATTTCCCAAACATGGATTTTGGGGCTCATTTTTAGTGCCTGAAATAATTCTCTATAGTTTTCGAATTTTTTTTGCACACATGAACTCTAAAATTTTCGTTTTGTTGCGATCTTATATCTTTTTTGTTTACGAGGAAAAATGGGAGAGCACAAGTTTGGACCCGAAAAAAAAAAGAATTTGAACATCCCAAATGGAAAAGCACAAATGCTGAGAGAGATAATTCCAAAAAGCAAAAAGTGGGTTGGTAAATATCCAACCACTTGAGAATTTGATTTTTTCTACTCCCCCTAATTTTTGGATCATTAGGCCACTTGCAAACTCAACATGCATGTGGCATGCACATCCACCACACTTAAAGCATGTTGGGATCAGTTAGAAGTCCCTTTCCTATAAAATTCCACCAAGCTATTATTAGGGGGTTGTACTAGTGGAATTTCCCTAACATGGATTTTGGGGTTCATTTGTAGTGCCTGAAATAATTCTCTATAGTTTTCGAATTTTTTTTGCACACATGAACTCTAAAATTTTCGTTTGGTGGCAATCTTATATCTATTTTGTTTACGAGGAAAAATGGGAGAGCACAAGTTTGGACCCAAAAAAAAAAAAAATTTGAACATCCCAAATTGAAATGCACAAATGCTGAGAGAGATAATTCCACAAAGCAAAAAGTGATTTTTAAGGATAGGCAAAAAGTGGGTTGGTAAATATCCAACCACTTGAGAATTTGATTTTTTCTAGTCCCCCTAATTTTTTGATCATTAGGCCACTTGCATCCTCAACATGCTTGTGGCATGCACATCCACCACACTTAAAGCATGTTGGGATCAGTTAGAAGTCCCTTTCTTATAAAATTCCACCAAGCTATTTTTAGGGGGTTGTACTAGTGGAATTTCCCAAACATGGATTTTGGGGCTCATTTTTAGTGCCTGAAATAATTATCTATGGTTATCGAAACTTTTTTGCACACATGAACTCTAAAATTTTCGTTTTGTTGCGATCTTATATCTATTTTGTTTACGAGGAAAAATGGGAGAGCACAACTTTGGACCCGAAAAAAAAAAAAAATTTGAACATCCCAAATGGAAATGCACAAATGCTGAGAGAGATAATTCCAAAAAGCAAAAAGTGATTTTTAAGGATAAGCAAAAAGTGGGTTGGTAAATATCCAACCACATGAGAATTGGACTTTTTCAACTCCCCCTAATTTTTGGATCATTAGGCCACTTGCATCCTCAACTTGCTTGTGGCATGCACATCAACCACACATAAAGCATGTTGGGATTAGTTAGAAGTCCCTTTCCTATAAAATTCCACCAAGCTATTATTAGGGGGTTGTACTAGGGGAATTTCCCAAACATGGATTTTGGGGCTCATTTTTAGTGCCTGAAATAATTCTCTATAGTTTTCGAATTTTTTTTGCACACATGAACTCTAAAATTTTCGTTTTGTTGCGATCTTATATCTTTTTTGTTTACGAGGAAAAATGGGAGAGCACAAGTTTGGACCCGAAAAAAAAAAGAATTTGAACATCCCAAATGGAAAAGCACAAATGCTGAGAGAGATAATTCCAAAAAGCAAAAAGTGGGTTGGTAAATATCCAACCACTTGAGAATTTGATTTTTTCTACTCCCCCTAATTTTTGGATCATTAGGCCACTTGCAAACTCAACATGCATGTGGCATGCACATCCACCACACTTAAAGCATGTTGGGATCAGTTAGAAGTCCCTTTCCTATAAAATTCCACCAAGCTATTATTAGGGGGTTGTACTAGTGGAATTTCCCTAACATGGATTTTGGGGTTCATTTGTAGTGCCTGAAATAATTCTCTATAGTTTTCGAATTTTTTTTGCACACATGAACTCTAAAATTTTCGTTTGGTGGCAATCTTATATCTATTTTGTTTACGAGGAAAAATGGGAGAGCACAAGTTTGGACCCAAAAAAAAAAAAATTTGAACATCCCAAATTGAAATGCACAAATGCTGAGAGAGATAATTCCACAAAGCAAAAAGTGATTTTTAAGGATAGGCAAAAAGTGGGTTGGTAAATATCCAACCACTTGAGAATTTGATTTTTTCTAGTCCCCCTAATTTTTTGATCATTAGGCCACTTGCATCCTCAACATGCTTGTGGCATGCACATCCACCACACTTAAAGCATGTTGGGATCAGTTAGAAGTCCCTTTCTTATAAAATTCCACCAAGCTATTTTTAGGGGGTTGTACTAGTGGAATTTCCCAAACATGGATTTTGGGGCTCATTTTTAGTGCCTGAAATAATTATCTATGGTTATCGAAACTTTTTTGCACACATGAACTCTAAAATTTTCGTTTTGTTGCGATCTTATATCTATTTTGTTTACGAGGAAAAATGGGAGAGCACAACTTTGGACCCGAAAAAAAAAAAAAATTTGAACATCCCAAATGGAAATGCACAAATGCTGAGAGAGATAATTCCAAAAAGCAAAAAGTGATTTTTAAGGATAAGCAAAAAGTGGGTTGGTAAATATCCAACCACATGAGAATTGGACTTTTTCAACTCCCCCTAATTTTTGGATCATTAGGCCACTTGCATCCTCAACTTGCTTGTGGCATGCACATCAACCACACATAAAGCATGTTGGGATTAGTTAGAAGTCCCTTTCCTATAAAATTCCACCAAGCTATTATTAGGGGGTTGTACTAGGGGAATTTCCCAAACATGGATTTTGGGGCTCATTTTTAGTGCCTGAAATAATTCTCTATAGTTTTCGAATTTTTTTTGCACACATGAACTCTAAAATTTTCGTTTTGTTGCGATCTTATATCTTTTTTGTTTACGAGGAAAAATGGGAGAGCACAAGTTTGGACCCGAAAAAAAAAAGAATTTGAACATCCCAAATGGAAAAGCACAAATGCTGAGAGAGATAATTCCAAAAAGCAAAAAGTGGGTTGGTAAATATCCAACCACTTGAGAATTTGATTTTTTCTACTCCCCCTAATTTTTGGATCATTAGGCCACTTGCAAACTCAACATGCATGTGGCATGCACATCCACCACACTTAAAGCATGTTGGGATCAGTTAGAAGTCCCTTTCCTATAAAATTCCACCAAGCTATTATTAGGGGGTTGTACTAGTGGAATTTCCCTAACATGGATTTTGGGGTTCATTTGTAGTGCCTGAAATAATTCTCTATAGTTTTCGAATTTTTTTTGCACACATGAACTCTAAAATTTTCGTTTGGTGGCAATCTTATATCTATTTTGTTTACGAGGAAAAATGGGAGAGCACAAGTTTGGACCCAAAAAAAAAAAAAATTTGAACATCCCAAATTGAAATGCACAAATGCTGAGAGAGATAATTCCACAAAGCAAAAAGTGATTTTTAAGGATAGGCAAAAAGTGGGTTGGTAAATATCCAACCACTTGAGAATTTGATTTTTTCTAGTCCCCCTAATTTTTTGATCATTAGGCCACTTGCATCCTCAACATGCTTGTGGCATGCACATCCACCACACTTAAAGCATGTTGGGATCAGTTAGAAGTCCCTTTCTTATAAAATTCCACCAAGCTATTTTTAGGGGGTTGTACTAGTGGAATTTCCCAAACATGGATTTTGGGGCTCATTTTTAGTGCCTGAAATAATTATCTATGGTTATCGAAACTTTTTTGCACACATGAACTCTAAAATTTTCGTTTTGTTGCGATCTTATATCTATTTTGTTTACGAGGAAAAATGGGAGAGCACAACTTTGGACCCGAAAAAAAAAAAAAATTTGAACATCCCAAATGGAAATGCACAAATGCTGAGAGAGATAATTCCAAAAAGCAAAAAGTGATTTTTAAGGATAAGCAAAAAGTGGGTTGGTAAATATCCAACCACATGAGAATTGGACTTTTTCAACTCCCCCTAATTTTTGGATCATTAGGCCACTTGCATCCTCAACTTGCTTGTGGCATGCACATCAACCACACATAAAGCATGTTGGGATTAGTTAGAAGTCCCTTTCCTATAAAATTCCACCAAGCTATTATTAGGGGGTTGTACTAGGGGAATTTCCCAAACATGGATTTTGGGGCTCATTTTTAGTGCCTGAAATAATTCTCTATAGTTTTCGAATTTTTTTTGCACACATGAACTCTAAAATTTTCGTTTTGTTGCGATCTTATATCTTTTTTGTTTACGAGGAAAAATGGGAGAGCACAAGTTTGGACCCGAAAAAAAAAAGAATTTGAACATCCCAAATGGAAAAGCACAAATGCTGAGAGAGATAATTCCAAAAAGCAAAAAGTGGGTTGGTAAATATCCAACCACTTGAGAATTTGATTTTTTCTACTCCCCCTAATTTTTGGATCATTAGGCCACTTGCAAACTCAACATGCATGTGGCATGCACATCCACCACACTTAAAGCATGTTGGGATCAGTTAGAAGTCCCTTTCCTATAAAATTCCACCAAGCTATTATTAGGGGGTTGTACTAGTGGAATTTCCCTAACATGGATTTTGGGGTTCATTTGTAGTGCCTGAAATAATTCTCTATAGTTTTCGAATTTTTTTTGCACACATGAACTCTAAAATTTTCGTTTGGTGGCAATCTTATATCTATTTTGTTTACGAGGAAAAATGGGAGAGCACAAGTTTGGACCCAAAAAAAAAAAAAATTTGAACATCCCAAATTGAAATGCACAAATGCTGAGAGAGATAATTCCACAAAGCAAAAAGTGATTTTTAAGGATAGGCAAAAAGTGGGTTGGTAAATATCCAACCACTTGAGAATTTGATTTTTTCTAGTCCCCCTAATTTTTTGATCATTAGGCCACTTGCATCCTCAACATGCTTGTGGCATGCACATCCACCACACTTAAAGCATGTTGGGATCAGTTAGAAGTCCCTTTCTTATAAAATTCCACCAAGCTATTTTTAGGGGGTTGTACTAGTGGAATTTCCCAAACATGGATTTTGGGGCTCATTTTTAGTGCCTGAAATAATTATCTATGGTTATCGAAACTTTTTTGCACACATGAACTCTAAAATTTTCGTTTTGTTGCGATCTTATATCTATTTTGTTTACGAGGAAAAATGGGAGAGCACAAGTTTGGACCCGAAAAAAAAAAAAAATTTGAACATCCCAAATGGAAATGCACAAATGCTGAGAGAGATAATTCCAAAAAGCAAAAAGTGATTTTTAAGGATAAGCAAAAAGTGGGTTGGTAAATATCCAACCACATGAGAATTGGACTTTTTCAACTCCCCCTAATTTTTGGATCATTAGGCCACTTGCATCCTCAACTTGCTTGTGGCATGCACATCAACCACACATAAAGCATGTTGGGATTAGTTAGAAGTCCCTTTCCTATAAAATTCCACCAAGCTATTATTAGGGGGTTGTACTAGGGGAATTTCCCAAACATGGATTTTGGGGCTCATTTTTAGTGCCTGAAATAATTCTCTATAGTTTTCGAATTTTTTTTGCACACATGAACTCTAAAATTTTCGTTTTGTTGCGATCTTATATCTTTTTTGTTTACGAGGAAAAATGGGAGAGCACAAGTTTGGACCCGAAAAAAAAAAGAATTTGAACATCCCAAATGGAAAAGCACAAATGCTGAGAGAGATAATTCCAAAAAGCAAAAAGTGGGTTGGTAAATATCCAACCACTTGAGAATTTGATTTTTTCTACTCCCCCTAATTTTTGGATCATTAGGCCACTTGCAAACTCAACATGCATGTGGCATGCACATCCACCACACTTAAAGCATGTTGGGATCAGTTAGAAGTCCCTTTCCTATAAAATTCCACCAAGCTATTATTAGGGGGTTGTACTAGTGGAATTTCCCTAACATGGATTTTGGGGTTCATTTGTAGTGCCTGAAATAATTCTCTATAGTTTTCGAATTTTTTTTGCACACATGAACTCTAAAATTTTCGTTTGGTGGCAATCTTATATCTATTTTGTTTACGAGGAAAAATGGGAGAGCACAAGTTTGGACCCAAAAAAAAAAAAATTTGAACATCCCAAATTGAAATGCACAAATGCTGAGAGAGATAATTCCACAAAGCAAAAAGTGATTTTTAAGGATAGGCAAAAAGTGGGTTGGTAAATATCCAACCACTTGAGAATTTGATTTTTTCTAGTCCCCCTAATTTTTTGATCATTAGGCCACTTGCATCCTCAACATGCTTGTGGCATGCACATCCACCACACTTAAAGCATGTTGGGATCAGTTAGAAGTCCCTTTCTTATAAAATTCCACCAAGCTATTTTTAGGGGGTTGTACTAGTGGAATTTCCCAAACATGGATTTTGGGGCTCATTTTTAGTGCCTGAAATAATTATCTATGGTTATCGAAACTTTTTTGCACACATGAACTCTAAAATTTTCGTTTTGTTGCGATCTTATATCTATTTTGTTTACGAGGAAAAATGGGAGAGCACAACTTTGGACCCGAAAAAAAAAAAAAATTTGAACATCCCAAATGGAAATGCACAAATGCTGAGAGAGATAATTCCAAAAAGCAAAAAGTGATTTTTAAGGATAAGCAAAAAGTGGGTTGGTAAATATCCAACCACATGAGAATTGGACTTTTTCAACTCCCCCTAATTTTTGGATCATTAGGCCACTTGCATCCTCAACTTGCTTGTGGCATGCACATCAACCACACATAAAGCATGTTGGGATTAGTTAGAAGTCCCTTTCCTATAAAATTCCACCAAGCTATTATTAGGGGGTTGTACTAGGGGAATTTCCCAAACATGGATTTTGGGGCTCATTTTTAGTGCCTGAAATAATTCTCTATAGTTTTCGAATTTTTTTTGCACACATGAACTCTAAAATTTTCGTTTTGTTGCGATCTTATATCTTTTTTGTTTACGAGGAAAAATGGGAGAGCACAAGTTTGGACCCGAAAAAAAAAAGAATTTGAACATCCCAAATGGAAAAGCACAAATGCTGAGAGAGATAATTCCAAAAAGCAAAAAGTGGGTTGGTAAATATCCAACCACTTGAGAATTTGATTTTTTCTACTCCCCCTAATTTTTGGATCATTAGGCCACTTGCAAACTCAACATGCATGTGGCATGCACATCCACCACACTTAAAGCATGTTGGGATCAGTTAGAAGTCCCTTTCCTATAAAATTCCACCAAGCTATTATTAGGGGGTTGTACTAGTGGAATTTCCCTAACATGGATTTTGGGGTTCATTTGTAGTGCCTGAAATAATTCTCTATAGTTTTCGAATTTTTTTTGCACACATGAACTCTAAAATTTTCGTTTGGTGGCAATCTTATATCTATTTTGTTTACGAGGAAAAATGGGAGAGCACAAGTTTGGACCCAAAAAAAAAAAAATTTGAACATCCCAAATTGAAATGCACAAATGCTGAGAGAGATAATTCCACAAAGCAAAAAGTGATTTTTAAGGATAGGCAAAAAGTGGGTTGGTAAATATCCAACCACTTGAGAATTTGATTTTTTCTAGTCCCCCTAATTTTTTGATCATTAGGCCACTTGCATCCTCAACATGCTTGTGGCATGCACATCCACCACACTTAAAGCATGTTGGGATCAGTTAGAAGTCCCTTTCTTATAAAATTCCACCAAGCTATTTTTAGGGGGTTGTACTAGTGGAATTTCCCAAACATGGATTTTGGGGCTCATTTTTAGTGCCTGAAATAATTATCTATGGTTATCGAAACTTTTTTGCACACATGAACTCTAAAATTTTCGTTTTGTTGCGATCTTATATCTATTTTGTTTACGAGGAAAAATGGGAGAGCACAACTTTGGACCCGAAAAAAAAAAAAAATTTGAACATCCCAAATGGAAATGCACAAATGCTGAGAGAGATAATTCCAAAAAGCAAAAAGTGATTTTTAAGGATAAGCAAAAAGTGGGTTGGTAAATATCCAACCACATGAGAATTGGACTTTTTCAACTCCCCCTAATTTTTGGATCATTAGGCCACTTGCATCCTCAACTTGCTTGTGGCATGCACATCAACCACACATAAAGCATGTTGGGATTAGTTAGAAGTCCCTTTCCTATAAAATTCCACCAAGCTATTATTAGGGGGTTGTACTAGGGGAATTTCCCAAACATGGATTTTGGGGCTCATTTTTAGTGCCTGAAATAATTCTCTATAGTTTTCGAATTTTTTTTGCACACATGAACTCTAAAATTTTCGTTTTGTTGCGATCTTATATCTTTTTTGTTTACGAGGAAAAATGGGAGAGCACAAGTTTGGAACCGAAAAAAAAAAGAATTTGAACATCCCAAATGGAAAAGCACAAATGCTGAGAGAGATAATTCCAAAAAGCAAAAAGTGGGTTGGTAAATATCCAACCACTTGAGAATTTGATTTTTTCTACTCCCCCTAATTTTTGGATCATTAGGCCACTTGCAAACTCAACATGCATGTGGCATGCACATCCACCACACTTAAAGCATGTTGGGATCAGTTAGAAGTCCCTTTCCTATAAAATTCCACCAAGCTATTATTAGGGGGTTGTACTAGTGGAATTTCCCTAACATGGATTTTGGGGTTCATTTGTAGTGCCTGAAATAATTCTCTATAGTTTTCGAATTTTTTTTGCACACATGAACTCTAAAATTTTCGTTTGGTGGCAATCTTATATCTATTTTGTTTACGAGGAAAAATGGGAGAGCACAAGTTTGGACCCAAAAAAAAAAAAATTTGAACATCCCAAATTGAAATGCACAAATGCTGAGAGAGATAATTCCACAAAGCAAAAAGTGATTTTTAAGGATAGGCAAAAAGTGGGTTGGTAAATATCCAACCACTTGAGAATTTGATTTTTTCTAGTCCCCCTAATTTTTTGATCATTAGGCCACTTGCATCCTCAACATGCTTGTGGCATGCACATCCACCACACTTAAAGCATGTTGGGATCAGTTAGAAGTCCCTTTCTTATAAAATTCCACCAAGCTATTTTTAGGGGGTTGTACTAGTGGAATTTCCCAAACATGGATTTTGGGGCTCATTTTTAGTGCCTGAAATAATTATCTATGGTTATCGAAACTTTTTTGCACACATGAACTCTAAAATTTTCGTTTTGTTGCGATCTTATATCTATTTTGTTTACGAGGAAAAATGGGAGAGCACAACTTTGGACCCGAAAAAAAAAAAAAATTTGAACATCCCAAATGGAAATGCACAAATGCTGAGAGAGATAATTCCAAAAAGCAAAAAGTGATTTTTAAGGATAAGCAAAAAGTGGGTTGGTAAATATCCAACCACATGAGAATTGGACTTTTTCAACTCCCCCTAATTTTTGGATCATTAGGCCACTTGCATCCTCAACTTGCTTGTGGCATGCACATCAACCACACATAAAGCATGTTGGGATTAGTTAGAAGTCCCTTTCCTATAAAATTCCACCAAGCTATTATTAGGGGGTTGTACTAGGGGAATTTCCCAAACATGGATTTTGGGGCTCATTTTTAGTGCCTGAAATAATTCTCTATAGTTTTCGAATTTTTTTTGCACACATGAACTCTAAAATTTTCGTTTTGTTGCGATCTTATATCTTTTTTGTTTACGAGGAAAAATGGGAGAGCACAAGTTTGGACCCGAAAAAAAAAAGAATTTGAACATCCCAAATGGAAAAGCACAAATGCTGAGAGAGATAATTCCAAAAAGCAAAAAGTGGGTTGGTAAATATCCAACCACTTGAGAATTTGATTTTTTCTACTCCCCCTAATTTTTGGATCATTAGGCCACTTGCAAACTCAACATGCATGTGGCATGCACATCCACCACACTTAAAGCATGTTGGGATCAGTTAGAAGTCCCTTTCCTATAAAATTCCACCAAGCTATTATTAGGGGGTTGTACTAGTGGAATTTCCCTAACATGGATTTTGGGGTTCATTTGTAGTGCCTGAAATAATTCTCTATAGTTTTCGAATTTTTTTTGCACACATGAACTCTAAAATTTTCGTTTGGTGGCAATCTTATATCTATTTTGTTTACGAGGAAAAATGGGAGAGCACAAGTTTGGACCCAAAAAAAAAAAAATTTGAACATCCCAAATTGAAATGCACAAATGCTGAGAGAGATAATTCCACAAAGCAAAAAGTGATTTTTAAGGATAGGCAAAAAGTGGGTTGGTAAATATCCAACCACTTGAGAATTTGATTTTTTCTAGTCCCCCTAATTTTTTGATCATTAGGCCACTTGCATCCTCAACATGCTTGTGGCATGCACATCCACCACACTTAAAGCATGTTGGGATCAGTTAGAAGTCCCTTTCTTATAAAATTCCACCAAGCTATTTTTAGGGGGTTGTACTAGTGGAATTTCCCAAACATGGATTTTGGGGCTCATTTTTAGTGCCTGAAATAATTATCTATGGTTATCGAAACTTTTTTGCACACATGAACTCTAAAATTTTCGTTTTGTTGCGATCTTATATCTATTTTGTTTACGAGGAAAAATGGGAGAGCACAACTTTGGACCCGAAAAAAAAAAAAAATTTGAACATCCCAAATGGAAATGCACAAATGCTGAGAGAGATAATTCCAAAAAGCAAAAAGTGATTTTTAAGGATAAGCAAAAAGTGGGTTGGTAAATATCCAACCACATGAGAATTGGACTTTTTCAACTCCCCCTAATTTTTGGATCATTAGGCCACTTGCATCCTCAACTTGCTTGTGGCATGCACATCAACCACACATAAAGCATGTTGGGATTAGTTAGAAGTCCCTTTCCTATAAAATTCCACCAAGCTATTATTAGGGGGTTGTACTAGGGGAATTTCCCAAACATGGATTTTGGGGCTCATTTTTAGTGCCTGAAATAATTCTCTATAGTTTTCGAATTTTTTTTGCACACATGAACTCTAAAATTTTCGTTTTGTTGCGATCTTATATCTTTTTTGTTTACGAGGAAAAATGGGAGAGCACAAGTTTGGACCCGAAAAAAAAAAGAATTTGAACATCCCAAATGGAAAAGCACAAATGCTGAGAGAGATAATTCCAAAAAGCAAAAAGTGGGTTGGTAAATATCCAACCACTTGAGAATTTGATTTTTTCTACTCCCCCTAATTTTTGGATCATTAGGCCACTTGCAAACTCAACATGCATGTGGCATGCACATCCACCACACTTAAAGCATGTTGGGATCAGTTAGAAGTCCCTTTCCTATAAAATTCCACCAAGCTATTATTAGGGGGTTGTACTAGTGGAATTTCCCTAACATGGATTTTGGGGTTCATTTGTAGTGCCTGAAATAATTCTCTATAGTTTTCGAATTTTTTTTGCACACATGAACTCTAAAATTTTCGTTTGGTGGCAATCTTATATCTATTTTGTTTACGAGGAAAAATGGGAGAGCACAAGTTTGGACCCAAAAAAAAAAAAATTTGAACATCCCAAATTGAAATGCACAAATGCTGAGAGAGATAATTCCACAAAGCAAAAAGTGATTTTTAAGGATAGGCAAAAAGTGGGTTGGTAAATATCCAACCACTTGAGAATTTGATTTTTTCTAGTCCCCCTAATTTTTTGATCATTAGGCCACTTGCATCCTCAACATGCTTGTGGCATGCACATCCACCACACTTAAAGCATGTTGGGATCAGTTAGAAGTCCCTTTCTTATAAAATTCCACCAAGCTATTTTTAGGGGGTTGTACTAGTGGAATTTCCCAAACATGGATTTTGGGGCTCATTTTTAGTGCCTGAAATAATTATCTATGGTTATCGAAACTTTTTTGCACACATGAACTCTAAAATTTTCGTTTTGTTGCGATCTTATATCTATTTTGTTTACGAGGAAAAATGGGAGAGCACAACTTTGGACCCGAAAAAAAAAAAAAATTTGAACATCCCAAATGGAAATGCACAAATGCTGAGAGAGATAATTCCAAAAAGCAAAAAGTGATTTTTAAGGATAAGCAAAAAGTGGGTTGGTAAATATCCAACCACATGAGAATTGGACTTTTTCAACTCCCCCTAATTTTTGGATCATTAGGCCACTTGCATCCTCAACTTGCTTGTGGCATGCACATCAACCACACATAAAGCATGTTGGGATTAGTTAGAAGTCCCTTTCCTATAAAATTCCACCAAGCTATTATTAGGGGGTTGTACTAGGGGAATTTCCCAAACATGGATTTTGGGGCTCATTTTTAGTGCCTGAAATAATTCTCTATAGTTTTCGAATTTTTTTTGCACACATGAACTCTAAAATTTTCGTTTTGTTGCGATCTTATATCTTTTTTGTTTACGAGGAAAAATGGGAGAGCACAAGTTTGGACCCGAAAAAAAAAAGAATTTGAACATCCCAAATGGAAAAGCACAAATGCTGAGAGAGATAATTCCAAAAAGCAAAAAGTGGGTTGGTAAATATCCAACCACTTGAGAATTTGATTTTTTCTACTCCCCCTAATTTTTGGATCATTAGGCCACTTGCAAACTCAACATGCATGTGGCATGCACATCCACCACACTTAAAGCATGTTGGGATCAGTTAGAAGTCCCTTTCCTATAAAATTCCACCAAGCTATTATTAGGGGGTTGTACTAGTGGAATTTCCCTAACATGGATTTTGGGGTTCATTTGTAGTGCCTGAAATAATTCTCTATAGTTTTCGAATTTTTTTTGCACACATGAACTCTAAAATTTTCGTTTGGTGGCAATCTTATATCTATTTTGTTTACGAGGAAAAATGGGAGAGCACAAGTTTGGACCCAAAAAAAAAAAAATTTGAACATCCCAAATTGAAATGCACAAATGCTGAGAGAGATAATTCCACAAAGCAAAAAGTGATTTTTAAGGATAGGCAAAAAGTGGGTTGGTAAATATCCAACCACTTGAGAATTTGATTTTTTCTAGTCCCCCTAATTTTTTGATCATTAGGCCACTTGCATCCTCAACATGCTTGTGGCATGCACATCCACCACACTTAAAGCATGTTGGGATCAGTTAGAAGTCCCTTTCTTATAAAATTCCACCAAGCTATTTTTAGGGGGTTGTACTAGTGGAATTTCCCAAACATGGATTTTGGGGCTCATTTTTAGTGCCTGAAATAATTATCTATGGTTATCGAAACTTTTTTGCACACATGAACTCTAAAATTTTCGTTTTGTTGCGATCTTATATCTATTTTGTTTACGAGGAAAAATGGGAGAGCACAACTTTGGACCCGAAAAAAAAAAAAAATTTGAACATCCCAAATGGAAATGCACAAATGCTGAGAGAGATAATTCCAAAAAGCAAAAAGTGATTTTTAAGGATAAGCAAAAAGTGGGTTGGTAAATATCCAACCACATGAGAATTGGACTTTTTCAACTCCCCCTAATTTTTGGATCATTAGGCCACTTGCATCCTCAACTTGCTTGTGGCATGCACATCAACCACACATAAAGCATGTTGGGATTAGTTAGAAGTCCCTTTCCTATAAAATTCCACCAAGCTATTATTAGGGGGTTGTACTAGGGGAATTTCCCAAACATGGATTTTGGGGCTCATTTTTAGTGCCTGAAATAATTCTCTATAGTTTTCGAATTTTTTTTGCACACATGAACTCTAAAATTTTCGTTTTGTTGCGATCTTATATCTTTTTTGTTTACGAGGAAAAATGGGAGAGCACAAGTTTGGACCCGAAAAAAAAAAGAATTTGAACATCCCAAATGGAAAAGCACAAATGCTGAGAGAGATAATTCCAAAAAGCAAAAAGTGGGTTGGTAAATATCCAACCACTTGAGAATTTGATTTTTTCTACTCCCCCTAATTTTTGGATCATTAGGCCACTTGCAAACTCAACATGCATGTGGCATGCACATCCACCACACTTAAAGCATGTTGGGATCAGTTAGAAGTCCCTTTCCTATAAAATTCCACCAAGCTATTATTAGGGGGTTGTACTAGTGGAATTTCCCTAACATGGATTTTGGGGTTCATTTGTAGTGCCTGAAATAATTCTCTATAGTTTTCGAATTTTTTTTGCACACATGAACTCTAAAATTTTCGTTTGGTGGCAATCTTATATCTATTTTGTTTACGAGGAAAAATGGGAGAGCACAAGTTTGGACCCAAAAAAAAAAAAATTTGAACATCCCAAATTGAAATGCACAAATGCTGAGAGAGATAATTCCACAAAGCAAAAAAGTGATTTTTAAGGATAGGCAAAAAGTGGGTTGGTAAATATCCAACCACTTGAGAATTTGATTTTTTCTAGTCCCCCTAATTTTTTGATCATTAGGCCACTTGCATCCTCAACATGCTTGTGGCATGCACATCCACCACACTTAAAGCATGTTGGGATCAGTTAGAAGTCCCTTTCTTATAAAATTCCACCAAGCTATTTTTAGGGGGTTGTACTAGTGGAATTTCCCAAACATGGATTTTGGGGCTCATTTTTAGTGCCTGAAATAATTATCTATGGTTATCGAAACTTTTTTGCACACATGAACTCTAAAATTTTCGTTTTGTTGCGATCTTATATCTATTTTGTTTACGAGGAAAAATGGGAGAGCACAACTTTGGACCCGAAAAAAAAAAAAAATTTGAACATCCCAAATGGAAATGCACAAATGCTGAGAGAGATAATTCCAAAAAGCAAAAAGTGATTTTTAAGGATAAGCAAAAAGTGGGTTGGTAAATATCCAACCACATGAGAATTGGACTTTTTCAACTCCCCCTAATTTTTGGATCATTAGGCCACTTGCATCCTCAACTTGCTTGTGGCATGCACATCAACCACACATAAAGCATGTTGGGATTAGTTAGAAGTCCCTTTCCTATAAAATTCCACCAAGCTATTATTAGGGGGTTGTACTAGGGGAATTTCCCAAACATGGATTTTGGGGCTCATTTTTAGTGCCTGAAATAATTCTCTATAGTTTTCGAATTTTTTTTGCACACATGAACTCTAAAATTTTCGTTTTGTTGCGATCTTATATCTTTTTTGTTTACGAGGAAAAATGGGAGAGCACAAGTTTGGACCCGAAAAAAAAAAGAATTTGAACATCCCAAATGGAAAAGCACAAATGCTGAGAGAGATAATTCCAAAAAGCAAAAAGTGGGTTGGTAAATATCCAACCACTTGAGAATTTGATTTTTTCTACTCCCCCTAATTTTTGGATCATTAGGCCACTTGCAAACTCAACATGCATGTGGCATGCACATCCACCACACTTAAAGCATGTTGGGATCAGTTAGAAGTCCCTTTCCTATAAAATTCCACCAAGCTATTATTAGGGGGTTGTACTAGTGGAATTTCCCTAACATGGATTTTGGGGTTCATTTGTAGTGCCTGAAATAATTCTCTATAGTTTTCGAATTTTTTTTGCACACATGAACTCTAAAATTTTCGTTTGGTGGCAATCTTATATCTATTTTGTTTACGAGGAAAAATGGGAGAGCACAAGTTTGGACCCAAAAAAAAAAAAATTTGAACATCCCAAATTGAAATGCACAAATGCTGAGAGAGATAATTCCACAAAGCAAAAAAGTGATTTTTAAGGATAGGCAAAAAGTGGGTTGGTAAATATCCAACCACTTGAGAATTTGATTTTTTCTAGTCCCCCTAATTTTTTGATCATTAGGCCACTTGCATCCTCAACATGCTTGTGGCATGCACATCCACCACACTTAAAGCATGTTGGGATCAGTTAGAAGTCCCTTTCTTATAAAATTCCACCAAGCTATTTTTAGGGGGTTGTACTAGTGGAATTTCCCAAACATGGATTTTGGGGCTCATTTTTAGTGCCTGAAATAATTATCTATGGTTATCGAAACTTTTTTGCACACATGAACTCTAAAATTTTCGTTTTGTTGCGATCTTATATCTATTTTGTTTACGAGGAAAAATGGGAGAGCACAACTTTGGACCCGAAAAAAAAAAAAAATTTGAACATCCCAAATGGAAATGCACAAATGCTGAGAGAGATAATTCCAAAAAGCAAAAAGTGATTTTTAAGGATAAGCAAAAAGTGGGTTGGTAAATATCCAACCACATGAGAATTGGACTTTTTCAACTCCCCCTAATTTTTGGATCATTAGGCCACTTGCATCCTCAACTTGCTTGTGGCATGCACATCAACCACACATAAAGCATGTTGGGATTAGTTAGAAGTCCCTTTCCTATAAAATTCCACCAAGCTATTATTAGGGGGTTGTACTAGGGGAATTTCCCAAACATGGATTTTGGGGCTCATTTTTAGTGCCTGAAATAATTCTCTATAGTTTTCGAATTTTTTTTGCACACATGAACTCTAAAATTTTCGTTTTGTTGCGATCTTATATCTTTTTTGTTTACGAG
Source organism: Aristolochia californica (assembly GCF_029961685.1). Lineage (NCBI taxonomy): Eukaryota > Viridiplantae > Streptophyta > Magnoliopsida > Piperales > Aristolochiaceae > Aristolochia > Aristolochia californica. The sequence continues at coordinate 19,874,879 of NW_027182257.1, read as the reverse complement.
GAAAAATGGGAGAGCACAAGTTTGGACCCGAAAAAAAAAAGAATTTGAACATCCCAAATGGAAAAGCACAAATGCTGAGAGAGATAATTCCAAAAAGCAAAAAGTGGGTTGGTAAATATCCAACCACTTGAGAATTTGATTTTTTCTACTCCCCCTAATTTTTGGATCATTAGGCCACTTGCAAACTCAACATGCATGTGGCATGCACATCCACCACACTTAAAGCATGTTGGGATCAGTTAGAAGTCCCTTTCCTATAAAATTCCACCAAGCTATTATTAGGGGGTTGTACTAGTGGAATTTCCCTAACATGGATTTTGGGGTTCATTTGTAGTGCCTGAAATAATTCTCTATAGTTTTCGAATTTTTTTTGCACACATGAACTCTAAAATTTTCGTTTGGTGGCAATCTTATATCTATTTTGTTTACGAGGAAAAATGGGAGAGCACAAGTTTGGACCCAAAAAAAAAAAAATTTGAACATCCCAAATTGAAATGCACAAATGCTGAGAGAGATAATTCCACAAAGCAAAAAAGTGATTTTTAAGGATAGGCAAAAAGTGGGTTGGTAAATATCCAACCACTTGAGAATTTGATTTTTTCTAGTCCCCCTAATTTTTTGATCATTAGGCCACTTGCATCCTCAACATGCTTGTGGCATGCACATCCACCACACTTAAAGCATGTTGGGATCAGTTAGAAGTCCCTTTCTTATAAAATTCCACCAAGCTATTTTTAGGGGGTTGTACTAGTGGAATTTCCCAAACATGGATTTTGGGGCTCATTTTTAGTGCCTGAAATAATTATCTATGGTTATCGAAACTTTTTTGCACACATGAACTCTAAAATTTTCGTTTTGTTGCGATCTTATATCTATTTTGTTTACGAGGAAAAATGGGAGAGCACAAGTTTGGACCCGAAAAAAAAAAAAAATTTGAACATCCCAAATGGAAATGCACAAATGCTGAGAGAGATAATTCCAAAAAGCAAAAAGTGATTTTTAAGGATAAGCAAAAAGTGGGTTGGTAAATATCCAACCACATGAGAATTGGACTTTTTCAACTCCCCCTAATTTTTGGATCATTAGGCCACTTGCATCCTCAACTTGCTTGTGGCATGCACATCAACCACACATAAAGCATGTTGGGATTAGTTAGAAGTCCCTTTCCTATAAAATTCCACCAAGCTATTATTAGGGGGTTGTACTAGGGGAATTTCCCAAACATGGATTTTGGGGCTCATTTTTAGTGCCTGAAATAATTCTCTATAGTTTTCGAATTTTTTTTGCACACATGAACTCTAAAATTTTCGTTTTGTTGCGATCTTATATCTTTTTTGTTTACGAGGAAAAATGGGAGAGCACAAGTTTGGACCCGAAAAAAAAAAGAATTTGAACATCCCAAATGGAAAAGCACAAATGCTGAGAGAGATAATTCCAAAAAGCAAAAAGTGGGTTGGTAAATATCCAACCACTTGAGAATTTGATTTTTTCTACTCCCCCTAATTTTTGGATCATTAGGCCACTTGCAAACTCAACATGCATGTGGCATGCACATCCACCACACTTAAAGCATGTTGGGATCAGTTAGAAGTCCCTTTCCTATAAAATTCCACCAAGCTATTATTAGGGGGTTGTACTAGTGGAATTTCCCTAACATGGATTTTGGGGTTCATTTGTAGTGCCTGAAATAATTCTCTATAGTTTTCGAATTTTTTTTGCACACATGAACTCTAAAATTTTCGTTTGGTGGCAATCTTATATCTATTTTGTTTACGAGGAAAAATGGGAGAGCACAAGTTTGGACCCAAAAAAAAAAAAAATTTGAACATCCCAAATTGAAATGCACAAATGCTGAGAGAGATAATTCCACAAAGCAAAAAAGTGATTTTTAAGGATAGGCAAAAAGTGGGTTGGTAAATATCCAACCACTTGAGAATTTGATTTTTTCTAGTCCCCCTAATTTTTTGATCATTAGGCCACTTGCATCCTCAACATGCTTGTGGCATGCACATCCACCACACTTAAAGCATGTTGGGATCAGTTAGAAGTCCCTTTCTTATAAAATTCCACCAAGCTATTTTTAGGGGGTTGTACTAGTGGAATTTCCCAAACATGGATTTTGGGGCTCATTTTTAGTGCCTGAAATAATTATCTATGGTTATCGAAACTTTTTTGCACACATGAACTCTAAAATTTTTGTTTTGTTGCGATCTTATATCTATTTTGTTTACGAGGAAAAATGGGAGAGCACAACTTTGGACCCGAAAAAAAAAAAAAATTTGAACATCCCAAATGGAAATGCACAAATGCTGAGAGAGATAATTCCAAAAAGCAAAAAGTGATTTTTAAGGATAAGCAAAAAGTGGGTTGGTAAATATCCAACCACATGAGAATTGGACTTTTTCAACTCCCCCTAATTTTTGGATCATTAGGCCACTTGCATCCTCAACTTGCTTGTGGCATGCACATCAACCACACATAAAGCATGTTGGGATTAGTTAGAAGTCCCTTTCCTATAAAATTCCACCAAGCTATTATTAGGGGGTTGTACTAGGGGAATTTCCCAAACATGGATTTTGGGGCTCATTTTTAGTGCCTGAAATAATTCTCTATAGTTTTCGAATTTTTTTTGCACACATGAACTCTAAAATTTTCGTTTTGTTGCGATCTTATATCTTTTTTGTTTACGAGGAAAAATGGGAGAGCACAAGTTTGGACCCGAAAAAAAAAAGAATTTGAACATCCCAAATGGAAAAGCACAAATGCTGAGAGAGATAATTCCAAAAAGCAAAAAGTGGGTTGGTAAATATCCAACCACTTGAGAATTTGATTTTTTCTACTCCCCCTAATTTTTGGATCATTAGGCCACTTGCAAACTCAACATGCATGTGGCATGCACATCCACCACACTTAAAGCATGTTGGGATCAGTTAGAAGTCCCTTTCCTATAAAATTCCACCAAGCTATTATTAGGGGGTTGTACTAGTGGAATTTCCCTAACATGGATTTTGGGGTTCATTTGTAGTGCCTGAAATAATTCTCTATAGTTTTCGAATTTTTTTTGCACACATGAACTCTAAAATTTTCGTTTGGTGGCAATCTTATATCTATTTTGTTTACGAGGAAAAATGGGAGAGCACAAGTTTGGACCCAAAAAAAAAAAAAATTTGAACATCCCAAATTGAAATGCACAAATGCTGAGAGAGATAATTCCACAAAGCAAAAAAGTGATTTTTAAGGATAGGCAAAAAGTGGGTTGGTAAATATCCAACCACTTGAGAATTTGATTTTTTCTAGTCCCCCTAATTTTTTGATCATTAGGCCACTTGCATCCTCAACATGCTTGTGGCATGCACATCCACCACACTTAAAGCATGTTGGGATCAGTTAGAAGTCCCTTTCTTATAAAATTCCACCAAGCTATTTTTAGGGGGTTGTACTAGTGGAATTTCCCAAACATGGATTTTGGGGCTCATTTTTAGTGCCTGAAATAATTATCTATGGTTATCGAAACTTTTTTGCACACATGAACTCTAAAATTTTTGTTTTGTTGCGATCTTATATCTATTTTGTTTACGAGGAAAAATGGGAGAGCACAACTTTGGACCCGAAAAAAAAAAAAAATTTGAACATCCCAAATGGAAATGCACAAATGCTGAGAGAGATAATTCCAAAAAGCAAAAAGTGATTTTTAAGGATAAGCAAAAAGTGGGTTGGTAAATATCCAACCACATGAGAATTGGACTTTTTCAACTCCCCCTAATTTTTGGATCATTAGGCCACTTGCATCCTCAACTTGCTTGTGGCATGCACATCAACCACACATAAAGCATGTTGGGATTAGTTAGAAGTCCCTTTCCTATAAAATTCCACCAAGCTATTATTAGGGGGTTGTACTAGGGGAATTTCCCAAACATGGATTTTGGGGCTCATTTTTAGTGCCTGAAATAATTCTCTATAGTTTTCGAATTTTTTTTGCACACATGAACTCTAAAATTTTCGTTTTGTTGCGATCTTATATCTTTTTTGTTTACGAGGAAAAATGGGAGAGCACAAGTTTGGACCCGAAAAAAAAAAGAATTTGAACATCCCAAATGGAAAAGCACAAATGCTGAGAGAGATAATTCCAAAAAGCAAAAAGTGGGTTGGTAAATATCCAACCACTTGAGAATTTGATTTTTTCTACTCCCCCTAATTTTTGGATCATTAGGCCACTTGCAAACTCAACATGCATGTGGCATGCACATCCACCACACTTAAAGCATGTTGGGATCAGTTAGAAGTCCCTTTCCTATAAAATTCCACCAAGCTATTATTAGGGGGTTGTACTAGTGGAATTTCCCTAACATGGATTTTGGGGTTCATTTGTAGTGCCTGAAATAATTCTCTATAGTTTTCGAATTTTTTTTGCACACATGAACTCTAAAATTTTCGTTTGGTGGCAATCTTATATCTATTTTGTTTACGAGGAAAAATGGGAGAGCACAAGTTTGGACCCAAAAAAAAAAAAAATTTGAACATCCCAAATTGAAATGCACAAATGCTGAGAGAGATAATTCCACAAAGCAAAAAAGTGATTTTTAAGGATAGGCAAAAAGTGGGTTGGTAAATATCCAACCACTTGAGAATTTGATTTTTTCTAGTCCCCCTAATTTTTTGATCATTAGGCCACTTGCATCCTCAACATGCTTGTGGCATGCACATCCACCACACTTAAAGCATGTTGGGATCAGTTAGAAGTCCCTTTCTTATAAAATTCCACCAAGCTATTTTTAGGGGGTTGTACTAGTGGAATTTCCCAAACATGGATTTTGGGGCTCATTTTTAGTGCCTGAAATAATTATCTATGGTTATCGAAACTTTTTTGCACACATGAACTCTAAAATTTTCGTTTTGTTGCGATCTTATATCTATTTTGTTTACGAGGAAAAATGGGAGAGCACAACTTTGGACCCGAAAAAAAAAAAAAATTTGAACATCCCAAATGGAAATGCACAAATGCTGAGAGAGATAATTCCAAAAAGCAAAAAGTGATTTTTAAGGATAAGCAAAAAGTGGGTTGGTAAATATCCAACCACATGAGAATTGGACTTTTTCAACTCCCCCTAATTTTTGGATCATTAGGCCACTTGCATCCTCAACTTGCTTGTGGCATGCACATCAACCACACATAAAGCATGTTGGGATTAGTTAGAAGTCCCTTTCCTATAAAATTCCACCAAGCTATTATTAGGGGGTTGTACTAGGGGAATTTCCCAAACATGGATTTTGGGGCTCATTTTTAGTGCCTGAAATAATTCTCTATAGTTTTCGAATTTTTTTTGCACACATGAACTCTAAAATTTTCGTTTTGTTGCGATCTTATATCTTTTTTGTTTACGAGGAAAAATGGGAGAGCACAAGTTTGGACCCGAAAAAAAAAAGAATTTGAACATCCCAAATGGAAAAGCACAAATGCTGAGAGAGATAATTCCAAAAAGCAAAAAGTGGGTTGGTAAATATCCAACCACTTGAGAATTTGATTTTTTCTACTCCCCCTAATTTTTGGATCATTAGGCCACTTGCAAACTCAACATGCATGTGGCATGCACATCCACCACACTTAAAGCATGTTGGGATCAGTTAGAAGTCCCTTTCCTATAAAATTCCACCAAGCTATTATTAGGGGGTTGTACTAGTGGAATTTCCCTAACATGGATTTTGGGGTTCATTTGTAGTGCCTGAAATAATTCTCTATAGTTTTCGAATTTTTTTTGCACACATGAACTCTAAAATTTTCGTTTGGTGGCAATCTTATATCTATTTTGTTTACGAGGAAAAATGGGAGAGCACAAGTTTGGACCCAAAAAAAAAAAAATTTGAACATCCCAAATTGAAATGCACAAATGCTGAGAGAGATAATTCCACAAAGCAAAAAAGTGATTTTTAAGGATAGGCAAAAAGTGGGTTGGTAAATATCCAACCACTTGAGAATTTGATTTTTTCTAGTCCCCCTAATTTTTTGATCATTAGGCCACTTGCATCCTCAACATGCTTGTGGCATGCACATCCACCACACTTAAAGCATGTTGGGATCAGTTAGAAGTCCCTTTCTTATAAAATTCCACCAAGCTATTTTTAGGGGGTTGTACTAGTGGAATTTCCCAAACATGGATTTTGGGGCTCATTTTTAGTGCCTGAAATAATTATCTATGGTTATCGAAACTTTTTTGCACACATGAACTCTAAAATTTTCGTTTTGTTGCGATCTTATATCTATTTTGTTTACGAGGAAAAATGGGAGAGCACAACTTTGGACCCGAAAAAAAAAAAAAATTTGAACATCCCAAATGGAAATGCACAAATGCTGAGAGAGATAATTCCAAAAAGCAAAAAGTGATTTTTAAGGATAAGCAAAAAGTGGGTTGGTAAATATCCAACCACATGAGAATTGGACTTTTTCAACTCCCCCTAATTTTTGGATCATTAGGCCACTTGCATCCTCAACTTGCTTGTGGCATGCACATCAACCACACATAAAGCATGTTGGGATTAGTTAGAAGTCCCTTTCCTATAAAATTCCACCAAGCTATTATTAGGGGGTTGTACTAGGGGAATTTCCCAAACATGGATTTTGGGGCTCATTTTTAGTGCCTGAAATAATTCTCTATAGTTTTCGAATTTTTTTTGCACACATGAACTCTAAAATTTTCGTTTTGTTGCGATCTTATATCTTTTTTGTTTACGAGGAAAAATGGGAGAGCACAAGTTTGGACCCGAAAAAAAAAAGAATTTGAACATCCCAAATGGAAAAGCACAAATGCTGAGAGAGATAATTCCAAAAAGCAAAAAGTGGGTTGGTAAATATCCAACCACTTGAGAATTTGATTTTTTCTACTCCCCCTAATTTTTGGATCATTAGGCCACTTGCAAACTCAACATGCATGTGGCATGCACATCCACCACACTTAAAGCATGTTGGGATCAGTTAGAAGTCCCTTTCCTATAAAATTCCACCAAGCTATTATTAGGGGGTTGTACTAGTGGAATTTCCCTAACATGGATTTTGGGGTTCATTTGTAGTGCCTGAAATAATTCTCTATAGTTTTCGAATTTTTTTTGCACACATGAACTCTAAAATTTTCGTTTGGTGGCAATCTTATATCTATTTTGTTTACGAGGAAAAATGGGAGAGCACAAGTTTGGACCCAAAAAAAAAAAAATTTGAACATCCCAAATTGAAATGCACAAATGCTGAGAGAGATAATTCCACAAAGCAAAAAAGTGATTTTTAAGGATAGGCAAAAAGTGGGTTGGTAAATATCCAACCACTTGAGAATTTGATTTTTTCTAGTCCCCCTAATTTTTTGATCATTAGGCCACTTGCATCCTCAACATGCTTGTGGCATGCACATCCACCACACTTAAAGCATGTTGGGATCAGTTAGAAGTCCCTTTCTTATAAAATTCCACCAAGCTATTTTTAGGGGGTTGTACTAGTGGAATTTCCCAAACATGGATTTTGGGGCTCATTTTTAGTGCCTGAAATAATTATCTATGGTTATCGAAACTTTTTTGCACACATGAACTCTAAAATTTTCGTTTTGTTGCGATCTTATATCTATTTTGTTTACGAGGAAAAATGGGAGAGCACAACTTTGGACCCGAAAAAAAAAAAAAATTTGAACATCCCAAATGGAAATGCACAAATGCTGAGAGAGATAATTCCAAAAAGCAAAAAGTGATTTTTAAGGATAAGCAAAAAGTGGGTTGGTAAATATCCAACCACATGAGAATTGGACTTTTTCAACTCCCCCTAATTTTTGGATCATTAGGCCACTTGCATCCTCAACTTGCTTGTGGCATGCACATCAACCACACATAAAGCATGTTGGGATTAGTTAGAAGTCCCTTTCCTATAAAATTCCACCAAGCTATTATTAGGGGGTTGTACTAGGGGAATTTCCCAAACATGGATTTTGGGGCTCATTTTTAGTGCCTGAAATAATTCTCTATAGTTTTCGAATTTTTTTTGCACACATGAACTCTAAAATTTTCGTTTTGTTGCGATCTTATATCTTTTTTGTTTACGAGGAAAAATGGGAGAGCACAAGTTTGGACCCGAAAAAAAAAAGAATTTGAACATCCCAAATGGAAAAGCACAAATGCTGAGAGAGATAATTCCAAAAAGCAAAAAGTGGGTTGGTAAATATCCAACCACTTGAGAATTTGATTTTTTCTACTCCCCCTAATTTTTGGATCATTAGGCCACTTGCAAACTCAACATGCATGTGGCATGCACATCCACCACACTTAAAGCATGTTGGGATCAGTTAGAAGTCCCTTTCCTATAAAATTCCACCAAGCTATTATTAGGGGGTTGTACTAGTGGAATTTCCCTAACATGGATTTTGGGGTTCATTTGTAGTGCCTGAAATAATTCTCTATAGTTTTCGAATTTTTTTTGCACACATGAACTCTAAAATTTTCGTTTGGTGGCAATCTTATATCTATTTTGTTTACGAGGAAAAATGGGAGAGCACAAGTTTGGACCCAAAAAAAAAAAAATTTGAACATCCCAAATTGAAATGCACAAATGCTGAGAGAGATAATTCCACAAAGCAAAAAAGTGATTTTTAAGGATAGGCAAAAAGTGGGTTGGTAAATATCCAACCACTTGAGAATTTGATTTTTTCTAGTCCCCCTAATTTTTTGATCATTAGGCCACTTGCATCCTCAACATGCTTGTGGCATGCACATCCACCACACTTAAAGCATGTTGGGATCAGTTAGAAGTCCCTTTCTTATAAAATTCCACCAAGCTATTTTTAGGGGGTTGTACTAGTGGAATTTCCCAAACATGGATTTTGGGGCTCATTTTTAGTGCCTGAAATAATTATCTATGGTTATCGAAACTTTTTTGCACACATGAACTCTAAAATTTTCGTTTTGTTGCGATCTTATATCTATTTTGTTTACGAGGAAAAATGGGAGAGCACAACTTTGGACCCGAAAAAAAAAAAAAATTTGAACATCCCAAATGGAAATGCACAAATGCTGAGAGAGATAATTCCAAAAAGCAAAAAGTGATTTTTAAGGATAAGCAAAAAGTGGGTTGGTAAATATCCAACCACATGAGAATTGGACTTTTTCAACTCCCCCTAATTTTTGGATCATTAGGCCACTTGCATCCTCAACTTGCTTGTGGCATGCACATCAACCACACATAAAGCATGTTGGGATTAGTTAGAAGTCCCTTTCCTATAAAATTCCACCAAGCTATTATTAGGGGGTTGTACTAGGGGAATTTCCCAAACATGGATTTTGGGGCTCATTTTTAGTGCCTGAAATAATTCTCTATAGTTTTCGAATTTTTTTTGCACACATGAACTCTAAAATTTTCGTTTTGTTGCGATCTTATATCTTTTTTGTTTACGAGGAAAAATGGGAGAGCACAAGTTTGGACCCGAAAAAAAAAAGAATTTGAACATCCCAAATGGAAAAGCACAAATGCTGAGAGAGATAATTCCAAAAAGCAAAAAGTGGGTTGGTAAATATCCAACCACTTGAGAATTTGATTTTTTCTACTCCCCCTAATTTTTGGATCATTAGGCCACTTGCAAACTCAACATGCATGTGGCATGCACATCCACCACACTTAAAGCATGTTGGGATCAGTTAGAAGTCCCTTTCCTATAAAATTCCACCAAGCTATTATTAGGGGGTTGTACTAGTGGAATTTCCCTAACATGGATTTTGGGGTTCATTTGTAGTGCCTGAAATAATTCTCTATAGTTTTCGAATTTTTTTTGCACACATGAACTCTAAAATTTTCGTTTGGTGGCAATCTTATATCTATTTTGTTTACGAGGAAAAATGGGAGAGCACAAGTTTGGACCCAAAAAAAAAAAAATTTGAACATCCCAAATTGAAATGCACAAATGCTGAGAGAGATAATTCCACAAAGCAAAAAAGTGATTTTTAAGGATAGGCAAAAAGTGGGTTGGTAAATATCCAACCACTTGAGAATTTGATTTTTTCTAGTCCCCCTAATTTTTTGATCATTAGGCCACTTGCATCCTCAACATGCTTGTGGCATGCACATCCACCACACTTAAAGCATGTTGGGATCAGTTAGAAGTCCCTTTCTTATAAAATTCCACCAAGCTATTTTTAGGGGGTTGTACTAGTGGAATTTCCCAAACATGGATTTTGGGGCTCATTTTTAGTCCCTGAAATAATTATCTATGGTTATCGAAACTTTTTTGCACACATGAACTCTAAAATTTTCGTTTTGTTGCGATCTTATATCTATTTTGTTTACGAGGAAAAATGGGAGAGCACAACTTTGGACCCGAAAAAAAAAAAAAATTTGAACATCCCAAATGGAAATGCACAAATGCTGAGAGAGATAATTCCAAAAAGCAAAAAGTGATTTTTAAGGATAAGCAAAAAGTGGGTTGGTAAATATCCAACCACATGAGAATTGGACTTTTTCAACTCCCCCTAATTTTTGGATCATTAGGCCACTTGCATCCTCAACTTGCTTGTGGCATGCACATCAACCACACATAAAGCATGTTGGGATTAGTTAGAAGTCCCTTTCCTATAAAATTCCACCAAGCTATTATTAGGGGGTTGTACTAGGGGAATTTCCCAAACATGGATTTTGGGGCTCATTTTTAGTGCCTGAAATAATTCTCTATAGTTTTCGAATTTTTTTTGCACACATGAACTCTAAAATTTTCGTTTTGTTGCGATCTTATATCTTTTTTGTTTACGAGGAAAAATGGGAGAGCACAAGTTTGGACCCGAAAAAAAAAAGAATTTGAACATCCCAAATGGAAAAGCACAAATGCTGAGAGAGATAATTCCAAAAAGCAAAAAGTGGGTTGGTAAATATCCAACCACTTGAGAATTTGATTTTTTCTACTCCCCCTAATTTTTGGATCATTAGGCCACTTGCAAACTCAACATGCATGTGGCATGCACATCCACCACACTTAAAGCATGTTGGGATCAGTTAGAAGTCCCTTTCCTATAAAATTCCACCAAGCTATTATTAGGGGGTTGTACTAGTGGAATTTCCCTAACATGGATTTTGGGGTTCATTTGTAGTGCCTGAAATAATTCTCTATAGTTTTCGAATTTTTTTTGCACACATGAACTCTAAAATTTTCGTTTGGTGGCAATCTTATATCTATTTTGTTTACGAGGAAAAATGGGAGAGCACAAGTTTGGACCCAAAAAAAAAAAAATTTGAACATCCCAAATTGAAATGCACAAATGCTGAGAGAGATAATTCCACAAAGCAAAAAAGTGATTTTTAAGGATAGGCAAAAAGTGGGTTGGTAAATATCCAACCACTTGAGAATTTGATTTTTTCTAGTCCCCCTAATTTTTTGATCATTAGGCCACTTGCATCCTCAACATGCTTGTGGCATGCACATCCACCACACTTAAAGCATGTTGGGATCAGTTAGAAGTCCCTTTCTTATAAAATTCCACCAAGCTATTTTTAGGGGGTTGTACTAGTGGAATTTCCCAAACATGGATTTTGGGGCTCATTTTTAGTGCCTGAAATAATTATCTATGGTTATCGAAACTTTTTTGCACACATGAACTCTAAAATTTTCGTTTTGTTGCGATCTTATATCTATTTTGTTTACGAGGAAAAATGGGAGAGCACAACTTTGGACCCGAAAAAAAAAAAAAATTTGAACATCCCAAATGGAAATGCACAAATGCTGAGAGAGATAATTCCAAAAAGCAAAAAGTGATTTTTAAGGATAAGCAAAAAGTGGGTTGGTAAATATCCAACCACATGAGAATTGGACTTTTTCAACTCCCCCTAATTTTTGGATCATTAGGCCACTTGCATCCTCAACTTGCTTGTGGCATGCACATCAACCACACATAAAGCATGTTGGGATTAGTTAGAAGTCCCTTTCCTATAAAATTCCACCAAGCTATTATTAGGGGGTTGTACTAGGGGAATTTCCCAAACATGGATTTTGGGGCTCATTTTTAGTGCCTGAAATAATTCTCTATAGTTTTCGAATTTTTTTTGCACACATGAACTCTAAAATTTTCGTTTTGTTGCGATCTTATATCTTTTTTGTTTACGAGGAAAAATGGGAGAGCACAAGTTTGGACCCGAAAAAAAAAAGAATTTGAACATCCCAAATGGAAAAGCACAAATGCTGAGAGAGATAATTCCAAAAAGCAAAAAGTGGGTTGGTAAATATCCAACCACTTGAGAATTTGATTTTTTCTACTCCCCCTAATTTTTGGATCATTAGGCCACTTGCAAACTCAACATGCATGTGGCATGCACATCCACCACACTTAAAGCATGTTGGGATCAGTTAGAAGTCCCTTTCCTATAAAATTCCACCAAGCTATTATTAGGGGGTTGTACTAGTGGAATTTCCCTAACATGGATTTTGGGGTTCATTTGTAGTGCCTGAAATAATTCTCTATAGTTTTCGAATTTTTTTTGCACACATGAACTCTAAAATTTTCGTTTGGTGGCAATCTTATATCTATTTTGTTTACGAGGAAAAATGGGAGAGCACAAGTTTGGACCCAAAAAAAAAAAAATTTGAACATCCCAAATTGAAATGCACAAATGCTGAGAGAGATAATTCCACAAAGCAAAAAAGTGATTTTTAAGGATAGGCAAAAAGTGGGTTGGTAAATATCCAACCACTTGAGAATTTGATTTTTTCTAGTCCCCCTAATTTTTTGATCATTAGGCCACTTGCATCCTCAACATGCTTGTGGCATGCACATCCACCACACTTAAAGCATGTTGGGATCAGTTAGAAGTCCCTTTCTTATAAAATTCCACCAAGCTATTTTTAGGGGGTTGTACTAGTGGAATTTCCCAAACATGGATTTTGGGGCTCATTTTTAGTGCCTGAAATAATTATCTATGGTTATCGAAACTTTTTTGCACACATGAACTCTAAAATTTTCGTTTTGTTGCGATCTTATATCTATTTTGTTTACGAGGAAAAATGGGAGAGCACAACTTTGGACCCGAAAAAAAAAAAAAATTTGAACATCCCAAATGGAAATGCACAAATGCTGAGAGAGATAATTCCAAAAAGCAAAAAGTGATTTTTAAGGATAAGCAAAAAGTGGGTTGGTAAATATCCAACCACATGAGAATTGGACTTTTTCAACTCCCCCTAATTTTTGGATCATTAGGCCACTTGCATCCTCAACTTGCTTGTGGCATGCACATCAACCACACATAAAGCATGTTGGGATTAGTTAGAAGTCCCTTTCCTATAAAATTCCACCAAGCTATTATTAGGGGGTTGTACTAGGGGAATTTCCCAAACATGGATTTTGGGGCTCATTTTTAGTGCCTGAAATAATTCTCTATAGTTTTCGAATTTTTTTTGCACACATGAACTCTAAAATTTTCGTTTTGTTGCGATCTTATATCTTTTTTGTTTACGAGGAAAAATGGGAGAGCACAAGTTTGGACCCGAAAAAAAAAAGAATTTGAACATCCCAAATGGAAAAGCACAAATGCTGAGAGAGATAATTCCAAAAAGCAAAAAGTGGGTTGGTAAATATCCAACCACTTGAGAATTTGATTTTTTCTACTCCCCCTAATTTTTGGATCATTAGGCCACTTGCAAACTCAACATGCATGTGGCATGCACATCCACCACACTTAAAGCATGTTGGGATCAGTTAGAAGTCCCTTTCCTATAAAATTCCACCAAGCTATTATTAGGGGGTTGTACTAGTGGAATTTCCCTAACATGGATTTTGGGGTTCATTTGTAGTGCCTGAAATAATTCTCTATAGTTTTCGAATTTTTTTTGCACACATGAACTCTAAAATTTTCGTTTGGTGGCAATCTTATATCTATTTTGTTTACGAGGAAAAATGGGAGAGCACAAGTTTGGACCCAAAAAAAAAAAAATTTGAACATCCCAAATTGAAATGCACAAATGCTGAGAGAGATAATTCCACAAAGCAAAAAAGTGATTTTTAAGGATAGGCAAAAAGTGGGTTGGTAAATATCCAACCACTTGAGAATTTGATTTTTTCTAGTCCCCCTAATTTTTTGATCATTAGGCCACTTGCATCCTCAACATGCTTGTGGCATGCACATCCACCACACTTAAAGCATGTTGGGATCAGTTAGAAGTCCCTTTCTTATAAAATTCCACCAAGCTATTTTTAGGGGGTTGTACTAGTGGAATTTCCCAAACATGGATTTTGGGGCTCATTTTTAGTGCCTGAAATAATTATCTATGGTTATCGAAACTTTTTTGCACACATGAACTCTAAAATTTTCGTTTTGTTGCGATCTTATATCTATTTTGTTTACGAGGAAAAATGGGAGAGCACAACTTTGGACCCGAAAAAAAAAAAAAATTTGAACATCCCAAATGGAAATGCACAAATGCTGAGAGAGATAATTCCAAAAAGCAAAAAGTGATTTTTAAGGATAAGCAAAAAGTGGGTTGGTAAATATCCAACCACATGAGAATTGGACTTTTTCAACTCCCCCTAATTTTTGGATCATTAGGCCACTTGCATCCTCAACTTGCTTGTGGCATGCACATCAACCACACATAAAGCATGTTGGGATTAGTTAGAAGTCCCTTTCCTATAAAATTCCACCAAGCTATTATTAGGGGGTTGTACTAGGGGAATTTCCCAAACATGGATTTTGGGGCTCATTTTTAGTGCCTGAAATAATTCTCTATAGTTTTCGAATTTTTTTTGCACACATGAACTCTAAAATTTTCGTTTTGTTGCGATCTTATATCTTTTTTGTTTACGAGGAAAAATGGGAGAGCACAAGTTTGGACCCGAAAAAAAAAAGAATTTGAACATCCCAAATGGAAAAGCACAAATGCTGAGAGAGATAATTCCAAAAAGCAAAAAGTGGGTTGGTAAATATCCAACCACTTGAGAATTTGATTTTTTCTACTCCCCCTAATTTTTGGATCATTAGGCCACTTGCAAACTCAACATGCATGTGGCATGCACATCCACCACACTTAAAGCATGTTGGGATCAGTTAGAAGTCCCTTTCCTATAAAATTCCACCAAGCTATTATTAGGGGGTTGTACTAGTGGAATTTCCCTAACATGGATTTTGGGGTTCATTTGTAGTGCCTGAAATAATTCTCTATAGTTTTCGAATTTTTTTTGCACACATGAACTCTAAAATTTTCGTTTGGTGGCAATCTTATATCTATTTTGTTTACGAGGAAAAATGGGAGAGCACAAGTTTGGACCCAAAAAAAAAAAAATTTGAACATCCCAAATTGAAATGCACAAATGCTGAGAGAGATAATTCCACAAAGCAAAAAAGTGATTTTTAAGGATAGGCAAAAAGTGGGTTGGTAAATATCCAACCACTTGAGAATTTGATTTTTTCTAGTCCCCCTAATTTTTTGATCATTAGGCCACTTGCATCCTCAACATGCTTGTGGCATGCACATCCACCACACTTAAAGCATGTTGGGATCAGTTAGAAGTCCCTTTCTTATAAAATTCCACCAAGCTATTTTTAGGGGGTTGTACTAGTGGAATTTCCCAAACATGGATTTTGGGGCTCATTTTTAGTGCCTGAAATAATTATCTATGGTTATCGAAACTTTTTTGCACACATGAACTCTAAAATTTTCGTTTTGTTGCGATCTTATATCTATTTTGTTTACGAGGAAAAATGGGAGAGCACAACTTTGGACCCGAAAAAAAAAAAAAATTTGAACATCCCAAATGGAAATGCACAAATGCTGAGAGAGATAATTCCAAAAAGCAAAAAGTGATTTTTAAGGATAAGCAAAAAGTGGGTTGGTAAATATCCAACCACATGAGAATTGGACTTTTTCAACTCCCCCTAATTTTTGGATCATTAGGCCACTTGCATCCTCAACTTGCTTGTGGCATGCACATCAACCACACATAAAGCATGTTGGGATTAGTTAGAAGTCCCTTTCCTATAAAATTCCACCAAGCTATTATTAGGGGGTTGTACTAGGGGAATTTCCCAAACATGGATTTTGGGGCTCATTTTTAGTGCCTGAAATAATTCTCTATAGTTTTCGAATTTTTTTTGCACACATGAACTCTAAAATTTTCGTTTTGTTGCGATCTTATATCTTTTTTGTTTACGAGGAAAAATGGGAGAGCACAAGTTTGGACCCGAAAAAAAAAAGAATTTGAACATCCCAAATGGAAAAGCACAAATGCTGAGAGAGATAATTCCAAAAAGCAAAAAGTGGGTTGGTAAATATCCAACCACTTGAGAATTTGATTTTTTCTACTCCCCCTAATTTTTGGATCATTAGGCCACTTGCAAACTCAACATGCATGTGGCATGCACATCCACCACACTTAAAGCATGTTGGGATCAGTTAGAAGTCCCTTTCCTATAAAATTCCACCAAGCTATTATTAGGGGGTTGTACTAGTGGAATTTCCCTAACATGGATTTTGGGGTTCATTTGTAGTGCCTGAAATAATTCTCTATAGTTTTCGAATTTTTTTTGCACACATGAACTCTAAAATTTTCGTTTGGTGGCAATCTTATATCTATTTTGTTTACGAGGAAAAATGGGAGAGCACAAGTTTGGACCCAAAAAAAAAAAAATTTGAACATCCCAAATTGAAATGCACAAATGCTGAGAGAGATAATTCCACAAAGCAAAAAAGTGATTTTTAAGGATAGGCAAAAAGTGGGTTGGTAAATATCCAACCACTTGAGAATTTGATTTTTTCTAGTCCCCCTAATTTTTTGATCATTAGGCCACTTGCATCCTCAACATGCTTGTGGCATGCACATCCACCACACTTAAAGCATGTTGGGATCAGTTAGAAGTCCCTTTCTTATAAAATTCCACCAAGCTATTTTTAGGGGGTTGTACTAGTGGAATTTCCCAAACATGGATTTTGGGGCTCATTTTTAGTGCCTGAAATAATTATCTATGGTTATCGAAACTTTTTTGCACACATGAACTCTAAAATTTTCGTTTTGTTGCGATCTTATATCTATTTTGTTTACGAGGAAAAATGGGAGAGCACAACTTTGGACCCGAAAAAAAAAAAAAATTTGAACATCCCAAATGGAAATGCACAAATGCTGAGAGAGATAATTCCAAAAAGCAAAAAGTGATTTTTAAGGATAAGCAAAAAGTGGGTTGGTAAATATCCAACCACATGAGAATTGGACTTTTTCAACTCCCCCTAATTTTTGGATCATTAGGCCACTTGCATCCTCAACTTGCTTGTGGCATGCACATCAACCACACATAAAGCATGTTGGGATTAGTTAGAAGTCCCTTTCCTATAAAATTCCACCAAGCTATTATTAGGGGGTTGTACTAGGGGAATTTCCCAAACATGGATTTTGGGGCTCATTTTTAGTGCCTGAAATAATTCTCTATAGTTTTCGAATTTTTTTTGCACACATGAACTCTAAAATTTTCGTTTTGTTGCGATCTTATATCTTTTTTGTTTACGAGGAAAAATGGGAGAGCACAAGTTTGGACCCGAAAAAAAAAAGAATTTGAACATCCCAAATGGAAAAGCACAAATGCTGAGAGAGATAATTCCAAAAAGCAAAAAGTGGGTTGGTAAATATCCAACCACTTGAGAATTTGATTTTTTCTACTCCCCCTAATTTTTGGATCATTAGGCCACTTGCAAACTCAACATGCATGTGGCATGCACATCCACCACACTTAAAGCATGTTGGGATCAGTTAGAAGTCCCTTTCCTATAAAATTCCACCAAGCTATTATTAGGGGGTTGTACTAGTGGAATTTCCCTAACATGGATTTTGGGGTTCATTTGTAGTGCCTGAAATAATTCTCTATAGTTTTCGAATTTTTTTTGCACACATGAACTCTAAAATTTTCGTTTGGTGGCAATCTTATATCTATTTTGTTTACGAGGAAAAATGGGAGAGCACAAGTTTGGACCCAAAAAAAAAAAAATTTGAACATCCCAAATTGAAATGCACAAATGCTGAGAGAGATAATTCCACAAAGCAAAAAAGTGATTTTTAAGGATAGGCAAAAAGTGGGTTGGTAAATATCCAACCACTTGAGAATTTGATTTTTTCTAGTCCCCCTAATTTTTTGATCATTAGGCCACTTGCATCCTCAACATGCTTGTGGCATGCACATCCACCACACTTAAAGCATGTTGGGATCAGTTAGAAGTCCCTTTCTTATAAAATTCCACCAAGCTATTTTTAGGGGGTTGTACTAGTGGAATTTCCCAAACATGGATTTTGGGGCTCATTTTTAGTGCCTGAAATAATTATCTATGGTTATCGAAACTTTTTTGCACACATGAACTCTAAAATTTTCGTTTTGTTGCGATCTTATATCTATTTTGTTTACGAGGAAAAATGGGAGAGCACAACTTTGGACCCGAAAAAAAAAAAAAATTTGAACATCCCAAATGGAAATGCACAAATGCTGAGAGAGATAATTCCAAAAAGCAAAAAGTGATTTTTAAGGATAAGCAAAAAGTGGGTTGGTAAATATCCAACCACATGAGAATTGGACTTTTTCAACTCCCCCTAATTTTTGGATCATTAGGCCACTTGCATCCTCAACTTGCTTGTGGCATGCACATCAACCACACATAAAGCATGTTGGGATTAGTTAGAAGTCCCTTTCCTATAAAATTCCACCAAGCTATTATTAGGGGGTTGTACTAGGGGAATTTCCCAAACATGGATTTTGGGGCTCATTTTTAGTGCCTGAAATAATTCTCTATAGTTTTCGAATTTTTTTTGCACACATGAACTCTAAAATTTTCGTTTTGTTGCGATCTTATATCTTTTTTGTTTACGAGGAAAAATGGGAGAGCACAAGTTTGGACCCGAAAAAAAAAAGAATTTGAACATCCCAAATGGAAAAGCACAAATGCTGAGAGAGATAATTCCAAAAAGCAAAAAGTGGGTTGGTAAATATCCAACCACTTGAGAATTTGATTTTTTCTACTCCCCCTAATTTTTGGATCATTAGGCCACTTGCAAACTCAACATGCATGTGGCATGCACATCCACCACACTTAAAGCATGTTGGGATCAGTTAGAAGTCCCTTTCCTATAAAATTCCACCAAGCTATTATTAGGGGGTTGTACTAGTGGAATTTCCCTAACATGGATTTTGGGGTTCATTTGTAGTGCCTGAAATAATTCTCTATAGTTTTCGAATTTTTTTTGCACACATGAACTCTAAAATTTTCGTTTGGTGGCAATCTTATATCTATTTTGTTTACGAGGAAAAATGGGAGAGCACAAGTTTGGACCCAAAAAAAAAAAAATTTGAACATCCCAAATTGAAATGCACAAATGCTGAGAGAGATAATTCCACAAAGCAAAAAAGTGATTTTTAAGGATAGGCAAAAAGTGGGTTGGTAAATATCCAACCACTTGAGAATTTGATTTTTTCTAGTCCCCCTAATTTTTTGATCATTAGGCCACTTGCATCCTCAACATGCTTGTGGCATGCACATCCACCACACTTAAAGCATGTTGGGATCAGTTAGAAGTCCCTTTCTTATAAAATTCCACCAAGCTATTTTTAGGGGGTTGTACTAGTGGAATTTCCCAAACATGGATTTTGGGGCTCATTTTTAGTGCCTGAAATAATTATCTATGGTTATCGAAACTTTTTTGCACACATGAACTCTAAAATTTTCGTTTTGTTGCGATCTTATATCTATTTTGTTTACGAGGAAAAATGGGAGAGCACAACTTTGGACCCGAAAAAAAAAAAAAATTTGAACATCCCAAATGGAAATGCACAAATGCTGAGAGAGATAATTCCAAAAAGCAAAAAGTGATTTTTAAGGATAAGCAAAAAGTGGGTTGGTAAATATCCAACCACATGAGAATTGGACTTTTTCAACTCCCCCTAATTTTTGGATCATTAGGCCACTTGCATCCTCAACTTGCTTGTGGCATGCACATCAACCACACATAAAGCATGTTGGGATTAGTTAGAAGTCCCTTTCCTATAAAATTCCACCAAGCAATTATTAGGGGGTTGTACTAGGGGAATTTCCCAAACATGGATTTTGGGGCTCATTTTTAGTGCCTGAAATAATTCTCTATAGTTTTCGAATTTTTTTTGCACACATGAACTCTAAAATTTTCGTTTTGTTGCGATCTTATATCTTTTTTGTTTACGAGGAAAAATGGGAGAGCACAAGTTTGGACCCGAAAAAAAAAAGAATTTGAACATCCCAAATGGAAAAGCACAAATGCTGAGAGAGATAATTCCAAAAAGCAAAAAGTGGGTTGGTAAATATCCAACCACTTGAGAATTTGATTTTTTCTACTCCCCCTAATTTTTGGATCATTAGGCCACTTGCAAACTCAACATGCATGTGGCATGCACATCCACCACACTTAAAGCATGTTGGGATCAGTTAGAAGTCCCTTTCCTATAAAATTCCACCAAGCTATTATTAGGGGGTTGTACTAGTGGAATTTCCCTAACATGGATTTTGGGGTTCATTTGTAGTGCCTGAAATAATTCTCTATAGTTTTCGAATTTTTTTTGCACACATGAACTCTAAAATTTTCGTTTGGTGGCAATCTTATATCTATTTTGTTTACGAGGAAAAATGGGAGAGCACAAGTTTGGACCCAAAAAAAAAAAAATTTGAACATCCCAAATTGAAATGCACAAATGCTGAGAGAGATAATTCCACAAAGCAAAAAAGTGATTTTTAAGGATAGGCAAAAAGTGGGTTGGTAAATATCCAACCACTTGAGAATTTGATTTTTTCTAGTCCCCCTAATTTTTTGATCATTAGGCCACTTGCATCCTCAACATGCTTGTGGCATGCACATCCACCACACTTAAAGCATGTTGGGATCAGTTAGAAGTCCCTTTCTTATAAAATTCCACCAAGCTATTTTTAGGGGGTTGTACTAGTGGAATTTCCCAAACATGGATTTTGGGGCTCATTTTTAGTGCCTGAAATAATTATCTATGGTTATCGAAACTTTTTTGCACACATGAACTCTAAAATTTTCGTTTTGTTGCGATCTTATATCTATTTTGTTTACGAGGAAAAATGGGAGAGCACAACTTTGGACCCGAAAAAAAAAAAAAATTTGAACATCCCAAATGGAAATGCACAAATGCTGAGAGAGATAATTCCAAAAAGCAAAAAGTGATTTTTAAGGATAAGCAAAAAGTGGGTTGGTAAATATCCAACCACATGAGAATTGGACTTTTTCAACTCCCCCTAATTTTTGGATCATTAGGCCACTTGCATCCTCAACTTGCTTGTGGCATGCACATCAACCACACATAAAGCATGTTGGGATTAGTTAGAAGTCCCTTTCCTATAAAATTCCACCAAGCTATTATTAGGGGGTTGTACTAGGGGAATTTCCCAAACATGGATTTTGGGGCTCATTTTTAGTGCCTGAAATAATTCTCTATAGTTTTCGAATTTTTTTTGCACACATGAACTCTAAAATTTTCGTTTTGTTGCGATCTTATATCTTTTTTGTTTACGAGGAAAAATGGGAGAGCACAAGTTTGGACCCGAAAAAAAAAAGAATTTGAACATCCCAAATGGAAAAGCACAAATGCTGAGAGAGATAATTCCAAAAAGCAAAAAGTGGGTTGGTAAATATCCAACCACTTGAGAATTTGATTTTTTCTACTCCCCCTAATTTTTGGATCATTAGGCCACTTGCAAACTCAACATGCATGTGGCATGCACATCCACCACACTTAAAGCATGTTGGGATCAGTTAGAAGTCCCTTTCCTATAAAATTCCACCAAGCTATTATTAGGGGGTTGTACTAGTGGAATTTCCCTAACATGGATTTTGGGGTTCATTTGTAGTGCCTGAAATAATTCTCTATAGTTTTCGAATTTTTTTTGCACACATGAACTCTAAAATTTTCGTTTGGTGGCAATCTTATATCTATTTTGTTTACGAGGAAAAATGGGAGAGCACAAGTTTGGACCCAAAAAAAAAAAAATTTGAACATCCCAAATTGAAATGCACAAATGCTGAGAGAGATAATTCCACAAAGCAAAAAAGTGATTTTTAAGGATAGGCAAAAAGTGGGTTGGTAAATATCCAACCACTTGAGAATTTGATTTTTTCTAGTCCCCCTAATTTTTTGATCATTAGGCCACTTGCATCCTCAACATGCTTGTGGCATGCACATCCACCACACTTAAAGCATGTTGGGATCAGTTAGAAGTCCCTTTCTTATAAAATTCCACCAAGCTATTTTTAGGGGGTTGTACTAGTGGAATTTCCCAAACATGGATTTTGGGGCTCATTTTTAGTGCCTGAAATAATTATCTATGGTTATCGAAACTTTTTTGCACACATGAACTCTAAAATTTTCGTTTTGTTGCGATCTTATATCTATTTTGTTTACGAGGAAAAATGGGAGAGCACAACTTTGGACCCGAAAAAAAAAAAAAATTTGAACATCCCAAATGGAAATGCACAAATGCTGAGAGAGATAATTCCAAAAAGCAAAAAGTGATTTTTAAGGATAAGCAAAAAGTGGGTTGGTAAATATCCAACCACATGAGAATTGGACTTTTTCAACTCCCCCTAATTTTTGGATCATTAGGCCACTTGCATCCTCAACTTGCTTGTGGCATGCACATCAACCACACATAAAGCATGTTGGGATTAGTTAGAAGTCCCTTTCCTATAAAATTCCACCAAGCTATTATTAGGGGGTTGTACTAGGGGAATTTCCCAAACATGGATTTTGGGGCTCATTTTTAGTGCCTGAAATAATTCTCTATAGTTTTCGAATTTTTTTTGCACACATGAACTCTAAAATTTTCGTTTTGTTGCGATCTTATATCTTTTTTGTTTACGAGGAAAAATGGGAGAGCACAAGTTTGGACCCGAAAAAAAAAAGAATTTGAACATCCCAAATGGAAAAGCACAAATGCTGAGAGAGATAATTCCAAAAAGCAAAAAGTGGGTTGGTAAATATCCAACCACTTGAGAATTTGATTTTTTCTACTCCCCCTAATTTTTGGATCATTAGGCCACTTGCAAACTCAACATGCATGTGGCATGCACATCCACCACACTTAAAGCATGTTGGGATCAGTTAGAAGTCCCTTTCCTATAAAATTCCACCAAGCTATTATTAGGGGGTTGTACTAGTGGAATTTCCCTAACATGGATTTTGGGGTTCATTTGTAGTGCCTGAAATAATTCTCTATAGTTTTCGAATTTTTTTTGCACACATGAACTCTAAAATTTTCGTTTGGTGGCAATCTTATATCTATTTTGTTTACGAGGAAAAATGGGAGAGCACAAGTTTGGACCCAAAAAAAAAAAAATTTGAACATCCCAAATTGAAATGCACAAATGCTGAGAGAGATAATTCCACAAAGCAAAAAAGTGATTTTTAAGGATAGGCAAAAAGTGGGTTGGTAAATATCCAACCACTTGAGAATTTGATTTTTTCTAGTCCCCCTAATTTTTTGATCATTAGGCCACTTGCATCCTCAACATGCTTGTGGCATGCACATCCACCACACTTAAAGCATGTTGGGATCAGTTAGAAGTCCCTTTCTTATAAAATTCCACCAAGCTATTTTTAGGGGGTTGTACTAGTGGAATTTCCCAAACATGGATTTTGGGGCTCATTTTTAGTGCCTGAAATAATTATCTATGGTTATCGAAACTTTTTTGCACACATGAACTCTAAAATTTTCGTTTTGTTGCGATCTTATATCTATTTTGTTTACGAGGAAAAATGGGAGAGCACAACTTTGGACCCGAAAAAAAAAAAAAATTTGAACATCCCAAATGGAAATGCACAAATGCTGAGAGAGATAATTCCAAAAAGCAAAAAGTGATTTTTAAGGATAAGCAAAAAGTGGGTTGGTAAATATCCAACCACATGAGAATTGGACTTTTTCAACTCCCCCTAATTTTTGGATCATTAGGCCACTTGCATCCTCAACTTGCTTGTGGCATGCACATCAACCACACATAAAGCATGTTGGGATTAGTTAGAAGTCCCTTTCCTATAAAATTCCACCAAGCTATTATTAGGGGGTTGTACTAGGGGAATTTCCCAAACATGGATTTTGGGGCTCATTTTTAGTGCCTGAAATAATTCTCTATAGTTTTCGAATTTTTTTTGCACACATGAACTCTAAAATTTTCGTTTTGTTGCGATCTTATATCTTTTTTGTTTACGAGGAAAAATGGGAGAGCACAAGTTTGGACCCGAAAAAAAAAAGAATTTGAACATCCCAAATGGAAAAGCACAAATGCTGAGAGAGATAATTCCAAAAAGCAAAAAGTGGGTTGGTAAATATCCAACCACTTGAGAATTTGATTTTTTCTACTCCCCCTAATTTTTGGATCATTAGGCCACTTGCAAACTCAACATGCATGTGGCATGCACATCCACCACACTTAAAGCATGTTGGGATCAGTTAGAAGTCCCTTTCCTATAAAATTCCACCAAGCTATTATTAGGGGGTTGTACTAGTGGAATTTCCCTAACATGGATTTTGGGGTTCATTTGTAGTGCCTGAAATAATTCTCTATAGTTTTCGAATTTTTTTTGCACACATGAACTCTAAAATTTTCGTTTGGTGGCAATCTTATATCTATTTTGTTTACGAGGAAAAATGGGAGAGCACAAGTTTGGACCCAAAAAAAAAAAAATTTGAACATCCCAAATTGAAATGCACAAATGCTGAGAGAGATAATTCCACAAAGCAAAAAAGTGATTTTTAAGGATAGGCAAAAAGTGGGTTGGTAAATATCCAACCACTTGAGAATTTGATTTTTTCTAGTCCCCCTAATTTTTTGATCATTAGGCCACTTGCATCCTCAACATGCTTGTGGCATGCACATCCACCACACTTAAAGCATGTTGGGATCAGTTAGAAGTCCCTTTCTTATAAAATTCCACCAAGCTATTTTTAGGGGGTTGTACTAGTGGAATTTCCCAAACATGGATTTTGGGGCTCATTTTTAGTGCCTGAAATAATTATCTATGGTTATCGAAACTTTTTTGCACACATGAACTCTAAAATTTTCGTTTTGTTGCGATCTTATATCTATTTTGTTTACGAGGAAAAATGGGAGAGCACAACTTCGGACCCGAAAAAAAAAAAAAATTTGAACATCCCAAATGGAAATGCACAAATGCTGAGAGAGATAATTCCAAAAAGCAAAAAGTGATTTTTAAGGATAAGCAAAAAGTGGGTTGGTAAATATCCAACCACATGAGAATTGGACTTTTTCAACTCCCCCTAATTTTTGGATCATTAGGCCACTTGCATCCTCAACTTGCTTGTGGCATGCACATCAACCACACATAAAGCATGTTGGGATTAGTTAGAAGTCCCTTTCCTATAAAATTCCACCAAGCTATTATTAGGGGGTTGTACTAGGGGAATTTCCCAAACATGGATTTTGGGGCTCATTTTTAGTGCCTGAAATAATTCTCTATAGTTTTCGAATTTTTTTTGCACACATGAACTCTAAAATTTTCGTTTTGTTGCGATCTTATATCTTTTTTGTTTACGAGGAAAAATGGGAGAGCACAAGTTTGGACCCGAAAAAAAAAAGAACTTGAACATCCCAAATGGAAAAGCACAAATGCTGAGAGAGATAATTCCAAAAAGCAAAAAGTGGGTTGGTAAATATCCAACCACTTGAGAATTTGATTTTTTCTACTCCCCCTAATTTTTGGATCATTAGGCCACTTGCAAACTCAACATGCATGTGGCATGCACATCCACCACACTTAAAGCATGTTGGGATCAGTTAGAAGTCCCTTTCCTATAAAATTCCACCAAGCTATTATTAGGGGGTTGTACTAGTGGAATTTCCCTAACATGGATTTTGGGGTTCATTTGTAGTGCCTGAAATAATTCTCTATAGTTTTCGAATTTTTTTTGCACACATGAACTCTAAAATTTTCGTTTGGTGGCAATCTTATATCTATTTTGTTTACGAGGAAAAATGGGAGAGCACAAGTTTGGACCCAAAAAAAAAAAAATTTGAACATCCCAAATTGAAATGCACAAATGCTGAGAGAGATAATTCCACAAAGCAAAAAAGTGATTTTTAAGGATAGGCAAAAAGTGGGTTGGTAAATATCCAACCACTTGAGAATTTGATTTTTTCTAGTCCCCCTAATTTTTTGATCATTAGGCCACTTGCATCCTCAACATGCTTGTGGCATGCACATCCACCACACTTAAAGCATGTTGGGATCAGTTAGAAGTCCCTTTCTTATAAAATTCCACCAAGCTATTTTTAGGGGGTTGTACTAGTGGAATTTCCCAAACATGGATTTTGGGGCTCATTTTTAGTGCCTGAAATAATTATCTATGGTTATCGAAACTTTTTTGCACACATGAACTCTAAAATTTTCGTTTTGTTGCGATCTTATATCTATTTTGTTTACGAGGAAAAATGGGAGAGCACAACTTTGGACCCGAAAAAAAAAAAAAATTTGAACATCCCAAATGGAAATGCACAAATGCTGAGAGAGATAATTCCAAAAAGCAAAAAGTGATTTTTAAGGATAAGCAAAAAGTGGGTTGGTAAATATCCAACCACATGAGAATTGGACTTTTTCAACTCCCCCTAATTTTTGGATCATTAGGCCACTTGCATCCTCAACTTGCTTGTGGCATGCACATCAACCACACATAAAGCATGTTGGGATTAGTTAGAAGTCCCTTTCCTATAAAATTCCACCAAGCTATTATTAGGGGGTTGTACTAGGGGAATTTCCCAAACATGGATTTTGGGGCTCATTTTTAGTGCCTGAAATAATTCTCTATAGTTTTCGAATTTTTTTTGCACACATGAACTCTAAAATTTTCGTTTTGTTGCGATCTTATATCTTTTTTGTTTACGAGGAAAAATGGGAGAGCACAAGTTTGGACCCGAAAAAAAAAAGAATTTGAACATCCCAAATGGAAAAGCACAAATGCTGAGAGAGATAATTCCAAAAAGCAAAAAGTGGGTTGGTAAATATCCAACCACTTGAGAATTTGATTTTTTCTACTCCCCCTAATTTTTGGATCATTAGGCCACTTGCAAACTCAACATGCATGTGGCATGCACATCCACCACACTTAAAGCATGTTGGGATCAGTTAGAAGTCCCTTTCCTATAAAATTCCACCAAGCTATTATTAGGGGGTTGTACTAGTGGAATTTCCCTAACATGGATTTTGGGGTTCATTTGTAGTGCCTGAAATAATTCTCTATAGTTTTCGAATTTTTTTTGCACACATGAACTCTAAAATTTTCGTTTGGTGGCAATCTTATATCTATTTTGTTTACGAGGAAAAATGGGAGAGCACAAGTTTGGACCCAAAAAAAAAAAAATTTGAACATCCCAAATTGAAATGCACAAATGCTGAGAGAGATAATTCCACAAAGCAAAAAAGTGATTTTTAAGGATAGGCAAAAAGTGGGTTGGTAAATATCCAACCACTTGAGAATTTGATTTTTTCTAGTCCCCCTAATTTTTTGATCATTAGGCCACTTGCATCCTCAACATGCTTGTGGCATGCACATCCACCACACTTAAAGCATGTTGGGATCAGTTAGAAGTCCCTTTCTTATAAAATTCCACCAAGCTATTTTTAGGGGGTTGTACTAGTGGAATTTCCCAAACATGGATTTTGGGGCTCATTTTTAGTGCCTGAAATAATTATCTATGGTTATCGAAACTTTTTTGCACACATGAACTCTAAAATTTTCGTTTTGTTGCGATCTTATATCTATTTTGTTTACGAGGAAAAATGGGAGAGCACAACTTTGGACCCGAAAAAAAAAAAAAATTTGAACATCCCAAATGGAAATGCACAAATGCTGAGAGAGATAATTCCAAAAAGCAAAAAGTGATTTTTAAGGATAAGCAAAAAGTGGGTTGGTAAATATCCAACCACATGAGAATTGGACTTTTTCAACTCCCTCTAATTTTTGGATCATTAGGCCACTTGCATCCTCAACTTGCTTGTGGCATGCACATCAACCACACATAAAGCATGTTGGGATTAGTTAGAAGTCCCTTTCCTATAAAATTCCACCAAGCTATTATTAGGGGGTTGTACTAGGGGAATTTCCCAAACATGGATTTTGGGGCTCATTTTTAGTGCCTGAAATAATTCTCTATAGTTTTCGAATTTTTTTTGCACACATGAACTCTAAAATTTTCGTTTTGTTGCGATCTTATATCTTTTTTGTTTACGAGGAAAAATGGGAGAGCACAAGTTTGGACCCGAAAAAAAAAAGAATTTGAACATCCCAAATGGAAAAGCACAAATGCTGAGAGAGATAATTCCAAAAAGCAAAAAGTGGGTTGGTAAATATCCAACCACTTGAGAATTTGATTTTTTCTACTCCCCCTAATTTTTGGATCATTAGGCCACTTGCAAACTCAACATGCATGTGGCATGCACATCCACCACACTTAAAGCATGTTGGGATCAGTTAGAAGTCCCTTTCCTATAAAATTCCACCAAGCTATTATTAGGGGGTTGTACTAGTGGAATTTCCCTAACATGGATTTTGGGGTTCATTTGTAGTGCCTGAAATAATTCTCTATAGTTTTCGAATTTTTTTTGCACACATGAACTCTAAAATTTTCGTTTGGTGGCAATCTTATATCTATTTTGTTTACGAGGAAAAATGGGAGAGCACAAGTTTGGACCCAAAAAAAAAAAAATTTGAACATCCCAAATTGAAATGCACAAATGCTGAGAGAGATAATTCCACAAAGCAAAAAAGTGATTTTTAAGGATAGGCAAAAAGTGGGTTGGTAAATATCCAACCACTTGAGAATTTGATTTTTTCTAGTCCCCCTAATTTTTTGATCATTAGGCCACTTGCATCCTCAACATGCTTGTGGCATGCACATCCACCACACTTAAAGCATGTTGGGATCAGTTAGAAGTCCCTTTCTTATAAAATTCCACCAAGCTATTTTTAGGGGGTTGTACTAGTGGAATTTCCCAAACATGGATTTTGGGGCTCATTTTTAGTGCCTGAAATAATTATCTATGGTTATCGAAACTTTTTTGCACACATGAACTCTAAAATTTTCGTTTTGTTGCGATCTTATATCTATTTTGTTTACGAGGAAAAATGGGAGAGCACAACTTTGGACCCGAAAAAAAAAAAAAATTTGAACATCCCAAATGGAAATGCACAAATGCTGAGAGAGATAATTCCAAAAAGCAAAAAGTGATTTTTAAGGATAAGCAAAAAGTGGGTTGGTAAATATCCAACCACATGAGAATTGGACTTTTTCAACTCCCCCTAATTTTTGGATCATTAGGCCACTTGCATCCTCAACTTGCTTGTGGCATGCACATCAACCACACATAAAGCATGTTGGGATTAGTTAGAAGTCCCTTTCCTATAAAATTCCACCAAGCTATTATTAGGGGGTTGTACTAGGGGAATTTCCCAAACATGGATTTTGGGGCTCATTTTTAGTGCCTGAAATAATTCTCTATAGTTTTCGAATTTTTTTTGCACACATGAACTCTAAAATTTTCGTTTTGTTGCGATCTTATATCTTTTTTGTTTACGAGGAAAAATGGGAGAGCACAAGTTTGGACCCGAAAAAAAAAAGAATTTGAACATCCCAAATGGAAAAGCACAAATGCTGAGAGAGATAATTCCAAAAAGCAAAAAGTGGGTTGGTAAATATCCAACCACTTGAGAATTTGATTTTTTCTACTCCCCCTAATTTTTGGATCATTAGGCCACTTGCAAACTCAACATGCATGTGGCATGCACATCCACCACACTTAAAGCATGTTGGGATCAGTTAGAAGTCCCTTTCCTATAAAATTCCACCAAGCTATTATTAGGGGGTTGTACTAGTGGAATTTCCCTAACATGGATTTTGGGGTTCATTTGTAGTGCCTGAAATAATTCTCTATAGTTTTCGAATTTTTTTTGCACACATGAACTCTAAAATTTTCGTTTGGTGGCAATCTTATATCTATTTTGTTTACGAGGAAAAATGGGAGAGCACAAGTTTGGACCCAAAAAAAAAAAAATTTGAACATCCCAAATTGAAATGCACAAATGCTGAGAGAGATAATTCCACAAAGCAAAAAAGTGATTTTTAAGGATAGGCAAAAAGTGGGTTGGTAAATATCCAACCACTTGAGAATTTGATTTTTTCTAGTCCCCCTAATTTTTTGATCATTAGGCCACTTGCATCCTCAACATGCTTGTGGCATGCACATCCACCACACTTAAAGCATGTTGGGATCAGTTAGAAGTCCCTTTCTTATAAAATTCCACCAAGCTATTTTTAGGGGGTTGTACTAGTGGAATTTCCCAAACATGGATTTTGGGGCTCATTTTTAGTGCCTGAAATAATTATCTATGGTTATCGAAACTTTTTTGCACACATGAACTCTAAAATTTTCGTTTTGTTGCGATCTTATATCTATTTTGTTTACGAGGAAAAATGGGAGAGCACAACTTTGGACCCGAAAAAAAAAAAAAATTTGAACATCCCAAATGGAAATGCACAAATGCTGAGAGAGATAATTCCAAAAAGCAAAAAGTGATTTTTAAGGATAAGCAAAAAGTGGGTTGGTAAATATCCAACCACATGAGAATTGGACTTTTTCAACTCCCCCTAATTTTTGGATCATTAGGCCACTTGCATCCTCAACTTGCTTGTGGCATGCACATCAACCACACATAAAGCATGTTGGGATTAGTTAGAAGTCCCTTTCCTATAAAATTCCACCAAGCTATTATTAGGGGGTTGTACTAGGGGAATTTCCCAAACATGGATTTTGGGGCTCATTTTTAGTGCCTGAAATAATTCTCTATAGTTTTCGAATTTTTTTTGCACACATGAACTCTAAAATTTTCGTTTTGTTGCGATCTTATATCTTTTTTGTTTACGAGGAAAAATGGGAGAGCACAAGTTTGGACCCGAAAAAAAAAAGAATTTGAACATCCCAAATGGAAAAGCACAAATGCTGAGAGAGATAATTCCAAAAAGCAAAAAGTGGGTTGGTAAATATCCAACCACTTGAGAATTTGATTTTTTCTACTCCCCCTAATTTTTGGATCATTAGGCCACTTGCAAACTCAACATGCATGTGGCATGCACATCCACCACACTTAAAGCATGTTGGGATCAGTTAGAAGTCCCTTTCCTATAAAATTCCACCAAGCTATTATTAGGGGGTTGTACTAGTGGAATTTCCCTAACATGGATTTTGGGGTTCATTTGTAGTGCCTGAAATAATTCTCTATAGTTTTCGAATTTTTTTTGCACACATGAACTCTAAAATTTTCGTTTGGTGGCAATCTTATATCTATTTTGTTTACGAGGAAAAATGGGAGAGCACAAGTTTGGACCCAAAAAAAAAAAAATTTGAACATCCCAAATTGAAATGCACAAATGCTGAGAGAGATAATTCCACAAAGCAAAAAAGTGATTTTTAAGGATAGGCAAAAAGTGGGTTGGTAAATATCCAACCACTTGAGAATTTGATTTTTTCTAGTCCCCCTAATTTTTTGATCATTAGGCCACTTGCATCCTCAACATGCTTGTGGCATGCACATCCACCACACTTAAAGCATGTTGGGATCAGTTAGAAGTCCCTTTCTTATAAAATTCCACCAAGCTATTTTTAGGGGGTTGTACTAGTGGAATTTCCCAAACATGGATTTTGGGGCTCATTTTTAGTGCCTGAAATAATTATCTATGGTTATCGAAACTTTTTTGCACACATGAACTCTAAAATTTTCGTTTTGTTGCGATCTTATATCTATTTTGTTTACGAGGAAAAATGGGAGAGCACAACTTTGGACCCGAAAAAAAAAAAAAATTTGAACATCCCAAATGGAAATGCACAAATGCTGAGAGAGATAATTCCAAAAAGCAAAAAGTGATTTTTAAGGATAAGCAAAAAGTGGGTTGGTAAATATCCAACCACATGAGAATTGGACTTTTTCAACTCCCCCTAATTTTTGGATCATTAGGCCACTTGCATCCTCAACTTGCTTGTGGCATGCACATCAACCACACATAAAGCATGTTGGGATTAGTTAGAAGTCCCTTTCCTATAAAATTCCACCAAGCTATTATTAGGGGGTTGTACTAGGGGAATTTCCCAAACATGGATTTTGGGGCTCATTTTTAGTGCCTGAAATAATTCTCTATAGTTTTCGAATTTTTTTTGCACACATGAACTCTAAAATTTTCGTTTTGTTGCGATCTTATATCTTTTTTGTTTACGAGGAAAAATGGGAGAGCACAAGTTTGGACCCGAAAAAAAAAAGAATTTGAACATCCCAAATGGAAAAGCACAAATGCTGAGAGAGATAATTCCAAAAAGCAAAAAGTGGGTTGGTAAATATCCAACCACTTGAGAATTTGATTTTTTCTACTCCCCCTAATTTTTGGATCATTAGGCCACTTGCAAACTCAACATGCATGTGGCATGCACATCCACCACACTTAAAGCATGTTGGGATCAGTTAGAAGTCCCTTTCCTATAAAATTCCACCAAGCTATTATTAGGGGGTTGTACTAGTGGAATTTCCCTAACATGGATTTTGGGGTTCATTTGTAGTGCCTGAAATAATTCTCTATAGTTTTCGAATTTTTTTTGCACACATGAACTCTAAAATTTTCGTTTGGTGGCAATCTTATATCTATTTTGTTTACGAGGAAAAATGGGAGAGCACAAGTTTGGACCCAAAAAAAAAAAAATTTGAACATCCCAAATTGAAATGCACAAATGCTGAGAGAGATAATTCCACAAAGCAAAAAAGTGATTTTTAAGGATAGGCAAAAAGTGGGTTGGTAAATATCCAACCACTTGAGAATTTGATTTTTTCTAGTCCCCCTAATTTTTTGATCATTAGGCCACTTGCATCCTCAACATGCTTGTGGCATGCACATCCACCACACTTAAAGCATGTTGGGATCAGTTAGAAGTCCCTTTCTTATAAAATTCCACCAAGCTATTTTTAGGGGGTTGTACTAGTGGAATTTCCCAAACATGGATTTTGGGGCTCATTTTTAGTGCCTGAAATAATTATCTATGGTTATCGAAACTTTTTTGCACACATGAACTCTAAAATTTTCGTTTTGTTGCGATCTTATATCTATTTTGTTTACGAGGAAAAATGGGAGAGCACAACTTTGGACCCGAAAAAAAAAAAAAATTTGAACATCCAAAATGGAAATGCACAAATGCTGAGAGAGATAATTCCAAAAAGCAAAAAGTGATTTTTAAGGATAAGCAAAAAGTGGGTTGGTAAATATCCAACCACATGAGAATTGGACTTTTTCAACTCCCCCTAATTTTTGGATCATTAGGCCACTTGCATCCTCAACTTGCTTGTGGCATGCACATCAACCACACATAAAGCATGTTGGGATTAGTTAGAAGTCCCTTTCCTATAAAATTCCACCAAGCTATTATTAGGGGGTTGTACTAGGGGAATTTCCCAAACATGGATTTTGGGGCTCATTTTTAGTGCCTGAAATAATTCTCTATAGTTTTCGAATTTTTTTTGCACACATGAACTCTAAAATTTTCGTTTTGTTGCGATCTTATATCTTTTTTGTTTACGAGGAAAAATGGGAGAGCACAAGTTTGGACCCGAAAAAAAAAAGAATTTGAACATCCCAAATGGAAAAGCACAAATGCTGAGAGAGATAATTCCAAAAAGCAAAAAGTGGGTTGGTAAATATCCAACCACTTGAGAATTTGATTTTTTCTACTCCCCCTAATTTTTGGATCATTAGGCCACTTGCAAACTCAACATGCATGTGGCATGCACATCCACCACACTTAAAGCATGTTGGGATCAGTTAGAAGTCCCTTTCCTATAAAATTCCACCAAGCTATTATTAGGGGGTTGTACTAGTGGAATTTCCCTAACATGGATTTTGGGGTTCATTTGTAGTGCCTGAAATAATTCTCTATAGTTTTCGAATTTTTTTTGCACACATGAACTCTAAAATTTTCGTTTGGTGGCAATCTTATATCTATTTTGTTTACGAGGAAAAATGGGAGAGCACAAGTTTGGACCCAAAAAAAAAAAAATTTGAACATCCCAAATTGAAATGCACAAATGCTGAGAGAGATAATTCCACAAAGCAAAAAAGTGATTTTTAAGGATAGGCAAAAAGTGGGTTGGTAAATATCCAACCACTTGAGAATTTGATTTTTTCTAGTCCCCCTAATTTTTTGATCATTAGGCCACTTGCATCCTCAACATGCTTGTGGCATGCACATCCACCACACTTAAAGCATGTTGGGATCAGTTAGAAGTCCCTTTCTTATAAAATTCCACCAAGCTATTTTTAGGGGGTTGTACTAGTGGAATTTCCCAAACATGGATTTTGGGGCTCATTTTTAGTGCCTGAAATAATTATCTATGGTTATCGAAACTTTTTTGCACACATGAACTCTAAAATTTTCGTTTTGCTGCGATCTTATATCTATTTTGTTTACGAGGAAAAATGGGAGAGCACAACTTTGGACCCGAAAAAAAAAAAAAATTTGAACATCCCAAATGGAAATGCAC
The DNA here is from genome assembly GCF_029961685.1 of Aristolochia californica. Classification (NCBI taxonomy): domain Eukaryota; kingdom Viridiplantae; phylum Streptophyta; class Magnoliopsida; order Piperales; family Aristolochiaceae; genus Aristolochia; species Aristolochia californica. The sequence continues at coordinate 19,840,293 of NW_027182257.1, read as the reverse complement.
AAATGCTGAGAGAGATAATTCCAAAAAGCAAAAAGTGATTTTTAAGGATAAGCAAAAAGTGGGTTGGTAAATATCCAACCACATGAGAATTGGACTTTTTCAACTCCCCCTAATTTTTGGATCATTAGGCCACTTGCATCCTCAACTTGCTTGTGGCATGCACATCAACCACACATAAAGCATGTTGGGATTAGTTAGAAGTCCCTTTCCTATAAAATTCCACCAAGCTATTATTAGGGGGTTGTACTAGGGGAATTTCCCAAACATGGATTTTGGGGCTCATTTTTAGTGCCTGAAATAATTCTCTATAGTTTTCGAATTTTTTTTGCACACATGAACTCTAAAATTTTCGTTTTGTTGCGATCTTATATCTTTTTTGTTTACGAGGAAAAATGGGAGAGCACAAGTTTGGACCCGAAAAAAAAAAGAATTTGAACATCCCAAATGGAAAAGCACAAATGCTGAGAGAGATAATTCCAAAAAGCAAAAAGTGGGTTGGTAAATATCCAACCACTTGAGAATTTGATTTTTTCTACTCCCCCTAATTTTTGGATCATTAGGCCACTTGCAAACTCAACATGCATGTGGCATGCACATCCACCACACTTAAAGCATGTTGGGATCAGTTAGAAGTCCCTTTCCTATAAAATTCCACCAAGCTATTATTAGGGGGTTGTACTAGTGGAATTTCCCTAACATGGATTTTGGGGTTCATTTGTAGTGCCTGAAATAATTCTCTATAGTTTTCGAATTTTTTTTGCACACATGAACTCTAAAATTTTCGTTTGGTGGCAATCTTATATCTATTTTGTTTACGAGGAAAAATGGGAGAGCACAAGTTTGGACCCAAAAAAAAAAAAATTTGAACATCCCAAATTGAAATGCACAAATGCTGAGAGAGATAATTCCACAAAGCAAAAAGTGATTTTTAAGGATAGGCAAAAAGTGGGTTGGTAAATATCCAACCACTTGAGAATTTGATTTTTTCTAGTCCCCCTAATTTTTTGATCATTAGGCCACTTGCATCCTCAACATGCTTGTGGCATGCACATCCACCACACTTAAAGCATGTTGGGATCAGTTAGAAGTCCCTTTCTTATAAAATTCCACCAAGCTATTTTTAGGGGGTTGTACTAGTGGAATTTCCCAAACATGGATTTTGGGGCTCATTTTTAGTGCCTGAAATAATTATCTATGGTTATCGAAACTTTTTTGCACACATGAACTCTAAAATTTTCGTTTTGCTGCGATCTTATATCTATTTTGTTTACGAGGAAAAATGGGAGAGCACAACTTTGGACCCGAAAAAAAAAAAAAATTTGAACATCCCAAATGGAAATGCACAAATGCTGAGAGAGATAATTCCAAAAAGCAAAAAGTGATTTTTAAGGATAAGCAAAAAGTGGGTTGGTAAATATCCAACCACATGAGAATTGGACTTTTTCAACTCCCCCTAATTTTTGGATCATTAGGCCACTTGCATCCTCAACTTGCTTGTGGCATGCACATCAACCACACATAAAGCATGTTGGGATTAGTTAGAAGTCCCTTTCCTATAAAATTCCACCAAGCTATTATTAGGGGGTTGTACTAGGGGAATTTCCCAAACATGGATTTTGGGGCTCATTTTTAGTGCCTGAAATAATTCTCTATAGTTTTCGAATTTTTTTTGCACACATGAACTCTAAAATTTTCGTTTTGTTGCGATCTTATATCTTTTTTGTTTACGAGGAAAAATGGGAGAGCACAAGTTTGGACCCGAAAAAAAAAAGAATTTGAACATCCCAAATGGAAAAGCACAAATGCTGAGAGAGATAATTCCAAAAAGCAAAAAGTGGGTTGGTAAATATCCAACCACTTGAGAATTTGATTTTTTCTACTCCCCCTAATTTTTGGATCATTAGGCCACTTGCAAACTCAACATGCATGTGGCATGCACATCCACCACACTTAAAGCATGTTGGGATCAGTTAGAAGTCCCTTTCCTATAAAATTCCACCAAGCTATTATTAGGGGGTTGTACTAGTGGAATTTCCCTAACATGGATTTTGGGGTTCATTTGTAGTGCCTGAAATAATTCTCTATAGTTTTCGAATTTTTTTTGCACACATGAACTCTAAAATTTTCGTTTGGTGGCAATCTTATATCTATTTTGTTTACGAGGAAAAATGGGAGAGCACAAGTTTGGACCCAAAAAAAAAAAAATTTGAACATCCCAAATTGAAATGCACAAATGCTGAGAGAGATAATTCCACAAAGCAAAAAGTGATTTTTAAGGATAGGCAAAAAGTGGGTTGGTAAATATCCAACCACTTGAGAATTTGATTTTTTCTAGTCCCCCTAATTTTTTGATCATTAGGCCACTTGCATCCTCAACATGCTTGTGGCATGCACATCCACCACACTTAAAGCATGTTGGGATCAGTTAGAAGTCCCTTTCTTATAAAATTCCACCAAGCTATTTTTAGGGGGTTGTACTAGTGGAATTTCCCAAACATGGATTTTGGGGCTCATTTTTAGTGCCTGAAATAATTATCTATGGTTATCGAAACTTTTTTGCACACATGAACTCTAAAATTTTCGTTTTGCTGCGATCTTATATCTATTTTGTTTACGAGGAAAAATGGGAGAGCACAACTTTGGACCCGAAAAAAAAAAAAAATTTGAACATCCCAAATGGAAATGCACAAATGCTGAGAGAGATAATTCCAAAAAGCAAAAAGTGATTTTTAAGGATAAGCAAAAAGTGGGTTGGTAAATATCCAACCACATGAGAATTGGACTTTTTCAACTCCCCCTAATTTTTGGATCATTAGGCCACTTGCATCCTCAACTTGCTTGTGGCATGCACATCAACCACACATAAAGCATGTTGGGATTAGTTAGAAGTCCCTTTCCTATAAAATTCCACCAAGCTATTATTAGGGGGTTGTACTAGGGGAATTTCCCAAACATGGATTTTGGGGCTCATTTTTAGTGCCTGAAATAATTCTCTATAGTTTTCGAATTTTTTTTGCACACATGAACTCTAAAATTTTCGTTTTGTTGCGATCTTATATCTTTTTTGTTTACGAGGAAAAATGGGAGAGCACAAGTTTGGACCCGAAAAAAAAAAGAATTTGAACATCCCAAATGGAAAAGCACAAATGCTGAGAGAGATAATTCCAAAAAGCAAAAAGTGGGTTGGTAAATATCCAACCACTTGAGAATTTGATTTTTTCTACTCCCCCTAATTTTTGGATCATTAGGCCACTTGCAAACTCAACATGCATGTGGCATGCACATCCACCACACTTAAAGCATGTTGGGATCAGTTAGAAGTCCCTTTCCTATAAAATTCCACCAAGCTATTATTAGGGGGTTGTACTAGTGGAATTTCCCTAACATGGATTTTGGGGTTCATTTGTAGTGCCTGAAATAATTCTCTATAGTTTTCGAATTTTTTTTGCACACATGAACTCTAAAATTTTCGTTTGGTGGCAATCTTATATCTATTTTGTTTACGAGGAAAAATGGGAGAGCACAAGTTTGGACCCAAAAAAAAAAAAATTTGAACATCCCAAATTGAAATGCACAAATGCTGAGAGAGATAATTCCACAAAGCAAAAAGTGATTTTTAAGGATAGGCAAAAAGTGGGTTGGTAAATATCCAACCACTTGAGAATTTGATTTTTTCTAGTCCCCCTAATTTTTTGATCATTAGGCCACTTGCATCCTCAACATGCTTGTGGCATGCACATCCACCACACTTAAAGCATGTTGGGATCAGTTAGAAGTCCCTTTCTTATAAAATTCCACCAAGCTATTTTTAGGGGGTTGTACTAGTGGAATTTCCCAAACATGGATTTTGGGGCTCATTTTTAGTGCCTGAAATAATTATCTATGGTTATCGAAACTTTTTTGCACACATGAACTCTAAAATTTTCGTTTTGCTGCGATCTTATATCTATTTTGTTTACGAGGAAAAATGGGAGAGCACAACTTTGGACCCGAAAAAAAAAAAAAATTTGAACATCCCAAATGGAAATGCACAAATGCTGAGAGAGATAATTCCAAAAAGCAAAAAGTGATTTTTAAGGATAAGCAAAAAGTGGGTTGGTAAATATCCAACCACATGAGAATTGGACTTTTTCAACTCCCCCTAATTTTTGGATCATTAGGCCACTTGCATCCTCAACTTGCTTGTGGCATGCACATCAACCACACATAAAGCATGTTGGGATTAGTTAGAAGTCCCTTTCCTATAAAATTCCACCAAGCTATTATTAGGGGGTTGTACTAGGGGAATTTCCCAAACATGGATTTTGGGGCTCATTTTTAGTGCCTGAAATAATTCTCTATAGTTTTCGAATTTTTTTTGCACACATGAACTCTAAAATTTTCGTTTTGTTGCGATCTTATATCTTTTTTGTTTACGAGGAAAAATGGGAGAGCACAAGTTTGGACCCGAAAAAAAAAAGAATTTGAACATCCCAAATGGAAAAGCACAAATGCTGAGAGAGATAATTCCAAAAAGCAAAAAGTGGGTTGGTAAATATCCAACCACTTGAGAATTTGATTTTTTCTACTCCCCCTAATTTTTGGATCATTAGGCCACTTGCAAACTCAACATGCATGTGGCATGCACATCCACCACACTTAAAGCATGTTGGGATCAGTTAGAAGTCCCTTTCCTATAAAATTCCACCAAGCTATTATTAGGGGGTTGTACTAGTGGAATTTCCCTAACATGGATTTTGGGGTTCATTTGTAGTGCCTGAAATAATTCTCTATAGTTTTCGAATTTTTTTTGCACACATGAACTCTAAAATTTTCGTTTGGTGGCAATCTTATATCTATTTTGTTTACGAGGAAAAATGGGAGAGCACAAGTTTGGACCCAAAAAAAAAAAAATTTGAACATCCCAAATTGAAATGCACAAATGCTGAGAGAGATAATTCCACAAAGCAAAAAGTGATTTTTAAGGATAGGCAAAAAGTGGGTTGGTAAATATCCAACCACTTGAGAATTTGATTTTTTCTAGTCCCCCTAATTTTTTGATCATTAGGCCACTTGCATCCTCAACATGCTTGTGGCATGCACATCCACCACACTTAAAGCATGTTGGGATCAGTTAGAAGTCCCTTTCTTATAAAATTCCACCAAGCTATTTTTAGGGGGTTGTACTAGTGGAATTTCCCAAACATGGATTTTGGGGCTCATTTTTAGTGCCTGAAATAATTATCTATGGTTATCGAAACTTTTTTGCACACATGAACTCTAAAATTTTCGTTTTGCTGCGATCTTATATCTATTTTGTTTACGAGGAAAAATGGGAGAGCACAACTTTGGACCCGAAAAAAAAAAAAAATTTGAACATCCCAAATGGAAATGCACAAATGCTGAGAGAGATAATTCCAAAAAGCAAAAAGTGATTTTTAAGGATAAGCAAAAAGTGGGTTGGTAAATATCCAACCACATGAGAATTGGACTTTTTCAACTCCCCCTAATTTTTGGATCATTAGGCCACTTGCATCCTCAACTTGCTTGTGGCATGCACATCAACCACACATAAAGCATGTTGGGATTAGTTAGAAGTCCCTTTCCTATAAAATTCCACCAAGCTATTATTAGGGGGTTGTACTAGGGGAATTTCCCAAACATGGATTTTGGGGCTCATTTTTAGTGCCTGAAATAATTCTCTATAGTTTTCGAATTTTTTTTGCACACATGAACTCTAAAATTTTCGTTTTGTTGCGATCTTATATCTTTTTTGTTTACGAGGAAAAATGGGAGAGCACAAGTTTGGACCCGAAAAAAAAAAGAATTTGAACATCCCAAATGGAAAAGCACAAATGCTGAGAGAGATAATTCCAAAAAGCAAAAAGTGGGTTGGTAAATATCCAACCACTTGAGAATTTGATTTTTTCTACTCCCCCTAATTTTTGGATCATTAGGCCACTTGCAAACTCAACATGCATGTGGCATGCACATCCACCACACTTAAAGCATGTTGGGATCAGTTAGAAGTCCCTTTCCTATAAAATTCCACCAAGCTATTATTAGGGGGTTGTACTAGTGGAATTTCCCTAACATGGATTTTGGGGTTCATTTGTAGTGCCTGAAATAATTCTCTATAGTTTTCGAATTTTTTTTGCACACATGAACTCTAAAATTTTCGTTTGGTGGCAATCTTATATCTATTTTGTTTACGAGGAAAAATGGGAGAGCACAAGTTTGGACCCAAAAAAAAAAAAATTTGAACATCCCAAATTGAAATGCACAAATGCTGAGAGAGATAATTCCACAAAGCAAAAAGTGATTTTTAAGGATAGGCAAAAAGTGGGTTGGTAAATATCCAACCACTTGAGAATTTGATTTTTTCTAGTCCCCCTAATTTTTTGATCATTAGGCCACTTGCATCCTCAACATGCTTGTGGCATGCACATCCACCACACTTAAAGCATGTTGGGATCAGTTAGAAGTCCCTTTCTTATAAAATTCCACCAAGCTATTTTTAGGGGGTTGTACTAGTGGAATTTCCCAAACATGGATTTTGGGGCTCATTTTTAGTGCCTGAAATAATTATCTATGGTTATCGAAACTTTTTTGCACACATGAACTCTAAAATTTTCGTTTTGCTGCGATCTTATATCTATTTTGTTTACGAGGAAAAATGGGAGAGCACAACTTTGGACCCGAAAAAAAAAAAAAATTTGAACATCCCAAATGGAAATGCACAAATGCTGAGAGAGATAATTCCAAAAAGCAAAAAGTGATTTTTAAGGATAAGCAAAAAGTGGGTTGGTAAATATCCAACCACATGAGAATTGGACTTTTTCAACTCCCCCTAATTTTTGGATCATTAGGCCACTTGCATCCTCAACTTGCTTGTGGCATGCACATCAACCACACATAAAGCATGTTGGGATTAGTTAGAAGTCCCTTTCCTATAAAATTCCACCAAGCTATTATTAGGGGGTTGTACTAGGGGAATTTCCCAAACATGGATTTTGGGGCTCATTTTTAGTGCCTGAAATAATTCTCTATAGTTTTCGAATTTTTTTTGCACACATGAACTCTAAAATTTTCGTTTTGTTGCGATCTTATATCTTTTTTGTTTACGAGGAAAAATGGGAGAGCACAAGTTTGGACCCGAAAAAAAAAAGAATTTGAACATCCCAAATGGAAAAGCACAAATGCTGAGAGAGATAATTCCAAAAAGCAAAAAGTGGGTTGGTAAATATCCAACCACTTGAGAATTTGATTTTTTCTACTCCCCCTAATTTTTGGATCATTAGGCCACTTGCAAACTCAACATGCATGTGGCATGCACATCCACCACACTTAAAGCATGTTGGGATCAGTTAGAAGTCCCTTTCCTATAAAATTCCACCAAGCTATTATTAGGGGGTTGTACTAGTGGAATTTCCCTAACATGGATTTTGGGGTTCATTTGTAGTGCCTGAAATAATTCTCTATAGTTTTCGAATTTTTTTTGCACACATGAACTCTAAAATTTTCGTTTGGTGGCAATCTTATATCTATTTTGTTTACGAGGAAAAATGGGAGAGCACAAGTTTGGACCCAAAAAAAAAAAAATTTGAACATCCCAAATTGAAATGCACAAATGCTGAGAGAGATAATTCCACAAAGCAAAAAGTGATTTTTAAGGATAGGCAAAAAGTGGGTTGGTAAATATCCAACCACTTGAGAATTTGATTTTTTCTAGTCCCCCTAATTTTTTGATCATTAGGCCACTTGCATCCTCAACATGCTTGTGGCATGCACATCCACCACACTTAAAGCATGTTGGGATCAGTTAGAAGTCCCTTTCTTATAAAATTCCACCAAGCTATTTTTAGGGGGTTGTACTAGTGGAATTTCCCAAACATGGATTTTGGGGCTCATTTTTAGTGCCTGAAATAATTATCTATGGTTATCGAAACTTTTTTGCACACATGAACTCTAAAATTTTCGTTTTGCTGCGATCTTATATCTATTTTGTTTACGAGGAAAAATGGGAGAGCACAACTTTGGACCCGAAAAAAAAAAAAAATTTGAACATCCCAAATGGAAATGCACAAATGCTGAGAGAGATAATTCCAAAAAGCAAAAAGTGATTTTTAAGGATAAGCAAAAAGTGGGTTGGTAAATATCCAACCACATGAGAATTGGACTTTTTCAACTCCCCCTAATTTTTGGATCATTAGGCCACTTGCATCCTCAACTTGCTTGTGGCATGCACATCAACCACACATAAAGCATGTTGGGATTAGTTAGAAGTCCCTTTCCTATAAAATTCCACCAAGCTATTATTAGGGGGTTGTACTAGGGGAATTTCCCAAACATGGATTTTGGGGCTCATTTTTAGTGCCTGAAATAATTCTCTATAGTTTTCGAATTTTTTTTGCACACATGAACTCTAAAATTTTCGTTTTGTTGCGATCTTATATCTTTTTTGTTTACGAGGAAAAATGGGAGAGCACAAGTTTGGACCCGAAAAAAAAAAGAATTTGAACATCCCAAATGGAAAAGCACAAATGCTGAGAGAGATAATTCCAAAAAGCAAAAAGTGGGTTGGTAAATATCCAACCACTTGAGAATTTGATTTTTTCTACTCCCCCTAATTTTTGGATCATTAGGCCACTTGCAAACTCAACATGCATGTGGCATGCACATCCACCACACTTAAAGCATGTTGGGATCAGTTAGAAGTCCCTTTCCTATAAAATTCCACCAAGCTATTATTAGGGGGTTGTACTAGTGGAATTTCCCTAACATGGATTTTGGGGTTCATTTGTAGTGCCTGAAATAATTCTCTATAGTTTTCGAATTTTTTTTGCACACATGAACTCTAAAATTTTCGTTTGGTGGCAATCTTATATCTATTTTGTTTACGAGGAAAAATGGGAGAGCACAAGTTTGGACCCAAAAAAAAAAAAATTTGAACATCCCAAATTGAAATGCACAAATGCTGAGAGAGATAATTCCACAAAGCAAAAAGTGATTTTTAAGGATAGGCAAAAAGTGGGTTGGTAAATATCCAACCACTTGAGAATTTGATTTTTTCTAGTCCCCCTAATTTTTTGATCATTAGGCCACTTGCATCCTCAACATGCTTGTGGCATGCACATCCACCACACTTAAAGCATGTTGGGATCAGTTAGAAGTCCCTTTCTTATAAAATTCCACCAAGCTATTTTTAGGGGGTTGTACTAGTGGAATTTCCCAAACATGGATTTTGGGGCTCATTTTTAGTGCCTGAAATAATTATCTATGGTTATCGAAACTTTTTTGCACACATGAACTCTAAAATTTTCGTTTTGCTGCGATCTTATATCTATTTTGTTTACGAGGAAAAATGGGAGAGCACAACTTTGGACCCGAAAAAAAAAAAAAATTTGAACATCCCAAATGGAAATGCACAAATGCTGAGAGAGATAATTCCAAAAAGCAAAAAGTGATTTTTAAGGATAAGCAAAAAGTGGGTTGGTAAATATCCAACCACATGAGAATTGGACTTTTTCAACTCCCCCTAATTTTTGGATCATTAGGCCACTTGCATCCTCAACTTGCTTGTGGCATGCACATCAACCACACATAAAGCATGTTGGGATTAGTTAGAAGTCCCTTTCCTATAAAATTCCACCAAGCTATTATTAGGGGGTTGTACTAGGGGAATTTCCCAAACATGGATTTTGGGGCTCATTTTTAGTGCCTGAAATAATTCTCTATAGTTTTCGAATTTTTTTTGCACACATGAACTCTAAAATTTTCGTTTTGTTGCGATCTTATATCTTTTTTGTTTACGAGGAAAAATGGGAGAGCACAAGTTTGGACCCGAAAAAAAAAAGAATTTGAACATCCCAAATGGAAAAGCACAAATGCTGAGAGAGATAATTCCAAAAAGCAAAAAGTGGGTTGGTAAATATCCAACCACTTGAGAATTTGATTTTTTCTACTCCCCCTAATTTTTGGATCATTAGGCCACTTGCAAACTCAACATGCATGTGGCATGCACATCCACCACACTTAAAGCATGTTGGGATCAGTTAGAAGTCCCTTTCCTATAAAATTCCACCAAGCTATTATTAGGGGGTTGTACTAGTGGAATTTCCCTAACATGGATTTTGGGGTTCATTTGTAGTGCCTGAAATAATTCTCTATAGTTTTCGAATTTTTTTTGCACACATGAACTCTAAAATTTTCGTTTGGTGGCAATCTTATATCTATTTTGTTTACGAGGAAAAATGGGAGAGCACAAGTTTGGACCCAAAAAAAAAAAAATTTGAACATCCCAAATTGAAATGCACAAATGCTGAGAGAGATAATTCCACAAAGCAAAAAGTGATTTTTAAGGATAGGCAAAAAGTGGGTTGGTAAATATCCAACCACTTGAGAATTTGATTTTTTCTAGTCCCCCTAATTTTTTGATCATTAGGCCACTTGCATCCTCAACATGCTTGTGGCATGCACATCCACCACACTTAAAGCATGTTGGGATCAGTTAGAAGTCCCTTTCTTATAAAATTCCACCAAGCTATTTTTAGGGGGTTGTACTAGTGGAATTTCCCAAACATGGATTTTGGGGCTCATTTTTAGTGCCTGAAATAATTATCTATGGTTATCGAAACTTTTTTGCACACATGAACTCTAAAATTTTCGTTTTGCTGCGATCTTATATCTATTTTGTTTACGAGGAAAAATGGGAGAGCACAACTTTGGACCCGAAAAAAAAAAAAAATTTGAACATCCCAAATGGAAATGCACAAATGCTGAGAGAGATAATTCCAAAAAGCAAAAAGTGATTTTTAAGGATAAGCAAAAAGTGGGTTGGTAAATATCCAACCACATGAGAATTGGACTTTTTCAACTCCCCCTAATTTTTGGATCATTAGGCCACTTGCATCCTCAACTTGCTTGTGGCATGCACATCAACCACACATAAAGCATGTTGGGATTAGTTAGAAGTCCCTTTCCTATAAAATTCCACCAAGCTATTATTAGGGGGTTGTACTAGGGGAATTTCCCAAACATGGATTTTGGGGCTCATTTTTAGTGCCTGAAATAATTCTCTATAGTTTTCGAATTTTTTTTGCACACATGAACTCTAAAATTTTCGTTTTGTTGCGATCTTATATCTTTTTTGTTTACGAGGAAAAATGGGAGAGCACAAGTTTGGACCCGAAAAAAAAAAGAATTTGAACATCCCAAATGGAAAAGCACAAATGCTGAGAGAGATAATTCCAAAAAGCAAAAAGTGGGTTGGTAAATATCCAACCACTTGAGAATTTGATTTTTTCTACTCCCCCTAATTTTTGGATCATTAGGCCACTTGCAAACTCAACATGCATGTGGCATGCACATCCACCACACTTAAAGCATGTTGGGATCAGTTAGAAGTCCCTTTCCTATAAAATTCCACCAAGCTATTATTAGGGGGTTGTACTAGTGGAATTTCCCTAACATGGATTTTGGGGTTCATTTGTAGTGCCTGAAATAATTCTCTATAGTTTTCGAATTTTTTTTGCACACATGAACTCTAAAATTTTCGTTTGGTGGCAATCTTATATCTATTTTGTTTACGAGGAAAAATGGGAGAGCACAAGTTTGGACCCAAAAAAAAAAAAATTTGAACATCCCAAATTGAAATGCACAAATGCTGAGAGAGATAATTCCACAAAGCAAAAAGTGATTTTTAAGGATAGGCAAAAAGTGGGTTGGTAAATATCCAACCACTTGAGAATTTGATTTTTTCTAGTCCCCCTAATTTTTTGATCATTAGGCCACTTGCATCCTCAACATGCTTGTGGCATGCACATCCACCACACTTAAAGCATGTTGGGATCAGTTAGAAGTCCCTTTCTTATAAAATTCCACCAAGCTATTTTTAGGGGGTTGTACTAGTGGAATTTCCCAAACATGGATTTTGGGGCTCATTTTTAGTGCCTGAAATAATTATCTATGGTTATCGAAACTTTTTTGCACACATGAACTCTAAAATTTTCGTTTTGCTGCGATCTTATATCTATTTTGTTTACGAGGAAAAATGGGAGAGCACAACTTTGGACCCGAAAAAAAAAAAAAATTTGAACATCCCAAATGGAAATGCACAAATGCTGAGAGAGATAATTCCAAAAAGCAAAAAGTGATTTTTAAGGATAAGCAAAAAGTGGGTTGGTAAATATCCAACCACATGAGAATTGGACTTTTTCAACTCCCCCTAATTTTTGGATCATTAGGCCACTTGCATCCTCAACTTGCTTGTGGCATGCACATCAACCACACATAAAGCATGTTGGGATTAGTTAGAAGTCCCTTTCCTATAAAATTCCACCAAGCTATTATTAGGGGGTTGTACTAGGGGAATTTCCCAAACATGGATTTTGGGGCTCATTTTTAGTGCCTGAAATAATTCTCTATAGTTTTCGAATTTTTTTTGCACACATGAACTCTAAAATTTTCGTTTTGTTGCGATCTTATATCTTTTTTGTTTACGAGGAAAAATGGGAGAGCACAAGTTTGGACCCGAAAAAAAAAAGAATTTGAACATCCCAAATGGAAAAGCACAAATGCTGAGAGAGATAATTCCAAAAAGCAAAAAGTGGGTTGGTAAATATCCAACCACTTGAGAATTTGATTTTTTCTACTCCCCCTAATTTTTGGATCATTAGGCCACTTGCAAACTCAACATGCATGTGGCATGCACATCCACCACACTTAAAGCATGTTGGGATCAGTTAGAAGTCCCTTTCCTATAAAATTCCACCAAGCTATTATTAGGGGGTTGTACTAGTGGAATTTCCCTAACATGGATTTTGGGGTTCATTTGTAGTGCCTGAAATAATTCTCTATAGTTTTCGAATTTTTTTTGCACACATGAACTCTAAAATTTTCGTTTGGTGGCAATCTTATATCTATTTTGTTTACGAGGAAAAATGGGAGAGCACAAGTTTGGACCCAAAAAAAAAAAAATTTGAACATCCCAAATTGAAATGCACAAATGCTGAGAGAGATAATTCCACAAAGCAAAAAGTGATTTTTAAGGATAGGCAAAAAGTGGGTTGGTAAATATCCAACCACTTGAGAATTTGATTTTTTCTAGTCCCCCTAATTTTTTGATCATTAGGCCACTTGCATCCTCAACATGCTTGTGGCATGCACATCCACCACACTTAAAGCATGTTGGGATCAGTTAGAAGTCCCTTTCTTATAAAATTCCACCAAGCTATTTTTAGGGGGTTGTACTAGTGGAATTTCCCAAACATGGATTTTGGGGCTCATTTTTAGTGCCTGAAATAATTATCTATGGTTATCGAAACTTTTTTGCACACATGAACTCTAAAATTTTCGTTTTGCTGCGATCTTATATCTATTTTGTTTACGAGGAAAAATGGGAGAGCACAACTTTGGACCCGAAAAAAAAAAAAAATTTGAACATCCCAAATGGAAATGCACAAATGCTGAGAGAGATAATTCCAAAAAGCAAAAAGTGATTTTTAAGGATAAGCAAAAAGTGGGTTGGTAAATATCCAACCACATGAGAATTGGACTTTTTCAACTCCCCCTAATTTTTGGATCATTAGGCCACTTGCATCCTCAACTTGCTTGTGGCATGCACATCAACCACACATAAAGCATGTTGGGATTAGTTAGAAGTCCCTTTCCTATAAAATTCCACCAAGCTATTATTAGGGGGTTGTACTAGGGGAATTTCCCAAACATGGATTTTGGGGCTCATTTTTAGTGCCTGAAATAATTCTCTATAGTTTTCGAATTTTTTTTGCACACATGAACTCTAAAATTTTCGTTTTGTTGCGATCTTATATCTTTTTTGTTTACGAGGAAAAATGGGAGAGCACAAGTTTGGACCCGAAAAAAAAAAGAATTTGAACATCCCAAATGGAAAAGCACAAATGCTGAGAGAGATAATTCCAAAAAGCAAAAAGTGGGTTGGTAAATATCCAACCACTTGAGAATTTGATTTTTTCTACTCCCCCTAATTTTTGGATCATTAGGCCACTTGCAAACTCAACATGCATGTGGCATGCACATCCACCACACTTAAAGCATGTTGGGATCAGTTAGAAGTCCCTTTCCTATAAAATTCCACCAAGCTATTATTAGGGGGTTGTACTAGTGGAATTTCCCTAACATGGATTTTGGGGTTCATTTGTAGTGCCTGAAATAATTCTCTATAGTTTTCGAATTTTTTTTGCACACATGAACTCTAAAATTTTCGTTTGGTGGCAATCTTATATCTATTTTGTTTACGAGGAAAAATGGGAGAGCACAAGTTTGGACCCAAAAAAAAAAAAATTTGAACATCCCAAATTGAAATGCACAAATGCTGAGAGAGATAATTCCACAAAGCAAAAAGTGATTTTTAAGGATAGGCAAAAAGTGGGTTGGTAAATATCCAACCACTTGAGAATTTGATTTTTTCTAGTCCCCCTAATTTTTTGATCATTAGGCCACTTGCATCCTCAACATGCTTGTGGCATGCACATCCACCACACTTAAAGCATGTTGGGATCAGTTAGAAGTCCCTTTCTTATAAAATTCCACCAAGCTATTTTTAGGGGGTTGTACTAGTGGAATTTCCCAAACATGGATTTTGGGGCTCATTTTTAGTGCCTGAAATAATTATCTATGGTTATCGAAACTTTTTTGCACACATGAACTCTAAAATTTTCGTTTTGCTGCGATCTTATATCTATTTTGTTTACGAGGAAAAATGGGAGAGCACAACTTTGGACCCGAAAAAAAAAAAAAATTTGAACATCCCAAATGGAAATGCACAAATGCTGAGAGAGATAATTCCAAAAAGCAAAAAGTGATTTTTAAGGATAAGCAAAAAGTGGGTTGGTAAATATCCAACCACATGAGAATTGGACTTTTTCAACTCCCCCTAATTTTTGGATCATTAGGCCACTTGCATCCTCAACTTGCTTGTGGCATGCACATCAACCACACATAAAGCATGTTGGGATTAGTTAGAAGTCCCTTTCCTATAAAATTCCACCAAGCTATTATTAGGGGGTTGTACTAGGGGAATTTCCCAAACATGGATTTTGGGGCTCATTTTTAGTGCCTGAAATAATTCTCTATAGTTTTCGAATTTTTTTTGCACACATGAACTCTAAAATTTTCGTTTTGTTGCGATCTTATATCTTTTTTGTTTACGAGGAAAAATGGGAGAGCACAAGTTTGGACCCGAAAAAAAAAAGAATTTGAACATCCCAAATGGAAAAGCACAAATGCTGAGAGAGATAATTCCAAAAAGCAAAAAGTGGGTTGGTAAATATCCAACCACTTGAGAATTTGATTTTTTCTACTCCCCCTAATTTTTGGATCATTAGGCCACTTGCAAACTCAACATGCATGTGGCATGCACATCCACCACACTTAAAGCATGTTGGGATCAGTTAGAAGTCCCTTTCCTATAAAATTCCACCAAGCTATTATTAGGGGGTTGTACTAGTGGAATTTCCCTAACATGGATTTTGGGGTTCATTTGTAGTGCCTGAAATAATTCTCTATAGTTTTCGAATTTTTTTTGCACACATGAACTCTAAAATTTTCGTTTGGTGGCAATCTTATATCTATTTTGTTTACGAGGAAAAATGGGAGAGCACAAGTTTGGACCCAAAAAAAAAAAAATTTGAACATCCCAAATTGAAATGCACAAATGCTGAGAGAGATAATTCCACAAAGCAAAAAGTGATTTTTAAGGATAGGCAAAAAGTGGGTTGGTAAATATCCAACCACTTGAGAATTTGATTTTTTCTAGTCCCCCTAATTTTTTGATCATTAGGCCACTTGCATCCTCAACATGCTTGTGGCATGCACATCCACCACACTTAAAGCATGCTGGGATCAGTTAGAAGTCCCTTTCTTATAAAATTCCACCAAGCTATTTTTAGGGGGTTGTACTAGTGGAATTTCCCAAACATGGATTTTGGGGCTCATTTTTAGTGCCTGAAATAATTATCTATGGTTATCGAAACTTTTTTGCACACATGAACTCTAAAATTTTCGTTTTGCTGCGATCTTATATCTATTTTGTTTACGAGGAAAAATGGGAGAGCACAACTTTGGACCCGAAAAAAAAAAAAAATTTGAACATCCCAAATGGAAATGCACAAATGCTGAGAGAGATAATTCCAAAAAGCAAAAAGTGATTTTTAAGGATAAGCAAAAAGTGGGTTGGTAAATATCCAACCACATGAGAATTGGACTTTTTCAACTCCCCCTAATTTTTGGATCATTAGGCCACTTGCATCCTCAACTTGCTTGTGGCATGCACATCAACCACACATAAAGCATGTTGGGATTAGTTAGAAGTCCCTTTCCTATAAAATTCCACCAAGCTATTATTAGGGGGTTGTACTAGGGGAATTTCCCAAACATGGATTTTGGGGCTCATTTTTAGTGCCTGAAATAATTCTCTATAGTTTTCGAATTTTTTTTGCACACATGAACTCTAAAATTTTCGTTTTGTTGCGATCTTATATCTTTTTTGTTTACGAGGAAAAATGGGAGAGCACAAGTTTGGACCCGAAAAAAAAAAGAATTTGAACATCCCAAATGGAAAAGCACAAATGCTGAGAGAGATAATTCCAAAAAGCAAAAAGTGGGTTGGTAAATATCCAACCACTTGAGAATTTGATTTTTTCTACTCCCCCTAATTTTTGGATCATTAGGCCACTTGCAAACTCAACATGCATGTGGCATGCACATCCACCACACTTAAAGCATGTTGGGATCAGTTAGAAGTCCCTTTCCTATAAAATTCCACCAAGCTATTATTAGGGGGTTGTACTAGTGGAATTTCCCTAACATGGATTTTGGGGTTCATTTGTAGTGCCTGAAATAATTCTCTATAGTTTTCGAATTTTTTTTGCACACATGAACTCTAAAATTTTCGTTTGGTGGCAATCTTATATCTATTTTGTTTACGAGGAAAAATGGGAGAGCACAAGTTTGGACCCAAAAAAAAAAAAATTTGAACATCCCAAATTGAAATGCACAAATGCTGAGAGAGATAATTCCACAAAGCAAAAAGTGATTTTTAAGGATAGGCAAAAAGTGGGTTGGTAAATATCCAACCACTTGAGAATTTGATTTTTTCTAGTCCCCCTAATTTTTTGATCATTAGGCCACTTGCATCCTCAACATGCTTGTGGCATGCACATCCACCACACTTAAAGCATGCTGGGATCAGTTAGAAGTCCCTTTCTTATAAAATTCCACCAAGCTATTTTTAGGGGGTTGTACTAGTGGAATTTCCCAAACATGGATTTTGGGGCTCATTTTTAGTGCCTGAAATAATTATCTATGGTTATCGAAACTTTTTTGCACACATGAACTCTAAAATTTTCGTTTTGCTGCGATCTTATATCTATTTTGTTTACGAGGAAAAATGGGAGAGCACAACTTTGGACCCGAAAAAAAAAAAAAATTTGAACATCCCAAATGGAAATGCACAAATGCTGAGAGAGATAATTCCAAAAAGCAAAAAGTGATTTTTAAGGATAAGCAAAAAGTGGGTTGGTAAATATCCAACCACATGAGAATTGGACTTTTTCAACTCCCCCTAATTTTTGGATCATTAGGCCACTTGCATCCTCAACTTGCTTGTGGCATGCACATCAACCACACATAAAGCATGTTGGGATTAGTTAGAAGTCCCTTTCCTATAAAATTCCACCAAGCTATTATTAGGGGGTTGTACTAGGGGAATTTCCCAAACATGGATTTTGGGGCTCATTTTTAGTGCCTGAAATAATTCTCTATAGTTTTCGAATTTTTTTTGCACACATGAACTCTAAAATTTTCGTTTTGTTGCGATCTTATATCTTTTTTGTTTACGAGGAAAAATGGGAGAGCACAAGTTTGGACCCGAAAAAAAAAAGAATTTGAACATCCCAAATGGAAAAGCACAAATGCTGAGAGAGATAATTCCAAAAAGCAAAAAGTGGGTTGGTAAATATCCAACCACTTGAGAATTTGATTTTTTCTACTCCCCCTAATTTTTGGATCATTAGGCCACTTGCAAACTCAACATGCATGTGGCATGCACATCCACCACACTTAAAGCATGTTGGGATCAGTTAGAAGTCCCTTTCCTATAAAATTCCACCAAGCTATTATTAGGGGGTTGTACTAGTGGAATTTCCCTAACATGGATTTTGGGGTTCATTTGTAGTGCCTGAAATAATTCTCTATAGTTTTCGAATTTTTTTTGCACACATGAACTCTAAAATTTTCGTTTGGTGGCAATCTTATATCTATTTTGTTTACGAGGAAAAATGGGAGAGCACAAGTTTGGACCCAAAAAAAAAAAAATTTGAACATCCCAAATTGAAATGCACAAATGCTGAGAGAGATAATTCCACAAAGCAAAAAGTGATTTTTAAGGATAGGCAAAAAGTGGGTTGGTAAATATCCAACCACTTGAGAATTTGATTTTTTCTAGTCCCCCTAATTTTTTGATCATTAGGCCACTTGCATCCTCAACATGCTTGTGGCATGCACATCCACCACACTTAAAGCATGCTGGGATCAGTTAGAAGTCCCTTTCTTATAAAATTCCACCAAGCTATTTTTAGGGGGTTGTACTAGTGGAATTTCCCAAACATGGATTTTGGGGCTCATTTTTAGTGCCTGAAATAATTATCTATGGTTATCGAAACTTTTTTGCACACATGAACTCTAAAATTTTCGTTTTGCTGCGATCTTATATCTATTTTGTTTACGAGGAAAAATGGGAGAGCACAACTTTGGACCCGAAAAAAAAAAAAAATTTGAACATCCCAAATGGAAATGCACAAATGCTGAGAGAGATAATTCCAAAAAGCAAAAAGTGATTTTTAAGGATAAGCAAAAAGTGGGTTGGTAAATATCCAACCACATGAGAATTGGACTTTTTCAACTCCCCCTAATTTTTGGATCATTAGGCCACTTGCATCCTCAACTTGCTTGTGGCATGCACATCAACCACACATAAAGCATGTTGGGATTAGTTAGAAGTCCCTTTCCTATAAAATTCCACCAAGCTATTATTAGGGGGTTGTACTAGGGGAATTTCCCAAACATGGATTTTGGGGCTCATTTTTAGTGCCTGAAATAATTCTCTATAGTTTTCGAATTTTTTTTGCACACATGAACTCTAAAATTTTCGTTTTGTTGCGATCTTATATCTTTTTTGTTTACGAGGAAAAATGGGAGAGCACAAGTTTGGACCCGAAAAAAAAAAGAATTTGAACATCCCAAATGGAAAAGCACAAATGCTGAGAGAGATAATTCCAAAAAGCAAAAAGTGGGTTGGTAAATATCCAACCACTTGAGAATTTGATTTTTTCTACTCCCCCTAATTTTTGGATCATTAGGCCACTTGCAAACTCAACATGCATGTGGCATGCACATCCACCACACTTAAAGCATGTTGGGATCAGTTAGAAGTCCCTTTCCTATAAAATTCCACCAAGCTATTATTAGGGGGTTGTACTAGTGGAATTTCCCTAACATGGATTTTGGGGTTCATTTGTAGTGCCTGAAATAATTCTCTATAGTTTTCGAATTTTTTTTGCACACATGAACTCTAAAATTTTCGTTTGGTGGCAATCTTATATCTATTTTGTTTACGAGGAAAAATGGGAGAGCACAAGTTTGGACCCAAAAAAAAAAAAATTTGAACATCCCAAATTGAAATGCACAAATGCTGAGAGAGATAATTCCACAAAGCAAAAAGTGATTTTTAAGGATAGGCAAAAAGTGGGTTGGTAAATATCCAACCACTTGAGAATTTGATTTTTTCTAGTCCCCCTAATTTTTTGATCATTAGGCCACTTGCATCCTCAACATGCTTGTGGCATGCACATCCACCACACTTAAAGCATGCTGGGATCAGTTAGAAGTCCCTTTCTTATAAAATTCCACCAAGCTATTTTTAGGGGGTTGTACTAGTGGAATTTCCCAAACATGGATTTTGGGGCTCATTTTTAGTGCCTGAAATAATTATCTATGGTTATCGAAACTTTTTTGCACACATGAACTCTAAAATTTTCGTTTTGCTGCGATCTTATATCTATTTTGTTTACGAGGAAAAATGGGAGAGCACAACTTTGGACCCGAAAAAAAAAAAAAATTTGAACATCCCAAATGGAAATGCACAAATGCTGAGAGAGATAATTCCAAAAAGCAAAAAGTGATTTTTAAGGATAAGCAAAAAGTGGGTTGGTAAATATCCAACCACATGAGAATTGGACTTTTTCAACTCCCCCTAATTTTTGGATCATTAGGCCACTTGCATCCTCAACTTGCTTGTGGCATGCACATCAACCACACATAAAGCATGTTGGGATTAGTTAGAAGTCCCTTTCCTATAAAATTCCACCAAGCTATTATTAGGGGGTTGTACTAGGGGAATTTCCCAAACATGGATTTTGGGGCTCATTTTTAGTGCCTGAAATAATTCTCTATAGTTTTCGAATTTTTTTTGCACACATGAACTCTAAAATTTTCGTTTTGTTGCGATCTTATATCTTTTTTGTTTACGAGGAAAAATGGGAGAGCACAAGTTTGGACCCGAAAAAAAAAAGAATTTGAACATCCCAAATGGAAAAGCACAAATGCTGAGAGAGATAATTCCAAAAAGCAAAAAGTGGGTTGGTAAATATCCAACCACTTGAGAATTTGATTTTTTCTACTCCCCCTAATTTTTGGATCATTAGGCCACTTGCAAACTCAACATGCATGTGGCATGCACATCCACCACACTTAAAGCATGTTGGGATCAGTTAGAAGTCCCTTTCCTATAAAATTCCACCAAGCTATTATTAGGGGGTTGTACTAGTGGAATTTCCCTAACATGGATTTTGGGGTTCATTTGTAGTGCCTGAAATAATTCTCTATAGTTTTCGAATTTTTTTTGCACACATGAACTCTAAAATTTTCGTTTGGTGGCAATCTTATATCTATTTTGTTTACGAGGAAAAATGGGAGAGCACAAGTTTGGACCCAAAAAAAAAAAAATTTGAACATCCCAAATTGAAATGCACAAATGCTGAGAGAGATAATTCCACAAAGCAAAAAGTGATTTTTAAGGATAGGCAAAAAGTGGGTTGGTAAATATCCAACCACTTGAGAATTTGATTTTTTCTAGTCCCCCTAATTTTTTGATCATTAGGCCACTTGCATCCTCAACATGCTTGTGGCATGCACATCCACCACACTTAAAGCATGCTGGGATCAGTTAGAAGTCCCTTTCTTATAAAATTCCACCAAGCTATTTTTAGGGGGTTGTACTAGTGGAATTTCCCAAACATGGATTTTGGGGCTCATTTTTAGTGCCTGAAATAATTATCTATGGTTATCGAAACTTTTTTGCACACATGAACTCTAAAATTTTCGTTTTGCTGCGATCTTATATCTATTTTGTTTACGAGGAAAAATGGGAGAGCACAACTTTGGACCCGAAAAAAAAAAAAAATTTGAACATCCCAAATGGAAATGCACAAATGCTGAGAGAGATAATTCCAAAAAGCAAAAAGTGATTTTTAAGGATAAGCAAAAAGTGGGTTGGTAAATATCCAACCACATGAGAATTGGACTTTTTCAACTCCCCCTAATTTTTGGATCATTAGGCCACTTGCATCCTCAACTTGCTTGTGGCATGCACATCAACCACACATAAAGCATGTTGGGATTAGTTAGAAGTCCCTTTCCTATAAAATTCCACCAAGCTATTATTAGGGGGTTGTACTAGGGGAATTTCCCAAACATGGATTTTGGGGCTCATTTTTAGTGCCTGAAATAATTCTCTATAGTTTTCGAATTTTTTTTGCACACATGAACTCTAAAATTTTCGTTTTGTTGCGATCTTATATCTTTTTTGTTTACGAGGAAAAATGGGAGAGCACAAGTTTGGACCCGAAAAAAAAAAGAATTTGAACATCCCAAATGGAAAAGCACAAATGCTGAGAGAGATAATTCCAAAAAGCAAAAAGTGGGTTGGTAAATATCCAACCACTTGAGAATTTGATTTTTTCTACTCCCCCTAATTTTTGGATCATTAGGCCACTTGCAAACTCAACATGCATGTGGCATGCACATCCACCACACTTAAAGCATGTTGGGATCAGTTAGAAGTCCCTTTCCTATAAAATTCCACCAAGCTATTATTAGGGGGTTGTACTAGTGGAATTTCCCTAACATGGATTTTGGGGTTCATTTGTAGTGCCTGAAATAATTCTCTATAGTTTTCGAATTTTTTTTGCACACATGAACTCTAAAATTTTCGTTTGGTGGCAATCTTATATCTATTTTGTTTACGAGGAAAAATGGGAGAGCACAAGTTTGGACCCAAAAAAAAAAAAATTTGAACATCCCAAATTGAAATGCACAAATGCTGAGAGAGATAATTCCACAAAGCAAAAAGTGATTTTTAAGGATAGGCAAAAAGTGGGTTGGTAAATATCCAACCACTTGAGAATTTGATTTTTTCTAGTCCCCCTAATTTTTTGATCATTAGGCCACTTGCATCCTCAACATGCTTGTGGCATGCACATCCACCACACTTAAAGCATGCTGGGATCAGTTAGAAGTCCCTTTCTTATAAAATTCCACCAAGCTATTTTTAGGGGGTTGTACTAGTGGAATTTCCCAAACATGGATTTTGGGGCTCATTTTTAGTGCCTGAAATAATTATCTATGGTTATCGAAACTTTTTTGCACACATGAACTCTAAAATTTTCGTTTTGCTGCGATCTTATATCTATTTTGTTTACGAGGAAAAATGGGAGAGCACAACTTTGGACCCGAAAAAAAAAAAAAATTTGAACATCCCAAATGGAAATGCACAAATGCTGAGAGAGATAATTCCAAAAAGCAAAAAGTGATTTTTAAGGATAAGCAAAAAGTGGGTTGGTAAATATCCAACCACATGAGAATTGGACTTTTTCAACTCCCCCTAATTTTTGGATCATTAGGCCACTTGCATCCTCAACTTGCTTGTGGCATGCACATCAACCACACATAAAGCATGTTGGGATTAGTTAGAAGTCCCTTTCCTATAAAATTCCACCAAGCTATTATTAGGGGGTTGTACTAGGGGAATTTCCCAAACATGGATTTTGGGGCTCATTTTTAGTGCCTGAAATAATTCTCTATAGTTTTCGAATTTTTTTTGCACACATGAACTCTAAAATTTTCGTTTTGTTGCGATCTTATATCTTTTTTGTTTACGAGGAAAAATGGGAGAGCACAAGTTTGGACCCGAAAAAAAAAAGAATTTGAACATCCCAAATGGAAAAGCACAAATGCTGAGAGAGATAATTCCAAAAAGCAAAAAGTGGGTTGGTAAATATCCAACCACTTGAGAATTTGATTTTTTCTACTCCCCCTAATTTTTGGATCATTAGGCCACTTGCAAACTCAACATGCATGTGGCATGCACATCCACCACACTTAAAGCATGTTGGGATCAGTTAGAAGTCCCTTTCCTATAAAATTCCACCAAGCTATTATTAGGGGGTTGTACTAGTGGAATTTCCCTAACATGGATTTTGGGGTTCATTTGTAGTGCCTGAAATAATTCTCTATAGTTTTCGAATTTTTTTTGCACACATGAACTCTAAAATTTTCGTTTGGTGGCAATCTTATATCTATTTTGTTTACGAGGAAAAATGGGAGAGCACAAGTTTGGACCCAAAAAAAAAAAAATTTGAACATCCCAAATTGAAATGCACAAATGCTGAGAGAGATAATTCCACAAAGCAAAAAGTGATTTTTAAGGATAGGCAAAAAGTGGGTTGGTAAATATCCAACCACTTGAGAATTTGATTTTTTCTAGTCCCCCTAATTTTTTGATCATTAGGCCACTTGCATCCTCAACATGCTTGTGGCATGCACATCCACCACACTTAAAGCATGCTGGGATCAGTTAGAAGTCCCTTTCTTATAAAATTCCACCAAGCTATTTTTAGGGGGTTGTACTAGTGGAATTTCCCAAACATGGATTTTGGGGCTCATTTTTAGTGCCTGAAATAATTATCTATGGTTATCGAAACTTTTTTGCACACATGAACTCTAAAATTTTCGTTTTGCTGCGATCTTATATCTATTTTGTTTACGAGGAAAAATGGGAGAGCACAACTTTGGACCCGAAAAAAAAAAAAAATTTGAACATCCCAAATGGAAATGCACAAATGCTGAGAGAGATAATTCCAAAAAGCAAAAAGTGATTTTTAAGGATAAGCAAAAAGTGGGTTGGTAAATATCCAACCACATGAGAATTGGACTTTTTCAACTCCCCCTAATTTTTGGATCATTAGGCCACTTGCATCCTCAACTTGCTTGTGGCATGCACATCAACCACACATAAAGCATGTTGGGATTAGTTAGAAGTCCCTTTCCTATAAAATTCCACCAAGCTATTATTAGGGGGTTGTACTAGGGGAATTTCCCAAACATGGATTTTGGGGCTCATTTTTAGTGCCTGAAATAATTCTCTATAGTTTTCGAATTTTTTTTGCACACATGAACTCTAAAATTTTCGTTTTGTTGCGATCTTATATCTTTTTTGTTTACGAGGAAAAATGGGAGAGCACAAGTTTGGACCCGAAAAAAAAAAGAATTTGAACATCCCAAATGGAAAAGCACAAATGCTGAGAGAGATAATTCCAAAAAGCAAAAAGTGGGTTGGTAAATATCCAACCACTTGAGAATTTGATTTTTTCTACTCCCCCTAATTTTTGGATCATTAGGCCACTTGCAAACTCAACATGCATGTGGCATGCACATCCACCACACTTAAAGCATGTTGGGATCAGTTAGAAGTCCCTTTCCTATAAAATTCCACCAAGCTATTATTAGGGGGTTGTACTAGTGGAATTTCCCTAACATGGATTTTGGGGTTCATTTGTAGTGCCTGAAATAATTCTCTATAGTTTTCGAATTTTTTTTGCACACATGAACTCTAAAATTTTCGTTTGGTGGCAATCTTATATCTATTTTGTTTACGAGGAAAAATGGGAGAGCACAAGTTTGGACCCAAAAAAAAAAAAATTTGAACATCCCAAATTGAAATGCACAAATGCTGAGAGAGATAATTCCACAAAGCAAAAAGTGATTTTTAAGGATAGGCAAAAAGTGGGTTGGTAAATATCCAACCACTTGAGAATTTGATTTTTTCTAGTCCCCCTAATTTTTTGATCATTAGGCCACTTGCATCCTCAACATGCTTGTGGCATGCACATCCACCACACTTAAAGCATGCTGGGATCAGTTAGAAGTCCCTTTCTTATAAAATTCCACCAAGCTATTTTTAGGGGGTTGTACTAGTGGAATTTCCCAAACATGGATTTTGGGGCTCATTTTTAGTGCCTGAAATAATTATCTATGGTTATCGAAACTTTTTTGCACACATGAACTCTAAAATTTTCGTTTTGCTGCGATCTTATATCTATTTTGTTTACGAGGAAAAATGGGAGAGCACAACTTTGGACCCGAAAAAAAAAAAAAATTTGAACATCCCAAATGGAAATGCACAAATGCTGAGAGAGATAATTCCAAAAAGCAAAAAGTGATTTTTAAGGATAAGCAAAAAGTGGGTTGGTAAATATCCAACCACATGAGAATTGGACTTTTTCAACTCCCCCTAATTTTTGGATCATTAGGCCACTTGCATCCTCAACTTGCTTGTGGCATGCACATCAACCACACATAAAGCATGTTGGGATTAGTTAGAAGTCCCTTTCCTATAAAATTCCACCAAGCTATTATTAGGGGGTTGTACTAGGGGAATTTCCCAAACATGGATTTTGGGGCTCATTTTTAGTGCCTGAAATAATTCTCTATAGTTTTCGAATTTTTTTTGCACACATGAACTCTAAAATTTTCGTTTTGTTGCGATCTTATATCTTTTTTGTTTACGAGGAAAAATGGGAGAGCACAAGTTTGGACCCGAAAAAAAAAAGAATTTGAACATCCCAAATGGAAAAGCACAAATGCTGAGAGAGATAATTCCAAAAAGCAAAAAGTGGGTTGGTAAATATCCAACCACTTGAGAATTTGATTTTTTCTACTCCCCCTAATTTTTGGATCATTAGGCCACTTGCAAACTCAACATGCATGTGGCATGCACATCCACCACACTTAAAGCATGTTGGGATCAGTTAGAAGTCCCTTTCCTATAAAATTCCACCAAGCTATTATTAGGGGGTTGTACTAGTGGAATTTCCCTAACATGGATTTTGGGGTTCATTTGTAGTGCCTGAAATAATTCTCTATAGTTTTCGAATTTTTTTTGCACACATGAACTCTAAAATTTTCGTTTGGTGGCAATCTTATATCTATTTTGTTTACGAGGAAAAATGGGAGAGCACAAGTTTGGACCCAAAAAAAAAAAAATTTGAACATCCCAAATTGAAATGCACAAATGCTGAGAGAGATAATTCCACAAAGCAAAAAGTGATTTTTAAGGATAGGCAAAAAGTGGGTTGGTAAATATCCAACCACTTGAGAATTTGATTTTTTCTAGTCCCCCTAATTTTTTGATCATTAGGCCACTTGCATCCTCAACATGCTTGTGGCATGCACATCCACCACACTTAAAGCATGCTGGGATCAGTTAGAAGTCCCTTTCTTATAAAATTCCACCAAGCTATTTTTAGGGGGTTGTACTAGTGGAATTTCCCAAACATGGATTTTGGGGCTCATTTTTAGTGCCTGAAATAATTATCTATGGTTATCGAAACTTTTTTGCACACATGAACTCTAAAATTTTCGTTTTGCTGCGATCTTATATCTATTTTGTTTACGAGGAAAAATGGGAGAGCACAACTTTGGACCCGAAAAAAAAAAAAAATTTGAACATCCCAAATGGAAATGCACAAATGCTGAGAGAGATA
This sequence comes from Aristolochia californica, assembly GCF_029961685.1. Taxonomy (NCBI): domain Eukaryota; kingdom Viridiplantae; phylum Streptophyta; class Magnoliopsida; order Piperales; family Aristolochiaceae; genus Aristolochia; species Aristolochia californica. The sequence goes on along the minus strand of NW_027182257.1, from coordinate 19,813,396 downwards.
ATTCCAAAAAGCAAAAAGTGATTTTTAAGGATAAGCAAAAAGTGGGTTGGTAAATATCCAACCACATGAGAATTGGACTTTTTCAACTCCCCCTAATTTTTGGATCATTAGGCCACTTGCATCCTCAACTTGCTTGTGGCATGCACATCAACCACACATAAAGCATGTTGGGATTAGTTAGAAGTCCCTTTCCTATAAAATTCCACCAAGCTATTATTAGGGGGTTGTACTAGGGGAATTTCCCAAACATGGATTTTGGGGCTCATTTTTAGTGCCTGAAATAATTCTCTATAGTTTTCGAATTTTTTTTGCACACATGAACTCTAAAATTTTCGTTTTGTTGCGATCTTATATCTTTTTTGTTTACGAGGAAAAATGGGAGAGCACAAGTTTGGACCCGAAAAAAAAAAGAATTTGAACATCCCAAATGGAAAAGCACAAATGCTGAGAGAGATAATTCCAAAAAGCAAAAAGTGGGTTGGTAAATATCCAACCACTTGAGAATTTGATTTTTTCTACTCCCCCTAATTTTTGGATCATTAGGCCACTTGCAAACTCAACATGCATGTGGCATGCACATCCACCACACTTAAAGCATGTTGGGATCAGTTAGAAGTCCCTTTCCTATAAAATTCCACCAAGCTATTATTAGGGGGTTGTACTAGTGGAATTTCCCTAACATGGATTTTGGGGTTCATTTGTAGTGCCTGAAATAATTCTCTATAGTTTTCGAATTTTTTTTGCACACATGAACTCTAAAATTTTCGTTTGGTGGCAATCTTATATCTATTTTGTTTACGAGGAAAAATGGGAGAGCACAAGTTTGGACCCAAAAAAAAAAAAATTTGAACATCCCAAATTGAAATGCACAAATGCTGAGAGAGATAATTCCACAAAGCAAAAAGTGATTTTTAAGGATAGGCAAAAAGTGGGTTGGTAAATATCCAACCACTTGAGAATTTGATTTTTTCTAGTCCCCCTAATTTTTTGATCATTAGGCCACTTGCATCCTCAACATGCTTGTGGCATGCACATCCACCACACTTAAAGCATGCTGGGATCAGTTAGAAGTCCCTTTCTTATAAAATTCCACCAAGCTATTTTTAGGGGGTTGTACTAGTGGAATTTCCCAAACATGGATTTTGGGGCTCATTTTTAGTGCCTGAAATAATTATCTATGGTTATCGAAACTTTTTTGCACACATGAACTCTAAAATTTTCGTTTTGCTGCGATCTTATATCTATTTTGTTTACGAGGAAAAATGGGAGAGCACAACTTTGGACCCGAAAAAAAAAAAAAATTTGAACATCCCAAATGGAAATGCACAAATGCTGAGAGAGATAATTCCAAAAAGCAAAAAGTGATTTTTAAGGATAAGCAAAAAGTGGGTTGGTAAATATCCAACCACATGAGAATTGGACTTTTTCAACTCCCCCTAATTTTTGGATCATTAGGCCACTTGCATCCTCAACTTGCTTGTGGCATGCACATCAACCACACATAAAGCATGTTGGGATTAGTTAGAAGTCCCTTTCCTATAAAATTCCACCAAGCTATTATTAGGGGGTTGTACTAGGGGAATTTCCCAAACATGGATTTTGGGGCTCATTTTTAGTGCCTGAAATAATTCTCTATAGTTTTCGAATTTTTTTTGCACACATGAACTCTAAAATTTTCGTTTTGTTGCGATCTTATATCTTTTTTGTTTACGAGGAAAAATGGGAGAGCACAAGTTTGGACCCGAAAAAAAAAAGAATTTGAACATCCCAAATGGAAAAGCACAAATGCTGAGAGAGATAATTCCAAAAAGCAAAAAGTGGGTTGGTAAATATCCAACCACTTGAGAATTTGATTTTTTCTACTCCCCCTAATTTTTGGATCATTAGGCCACTTGCAAACTCAACATGCATGTGGCATGCACATCCACCACACTTAAAGCATGTTGGGATCAGTTAGAAGTCCCTTTCCTATAAAATTCCACCAAGCTATTATTAGGGGGTTGTACTAGTGGAATTTCCCTAACATGGATTTTGGGGTTCATTTGTAGTGCCTGAAATAATTCTCTATAGTTTTCGAATTTTTTTTGCACACATGAACTCTAAAATTTTCGTTTGGTGGCAATCTTATATCTATTTTGTTTACGAGGAAAAATGGGAGAGCACAAGTTTGGACCCAAAAAAAAAAAAATTTGAACATCCCAAATTGAAATGCACAAATGCTGAGAGAGATAATTCCACAAAGCAAAAAGTGATTTTTAAGGATAGGCAAAAAGTGGGTTGGTAAATATCCAACCACTTGAGAATTTGATTTTTTCTAGTCCCCCTAATTTTTTGATCATTAGGCCACTTGCATCCTCAACATGCTTGTGGCATGCACATCCACCACACTTAAAGCATGCTGGGATCAGTTAGAAGTCCCTTTCTTATAAAATTCCACCAAGCTATTTTTAGGGGGTTGTACTAGTGGAATTTCCCAAACATGGATTTTGGGGCTCATTTTTAGTGCCTGAAATAATTATCTATGGTTATCGAAACTTTTTTGCACACATGAACTCTAAAATTTTCGTTTTGCTGCGATCTTATATCTATTTTGTTTACGAGGAAAAATGGGAGAGCACAACTTTGGACCCGAAAAAAAAAAAAAATTTGAACATCCCAAATGGAAATGCACAAATGCTGAGAGAGATAATTCCAAAAAGCAAAAAGTGATTTTTAAGGATAAGCAAAAAGTGGGTTGGTAAATATCCAACCACATGAGAATTGGACTTTTTCAACTCCCCCTAATTTTTGGATCATTAGGCCACTTGCATCCTCAACTTGCTTGTGGCATGCACATCAACCACACATAAAGCATGTTGGGATTAGTTAGAAGTCCCTTTCCTATAAAATTCCACCAAGCTATTATTAGGGGGTTGTACTAGGGGAATTTCCCAAACATGGATTTTGGGGCTCATTTTTAGTGCCTGAAATAATTCTCTATAGTTTTCGAATTTTTTTTGCACACATGAACTCTAAAATTTTCGTTTTGTTGCGATCTTATATCTTTTTTGTTTACGAGGAAAAATGGGAGAGCACAAGTTTGGACCCGAAAAAAAAAAGAATTTGAACATCCCAAATGGAAAAGCACAAATGCTGAGAGAGATAATTCCAAAAAGCAAAAAGTGGGTTGGTAAATATCCAACCACTTGAGAATTTGATTTTTTCTACTCCCCCTAATTTTTGGATCATTAGGCCACTTGCAAACTCAACATGCATGTGGCATGCACATCCACCACACTTAAAGCATGTTGGGATCAGTTAGAAGTCCCTTTCCTATAAAATTCCACCAAGCTATTATTAGGGGGTTGTACTAGTGGAATTTCCCTAACATGGATTTTGGGGTTCATTTGTAGTGCCTGAAATAATTCTCTATAGTTTTCGAATTTTTTTTGCACACATGAACTCTAAAATTTTCGTTTGGTGGCAATCTTATATCTATTTTGTTTACGAGGAAAAATGGGAGAGCACAAGTTTGGACCCAAAAAAAAAAAAATTTGAACATCCCAAATTGAAATGCACAAATGCTGAGAGAGATAATTCCACAAAGCAAAAAGTGATTTTTAAGGATAGGCAAAAAGTGGGTTGGTAAATATCCAACCACTTGAGAATTTGATTTTTTCTAGTCCCCCTAATTTTTTGATCATTAGGCCACTTGCATCCTCAACATGCTTGTGGCATGCACATCCACCACACTTAAAGCATGCTGGGATCAGTTAGAAGTCCCTTTCTTATAAAATTCCACCAAGCTATTTTTAGGGGGTTGTACTAGTGGAATTTCCCAAACATGGATTTTGGGGCTCATTTTTAGTGCCTGAAATAATTATCTATGGTTATCGAAACTTTTTTGCACACATGAACTCTAAAATTTTCGTTTTGCTGCGATCTTATATCTATTTTGTTTACGAGGAAAAATGGGAGAGCACAACTTTGGACCCGAAAAAAAAAAAAAATTTGAACATCCCAAATGGAAATGCACAAATGCTGAGAGAGATAATTCCAAAAAGCAAAAAGTGATTTTTAAGGATAAGCAAAAAGTGGGTTGGTAAATATCCAACCACATGAGAATTGGACTTTTTCAACTCCCCCTAATTTTTGGATCATTAGGCCACTTGCATCCTCAACTTGCTTGTGGCATGCACATCAACCACACATAAAGCATGTTGGGATTAGTTAGAAGTCCCTTTCCTATAAAATTCCACCAAGCTATTATTAGGGGGTTGTACTAGGGGAATTTCCCAAACATGGATTTTGGGGCTCATTTTTAGTGCCTGAAATAATTCTCTATAGTTTTCGAATTTTTTTTGCACACATGAACTCTAAAATTTTCGTTTTGTTGCGATCTTATATCTTTTTTGTTTACGAGGAAAAATGGGAGAGCACAAGTTTGGACCCGAAAAAAAAAAGAATTTGAACATCCCAAATGGAAAAGCACAAATGCTGAGAGAGATAATTCCAAAAAGCAAAAAGTGGGTTGGTAAATATCCAACCACTTGAGAATTTGATTTTTTCTACTCCCCCTAATTTTTGGATCATTAGGCCACTTGCAAACTCAACATGCATGTGGCATGCACATCCACCACACTTAAAGCATGTTGGGATCAGTTAGAAGTCCCTTTCCTATAAAATTCCACCAAGCTATTATTAGGGGGTTGTACTAGTGGAATTTCCCTAACATGGATTTTGGGGTTCATTTGTAGTGCCTGAAATAATTCTCTATAGTTTTCGAATTTTTTTTGCACACATGAACTCTAAAATTTTCGTTTGGTGGCAATCTTATATCTATTTTGTTTACGAGGAAAAATGGGAGAGCACAAGTTTGGACCCAAAAAAAAAAAAATTTGAACATCCCAAATTGAAATGCACAAATGCTGAGAGAGATAATTCCACAAAGCAAAAAGTGATTTTTAAGGATAGGCAAAAAGTGGGTTGGTAAATATCCAACCACTTGAGAATTTGATTTTTTCTAGTCCCCCTAATTTTTTGATCATTAGGCCACTTGCATCCTCAACATGCTTGTGGCATGCACATCCACCACACTTAAAGCATGCTGGGATCAGTTAGAAGTCCCTTTCTTATAAAATTCCACCAAGCTATTTTTAGGGGGTTGTACTAGTGGAATTTCCCAAACATGGATTTTGGGGCTCATTTTTAGTGCCTGAAATAATTATCTATGGTTATCGAAACTTTTTTGCACACATGAACTCTAAAATTTTCGTTTTGCTGCGATCTTATATCTATTTTGTTTACGAGGAAAAATGGGAGAGCACAACTTTGGACCCGAAAAAAAAAAAAAATTTGAACATCCCAAATGGAAATGCACAAATGCTGAGAGAGATAATTCCAAAAAGCAAAAAGTGATTTTTAAGGATAAGCAAAAAGTGGGTTGGTAAATATCCAACCACATGAGAATTGGACTTTTTCAACTCCCCCTAATTTTTGGATCATTAGGCCACTTGCATCCTCAACTTGCTTGTGGCATGCACATCAACCACACATAAAGCATGTTGGGATTAGTTAGAAGTCCCTTTCCTATAAAATTCCACCAAGCTATTATTAGGGGGTTGTACTAGGGGAATTTCCCAAACATGGATTTTGGGGCTCATTTTTAGTGCCTGAAATAATTCTCTATAGTTTTCGAATTTTTTTTGCACACATGAACTCTAAAATTTTCGTTTTGTTGCGATCTTATATCTTTTTTGTTTACGAGGAAAAATGGGAGAGCACAAGTTTGGACCCGAAAAAAAAAAGAATTTGAACATCCCAAATGGAAAAGCACAAATGCTGAGAGAGATAATTCCAAAAAGCAAAAAGTGGGTTGGTAAATATCCAACCACTTGAGAATTTGATTTTTTCTACTCCCCCTAATTTTTGGATCATTAGGCCACTTGCAAACTCAACATGCATGTGGCATGCACATCCACCACACTTAAAGCATGTTGGGATCAGTTAGAAGTCCCTTTCCTATAAAATTCCACCAAGCTATTATTAGGGGGTTGTACTAGTGGAATTTCCCTAACATGGATTTTGGGGTTCATTTGTAGTGCCTGAAATAATTCTCTATAGTTTTCGAATTTTTTTTGCACACATGAACTCTAAAATTTTCGTTTGGTGGCAATCTTATATCTATTTTGTTTACGAGGAAAAATGGGAGAGCACAAGTTTGGACCCAAAAAAAAAAAAATTTGAACATCCCAAATTGAAATGCACAAATGCTGAGAGAGATAATTCCACAAAGCAAAAAGTGATTTTTAAGGATAGGCAAAAAGTGGGTTGGTAAATATCCAACCACTTGAGAATTTGATTTTTTCTAGTCCCCCTAATTTTTTGATCATTAGGCCACTTGCATCCTCAACATGCTTGTGGCATGCACATCCACCACACTTAAAGCATGCTGGGATCAGTTAGAAGTCCCTTTCTTATAAAATTCCACCAAGCTATTTTTAGGGGGTTGTACTAGTGGAATTTCCCAAACATGGATTTTGGGGCTCATTTTTAGTGCCTGAAATAATTATCTATGGTTATCGAAACTTTTTTGCACACATGAACTCTAAAATTTTCGTTTTGCTGCGATCTTATATCTATTTTGTTTACGAGGAAAAATGGGAGAGCACAACTTTGGACCCGAAAAAAAAAAAAAATTTGAACATCCCAAATGGAAATGCACAAATGCTGAGAGAGATAATTCCAAAAAGCAAAAAGTGATTTTTAAGGATAAGCAAAAAGTGGGTTGGTAAATATCCAACCACATGAGAATTGGACTTTTTCAACTCCCCCTAATTTTTGGATCATTAGGCCACTTGCATCCTCAACTTGCTTGTGGCATGCACATCAACCACACATAAAGCATGTTGGGATTAGTTAGAAGTCCCTTTCCTATAAAATTCCACCAAGCTATTATTAGGGGGTTGTACTAGGGGAATTTCCCAAACATGGATTTTGGGGCTCATTTTTAGTGCCTGAAATAATTCTCTATAGTTTTCGAATTTTTTTTGCACACATGAACTCTAAAATTTTCGTTTTGTTGCGATCTTATATCTTTTTTGTTTACGAGGAAAAATGGGAGAGCACAAGTTTGGACCCGAAAAAAAAAAGAATTTGAACATCCCAAATGGAAAAGCACAAATGCTGAGAGAGATAATTCCAAAAAGCAAAAAGTGGGTTGGTAAATATCCAACCACTTGAGAATTTGATTTTTTCTACTCCCCCTAATTTTTGGATCATTAGGCCACTTGCAAACTCAACATGCATGTGGCATGCACATCCACCACACTTAAAGCATGTTGGGATCAGTTAGAAGTCCCTTTCCTATAAAATTCCACCAAGCTATTATTAGGGGGTTGTACTAGTGGAATTTCCCTAACATGGATTTTGGGGTTCATTTGTAGTGCCTGAAATAATTCTCTATAGTTTTCGAATTTTTTTTGCACACATGAACTCTAAAATTTTCGTTTGGTGGCAATCTTATATCTATTTTGTTTACGAGGAAAAATGGGAGAGCACAAGTTTGGACCCAAAAAAAAAAAAATTTGAACATCCCAAATTGAAATGCACAAATGCTGAGAGAGATAATTCCACAAAGCAAAAAGTGATTTTTAAGGATAGGCAAAAAGTGGGTTGGTAAATATCCAACCACTTGAGAATTTGATTTTTTCTAGTCCCCCTAATTTTTTGATCATTAGGCCACTTGCATCCTCAACATGCTTGTGGCATGCACATCCACCACACTTAAAGCATGCTGGGATCAGTTAGAAGTCCCTTTCTTATAAAATTCCACCAAGCTATTTTTAGGGGGTTGTACTAGTGGAATTTCCCAAACATGGATTTTGGGGCTCATTTTTAGTGCCTGAAATAATTATCTATGGTTATCGAAACTTTTTTGCACACATGAACTCTAAAATTTTCGTTTTGCTGCGATCTTATATCTATTTTGTTTACGAGGAAAAATGGGAGAGCACAACTTTGGACCCGAAAAAAAAAAAAAATTTGAACATCCCAAATGGAAATGCACAAATGCTGAGAGAGATAATTCCAAAAAGCAAAAAGTGATTTTTAAGGATAAGCAAAAAGTGGGTTGGTAAATATCCAACCACATGAGAATTGGACTTTTTCAACTCCCCCTAATTTTTGGATCATTAGGCCACTTGCATCCTCAACTTGCTTGTGGCATGCACATCAACCACACATAAAGCATGTTGGGATTAGTTAGAAGTCCCTTTCCTATAAAATTCCACCAAGCTATTATTAGGGGGTTGTACTAGGGGAATTTCCCAAACATGGATTTTGGGGCTCATTTTTAGTGCCTGAAATAATTCTCTATAGTTTTCGAATTTTTTTTGCACACATGAACTCTAAAATTTTCGTTTTGTTGCGATCTTATATCTTTTTTGTTTACGAGGAAAAATGGGAGAGCACAAGTTTGGACCCGAAAAAAAAAAGAATTTGAACATCCCAAATGGAAAAGCACAAATGCTGAGAGAGATAATTCCAAAAAGCAAAAAGTGGGTTGGTAAATATCCAACCACTTGAGAATTTGATTTTTTCTACTCCCCCTAATTTTTGGATCATTAGGCCACTTGCAAACTCAACATGCATGTGGCATGCACATCCACCACACTTAAAGCATGTTGGGATCAGTTAGAAGTCCCTTTCCTATAAAATTCCACCAAGCTATTATTAGGGGGTTGTACTAGTGGAATTTCCCTAACATGGATTTTGGGGTTCATTTGTAGTGCCTGAAATAATTCTCTATAGTTTTCGAATTTTTTTTGCACACATGAACTCTAAAATTTTCGTTTGGTGGCAATCTTATATCTATTTTGTTTACGAGGAAAAATGGGAGAGCACAAGTTTGGACCCAAAAAAAAAAAAATTTGAACATCCCAAATTGAAATGCACAAATGCTGAGAGAGATAATTCCACAAAGCAAAAAGTGATTTTTAAGGATAGGCAAAAAGTGGGTTGGTAAATATCCAACCACTTGAGAATTTGATTTTTTCTAGTCCCCCTAATTTTTTGATCATTAGGCCACTTGCATCCTCAACATGCTTGTGGCATGCACATCCACCACACTTAAAGCATGCTGGGATCAGTTAGAAGTCCCTTTCTTATAAAATTCCACCAAGCTATTTTTAGGGGGTTGTACTAGTGGAATTTCCCAAACATGGATTTTGGGGCTCATTTTTAGTGCCTGAAATAATTATCTATGGTTATCGAAACTTTTTTGCACACATGAACTCTAAAATTTTCGTTTTGCTGCGATCTTATATCTATTTTGTTTACGAGGAAAAATGGGAGAGCACAACTTTGGACCCGAAAAAAAAAAAAAATTTGAACATCCCAAATGGAAATGCACAAATGCTGAGAGAGATAATTCCAAAAAGCAAAAAGTGATTTTTAAGGATAAGCAAAAAGTGGGTTGGTAAATATCCAACCACATGAGAATTGGACTTTTTCAACTCCCCCTAATTTTTGGATCATTAGGCCACTTGCATCCTCAACTTGCTTGTGGCATGCACATCAACCACACATAAAGCATGTTGGGATTAGTTAGAAGTCCCTTTCCTATAAAATTCCACCAAGCTATTATTAGGGGGTTGTACTAGGGGAATTTCCCAAACATGGATTTTGGGGCTCATTTTTAGTGCCTGAAATAATTCTCTATAGTTTTCGAATTTTTTTTGCACACATGAACTCTAAAATTTTCGTTTTGTTGCGATCTTATATCTTTTTTGTTTACGAGGAAAAATGGGAGAGCACAAGTTTGGACCCGAAAAAAAAAAGAATTTGAACATCCCAAATGGAAAAGCACAAATGCTGAGAGAGATAATTCCAAAAAGCAAAAAGTGGGTTGGTAAATATCCAACCACTTGAGAATTTGATTTTTTCTACTCCCCCTAATTTTTGGATCATTAGGCCACTTGCAAACTCAACATGCATGTGGCATGCACATCCACCACACTTAAAGCATGTTGGGATCAGTTAGAAGTCCCTTTCCTATAAAATTCCACCAAGCTATTATTAGGGGGTTGTACTAGTGGAATTTCCCTAATATGGATTTTGGGGTTCATTTGTAGTGCCTGAAATAATTCTCTATAGTTTTCGAATTTTTTTTGCACACATGAACTCTAAAATTTTCGTTTGGTGGCAATCTTATATCTATTTTGTTTACGAGGAAAAATGGGAGAGCACAAGTTTGGACCCAAAAAAAAAAAAATTTGAACATCCCAAATTGAAATGCACAAATGCTGAGAGAGATAATTCCACAAAGCAAAAAGTGATTTTTAAGGATAGGCAAAAAGTGGGTTGGTAAATATCCAACCACTTGAGAATTTGATTTTTTCTAGTCCCCCTAATTTTTTGATCATTAGGCCACTTGCATCCTCAACATGCTTGTGGCATGCACATCCACCACACTTAAAGCATGCTGGGATCAGTTAGAAGTCCCTTTCTTATAAAATTCCACCAAGCTATTTTTAGGGGGTTGTACTAGTGGAATTTCCCAAACATGGATTTTGGGGCTCATTTTTAGTGCCTGAAATAATTATCTATGGTTATCGAAACTTTTTTGCACACATGAACTCTAAAATTTTCGTTTTGCTGCGATCTTATATCTATTTTGTTTACGAGGAAAAATGGGAGAGCACAACTTTGGACCCGAAAAAAAAAAAAAATTTGAACATCCCAAATGGAAATGCACAAATGCTGAGAGAGATAATTCCAAAAAGCAAAAAGTGATTTTTAAGGATAAGCAAAAAGTGGGTTGGTAAATATCCAACCACATGAGAATTGGACTTTTTCAACTCCCCCTAATTTTTGGATCATTAGGCCACTTGCATCCTCAACTTGCTTGTGGCATGCACATCAACCACACATAAAGCATGTTGGGATTAGTTAGAAGTCCCTTTCCTATAAAATTCCACCAAGCTATTATTAGGGGGTTGTACTAGGGGAATTTCCCAAACATGGATTTTGGGGCTCATTTTTAGTGCCTGAAATAATTCTCTATAGTTTTCGAATTTTTTTTGCACACATGAACTCTAAAATTTTCGTTTTGTTGCGATCTTATATCTTTTTTGTTTACGAGGAAAAATGGGAGAGCACAAGTTTGGACCCGAAAAAAAAAAGAATTTGAACATCCCAAATGGAAAAGCACAAATGCTGAGAGAGATAATTCCAAAAAGCAAAAAGTGGGTTGGTAAATATCCAACCACTTGAGAATTTGATTTTTTCTACTCCCCCTAATTTTTGGATCATTAGGCCACTTGCAAACTCAACATGCATGTGGCATGCACATCCACCACACTTAAAGCATGTTGGGATCAGTTAGAAGTCCCTTTCCTATAAAATTCCACCAAGCTATTATTAGGGGGTTGTACTAGTGGAATTTCCCTAACATGGATTTTGGGGTTCATTTGTAGTGCCTGAAATAATTCTCTATAGTTTTCGAATTTTTTTTGCACACATGAACTCTAAAATTTTCGTTTGGTGGCAATCTTATATCTATTTTGTTTACGAGGAAAAATGGGAGAGCACAAGTTTGGACCCAAAAAAAAAAAAATTTGAACATCCCAAATTGAAATGCACAAATGCTGAGAGAGATAATTCCACAAAGCAAAAAGTGATTTTTAAGGATAGGCAAAAAGTGGGTTGGTAAATATCCAACCACTTGAGAATTTGATTTTTTCTAGTCCCCCTAATTTTTTGATCATTAGGCCACTTGCATCCTCAACATGCTTGTGGCATGCACATCCACCACACTTAAAGCATGCTGGGATCAGTTAGAAGTCCCTTTCTTATAAAATTCCACCAAGCTATTTTTAGGGGGTTGTACTAGTGGAATTTCCCAAACATGGATTTTGGGGCTCATTTTTAGTGCCTGAAATAATTATCTATGGTTATCGAAACTTTTTTGCACACATGAACTCTAAAATTTTCGTTTTGCTGCGATCTTATATCTATTTTGTTTACGAGGAAAAATGGGAGAGCACAACTTTGGACCCGAAAAAAAAAAAAAATTTGAACATCCCAAATGGAAATGCACAAATGCTGAGAGAGATAATTCCAAAAAGCAAAAAGTGATTTTTAAGGATAAGCAAAAAGTGGGTTGGTAAATATCCAACCACATGAGAATTGGACTTTTTCAACTCCCCCTAATTTTTGGATCATTAGGCCACTTGCATCCTCAACTTGCTTGTGGCATGCACATCAACCACACATAAAGCATGTTGGGATTAGTTAGAAGTCCCTTTCCTATAAAATTCCACCAAGCTATTATTAGGGGGTTGTACTAGGGGAATTTCCCAAACATGGATTTTGGGGCTCATTTTTAGTGCCTGAAATAATTCTCTATAGTTTTCGAATTTTTTTTGCACACATGAACTCTAAAATTTTCGTTTTGTTGCGATCTTATATCTTTTTTGTTTACGAGGAAAAATGGGAGAGCACAAGTTTGGACCCGAAAAAAAAAAGAATTTGAACATCCCAAATGGAAAAGCACAAATGCTGAGAGAGATAATTCCAAAAAGCAAAAAGTGGGTTGGTAAATATCCAACCACTTGAGAATTTGATTTTTTCTACTCCCCCTAATTTTTGGATCATTAGGCCACTTGCAAACTCAACATGCATGTGGCATGCACATCCACCACACTTAAAGCATGTTGGGATCAGTTAGAAGTCCCTTTCCTATAAAATTCCACCAAGCTATTATTAGGGGGTTGTACTAGTGGAATTTCCCTAACATGGATTTTGGGGTTCATTTGTAGTGCCTGAAATAATTCTCTATAGTTTTCGAATTTTTTTTGCACACATGAACTCTAAAATTTTCGTTTGGTGGCAATCTTATATCTATTTTGTTTACGAGGAAAAATGGGAGAGCACAAGTTTGGACCCAAAAAAAAAAAAATTTGAACATCCCAAATTGAAATGCACAAATGCTGAGAGAGATAATTCCACAAAGCAAAAAGTGATTTTTAAGGATAGGCAAAAAGTGGGTTGGTAAATATCCAACCACTTGAGAATTTGATTTTTTCTAGTCCCCCTAATTTTTTGATCATTAGGCCACTTGCATCCTCAACATGCTTGTGGCATGCACATCCACCACACTTAAAGCATGCTGGGATCAGTTAGAAGTCCCTTTCTTATAAAATTCCACCAAGCTATTTTTAGGGGGTTGTACTAGTGGAATTTCCCAAACATGGATTTTGGGGCTCATTTTTAGTGCCTGAAATAATTATCTATGGTTATCGAAACTTTTTTGCACACATGAACTCTAAAATTTTCGTTTTGCTGCGATCTTATATCTATTTTGTTTACGAGGAAAAATGGGAGAGCACAACTTTGGACCCGAAAAAAAAAAAAAATTTGAACATCCCAAATGGAAATGCACAAATGCTGAGAGAGATAATTCCAAAAAGCAAAAAGTGATTTTTAAGGATAAGCAAAAAGTGGGTTGGTAAATATCCAACCACATGAGAATTGGACTTTTTCAACTCCCCCTAATTTTTGGATCATTAGGCCACTTGCATCCTCAACTTGCTTGTGGCATGCACATCAACCACACATAAAGCATGTTGGGATTAGTTAGAAGTCCCTTTCCTATAAAATTCCACCAAGCTATTATTAGGGGGTTGTACTAGGGGAATTTCCCAAACATGGATTTTGGGGCTCATTTTTAGTGCCTGAAATAATTCTCTATAGTTTTCGAATTTTTTTTGCACACATGAACTCTAAAATTTTCGTTTTGTTGCGATCTTATATCTTTTTTGTTTACGAGGAAAAATGGGAGAGCACAAGTTTGGACCCGAAAAAAAAAAGAATTTGAACATCCCAAATGGAAAAGCACAAATGCTGAGAGAGATAATTCCAAAAAGCAAAAAGTGGGTTGGTAAATATCCAACCACTTGAGAATTTGATTTTTTCTACTCCCCCTAATTTTTGGATCATTAGGCCACTTGCAAACTCAACATGCATGTGGCATGCACATCCACCACACTTAAAGCATGTTGGGATCAGTTAGAAGTCCCTTTCCTATAAAATTCCACCAAGCTATTATTAGGGGGTTGTACTAGTGGAATTTCCCTAACATGGATTTTGGGGTTCATTTGTAGTGCCTGAAATAATTCTCTATAGTTTTCGAATTTTTTTTGCACACATGAACTCTAAAATTTTCGTTTGGTGGCAATCTTATATCTATTTTGTTTACGAGGAAAAATGGGAGAGCACAAGTTTGGACCCAAAAAAAAAAAAATTTGAACATCCCAAATTGAAATGCACAAATGCTGAGAGAGATAATTCCACAAAGCAAAAAGTGATTTTTAAGGATAGGCAAAAAGTGGGTTGGTAAATATCCAACCACTTGAGAATTTGATTTTTTCTAGTCCCCCTAATTTTTTGATCATTAGGCCACTTGCATCCTCAACATGCTTGTGGCATGCACATCCACCACACTTAAAGCATGCTGGGATCAGTTAGAAGTCCCTTTCTTATAAAATTCCACCAAGCTATTTTTAGGGGGTTGTACTAGTGGAATTTCCCAAACATGGATTTTGGGGCTCATTTTTAGTGCCTGAAATAATTATCTATGGTTATCGAAACTTTTTTGCACACATGAACTCTAAAATTTTCGTTTTGCTGCGATCTTATATCTATTTTGTTTACGAGGAAAAATGGGAGAGCACAACTTTGGACCCGAAAAAAAAAAAAAATTTGAACATCCCAAATGGAAATGCACAAATGCTGAGAGAGATAATTCCAAAAAGCAAAAAGTGATTTTTAAGGATAAGCAAAAAGTGGGTTGGTAAATATCCAACCACATGAGAATTGGACTTTTTCAACTCCCCCTAATTTTTGGATCATTAGGCCACTTGCATCCTCAACTTGCTTGTGGCATGCACATCAACCACACATAAAGCATGTTGGGATTAGTTAGAAGTCCCTTTCCTATAAAATTCCACCAAGCTATTATTAGGGGGTTGTACTAGGGGAATTTCCCAAACATGGATTTTGGGGCTCATTTTTAGTGCCTGAAATAATTCTCTATAGTTTTCGAATTTTTTTTGCACACATGAACTCTAAAATTTTCGTTTTGTTGCGATCTTATATCTTTTTTGTTTACGAGGAAAAATGGGAGAGCACAAGTTTGGACCCGAAAAAAAAAAGAATTTGAACATCCCAAATGGAAAAGCACAAATGCTGAGAGAGATAATTCCAAAAAGCAAAAAGTGGGTTGGTAAATATCCAACCACTTGAGAATTTGATTTTTTCTACTCCCCCTAATTTTTGGATCATTAGGCCACTTGCAAACTCAACATGCATGTGGCATGCACATCCACCACACTTAAAGCATGTTGGGATCAGTTAGAAGTCCCTTTCCTATAAAATTCCACCAAGCTATTATTAGGGGGTTGTACTAGTGGAATTTCCCTAACATGGATTTTGGGGTTCATTTGTAGTGCCTGAAATAATTCTCTATAGTTTTCGAATTTTTTTTGCACACATGAACTCTAAAATTTTCGTTTGGTGGCAATCTTATATCTATTTTGTTTACGAGGAAAAATGGGAGAGCACAAGTTTGGACCCAAAAAAAAAAAAATTTGAACATCCCAAATTGAAATGCACAAATGCTGAGAGAGATAATTCCACAAAGCAAAAAGTGATTTTTAAGGATAGGCAAAAAGTGGGTTGGTAAATATCCAACCACTTGAGAATTTGATTTTTTCTAGTCCCCCTAATTTTTTGATCATTAGGCCACTTGCATCCTCAACATGCTTGTGGCATGCACATCCACCACACTTAAAGCATGCTGGGATCAGTTAGAAGTCCCTTTCTTATAAAATTCCACCAAGCTATTTTTAGGGGGTTGTACTAGTGGAATTTCCCAAACATGGATTTTGGGGCTCATTTTTAGTGCCTGAAATAATTATCTATGGTTATCGAAACTTTTTTGCACACATGAACTCTAAAATTTTCGTTTTGCTGCGATCTTATATCTATTTTGTTTACGAGGAAAAATGGGAGAGCACAACTTTGGACCCGAAAAAAAAAAAAAATTTGAACATCCCAAATGGAAATGCACAAATGCTGAGAGAGATAATTCCAAAAAGCAAAAAGTGATTTTTAAGGATAAGCAAAAAGTGGGTTGGTAAATATCCAACCACATGAGAATTGGACTTTTTCAACTCCCCCTAATTTTTGGATCATTAGGCCACTTGCATCCTCAACTTGCTTGTGGCATGCACATCAACCACACATAAAGCATGTTGGGATTAGTTAGAAGTCCCTTTCCTATAAAATTCCACCAAGCTATTATTAGGGGGTTGTACTAGGGGAATTTCCCAAACATGGATTTTGGGGCTCATTTTTAGTGCCTGAAATAATTCTCTATAGTTTTCGAATTTTTTTTGCACACATGAACTCTAAAATTTTCGTTTTGTTGCGATCTTATATCTTTTTTGTTTACGAGGAAAAATGGGAGAGCACAAGTTTGGACCCGAAAAAAAAAAGAATTTGAACATCCCAAATGGAAAAGCACAAATGCTGAGAGAGATAATTCCAAAAAGCAAAAAGTGGGTTGGTAAATATCCAACCACTTGAGAATTTGATTTTTTCTACTCCCCCTAATTTTTGGATCATTAGGCCACTTGCAAACTCAACATGCATGTGGCATGCACATCCACCACACTTAAAGCATGTTGGGATCAGTTAGAAGTCCCTTTCCTATAAAATTCCACCAAGCTATTATTAGGGGGTTGTACTAGTGGAATTTCCCTAACATGGATTTTGGGGTTCATTTGTAGTGCCTGAAATAATTCTCTATAGTTTTCGAATTTTTTTTGCACACATGAACTCTAAAATTTTCGTTTGGTGGCAATCTTATATCTATTTTGTTTACGAGGAAAAATGGGAGAGCACAAGTTTGGACCCAAAAAAAAAAAAATTTGAACATCCCAAATTGAAATGCACAAATGCTGAGAGAGATAATTCCACAAAGCAAAAAGTGATTTTTAAGGATAGGCAAAAAGTGGGTTGGTAAATATCCAACCACTTGAGAATTTGATTTTTTCTAGTCCCCCTAATTTTTTGATCATTAGGCCACTTGCATCCTCAACATGCTTGTGGCATGCACATCCACCACACTTAAAGCATGCTGGGATCAGTTAGAAGTCCCTTTCTTATAAAATTCCACCAAGCTATTTTTAGGGGGTTGTACTAGTGGAATTTCCCAAACATGGATTTTGGGGCTCATTTTTAGTGCCTGAAATAATTATCTATGGTTATCGAAACTTTTTTGCACACATGAACTCTAAAATTTTCGTTTTGCTGCGATCTTATATCTATTTTGTTTACGAGGAAAAATGGGAGAGCACAACTTTGGACCCGAAAAAAAAAAAAAATTTGAACATCCCAAATGGAAATGCACAAATGCTGAGAGAGATAATTCCAAAAAGCAAAAAGTGATTTTTAAGGATAAGCAAAAAGTGGGTTGGTAAATATCCAACCACATGAGAATTGGACTTTTTCAACTCCCCCTAATTTTTGGATCATTAGGCCACTTGCATCCTCAACTTGCTTGTGGCATGCACATCAACCACACATAAAGCATGTTGGGATTAGTTAGAAGTCCCTTTCCTATAAAATTCCACCAAGCTATTATTAGGGGGTTGTACTAGGGGAATTTCCCAAACATGGATTTTGGGGCTCATTTTTAGTGCCTGAAATAATTCTCTATAGTTTTCGAATTTTTTTTGCACACATGAACTCTAAAATTTTCGTTTTGTTGCGATCTTATATCTTTTTTGTTTACGAGGAAAAATGGGAGAGCACAAGTTTGGACCCGAAAAAAAAAAGAATTTGAACATCCCAAATGGAAAAGCACAAATGCTGAGAGAGATAATTCCAAAAAGCAAAAAGTGGGTTGGTAAATATCCAACCACTTGAGAATTTGATTTTTTCTACTCCCCCTAATTTTTGGATCATTAGGCCACTTGCAAACTCAACATGCATGTGGCATGCACATCCACCACACTTAAAGCATGTTGGGATCAGTTAGAAGTCCCTTTCCTATAAAATTCCACCAAGCTATTATTAGGGGGTTGTACTAGTGGAATTTCCCTAACATGGATTTTGGGGTTCATTTGTAGTGCCTGAAATAATTCTCTATAGTTTTCGAATTTTTTTTGCACACATGAACTCTAAAATTTTCGTTTGGTGGCAATCTTATATCTATTTTGTTTACGAGGAAAAATGGGAGAGCACAAGTTTGGACCCAAAAAAAAAAAAATTTGAACATCCCAAATTGAAATGCACAAATGCTGAGAGAGATAATTCCACAAAGCAAAAAGTGATTTTTAAGGATAGGCAAAAAGTGGGTTGGTAAATATCCAACCACTTGAGAATTTGATTTTTTCTAGTCCCCCTAATTTTTTGATCATTAGGCCACTTGCATCCTCAACATGCTTGTGGCATGCACATCCACCACACTTAAAGCATGCTGGGATCAGTTAGAAGTCCCTTTCTTATAAAATTCCACCAAGCTATTTTTAGGGGGTTGTACTAGTGGAATTTCCCAAAC
Organism: Aristolochia californica; assembly: GCF_029961685.1. Taxonomy (NCBI): domain Eukaryota; kingdom Viridiplantae; phylum Streptophyta; class Magnoliopsida; order Piperales; family Aristolochiaceae; genus Aristolochia; species Aristolochia californica. Next base: position 19,794,789 of record NW_027182257.1, on the reverse strand, counting down.
ATGGATTTTGGGGCTCATTTTTAGTGCCTGAAATAATTATCTATGGTTATCGAAACTTTTTTGCACACATGAACTCTAAAATTTTCGTTTTGCTGCGATCTTATATCTATTTTGTTTACGAGGAAAAATGGGAGAGCACAACTTTGGACCCGAAAAAAAAAAAAAATTTGAACATCCCAAATGGAAATGCACAAATGCTGAGAGAGATAATTCCAAAAAGCAAAAAGTGATTTTTAAGGATAAGCAAAAAGTGGGTTGGTAAATATCCAACCACATGAGAATTGGACTTTTTCAACTCCCCCTAATTTTTGGATCATTAGGCCACTTGCATCCTCAACTTGCTTGTGGCATGCACATCAACCACACATAAAGCATGTTGGGATTAGTTAGAAGTCCCTTTCCTATAAAATTCCACCAAGCTATTATTAGGGGGTTGTACTAGGGGAATTTCCCAAACATGGATTTTGGGGCTCATTTTTAGTGCCTGAAATAATTCTCTATAGTTTTCGAATTTTTTTTGCACACATGAACTCTAAAATTTTCGTTTTGTTGCGATCTTATATCTTTTTTGTTTACGAGGAAAAATGGGAGAGCACAAGTTTGGACCCGAAAAAAAAAAGAATTTGAACATCCCAAATGGAAAAGCACAAATGCTGAGAGAGATAATTCCAAAAAGCAAAAAGTGGGTTGGTAAATATCCAACCACTTGAGAATTTGATTTTTTCTACTCCCCCTAATTTTTGGATCATTAGGCCACTTGCAAACTCAACATGCATGTGGCATGCACATCCACCACACTTAAAGCATGTTGGGATCAGTTAGAAGTCCCTTTCCTATAAAATTCCACCAAGCTATTATTAGGGGGTTGTACTAGTGGAATTTCCCTAACATGGATTTTGGGGTTCATTTGTAGTGCCTGAAATAATTCTCTATAGTTTTCGAATTTTTTTTGCACACATGAACTCTAAAATTTTCGTTTGGTGGCAATCTTATATCTATTTTGTTTACGAGGAAAAATGGGAGAGCACAAGTTTGGACCCAAAAAAAAAAAAATTTGAACATCCCAAATTGAAATGCACAAATGCTGAGAGAGATAATTCCACAAAGCAAAAAGTGATTTTTAAGGATAGGCAAAAAGTGGGTTGGTAAATATCCAACCACTTGAGAATTTGATTTTTTCTAGTCCCCCTAATTTTTTGATCATTAGGCCACTTGCATCCTCAACATGCTTGTGGCATGCACATCCACCACACTTAAAGCATGCTGGGATCAGTTAGAAGTCCCTTTCTTATAAAATTCCACCAAGCTATTTTTAGGGGGTTGTACTAGTGGAATTTCCCAAACATGGATTTTGGGGCTCATTTTTAGTGCCTGAAATAATTATCTATGGTTATCGAAACTTTTTTGCACACATGAACTCTAAAATTTTCGTTTTGCTGCGATCTTATATCTATTTTGTTTACGAGGAAAAATGGGAGAGCACAACTTTGGACCCGAAAAAAAAAAAAAATTTGAACATCCCAAATGGAAATGCACAAATGCTGAGAGAGATAATTCCAAAAAGCAAAAAGTGATTTTTAAGGATAAGCAAAAAGTGGGTTGGTAAATATCCAACCACATGAGAATTGGACTTTTTCAACTCCCCCTAATTTTTGGATCATTAGGCCACTTGCATCCTCAACTTGCTTGTGGCATGCACATCAACCACACATAAAGCATGTTGGGATTAGTTAGAAGTCCCTTTCCTATAAAATTCCACCAAGCTATTATTAGGGGGTTGTACTAGGGGAATTTCCCAAACATGGATTTTGGGGCTCATTTTTAGTGCCTGAAATAATTCTCTATAGTTTTCGAATTTTTTTTGCACACATGAACTCTAAAATTTTCGTTTTGTTGCGATCTTATATCTTTTTTGTTTACGAGGAAAAATGGGAGAGCACAAGTTTGGACCCGAAAAAAAAAAGAATTTGAACATCCCAAATGGAAAAGCACAAATGCTGAGAGAGATAATTCCAAAAAGCAAAAAGTGGGTTGGTAAATATCCAACCACTTGAGAATTTGATTTTTTCTACTCCCCCTAATTTTTGGATCATTAGGCCACTTGCAAACTCAACATGCATGTGGCATGCACATCCACCACACTTAAAGCATGTTGGGATCAGTTAGAAGTCCCTTTCCTATAAAATTCCACCAAGCTATTATTAGGGGGTTGTACTAGTGGAATTTCCCTAACATGGATTTTGGGGTTCATTTGTAGTGCCTGAAATAATTCTCTATAGTTTTCGAATTTTTTTTGCACACATGAACTCTAAAATTTTCGTTTGGTGGCAATCTTATATCTATTTTGTTTACGAGGAAAAATGGGAGAGCACAAGTTTGGACCCAAAAAAAAAAAAATTTGAACATCCCAAATTGAAATGCACAAATGCTGAGAGAGATAATTCCACAAAGCAAAAAGTGATTTTTAAGGATAGGCAAAAAGTGGGTTGGTAAATATCCAACCACTTGAGAATTTGATTTTTTCTAGTCCCCCTAATTTTTTGATCATTAGGCCACTTGCATCCTCAACATGCTTGTGGCATGCACATCCACCACACTTAAAGCATGCTGGGATCAGTTAGAAGTCCCTTTCTTATAAAATTCCACCAAGCTATTTTTAGGGGGTTGTACTAGTGGAATTTCCCAAACATGGATTTTGGGGCTCATTTTTAGTGCCTGAAATAATTATCTATGGTTATCGAAACTTTTTTGCACACATGAACTCTAAAATTTTCGTTTTGCTGCGATCTTATATCTATTTTGTTTACGAGGAAAAATGGGAGAGCACAACTTTGGACCCGAAAAAAAAAAAAAATTTGAACATCCCAAATGGAAATGCACAAATGCTGAGAGAGATAATTCCAAAAAGCAAAAAGTGATTTTTAAGGATAAGCAAAAAGTGGGTTGGTAAATATCCAACCACATGAGAATTGGACTTTTTCAACTCCCCCTAATTTTTGGATCATTAGGCCACTTGCATCCTCAACTTGCTTGTGGCATGCACATCAACCACACATAAAGCATGTTGGGATTAGTTAGAAGTCCCTTTCCTATAAAATTCCACCAAGCTATTATTAGGGGGTTGTACTAGGGGAATTTCCCAAACATGGATTTTGGGGCTCATTTTTAGTGCCTGAAATAATTCTCTATAGTTTTCGAATTTTTTTTGCACACATGAACTCTAAAATTTTTGTTTTGTTGCGATCTTATATCTTTTTTGTTTACGAGGAAAAATGGGAGAGCACAAGTTTGGACCCGAAAAAAAAAAGAATTTGAACATCCCAAATGGAAAAGCACAAATGCTGAGAGAGATAATTCCAAAAAGCAAAAAGTGGGTTGGTAAATATCCAACCACTTGAGAATTTGATTTTTTCTACTCCCCCTAATTTTTGGATCATTAGGCCACTTGCAAACTCAACATGCATGTGGCATGCACATCCACCACACTTAAAGCATGTTGGGATCAGTTAGAAGTCCCTTTCCTATAAAATTCCACCAAGCTATTATTAGGGGGTTGTACTAGTGGAATTTCCCTAACATGGATTTTGGGGTTCATTTGTAGTGCCTGAAATAATTCTCTATAGTTTTCGAATTTTTTTTGCACACATGAACTCTAAAATTTTCGTTTGGTGGCAATCTTATATCTATTTTGTTTACGAGGAAAAATGGGAGAGCACAAGTTTGGACCCAAAAAAAAAAAAATTTGAACATCCCAAATTGAAATGCACAAATGCTGAGAGAGATAATTCCACAAAGCAAAAAGTGATTTTTAAGGATAGGCAAAAAGTGGGTTGGTAAATATCCAACCACTTGAGAATTTGATTTTTTCTAGTCCCCCTAATTTTTTGATCATTAGGCCACTTGCATCCTCAACATGCTTGTGGCATGCACATCCACCACACTTAAAGCATGCTGGGATCAGTTAGAAGTCCCTTTCTTATAAAATTCCACCAAGCTATTTTTAGGGGGTTGTACTAGTGGAATTTCCCAAACATGGATTTTGGGGCTCATTTTTAGTGCCTGAAATAATTATCTATGGTTATCGAAACTTTTTTGCACACATGAACTCTAAAATTTTCGTTTTGCTGCGATCTTATATCTATTTTGTTTACGAGGAAAAATGGGAGAGCACAACTTTGGACCCGAAAAAAAAAAAAAATTTGAACATCCCAAATGGAAATGCACAAATGCTGAGAGAGATAATTCCAAAAAGCAAAAAGTGATTTTTAAGGATAAGCAAAAAGTGGGTTGGTAAATATCCAACCACATGAGAATTGGACTTTTTCAACTCCCCCTAATTTTTGGATCATTAGGCCACTTGCATCCTCAACTTGCTTGTGGCATGCACATCAACCACACATAAAGCATGTTGGGATTAGTTAGAAGTCCCTTTCCTATAAAATTCCACCAAGCTATTATTAGGGGGTTGTACTAGGGGAATTTCCCAAACATGGATTTTGGGGCTCATTTTTAGTGCCTGAAATAATTCTCTATAGTTTTCGAATTTTTTTTGCACACATGAACTCTAAAATTTTCGTTTTGTTGCGATCTTATATCTTTTTTGTTTACGAGGAAAAATGGGAGAGCACAAGTTTGGACCCGAAAAAAAAAAGAATTTGAACATCCCAAATGGAAAAGCACAAATGCTGAGAGAGATAATTCCAAAAAGCAAAAAGTGGGTTGGTAAATATCCAACCACTTGAGAATTTGATTTTTTCTACTCCCCCTAATTTTTGGATCATTAGGCCACTTGCAAACTCAACATGCATGTGGCATGCACATCCACCACACTTAAAGCATGTTGGGATCAGTTAGAAGTCCCTTTCCTATAAAATTCCACCAAGCTATTATTAGGGGGTTGTACTAGTGGAATTTCCCTAACATGGATTTTGGGGTTCATTTGTAGTGCCTGAAATAATTCTCTATAGTTTTCGAATTTTTTTTGCACACATGAACTCTAAAATTTTCGTTTGGTGGCAATCTTATATCTATTTTGTTTACGAGGAAAAATGGGAGAGCACAAGTTTGGACCCAAAAAAAAAAAAATTTGAACATCCCAAATTGAAATGCACAAATGCTGAGAGAGATAATTCCACAAAGCAAAAAGTGATTTTTAAGGATAGGCAAAAAGTGGGTTGGTAAATATCCAACCACTTGAGAATTTGATTTTTTCTAGTCCCCCTAATTTTTTGATCATTAGGCCACTTGCATCCTCAACATGCTTGTGGCATGCACATCCACCACACTTAAAGCATGCTGGGATCAGTTAGAAGTCCCTTTCTTATAAAATTCCACCAAGCTATTTTTAGGGGGTTGTACTAGTGGAATTTCCCAAACATGGATTTTGGGGCTCATTTTTAGTGCCTGAAATAATTATCTATGGTTATCGAAACTTTTTTGCACACATGAACTCTAAAATTTTCGTTTTGCTGCGATCTTATATCTATTTTGTTTACGAGGAAAAATGGGAGAGCACAACTTTGGACCCGAAAAAAAAAAAAAATTTGAACATCCCAAATGGAAATGCACAAATGCTGAGAGAGATAATTCCAAAAAGCAAAAAGTGATTTTTAAGGATAAGCAAAAAGTGGGTTGGTAAATATCCAACCACATGAGAATTGGACTTTTTCAACTCCCCCTAATTTTTGGATCATTAGGCCACTTGCATCCTCAACTTGCTTGTGGCATGCACATCAACCACACATAAAGCATGTTGGGATTAGTTAGAAGTCCCTTTCCTATAAAATTCCACCAAGCTATTATTAGGGGGTTGTACTAGGGGAATTTCCCAAACATGGATTTTGGGGCTCATTTTTAGTGCCTGAAATAATTCTCTATAGTTTTCGAATTTTTTTTGCACACATGAACTCTAAAATTTTCGTTTTGTTGCGATCTTATATCTTTTTTGTTTACGAGGAAAAATGGGAGAGCACAAGTTTGGACCCGAAAAAAAAAAGAATTTGAACATCCCAAATGGAAAAGCACAAATGCTGAGAGAGATAATTCCAAAAAGCAAAAAGTGGGTTGGTAAATATCCAACCACTTGAGAATTTGATTTTTTCTACTCCCCCTAATTTTTGGATCATTAGGCCACTTGCAAACTCAACATGCATGTGGCATGCACATCCACCACACTTAAAGCATGTTGGGATCAGTTAGAAGTCCCTTTCCTATAAAATTCCACCAAGCTATTATTAGGGGGTTGTACTAGTGGAATTTCCCTAACATGGATTTTGGGGTTCATTTGTAGTGCCTGAAATAATTCTCTATAGTTTTCGAATTTTTTTTGCACACATGAACTCTAAAATTTTCGTTTGGTGGCAATCTTATATCTATTTTGTTTACGAGGAAAAATGGGAGAGCACAAGTTTGGACCCAAAAAAAAAAAAATTTGAACATCCCAAATTGAAATGCACAAATGCTGAGAGAGATAATTCCACAAAGCAAAAAGTGATTTTTAAGGATAGGCAAAAAGTGGGTTGGTAAATATCCAACCACTTGAGAATTTGATTTTTTCTAGTCCCCCTAATTTTTTGATCATTAGGCCACTTGCATCCTCAACATGCTTGTGGCATGCACATCCACCACACTTAAAGCATGCTGGGATCAGTTAGAAGTCCCTTTCTTATAAAATTCCACCAAGCTATTTTTAGGGGGTTGTACTAGTGGAATTTCCCAAACATGGATTTTGGGGCTCATTTTTAGTGCCTGAAATAATTATCTATGGTTATCGAAACTTTTTTGCACACATGAACTCTAAAATTTTCGTTTTGCTGCGATCTTATATCTATTTTGTTTACGAGGAAAAATGGGAGAGCACAACTTTGGACCCGAAAAAAAAAAAAAATTTGAACATCCCAAATGGAAATGCACAAATGCTGAGAGAGATAATTCCAAAAAGCAAAAAGTGATTTTTAAGGATAAGCAAAAAGTGGGTTGGTAAATATCCAACCACATGAGAATTGGACTTTTTCAACTCCCCCTAATTTTTGGATCATTAGGCCACTTGCATCCTCAACTTGCTTGTGGCATGCACATCAACCACACATAAAGCATGTTGGGATTAGTTAGAAGTCCCTTTCCTATAAAATTCCACCAAGCTATTATTAGGGGGTTGTACTAGGGGAATTTCCCAAACATGGATTTTGGGGCTCATTTTTAGTGCCTGAAATAATTCTCTATAGTTTTCGAATTTTTTTTGCACACATGAACTCTAAAATTTTCGTTTTGTTGCGATCTTATATCTTTTTTGTTTACGAGGAAAAATGGGAGAGCACAAGTTTGGACCCGAAAAAAAAAAGAATTTGAACATCCCAAATGGAAAAGCACAAATGCTGAGAGAGATAATTCCAAAAAGCAAAAAGTGGGTTGGTAAATATCCAACCACTTGAGAATTTGATTTTTTCTACTCCCCCTAATTTTTGGATCATTAGGCCACTTGCAAACTCAACATGCATGTGGCATGCACATCCACCACACTTAAAGCATGTTGGGATCAGTTAGAAGTCCCTTTCCTATAAAATTCCACCAAGCTATTATTAGGGGGTTGTACTAGTGGAATTTCCCTAACATGGATTTTGGGGTTCATTTGTAGTGCCTGAAATAATTCTCTATAGTTTTCGAATTTTTTTTGCACACATGAACTCTAAAATTTTCGTTTGGTGGCAATCTTATATCTATTTTGTTTACGAGGAAAAATGGGAGAGCACAAGTTTGGACCCAAAAAAAAAAAAATTTGAACATCCCAAATTGAAATGCACAAATGCTGAGAGAGATAATTCCACAAAGCAAAAAGTGATTTTTAAGGATAGGCAAAAAGTGGGTTGGTAAATATCCAACCACTTGAGAATTTGATTTTTTCTAGTCCCCCTAATTTTTTGATCATTAGGCCACTTGCATCCTCAACATGCTTGTGGCATGCACATCCACCACACTTAAAGCATGCTGGGATCAGTTAGAAGTCCCTTTCTTATAAAATTCCACCAAGCTATTTTTAGGGGGTTGTACTAGTGGAATTTCCCAAACATGGATTTTGGGGCTCATTTTTAGTGCCTGAAATAATTATCTATGGTTATCGAAACTTTTTTGCACACATGAACTCTAAAATTTTCGTTTTGTTGCGATCTTATATCTATTTTGTTTACGAGGAAAAATGGGAGAGCACAACTTTGGACCCGAAAAAAAAAAAAAATTTGAACATCCCAAATGGAAATGCACAAATGCTGAGAGAGATAATTCCAAAAAGCAAAAAGTGATTTTTAAGGATAAGCAAAAAGTGGGTTGGTAAATATCCAACCACATGAGAATTGGACTTTTTCAACTCCCCCTAATTTTTGGATCATTAGGCCACTTGCATCCTCAACTTGCTTGTGGCATGCACATCAACCACACATAAAGCATGTTGGGATTAGTTAGAAGTCCCTTTCCTATAAAATTCCACCAAGCTATTATTAGGGGGTTGTACTAGGGGAATTTCCCAAACATGGATTTTGGGGCTCATTTTTAGTGCCTGAAATAATTCTCTATAGTTTTCGAATTTTTTTTGCACACATGAACTCTAAAATTTTCGTTTTGTTGCGATCTTATATCTTTTTTGTTTACGAGGAAAAATGGGAGAGCACAAGTTTGGACCCGAAAAAAAAAAGAATTTGAACATCCCAAATGGAAAAGCACAAATGCTGAGAGAGATAATTCCAAAAAGCAAAAAGTGGGTTGGTAAATATCCAACCACTTGAGAATTTGATTTTTTCTACTCCCCCTAATTTTTGGATCATTAGGCCACTTGCAAACTCAACATGCATGTGGCATGCACATCCACCACACTTAAAGCATGTTGGGATCAGTTAGAAGTCCCTTTCCTATAAAATTCCACCAAGCTATTATTAGGGGGTTGTACTAGTGGAATTTCCCTAACATGGATTTTGGGGTTCATTTGTGGTGCCTGAAATAATTCTCTATAGTTTTCGAATTTTTTTTGCACACATGAACTCTAAAATTTTCGTTTGGTGGCAATCTTATATCTATTTTGTTTACGAGGAAAAATGGGAGAGCACAAGTTTGGACCCAAAAAAAAAAAAATTTGAACATCCCAAATTGAAATGCACAAATGCTGAGAGAGATAATTCCACAAAGCAAAAAGTGATTTTTAAGGATAGGCAAAAAGTGGGTTGGTAAATATCCAACCACTTGAGAATTTGATTTTTTCTAGTCCCCCTAATTTTTTGATCATTAGGCCACTTGCATCCTCAACATGCTTGTGGCATGCACATCCACCACACTTAAAGCATGTTGGGATCAGTTAGAAGTCCCTTTCTTATAAAATTCCACCAAGCTATTTTTAGGGGGTTGTACTAGTGGAATTTCCCAAACATGGATTTTGGGGCTCATTTTTAGTGCCTGAAATAATTATCTATGGTTATCGAAACTTTTTTGCACACATGAACTCTAAAATTTTCGTTTTGTTGCGATCTTATATCTATTTTGTTTACGAGGAAAAATGGGAGAGCACAACTTTGGACCCGAAAAAAAAAAAAAATTTGAACATCCCAAATGGAAATGCACAAATGCTGAGAGAGATAATTCCAAAAAGCAAAAAGTGATTTTTAAGGATAAGCAAAAAGTGGGTTGGTAAATATCCAACCACATGAGAATTGGACTTTTTCAACTCCCCCTAATTTTTGGATCATTAGGCCACTTGCATCCTCAACTTGCTTGTGGCATGCACATCAACCACACATAAAGCATGTTGGGATTAGTTAGAAGTCCCTTTCCTATAAAATTCCACCAAGCTATTATTAGGGGGTTGTACTAGGGGAATTTCCCAAACATGGATTTTGGGGCTCATTTTTAGTGCCTGAAATAATTCTCTATAGTTTTCGAATTTTTTTTGCACACATGAACTCTAAAATTTTCGTTTTGTTGCGATCTTATATCTTTTTTGTTTACGAGGAAAAATGGGAGAGCACAAGTTTGGACCCGAAAAAAAAAAGAATTTGAACATCCCAAATGGAAAAGCACAAATGCTGAGAGAGATAATTCCAAAAAGCAAAAAGTGGGTTGGTAAATATCCAACCACTTGAGAATTTGATTTTTTCTACTCCCCCTAATTTTTGGATCATTAGGCCACTTGCAAACTCAACATGCATGTGGCATGCACATCCACCACACTTAAAGCATGTTGGGATCAGTTAGAAGTCCCTTTCCTATAAAATTCCACCAAGCTATTATTAGGGGGTTGTACTAGTGGAATTTCCCTAACATGGATTTTGGGGTTCATTTGTGGTGCCTGAAATAATTCTCTATAGTTTTCGAATTTTTTTTGCACACATGAACTCTAAAATTTTCGTTTGGTGGCAATCTTATATCTATTTTGTTTACGAGGAAAAATGGGAGAGCACAAGTTTGGACCCAAAAAAAAAAAAATTTGAACATCCCAAATTGAAATGCACAAATGCTGAGAGAGATAATTCCACAAAGCAAAAAGTGATTTTTAAGGATAGGCAAAAAGTGGGTTGGTAAATATCCAACCACTTGAGAATTTGATTTTTTCTAGTCCCCCTAATTTTTTGATCATTAGGCCACTTGCATCCTCAACATGCTTGTGGCATGCACATCCACCACACTTAAAGCATGTTGGGATCAGTTAGAAGTCCCTTTCTTATAAAATTCCACCAAGCTATTTTTAGGGGGTTGTACTAGTGGAATTTCCCAAACATGGATTTTGGGGCTCATTTTTAGTGCCTGAAATAATTATCTATGGTTATCGAAACTTTTTTGCACACATGAACTCTAAAATTTTCGTTTTGTTGCGATCTTATATCTATTTTGTTTACGAGGAAAAATGGGAGAGCACAACTTTGGACCCGAAAAAAAAAAAAAATTTGAACATCCCAAATGGAAATGCACAAATGCTGAGAGAGATAATTCCAAAAAGCAAAAAGTGATTTTTAAGGATAAGCAAAAAGTGGGTTGGTAAATATCCAACCACATGAGAATTGGACTTTTTCAACTCCCCCTAATTTTTGGATCATTAGGCCACTTGCATCCTCAACTTGCTTGTGGCATGCACATCAACCACACATAAAGCATGTTGGGATTAGTTAGAAGTCCCTTTCCTATAAAATTCCACCAAGCTATTATTAGGGGGTTGTACTAGGGGAATTTCCCAAACATGGATTTTGGGGCTCATTTTTAGTGCCTGAAATAATTCTCTATAGTTTTCGAATTTTTTTTGCACACATGAACTCTAAAATTTTCGTTTTGTTGCGATCTTATATCTTTTTTGTTTACGAGGAAAAATGGGAGAGCACAAGTTTGGACCCGAAAAAAAAAAAATTTGAACATCCCAAATGGAAAAGCACAAATGCTGAGAGAGATAATTCCAAAAAGCAAAAAGTGGGTTGGTAAATATCCAACCACTTGAGAATTTGATTTTTTCTACTCCCCCTAATTTTTGGATCATTAGGCCACTTGCAAACTCAACATGCATGTGGCATGCACATCCACCACACTTAAAGCATGTTGGGATCAGTTAGAAGTCCCTTTCCTATAAAATTCCACCAAGCTATTATTAGGGGGTTGTACTAGTGGAATTTCCCTAACATGGATTTTGGGGTTCATTTGTGGTGCCTGAAATAATTCTCTATAGTTTTCGAATTTTTTTTGCACACATGAACTCTAAAATTTTCGTTTGGTGGCAATCTTATATCTATTTTGTTTACGAGGAAAAATGGGAGAGCACAAGTTTGGACCCAAAAAAAAAAAAATTTGAACATCCCAAATTGAAATGCACAAATGCTGAGAGAGATAATTCCACAAAGCAAAAAGTGATTTTTAAGGATAGGCAAAAAGTGGGTTGGTAAATATCCAACCACTTGAGAATTTGATTTTTTCTAGTCCCCCTAATTTTTTGATCATTAGGCCACTTGCATCCTCAACATGCTTGTGGCATGCACATCCACCACACTTAAAGCATGTTGGGATCAGTTAGAAGTCCCTTTCTTATAAAATTCCACCAAGCTATTTTTAGGGGGTTGTACTAGTGGAATTTCCCAAACATGGATTTTG